>NC_134353.1:348552682-349963035 GCF_048569485.1 Anomaloglossus baeobatrachus
TAGTATATACTGTACTGAACAATGGTATACTGTATACAGTATACAATACAAATGTACAGAAAGTTACTTCCAGAGCAGGGCAGAGCATGGTGAAAGGACAGAACCGGAAGTGTGCACAGTGGGAATTTGCTTTTATTGCAAAGCATTGCTCTTAAACCAAGTTACAAATTTTTATAAAGCTTTGCTTGTCTTGCAAAATGCTCTCAAACCAAGTTACTCTTAATCCAAGGTTCCACTTTATTATGAAAAATGTTTGTGTTGTTTATCAGAAATGGAGTTCACTGTGCAGCTCCATTGAATCTGTAGCGATCACTTCCAGGTACTGCAGACCAGCTCCTATTCTTAGCAGTAGCCTCTACACATTGAAACTGTACCTGTCACTTCCACGTACTGCAGACCA
This sequence comes from Anomaloglossus baeobatrachus, assembly GCF_048569485.1. Lineage (NCBI taxonomy): Eukaryota > Metazoa > Chordata > Amphibia > Anura > Aromobatidae > Anomaloglossus > Anomaloglossus baeobatrachus. The sequence continues at coordinate 348,553,083 of NC_134353.1, forward strand.
GCTCCTATTCTCAGCAGTAGCCTCTAAACATTGATTCTGTAGCAGTCACTTGCAGATACTGCAGACCAGCTCCTATTTTCAGCAGTACCCAATACACATTGAATCTGTAGTAGCCACTTCCACGTACTGCAGACCAGCTCCTATTCACAACAGTAGCATCTACACATTGAATCTGTAGCAGCCACTTCCAGGTACTGCAGACCATCTCCTATTTTCAGCAGTAGCCTCTACACATTGAATCTGTAACAGTCACCTTCAGGTACTGCAGACCAGCTCCTAATCTCAGCAGTAGCCTCTAAACATTGATTCTGTAGCAGTCACTTGCAGGTACTGCAAACCAGCTCCTATTTTCAGCAGTACCCAATACACATTGAATCTGTAATAGCCACTTCCATGTACTGCAGACCATCTCCTATTCACAGCAGTAGCATCTACACATTGAATCTGTAGCAGCCACTTCAAGGTACTGCAGACCATCTCCTATTCTCAGCAGTAGCCTCTACACATTGAATCTGTAGCAGTCACTCCAGGTACTGCAGACCAGCTCCTAATCTCAGCAGTAGCCATTTTCAGCAGTACCCAATACACATTGAATCTGTAGCAGCCACTTCCACGTACTGCAGACCAGCTCCTATTCTCAGCAGTAGCCTCTACACATTTAATCTGTAGCAGTCATGTCCAGGTACTGCAGAACAGCTCCTATTCTCTGCAGTAGCTTCTAAACATTGATTCTGTAGCAGTCACTTGCAGGGACTGCAGACCAGCTCCTATTTTCAGCAGTAGCCTCTACACATTGAATCTGTTACAGTCACTTCCAGGTACTGCAGACCATCACCTATTCACAGCAGTAGCATCTACACATTGAATCTGTAGCAGCCACTTCAACGTACTGCAGACAATCTCCTATTCTCAGCAGTAGCCTCTACACATTGAATCTGTAGCAGTCACTCCAGGTACTGCAGACCAGCTCCTAATCTCAGCAGTAGCCATTTTCAGCAGTACCCAATACACATTGAATCTGTAGCAGCCACTTCCAGGTACTGCAGACCAGCTCCTATTCTCAGCAGTAGCCTCTACACATTTAATCTGTAGCAGTCATGTCCAGGTACTGCAGAACAGCTCCTATTCTCTGCAGTAGCCTCTACACATTGAATCAAGAAGCTCTCTGCAGCACAGCTCAATGTTTACATTTGACCACCACCAGACCAAATAATTACTGAACAGTGGGGGTATCTGGTGGTGGACCCCATGATCTGATATTGATATTGTGACACCCACTTGTTATATTAGTTGAGTTGAGATATTTCAGTAATTCTTGTTTCAATGGTTTATTACAAAGAACAGAACGTTTGTACATTTTGTAAATAAATCGAATTTCCAATAGGGGTTAAACAATGTAAATTGCCACAGTACTTTCCAATCCAATACTGTAAAGAAGAAAGCATGTATATATCCGAGCAAAATATGACTGTAAATAAAAAAAATGCTTTACAGATATACTGTTTATTTAGCAAACCTATACAGAAATATCACCTAACGCAAACACTCAAGCAAATATTGTAAAGAAAGTAAATTCTGCACGGCAGCCAAAGCCTATACTCGTCTATGTAAATGTGGCATCCTCCTGAGGCATAATGAGTTTAGAAGTGAAGATCTCCTGTTGTCGCATGGTGTTATTTCTGCTTGGTTTGCAATTCCCCATAAAATGCTGAACCACTAGGAAGGTAATTCACAGAAATACCCAAGTAGCTATTTCACAGATGTGACAGGGCTCCTAGTGGGGCGTTTGATGGGAATTAGCAGTCTGAGATTACGCTTGGAGCATAGACATTATGAGGCTCAGCTACTTCCTATTTTGAGGCTTTTTTACTCAAGAAAATTGCCTTGTAGATCCCTGGCACACAAGAAACATATTAAGTTTACTGCTTAAAATGGTAAATGAAGGGAAATTTATAAGGTGTCAAGAAGGAAAGCACCAATTAACCAGAACAAAGTGTAATGGTGTGCCGTCAAGTGTCATGTTTGAAGCATGTTCTCAAAAAATAAAAAATGGCTTTTGACATTGATTTCAATGCTACAAGCTTGATTGTGGTATATTTTAATTTTTTTTTTAAAACCGAATAATTATATGCTGGACTATTCAGCAATAGCTGGAATCAAAAATTGAGATTTCATGCAGTTTTGGGCACAGTTAAAGCAGTTGTTTTATTAAAGTAAGAAATTAAATTCTAAAGCCTGCTTTACACGTTGCAATTTCACATACGATCTCGTATGCAATTTGCAACGCCCCCATCGTATGTGCGGCACGTTCAATTTGTTGAACGTGCCGCACAAACGATTAACCCCCGTCACACGTACTCACCCGTCCATACGACCTCGATGTGGGCGACGAACATCCACTTCCTGGAGTGGGAGGGACGTTCGGCGTCACATCGACGTCACGTGGCAGCCAGCCTATAGATGCGGAGGGGCGGAGCTGAGCGGGACGTAAACATCCCGCCCACCTCCTTCCTTCCGCATTACCGGCCAGGAGCCGCAGGACGCTGGTAAGATCTGTTCATCGTTCCCGGGGTGTCACACACTGCGATGTGTGCTACCCCAGGTACGATGAACAATCTGACATTCAATTCTAGAGAAAGGTACGATGTGTATGCGATGAACGTTTTACCGTTCAATCGCAATCGCACGTACCTGTCACACACTTCAATGTACCTTACAATGCCGGATGTCCGTCACTTACGACGTGACCCCGCCGACACATTGTAAGATACATTGCAGCGTGTAAAGCGGGCTTTATAGACTTGATCGAAGTGAACAATGAAGAGCAACCACACCGGGCAAAACAAGGACAGTAGACATACTGTAATTGGTTATGATAGCTAGGTTATGGGCTCACATGATGTGGTGGATTCTTTGAGCTGTACGTCAGGTGTCAGGGTCGGCAACATGGACTAAAGGTGATAACACAGCAAGCAGGACTTTCCAGAGAAAACATGGATCAGCTAGAATCAAGATAGCAGGGTATGCAGGATGGCAGGCAGACACACAGGGCAGAATACTCCAGAAGATACAAAGCCACGAGTGTGGATATACACAAAAAATGAAGAAGTATGGTTAGTCCAGGACTTGCAGCAAAAAAATGGTTAATGGCAGAGTTGAATTATATCAGGAGAAAAATGGTCAATGGCAGAGACATAGGTAATCAGATAGCTGAAGTAATAAACAGGCAAACTGGATACATGGTTGTAGAAGACACAACACACTGCGGCAGCGGCATTGCAATGTGAACAGCATCAGAGTTCATTATGCTGAAAGCACAGAAATGGTTATCTGCATGTCTGAGCCTGGAAATATATGCTGGGAGATGATAAACAAGAATTTGCCGAAGATATGATTATCAAGTTGAGAGAGACAGGTGTCTAACTCCAGAAGTACATGTGGTAACTGAATGCAAAACTTAGTGCATAAAAAGCTTTCTGAGTCGGCCATAAAAGGCCTTGTGTGATGATGTCAGAGTGAGTTATTGGGTCACATCAGAAACCAAGTGCAGGCTTACATAAAGGAAACTGGAACAAGGGGAAGGAACCAAGATAATACTGTACCTGAACCAGGTCAGTTGACTAACAACCTGGTGGAGGTAGAACACCAACCTATTAGTTTATTTATAGTTCATGTGTATATGCCTTAAATATCTATGATAGAAAAAACATTTTAATACGATGTGTAACTTTATATGGTTATTACAGAGGAGGATATTTTATTTGAGAATCTGCAGCCTATTAACCTAAAAGATATTAAAAATGTCTCTCAATCTTATGGACTGTTAAAGTCCCCATACATATTTGAGTAACATCATTTGAAACCACCGATATTGGCATGCTCAGCCAAAAGTCTAATGTGTACAGGGGCTTTGCGACTCTTCCTCGATAGAGGATGTCATGGGAGGTAAGGATCCGGCATGTCTGATTTTAGACTGTGAATCCTTTTTATTTGATTGAGATAAACTACAGGAAAATAAGCCTGGCAGCAGCTTGTGTAGAGAACACATGAGCGGCCCTGTGTATGGAGGAGTTGGGAGAGATTGTGTCGCGGGTGGGGAGGGGACGTTGCGCTCACCACGCTCAGGTCCGGCGCTGCTGCTGCTTCGCTTGCTGCTCGGTGGTGGCTCGAGCGGTGGGCCGGATCCCGGGGACTCGAGCGGCGCTCCTCGCCCGTGAGTGAAAGGGGGTGGTTTGGTTTAGGGATATTGTCCGTGACGCTACCCACGGTTGTGGTGAGGTTGTGGCACCACCGCTGCTCTGGACCTGGATCCTGGGAGCGGTGACAGGGAGCAGCTTGGATGTTGTTTTCTCCCCTCCGTGGGTAGGGGGGTTAGTTGTCCCGGGGCCCGGTGAGGGAGGGATGGCAGGCGGGTTACGGGGCCTGGTGAGGTGCAGGGTCGCGGGGGCAGCGCGGTGCTGCACGGCACGGTGGTACTCACTCAGCCAATGATGAATGCAATGTCTCCGGTAAAGCAAATGGCTGGATGGACGGGTCCCACAGACGGCTGCGGTAGTTCTCCCGGTAGGTTGGCGGTGACTGCCTTTCCCTGCACCTGTGTTATGTTCACGGTTCCAATGGCTTCCCACCGGTAACCCGCTCCCCAGCTTAGATGGAGGCTGAGGGAGCCCCTTTTGCCCGCAGGCTCTAGCCCTGGGAACTGTAGCCTTGGCGGTGACTGTATTTCCCTTCACGGTTTGAGCTGTTGCCTTCAATCGGGTCTTGACTGCTGGGAAACCCCGGAGGTTCCCTTCGCTAACGGATTTGACCGGTTTTACGGCGACTCCTAGCCTGGTCGGGGTCCATAAGCCCTGCAAAATGGTGCTGGCTTCTCTTCGCTCCCCAATCCGGTACCGGTGGGCCACCGCCCGTCCCCGGTCCTTACGGTTTACGTCAATCAGCCTCTCCTGCAGACGGTCACCACCGTCTGCCAACCTTGCTGTATGTGCCCGGGCCACGCACCCGGACACGGTCAGTCTCCTCTACTGCCACTTCACTCCTCCACTTCTCAAACTCAAAACTCATCTGACTTCCTTTTCCCGCCTCCAGGACTGTGAACTCCTCGGTGGGTGGGGCCAACCGCCTGGCTCCACCCCCTGGTGTGGACATCAGCCCCTGGAGGGAGGCAACAAGGATTTTTGTTTGACTTTGGTGTGCCTAGCCGGGGTGTGGGGTGTGTTGTTGTAGTACCTGTGATGTCCTGGCTTGTCCAGGGTGCCACAATTGCAGCTGGTCAAACCATCACTCAGCCGACAGCTATCTAATGTATATGGGGCCCGTTAGATATTTATTATGGTCGACTCTTCATTTAACTAGTCCAATGCAGCTTTCCGCAGATATCAGTTAATTAAGGAAGCTTTCTAACATTTTGTCTATGTTTTTCAGTAATATTATTTCAGGTAATGTATTTTTTCCATGCTCACTATACTGAGCATTACGATTTTATACGTCATTACTCTCTTGGTAACCATCAACTTACCTTGTGTAATACAGTTATTATTGCCTAAAAAACCTTCTGAGCTTTTCAATCTGAAATTACCTGATAAATTTTTAGCCATTTTGTATTGCATATACCGTTAGTTCTTTCTTAATATGTTTTTACTATGTTTTTTTGCTTCTTTATAATTAATTATGGGTAATCGCAACAAAAAATTACAAAGTGTGTTGTACCATCTGGGACATTTCTGGCAAATCCACAAGTCCTATACCTATCCCAAAAATAGGATCATATTGTATGCCATTCTCACATTCAAAGTTCTCTCAATTCATTTGTATGTGGGTTTTGAATGTTGACACGCATGTTTACCTTACAATTTTCAGAAGTCCCGTTCAAGTGAATGAGAAGATTGGCACATGTGCAGCCAGCTCTCCATTCCTAGCGGTGCATAGTGGTGCTCTATTATTGAGATGGGAACCACATGTATTGAACATTTATAGCACATTCTGTGGCTATGTCAAAATGTCCCAGAAAGACTGACCCTATAATTTAATGTGTTTTATTTGAATTTGTAAAATTACATAAAAAAATTCTGTGGTTTTAGAACAATGTCATTTTGTGATGAGAGTATAATGATAGTTTGTCTTAATATTAATAGTGTTTTATCAAACTTTTTTCACTAATTTTTGCACATTTCTAACTTAGTATATCCCTCCCCCCTTTTTTTTTTTTTAGCAGATTTCCACTAAACCTGAAGCACCAGTTAGGGCTACAATTACAGGGAAAGGTCAGAAACTGCCATACTGGGGAGGCAACCAGGGGATCACATGCGGTGAAACAGAGAAGACAAAACTTGTTATAAACTGCTTCTGCCTTCTCTTTGGGGTGCCTGTCTGTCTCTTCTATATTGCAGGAACAAGGGTTTAAAGAAGGATAATCCTACTATTGTTTTCTTTTTTTTTTTTAAATCCACTCCTAGTTTTGGCTTTAAACACTACATCAAGACACCACGTGTGAAAGCACTCATTAGCTTTATAAAAACACATGGGTAATTGATTTCAAATACAGTAGACATCACTATTCAATTTAAACACTGGATTTCCTGTTACACCCATCAGAAATCTGCAGGACGTATAGCTTGGGGAAATGTACTTTCAAAAATGTGACAGAAACACACTAAACAAGCAGAATTTTATCCTGGCCTCCATCAGTTTGGTGTCTCATCACAATCTTCTACACTAGAGATGAGTGGAAACAAACTTAAATCCCTTCACCACCCAGCTATTTTCTGTTTTTCGTTTTCGTTTTTTCCTCTCCTTCTTCCAAGAGCCATAACTTTTTTTATTTTTCAGTCAATATAGCCATATGAGGGCTGATTTTGTTGCAAGACGAGTTGCAAGACACCATTCATTCTGCCCCATAATATACTGGAAGAGGGGAAAAAAAATCCAAGTGCGGTGAAATTGAAAAAAAGGGCAATTCCAAGATTGTTTTTTGGGGTTTTCAAGTTCACTATGTGGTAAACTTGACCTAGTAATATGATTCCTCAGGTTGGTACAAGTTCGTAGATATCAAACATCTATAGTTTAACTTTTATCTAAATGGTGAAAAAAATGGAGAAATTTGGCAAAAAAAGAAGAATTGCGTTTTTGTCGCCATTGTTCAAGACCCTTAGTGACGGCTTATTTTTTTGCGTCTTGAGCTGTTGGTTTTAATTATTCCGGTTTTGCGTAGATATGATGTTTTTATCATCTGTTATTGCATTTTATTGCAGTGTTGCGGCGACCAAACTACCGTAATTCTGTCTTTTTTATTTTTTTCCCGCTACACCCTTTACCGGTCAGATTAATTGATTTTATATTTTAAATAGATTGGGCATTTCTGAACTTGGCGATACCAAATATGTGTTTTTTTTCTATTGTTTTATTTTCAATGGAGCAAAATTTGGGTGATTTGAATTTTTAGGGGTTTTTTTAGATTTTTAAAACTTTTTTTTGAAAACTTTCTATTGATTTTACTAGTCCCCTTAGGGGACTTGAAACCTCCACTGTCCGTCCATTGTTTCTGCTGTTCACAATGATGCTTCAGTATCATTCTGAATAGCAGAAATGCTGTTCCTCTGTGAATGCCAATGCTCTGCTGGCATTCAAAGGAAGCACGTCCTAAGGCCCGTTTCACACGTCAGTGAAAAACACTGACGTTCTTCACTGATGTGTAAAACACGCACATGTCCTTCCGTGTTCCGTGATTCACGGCACACGTGGGTTGTCCATGTGCCATCCGTGATCCGTGATCCATGATCAGTGATTGCATATGGACATTACTCACCTGCCTTCACTGCTGCTGTCCATGGTTCTGAAGTCACCAGCTCTGCAGCGTTCGCCCACCGCTCTCAGCACTTACTTCCTGGTCGGCAGTTCCTGCTTTCATGAATATTCATGAGCCAGGACAGAGCTACCGAAAGCAGAGGTTGCAGAGCGAATCGCAGGCAAGGTAAGTTGATAATTTTTAATATTTAATATGCCCGTGATTTTCTGGTAAGTGTTTCACTGATCACACACGGATCACACCATAGTGTGGTCCGTGGGTCATCAGTGATGCCAGACAAAAACTGACATGTCTCCGTGCAGAATCACGGCCAAGGGTGCACGCTGCACGGAGACACGTTCAGTGAAAAATCACTGATGTGTGAGCAGACCCATTGATTAGAAAGGGTCTGCGTATGTAAGTGATTCACATACGTACCAGAATCACTGACGTGTGAAAGGTGCCTAACAGAGACAGAGGCCATCAGCTGACCCTCGGCTGTCATGTCAACCCATCAGCATCCTATGATCTCGTCACGGGGCCACGGATAGGGGTGGGACATGGCACAAACTCCATGGGAGTGCCTTAGATCATGCTGATCTTAGATCATGCTGATCTCCGATCCACCATCACCTTTTAGCTGCAGATGTGCGTGAATAATGGGGGCTTGTATTAAAGGGACAGATATGATCTTGGTCGTATAGGTACATACAAGGTCGTAAAGGGGTTAAAGTTTAGTATTTGCACTAAACACAGACTTTGCAAAAAAACATCAAAGTTCGCATTTGGTGGTCGGGTGCTTTCTGTATGCAACCCAACAGTGCTGTGCTTTGTTCGGGTATGCTCGGTGCTTGGCCTAGTGTGAGCCACTTGCAGTGTTTTAATGGTTCGAATTTGGGATAAAATCATTTTACTATATACCAGAATTTCTGAACCATTTTTGACTACGGTATATTACTACTTTCTTACACATAGCAGAAACAATATCTTCAGCTTCAAAAATGACTTATGGAGAGAGTTCCCTGCTGATCATAACAGTTTATAATCTACACGAGAGAGGAGACCCTATGGACTATAAGAGCTTACACTACAGGAGTGAGAGTGAGAGGACCCCAATGACCATAAAAGCTTACACTCTACAGGAGAGAGAGGACACCACTGACCACAGGAACTTAGGGGTACTTTGCATGCTGCGACATCGCTACTGTGATATCGTCGGGGTCAAGTCGAAAGTGACGCACTTCCGGCTCCGGTAACGGCGTCGAAACGTGTAAAGCCTAGATGCGCCGATAAACGATCGCAAAAGCGTCGAAAATCGGTAATCTGTGTAGCGTCGGTCATTTTCATAATGTTGCACCAATAGGAGATACGATGTTGTTCCTCGTTCCTGCGGCAGCATACATCGCTGTGTGTGAAGCCACAGGAGCAAGGAACATCTCCTTACCTGCCTCCACCGGCTATGCGGAAGGAAGGAGGTGGGCGGGATGTTTACGTCCCACCCCTCCGATTCTATTGGCCGCCTGCCGTGTGACGTCACTGTGATGCCGCACGACCCGCCCCCTTAAGAAGGAGGCAGGTCACCGGCCAGAGCGACATCGCAGGGCAGGTAAGTGTGTGTGAAGCTGCCGTAGTGATAATGTTCGCTACGGCAGCTATCATAAGATATCGCATGAGCGACGGGGCCAGGTGCTATCGCGCTCGGCATCGCTAGCCGATGCTAGCAATGTCGCAACGTGCAAAGTACCCCTTAGACTCTACAGAGAGAGAGGGAGAACCATACTGCCCTTTAGAGCTTATATCCTATAAGAGAGAGAGGACCTCACTGACCATAAGAAGTTACACTCTACAGAGGAGAGAGATACCTGCTGACTTTAAAGCTGGTGTCACACACAGCGACAACGACAACGACGTCGCTGCTACGTCACCATTTTCTGTGACGTTGCAGCGACGTCCCGTCGCTGTCGCTGTGTGTGACATCCAGCAACGACCTGGCCCCTGCTGTGAGGTCGCCGGTCGTTGCTGAATGTCCAGCTTCATTTTTTGGTCGTCACTCTCCCGCTGTGACACACACATCGCTGTGTGTGACAGCGAGAGAGCGACGAAATGAAGCGAGCAGGAGCCGGCACTGGCAGCTGCGGTAAGCTGTAACCAGCGTAAACATCGGGTAACCAAGGGAAGACCTTTCCCTAGTTACCCGATGTTTATGTGACGCCCCTGGACTAGTCCAGGGTGTCACAGGGAACTGCACTATTCTCTATCCTTGGTGCAGGGCCCACCCTCCTTGGTTCCGGGGTCCGCAACAGTGATTCTGTACTAACAGCACAAATCCTAGTCACCCAAACACTACACTTGTCAGGCACACCAGGGGCGTGGTTCCAGCTGGGAAAGGAACCGCCCACCTATGAGTCAGACAGGCTGGTGGGAGGAGTCAGTTAGACAGTTGGTAGTAACTGAAAAAGAGAGAGGACCTGGGGATTAAGAGCTCCCTGAGGAGAGCCTGGCTGGGTCGCAGACAGTGGCCTGTACTTGACGGCTCAGAGATTAGCGGCGTCAGCACAGCGGAGGGATAGGACTTCCCACACAGAGCAGTCACAGAAAATCCCACGTGCCAGCTGCTAAGAGCAGGTCCCAATTAAAAAGAGGGACGGGACCCGAAGGTTTCAAGCCAACGGGGCCAGGGACACACACAGTATACAGTGTATGGAGGAAGGCTCCAGTCCACCACAGAATCACTGAAAGGGACCACCGCACGTGCAGTCACCGAGTGCAGCAGTACCAAGAGACTTTGTTTACCTCAGAGTCTGTGTCCACTGAATGCGTCATCACACCTGAGTGAGTACCCTGGCTCCCCAGCGCCCTGCCGGCCCTATATCAATATAGGCTGTTCCTACCTATTCCCTACCCTGAGTCCCGGGGCCCCTACCTGCGGAGGGAATCACCACCAGGCTGCCCCAACACCATCAGCCCCGGCACTCCCATACAGCAGCGGCGGTATTCCTTATTACCGCACACCGCAGGTGGCGTCACAAATATTCTCCCCCGTAAAAAACCTTTTTGTTTTTCATCAAAGTGTCTGCCGAGCAGTCCGACTGCTGCTAGGGCGTCACACATTGATTTTTGGCGTCACGAACAGGATTGGACTGGACCCACTAACCTGGGTGACGTGCGCCTTCTCCAAAACTGTTGAGCCCAAAGTGAATAAAAAAAAAAAAAAAATTCAGTTGCTGCTGAAAACCAAGGGGGCATAGAAAGATGTCGGCGCCGGGTGAAGCGAGCGCAGCGGCAGTTCCCCCTCAAGATCAAGGTGACATGGACGCACGAGCGACTGCGCAGATAATGCCAATGACTTTACCGTATGTGCCAGGCGCTACCTGGCTACCACAATATGATGGTTCCCCTGACACTCTGCAAGGATTCAAAAGAAAAATCCGCACACTCCTGGATATGTTTGGGATGAATGACCGGCAGCAAGCGTCTGTACTACTCGGCCAGTTATCAGGCGCCGCAGAGCTGGAGGCGGAGACCTGGACAGATCAGGACCGGGCCTCAGTAACTGCCATTTTTGAACGTCTGCGACTTTCCTTTGAAAACCGCACTGAGGCAGAACTCCGGATAAAGTTTTACAACTGCAAGCAGCGCCCACAAGAAAGCATTAGAGACTATGCTCTGAGGCTGCAATCAGCGCTACGGACTCTCAAACTAACCATTCCCATCAGTGAAGCTGAAGGAAACAAGGTGCTTGTTGAACAGTTTCTGCAAGGCCTGGGGTCAGTGGAGGACCGCAAGCAGCTACGGCTGTGGACTCTGGAATATCCTGCAATGGACTTTGCTGTTTTAAAAGACCGAGCCATCAAGGCTTTGCAAACCCCAGAGCCAACTGATTCTCCTGCTACGTCCTGGCAAGCCGGCACTTCTCCTCTACATGTGCCACCTCCTGTTAGAGCACTGCCAGAGCCAAAGACCCCAGCAGCGCCTGCAGGCGATACCAGTGATTTGTCTTTACAGGTGCAGCAGCTGAGCAGTGATGTTGCAAGGATCCTAGAGGCAATGCAGCTCAAGCCCAAGACCAAGCCGGCGGAGAAGATCCAGCTTGCTAACTGCCCAGATGACGTCCCTTGGATGAGAGGGAGGACCTCGACATACAGAGGAAGGAACCGTGACCGGTATGAAAACCTTGTTTGTTATAGGTGCAACAAGACTGGTCACTACGCCCGTTATTGTCCTTTAAACGGGCCACCCCTGGGGCCAAGGGCCACTCCCCAGGACTAAATCAACAAGGCCCAGCAGACTGGCGGGAGCGGTATGTTGGAGGAAGGACCATCGTTTCCATCACCTTGGATGGGATTCCGACTTCAGCACTTCTTGATACCGGCTCCCAGGTAACAACTCTACCCCTTGAGGAGCGGAACGAGTGGCCTGAAAAATTGCCAGATCTTGTGGACATGTACAATAGTATTCCTGTGAGTTCCACTAAATGCACACCCGCTTATCTCATGAGGGCTAGACCTGGGAGACTGCCAGTGGATCTGGAGATGGAAGTTGAGATGCCTGAAGTTTATTCCCCAAATGCAGATTGGGATACCAAGCGTAGAGCTCAATACAGGCAAATTCAAGAGTATGTCGAGGAGAATCTGGACCAAAGTAGGGAAAAGCAAGAAAGAAGCTTTAACAAGCAAGCCCAAGCCCCTCCATTTTCACCAGGAGAAGTGGTCTTAAAAAGAAAAAGAAAGATGCATAAACTGGACGACCAGTGGGAAAGAGAGCCATATGTGGTCCAGCCTTCCAATTTCAACAACCAGAAGACCTGTCTTGTCAGCAAGGACCAAGGAAGAACCACAGCTGTAATTTCCCGTGACCACTTGAAAAAGTGCCCTGAACCCCTGAACATCCAGAAGGAAGAACAGCCCCAACCTCAAGTGACTGAGAAAAAGAAGAGAGTGATCCACACCATCCTAGGTGACTTCCCGGAAGATTGGCCTATGTACAATGGAGCAGTGATTGTGCCTGTACTCACATTCCCGCAACCCGCGGAAGAACCAGAACCAAGGAGGCCTGAAATCATTGCACCTAGAGAAGTACCCATACCAGCACCACGAACACGTAGATTACCACCTACAACACCTAGCACCAGTAGTGGGGAACAGGTAGTAGCAAACACCACAGTACAAGGGTTAGAGGGAAGCCAGGAGCTGAGAAGGTCCACCCGTGTGAACTTTGGTCAGCCCCCACACAGGTTCAGAGATGAGGAATGGTAGCGGAACCCGGCTACTCTACCCTAATGTAAATAGTCTAAATATAGAGTAAATTTAAAAATGTTTAGTATTTTCCATGCTTTTAATTCTACTATTTTCCATGCTAAAGATAGTCATGTAAGACATGTTGATATAGAGTGTTGATAAGAAGAATGTTGATTTTATTTTAATTACCTGGATTCATGACCTGATTGACGACCAATGATAAATTTTATTGAAAATGGACCTTTGGCTACAGGACTGGTGGTAGCCAGCACGAACTGGTGCTATTGTAAATGGTTATTTCCCATTCATAGCCACGGACTGCATCCCCACCTACAGGAGAAGACACAGGTGGAGGAGAGACCTGGGAGACATATGGCCCAGGTCTGGCCACCAACAGGAGCGGTGGCTTGCCTCCTTTTGGAACTTTGGGGGTGGGATGAAGGATTGGGAAAGCGAAACGTTGGGTTCAAGTGCCTCCCCTGCGTGGGATGGATAGATATGTTTTTCTTATTAAAATGTTCACTTTTTGCAGATAAAAATAAACACTCTGGGTGCACTGTAGCTCGGGGACGAGCTACGTTTAACCAAGGGGGAATGTGACGCCCCTGGACTAGTCCAGGGTGTCACAGGGAACTGCACTATTCTCTATCCTTGGTGCAGGGCCCACCCTGGTTCCGGGGTCCGCAACAGTGATTCTGTACTAACAGCACAAATCCTAGTCACCCAAACACTACACTTGTCAGGCACACCAGGGGCGTGGTTCCAGCTGGGAAAGGAACCGCCCACCTATGAGTCAGACAGGCTGGTGGGAGGAGTCAGTTAGACAGTTGGTAGTAACTGAAAAAGAGAGAGGACCTGGGGATTAAGAGCTCCCTGAGGAGAGCCTGGCTGGGTCGCAGACAGTGGCCTGTACTTGACGGCTCAGAGATTAGCGGCGTCAGCACAGCGGAGGGATAGGACTTCCCACACAGAGCAGTCACAGAAAATCCCACGTGCCAGCTGCTAAGAGCAGGTCCCAATTAAAAAGAGGGACGGGACCCGAAGGTGTCAAGCCAACGGGGCCAGGGACACACACAGTATACAGTGTATGGAGGAAGGCTCCAGTCCACCACAGAATCACTGAAAGGGACCACCGCACGTGCAGTCACCGAGTGCAGCAGTACCAAGAGACTTTGTTTACCTCAGAGTCTGTGTCCACTGAATGCGTCATCACACCTGAGTGAGTACCCTGGCTCCCCAGCGCCCTGCCGGCCCTATATCAATATAGGCTGTTCCTACCTATTCCCTACCCTGAGTCCCGGGGCCCCTACCTGCAGAGGGAATCACCACCAGGCTGCCCCAACACCATCAGCCCCGGCACTCCCATACAGCAGCGGCGGTATTCCTTATTACCGCACACCGCAGGTGGCGTCACAAATATTCTCCCCCGTAAAAAACCTTTTTGTTTTTCATCAAAGTGTCTGCCGAGCAGTCCGACTGCTGCTAGGGCGTCACATTTACGCTGGTTACCAGCCTCCGCTCTTGCTCAGTGCCGGCTCCTGCACTGTGACATGTGGCTGCAGTATGCATCGGGTAATTAACCCGATGTATACTGTAGCAAGGAGAGCAAGGAGCCAGCGCTAAGCAGTGCGCGCGGCTCCCTGCTCTCTGAACTGTGACATGTAGCTGCAGCACACATCGGGTTAATTAACCCGATGTGTACTGTAGGAGAGCAAGGAGCCAGTGCTAAGCGCGGTTCCCTGCTCTCTGAACATGTAGCACAGCGACGTTATGATCGCTGCTTCTGCTGTGTTTGACAGGTAAGCAGCGATCATAACAGCGACTTACAAGGTCGCTGTTACGTCACCGAAAATGGTGACGTAACAGCGACGTCGTTGTCGCTGTCGTTTAGTGTGAACCCAGCTTAAGGGCTACCACTCTGCAGGAGATAGGGATTACCCTGCTGATTATGATCTTACAATCTACAGAAGAAACAGAGAGAGCCTGCCTCACTGACCATAAGAGCTTACACTCTACAGGAGAGAAAGGAACTCGCTGACCATAAGAGCTTGCATTCTACAAGAAAGAGAGGACCCTGCTAACCATAAAATTTTACACCATACACGAGAGAAAGGATTCCGCTGACTATAATAGCTTATACTCTATGGCCCCCTTCACACGCACATGTCTCCGGTACGTGTTTGGCAGTTTTCTCATGTACTGGAGACACGTATACACGTAGACCTAGGTATTCCTATGGTTTTGGACACACATAAGTATTTGTGCACGGAACGTGTGTCCATTCCGTACTTACGTGTGTCCGTGTGTTTCTTACGCCGTCATGTCCGTTTTCTCTCCGGCATCACGGGTGTCACACGGAACATAAACGTGTCACACGTACTGCAGATGGACCATACGGATGTGTTCCGTGTGACACCCACCGGAGAGAAGACGTGTCTGTGAGAAAAAAACCCCAAACCTTTACTCACCTTCTCCAGCCCTGCAGACTCTGCCGCTGCTGTCACTTGCTGCTGACCGCCGCTCATTATGCTCATTGAATATTCACTTCACTGCGGCTGGAAGCAGCAGCAGTGGGGAGTCGCAGGACCGGAGACCAAAGATCAGCACCACGGACAGCAACGCCAGGGACAGGTGAGTTGAAAGTTCCCGTTCTCCATGTGTTATCACGGATAACACACGGAGAACACACATAGCCCATAAACACGGGTCACGGAGGGCAAAACGCACCTCTGACACGTCCGTGAAAAACATGCGTGGTTTTTCACGGATGTGTGAGAGAGATCTACAGGAGAGAGAGGATCCCACTGGCCATAAGAGCTTACATTCTACAGGAGAGAGGACCTTGCTAGCCATAAGAGTTTCCACTCTACAGGAAAGAGAGGACCCCGCTGACCATAAGAGCTTACACTCTACAGAAAAGAGAAAGGGCCCGACTGACAATAAGAGCTCAGGCTACTTAACACTGCGATTTGCCTTACGTTTAGTGGTCCCGTCGGGGCATCCTTCCGAACCGCCCCTCCCCCTCCCCGCAAACCGTGTTTTGGACCCAAGCACCAACAGGGCCATTGACTGTAATGGAGCAGACTACGTTAGTGCGTGCTCTGTTTTGTACTGTTTTCGGGCATATACGTTTTCTGCAGGCAGACACCTGAACGTAGTTGAGTACATTTTGGTGTACGCCTGCAGAAAACGTATGTGCCCAAAAATAGTACAAAACAGAGCACGCACTAACGTAGTCTGCTCCATTACAGTCAATGGCCCTGTCGGCACATGCATCTGAAACACGCTTTGCGGGGTGGTGGAGGGGCGGTTCGGACAGATGCCCCGATGGGACCACTAAACATAAGGCAAAACGCAGTGTGAAAGGGGTCTAACACTCTATAGGAGAGAGAAGACCCTGCTGACCATAAGAGTTTACACTCTACAGGAAAGAGAGAGGACCCCAGTAACCATAAGAGCTTACACTCTACAAAAAAGAGAAAGGGCCCCGCTGACCATAAAAGTTTATACTCTACAGGAGAGGGAGGACCCTGCTGACATAAAAGCTTACACTCTACAGGAAAGAGAGAGAGGACCCTGATGAAGAGCTTACACTACAGGAGAGAGTGGATCCTACCATACTAACCATTAGAGCTGACACTCTACAGGACAGAGAGGACCTCACTGGCTATAAGAGCCTACACTCTACAGAAAAGAGAGAGGGTCCTGTTGACCATAAGAGCTTACACGCTGCAGAAGAGAGGGAGAAAACCTTGCTGACCATAAGAGCTTACACTCTACAGGAGAAAGAGAAGACCCCATTTACCATAAGAGCTTTCACTCTACAGAAGAGAAACATACCCAGTGATTTTAAAGATGGAAAACGACTCTGCTGTACAAACTGTGCCCCACTGGAAACATTAATTTGTGGTGGCTCAGGTTCTGACTACCACTGTATAAGGTATGATAATCCGTAAGATGTCAAAGTTGCAGGGCATTATGGGGAGGCTTACAATGCCATTAGCCTGCTCTCTGATGTTTCAGCAGTGTGGGAAATGGTACAGCTAATATTTTTATTTTTATTTTTTGTTTTTCTAACTGCAAATTGAATTTTAAAATGTTCATATTCACATGAAACCGTAAATTTCAGAAGATTCATCTTGAACGTGATCCTTCCGGATGGATCTGCTCATCTCCATGGCCTAGTTATTGGTTGCTATAGGCAACTGCTCCCCTTTTCTCAAGCAAGATATAATATCCACCCGACTGCGTTACTATTCAAGGCATAAATATTTTATTAGGAAAACAAAAATACTTGCGCTCAGTTCCTTCCTTATTCTTCACCACGCATCAGTGCTGTTTAGTGATCACATATGGAATAATGTACATAAGGTCAAGTATTTTCATAAAGGTCATGTACTAGACGTCTCCAGTGGTTTTACAGAGGTCATGGAATGTCCACGGTCGCTTGAAACAGACGTAATAAATAATATACTGTGGTGGGGACACTATAAATTCTAGCTGCCTGTTGTGCTCTACTGGAACCAGTGCACATGTTACTGGTTTCGAGGGACAGCGAAAAAGTTGATCGTAATTAAAAAAATTTGCAAACTTAGGTAAAGTATACAATAAAATTCATACAGCAGACATCTAACATGCACGAGCTTACATAAATGTCCTCGCTTCAACTGTATTAAAAAGCATAATTAACCCTTTCTCATACAACTGTATGCAAATGTGCTAACCCAGACACAGCAATCGGAGAGGTAATGAAAGTGTTGGCTTTTTATTGCGCAATCTCTTCTCTATTTTTGTATTATTGCTTGTACATTTGATTTCATAACCCAACTTACTTTATCGCTTCCCCAAATATAAAACAAATTAAGTCGGTGCTAATTATATAATGATTATTGAATAGAAATGTATAAAAGTTTAAACCCTATAAAAGAACCGATTCTTTAAAAGGGTTGTATTTATAGCCACTCCAAAAATGACTGCTATAAAAGAGACCTGTTTGGGACTCAGCTCCAATTCCTTAATAAGGTGTCAAAACTTCAGCTACGTACACAATACAGTATGTCATGTTAGAGCATAAAGTTACCTCGGAAAACGTTATTTACCTAGAGATATGGAGTTAATCTGCAGGTTAATAGAGGTAAATGCTGACTGGACACCTTACTGAGACTGCGGCTTATTTCCCCCAGGAGCCGCCAGCTTTCAGTCATAAGGATGTGTATTGGAGAGCCTACAGTCAACATTCATAGTAGTAATCACTATACCGTGAGTGGTTTGATGTACTCACGCCCCAGCACTTTGATTTTTAGCTGGCTGTACTGCACATCTGTGCAGAATGAACTGTCAATCAAAATGCCAGGGCATGCTTACAACTGCCCTTCACAGTTCTGTGAGCATTGACTGTAGTCACTCCGTGCATGACACCATGACTGAAAGTCAGCAGCTCTCGGAAAGAATTAAGTTAATTTTCTCCTGGTAGCTGCACTTTTAGTAAGGCTTCAAGGAAGTTTTGTAGCGCTATGTACCCGCAGAATAATGCTATATCTAGAGGTAAATAACGTTTAATGAGGTGAAAGGTGTTCCCTGTAAGGTAGCAATGCACATTAGATGATTGTGGGATGAACTTTCTGATTTAGGCCTGACCAATCTGACCATATAATGTGTTTGGTGTTACCCGGCAGAGATTGGGGAAAAATAGGTTCAAGGTTTATTGAATTTTAACATACCTGATCCTTTGTTCTTAAGGGAATTTTAGATTGCAGAACCCCATTAATGTATCTAGTGGAAAGATGATATATGTTTTAAGGCCCCCAAACATTAGATAGCTGGCAGCCAAACTTGACTTACAGTATTCTCACCCATATAAAGCAATGCTCAGTTCAGCCAAGTGCGTCGTTCTCTATAAGAGAGCTGCTTCAGAGTCCTCTAGTGGCAAGTTATCTCCATGGAGAACAGAAGGAATGGCCGCAGAAATTTGTGAGGTTTTATTGTTATTAGAGATGAATGGACCCGTGGATGTTCGGGTTCGGCCAGACTTTAAAAATAGGGTGGAGCCCATGCTGGTTTTTTTTAATTATTTAAATAATTAAAAAAAAAAAACAAATAAAAAAACCCAGCATGGGTTCCCCTCTATTTTTGTAAACTAGCCAAGGTAAAGCAGACAGCTGGGGGTTGCAGACTGCAGCTGTCTATTTGATCCACGCTTTATCAAAAATAGATGGGAGCCCATATCATTTTTTAAAAAACTATTGATTTATTTTTTTTTCAAGTGGTGCACTGGCCAATCACAGCCATACCGATACTTGATATGGCTGTGATGGGGCCAGAAGTGCCCACACCAGAAAAGCTTGCTTATTGGATGCTCTGCAGCCTTTCAAAAGGCTATATTTGGATGACAAACCCAAACAGGAACCGGACGTACAGGCAAAACTCTATGTTCGGGTCCCAGACCCGGACACCCGGTGCCCGGTGCGAGCCCCGAACTTTACAGCTTGGGTTCGCTCATCTCTAGTTGTTATACATGAGGCAGTCAGCTGATACTGTCGATATTATTATTATTATTTATTATTATAGCGCCATCAAATCCTTGGCGCTTTACATGTGAAAGGGGTGTACATAATAGGGACAAGTACAATAATCATAAACAATACAAGACACAGACAGGTACAGGAGGATAGAGGTCCCTGCCCGCGAGGGCTCACAGTCTACAAGGGATGGCTGAGGATACAGTAGGTTAGGGTAGAGCTGATTGTGCGGCGCTGTATCAGACTGAGGCTGGAAACACACCTATGCGTGTAAAATCCGTCCGAGTTGCCTGAAAAAAACTCGGCCGATTTTAGTTCATGTTAGGTCAGTGTGCAATGCAAGTACGATGCTTTTTTTTAATTGTTTCCAGGGTAGCAGAGCGTGTGTAATGTGTGTGTGATCCTTTTTTTCTCAGCAACTGTCATCTGCCATGCAGCTCTGCTACATGGCCGCTGACAGCAGCCACAGACAGAGCAATGTAGCAGAGCTGAATATCCGCTGACAGCAGACACAGACAGAGCCGCACGATCAGAATGAAGTCGGATGAACGTCACCCGACTTCATTGTCATCCCGCCGCTCTGTCTGTGTGGCATGGCCTGATTTTTGGTCACCGGTGAAGGTCTCACCGGTGACCGGAAATCCCCTGAGTGACCGCAGTGATCGGCGGGATCAGCGGTGCCGTCACTGAGGTTACCGCAGCCACAGCTGCAGTCCTCCACCTAAGATCTGTGGCCGCGGGTAACCTGAGTGATGTCATCGCTGATAGCGCGACTCACTTCAGTCGCTGCGGGCAACTCACAGAGAGCTGTCGTGGTCTGTGACCGCTCTCTGTCAGCTTCCGATGTAGCCCAGCTGACAGTGTCGAGGGACCTCTGTGGATTACGTCAGACCTGGAGGGGTCTTTGGGGGTTTAATAAAGCGGTGAAAGAGGTTGTTTTTTTTGTCATTTATTTCAAATAAAGGATTTTTTGGTGTATGTCTTTATTTTCTTTATCTTACAGGTTAATCATGGAAGGTATCTCGGGGAGACGCCTGCCATAATTAATCTAGGACATAGTGGCAGCTATGGGCTGCTGCCATTAACTCTTTATTACCTAGATTTCCACCGCACCAAGGCAATTCGAGATGGCCGGGTAGAGTCCCGGGACAGTCGCATCTAATGGATGCGGCTATTCCGGGTGGCTGCTGGCTGATATTGTTAGGGTGGGGGGCTCCCCATAACGTGGGGCTCCCCATCCTGAGAATACCAGCCTCAGCCGTGTGGCTTTACCCTGGCTGGTATTAAAATTGGGGGGAACCGCATGCCATTTTTTTTTAATTATTTATTTATTTTTTTAACTGCATGATATAGACCCGCCCACCTGCAGCTGTGATTGGTTGCAGAGAGACAGCTGTCACTCATCGTGGGGGCGTGTCTGACTGCAACCAATCATAGGCGCCGGTGGGCTGGGAAAGCAGGGAATACAAGATTGAATAATGAGCGGACGGCTTTTTCAAAAGAGGAGAAGCCGCCGGAGCAGTATGAACGCCGTGCAGTGCCATGCCAGTGATCGGGGATCGGTGAGTATGAGAGAGGGGGGGGAAGGGATAGACCGACATGCACAGAGAGAGACCGACAGAGAGAGAGACCGATCGACAGACCGACCGACAGAGAGAGAATAGAGACCGAGAGGGAGAGACCGACTGACATTAATCGCATGTTTCTCAAAACACTGGAAATGAGTGAGATCTCACAATGTCGGTCAATCTCTATAATTGACCGACATTGTGAGACCTCGCTCCTTTCTAGTGTTTTGGTAAACATGCAATAAATGTATTTGGAAAATCGAATGTCACTAGGATGGTGTGAGTACCGTCCGTGTGACATCCGATTATTTACCCGCTCCCATAGAGAATCATTGAAGAGACTCGCGCGAGAAGCTCTCCAAATCGCAGCATGCTGCGATTTTTTTCTCAGTCCGATTTGGAGTGAGAAAAAAAATCGCAGGTGAGAGCTGAATCATTGAATAACATGTGTCCGAGTGCAATGCGATAATTTCTCGCATTGCACTACTGCGAGAAAATCGCAAGTGAGAAGCCGGCCTGAGGGTTATGGCAGGTTGTAGGCTTGTCGGAAGAAGTGGGTCTTCAGGTTCCTTTTGAAGCTTGTCAAGGTAGGCGAGAGTCTGATGTGTTGAGGCAGAGCATTCCAGAGTATGGGGGAGGCACGGGAGAACTCTTGGATGCGATAGTGGGAAGTGGAGATGAGAGGGCAGTAGAGAAGGAGATCTTGTGAGGATCGAAGGTTACGTGCAGGTAAGTACCGGGAGGCTAAGTCACAGATGTAGGGAGGAGACAGGTTGTGGATGGCTTTGTATGTCATGGTTAGTGTTTTGAACTGGAGTCGTTGGGCAATGGGAAGCCAGTGAAGGGATTGGCAGAGAAGAGAGGTCGGGGAGTAGCGGGGGGACAGGTGGATTAGCCGGGCAGCATAGTTTAGAATAGATTGTAGGGGTGCAAGACTGTTAGAAGGGAGGCCACAGAGCAGGAGGTTGCAATAATCCAGGCGGGAGATAATAAGGGCATGTAGTAGGGTTTTTGCAGCTTCTTGCAAAAGGAATATACGGATCCGGAAAATATTTTTGAGTTGGAGGCGGCAGGAGGTGAAGAGGGCTTGCATGTGTGGCTTGAAAGAGAGATCAGAGTCTAGGATGACTCCCAGGCCACGAGCACGTGGCACTGGGGAAAGTGAGCAGCCATTGACATTGATGGATATGTCAGGTGGGGGGATTGAGTGAGGAGGAGGAAAGACAATGAATTCTATTTTGTCCATGTTCAGTTTTAGGAATCGAGCAGAGAAAAAGGATGAAATAGCAGACAGACATTGTGGGATCCTGGTTAGTAGGGAGGTGATGTCAGGTCCAGAAAGGTAGATCTGCGTATCGTCAGCATAGAGATGATACTGAAAGCCATGGGACTCTATGAGCAGTCTCAGGCTGAAGGTGTAAATGGAGAACAGCAGGGGTCCAAGAACTGAACCTTGGGGGACCCTGAAAGATAGGGGGCGAGATGAGGAAGTGGTGGGAGAGTGGATGACATTAAAAGTTCGGTTGGTTAAGTATGAGGAGATCCAAGATAGTGCCAAGTCTGTGATGCCCAGAGATGAGATAATTTGTAGAAGAAGGGAGTGGTCTACTGTGTCAAAGGCAGAGGACAGATCCAGGAGGAGGAGGACAGAGTAGTGTCGCTTGGCGTTTGCGGTTAGTAGGTCGTTAGTGACTTTGGTCAGGGCAGTTTCAGTGCAATGATGGGGTCGAAAGCCAGATTGTAACCGGTCAAAGAGAGAGCAGGAAGAGAGGTGTGAGGACAGTTCAAGATGGACATGCTGTTTTAGTAGTTTGGAGGCATAGAGGAGAAGTGATATGGGGCGATAGTTTGACACAGAGGAAGGGTCAAGGGAGGGCTTTTTGAGGATGGGTGTGATTTGAGGCATGTTTAAAGAATGAAGGGAATACACCAGTTGTTAATGATAGGTTGAAGAGATGGGTTAGGGTCTGGAGAAAGACTATGGTGAGATTGGGGATGAGGTGGGATGGGAGTGGATCAAGCAGGCAGGTTGTGAGATGTGATCTTGAGAGTAGAGTGGAAAGATGATCTTCTGTCATGGTGGAGAAGCTGGATTTGAAGGAAGAAGGCTGAGTAGTTGTGAGGAGTGGCTGTGGTGATTGTGGGCCAAAGCTTGCTCTGATGTTGTCAATCTTCTGCTTGAAGAAAGAGGCAGTCTTCAGCTGAGATGAGAGGAGACAGAGGTGGTGCTGGGAGACGGAGGAGAGAGTTGAAAGTATTGAATAGCTGTTTAGGGTTGTGAGATAGAGAGAATATGAGGGATGAGAAGTAGGTTTGTTTTGCAGCAGTGAGTGCAGACTTCAAAGTGGTGAGTGCCTGTTTGTATGTAACGAAGTGCTCAGTGGAATGAGACCTCTTCCATATGCGCTCAGTAATTCTGGAAGCCTGTCTCAATTCTTTAGTCTGACTCGTGTGCCAGGGTTGCCTGTTGGTTGTGAGGCTTTTGGTGTGTGTGAGGGGGCAGCTGATTTGAGAGCTGCAGAGATGGCGGTGTATAAAGTGGCAGCAGCATCTGCATCGTGTGAAGAAGCAATGTCTGCAAGAGGGAAAAGAGACTGAGAAAGTGAGTGTAAGTCAAGGTGATTGAGATTTCTGCGGGGGTGTGAAAGTTTGTGGAGGAGGGGTTGTGTACTTGGAGAAGAGAGGGAAGAGAATATGAGTAGATTGTGGTCAGACAGTGGGAGAGGCAAGTTAGAGAGGTTATATAGGGAACAGACGAGTGAAGATGAGGTCCAGTGTGTGGCCATCTTTGTGAGTAGCTGCAGAGGACCATTGAGTGAGGCCGAAGGAGGAAGCGAGTGTTAGACGTTTAGAGACAGATGAGTGAGAAGTGTCAATGGGGATGTTAAAGTCACCCATGATCATGATGGGGATGTCGGTGGAAAGGAAATGTAGTAGCCAGGTGGTGAAATTGTCAAAAAAGGCAGTGGCTGGCCCTGGAGGATGGTACATGACAGCCAGTTGGATACCCGATGTATACAGCCAACATTTATTATGTATGGGTTCTTTTAGGCAAAAATTCCCTACAGTTACTTAAGTAAAGACAGTAGGGTTGCAGTGACTACTGTGTACACAATTTCAACTCTATCCCCATTTTTTAATGTCTGCCTGGTCATTGTTACACAACTTTAGGGAATGAAATAGATCAGAAGATAAAGTCATTCTTCCAGCATAGCTAGAATTTCATCTGCATTCCTCTTTGTAGAAAATAAATAAACAGCCACTATGACACATGAAAAACATCTTGTTTGCAGAAAAATATTTGTGTAACGGAGGTCACAGTAATGATGTATCATTACCAATGTTTTCATTTCATCTCCAGGGACTATAAATTCACTGCCTCGGAGAACTAAGGTTACAGTGCCGAAAGTATCAGGTTCTGCCAACTTATATAGCTTGTTTGTTTTACTTTCCATGTGATGTATATTACCTTCTAGTTGAAGTTCAAATTACCAATATGTCTGCATCGTCTCTAACGTCAGACAGTCAGGATGTTATTTCAGCACAGAGGCAATTACACGGCTATGTATACATTTAAAAGAACGCAAATATATGGAATTACAAAATGTCCCATCTATTTCTCTAACTAAAACAATAGAAAGGCAGAATAATATAAAAGTGTCATTACTTTATTTTGTATATGTAAATAGCCTCTTCATAGAAGAAGAGGATGGGGACTCTATTGCCACCTATTGGAACTACTAATGTTGAAAATCAATATTGACCCTTTAAAGGAAATCTGTCACCAAGTTTTTACTACTTCATCTGAGTACAGCATGTTTTAGGCAAAGAGATTCTGAAAGTAACCATGTTTAACTGGGTGCAGCCATTCTGACTTTATCTCAGAATTGAGTGTAGCAGAGCTGGAAGCTGTCCTGCCAACACCAGGCTCTCAATAGAGATTGTGCATTGACTGTGAGGTGTAAATCACAGCAGGGGGCGTGTATGACTGCCATGCAGGAGCTGAGGAGTCACACCAATGTTAATCACAGAACAATAAACCCTTTAGTTTAGATAAACAGTAGCTCCCACACAGATAAAAGAAACACAGTTGTATTTTCTTTTTTAACCCATGCAGCATGCTGTCCTCAGTTTACATTGCAATATCCTGGTGACAGATTCTCTTTAAAAGGAACCAAACACCAGGATTTTGTTATATGAAGTAAACACAGTCCCATACTGGTACTAGGATGCTGAATCTAAGCATAGCTTTTATTGAAAGATCAAGTGCTTGGTTGCTGAAATATCTTTAATCAAAGTTGCATTGCACTTTGATTGACGTGTGCTTCAGGGGTGGGTCTTTGTGGGTCGGGTTCTCGGAGTAACTTCCTTCTCCTGCGTGCATGCATGCGCCCTTTCCTTAATTTCAGTATCACGCCACGCCGTCATTGCTGCTGTTGGTGGCACATGCGCATTGCCACAGTAATTATTTAATCATTAAAATGGAGTCCGCACATGGGTGTACTGCGATCTCTGGCACCATTTTATTGAAGACACTGTGGAGAAGACTATGAGCGGCAGGGGCGCGTGCGCAGATGTAAAATAAAAAATCTGCACTCACACAGATGCCGCTCATAGTCTTCTCTATAGTGTCTTCAATATAATGGCGCCGGAGATCGCGGTATGCGCATGCGTGGACTCTGGCACCATTTTAAGGAAGACTTAATTACTGTGGCAGTGTGTATATGCCACCAACAACAGTAATGGCTGCATGGCGCGATATTTAAATAAAGAAAAGGGAGCATGCAATACAAGACGCAGGAGGAGGAGTATATGCCGAGTATCCAACCCACACAGGCCTGAGACCGATGCATGTGTCAATCAAAGTGCAGTGCATTTCTATAACTTTGATTACAGATATTTAAACAATCAAGCATCGGATCTTTAAACAAAAGCTATGCTTGGATAGTACATTATCCTAGTGGCAGTATGGCACTGCCTTTACTTCATATAGCAACATCCTGGTGATTGGTTCTCTTTAAAGGTCTTACCAGATGACTGATCATAATGAAGCCAATTCAGAATTTTCATTTGCACACAGGTATTTCTAGTTCCACCTATTGGAAGTTGCAATCCTAAAAGGGAAAAGTACCCATTAAATGTACCCCATGAGAGTGATCACTGACGTCACTGAAACGGCGTCGGCACTGAAGGTGATATAAGCTTTTTTTATTTTAGTGGGGGCAAACATGGGGAATAAAAAGGGGTTGTCTGAGTAGTGGACTACCCCTTTAAGAGACCTATTGATCCTGTAAAATTCTATGCCACATTACATAAGATAGGAAGCCAACTCAATACTCTACTTGCAGACACATGTTTGGGGATTTTTGCCCCTCATCAGTGCAAAGTTTGAGAGCTATTTTGACTAGGTGTGAGACTAGCCCCATATTTAGGATATTTTAGACAGTTTTTGTGTCTCAATTCAACAAGGGAGCATTGCTTTGCTGAAAAGGAGTGTGGCTTACCTGAAATGGGTGGGCCTAACAAGCAACACTTTGAGCCAAAATTGCATAAAAATTGTGGATACATTTCTGGCACAAAGTAAGCCAATTAATATATAGTGTAAACTATTGAAGTGCTTATGTCATGTTGTTAATTGGGTAAAATTGCAAAATAGAACTTTGGGATTTACTTCTTAAGAGAAATTCTCTGCGTTATCTAGAATGAAGTGATTTCAAGTCTATAGTGTACTGCTCTTTGCTTAGGTTACCAACAATCTCTGCATAGAATGTATCAAAGGTGGTCAGTTCTGTGACGTCCCAGGGCTGTGGGATACTCGGTCCTGGGCGCATGGTGCGCAGGGGGGGACAGTTGTGGTCGCGGCCGATGTCTGGTTCCGTGACTCTGGGGGTCAGTCCAAATAAAAAAGGGGTAACAATAAAAGAAAAGGGAGCAATAAAAATAAAGAGTTTTTCGACTATGCCACTTGTGGTGTGCGGCCAGGTTATTGAAGCCGCCGCTGCAGGGTCTTGCTGGGGCAGATGGAGTAATGCAGCTTAGGTGTTTTGGGTCCTCCATAAGCAGGGCTAGGCCCCACAAGTGAATGATGGGGGTTATAGTAAGAAACAGTCACGTATGTGTACGGAGGCGAGAAGGAAACAGTCCACACCAGTATTGCAGTTTGAACTTGCCTTTTACTTTGGGCTTTGTACCTGGACCCGCTGGTGCCAGTTTCAGGTGTTCCCGCTCCCCTTGTTCTCCGTGCCAGCTGTGACCTGGGGTAGCTACCCTCCATGCACTCTCGTTTGTATTGGGCTCCCGTGGTTTAGAGCTTCTGGGAGAGCCCCTCTGTTTCAGTCTTGGTCCTATTGCAAGCAGCCTGGACTATTTAAAGGATTCAATCCCCGGTCCTCTCTTTGCTGCTGATGCTTCAGACTCTTTGATTGGTGAGGGACCCTGGAGATCCCCTCACCTTGCAGATATAACAGTTGACCATAAAGTGTCCTGCTGTCCTAGGGTCTGGACCCCGCCTCGTGCTGAGTCCTCTGAGCCTAGTTTCCACACTTCCACAGGTGCCCCGCGGTTCCTGGAGTGTTTCACTTCCACAGGTAACCCACGGTTCCTGGAGTCCTGGTTCCCTACTCCACAGTCCCTCACTCCTGTTACAGCGTTCCGTTATTACAGGTTTTTACACTTTTTTTTCTTTACTTCACTCCTTACTCTCTCTCTTCCAACTCTCAACACTCTCCTCTCAACTCCTCTCTTCTTCCTTCTTCCACTGACTACTTCCTCTTGCCAACTTCCCAACTGACCACTCGCCCCTCCCCTTGCTGGGTCTTTCCCTACAGATTGGGTGGCAACTATCCAATCAGTGACCATCCCTTTTATCTGTTGCTAGGCAGTCTCCCAGTCTGGAATTGGGGTTATGTATGTGGCCTGAGGGTGCTGGTGTGTTGACTGGCACGGATATTCCGGGGTTGGGTTTCCATGTTCACATTTTGTGGCACCTGAGACCTCAGGGGTGCTACAGTTCCTTAGGCAATGAGCGTAAGCTTGCAAGCTCTTTGCTTTAACTCCTTAATACAAAATTAGTCATCTTTGGTGGGGCATCTATAAGTAGTGATGGGAAGGCAAACACAGTTCCAGCACAGGGGGGCTTGGCTGTCAGTATCAGCTCCTCTTTACCCAATTAATTCAGGATTGCATTAGGCACAAGGCTTTGCTTAATAAAGTCATTAATCAATTTAATTTTATAAAGAGCAACAATCTTTATCCACCAATGTGATATATTGGTGAGGACTGTACTGATACACAAACAGCATATTGTGAATTATGAAGCCCCAGTGTTATCTCTTGATCTATGACTTCTCTAGCACCCTTAGACTTGATCTTAAATATCTCAAAGTATGGTTCCAAAATGAACCCTCCTGCATAGACCAGCCATTATTTACAAAGGAATTATTTCTGGACTGCGAGTGGCAAAGCTGGGACCTTATGTTCTGGAGGTCGGCACACTTACAAGGCTGGCCTTTGATATATGGGAAAGTAACAGGAGACGTGAGTAAAGGAAATCCATACATCAGTGAAAGCAGAAAAGAGGGGAGGAAGTGAGCGCTATAAATGAAAGTAAAACTGCTGCCTATGAAGGCCTCAGTCAGTTAGGCACATGATTTGTTACGTGAATGATGCCTGCACTTTATTTAAGGTTGGGCAGTGATACTTAAATATAGTCAGTTGGCTATAAATTGGAATTGCAAAAATGGCGCCCATCTATCCTGTCGTGAAAGTTGCTCCCAGTTAAGCTCTAAAACCATTTGAAGCATAATAGGGGTTATGTGACCTCACGGCACAGACCAATGTTATTTCCATCCACAACTTCTCTGGCAGATCCTGTATAAAGGACACTGAAATCAAAACAGTAAAATAGTATTTCATAGTAATGTGGAGTCATGCGACCTGATAGCACAGCGAGCTGGTCATATAATCACAGTATGCACAGGTTAATCACTATGTGTAGGTCAACTGTGTGCCATTTCCACATGGGATTCAGTCACTGTGTAGATTTTCACATGGAAAAGATTAAAAGAAATTGCTGGAATATTTGAATCTAGATGTTCGTTTTCCTAGGCTTGTGTATACAGCTCCAAGTTATACCCTTCATTAGGAATGGCCAAAATCAGGCTGCTCTGTCACTTACTAGAACTCATGGAACTCAATTAGATATACATTAGTGTAGTGAACCTAAAGTACAATAGCCCTTTCTGTCAAGAAGCCCTCCCATAAAGGGTTTTGTTCTTCATTTAGTGCATCGTGTATGTTAATATACTCACCTATTGCCATCTCCCAATCAAAATACAGGGAAGCCAATTATTTTTTTCTAATTATTTAAAAAAATAATTAAAAAAAATGTGTGGGCTCCCGCTGTATTTTGATCCCCAGTCAGGTTAAACCAAGCAGCTGGGGGCTGGGATTCTCCACAGCCTGCAGCCGCCCCTGGAAATGGCGCATTGTTTCTTAGCACCATTTCCAGGCGCTTTTCCAGGCTTGTCCAGCGGCCCTGTTGGCGGTGGCACGCTAGGTAATAAAGGGCTTAATACCAGCTTTTTATTCGCAGCTGGTACTAAGCCCAAAATTCATGGTGTCACGCCAAATTAGACATGACCACCATGAATAAAACAGTAAAAATAAAAACACAACACATAGACATTTTTTTTATTAGAAGTAATGCAAAAAAAAACATTTAGAGACTCCATCTTTATTATAAAAATCTCCTTAGTCCAATGTAGTCCACAGGGAGATCAATGTCAGCTCTGCTTCATCGCTCTGTGCAGGCAAGCGTCTATACAGAGCGAAAAGCAGGCTGATAGCGAGGGTATGATTCCACTTGCGTATGACTCCTGCAAGTCTCGCATCGCTATCACCCAGCTCGGCACACACTCTTTTCACAGGAGTGCCTCAGCTGCATGGAAATACATGCAGCCGACCCGCTACTGTCAGGAGAGTGTGCGCCGTGCCGGGTGATACCAATGCAAGACTCACACAGTGACAGTCAAAGTTCAATCGAGTTCATGGCTCATGGACTCGGGTGAACACTGACATAATCGCGAACATGGCCAAACACAGCCGAAGACTGCCGAGTGACGAGCAGTGCAGTGAATACCACCGGAAGTTAATGATCGGACCCGGAAACAGAAGCGGCCGGGAGACAGCAGCTGAGCGGGTCTGCAGGACGAGTCGCGGGACCTGTAAGTATAATGACAATGTTTATTATTAACTATATTCTTTATTTTACAGACCTCCCGGCCCCGTCCCATCACTGTAAAGTCCAAGTTCGGGCTTCGACGCAAGAAAAAAAAAGCGTTGGAGTTGTACTTCAAATTTAAACACCCATTATCTAATGGGGTCAAGTTGGGAAATCCAATATTGTACTATATAAGGCACTGAAGACTCCTTCATCAACTACAAAAATCTTTATTGGTCCCAGTGTACACGAGGGGATAAAACAGTGCAACATTTTGGCCAATGCAGGACCGTTATCAAGCCATAAAAAGATGGTTGAAGTGGTGCGTGGGATACAACTATCTTACGGGGGTTGGGAGGTAGCCATACAGATTAGACAGTCGGCTGTTTCTGCTGAATTAGCAGAAAGTTAACGCTTCATCTATATCAGAAGTGGTCTTTTCTATGACTTGGTCATTTGCCACCTTGTTTCTTGGTGGCCAGTGACACCATTTGGGATCAGCAGTGACCCCATTGTTAGATGTCAGATGAGCAGAGAACAATGGGTGGAAACAGGTAGACACAAGAGGAAGATAAAACAAAAAAATAAGGGTGGTAGACTTCACCTCACAGTCTTTGTCAGAGTAGCATTGCTGGCATATTATATGGCGTTGTGTATATCTCTAACCCAAGGTCATAGTTAGGAAAAATATAAAATTAGTACATGGCTTCTCATTACCGGATCATTACTGCACAAAACATTGGGGCAGTAATTTTTGGATGTGATGTTTGATGTTTGTGTTGAGGACAAATGCAGGATGAACACATATTCTGATTTATGGCATAGTAAAACAATCACTATACAAGAAACAATACTGATTGTACAGAATTTCAATAATCAATCATGTGCATAGAAATTACAGCTTGTTACAAATGGTTATGACGGGAAATATAATATTGTTCATCTTGAAATCAATAAATGCATATTGAAGATGTCAGATAATTTACTGTGAGGTAAATTCAAGATACTCGTCTTTAACCCCTGGATACCTGGTGTATTTAGGCCTTTATATTCTGGTTTAACACGTATTTGCTTCTTTTTAATGATGACTTTACTATTACAGTGGCGTCCGAGCTTACATTGTGTATATAGTTTATTGTGCCTGTTTAGCATTTGTTCGGTATGTATTCCCGAATCATATGACTATCAGTTAGCAAAAGTCAGAATGCAACCACATGTCAAACCTCGAGGGATATAATATATTCTCCGATTTCATGCAATTTCTAGAATTCATTTATTTAGTTTTAGAAAGTGCTGTAACTCGGAGCTCCCCCACCTCCTTCATTTTAAATTCCACTTTTAACCTTGACAGACAAGCTAACAAACCATTTCTGCCTCAACGCAGAATATTACATAACACACAAATTGAATTCCCAAACCTTAAAAAGTGAAGGCTTAACCCATGGGAATATAAAAAAAGAAAGACATGTCAATGTCAGTGCAAAAATACATTTCAATTTATGCATTAATTTTTTTCTGAAAAGATTATTCCCATCTTAATTATTCATGGCATAAAAATGTCTCCTCGGGAACCCACTGCTATCTCTAGAACATGGTCCTCAGCCTCCGTCTAGCTCCTGCCTAGTCATGGCTGTTCCTTTTACAACCATGCAATTTCCAAAATCAGCTGACCAAGCCTTTAAGGTCCTACTGATCTCAATAAGAAAAAGTATATAATACGAGTAGTCCTGAAGTTGCATCTTAATGGGTATCTGAAAAAGACGGTGGGATTTTGATAATGCAGGATTATGATTTCGTTTCTGGGCACGAGATAAATTTCTGCAGTCTTTTCATGTGACTTCAGATTACTGAATCATCATTGTGCAATGTGCACACTGTCAAGATTCCCACCTATTTCCAGCGATGATGTGACCACGATTGTGCGATTTGCATATTTGTGGTCACGTGCCAACCAGATTGTTAGAACACAACACATGGGAAAGAGTGGGCACAACTACACCAAACATGTACTGGAAAATCCAGAATAATGGAATGAAGCAAGAGGAGTCCCTTGTTGCATGCAAAAAGTGTGAAAAAGTTTATTAATAACACAGAGAAATATTATTTAGAACACTTAAAACTGGGGAAGATCAAAGGGGTGATCCACCCATGAACAGTTTAGCACATCACCACTGAAACCTCATGGAATAATACAGATGGAATAAATCACATAGGCTCAAAAATAACAGTACCAGAGAACAGTTCTTTGGTACTGTTATTTTTGAGCCTATGTGATTTATTCCATCTGTATTATTCCATGAGGTTTCAGTGGTGATGTGCTAAACTGTTCATGGGTGGATCACCCCTTTGATCTTCCCCAGTTTTAAGTGTTCTAAATAATATTTCTCTGTGTTATTAATAAACTTTTTCACACTTTTTGCATGCAACAAGGGACTCCTCTTGCTTCATTCCATTATTCTGGATTTTCCAGTACATGTTTGGTGTAGTTGTGACCACTCTTTCCCATGTGTTGTGTTCTATGTTCTATTTATGGGTTGGAGCACACTTCCATAATCTATTTATTCAAGGTGGTGCCGTCCCCATTTGTTTCTTGACCAACCAGATTGTTGTCTGCTTTTCTCAATTTTCTATTGAGAAAAGCGTATGAGAATCTAGCTGGCACGTGAAGAGAATTATGCAAATCTCACAATTGTAGTCGTCACGTCATCCGCTCACTCGCGCTGGAAATAGAGCACATTATAGGAACATTTTAATTAGTTGAAGAGGCAGTTTTAGACCTTTAATGATTATTTACAACACATTTATCGGGACACTGTGGTCGCATCATATTTTGTGGGGCATCATAATGTGCAACGGAAATCATACAATATTATGGGGTAAAACGGGCTTTACACGCTTCGATATATCTAACGAGATGTCGGCAGGGTCATGTCGTAAGTGACGCACATCCGGCATCGTTAGTGATATCGTAGCGTGTGACAGCTATGAACGAGCAGAAATACTCACCTTCTCGTTCATCGTTGACACGCCGCTCATTTTCTAAAAATCGCACGTCCTGTTGTTCATTGTTCCCGAGGCAGCACACATCGCCCCATGTGACACCCCGGGAATGATTAACACAGCTTACCTGCAGCCGCCGGCAATGCTGAAGGAAGGAGGTGGGCGGGATGTTTACATATTGGCCGGCTGCTGTGTGACATCACTGTGACACCGACCGTCCCTCACCTTTCAGGAAGTGGATATTCGCCGCCCACAGCAAGGTCGTTTGGAAGGTGAGTACGTGTGACGGGGGTTACAGCATTGTGCGACACGGGCAAGAAATTGCCCGTGCCGCACAAACGATGGGAGCGAGTGCGATCGCAAATACGATCACATGAGAATTTGTAAGGTGTAAAGCAGCCTTAAGGCAGGGGTATCATACTGTGTGTTTGCCGGGGGCACTGTAGGGGCATGACTGTGGATGCATCATGCTATGCTTGTGTGGGGCCTTCTTTGATGTATCATACTGTGTGAAGGGGCAGTCATCATATTGAATGGGGCCATGAAAGGAGTATCGTAGTAGGTGGGAGCACTACGGGGCTTAACTGCACTATTTTGTGTGACTGTGCTCTGCAGTATATGTCCCTCTTTCCTGTCTGTTAAAGCTGGGAGGTATGCAGTTTATGCTACCACTGTAAAAAGTAAGTTATATCATACTTGTCCTGTGCAGCATTTTTACCTGGTAATCCATGGTCTTTGTGATATTTACGGGTTTCCATGGTTTAGGAACATGTAAAAGTATACATTTTTGTACTTTTTTTATACATTGCACTTGTGGAAAATACCTTTACATGAATGAATGCACACTGAACAAAATATAAACGCAACACTTTTGTTTTTGCTCCCATATTTCAAGCGACTCATCCTCTGTAGGGAGATCACAAGCGAGAGACCGCAGTGCACTGAACCCTAATCATGGGTACGAGCAGCTGCGGTCTCCTGTGTTCTCCTGGGGAGGAGACTCGCGGCCCCGCAGGTCAGGACCCGCTGTGTCCAGGGCGTGTACGCATACCCTAAGACTATTCTATATACATGAAAGGCCTCTTTCTCTCAAATATTGTTCACAAATTTGTCTAAGGCCACCTTCACACGTCAGTGATTCTGGTACGTTTGTGCTTTTTTATATACGTACCAGAATCACTGACATACGCAGACACATTATAATCAATGGGTCTGCTCACACATCAGTGATTTTTCACTGAACGTGTCTCCGTGCAGTGTTCACGCGTGTCCGTGATTCTGCACGGGGACAAGTCCATTTTTTTCTGTCATCACTGATGACCCAAGGACCACACTATGGTGTGATCCGTGTGTGATCCGTGAAACACGTACCAGAAAAACACTGACATATTAAATAATAAACATTTTCAACTAACATTTCCAGCGATTCGCTGTGCAGCCTCCGCTCTCGGCAGCTCCTGCCCGGCTCATGAATATTCATGAAAGCAGAAACAGCCGACCCAGAAGTAGCTGCAGAGAGTGGTGGGTGGATGCTGCAGAGCTGAGGAGTTCAGCACCATGGACAGCAGGAGCGAAGGCAGGTGAGTAATGTCCATTTGCAATCACGGATCACGGATTGCACATGGACAACCCACATGTGCCGTGAATCACGCCGCTCTGTGTGACACCCTGGGAACGATGAACAGCAGCTTACCTCCGTCCCGCGGCACCCGCCGGCTATGGGGAAGGAAGGAGGTGGGCGGGATGTTTACGTCCCGCTCATCTCCGCCCCTCCGCTTCTATTGGCCGGCCGTTGTGTGACGTCGCTGTGACGCCGAATGTCCCTCCCCCTTCAGGAAGAGGATGTTCGCTGCCCACAGCGACGTTGCACAGCAGGTAAATGCGTGTGACGGGGGTTAACGACTTTGTGCGCCACGGGCAAATAATTGTCCGTGACGCACAAACGACAGGGGCGGGTACGATCGATCGTGAAATTGCACGATAGATCGTACCGTGTAAAGCAGGCTTTACACAAATTTGTGAGCAATATTTGATAGAAAAAAGCTTTTTGTGTACATAGAAAAAGTCTTAGATCTTTGTGTTCAGCTCATGAAATATGGTAGCAAAATCAAAAGTGTTGTGTTTATATTTTTGTTCACTATATGTACAGAATATTGACTATCAAATGTTTACACTTTTTTATTTTAGTAAATTGTTAGCTCATGTTTTATCTAAAAAAAAGAGAAAAAAACGTACACTGACTTTACAAATGTCCAAGGGTAGGACACTGCGTAATATAACATTATGAAAGTGGATAATCTGTTCATGATCAGTTACATGGTGCTTTGTTTAGGCTCCAGGAGTCTAGGACATGGAACAAATGGTTGCATTTAGACGTCTATACGGGATTTTTTTTCTTCTAGCGTGGGATTTTGGACAGAAGCCGTCATAGTTTAGATCTTAGCTAAATATCTTCCAGGAAAATTAAAGAGTTATAGTAAGAAGAGCTTCCAGTAACTAGTATACAGCATACTGTTTTCTTTCTTTCTAATGGTGATAAATATCAGGCTCCCTGTTTTTCAGGAATCCCCCCCGATTATTGCAGTCTAAAAGTAAAATGATCCCTTATATTTTGTCACTAATTAAAGAGATATTTCCATGTGTTATGTTATCTGACTTTTTTATTCTTTTGCATTTCCATTATATCTCTTTCATTAATATTACTATTATTATTATTTATTTTTAGAGCACCATTGATTCCATAGGGATGTAGATGGGAAGGGGTTACATACAAAATACAGATATAAATTACAGTAAACTGACTAACAATGGCAGACTGGTATAGAGGGTAGAGGGTCTTGTCCTTGCAGGCTTAAGGTGGTGTCAGACACAGCGACGGCGACAACGACGTCGCTGCTAAGTCACCATTTTCTGTGACGTAGCAGCGACATCCCGTCGCTGTCGCTGTGTGTGACATCCAGCAACGAGCTGGCCCCTGCTGTGAGGTCGCTGGTCATTGCTGAATGTCCTGCTTCATTTTTTGCTCATCGTTCTCCCTCTGTGAAGCGCACATCGCTGTGTGTGACAGCGAGAGAACGACAAACTGAAGCGAGCAGGGAGCAGGAAGCCATCATCTGGCAGCCTGCGGTAAGCTGTAACCACGGTAAACATCGGGTAACCAAGAAGCCCTTTCCTTGGTTACCCGATATTTACATTAGTTACTAGCACTGCCGCTCTCACGCTGCCAGTGCCGGCTCCCTGCTCCCTACATACGTAGCTGGAGTACACATCGGGTAATTAACCTGATGTGTACTCTGGCTAAGAGTGCAGGGAGCCAGCGCTAAGCAGTGTGCTCTCACGCTGCCAGTGCCGTCTCCCTGTTCCCTGCTCTCCTAGCCAGAATACACATCAGGTTAATTACCCGATGTGTACTCCAGCTACGTGTGTAGGGAGCCAGTGCTAAGCGGTGTGCTCTCACGCTGTCAGTGCTGGCTCCCTGCACACGTAGCTGGAGTACACATTGGGTAATTAACCCGATGTGTACTCTGGCTAGGAGAGCAGGGAGCCGGCACTGGCAGCGTGAGAGCGGCGGACGCTAGTAACTAAGATAAATATCGGGTAACCAAGAGAAGTGCTTTCCTTGGTTACCCGATATTTACATTAGTTACCAAGCACAGCATCGCTTCCACGCATCGCTGCTGGCTGGGGGCTGGTCACTGGTCGCTGGTGAGATCTGCCTGTTTGACAGCTCACCAGCGACCATGTAATGACGCAGCAGCGATCCTGATAATGTCAGGTCGCCCGTCGTTATCGCTGCTGCGTCACTATGTGTGACCCCAGCTTTACATTCTACAGGATAATGGGGAGGGAGACAGTAGGTTGGGGTGGTTGCAGTAGTTTCAGCAGTGATGAGGAGGCAGGGGGTCATTGCAGGCTGTAAGCTTTCTTGAAGAGATGGGTTTTCAAGTTCACCCTGAAAGTTCTGAATGTGGCAGAATTGTGTTGGGGCACAAAATTCAAGAGTTTGGAGGAAATTCAGGAGTGGTCATGGAAGTGATTGGGTAAGGAAGTGTGGAGAAAGGGAGGTCTTCAGAGGACCATAATTTATGTGTTGAAATAAATCGGAAGATTAGTTCTGAGATATATGGAGGAGGCAGATTATGGACGAATTTGTAGGTCAATGTTAGTAGTTTGAACTGGATACGTTGGAAAATTGGGAGCCAATAAAGGGTTTTGCAGAGGGGAGAAGCAAAAGAGAAGTAAGAAGAGGGATGGATTAGATGGACAGCAGAGTTAAGGATGAACTGGAGAGGTGTGAGAGTGTTGGCAAGGAGGCCACAGAGAAGGATGTTAAGCTGCTATTAACCTCTAATATTACCCCAATTGCCACCGCACCAGGGCAATCGGGAAGAGTCAGGTAAAGTTCCGTGACTGTCACATTTAATGAATGCAACAATCCCAGGCGGCTGCAGGTTGCTATTTGTAGGCTGGGGGGGCCCAATAACTATGGGTCCCCCCATCCTGAGAATACCAGCCTCCAACCGCCGACTTTATTATGGCTGGGTATTGAAATTGTGGGAGACTGCACTCTGGTTTTTTTTTTTTAAATTATTTATTTAATTGATAAAAAAAAGCTGCATTAGGCCTCTCTCATTTTGATTCACAGCCAAAATAAGCACACAGCTGGAGGCTGCAGCCAGTAGCCGTATGCTTTATTCTGTGCTGAGTATCATTATATATGGGGACCCTATGCCAGTTTATTTATTTATTGCTAAACCACTATAGGGATACACAGCATCTGTGATTGGTTGCAGTGAGACCAGCTATCACACAGGGTGGGGGCACGTTCTGACTGTAACCAATCACAGATGCGGTGACTGCCGATGGGCAGGTGAAGCAGTGCATATGCATGGGGTTAATGAGCAGCCCCAGTAGTAGCGTTACAGCAGTGCGGAGACTGGTAAGTATGACGCGCCTGCTCTAATCCCCCTATCCCTTCTACCTCCATTTTAAAGCACCTGATTCGGGTCACCATAGACTTCTATGAGAACATTTTTAAAAACAAAATAGTTGGACCTGCCGATCCAGGGAATCTGCAGGTCCGTCCTTCACTACCCCTAACCTGCTGAGCCATTTGCAGTTATGGAAATAGAAATGGCAATCATTGTGCTGCACTGCTGCCACCAGTATTTGTGACCAGTTATATAACACGGTGGCTGAGTGGTTTGCACTGTTACTTTGTAACCCTGGGGTCCTGGGTTCAAATCCCACCAACGACAACATCTGTATGTGCTTGCTGTGTTATCATGGAATTTGGTTTCCTCCCACACTCCAAAGACATACTGATAGTGGATTTGCATTGTGAGCCCCAATGGGGACAGTGATGATGTCTGTAAAGTATTGCAGAATATGTTGGCACTATATAAGCAATGCATAATAAACAACTGAATAGACTCTCTTGCGGTATCTGACACTACGAATTAGAAGATCCTTTCAAGTGATTTTCCACTACAAAGATATTGATGATATCCTGAAAATAGGATTGAGGCTGTCCATCACCCCCAAAGATCAGCTGTTACCAATTCCAGCCCAATGTAAACCCTATACGGAGCAGAACAAATCATTGCCCTCACATTGTTTAATGGCTGCTGCCAGGTACTGCAGATCACCTCTTACTTGAATCAGGCAGCTAAACAGAGTATGGAGCTGTGGATTTCGGTTCTGTATACTTTTTACATCCATGATCTGGTTACAGATGATCGATGAGGGTGCTGGACCCTCACTTATCTGATATTGAGGACCTATGCTAAGGATAGGTCATCAGCATATTTATAGTGAAAAACCCCTTTAATTCCTGTGTATTTCTAGTTGGGGCCTACCATGGATCAGACTTGTTTTTTTAGCACATTCAACGGATGATCAATCAGATTGAGACCGGGGGAACTTGGAGTCGAAATCAATACCTTGAACTATTTATCATGTTGCCTTTTACGGAGCATTACACAATTAGTTGATTTGCGTTCTTTGCATTCTGCATTTAACTGCCATCTCTTTCTCTGGTAAACTAGCATACTCCAAAAACATATATTACCCTTAAAAACATCAATTTATTAATTCTTGCTTAAAACATCCAAATCACAATAAATATATAAATACAATTGACTAAAGTGCACAGATAAAGAAGGGAGGAGGGTTATAGATCACACCCTACCGATTAACCTCCCTCCTGTCCACTACCTCACGCGGAGGTCGGCACCCTAATGATGGACGGTGTGGTGCCCCCACTCTACGAAGGCTATCCCTAACCTGCCCTCCCTCACCCTAGCTGCAGATATGAAAAAGTGCTCAAAGGTGCAGAAAATCAAAAAGATAATTTAAGCAGATAGCCAGTGAGGTTTTAGTCAAAAGTGAGGTCATATCAATGTCCCAAATCAGCCTCACACCAATCAACAGTGAGGTTGAAAACAACTGGGTCTTCGTACAGGAGTGGGAACAGGGTTATATAAGTATATACCCTAATATCAATCTCCCTCCTGTCCACTACGTCGGCACCCTATTAATATACACTAATAGTCTATTATGGTGCCCCCACTCCACGAGGACTGTCCCTAGTATGCCCTACTGTACCCTAGCAGCAGATAAATATAAAGTGCCTGTACAGATTTAAAGTGCATGACAGTATAATACAAGGGTAGTTCAATACGGGTATTCATTTATTCAGCCTAATAGACCCTAGCAGCAATGAATTTTAAAGTGCTAGTGTTCTAAAAGTGCATAACAGTGTACAACAGGACAGTCAGGGGTATGTATCCATTCAGGGAAACATAGGTACGTTCCTCAGATATCCTCACAATTGCCTCAATGCGTTTCTCCCAAAGGGGTCATCAGGAGGCCAGATACAGACATTGCCAAAAAGATGCTATGATATGTAGAGAGGAAGGTTTATGAACAATCCTTATGATTTCTGATTTTTAAACTAGCATACTCACCTACGCATCCACATGATGTTAAAAAACCTGATCCATCAGGCTAGGCTACCTTCTTCCATGGACCAGTTATGATGCTCATATGAACATTGAAGGTGCTTTCGGCAGCAGATGGGGACAGCTCAGCAGCACTATCTGCAGCATGTCCTGATGCAATGTGATGTCATCTTTCTATAATAACCTGTTCAGCAATTTACATGAAATCGGACCATACAGCCTAGCCTGAAGCATTGCTTCAGTGAGTCTATGAACACAGGTCACGGATTCAGCAGTCTTGCCTTAGATCTCTCTCATTCGGAGCAGATAGACTAGAATGGTTCTCAGTAGTGCGAGTCTTTATAAAAGACTACCAAGAACGATGATCTACTGTTCTGTTGAAAAGATCATTTCACCCAATGAACAAGCATTTTGATTGCCCATCAGGTGATCAGAACCCTGTTTACAAAACAAGATTTTCATGAATTCAGCATTTTTAAGAACACTCCTTCAAATTATCTTTCAGAGTAAATGCA
This sequence comes from Anomaloglossus baeobatrachus, assembly GCF_048569485.1. Lineage (NCBI taxonomy): Eukaryota > Metazoa > Chordata > Amphibia > Anura > Aromobatidae > Anomaloglossus > Anomaloglossus baeobatrachus. The sequence goes on from NC_134353.1 coordinate 348,593,886, forward strand.
GCTTAAGTCACAATGAGATAACTGGATAAAGCAGTACCTTGAGCAAAGGCATGTAAACGTGCCATAAACCCATCAAACATTGAAACCTTTTGTAGTGAAATGATAGAAACAACATAGATTGATTCAGACAATCAATCAAAAGAAATTGGATGATGTTTTAATAAACATTTAAGGTCTAAAGATCTGTTAATTGAAAGCCTTGAAGGAGCTTTGAAGCCAGATAATGATGTTAAGGAATCAAGGAAACTATTGAGCAAGGTCGTTTATTTGTCTATGTGTTGAGAAGAATCCGAGTAATTACTGTTCACAAGTACATGAGATAATTCAATCATTGTTATATCTTTACCCTTTGTCCTGTACATCTTCCAATAATAAGTAACTAGTTGTTCGATCATGTCAGTTGTTCTAAAGGCCCAGTCACACACAACGACTAAGGGTACCTTCACACTTAGCGATGCAGCAGCGATCCGACCAGCGATCTGACCTGGTCAGGATCGCTGCTGCATCGCTACATGGTCGCTGGTGAGCTGTCAAACAGGCAGATCTCACCAGCGACCAGTGAACAGCCCCCAGCCAGCAGCGACGTGCAAGCGACGCTGCGCTTGCACGGAGCCGCCGTCTGGAAGCTGCGGAGACTGGTAACTAAGGTAAACATCGGGTATGGTTACCCGATGTTTACATTAGTTACCAGTGTGAGCAGGGAGCAGGGAGCCGCGCACACTGAGCGCTGGCTCCTTGCTCTCCTAGCTACAGTACACATCGGGTTAATTAACCCGATGTGTAATGCAGCTACATGTGCAGAGAGCAGGGAGCCGCGCACACTGCTTAGCGCTGGCTCCTTGCTCTCCTAGCTACAGTACACATCGGGTTAATTAACCCGATGTGTACAGCAGCTACATGTGCAGAGAGCCGGAGCCGGCAGCACAGGCAGCGTGAGAGCTGCAGAGGCTGGTAACTAAGGTAAATATCGGGTAACCACCTTGGTTACCCGATGTTTATCTTGGATACAGCTTACCTCAGCTGTCAGACGCCGGCTCCTGCTCCCTGCTTGCTTCATTTGTCGCTCTCTTGCTGTCACACACAGCGATCTGTGTGTCACAGCAGGAGAGCGGCTTTGAAGAAAACGAACCAGGGCTGTGTGTAACGAGCAGCGATCTCGCAGCAGGGGCCAGATCGCTGCTCAGTGTCACACACAGCGAGATCGCTAATGAGGTCACTGCTGCGTCACAAAAAGCGTGACTCAGCAGCGATCTCGGCAGCGAGCTCGCTGTGTGTGAAGCACCCCTTAGGCTATGTGCGCACTTTGCGTACTTCACTGCAGAAATTTCTGCAGTGACCTGAAGAGCACATGTGCGCTTTAAATCACTGCAGAAATGTCCGTAGTGAAAAAAAAAAAAAAGCCGATTCCATGCGCTCTGCCTGCAGCTCCTCCCATAGACAGAGCAGGAGCTGCCGGCAAAGCGCAGGAAAGAAGTGACATGTCACTTCTTAGAACGCAGCGCTTCGGCAGTAGCCGAAGCGCTGCGCTCTAAAACGCCACATGCACACGGCCCCTGCACAATCTCCATAGACTGTGCAGGGGACGCAGGACGCATGCAGTTACGCTGCGCTACAAAGCGCAGCGTAACTGCATGTATTTACGCAACGTGCGCACATAGCCTTAGGCTAGTTTCACACTTGCGTTGAACGGTATCCATTGCATTGCGTTGTGTGACGGATGCAACGGATGCTGCAAAACAACGGAATCCGTTTTGATTTTTTTTTTTTTTTTACAGTTTACCGGCGGAAGACTATTGTGAACGATCAGCTGATCGCTCACAGCAGCCGGTCGCCGGGTGATCAGCTGATCACTTCCAGTAGCCAGCCGCCGGATGATCAGCTGATCGCTCCCATTAGCCGGCCGCCGGGTGATCAGCTGATCGCTCCCAGTAGCCGGCTGCCGGGTGATCAGCTGATCGCTCACAGCAGCCGGTCGCCGGGTGATCAGCTGATCGCTCCCAGTAGCCGGCTGCCGGGTGATCAGCTGATCGCTCACAGCAGCCGGTCGCCGGGTGATCAGCTGATCGCTCCCAGTAGCCGGCCGCCGGGTGATCAGCTGATCGCTCCCAGTAGCCGGCCGCTGGGTGATCAGCTGATCGCTCCCAGTAGCCCGCCGCCGGGTAATCAGCTGATCGCTCCCAGTAGCCGGCCGCCGGGTGATCAGCTGATCACTCGGACGCCGAGAATGTGTGTGGGGGGCGGAGTGAAGAGTGGGTGGAGCCGAGCGGGGCCATGGCGCTGAGGACAGGTGAGTGTGCGCGTGTGTATGTATATGTATGTGTGTATGTATGTGTGTGTGTGTGTGTACATACATGTGGAGTGGAGTACGGCAGGGGGCGGAGCCAAGCGGGGAAGTGTTGGGCTCCCTGCACACATAGCGAGGGTAAATATCAGCAAAGCACTTTGCTTGGCTACCAGATATTTACCTTGGTTACGGGTGCAGGGAGCCAGAGAGGGCATGCGCAGGGAAATCCAACGGATTGCGCTGCTCAAAAAAACGTTACATGCTGCGTTCCTCCCGCCCGGTGCAGCGTCAAAATAACGATGCTGCGTCGTCCAGCGGATGCAGCGCTGACACTTGCGTTACAGTGCGTCGTCCATACAAGTCTATGGAAAATAGCGCAGTGCGTTAATGGACTGCGCTATTCTCCATAGCGACGGACTCCGCTGAACGCAAGTGTGAAAGTACCCTTACCAGTGATCCCGACAACGATACGACCTGATAAAGATCGCTGGTAAATTGCTGAGAGGTCGCTGGTGAGATGTCACACAGTCAGACCTTACCTACGACACAGTAACGATGAGTGACCTGTATAACGATCTTGGTGGGCGTTGGGACCGTGTTAGCAGGTCGTTGGTAGGCGTCAAACACAGCGATGCGTCCTGCCCAGCAGGACATCACCTTTGAAGAAACTGGTCCGGACCATTCGGCAACGACTAGCGATCTCATAGCAGGGGCCTGATCGCTGGTAGGTGTCACACATAACGATTTACCAGTGATCCCGACAACGATACGACCTGATAAGGATCACTGGTAAGTCGATGGGAGGTCGCTGGTGATATGTTACACAGTCAGACCTTACCTACGACGCAGTAAGGATCAGCGACCTGTATAACGATCTCAGCGGGCGTTGGGACCGTGTTAGAAGGTCGTTGGTAGGCGTCAAACACATCGATGCGTCCTGCCCAGCAGGACATCACCTTTGAAGAAACTGGTCCGGACCATTCGGCAACGACTAGCGATCTTATAGCAGGGGCCTGATCTCTGGTAGGTGTCACACATAACGAGATCGCTGGTGAGATCGTTGCTACATCACAGAAACTGTGACTCAGCAACGATCTCGTTAGCGATCTCGGTGTGTGTGACTGGGCCTTAAGGGTTGTATTACATGTTGTGTTACACTTTATATGGTGGCTGGACGCTGCCTGTAACGCTGGCCATACATATTAGATAGCTGTTGGACAAATGACCAATCAGCCAAAAACTACCTCTCCCGACTCCCAAATATAGAGGATGCTAAGCTTGGACAAGTGTATATATGCCCTATGAAACAGCTGCAGTCCAAATAATCTGGCAGCAGACTCTTCCCACCAAACAAAAGGGTCAGCCGTACAAACACCAATGGCTGGATCCATTTCTTTCCCAACATCATCTGTCAAGTATGAGTCAGGAGGCCCCCACACACATTACATGGACATCAAATCCAAAATTGTCTTAATGGGATAACTTTTATAAAACGTATAAAGAGGCCTTAAGTCAGTACAAACAATAGGTCACATTTACCAAGCTAAAGTTGCAAGAATTCGATTTCATCTTTCATTACTTGCACCACATGTATTATGTTTAAAGAGGACCTCTCACCAAATTTTTCATGTTTGTTGTTTTTTTATATCCGTTATGGAGATACTATGACAAGTTGACTTCAGTTAAGTCCACGTGGGTGTTTATATATAATAATATATATTTTTAGTATTTTACAGTATATAGCGCCAACATATTCTGCAACACATTACAATTGAGCGTGGACATGTACTTAGTTGCACATAGTTCAATAGTTGAAAGAAGAGTAAGGGCCCTGCTCACAAGCTTACAATCTATGGGGAAATAAGGGGAACACAATAGGTAAAAAGTGCTTGTCGAATATGGTCCAGACTTCATTATAATGAAGAGGGATTCTCAAATAATTCTGCATGAACCGGACATCAGGTAATATCTAAGTACAGCAACCAAGTGGTATTGGGTACTTGGAGGATGTGGAGACAATTAAAAAGAAGGGACCAGATTCTGCGGAAAATTTAGAAAGTGGGAACTGGGATGAGTTAGAATAGTAAAGTGAAGTGATAAGCCTGTCTAAAGAGATGTTTACTTACCATGCTTAAAGGGAATCTGTCAGCAGGTTTTTGCTACCTCATCTGAGAGTAGCATGATTTAGGCAAAGAGGCCCTGAGTTCAATGATGTATTACTTAGATTAGTGGCTACAGCCGTTCTGACACAATGAAAGATTTGAGATTGTGAATGTAGCAGAGCTCTGAGAGCTGCCCCGCCCACACCAGGCTTTCACTGTGCATTCCACAGACAGAAGCTGCTAATTAAGGGGTGGAGTCGGACTAGAGCTCACAAGCCACTGAGACCCACTAATGATAAAGATATCAAAATCGTGTAAAACACGTATAGGAGACTCATTCAATTGTAAAAATATTAAATTTTATTACTTCAACCATAAAAGATAAAATTCATTTTCCATATAATATAAATATGAGGTAAGGTGGATTCTATACACACCCACCCATCAAAGAACCGCCCAGATTTAACCCATCATGATCCCAAGCAAAAGAGTATATAAACAGCCAGTGCAGTGTAATGGGAAAACACCATGTGGTCAAATAGTCATATTATAAAACAGCAGTTTTCAGACTTACCCATGGTGCACAAGCTGAGGGCCTATCAGTGGTGGTTCAGACGTGGGTAGGTGAGTATCCTTCAACCCGGACGCGCGTGTCGCCAAAGCTTCATTAGCGGGGTGCATATTTATATTATATGGAAAATGAATTTTATCTTTTATGGTTGAATTAATAAAATTTAATATTTTTACAATTGAATGAGTCTGCTATACGTGTTTTACACGATTTTGATAGTTGAAATTTGGAGTATATTCCATGACATCCATTTATATGGGGATTGTGACATAATCTATTAGGATGAAATTACAATATGGTATCTTCCCCCTTCTGTCTGTGCTATATATGATAATGATAACGATAACAGGCTTAAGCTAACATTACAGGTAAACAAAAAAAGATATGTGAGATAACAGATGCACGACTGAGGCTATATGCGCACGTTGCGTACTGGCCCTGAAATTTCTGCAGCGATTTGAACAGCACACGTGCGCTTCAAATCGCTGCAAAAAGAGTCCGTAGTGAAAAAAAAAAGCCGATTCCAAGCGCTCTGAGTGTAGCCCCTCCCATAGACAGAGCGGGGACTGCAGGCAGAGCGCAGGAAAGAAGTGACATGTCACTTCTTAGAACGCAGCGCTTCGGGCAGCAGCCGAAGCGCTGCGCTCTGAAACGCCACGTGCGCACGGCTCCTGCATAATCTTCATAGATTATGCTCGGGACGCAGGACACATGCAGTTTCGCTGCGGTGCAGATCGCAGCGTAACTGCATGCAAATACGCAACGTGCGCACATAGCCTAAAGTCTCTGTTTTAACACTTGCAGCATGCTATCTTCAGGTTACATTACAGAAATCTGTTGACAGAGTCCCACTAAAAATGTGGAGGCTAAATATTAATCTTACTGTCTGGGGTAGTGTATTCCATAAAACTGGGGCAGTGTGGGACAAAGTGGGAGGCTCGGATAATGGATGATGTTAGTCTGCGATCAGTTGCAAAACAGAGCGCACAGGTAGGGTGATAGACAGATGAGGAAGGAGATATATGGTGGTGCAGAGCTGTGGAGTGCTCTGTGGGTGAGAGTGATAAGTTTATACTGTGCTCACTGCAATGACTGAACCAGAGTGAAGGAATCAAGTGCAGCGGCTGGACAGAAATACGATACTGGCTGCCATATTCAGGATGGATTGCACAGGACAAAGTTTAGTGACAGGGAAAGCGAATAGTAGAGTTGCAGTAATACAAACGAGAACGAATAAGAGCGGCAGTAAAGGCCGCTTTACACGCAGCGACATTGCTAAAGCGATGTCGTTGGGGGTCACGGAATTTGTGACGCACATCCGGCCTCGTTAGCGACGTCGTTGTGTGTTAAACGTATGAGTGACCGCTAACGAGCAATAATACTTACCTTATTGTTGCTCGTTGACACGCTCCTCCATTCCCAAATATCGTTGCTGTTACAGGACACAGGTTGTTCGTTGTTCCTGCGGCAGCACACATCACTAAGTGTGACACCGCAGGAATGAGAAACCTCACCTTACCTGCGGCCGCCCGTAATGAGGAAGGAAGGAGGTGGGCTGGATGTTCGTCCCACTCATCTCCGCCCCTCCGCTTCGATTGGGTGGCCGCTTAGTGACGTCGCTGTGACGCCGAACGAACCACCCCCTTAGAAAGGAGGCGGTTCGCCGGTCACAGCGACGTCGCTAGGCAGGTAAGAAGTGTGACGGGTCCGAGCGATGTTGTGCGCCACGGGCAGCGATTTGCCCGTGACGCACAACCGACGGGGGCGGGTACGCATGCTAGCGATCGTGCTAGCGAGATCGCAGCGTGTAAAGCGGCCTTTAGAGTTTTTGCTGTTTGAAAGATAAGAAAAGATGAGATTCTGGAGATAATTTCAAGGTGTAGGTAACATGAGCAAATTATTGGATATAGGGAAAAAGGAAACTTCTGTGTCATATATGACCCCAAGACAATGAGCTTGGAAGTTATGGTTGAAACATCCAAAGAAATGGTATCGGTTATAGGTAGGTTAGTAAAGTTAGTAAAGGGAGGAAACACCAGAAGTTGAATTTTTGACAGAATCAGTTTCTGATATAGTGAGGACATGATGTATAGAAACAGTGGACAATCCTACATATTTAGTATTAAGGTGGGGGTGATGTCAGGAGATAAGGTGTATAATTGGGTGTCATCAGCATAGAGATGGTCCTGGAAATCAAAGATGCTGATGGTATATCCAATAGGAACAGTGTATAGAGAGAAGAGGAGGGGACCGAGGACTGAACTTTGAAGAAGGTATATAGAAGAGGAGAGACAGAAGGGCAAAATGATGAAGTGAAGGAGTGGCCTGACAGGAAGGAGGAGAGCCAAGAAAGAGCGGTTATTAGATCGTTTTCACTGGAGGTGTGTACTTCTGCTTCCTGTTTGACACTGACCAATCATAAGCAAGTATCAACATAGACGTGCAGGTGGCCAGAAGTATGGAGTGATTGTCACATTTCTGTGCTGTGTTAGGGTATGTGCACATGATGCAGATTTGTGCAGAAATTTTCTGCATGAAATCTGCACCTTCTGGCAGATAAATGCACTGAAAAATTCATGCATTTTTGGTACATTTTTTTCTCTGTTTTTTTCATGAAGTCAATGGCTGGAAGAGCTAAAAAACGGAGGAAAAAACACCCCAACAATTGAATGCAGCATATTTTTTCTGCAACAAAATCTGCAAGGAAAAAAAGCAATGTGTGCACAGCAGATCTCATAGACTTTGCTGGCTTCAGGATAGGCATGCAGATTTTGGTGCAGATTTCCCCAAAAACGCATCAAAATCTGCATAAAAAAACGCGCCATGTGCACAAAGCCTAACATGTCTTCAGTGCTTATTTAGGTAGCACATTGAAGCTGGCAGCACCTGTGGACTCTGGTCATGTGACTCTGATGACATCACAGTTCTATATGCACTTCAATGTTGCTGCCTTCTCATGATTGGTCAGTGTCATAGAGGAGGCAGAAGTATACACCTATCTAATAACACCCACTTGGACTTAACTAAAGTTAAATCATTATGTGCCAAATATTTGAGTGCTAATATCTCCGTAACAAAAAGGCAAAATTAAAAACACGATTCCTCTCTGCAGACACTTTTACATCCAGTTAAGCATGAAAATTTGGTGAAAGGTCCGCGCCATGTCCGACAACAAGGCTTAGCATCACTAAAAGGAGTTGTGGCTTCAATGAAAGAAGCGAAGCCTAACGTGTGGCACAAAAAAAGTGGCAACATTTTATCACAAATTTCTGGTACAAGTAATCCAACTCATAGGTGGTGTCAACTTAGACAAGACAGTCTAAAGTCTGAATTTTAAGCCTGTCTAGTGTAAGCTTGCACTGTACACTAATCCTACAGCAATGATGAATAAGTCCTAGTGTTTTGTGGTGTTTTTCACTTTTTTTTGTATACCTGACGATTTTTTCTTAAAAACTTACAGCTCTAGGTGTGACCTTTTTTCATGTATTTTCCTATAGGCTTTTCCATAGGGAAAAATATGTGTATAAATAAATCAACAGTGGACTTCATTATGCAGGTTGATAAGCTTCAAATGAGGAGACTTGTTAAGCATTAGAGCAAAGTAGTGCATGATGTGATTTTCTCTGCATTGATCGAATTGGCCCCCTAACTTTAATGGGTCCATGATCAGTAGGAGTATTTTTCTATTTATACTGTGATGCCCTGGCACTGCCAGGTGGTCACACATAGAATAGGCCCCCGCATAACACCATCCCTCACCAAGTTACATCATGCCAACAAAAACCCTAGTCACCCTCCCCAGGGAAGGAAAGGCACACCAGTGGGCGGGACCAGGCGGATGGAGAACGCCCACCTAGGGGTCTGGAGAACCCAGGGCTGGAAAAGAGTCAGTTTAATTTAGTTAAGAGTTGAGAAGTGAGAGTTGAGTGGAGTGTAGCAGGAGGAGAGGAGAAAGTGAAGCTCTAGTGCAAAGTTAGAGAGCAAAGGCGTCAGGGTTGGAGCCCCGGCGTTCTGGCTAGGTGGCAGACGGTGGTCTGTGTCTGACAGGAGACGGGATGATGGCAGCTGGAGATCCGAGGTGGACCGGAACAGGGTAGGAGCCCGCCGGTACCGACACCGGAGATCCGACCCGGAAACTGTGCACAGAGGGGGTACTTGGACCCTGAAGCCAGGACCGGAACCAACGGCCTCGCTAATTAACCAATTGAGGGCAGGATTATAGGTCATGTCCCAACCAAAGTCCCAAAAGCAGACAATAGCCAACCTCGGGGGATAGGGCATCCGCCAGCGCCCGGTAGATCCCAAGGGCCAGCGTCAACAGGCAAGGCTCCCAACAAAAGTACCGGGAGCGGACTCCCGTTTTCCATACCGGCAACTCCATAAACACCAAAACAGTGCAGAGGAAAGTGACACAGACCATAACCCTGGGAGAGGGACCAAAATACACCCGGCCGCGGCGGCCGGCCATCGACACCTTGGTTTACCGATTGGACTTGTGTGATTCATTGACTGTGAGTACACCAATATCCCCCGGTCTGACCGGGCGCGCCGGCCCCTGCAATCACCATCCTCAGCACAGAGACACTGGGCCCTGGGGCATCCATCCCTACCCACGGAGGGGTTAATATCCAGCTGCCATCCCATCGCCCCCGGGTAACCCATAACAGCAGCAGTGGTGCCACATCTCATCACACACCGTGGGTGGCATCACAGAGTGATTACAGTAAATCCCGTACAAATACGTCTCCTTTTATTCGAAGTGTCCGCGCGACCCCTGGGTCCGGAAGATCCCTCGAGCCACCCTGCGGATCCGGATCCAAGCAGCCCGGTTGCTGGCATGGGGGCGGCACAATACTCCATTGGACAGCTTCTAATTGTGACTCGAGACCCCTAAGTTCTAATGATTGTGGGGGCTCCAGCAGCTGGGCCCTGAAATCAGAACGTTGCACTTCTCATAGTTTTGAATCATGGGAAAAGCTCTTTAAAAACAGAAACATGGTTTAATTAGCATTCTGGAAATGTTAGTTCAAGTGTACTTGTGAAGCCTGGAGACTTGAGATCAATTTGTTTTGGACTCTTTTTTTCTAACACCAAAGAATGTAGCAGCTATATGTTAACGGGTGGTAAATTAAGAAATATCACTTTCTATCCAAACACACAGCAATTTTAAAATTTAGAAATGTAGGCAATTTTATGAAATAGAGCACAAACTTAAGGTATTGATGTAACAACCCCATACTTAACGCATTGGCAGACTCTGGACCTGAAGCTTCAACTTCTATTAACACTACTAAGACTTAATAAAGGATTAATGCTTTTATATATTCATGATTATACCGGCAACTTATCACCAAAACTATACTGTCCAAACCACTGACCGTTCTCATGATCATAATGAGTGTTATCGAGGGCAACATATCATAGTGGCGGATCTGGTGGGCGTTCAGACCAAATGAGGAAAATTAGTAACATCTTTCTTTGTTGTTCTTAAGGGAGGGGCACAATATTTTATTTTATGTGGTGTGCTAGCCCAGTAAAATTGTTGGTATAATATGCTAGTAAATAGGTCAGCATATTACAATGACTGAAAATCAGCAAGGAGAGACTGGACACTTGCCATTTGCTTGTGTGATCTGCAGAAATCCAGCAAAGTGCAGGTCATTCTCCTCCTTGGTAACCTGATCCCACACCAGTGCAGGAGGACAGACACCCCCCCCCCCCCCAGTGTAAGAGCTAAACAGATCAGGAGGGGAGGGGCTGGGGCAGAGTGAGTTTGGAGTGTGAAGAGAGTAGACCAGGAGAGGATAGCTCCTGGCTGCTATAAGGAAGGGAAGTGTGAGGAAGGAGCCCGAGGTGGCCGGGGCAGGGTAGTGGCGCGCCGGCATCAAGGGGCGACCCGGATCACTGCAGGGGGAGTGGGCTCCCCGTTCCCGGCCACAGCAGAGGCGACACCCGATTGGAAGTCTGCCCCAGATGCGCCGCCAGCCGCTCCCATGTACCCCATCCCAGCTGTGGAGCAGCCGGAGTGCACCTGCAGGAGGAGGAGCAGGCCACTGAGCGATGGGGCCCTCAGCAGTTAGCGAGGCCGGTTGTAGCCGGCGCCGAGCGCATCCGAGTGGGCCTGGCTCCTGAGCAGGAGGCAGAGCACGGGACCCGTGCCCCGTACTGGGAGTGGCGGCAGCAGCAGCGACGGTAGCGGAACATGGATGGCTACCCACAAGTTAAAAAGTTGACTGTTTTATGGACTGTCACCCCTGCTGAATGTCCTCAAGTTCCGGAGGGGGCCGTCTACACCGCAGGTGGGGGTGGAAGAACAGTTTAAAGTTTGAGCAAACGTACCTCCCGATGTGGGAAGATGCATGTTTGTAATGTTTAATTTTTCTTTTTCCCGTTCAATAAATGTTGGTGCCCGGACAGCCCGAGGACGGGCTGTGTTTTACCAAGGGGGTGTGTGATGCCCTGGCAAAACCAGGGTGTCACAGACCTGCAGAAATCCAGCAAAGTGCAGGTCATTCTCCTCCTTGGTAATCTGATCCCACACCAGTGCAGCAGGACAGACACCCCCCCACCAGTGTAAGAGCAAACCAGAGCAGGAGGGGAGGGGCTGGGGCAGAGTGAGTTTGGAGTGTGAAGAGAGCAGACCAGGAGAGGATAGCTCCTGGCTGCTATAAGGAAGGGAAGTGTGAGGAAGGAGCCCGAGGTGGCTGGGGCAGGGTAGTGGCGCGCCGGCATCAAGGGGCGACCCGGATCACTGCAGGGGGAGTGGGCTCCCCGTTCCCGACTGAGGAAGGAGAAAGAAGCGTCTGGCTGCAAAACAAGAACAGGATCCTGCTGTATTGCGTGTGGGACCCCAAACACCCTCCACACCAAAGGCTGTGGACTCCGGCAGTTTCTAGTTTACCAGTGACTCTGTGTGGTTTACTTGTGAGTACAATAGTGCCATCAGGCACCACACCGCAGCACTGCGCCCAGCAGCCCTCCAATCCATTCACCAGCGGGCCCCGGGATCACCAACCCCTACCCACGGAGGGGGAACCAACATCCTAGCTTCTCCCTGTCATCGCTCCCGGGATCCCCGTCACCAGCAGCGGTGGTGCCCATTATCACCACGACCCGTGGGTGGCATCACGAACTATCTCCCCAAACAAACCACCCCCTTTTCACTCGTGGGCGAGGAGCGCTGCTCGAGTCCCCGGGTCCGGTCCACCGCTCGAGCCACCGGGCAGCAGCAGCAGCGGACCCGAGCGTAGCTAGCGCGGACCCTCCGCCCGCGACACTTGTCAGGTAGGAAATCAGCAAAGAGTCATGCTGATGTCCTGATGTGACTATAGGAAAGCGAGGGACTCCTATGCTGTCCTTCCTGCTAAGGGTCGCTAGGCTATCCCTAACCTAAGGGTTACCCCTAATGGTGGAGATGAGTCCTGTGGCTGGCTAAGCTCCTGACTAGAACTGATCTGATTCCCCCCTCTCACAAGGGAAGGAAGGGGCAGGAAAGATGGAAACACAAATTAAGACAGACAGGAGATAACCAAAAATCTGATACACTGCAAATACACAGGGACTAACAATGAGAGACTCAGAAAAAAAGCAAGAACAGGAAGGCAGCAACAAAATTCAACAAGGGTTAACTCCACAACCACAACAAGTACTACAACCACCAGTTGCTCAAGATCACAAAACCTCACCAGACCAGCTAAGATAAACTATAGCTGGCACTAATGGATGTGTCCAGCCAGCATATTTAGGAGGGGTGCAGATGTGATCGGCTCCCCCACAACATGTGATCAGAGATTACTCACAAGCAGACCAGCAGAGATTAATTGTTTCTAGCTTGCCTATGAACGACCAATCTGTTGTTCGACGCCCGAGTCATCCTGCACTGATTACAGACCTCGGAGAAGTTATCAAGCGGAGTGTCAGAATTTGAAGTCTGAGCAGATTGGCAATGTTTGTAAAAATATCCGTGTGACACCTGAGGACAGTTCTCGGGTTCTGGCACATAAAACTGTCTATTATCAGTGGGAAAGCCATGTTTTTCTAAAATAACACCGGGTTAAACATAGTTGATTATGTTCATTTTAAAGGTCAAAATATTGTTAAAGGTTACTTTTACAGATTAACACCCTGTATTCCCGATTATTATTTTAATTGGGTATTAGCTATGGAAAATTGCCGGAAACCGTATTCACAAACCATTTCATCTTGTAATAAGCCATCTTGTGCGGGAATTTCTTCATAGGGGCTTTTAGATCGTAAAACAATAATAAAAACTAATCAAAAGCTTGTGACCGATTTTAAAACTCAGAAACAGATCTGGCAATTGTAAAATTTAGACATATACACATATACCTAGTACTAAGCCTTACTACTTACTAATCCTTACTACTGTAATTACTTGCAGGCTATGAATACAGACTGAAAAAACAAGGCTCAATGTTAATAACAAAAGACGCTAAATGTTATAATCCTCACCATATTCCACCATCGTGTTATAAGTGTTTGCGATCATACTACATGCAATTACCATCACCCTCTCTAACCACGGCTCTGCAATGGGCTTGTGTTCTGTGATGTATTCTTCAAAAGTCAACCACGCTTTTAATGTCTTAATGCATATTCAAGCATGCTGAAAAGCTGTCAGCTGTCAAAACAAATGAGGATCTGTCAATGTGAAAATGATTTACCATTCACATGGTGATTACTACAGGCTGTCAGACAGAATTTTTAGATCTAAGTAAATTGAAACAAGATTTGGCTGGTTTAAAGAGGTTGTCCACTAATTTTTCATTTATAGCCTATCTTTGGGATAGGTCATCAATGTCTGATCGTCTGCCACCTGGCACCTCCACCAATCGGCTATTTCCCAGTGTCGGCTGTGCCAGTGTACCACCCCGGGGCTCGGCCACAGCCGAGCTGCTCGGATCTGGGCTCTTCGGTGGGTGGCTCGAGCGCCTCCGGACCCGGGGGTCACGTTGCTCTGAAGGGAGACTGGAGCTACGTGAGTGGGTTTCGGTGGGGAGGTTCACGGCTGGAGCCATGGTTTTGGGTTTAAGTTCGTGACGCCACCCACGGGTCGTGGTGAGTGTAGACACCACCGCTGCCATTTACTAGGCTCCCGGGGACGGTGTTGCGCAGCCAGGTGTTGACCCCTCCGTGGGTAGGGAGTTGATGGTCTCGGGACCCGGTTGTTGGGGTTAGGATGTGGGGTTGCGGGCGTGTTGGCGTGATGCGATGCGGTGCGTGGCCCGAGGGCACTGTTGTACTCACTATGACAGATACACCGGAGTCTCTGATAAACTAAAAAGATGGTGGTCGGTGGCCGCAGCCGGCTGCGTCTGGTCCCCCACCCGGTTTGGTGGTCCCCGCCTTTCTCCTGCACCTCGTTTGTAGATTTTGACTGCCTGCGCTTCAGCGACGGGAGTCCGCTCCCTGACTTTGTGTGTGTCGGGAGAGCCCGTTTGCCCGCAGACGCTGGCCCGTGGGATCTCTCTGCCTGAGCGGTGGCTTTCTATCCCCCTCGTTGGGCTGTTGTCTTCAGTCGGGACTTGGGTGGGAAACAACCTAAGGTCCAGACCCCAATCAGTGAATTTGACTCGGTCCAGTGGCTTCTGGGCCTCGTTCTGAGTCTGAGTACCCCTTCTGGTGCTCCAGTTTCCAGTTGGTTCCCCGGTTCGGTACCAGTGGTACCTTACGGTTCCACCAGCCGTCTTCCCGGCTCCTGCAGGCAGCAACCACCGTCTGCCTCCTGGCCACAGGGTATCCGGGCTATGACCCAGATCACCGACAGACGTTTTCTCCTTCTAACTCCTCTCCTTTCACCTCCTAGACTGCTCTCCTCTCCTCCCTAACTTCATCTCCTTGCGTTTTTCCGCCTCAGGCTATCCAAACTCTTTAGTGGGCGTGGCCAACCACCTGCCTCCGCCCCGGGTGTGAACGTCAAAGCCTGAGAGGTGTGACTCAGGGTTTTTAGGTTGGCTGCTGTTACCTTTTTAGGGGACTGGTGTTTGTGCAAGGGCCTGTCTGTGACTACCTGGCTAGTCCAGGGCGTCACAGCAGCAGGAAATCGGAACTGCTCAGTCAAGTGATAGTCGCTGCGGCCGGATACTTCATATCCGCGTCCTATTCATTTGAATAGAAAGCGAATGTGCAGTACCCGACCACGGCCGCTATCAGTTGACAGGGCAGTTCCGAAACTGAGCATTTCCTGCTGCCACCGCTGGCACTGAGAACAGCTAATCAACAGAGGTGTAGGGTGTTGGATCCAGGCTGATCAGACATTGGTGACCATCAATATAAAAGTATTGAAAACCTTTTTAAAGTTTATTTCCCAGAATCAAAAAGTATCCCCTATCTACAGGATACACGACACTTAAGATCCATTCACACTATGCAGAATTAAACGCATGCCAACCAGCAATATATTTATTGGTTGGAGGTTGTTTACTAACCTGCCTACAGAGGCCGACCACACTTCAGATGGGCACTGGATCATCTGTAATAGACTATTCAGTGCGTGTATGTTGCCAATGCTATCGGCAGCACAGATCCTATTTATTTAGGAAGATGAACGATCCAACCCAAAAGATCATTTAACTTGATCAATGAAAGTCTTGCCCATTCGGCAGCCAGCTTAGTCTGCTGATTTGCGATAATCTTCCAGTATATATGAATTTTTACTGATAGCTGGATGTTTTACCACTGGGATCTCGAGCGATCCGAGGAACTGGGCACATACTTAACTCCTTAACGACTGCCAATATGCAATAAAACATCAGTTATTAAGGGCGCTTATTCCTAACTACCGTTTTAAAATGGCAGTAAGGAATAAGTAAATACCATCACCCCAGGGGCAACATTCTCACATCTGTATATGACAGCTCACAGCCACGGGCTTTGGTCCTGATTGTTTTGTTAACCGATGGGGGCTGATTAAACCTTTAAGGCCGGTTTCACACATCCGGCTTTTTGCCGTTTTGCCGGATCCGGCGCTCTCCCATACAGATAATACAGTACAATGACAGCGCTGTAACTTCCGGGTCACATGCGCCGGTCACATGACAGCATGTGACCGGCGCTTGTTGCGCTGTCATTGTACTGTATTAACTGTACGGGAGAGCGCCGGATCCGGCAAAACGGCAAAAAGCCGGATGTGTGAAACCGGCCTAAAGGGAACCTGTCACCAGATTTTTCCCTATTAAACTAAAAGAATCGCCGTCTGCAGCTCCTGGGCTGCATTCTATGAAGGTGCACCTTGACTGCGCCCTGACTCCCTTTCCAGACCCCAAAAATAATGTTATAAAACTTGGCCGTTAGGTATGCTAATTACCTTGGTTGGCCAGATGGGCGGGCTCATTTTATCCTCCTGTCCCCCCTCCTGCCACTGATCGTCGTCCTCCTTTCTTGATTGACAGGATGACACCTCCGTCATCATCCTCTTCGCATTTTCAAATCTCGCGCCTGTGCAGTTAGGTCGGCTCGCGCAGGCGCAGTTCACTCTGTCATATCGCGGCCAGAGCAGAAAACATAGCTGCCCTTGCTCGTGCTGGTGAGCTAAATGCGCAGGCGCGAGATTATGGTCGGCGCTGTGCATGACCTCACCAGTGCCATGCTCATACCCGCCCATAATCTCGCACCTGCGCATTTAGCTCATCGGCGCGAGCGAGGGCAGCTATGTTTTCTACTCTGGCCGCGATATGACAGAGCGAACTGCACCTGCGCGAGCTGACCTAACTGCACGGGCGTTAGATTTGAATATGCGAAGAGGATGATGACGGAGGCATCATCCTGTCAATCAAGAAAAGAGGACGGCGATCAGCGGCAGGAGGGGGGACAGGAGGAGAAAATGAGCCCACCCATCTGGCCAACCAAGGTAATTAGCATACCTAACGGCCAAGTTTTAAAAAATTATTTTTGGGGTCTGGAAGGGGAGTCAGGGCCAAGGTGCACCTTTATAGAATGCAGCCCAGGAGCTGCAGAAGGTGATTCTTTTAGTTTAAAAGGGAAAAATCTGGTGACAGGTTCCCTTTAAATATGGCTGTCAACTGCGACAGTGATACCTAAATGGACATATTTGGTGTCTCTGTAATCATAACGACCTGCACAACACAGCGATCAGATTATTTATGGCATTCGGTAAATGGTGTAAAAACATGGTGTTTGATTTATTTGTTTCTCTATTAGACCCATAAAAACAAATTGTAAAAATGTAACGCTTAGGGCTGTGTTCACACATGGCGTAAATGCTGCGTTTTTTCTATTGTTTTTTTTCTGCAGACATCTGCACCACACAATGTAATAACTATCTTCTCCGATTATTGCATATTTGCTGCGTTTATGTGTTTTCCCTCTTATTTGAGGCAGACAGAGTTGCATTGTGCTTTGTCTGGCCTTCGTTTCGGCAATATACGCATTTTTGAGGGGAAGCAAAGAAAGTGCAACATTGCCAAAATGGAGGCCAGACAGAGCACAAAGTAATTCCATTTGCCTCATTAAAGTAAATGGTCCCATTAAAGTAAATGGCACCATCAATGGCCCCCGCAAGAATACTGTTTTTCGGGGCTTCAGATAAAAGCGTCAACAGAAATGGTCCAAATGCAATGTGTACCTGGCCTTATATTTAAGATGTGTACACACAGTGCATTTTATTATACGTTTTTTAGTGCGGTTTTGTCACAAAACCAAAAGCAAAACCTGATTCCAGCAAAGTCAATGAGAAACCTGAAATGTGGTGGTGCACACATTGAGGGTTTTTTCCTTGCAGATTTGGTGCAGAAAATCATATACTGAACGTCAATTTTTCAGCATTTTTTAAGCCTTTTTCAACATTGAAAGCAAAAAAAAAACGCATGGAAAAAAGGCATAAAAAACTCAAGTTTTTGCTCTGCGTTTTTCCTGCCAAGAGATGCAGAAATTTCTGCAACCAAATACTCAACGTGTGCTCATACCTTATGGGTCAGACTAAATGGGTGATTATAACATGCTGGGTTTGGTATCAGTAAACTGTATGGTGTACAAGAGTGATTATGAAAAACAGTAATAGGCAATCACATGGTGTACTAAGGAGTAATTGGTTGTGCGAGCGAGGTGCAGAACAGGACATCCAGCAATGACGTCACTCCTACCTCCGTTGCTGACGGTTCCACTCGTTAACATAGTATGATGGCTCACAGCAGACACAGATATTGTGGCATGTGAGAATGTGAGCATGTAATTGCAATTTCAAATGGTAAATCTCTTCAGCCAACACAAGAGGTGAGGAATGTCTGACCGTCTGAACAGGAAAATGATACACTTCAACCAGAGAGTTTTTTGGGAATTCTCAAAGTGGACACGGATAGTCATAACATATTTCTATGCAGGGCCGGTTCCAGGTTTTTGTCAGACCCGGGTGAAAGAGTCTCAGTGAGCCCCATCCACAAGCAGACCCGCACATGCACAGATACGTACACATACAGGCATATGAATATATACATGTTTTAAGTCAAATTCACAAAAATACATATAAACAGACATAAATCTATACAGTTGTATACCCTGACACACTGTACATATATATATATATATATATATATATATATATATACATCACACACGCACACATTATAGATAATTTTAATATGGGGAAGTCGGCAGCAGCCTCACTAACCTCCCCTGCTTGTCTCCTGTCCAGCTCCTCCTGGGCATGCTGTATATACATCACAGGAGAAGCTGGGGGGGAACACACAGCAATGGGGGAAATACAGCTCTAGAGAGGGCATTCAGCTCTGGGGTGGGGGAACATACATCTCTGGGGTAACAAACAGCTCTGGAGGGTATACAGCACTGGGCTGGGGGACTCTGGGGTGGTATACAGCACTGGGGTTGGGGGACATACAGCTCTGGGGGTATACAACAGTGGGGTGTGTGTCATACAGCTCTGAAGGTATACAGCACTCAGGTTTGGTGACAAAAAGCTCTGAGGGGTATACAGCACTGGGGTCAAGGAACATACAGCTCTGGGGGTATGCAACACTGGGGTCAGGGGACATACAGCTCTGGGGGGTATACAGCACTGGGGTGGATGAGACAGCTCTGTTGTGGTATACAGCACTGGGTTGGGGGACATACAGCTCTGGGGGTACACAGTATTGGCATTTCGAGACATACAGAACTGGGGGTATACAGCACTGGGGTCAAGGAACATACAGCTCTGGGGGTATGCAACACTGGGGTCAGGGGACATACAGCTCTGGGGGGTATACAGCACTGGGGTGGATGAGACAGCTCTGTTGTGGTATACAGCACTGGGTTGGGGGACATACAGCTCTGGGGGTACACAGTATTGGCATTTCGAGACATACAGAACTGGGGGTATACAGTCCTGGGGTGGAGGGGACATACCGTTCTGGGGGTATACAACACTGGGTTGGAAGGGACATACAACTCGGTGGTATACACAGCACTGAGGTGGAGGAGACATACAGCTCTTGGGGGTAAATAGCACTGTGGTCAGGGGACATACAGCTTTGTGGGGGTATACAGCACTAGGGTGGGGGACATACAGTTCTGGAAGTGATACAGCAGTGGAGTGGAGGGAACATACAGTTCTGAGGGGGTATACAGCACTGGGTTGGAGGGGACACACAACTCGGGGGTATACACAGCACTGAAGTGGAGGAGACATACAGTTTTGGGGGGTATACAGCACTGAAGGGTAGGGGTATACATCTCTTGGGGGTATACAGCACTGGGATGGAGGGGGAATACAGCTCTGGGGGTATACAGCACTGGGGTCAGGGGACATACAGCTATTTGGGGTATACAGCACTGGGGTCAGGGGACATACAGCTCTGTGGGGTATACAGCACTGGGGTGGGGGACATACAGTTCTGGGGGGTATACAGCACTGGGGTGGGGGATATACAGTTATGGGGGGTATACAGCACTGGGGTAGAGGGGACATACAGTTCTGGGGGTATACAACACTGGGTTGGAGGGGACATACAACTCGGTGGTATACACAGCACTGAGGTGGAGGAGACATACAGCTCTTGGGGGTAAATAGCACTGTGGTCAGGGGACATACAGCTTTGTGTGGGTATACAGCACTATGGTGGGGGACATACAGTTCTGGAAGTGATACAGCAGTGGAGTAGAGGGAGCATACAGTTCTGAGGGGGTATACAGCACTGGGTTGGAGGGGACACACAGCTCGGGGGTATACACAGCACTGAAGTGGAGGAGACATACAGCTTTGGGGGGTATACAGCACTGAAGGGTAGGGGTATACATCTCTTGGGGGTATACAGCACTGGGATGGAGGGGGAATACAGCTCTGGGGGTATACAGCACTGGGGTCAGGGGACATACAGCTATGTGGGGTATACAGCACTGGGGTCAGGGGACATACAGCTCTGTGGGGTATACAGCACTGGGGTGGGGGACATACAGTTCTGGGGGGTATACAGTGTGGCGCCCCTGACCTGGTCAGGCACCACTGAGTACTGCACCCATGCTGGGGACAGTACAAAACAGGTAATCCAGAAGGCTGACCGAGGTGTGACTACACAGGCGCATAGTGATCAGGTCTCACACATGTACCTATGAGAGGACCCCTGGGGAACCCAGGAGGGGGAAAAGCCTTCACCTTCACTGGAATAGTGGAGGGGGCCAAAAGCCTCCATCTCCTCTCAAGGGGTGTGGTAAGAGAATCTGGTTGCTAGGTGGCGTAGGCAGGCACAAAAGGGAAAAAGAGAAGGAGGAGTAAAGAGTCTGCAGCAGAGTGTGGAGGAGTGAGGAGCAGGAAAGTGAAGCTCTGACAGGAGCAGCAGTGAAGGTCCCAGATGTGAGCCGGTTCAGAGCAGAGTCCAGGGAGCTCCGAGGAGAGCTGACCCCTTCCCCTGGGCTGCTGTAGTCTGACAGCGTCCGCGCAGTGGCTACCGACGGGGGAGAACGGTCACCTAGGAGGGCTACCCGAAACCCATCTCCAGCTAGAGAGAGAGCACAGAGTGGGAAGTAAGGAGACTGCTAGGGAGAACCAGGCCCAAACGGGCGGCAGATCCCGGAGCGGGGATAGATCCACCTTTCCCTGCTAAACCTGCCGGTGTGGGGCCCTCAAAGCCCACACCACAACACCACAAAAGCCGCAGCCACGTAGCCACAGTTAGGGCCCATAGCTCACAGGAGGCAAGCAGCTGGAGTGATCTGGCCCAGGCAACAAGCAAACGGCAAACGAAGGGGAGTGAGGCTTCAGCAACTTCCCTGGGTGACCCCCATAGGGACTAAAAGTCGGGGTCACCCCAAACCACCAAGGGCTAAGGAAGGCGAGTTGGTAGTCACCATCAGAAGTCAGCCTGAAGGATACCTGGTTCCCGCCTGGTTCATCCCAGCTACGCCCGGGTTACTCACCCTGCCACCTGAAGTGAGTAAAAACCCTGAAAGACATTCTGCCTGTGTGGAGTTATTCTGCGCCTTGTGGTTCTACGCACCTACACAGGGCCCTGGGGCTTGCCTCACTCTCAGGAGGCTATTCCAACTAACTGCACTCACCATCAGCCCCAGGCGTCCCTCAACCTGCAGTGGCGGTCCCTACTGGCCGCAATACTGAGAGTGGCGTCACGACAAGAAGAAGATCTCCTACCTGTGACAGGATCCAGCCGAGTGGAGTCCCTGAAGGTAATGCACCGACACTACACCTGTGGGGCTTCACATACAGCACTGGGGTGGGGGACATACAGTTATGGGGGGTATACAGCACTGGGGTGGAGGGGACATACAGTTCTGGGGGGGTAAACAGCATTGGGTTGGAGGGGACACACAGCTCGGTCGTATACACAACACTTTGGTGGAGGAGACATACAACTTTGGGTGGTATACAGCACTGAGGGGTAGGGGTATACAGCTCTTGGTATACAGCATTGGGGTGGGGGGGGACATACAGCTCTGGGGGTATACAGCACTGGGGTGGGTGACATAAAGTTCTAAGGGAGTATATAGCACTGAGGTGGGTGTCATACAGCTCTGGTGGGGTATACAGCACTGGGGTGGGTGTCATACAGCTCAGGTAGGGTATGCGCTAGCTCCGTTTACAGATGAACTCTGCATACAGCAAGTGTGGATTTAAATGGGCGGCAGCCAGGAAAGTGCAGCTGCCGGGCCGAGCACTGCGGTCCCCGGAAATCGGCCCAGGGACAGTAGAATACATCACCGCCTCTACCGACGGTGAATGGGCCCCCTCAGCAGTCAAGGACTCCAGCACTTGCCTGGGTGCTAACGCCAGCCCTGTTTGTATGTTCTTCCTGTGTTTTTGTGTGTTTCCTCCCACACTCAAAAGACATACTGATAGGGAATTTAGACTGTGAGCCCCAATGGGGACAGCGATGATCACATCTGTAAAGTGCTGTTGAATTAATAGTGCTATATAAATTATTAAAATGAGTAAATTAAGAGATGGGTGGGGAACTTGCTGCCCAGATGGAGGGATAACACAATCAGATTTGAATGGAACTGTCCAACAGATGAGGATGCTCCATTCCCAACTCCATGGGTTGGCACCAAATGTGCCATCAATGACATGAGAGCCGCCTCCTTTGCTGTCTGGCCACTCACACAGTGCAATCTCAGTGGACGCAGACATTGCTGGGTGAATATGTAACATGGTCGCATTGTTTCAAGCTTTGCCCTTAAGCTATGAAAGCAGCCTGTGTTTTGTCAGTTCCCTCAGAGAGGCACAGGTGGATGCACATACACTGCAATTGTTCTACATGGACTGAGGTGAAAGTGCCTATTAACCACAGACAATGAAATGCTGCAGGGTATAAATAACATAAAAGATCACACCAAAGCTTGCTTCCTATCACTATTATTTGTACTGACTACTATGATGATGCAAATGCTGCCCATTGGCATATAACACAATACTGGAGCCAAATTAGGTCTGGAACTAACAATTGCATTAGTTATTTAAAGCAGCACTCCAGAGTTTTGTTTTTTTTTTTTATCTCCTCGCTGAAGTGGTGCTTTAAATCTAAGTCCCCTACCCCCTGTCTGATACTCACCTTCCGATGGCTTCATCTCCTATTGACACCACTCCATCAATTTGTGATCTGCCGGAAACTCCAGTGTTTTATGGCGTGCATCACAGGTCACAAATCAATACTTCTCTATGAGAGTCTCATTCTGGCTCTCATAGAGATGCATTGAGCACTTGTGACTGCCTGCCCTTGGTAGATGTTAGACTGGATGGGCTGCATTTCGAACACGCCACTATCACATGACAAAAATAACTCATACCTGGAAGGAGCCCATACAGACTAGCATTTACACAGACCAGACAAGCAGATAGCGGCGGGAAAAGACCCGACACCCATATTCCCTACCTGTTGCACCTGTCAATCAAATAGCAATGCATTGTTGAAACTTTACTTGCACATATTTCTGAAATATAATATCCAGTCTCAGAACTGAAGGTATGGTTACATAGCACTGGCTTTACTTTATATATGAAAATCCTGCTGCTTGGTTCCCTTTAATGAGCTCTGTGTAATATTTCATGGAGCTGAGCACTGATTTTCGCACAAATGACTGATGACTGCGAGGGATTGCAGCCCCCCCCCCCCCCCCCGCTGCACTTAAAGCACCACTACAGCATATTTATTTATTTAATCGCTGGAGTGGGGCTTTAAATGTATGCCCCTTACTCCCTGACTTATGCTTACTGCCGCCGTCTTCATATTTTTCCAGCATCTCTCTGGTTGGTCTCCAGCAACTTGTGTGACGCCCTGGCACAGCCAGGTTGTCATAGAAAGAGTTAATCCTCCTTGGTAATCTGATCCCACACCACTGCAGCAAGACAAACCACCTCCCCCAGGGTAAGAGAAAAGCAGAGCAGAGGGGAGGGGCTGGAGCAGAGTGTGTGGAGAGGAGACAGAAGTGGAGCCTGGAGCTGTAGCTCCCAGGCTGAAAGAAAAGCGTGCTCCGAGAGGGCCGGGACAGGCTGTAGTGAGGAAGGGGCCAGAGGTAGCCGGAGCAGGGCGGTTGCCCCTCGGTACCTGGGTACCCGGATCACTACAGGGGAGTGGATTCCCCGTTCCCGGCTGAGGAGAAAGAGGAAGAGAGTGGAGAGAAAGGCACCTGGCTGCAGGGAAAGAACAACAAGGGCTGCTGCACCGTGTGTGAGACACTAACACCCCCGTACCGAAGGCTGCGGACACCAGCAATTCCTAGTTTACCAGTGACTCCGTGTGACTTACTTGTGAGTACACCCGTGCCCTCGGGCACCGCACTGCAGCACTGTGCCCTGCTCCCTGCTTACCCCATCACCGGGCCCCGGGACAACCAACCCCGGGATCCCCATATTGAGCAGCGGTGGTGAAATCACCACAACCGTGGGTGGCGTCACGGACAATATATATCTCCCTTACCAAATCCCTTTATACTGTGGAGCCTGGGATCACAGACCGGGTCACACCACCGTGATACCCACAGAAGTGACTCTGTGGCCCGGATCTGAGTACCCCCTGGTCCCCGGGCGACACATTTGGCGTCACGAACAGGATCGAACCCATCCAGTTACCTGGAGGAAGTGCGCCTTGTTCTGGATTGTCAGCGCCTTCTTCCCCAAGCGGTGGGCGCGAAAAAGAGGCTCCGCCCCCTGAGAACGCGGGCGGAAGTGAAGCTCCGGAGGACCGGAAGCGAAAGGGAAACTTTAAAAGTTGCTGGAAGGACTGCTCCCAAGTACCAAGGGGGAGCAGGAAGAAGGAACCGCAGTTTATGTGACTAGGACTGTAAAGGCAGGGACGCCAGGACTCTGCCAGCATTTGGTTCCTGGAGAGGCCGCCGCAGCGATGCACCGACCCGTTACCCCTGTTACCGGTAGCGGAGCCAGCAGCGCCTGTTGGGGAGGACCCAGACCTGGGGTCCCCAGGCCTCACCTTTGTCACCGCCCTGCCACCGGCCCCGGCAGTCCGCTCGGCCGCGACGGAGATGACGACGGCTCCGGCAGTCCGCCCGGCCGCAACGGCAGCGAAGTACCGGTCCCATTGACCAATCTGGAACCGTTTCTGGACTGGGGTCAAGGGGTGCTGCCCACTTCCTAGGGGCAGCACCAAGGCTAGGTTGTTTGGGTGGGTGACTAAAGGACCCGTTACGTTGCCATTATTAAAAGTGTTATTTGTTGTCGCAACGTTGAAGCAATGTACATCCCGCTGTGGGAAGATTGAAAATGCATGTGTGAAAATGTTTAAAATGTTTTATTCTTTTCCCAGTTTAATAAATGTTGGTGGCCAGACGGCCCGAGGACGGGCCGTGTTTTACCAAGGGGGTGTGTGACGCCCTGGCACAGCCAGGTTGTCACACAAAGAGTTAATCCTCCTTGGTAATCTGATCCCACACCGGTGCAGCAAGACAAACCACCTCCCCCAGGGTAAGAGAAAAGCAGAGTAGAGGGGAGGGGCTGGAGCAGAGTGTTTGGAGAGGAGACAGAAGTGGAGCCTGGAGCTGTAGCTCCCAGGCTGAAAGAAAAGCGTGCTCCGAGAGGGCCGGGACAGGCTGTAGTGAGGAAGGGGCCAGAGGTAGCCGGAGCAGGGCGGTGGCCCCTCGGTACCTGGGTACGCAGGGAAAGAACAACAAGGGCTGCTGCACCGTGTGTGGGACACTAACACCCCCGTACCGAAGGCTGCGGACACCAGCAATTCCTAGTTTACCAGTGACTCCGTGTGACTTACTTGTGAGTACACCCGTGCCCTCGGGCACCGCACTGCAGCACTGCGCCCTGCTCCCTGCTTACCCCATCACCGGGCTCCGGGACAACCAACCCCCTACCCACGGAGGGGAGAACTAACATCTGGCTGCTCCGCATCACCATCCCCGGGATCCCCATATTGAGCAGCGGTGGTGAAATCACCACAACCGTGGGTGGCGTCATGGACAATATATATCTCCCTTACCAAATCCCTTTATACTATGGAGCCTGGGATCACAGTCCGGGTCACGCCACCGTGATACCCACAGAAGTGACTCTGTGGCCCGGATCTGAGTACCCCCTGGTCCCCGGGCGACACACTTGTAACCTGCCGGAAACTCCGATGTTTCATGGACAACGTCTGAGGTCACAAATCAATCCAATCCTTTATGAGAGCCTCGTTCTGGCTTTCATAGACTTGTATTGAGTGATTGCAACATAACTTCTGACTTCCAGCTAGTGAGACGTTACAGGCACAAGATGGCCCTGCGGGACCAGAGCAATGTTGACAAAGGATGAAGCCACCAGAGGGTAAGTATAAGAATAGGGCAAGGGACTAACATTTAAAGTACCACTCCAGCACTGAAAAACAAAATACATTGGAGTGGTGCTTTAATGATCAGCCTATTCTCAAGGTACCTTTCTTCAAAGTAAGGATTGTCCCCTTTAAGCTAAGGAAATTTTTGAGGGTATATTCTAAACTTAAAACCAATATATGCCATACTGTACATCATGCATAGATCCCTAAGAAAATATATCCTGGGTGGTATATTTTTTTGTGGTTGTCTGATGTATAAGAAAGTACATCCATCCACAGATTTTATTTTGCAAATTAACCAATTCATGAGAGCCCAACAGCCAGCATCTAGGCATATCTCCTTGTTGGCATCCAAACCTAAGATTCCTCTATCCGGGTTGAAAGCTGACAATTTTATGGGCAGGTAAAATTCAGATTAAAATACCTTAGGGTACCGTCACACTTTAGCGACGCTCTAGCGATCCCACCAGTGATCTGATCTGGTCATGATCGCTGGTGCATCGCTACATGGTCGCTGGTGAGCTGTCAGTCAGGCAGATCTCACCAGTGACCAGTGACCAGCACCCAGTCAGCAGCAACGCGTGGAAGCGATGCTGCACTTGGTAACTAAGGTAAATATCGGGTAACCAAGCAAAGCACTTCGCTTGCTTACCTGATATTTACCTTGGTTACCAGCGCACACCGCTTAGCGCTGGCTCCCTGCACTCCTAGCCAGAGTACACATCACGTTAATAAGCAAACCGCTTTGCTTATTTACCCGATGTGTACTCCGGCTATGTGTGCATGGAGCAGGGAGCCGGCACTGGCAGCCTGAGAGCAGCGGACGCTAGTAACCAAGGTAAATATCCGGTAACCAAGCAAAGGGCTTCGCTTGGTCACCTGATATTTACCTTGGTTACAGCTTACCACAGGCTGCCAGACTCCTGCTCCATGCACATTCAGATCGTTGCTCTCTCGCTGTCAAACACAGCGATGTGTGCTTCACAGCGGGAGAGCAACGTCCAAAAAATGAACCAGCACTGTGTGTAACGAGCAGCGATTTCACAGCAGGGGCCAGATCACTGCTCAGTGTCACACACAGCGAGATCGCTAATGAGGTCACTGCTGCGTCACAAAAACCGTGACTCAGCAGCGATCTCGCTAGCGATCTCGCTATGTGAGAAGTACCCCTTAGGCTGAAGGGAGGTGTGGTTTCACAATCAAAATTCCCTATCAGTATGTCTTTGGAGTGTGGGAGGAAACCAGGGATCCCAGAGGAAACTCACACAGACACGGAGAGGACATACAAACTCTTTTCAGATGTTGATGGGATTTGAACCCAGGGATTCAGTGATAATGCTAACCTCTGAGCCACCATGATTATTCTCTTATCCTACATTTACTGTGCTGTAAATGTGAATTAATATCAATCAGCACACTCCTACATTAGATGACTGTAGGTTTCAGTACAGCCGTTATTGCACATTAGTTCTTATTGTTTTTTCTGACCAACAACCATTCATATTCAATTTAATTTTTCATGTTAGAGCTTTTCAGATTTGTTATAATATGATGGCTAGATATAAAACTTAGATTTTTTTCCTTGTTTGATTAATTTTGGTGCTTTTCAGCATTAGACATTTCACCCCCTTGTTGATATCTAATACCTATGGCTAGATTTTTGGTATTAAGTAATCATTTCTATGAGAGGTTCTGTATGAGTACAAGGCTCACTAACAATTCATTAGAAGAATTTGTCAAACTGTCAGTCTGGAATGCAACAACCAGAGTCCATATTTGTTTTTGCTGTTGCTGACTTGACCTCTGTCAACATAAGGTCATAGGTTGGTTAAGGAAGAATTTGAATGAGGATGTGATTTTGGCTAGATATTTCAGTGAAACCTCAAGCCTAGATGATAGAATCCTAGGTATACAGTCCCATCAATGATCATAGTATTATACCATGTAGTAAGGACCATCCATGATATCTAGGGCCATGCTAGTTGGTACAACAAGCTAGTAAAAGCTTTCAATACTTCAAGTAATAATCAATTCTGGTTCTCATGCTCATGACTATATCAGGCCGGATTCATAGATAGCTTTGTATTAGAGTTGAGCGAGTACTTAACTGTTCGTACTCGTGACACTCTAAACGAGTACTGTCCAAACAGTGTGTTCAATGCAAGTCAATGAGGAAAACTCGCAAAGTAACGAGTAAACCAAATGCCGTACTATTCGTGCGAGTAGTGAATAGTGCGGAATTCGGCAGTATTAGACAGCACTTGTTATGAGTAAAGTTAGTAGGAATAGTTAGGTACTCGTGCATCTCTACTTTTTAGATGTGTGGGTTTTTTCAATGCTTAAAAAGAAATAATTGGAAACCACAAAAAAAGTTTAGATTTCTAGTGACAATGCTCCACACATTTCACATGAAAGAACTGGGCCTTAAGGGGTAGCCCAACAGCTTCGGTCACCCCCATGAAACTGATTGTCATCCCGGGGGGGCACTGTGGTCAATAGTCCCTGATTCTTCCACTGCAATTGAGTAACAATGTCATCAGAGGGTGGTAGTGAATGAAGCAGGGAAAAGTGAACGCTGCGCCATACCCTAGGATTATTTCTTATGCTAAACCAGTTCTCTGGACATTAGACTAATTCCTAATGTCCACAGAGTGCCATAAAAACACAGATTTGGAAATGACTGCATGGCCATTCTCCTGTTGATGTCCTGTGTGAGAAACCCCAGTGAGTTGTGGGTATTGAATGGAATGTCACCGGAAGTAAAGTAACAAATATATGGATTGACTGTATAGGGAGAAAAGGCATTTTCAAATAAAAAAAACTACGAAAGTGCTTAGCGATTAGAATAAATATTTCTACAAGACATTTTATGTAGCAGACAACCCCTTTAAGGATCTGTATGGCACAGAATCATAACACAGTGCCTATGAAGCTCCAAAGTCAATCAGAAACTGAGTGCACAGAGGCGTGTCTAACTCACAGATTGCATGACTATTGTGGCATGTAGCATAGACTAGAAAAGGGTCCATGTGTATGAGGAATCGCCAAACAGATAGATGAGTATACTTCTGAAAAGGATATGTCCCCTAATAGGTACAGTATTTTATAGTATTAAACCACTACAAAACACAACAGAAGTACAGCAGAGAAGCTCAAACAATGTGACAACATGGTGATAGGTGTATGTAGACTGGAAATCCACATGGTTGTATGAAACATCTTTAGAAATTGTTTCAATGGAGATCTGTGTAAAAAAAAATAAAAAAAAATATATATATATATCATGTTTTTGCCATCTCCGGACATGGATGGATGTATAAAGGAGATGATAAAGCTGTAGTATTCCTCTCCGTACACTAATTACATCTGATAACAAATAGTCATTGTGGGTGCTGAATGACAGAAATAAGAACATTTTTAATTTCAGATTTCAGTGCTTTTTTTAAATAGTTTTTTGTTATTTTTTCAAATATATTAAAAAACTTGGTATAAAAAAGTACATTAAAAAACTCCAAAGACATACAGATAACACATTTACATTGAGAGTCCCTATGAGGACATAATGATGTCTGTAAAGCGCCATGGAATTAGTGTCGCTATATATGCTAAATAAATAAATAAATAACTTATAGAAAAACCTACTAAACACCATTCTGCCAGAAGGGTACATTTTGACAGCGCTCCCTTATATCTCCTTTCTTATCTGTTTACTAGCCTACCTGTGTTCTTCCAATGTTTCCCTGTAATTGGAAACCTCACATTCCCATTCCCAGGATTATTTCTTATGCTAAACCAGTTCTCTGGACTTAGACTAATTCCTAATGTCCACAGAGTGCCATAAAAACACAGATTTGGAAGCAAGTCTATCACATTCCCCAGTCTGACTAGCCAAAAATTCCATCAAAACCCAGAAACCAAAATGCTGAAGTGCTTCATACCCAACCCCTCATAAAGTCACAAAAATCCATGGCTGTCCTATAACATTTATCATATATCCACAAACTAGATGATGAATATATGAATGCTTAGACCATTGGTTGATCATGAGAACGGAGGGAGACAAATTCCCCGCCATGATTGAGCGGTAGTGTGCATGTCTAATCACTACTCCTATACACACTGAATTGAGCTTTGGTTAAATAAGCTCAATAGCTTTCCATTTACACAGGGTATTATTGACTCCTCATCGAAGGGCACCTCAGCAACTGGACGCTAATGTTCATACATTTGTGAAAAAATGCTAAATGTTATTTATGGGACAACCACCTTAAGGAGCCTTGGATGAAAGTATGAAAATGCTATGTACTTAAAGGGAACCTGTCAGGTGCAATATGCACCCAGAGCCACGAGCAGTTCTGTGTGCATATTGCTAATCCCTGCCTAACTGTCCCTGTATCTAGTAGCATCGATAAAGAGATCTTTAGAAAAAGTATTTCTAAAGATATTTATTTTATGCTATTGAGGCCAGAGAAAAGTCGTGAGGGCGTTACTTCCCCCGACTACCTGCCCTCTTATCATGTTAGTATACCCACAGGGGCGTGCTTACATGCTATTCAATGTGGCATCACCAGCGGTGATGCGCATACCTGTATTCGAGGTAAACACAGTGCTGAATGCCCACACTTCCGGTCATGCGCAGTATGAAGGAGGGTGTACACATCCCAGCTTTAGACAGGTCTAGTGTGCATGAGCAGAAGTTCGGGGCATTCAGCTCCGCATTCACCACGGATACAGGTTTACGCATCACCGCTGGTGATGCTGCATTGAATAGCATGTTAGCACGCCCAGGGGACTAGTGCCCTCTCTCAGTAGCATACGATACAAGATCTTTAGAAATACTTTCTCCAAAGATCTCTTTATCTATGCTAGTGTATACAGGGACGGTTAGGCAGGGATTAGCAATATGCACCCAGAAAAAATTAATACAGATTAGATACTGTCACGGCCAGGTGTACGGGCAGGCCCAGGAGGTGGATCCACTGGACCGAACTCCTAGAGGGTAGGAAAGAGTCCGGCAGCTGGAACACTAGAAACAGCAGAACAGTCCTTGCACACGGGAATAGCGGAGAAGTCCCTGGGACCACGGAGTTATGGGTGGTAGTCCGGGTGACGCAGCTCAGGTTCGGAAGCCGAGATGATGTCAGGCGGGATCCGGAACCTTGGGAGCAAGATGACGGGTCACCGCAGGGATCCGAGATGGTGCGGACTGTCAGGATGGCAGAAGGACAGCGTTCGGGGTTCAGGATACGGCAGACTGGATGGCGAGGCAAGCACGGCTCTACAAAGAGAGATAGGTGAGTACATGCACTGAAACACCAGGAGACCTGACTCCTAGCTTAGGGAACACGAAGATCAGGCGCCGCCCCCTTGGACAATACACCCCTTTATACCCTGTACCTGATTAGCCTCATTACCTGTTAATGGACGCTGGCCCTTTAAGAAAGGGTCAGTGACCGCGCGCGCGCCCTAATGCGCATGCGCGCAGCCCGGGTGCCAGAAGCCAGGGAAGGAGGCTGAGAAGAGGACGCAGGGGAGCCGGCCAGGGCCTGGGAAGCCGTCGGGCGCCGCGATCGGGGACCAGGGGGCCTGGGAAGGACGGGGACCGGAGGCTGGAGAGCGGGGAGCGTGGCAGGTGAGCCGGGGAGCGGGGCTGAGGACCCGGGGAGGGAAGCCAAGGACCCGGGGAGCGTGACAGTACCCCCCCCCCACGCCCCCCTCCCCGCAACCGGGACATGAAGGCACGGATCAGAGGAGTGCCCACGTTCTCCCTGGGCTCCCAGGACCTATCCTCAGGACCATACCCCTCCCAGTCCACCAGGAAGAACTGACGACCTCGAACGGTCTTCACGGCCACGATATCCCTTACCGCATAGATGTCGTCATCGGCAATAGGTGGAGGAGCCGGACAGGCAGCAGCGGAGAAGGGACCAAGGACGACCGGCTTGAGCAGGGAGACGTGGAAAGAGTTGGGAATCCTCATCGTGGCCGGGAGCTGTAGCTTGTAGGAGACCTCATTGATCTTGCTGAGGACCTTAAACGGCCCGATGTAGCGAGGACCCAGCTTGTAGGAAGGTATCTTCAATCGGATGTACTGGGAAGCAAGCCAGACCAGGTCACCAGGAGACAAACACGGAGGGTCCAGACGCCTCTTGTCAGCGTGTTTCTTCATCCGCTGGGAAGCGCGTCCAAGGGACGCCTTGACAGAGTCCCAAATGGTAGCGAAGTCACGGGCTACAGTATCAGCCGCAGGGACATCCGAAGAAGGGGATATAGGCAATGGAACGGAGGGCTGAAGTCCGTAAACGACATGGAAGGGAGATTTGGAGGACGACTCACTGATATGGTGGTTATGTGAGAATTCAGCCCAAGGCAGAAGCGTGGACCAGTCGTCGTGATGGGCGTTGACATAGTGACGTAAGAAGGATGTCAAGATTTGATTGACCCTCTCCACTTGGCCATTAGACTGAGGATGGTAAGCAGAAGAAAAGTCCAGAGTCACTCCCAGATGCTTGCAGAGCGCCCTCCAGAAGCGGGAGGTGAACTGAGTTCCTCTGTCGGACACGATGTGGGATGGAAAGCCATGCAAGCGGAAGATGTGTTGTATATAGGCTTCCGCGAGTTCCTGAGCAGAGGGCAGTCCGGCCATAGGGACGAAGTGAGCCATTTTGGAGAACCGGTCCACCACGACCCATATGACTGTGTGTCCGGAGGATAATGGCAAGTCCGTAATAAAATCCATCGCTATGTGTTGCCACGGAACTGAGGGTATAGGCAGAGGCAGAAGACGGCCATAGGGCAGGTGTTTGGGCGTCTTGTTCCTGGCACAAGAGGAGCAGGCAGAGACATAAGCAGCGACGTCCGTGCGAAGGGATGGCCACCAGTAATGGCGTACAATCACACCCCATGTTCTCTTCTGGCCTGCATGACCGGCTGTTTTGGAGGCATGACCCCAGTGTAACACTTTTTGCCTGTCAGTCTCAGAGACATAGGTCTTCCCGGGCGGTATCTGGGCCAGAGTGACAGGGGCCACCGGAATAATCTTGCTAGAAGGGATGATAGGTTGGGTAGTCTCTTCCTCCTGCTCCATGGGCACGAAAGACCTAGACAAGGCATCAGCGCGTACATTCTTGTCCGCGGGTCTGAAATGGAGCTGGAAATCAAACCTGGCAAAGAATAAGGACCACCTGGCTTGCCGTGGGTTCAGTCGCTGAGCGGACCGCAGGTATTCCAGGTTCTTGTGGTCCGTGTAGATAATCACGGGGTACACTGCTCCTTCCAGGAGGTAGCGCCACTCCTCCAGAGCCAGTTTGACCGCCAATAGTTCTCGGTCACCGATGGTGTAATTACGTTCCGGCGCTGAGAAGCTCTTGGAGAAGAAACCGCAAGTCACCATCTTGCCGGAGGAGGATTTCTGCATGAGCACTGCTCCAGCCCCCGAGGAGGAGGCATCCACTTCCAAGGTGAACTGGCGGTTTAACTCCGGACGGTGGAGTACAGGAGCGGAGGCAAATGCTCGCTTCAGGGAGCAAAACGCGGCGTCGGCCGCAGGTGACCAGTCCTTTGGATTAGCCTCCTTTTTGGTCAAAGCGGAGAGAGGAGCAGTCAGGGCAGAGAAGTGAGGGATAAACTGGCGGTAGTAGTTGGCGAATCCCAGGAACCGTTGGATTGCCTTCAGTCCAGAAGGAGGAGGCCAGTTGAGTATGGAGGAGACCTTCTTTGGATCCATCTGCAGTCCAGTGCCCGAGATGATGTATCCCAGGAAAGGGAGAGAAGACTGCTCAAAGACGCACTTCTCATATTTGGCGTAAAGACGATTCTCCCTCAGTCTTTGCAGAACCAGCTGTACGTTCTCTCTATGGGTCTGGAGGTCCGGAGAGAAGATAAGGATGTCATCCAGATAAACTACGACACAGACATAGAGGAGGTCCCGGAATATGTCGTTCACCAATTCTTGGAAGACTGCTGGTGCGTTACACAGGCCGAAGGGCATCACGCAGTATTCATAGTGCCCATCGCGAGTATTAAACGCGGTCTTCCATTCGTCCCCAGAGCGGATACGAACTAGGTTGTAGGCACCCCGAAGATCCAGCTTGGTGAACACACGGGCTCCTCTGAGCCGGTCGAACAATTCGGGGATGAGCGGCAGAGGGTACTTGTTTTTGACGGTGATCTGATTTAGACCCCGGTAGTCGATGCATGGGCGTAGGTCACCCTCTTTCTTCTTCACGAAGAAGAAGCCTGCTCCCGCAGGAGAGGAGGATCTCCGGATGAATCCTTTTGCCAGGCTCTCTGTGATGTAGGTAGACATGGCCCTGGTTTCGGCCGGAGACAACGGATATATCCGTCCTCGAGGTGGTGTTGTTCCTGGGAGCAGGTCGATGGCACAATCGTAGGGACGGTGTGGCGGAAGTACCTCAGACTCCTTCTTGTCAAAAACGTCTGCGAAGGACCAATAGGCCGAGGGCAGTTCCGGTAGGTTCTCTGGAACCGGAGGTCGTCGGATAGGTTGTATGGGCTTCAGACACTTCTCATGACAAGCAGAACCCCATCGGGTGATTTCGCCAGTACCCCAGCTGACTGATGGTTCGTGTGTCCGCAACCAGGGA
The DNA here is from genome assembly GCF_048569485.1 of Anomaloglossus baeobatrachus. Taxonomy (NCBI): domain Eukaryota; kingdom Metazoa; phylum Chordata; class Amphibia; order Anura; family Aromobatidae; genus Anomaloglossus; species Anomaloglossus baeobatrachus. The sequence continues at coordinate 348,628,706 of NC_134353.1, forward strand.
AGTCCCAGCAGGATCTGGTGGGACATGTGTGGAAGGACGTAGAGAGTGATGTTCTCGGTGTGCAGGGCACCGATACGCAGTTCGACCGGTCTGGTGACCCAGGAGATGGTATCAGAGAGGGGTCTCCCATCCACAGAGGCAATCACTAGGGGCTTCTCGAGTAGAGTAACAGGCAGCTGGTACTTGTCCACCGTGGCCTGCTGGATGAAATTGCCTGCTGCTCCAGAGTCGAGGTATGCCTCAGCCGTGAAGCGCGTCTCTCCCGTTGACACTTGCACAGTCCACATAACCGGGTCTGAGAGAGTCCCAGCACCTAGGGTGGCCTCTCCTACCAACCCTAGGCTTTGGAGTTTCCCGGCCTTTCCGGACAGGAGCGTAGGAGGTGAGTGTCCTCTCCGCAGTAAAAGCAGAGGCCCTTGGCGAGCCGCTCTGCTCGACGTTGTTCAGATTGCCGTACTCGGTCGATCTGCATGGGCTCGTGGACGGGAATCCCAGCTGTTGATGACTGCGATACGGAGGGCTTCTGTGGAGGAGGGGAATGTCGTACCGGACGTCTCTCCCGAGACAGCTCTTTGGAGCGCTCCTGAAAACGAATGTCCACTCGAGTTGCTAGGGCAATCAGGGCATCTAGGGTGGAGGGCACGTCACGACCCGCCAACTCATCTTTGATGCGACTCGAGAGTCCTTCCCAGAAGGCGGCTGTTAGGGCCTCATTATTCCACCCGAGTTCAGAAGCCAACGTGCGGAAACGGATGGCGTATTGGCCCACCGTCAGTGTTCCTTGACGTAAGCGGAGGAGGGATGAAGCAGACGCAGAGGCGCGTCCCGGCTCGTCAAAGGTGCTGCGGAAGGCCTGCAGGAACTCTTGAAGATCCTTGGTCATAGGGTCCTCCTTCTCCCACAACGGGTTCATCCACGCCAGTGCCTCGCCCTCCAGGTGAGACATGATGAAGGCGACCTTGGCTTGGTCGGAGGCAAACAGATGTGGCAGCTGCGTGAAGTGGAGGGAGCATTGGTTTATAAACCCCCTGCAAGTCTTGGGATCTCCGGCGTACCGGGGTGGTGAGGCCAAACGCAGTCTGGAAGCATCCGAAGAAGCGGCCATGGGAGCGGGGGACGTGGCTTGACTAGTGGCGGCTTGGGATGTTGTAGACGTGACTGCCGCTTGTAGCATGGTCAGGCGGGTGTCCACGGAAGTCATGAAGTTCAGCATGCGGGTCTGGACTTCACGCTGGCGTTGGAGTTCCTCTTGCAAGGCCGCTAGTGCTGCAGCGGGATCCATGGCCTGATCTTACTGTCACGGCCAGGTGTACGGGCAGGCCCAGGAGGTGGATCCACTGGACCGAACTCCTAGAGGGTAGGAAAGAGTCCGGCAGCTGGAACACTAGAAACAGCAGAACAGTCCTTGCACACGGGAATAGCGGAGAAGTCCCTGGGACCACGGAGTTATGGGTGGTAGTCCGGGTGACGCAGCTCAGGTTCGGAAGCCGAGATGATGTCAGGCGGGATCCGGAACCTTGGGAGCAAGATGACGGGTCACCGCAGGGATCCGAGATGGTGCGGACTGTCAGGATGGCAGAAGGACAGCGTTCGGGGTTCAGGATACGGCAGACTGGATGGCGAGGCAAGCACGGCTCTACAAAGAGAGATAGGTGAGTACATGCACTGAAACACCAGGAGACCTGACTCCTAGCTTAGGGAACACGAAGATCAGGCGCCGCCCCCTTGGACAATACACCCCTTTATACCCTGTACCTGATTAGCCTCATTACCTGTTAATGGACGCTGGCCCTTTAAGAAAGGGTCAGTGACCGCGCGCGCGCCCTAATGCGCATGCGCGCAGCCCGGGTGCCAGAAGCCAGGGAAGGAGGCTGAGAAGAGGACGCAGGGGAGCCGGCCAGGGCCTGGGAAGCCGTCGGGCGCCGCGATCGGGGACCAGGGGGCCTGGGAAGGACGGGGACCGGAGGCTGGAGAGCGGGGAGCGTGGCAGGTGAGCCGGGGAGCGGGGCTGAGGACCCGGGGAGGGAAGCCAAGGACCCGGGGAGCGTGACAGATACAGATATAATTTAAATTATTTATCATTATTGCAAATTAGGTTTATTAGCAAAATTGTTTGTTCTTATTTCATTGGATTATTATAATTTAAATATTTCAAAACAACCAAGAAAACAAATAATTTCCCAAATTCATCACAAATTTCCACTTTTACTACAATCTCACAATTATTTTTCCAATTCCCTGCCCCAGATCCCAGCGATAATCATCTTTCTTACTCACTAAAGCCCCTTTTGCTGTTAGGATCTGCTGCCTATGGGATACACAGTCAAAATCTTAGCCTATTCCTCAAGACCAATGGCCTCCAGTTCGCTAATATTTAATTGATTGTCGAGAGAATACTCCAAAAAGATAAGAGATAAATGCCTTTCACAAAACAAGGAGAAGGATCCAAAAAGATAGTAAAGTTGTATAGGCTTCGATTCATCAAGATCGGCGTGAACAACATAAGTTGTACCGTGTACACAATGCCATTAGAGGATTGCATGTCCTTGTCACCAGGTGGGACTAGCATAGAAAGTATGAAAAAAAAATGTTTTATGTCTTCTAAACAAAATGTTAACAAAAAATTATTTGTAAAAATAAAAATACATTCACTCTCAGTGCAAAAACGAGACATATTTGGTATTGCCGCATTCGTAACGACTCATATAATAAAGCTTCATAATTTTTCTTTCCATATGGTGAATACTTTATCACTTGTCTTTTTATATATAAAAAACTGTGCCTTCAGTGGAGATTTGTGTTAATATTTGCTAAAATAAATAAAAAAAGTGATAAAGTGATCAAAAAGATGTATGTATTACAAAATTATACCAGTAAAAACTAAAGTACATTTAGCATAAAGTAAACCCTAAAGCAATTCTAGAAGCAGAAAAAATGTCGACCAAAAAATAGCTATACAGAAAAAATGTTCACCACAAAAAAGCAATTTTTTAAGCAATTTTTCTTGTGAAAAAGTAGCAATACCTAAAGAAAAGGGTATAAACTGGGCATCAACATAATTGTATCGACCCACAAAGTAAAGTTAAAGTTAAAACGTTAATTAAATTGCACTATAAACTTTGTAAAAACATTTCAATACAATTCCAAATTTTTTGTTCTTGCTTACTAGCAAAAAATGATTAAAAACCGGTCAAAAGGTTGTTTTTACCCAATCATGGATCAGTAAAAATTACAGTTTGCCCCACAGAAAAAAAAACAAGCATCAACCAGCTTCATCTATGGAAAATTAATAAGTTATGAGTGTCAAAATATGGTGATGTAAAAACAAAAGATTATTTTTTTTAACTAATTTTTTATGCAAAAGTAGCAAAGTATAAAATAAAACGATATATATTTGGTGTTGGAATAATCATATCAATCCAGAATACAAAGATACCTTGACAATCCCACCAAGCGGGGAATATATATAAACAAATACCGTATATAATTTTTGGGTTTTTTGGTTCTTTTTGCCTTCCACTGAGTTAATAAAAAGTGATCAAAAACTCACATGTACAACCAATGGCACTACTGAAAACTACATGTCACGCAAAAAATTAACCCACTGCTGACGGAAAAGTGTGAAATTTATGTTTTACAATATAGCAACATGAAAGCAAATTATTATTTTTTTAAAGGGAACCTGTCACCAGATTTGGGGCCTATAAGCTGCGGCCACCACCAGTGGGCTCTAATATACAGCATTCTAACATGCTGTATATAAGAGCGCAGGCCGCTGTGAAAACATATAAATGGCTTTATAATACTCACCTAAACGGTTGGTTCAGTTCAGAATGGTCAGATGAGTTTCTCCGTTTTCTGGTATTGGCGCCTCCTCTTTTGACCATCTTTGTCCTCCTTCTTCTGAAGCCTGGGTGCATGACGCATTGAGGTCCCGCAGATGCACACTACAATACTTTGATCTGCCCTGCTCAGGTAGACAGAAAATGTACTTGCGCAGGACCTCAATGCCGGCCTGTGTGAATGACGTAGTATGCGTTATGCACCCAGGATTCAGAAGAAGGAGGACAAAGATGGCTGAAAGAGGTGGAGCTGCACCCGGAGAACGCATACACCCATTTGACTATTCTGCACCGAACCGACCGTTTAAGTGTGTATTAACTGCACAAAAGTAGTAAAACATAAAAAAAAAACACAAAACAATGTGGCATAATTGTTTTCTGTCATATTCCTTCACAATAAAAAGATGACACTGATAAAAATCATCTTATTACTGGAAAAAAAACCCTCATATGAGTATACCGTCAAAAACATAAAAAAATACTTATGGTTTTTTGAATATAATAATAGAAAATAAAAAAAAATGGTCTGGATAACAACCAACACTGGCTGTGGCGCCAAGAGGATAAAAAGAGTGGTGTCTTATATATTGTACCAAATAGTCGGAGGCATAAAATCCAACCATAGGCGCAATACGTTGATCTGGCACTGTGATTACCAGGATTACATAGATCACTATGGAGCCCTGGCATTCTAGTTATTCTCCATCTTGTAATATCAGCTTTTAACGCTGTGATGAGTTTACAAACATCTACATTGTTGAGTGTGCGATGTTGTCACCGTAAAGTATGTTTATTGTGAAGTATGTTTGCTCTGGAAATCATTAAGTAGTCATTCTCTGCTTCCTTTTTGTCTTCATTACTCATGCTAATAAGACAACAGTAAAATATGCTCCGGAATGCCTTTGTGTTCCCATCACATCAGTGGTAAACACTTGACAGGTTTAGACATTACCTAACAACTCATTTCAGGCCTAATGCACAGAAGATTTGACAATAATACCATAGGTATAATGAACACAGAGACTGTATCCAAGGACTCAAGTACAAGATATCCCTGAATATCTTAGATTTTATTAGATATGCATTAAAAACGAAAATAGTACCCCTTAACCCTTCTCATAGTGACCCCATGAGGATTGGCACAACCAGGGATGTTTTTCATGGCACCAGACTAGGGTTAAAAATGGCTGATAATTGAAAATAAAGGATTTTAAAGAACTACTGAGTGCTACAAGAGCTCTGAGGCCAATGTCACTCTTGCGAGTGACTAGCGAGATGCACTGAAAGTGGGCACGAGCAGTTGGGGTCTCCTGTGGAGAGAAAGACCTCAAAAGAAAAACCCTGTTACAAATGAACTTTTAATAATTACCGTAAGTTAAAATGCCCAAAGAGGACACACACTTAAATTACAATTGAACGAGGTACCATAATAGGTCAGGGCAGTGACAGTCAAATGATAATATCGTTAATACTCAAAGACATATAATGACATATACTAATGTGCTAGGTAGGAACACAATGAGTAACCCCTTTCAATCAATAGGTATTTACAGGGAAAATGACTCTAATGAGCCCTAAAAATCCCTAACTAGCAATGGAGGGTGTGACACCATAACTGTTTTGGGCGCCCCCATTCACCGTCGGGGTATCATCCTCATTTCCAGATCTTGACACGCAGCTGTCTTTTTTCTGGAGTCTCTGGATTTGGGACTCCTGAATATCGATTGTTTCAGTTCCCTGATGAACCCTGGTAGACTGAAAACTAGGGAGAAACGCGTCGGGACGTTTTTGGATATGAAATTTCAGATAAGTAATCTTTATTACCTCTGGTGATAGGTGTGTTTGGACAGGGTCACTGTAGGGTTGGCCTAGGGCTTCCCGACGGTGAATGGGGGCGCCCAAAACAGTTATGGTGTCACACCCACCATTGCTAGGTAGGGATTTTTAGGGCTCATTAGGGTAATTTTCCCTGTAAATACCTATTGATTGAAAAGGGTTACACATTGTGTTCCTACCTAGCATGTTAGTATATGTCATTATATGTCTTTGAGTATTAACAATATTTTCATTTGACTGTCATTGCCCCCTGACCTATTATGGTACCTCGTTCAATTTTAATTTAAGTGTGTGTCCTCTTTGGGCCTTTTTACTTAATTATTAAAAGTTATTTCTTTTGAGGTCTTTCTCCTTATATATACCCTGTGGTTATCTTTTGCTGTGGCCCTGCTTTTTGTGTGTCTCCTGTGGAGAGCACTCGTGGCCCCACAGGAGAAGACACGCAATATCCAGGACATACCCTATGTATATCAATAAAGTTTTGTACAAGCCAAATACCAGGCGGTATCAAAAACAAAACAGCTTTATTTAAAGCATAACACACCAAAAAAAGACAAAACACAGCTTGTTAAAAATAACAAAAGCCAAAAACCCAATGAAAAATGCGAGTAAGTACATTATAGGTGCAGACAGTCAGCAACATCAAAAACTCACAAAAAGCTCAAGGTGGGAACGGAGCCAAAGACGTCTGAATGAGGAAATTACGAGACTGCACAATGGGGTATATATGTATATATTTTATACATTTTGTATTTTAAATGAGTTGTCTGGTCTAAATCCACAAGTCTGCAGTCACTCTATATGTCACTCTATGTGACTGCAGACTTGTGAATGCGCACTGTGTGACAGAATCTGGCTAGAATGTTTCCGGCGCACTCAATGCCAGTGTATTTAGTAGGACCGCCATCATCTAGTTGGAATGTGGCAGGGAGTTTGCATATCGTATACTAGAGGCCACATGAGCGTGGTTCCCTGCTCTGACATGACGAATCCTTACAGTGCACAGTGCGTGAAATCTGAGGATTCATAAGTCACAGAGAGCGACACAGAGGAACTGCAGACTTATGGATTTACACAGGACAAACCCTTTAAGAGTTTGATAGGCAGTTTGGACCTGGCCCCCCCAACCATACAGCAGCACTCGGGGTACGGGATAATGATGTTGACACTCGGGGTAAAGGATAGTGTGGCGGCCCTGAGGCTTCAGTTGCCACAGGGTACTGCATCTCACTTAAGGTGAGATACACATCCCAGGTAAGGAAGAGGTTAATTGCTGGTATTCACCACATTCACAAACCACACACAGTTAGGGGCTTTCCCACTGGGATTGGCCTAGGGTAGACGGTGGGTGGCCAGCACGAGGCATGGGACTTTCCTGGTCACTAGTACAACCACCAAGTGGGCGGGCACAACTTGGGGAAAAGGAAGGAGCATCTTCACACTTAGTTAGTTTTACCCCGGGCACAGCTTAGGGTGAGGAGCAGAGTCAGGACCTCGGTCCAGGCATTTTCTTATTCACACTTCTGGAACACTGCAAGACCCGTGGCTTGGAGCAGGCAGCTCAGCCCAGGCTTTATACAGCTACAGGGGATTCCAGGGTCTGTGGAGAGTGCAGGAAACACCTGCAGCCTGTTCCACAATCAATCCATGGGATTGAAGGAACGTCGACCAGAAAGGACACACAGTGGGAACACCGGTGGTGAGCTCCAAATTATCTGGGATCGACTGGGGCCTATTACGGCAGAGACCGGCACTCCAAGGGTGACAACCGGACTGTGAGTAAAAGACCTTGAACAGCAACCACTGAGTCAGCCCTTCATTGCCGTCGCCCCGCGGTCCGGCGCCACTACCGCTCCCATCATCCTCCCTTTGGCCTAGCTCTACCTGTGGGGAGCTGAACAATCCTGGCTGCAACACCATCCACCCCAGAGGACAGCACCCGCAGCGGAGGCTAATCCCTGGCCGTACACCACAGGTGGCGTCACAAGACAACTACTACTCCCAACATCCTCAACCCTCTCATCCTCATCTCCTTCTCCACATCATCCACATCCATCCCTTCGTGGACACCTCTGGGTCACGGAACCGGGTAGGGCCATCCGTGACAACCCCCTGACCCTCACCGGCCCGGTGATGAGTATTTCCCAGACCCTGTGGGGTGCTCCAATATTGTCACTGACACTTGGATTTTTCCCTCAGCACCCATGTTTTCCATGGTTTGAAATCCCTCTTTCTATCAGCACCCAACTTTCCTATGTTCTGATATCCATATTGTCCTCAGCACGCACTTTCCCCATGCTGTGCTATACATCTTTCCCTCAGAATGCAGCTGTCCCATGCTCTGATATACATCTTTCCCTCAGCACCCAGCTTTCTCATGATATCAGAGCATGGGAAAGCTGGGTGCTGAGGGAAAGATGTATAGAGACTCTTTCCCTCAGTGCAAAACTTTCCTATCTCATGCTTTTATCTTTGTCCCCCCTCGTATATAGCTCTCCAAATACTATAATGGCCGCCAAATAGCCTTCCATATAGTATAATAAGTCCCCCATAACTCGTCATTTATTATAATGCAGACCCATAGTCCTTCATATTGTATTATGCAGCCCACATACTGTTTAACATGCGTTGAGGCTGGCGGGGGGCACCACTGCACCAATACTTGCAAGTGTTTTGAACTTTTTAATTTCTGTTTTCTGAAACATCATAGCTTTCATGTACTATCATATACAGTCCCTGACAGAAGTTCTGTCGCTTATCCATGTTATGTAAATAAAAGCTTAGAACCTGACTTTAAATTCATCCATTGGTTTCATAAATTACTCTTTTGAAAGCTGAAACCCTCCCAAATTTGGTTTAGGTTATGAAAATAAAGTTGCTGCAAAGCTGAAATATTGATCATTTAATGAACACAGAAAGGTCAGACAAAAGTTTTGTCGCCCACAGAAAGTAATGTGAAATTCAAACAAATATTTAACTTCTAATACAAAGATATGTTGCATAACATTGGTGAATGAAGTTGTGGTGCTATTAGAGCCATATTTAATATTTTATGTGACTTCCATGAGCTCGAAGGACTGCATCCATGCGGTTCAACAATGATTCATACAATTTATTAATTAAGTCATCAGGAATAGCAAAGATGCAGTCTTACATGCCTCTCAGAGTTCATCTAGATTCTTTGGTTTTGTCTTCCAAGCTTCCTCTTTCATCCTACCCCAAACATGCTCAATGATGTTCATGTCAGGTGACTGTGCTGGCTATTCATTGAGCACCTTGATCTTCTTTGCCAGGAGGAACTTTGTTGTAGAGATGGATGTATGAGATGGAGCACCATCCTGCTGCAGAATTTGACCCCTTTTATGATTGGGATGTAAGAGGTAGCTAATACATCTTGATATTTTAGGCTATTGATATTACCTTCCACCTTACAAATGTTTCGCACACCCCCATACTGAATGTAACTCCAGACCATGATCTTTCCACCACCAAACTTAACTGTTTTCTGGATCCATATAGGCTCCAGTAGGTCTCCTGCAGTATTTGCGGCGGCTGTGGTGTAATTCAACTGAATATTCATCAGAGAAATCCACCTTCTGCCACTTTTCCAACCTACATCTGTTTAGTAGGCTGTGGGACTTGGCAAATGCCACACGTTTTTTTAATTGCATTTTGTTGAGTGCTGGCTTCTGGGCACTGATTCGACCATGGAGGCCATTTCGAAACAGAATCCTACAAACTGTTCTAGTTGACACAGGGACATGAGGTAGCCAGGCCTTTTGGAGCTCTGCTGCAGTGGAAGAGGGGCTGGCTTTGGATTTTCTAACCAACAAACGTTTCTCCTGAGTAGTTGTCTTGCGGGGTCTGCTAGACCTGGGCTTGTCAAAAACATCTCCAGTCTCTTCAAATCTTTTTTAAATTCTTTGTACTTGACGCTGAGACACATTAAAGGTGCCAACCACATCTGCACTGGATCTGGTCTTCGGCCTCTTGATAATCAAGCTTTGGTCGCAGGGTGGATTTTTGGCATGTTGTCAGAGGTCACGTTGCAGTTCAAGTGAAGGTCTGGGGTGCTGGGATTCTTTTTATACACACCCATTAATTAAGCGACCATTTAGTGAGCACAGGTGAGGATGTAAACTAGGATTGGGTGCATTATATGACAAGGCGACAAAACTTTTGTCTTGCCAAATTATGACCTTTCAGTGTTCATTAAATGATCAATATTTCAGCTTTGCAGCAACTTTATTTTCATAACGTAAACTAAATTTTGGAGGGTTTCAGCTTTCAAAAGAGTAATTTATGAAACCAATGGATGAATTTAAAGTCAGGTTATAAGCTTTTATTTACATAACATGGATAAGCGACAGAACGTCTGTCAGGGACTGTGGTCTGCGGATTGTGAGCGATAGCACGTAGCACCATAGGTGGCGATAGCACAGGTATTATTGTATTATTATTATTACTACTATCAGCATTCTGTATTTAGCTTGTTGGTCACTCTATACGGACAACAACTTACAGCACTAGGGCACTTTATCTTAAAGGGCCAGAGTACTTTTTCTTAATACTGTGACTACTATTTAAGTGTGTAGTGTTGCATATTCCCTGCTATTTTTTCCTTGTAAAAGGATAAGGCACTGCCAGTATAGTGGAGGTATATCGAGGTGCACTTGTTGGTTTCCAAACCGTAAGTCAATCAAATAGGTACAAGGCAGTCTCAAGGGTTAATTTTCATATAATTTATTCCAAAATAGTTTTAAACATGTGACGTTTCAGCCACTTGGTGGCCTTCATCAGACAACTGGTATCATAAACTGGCCAAAATTTGAGTGTCAAGGCAACGGTATCCCCCGCTATGCTGCTTCACATAACTTGTCTTCTTTACTGCTCCATTCTATGTCCTGTTGTGTATAAATATGTGACTCTTCAGATTTTGTGTTATACTGAGCCTGATGAAGAGACCTGCGTAGTCTAGAAAGCTTGCTATTATCACCATCTTTTCAGTTAGCCATTAAAAGGTATCAACCACTGAGGACTTCCAGTTCTTTTAAACAAACTTTTTTTTATCTCAAATATGGCACTCTTTGCCTTAAAAGTAGTTTTTGACCACATATGGGGTACTGGTGTACTCAACAGAAATTGCAGAAGAAATTTTATGGTCCATTATGTCCTGTGACCCTTGTGAAAATCAAAGCTTTTTGTTAAAATATTTTTTTGTGGTAAAAAATGTATTTTTTCATTTTCACAGCTCAACGTTATAATGTTCTGTGAAGCACCTAGGGGTTCAAGGTGCTCATCAAACATCTAGGTAAATTGCTTGAGGGGTCTAGTTTCAAAAATGGGGTCACTTGTAGGCAAGCTCCACTGTTTAGGCACATCAGTGGATCTCCAAACGTGACATGGTGTCTGCTAACGAGTTCAGCCAATTCTGCATTCAATTGGCATCCTTCACTTCCAAGCTCTGCCATGCGCCCAAACAATTGATTTCCACCACATATGAAGTATCAGCATAGCCAGGAGAAATTGCACAATAAATTGTATGGTGCATTTTATCCTCTTACCATTGTGGGAAAAAAGCTATTTGGTTGACATAACATTTTTGTGGCTCACCAAACATATAGCTAAATTCCCTGAGGGGTCTAGTTTCCAAAATAGGGTCACTTGTGGGGGAGCTCCACTGGTAAGGCACATCAGGTGCTGTTCAAAAGCGACATGGTGTCCGCTAACGATTGCAGCTATTTTAGCATTCAAAAAGTGAAACGGCGCTCCTTCCCTTCTGAGCCCTGCTGTGCGCCCAAACAGTTGATTTTTACCACATATGAGGTATTAGTATACTCAGGAGAAATTGCACAATAAATTGTATGGTGCATTTTTTCCTGCTCCCTTGTGAAAAAAATGGGGTCACTTGTGGAGGAGCTCTATGTTTAGGCACATCAGGCACTTGACATGGCATCCGCTATACTCGTATATTCCAGTCAATTTTGCATGCTAAAATTAAATGGCGCTCCTTTCTTTCTGAGCCCAGGGGTTCAAGGTGCTCACAAAATATCTAGATAAATTCCTTGAGGGGTCTAGTCTCCAAAATGGTTTCAATTATGGAGGAGCTCCACTGTTTACGCTCATCAGGGGCTCTCCAAAAGTGACATGGCGTCCACTAACGCAGCTAATTGCAGCTATCTTAGCATTTAAAAAACTAAATGGCGCACCTTGCCTTTCGAGTCCTGCCTTCCACCCAAACAGAAGATTTTCCCCACACAGGTATCCTCATACTCAGGAGGAATAGCATAATAAATTGCATGGTGCACTTTTTCCTGTTACCCTTGTGAAAATAAGCTATCTGGTTGAAGTAATAATGTTGTGGTGAAAATGTATTTTTTTATTTTCACAGCTCAACGTTATAACATTCTGTGAAGCACCTCGAGATTCAAGGTGCTCATCAAACATCTAGATAAATTCCTTGAGAGGTCTAGTTACCAAAATTGGGACACTTGTGGGGGAGCTCCACGGTTTAGGCACCTCAGGGGGTCTCCAAACACGACATGACATCCACTAACGATTACAGCTATCTTAGCATTCAAAAATTGAAATGGCGCTCCTTCCCTTCCGACCCTTGCCTTGCACCCAAACAGTTGATTTCCACCACATATGAGGTATCAGGATACTCAGGAGAAATTGCAAAATAAATTGTATGGTGCATTTTCTCCTGTTACCCTTGTGAAAAAAAAGAGCTATCTGGTTGAAGTAACAAGGAGGGATGGGGAAGACGGCAGGGGAGGATGGCTGCCCTGCGGCTCTGTATGGACTGGGGAGAATGACTGGCCTAGATATGTCTGTAGGGACAAGGAAGATAGGCTGCCCTGTGCATCTGTATGGACTGGGAGGATGGGCTGCCCTAGATATATCTGTAGGGACAGGGAAGATAGCTGCCCTGCGGATCTGTATGGACAAGGAGGATAGCTGCCCTGCGGATCTGTACAGACAAGTATAGCTGCCCTGCGGATCTGTACGGACAAGGATAGCTGCACTGCGGATCTGTGCGGATGGGGGGGATGGCTGCCCTGCTTATATGTCTGTACTGGCAGGGAGGATAGCTGCTGGCGGATCTGTACAGACAGGGAGGATAGCTGCCCTGCGGATCTGTACGGACAGTGAGGATAGCTGCCCTGCATATGGCCGAAAACACACTTCCGCATTAAAAATGTACGTGTGACACGGTCCGTTTTTCGGGTCCGTGTTCCGTTTTTTTGGGGGCGTTTCTCCGGTATGTATGGCATCCGTGTGATGGCGTATGCTATCCGTGTTTGCATGTAAAATGTCCGTGTGTGCGAGTAAAATGCCCGTGTATGTGTACGTGTAATGTCCGTGTGTAATATCCGTGTGTGTGATGTAAAATGTCGTTCATACATGTCGGCTGACAGCAGACAGAGTTGCGCGATGAGAATGAACTCGAGTGAACTTCACCCGACTTCATTGTCATACCGCGGCTCTTTCTGTGTCGCGTACTGATTAGCGATCACCCGTGAATGACTCACCGGTGACCGCTAATCCCCTGAGTGACTGAATTGAGCAGTGCGATTATTGCTGCTGTCACTCTGGCTACCCGCGGCTACCTGGATCCTCCACCCGAGAACGCAACTCACCTGTGACTTCATCGCTGTCACTCGGGTGACTTGCTGTCACAGGTGGAGGATCCAGCGGTGGCCGCGAGTAACCTGAGTGACAGCTCAGCTGATCGCGCTACTCACCTCAGTTGCTGCGTGGAGGTGACAGGAGTGGCGGTGTTCTTCTGCAGCTCCTGTCACCTTCATGTAGCTGAGCTGGAAGTGATGCGGGACCTCCGGGGATTACGCCGGACATGGATGGGTATTTGGGGCATAATAAATTGGTGAACGAGGGTATTTGTTATTGTTTTTTATTTCAAATAAAGGATTTTTTCACTGTGTGTGTTTATTAACTTTAACTTGCAGGTTAATCATTGGGGGTGTCTCATAGACGCCTGCAATGATTAATCTAGGACTTATTGGCAGCTATGGGCTGCCATTAACTCATTACCCCAATTGCAAACGCACCAGGGCAAATCAGGAAGAGGCGGGTAGAGTCCCAGAACTGTCGCATCCATTGTATGCGGCAATTCTGGGCGGCTGCTGGCTGATATTGTTAGGCTGGGGGGCTCCCCATAACGTGGGGCTCCCCATCCTGAGAATACCAGCCTTCAGCCGTATGGCTTTATCTTGGCTGGAATAAAACTTGGGGGGGACCGCACACCGTTTTTTTAATTCATTATTTATTTATTTCACTGCACAGTATAGACCCGCCCACCGGCTGCTGTTATTGGGTGCAGTGAGACAGCTGTCACTCAGCGTGTGGGCGTGTCTCACTGCAACCAATCAAGGCGCTGGTGGGTGGGGGAAGCAGGGAATAGTAGATTGATTAATGAGCGGCTGGCATTTTCAAATGAATTGAAGCCGCGTATTTTCGGCACAGCTGTTCCTCGCCGCGCTGGTGATCGGGGATTGGTAAGTATGACCCGGGGGAAGGAAAAGACCGAGCGCCAATGTAAGTATGACTGAGAACAGCAGAAAAAAAGGTAAGTAGACTGACTTTAATAAAAAAGGAAAAAAAAGATCGCTGGTTTAAAAACGCACACGGACGAAACGTGCTGAACACGGACATACTCCGTGTGCCGTCCGTGCAGGCACGGACCCATAGACCATAGCGGGTCCGTGCCTGCGTACTGCCGGCCAAAAACGGACATGTCGTCCGTGTAGAAAACCGCACACACGTACTTACGACACGGATACACGTTACATGTGATTTTACGTGTGTGTGCCACCCATTGAATAACATGGGTCTCTGTGTCTCCGGTACGTGCAAAAACGTACCAAACACGTACAGGAAACACGAATGTGTGTTGCAGGCCTATGTCTGTATGGACGGGGAGGATGGCTGCCCTGCGGATCTGTATGGAAGGGGAAGATGGGTGCCCTGCGGATCTGTACGGACAGGGATGGTGGCTGTCCTGCATATCTGTACGGACGGGGAGGATAGCTGCCTGGCGGATCTGTTCAGACAGGGAGGATAGCTGCCCTGCGGATCTGTACGGACGGGGAGGATAGCTGCCCTGCGGATCTGTACGGACAGGGATGGTGGCTGTCCTGCATATCTGTACGGACGGGGAGGATAGCTGCCTGGCGGATCTGTTCAGACAGGGAGGATAGCTGCCCTGCGGATCTGTACGGACGGGGAGGATAGCTGCCCTGCGGATCTGTACGGACAGGGATGGTGGCTGTCCTGCATATCTGTACGGACGGGGAGGATAGCTGCCTGGCGGATCTGTTCAGACAGGGAGGATAGCTGCCCTGCGGATCTGTACGGACGGGGAGGATAGCTGCCCTGCGGATCTGTACGGACAGGGATGGTGGCTGTCCTGCAGATCTGTACGGACGGGGAGGATAGCTGCCTGGCGGATCTGTTCAGACAGGGAGGATAGCTGCCCTGCGGATCTGTACGGACGGGGAGGATAGCTGCCCTGCGGATCTGTACGGACAGGGATGGTGGCTGTCCTGCAGATCTGTACGGACGGGGAGGATAGCTGCCTGGCAGATCTGTTCAGACAGGGAGGATAGCTGCCCTGCAGATCTGTACGGACGGGGAGGATGGCTGCCCTGCGGATCTGTACGGACGGGGAGGATGGCTGCCCTGCGGATCTGTACGGACGGGGAGGATGGCTGCCCTGCGGATCTGTACGGACGGGGAGGATGGCTGCCCTGCGGATCTGTACGGACGGGGAGGATGGCTGCCCTGCAGACGTCTGTATAGAGCCGGCCGGAGTTTCTCACGTCTGGTAAGGAGTGGGCGGAGAGGAGAACTGTTGGGAAGAGAATAGGAGGACACAGCAGTGACGTGTGGAGGAGGGCAATGGAGGAGGAAACAAACCTAAGAAACAAGCGCAGATTGCTGGGGGACACACAGTGTGTGGAGGAGCAGCTTGAGCGTGGGCTTCTGTGGATTTAGCCCCGGACCTCTGCATGGATGCGGCATCATCCCGGGGAACACAGCGCCACATCGGAACTCGATTAACCCCCTGAGTCCCAGGTAATGTTTGGATGGTGTGTGCATAGTATGTGCATAGTATGTGCGGGCAGAGTGCACACAAATGCAGGATGTGTAAACACACACACACACACCGCTCATATGCCATATCCATGTATCCATCCATCGCACTCACACTACTAGGAATGTATGGTGTGTGTGTATGTGTAACAGGAATGTATTCATGAGTGTATATTATAATACACACCCATGAATACATTTCTAGTATTATATGTGTGTGTGTGTGTGTGTGTATATATATATATATATATATATATATATATATATATATATATATATATATATATATATTTCATATGAGCAGTGCATACATTCCTAGTAGTATATATGTGTGTATATGTGTATATATGTGTATATGTGTGTGTATATATATATATATATATATATATATATATATATATATATATATATATATATATTCATATGAGCAGTGCATACATTCCTAGTAGTATATATGTGTGTGTATGTATGTCTCTCCCTCTATCTGTGTGTGTGTGTGTGTGTGTGTGTGTGTGTGTGTGTAATATATATATGCAGTGTATACGTTCCTAGTAGTATGTGTAGATCTATCTATCTCTATCTATCCACACCGTGTGTACATTGCTAGTAGTAACTGTGGGTGACCTGTATGGTGGGTGATGTCACCAGTGACTTAGTGGAGATGTGACTGGCTTTGTTGTGCAGACCAGTGGGTACAGTGTGTACGGAATGGGGTGGCACGCTGGCACAGATGCCACCGCTTCTTGCCACTACGACAATGTTAAGTTTATTTATTCTAATCTATATTTAGGCCTGAGATCTGGGCAACGGTCACTGGGAAGCTGCAGGTTTACTTCCTTCACTTTAGCTTTTCCATTGAACGCTATTGTACCTACAACCTGGCGAATTAATGATGACACTTGTATAGAGCTTCAGTGCATTTAAAAAGGGAGGTCTCCTAGCTCCATTCTTCTGTCCCATAGTATACACCAAGAGCACGGGTTGTCGTCCCCCCCCCCCTTTACTTTATGAATACTAGAAATTGTACTGACTAATGGAGTGTGTCATCAGAGAAATGTACACAGGCTGGTGCTGCCATCATATGTTCGGAAGCATTAGCTCTGATGGCAGGTTGACTTGATGCCTTCAGCATCTGATCATTGGTAGCCTCACCTCAGTCACAGAATCCTAGGGGCTGGGGGACTGTGAAGCAAAAAACACTTTTTTTTTCTGAAGCAACTCTCCTGTTCTACCACTGTGGCTCTTTCTATTAGTTGATGTGGGCTACAGCATTAAGACCCCGACTGATCACTGGACCCCCACAAATTAGTCATTTATGACGGTAATTCCCAACCCTCCAGATCGAGCACTGTGGCTCTTGCACTAGGAGTTGATGTGGGTTATAGTAGTAGGACGTCCACAGATTGGTCATGTATGATAGGAATAGTCAACCCTCCAGATCTAGCACTGTGGCTCTTAGGATCCCCACAGATCAGTCACTTATGTTGGTAATTCCCAACTCTCCAGATCTGGCACTGTGGCTCTTCCATTAGGAGTTGATGTGGTTTACAGCAGTAGGACCCCCACTGATCATAGGACCCCCACTGATCAGTCATTTATGGTGGAAATACCCAACACTCTATATCTAGCTCTGTCTCTATCCATTAGAAGTTGATGTGGGTTACAGCAGTAGGACACCCACAGATCATAGGACCCCCACTAATTAGTCATTTAAAGTGGGAACATCCTAACCAGGTAAGATGTGTATAGACTGGTAATTATCTGCCCCTTCTCTTATGGTTCAATGGGGGAGAAGAGGCTGCCAGACCCTGTTGCACCACTTATGTTTATAGGGAGATTATAGAATCGGACTGACAAAACCTTGACTCCCCCATCAGCTGCCCTCCAGCATGAATCTTTCATTATTCGGTGATGATGGATCGTTGCCAGCTCCCATTGTGAATGGAGAGATGTAGCGCTGAAGCATCTCTGACGTCCATTCTTCATGTGTTCTATCTGGAGTTTTCACTGATAGAAGACAACCATTTTCGTCTATGAAGCTGCTCCCGTCTGTTTTTCATCCTAGTCCCAGATCAAACTTGCAATGTAAGTTCATGGGCCTGTGAAACGCTAGATGGCCCCTAGTGCTGTCTGGTTTTCACCGTTGCTTGGAAAAGCTTTGGAGCCAGTCTCAAATTTTTCTTTCTTTAGACTAAACACTGATGAACACCCGATCAGCACATGGATGGAAATGGGCCTGCTCTTTTCACGTACGAGTAGTCAGTGAAGCCTAAAGGCCCCGTCACACTAAGCAACATCGCTAGAAACATCGCTGCTAACGAACAACTTTTGTGAAGTTGCTAGCGATGTTGGTGTGTGTGACATCCAGCAACAACCTGGCCCCTGCTGTGAGGTCGTTGGTTGTTGCTGAATGTCCTGGGCCATTTTTTAGTTGTTGCTCTCCCGCTGTGAAGCACAGATCGCTGTGTGTGACAGCGAGACAGCAACAACTAAATGTGCAGGCAGCAGGAGCCGGCTTCTGCGGAGGCTGGTAACCAATGTAAACATCAGGTAACCAAGAAGCCCTGTCCTTGGTTACCCGATATTTACCTTTGTTACCAGCCTCCGCCGCTCTCACTGCCTGTGCTGCCGGCTCCTGCTCTGTGCACATGTAGCTGCAGGACACATCGGGTTAATTAACCCGATGTGTGCTGTAGCTAGGAGAGCAAGGAGCCAGCGCTAAGCATTGTGCGCTGCTCCCTGCTCTGTGCACATTTAGCTGCAGCACACATCGGGTAATTAACCCGATGTGTGCTGTAACTAGGAGAGCAGGGAGCCAGCGCTCAGTGTGCGCTGCTCCCTGCACGTGTAGCTCTGTGCGCTGGTAACCAAGGTAAATATCGGGTTGGTTACCCGATATTTACCTTAGTTACCAAGCGCAGCATCTTCCACGCGGCGCTGGGGGCTGGTCACTGGTTGCTGGTGAGCTCACCAGCAACTCGTGTAGCCACGCTCCAGCGATCCCTGCCAGGTCAGGTTGCTGGTGGGATCGCTGGAGCGTCGCAGTGTGACATCTCACCAGCAACCTCCTAGCAACTTACCAGCGATCCCTATCGTTGTTGGGATCGCTGGTAAGTTGCTTAGTGTGACTGGACCTTAAATGTCTATGGCTAGATCCTGGTAAAAGCTGTGTGATTTGTCCCCTCATCATCAGCTAGATCAGAGTGTAACCAATGCCCTAACCTCTTATCACCTCTGTCCTGTCATAGATTATAGGCTTTGGTTATTGGTTTTCTGTTATCAGCGCAGATGAATGAATAAGAGAGCTCCAGTCTGGTCCTGGCTGTAATCTTCACTAATGAGTGGCTTGTGTCAGGCTTCCATGAGAAGGTCAGGCCTCTGGTAAGCTCTGCATACTTTCAGAGGAGAATGGGTTTAGTAATTATGTCCAACCACAAACAGGACTTTCTTTTTGTAAATCTCCATCAGAGCTTGAAACCTCTTAGGATGAGCACAGATTGGAAGTTTCCAAGATCATTTCACATACATTAGTATTGGGGACACTATTGGAAAAGTATGTGAATAGTATACGTAACAAAATTGCGGTTGTGAAGGTGGAGTATCATATGTAAAAGAAACTGTTCATAGATGTCATTTGCTTGGATATCTGCTCTCCTTTTGTTTATTGTGACATTTCCACAAGTATTCGATAAGCGACCTTCTATGGTGGACCTTGTTTCCCCACGCTCTGCCGGTGAACAGCCTAATGGCAGAGTGCCACCCAGTGGTCGCTGTCTCATGATGCACAGTGGAATGTTTCATTGGTACCAAACTGCTTGTGAGTCAGTGACTGATGAGTCGATGGATTGTTTGGATAAGTATGTGTCCTAAACATGAAACCAGTGCAACGTGCCTATCAGTGCATATGCTGTATATGACTCCTATTGTAGTTCCCAAACACATTACACTAATGTCGGCTGATGCATCTGACATTGACTGGTTCGGACAACAGTCAAATGTCTGATGGCCCCCTACAATTGATTGTCAGGTGAGATAAGGGACCTTCTGTTCTACAGAGATGCCTGACTCTCATTGAGAACACAGGTGCACCCAGCCGAGTAAGCGCACCTGTGTATGAGAGAGTTGGGCAAGAAATCTACTGGCCAAAACATTGTTTGGCCAGCAGCAAACTAAAGTGTATGGAGGAGACTTAAAGGAGTAATCCAGGACCTTGGTTAGTTCTTAGCCTCATATGAAAAAATAACAGGCAGGCAGCAGTTGGTAACTACCTGCCAGGTCTGCTCTGCGCCAAAATATGCCGGCTCAGAGTTGTCACGGACAGCTCCTTCTGGCGATTTTGCGGCATCTGGTGATGTCACATCAACAAAGCAGCTTCTTCTCTTCCGCTCTGTTCTGTTGATGAGGCGTCACTGCTGATGTCATGCTGATTGACAAGCATCTCTCGACTTCCTAACTGCAGAGAACCAGCTGTTAATCAGAATGACGTTGGTTTTACGTACCCCAGGCTCGGCTTAATTTCCCTGGGTCTGCTGCCCTCTGTCGTGCTCTTTGTCGGGGATTGCAAGTTGCCTGATATGGCTCAATGACCTCTCCCTAGGCCTGTTTAAGGTCCATAAAGAGACAAACCTGTGTCTTGTGATTGAGACTCTAGTCCTGTGTTTGGTGTGCTCCGCATTTTACGTGGACTGTGCTCTTAGTGGCTTCCATTCCTGCTGAGTTCCTCTTCATATATCCTGCTGCTCTTGAGATTCCTGAGTGGGCTAAGTACTCGTTGCCAACGTGCCTTCCTGCTTTCTCCATCAATGTCTGTGGACAGAGCAGACCGGAAGACAAAAAACTGCTCCATTGATTTAGATCAAAGGGAGAAGAGTCACCGCCGGCAGACCTCGTCGCTGGCGGGTAGTTACCATCTACACACTGGTTAGTTCTTAGTCCCTTACGAAAAAACAACCAAAGTGAGAAGTGTGGGTTCAACACCGGCACCTTAACCGATCAGCTGTTCCCGATTCTGCCACCAGCTTGAATTAGTAGGTTACGGAGCTGCACAGCTCACCTCTGTCAACTGTATAGTGGCCGCGACAGTGTACTGCCTATCCACCCCCTATTCAAATCAATAGGGGGAAGAGGTGCAGTACCTGGCCACTAGTCTCTTGACGAGGCTGTGCTATGCAGCTCTGCAACTGAGTAGTTACAGTTAGTGGGGGCACCAGGAACAGCTGATCAGCGGGGGTGACAGTGTCGCACCCACACACCGATCAGACATTGATGACCTCTTGTAAGGAGCATCACTGTTAATCACGGACAGTCCCTTTAACTCTAGAGATGCGGTATACAAAAGTATGTGACCCCCCCCCCTTGACTTTTACGTGTAGACCTGAGTAAAAACCCCTAATAAAGTATAGAAAACATTATCTTTACACATTTATAAAGGAAAAATAAATAGTAGGTCCACATTAAGTGGTGATATGTCCTAGTGACACATAGTGGCTCCGAGTTGCACAATATGGAGTGCAGCATGCCAGCGAATGCAATTCCAACCCTAATTACACACCTACATTGCTGCACAATGACGGGGTATGGCCGATGGCAATCTACAGGGGGCTTGTGGGGAAGAGAAGACCGAACAAATGTCAGCAAATGTGCGCTTCGCGGACCTTACAGTCTGTCTGGTGCCCGCTGCTGTTCTCCTTTCCAGAGTAATCTAGTGTGAGCCTTGTGCACATTATTTTTTGTTGGAAAGGATTAATTTGATGCAGGATAAACAGTGATGTTACAGAAGCAGCTATTCTTAGCTATGTCGTGACCCATGAAACTAATCCAATGCAAACATAATCAAGAATAAATCCTCTAATATTGTACATCCCATAAGCTCCAAGTGGGCAGGTGGTGGAGTCTGTGCTCACCCTGCGCGGGCTGACTGGTGCATAGTATACAGCTTATAGTGTAACAAATGGAAAATTACAAGTTTGCTTAGTTCCTCCATGCACTATCCTCCACATGCAGACATCTTGGTTTTACTATATAATCTGAGAGCAGAATGATGTAAGGGCAGAGAACCCAATTCCACCAGTGTATAGCTTGCTGTGATGTTTTATACGTTCACTGTTTTCTGTACTGCAAAGCTAGCCGTGCTCTGAATGTTAAAGGGAACCTGTCACCAGTTTTTTGCTTTATAAGCTGCGGCCATCACCACCGGGCTCTTATATACAGCATTCTATCATGCTATATATAAGAGCCCAGGCCGCTGTGTAGAACATAAACACTTTATAATACTCACCTAAACTAGTCGCTGAGGTGGATGTGGGTCAAATGGGCGTCTTCGTCCTCCGGTGCCGCCTCTTTTGGCCATCTTTGTCGCCACTTCTGTCGTCCTTCTGAAGCTGCGGTGCATGACTGATCCGACGTCATCCCCACTCGCCGGCATTCCGGTCCTGAGCAGGCGCACTTTGATCTGTCCTGAGCAGGGCAGATCAAAGTATTGTAGTGCGCATGTGCGGGATCGGCGAGTGTGTGTGACGTAGGATGCGTCATGCACACAGGCTTCAGAAGGAGGATGAAGATGGCCGAAAGACGAGGCGCCGGCACTGGACAAAGGAGACACCCATATGGCCAACCGCGCGACTGTTAGGTGAGTATTATAAAGTGTTTATGTTCTACACAGTGGTCTGGGCTCTTATACACAGCATGTTAGAATGCTATATATAAGAGCCCACTGGTGGTGGCCGCTGCTTATAAAGCAAAAACTGGTGACGGATTCTCTTTAAGCTCTGTATAACCCCACCCACACCACTGATCGGCAGCTTTCAATGTACTCCTGCATATTGACAGAAAGCTGCCAATCAGTGCTAGGGGGGCGGGGTTGCACAGTGCAGGAGGACTACATGGCAGGAGACGCCTAGTCCTGTAGTTGTGATAGCCTGCTGATTAAAACTCTGATTTTATTTGAACCGCAACACTCAATCTAGTAAATTGCACAGTACTGGAATCAGGGCCTCTGCCTTTACGTCATACTGCTCTCAGATTACACAGCAAAAACCTACTGGCAGATTCCCTTTAAGAAACCATGGCTGCTGCTGATCTCAGAAACATCAGATATCCAATTTTTCTTTATTTCCCCCTGACGACTATAATTGGGGAGTAGAGTTAGGGGACTGCCAATCCTGTCAAAATTAAAGAAAGTAAAATTGACTTTAAACTTTAACATTTCACTGAACTATCATAGACCTAATGATCTATTGATTCCAAGTAATCACTAACATCAAGGTGGAATTTCTTCCATCTTTTTAGTAATCTATGGGGGATCCAGGTGCGATGATGAAAATTCACATGTCATACACTTTAAAGGGGCTCTCAGGGCATTAAGATATTGATAAGCTGTCCTTAGGCTTGGTTAATATCAGATTGGTGTGGGTAGGACCCCCTGCACCTCCACTGATTAGCCGTTATGGCTGGATGTAAGCGATGTACAGGCTGTGTTGTTTACATTCGGTTGCTATAGTGTCCATACTTGTAGTGGATATGACAACTTTTTCTTCTCATCATTATGTCTGGGATTTGGCCCACAGGGTGTTTTCTGACAGGACAGCAGTGCCGTGTGTAGTAACGAAAGGAGATATTAATTTTGTAAAATGTCAGGTAGAATGTCAGGTACAATGGACGCCCTATCTGCTCTGTTTACCTTGGGCCTTACTATTGTAAAGGGCTATAGTCTCCACACACATACTATGTTTGCTGTATGGTTGTATTGACACAGCTGGCCGGAGGTGCACATTCCAGGTGGTGTATCCAATAGTGTAAGATATGGCCTAATATTACGCTTTATATGTTCATCACTCCATATTTATACCAGATATTTCACTTTTAGGTGGTAATGTATGTGAAATATCTAAAATCTACAATAGTTTAATAAACCACCCCCGGAGTATAACTAAAGCCTGCTTTACATGTTACGATATCACATACGATATCCTATGCGATCGTAACCGCCCCCATCGTATGTGCGGCACGTTCAAACGATTAACCCCGTCACACGTACTTACCCGTCCATACGACCTCGATGTGGGCGGCGAACGTCCACTTCCTGGAGTGGGAGGGACGTTCGGCGTCACACAGCAGCCGGCCAATAGAAGCAGAGGGGCGGGGATGAGCGGGACGTAAACATCTGGCCCACCTCCTTCCTTCCGCATTGCTGGCCGGGAGCCGCAGGATGCAGGTAAGATCTGTTCATCGTTCTGGGGGTGTCACACACTGCGATGTGTGCTACCCCGGGTACGATGAACAATCTGATGTTCAATTTTTAGGAATTGAACGACGTGCATGCGATGAACGTTTTAACATTCAATCGCAATCGCACGTAGCTGTTACACACTGCAATGTACCTTACGATGCCGGATGTGCGTCACTTACGACGTGACCCCGCCGACACATCGTAAGATATATTGTAGCGTGTAAAGCGGGCTTAACCCTCGTCAGGTTCAATGTCGGCTTTCCAATATGGCTTCCTGCAGACATACAAAAGAGACCGAAACAGCAACCGAGAGCTGGTTCTGGACCCCGGGAGGGTAAGGAATAAGCATTACTGTATTTTTATTTATTTTTTTTTTTTTTTAAGTGCTTATTTAAAAAAAAATTTGTAAAGGAGGATGCCTTTAAATAACAACTTGAGGACATTGTACAATTCCAAGTTGAGTCTGAAGAGCGGGCCAGCGGGAGTCCGTGTTTTGGGTGACTGGGGGCCCCTTTTTGTGCTTCGCTGGCGCATATGATCAGAAGCTGTTCAACTCTGCTACCGGCAGCTGACAAACAGTTTTGTAGTGCAGAATAGGGACATCAATGTTTTATGACCCATCTGTCAGCGTGTGCCCTGATTAATAAAGAAGTGTCTGTGAAAGACAACTGGCCGCCTCTCACGCACTGGTATCTGCAGGAAAAATGTGGGGAGCATATACGTGCTTAGAGATGGATGACTTTGTCCCAAACAGTCAAAAATCTGATTCTTTTTATAGACCTACACACAGTAATCTACTGTGACCATGATTTTTGCAAAATATATGGGCTAATTAGTCAAAGTGCGCAATAAAATCACAAGATCCAGTTTTATACAATATAAGCTTCAGGTTTCAGCATCAAACTGGGGCTTTCTTCAGGCTTCCTGAAGCCTAATAACCCAATTGGAAAATAAACCAGCTTTAATAGGTAAATTGTAGCTTTTTTTTTAAAGATGTATATGTTTTTGGGACCTTTTAAGGACATTCAACTTTTTTTTTGTTTTATATAGGCTAACTTTATGTGAGGGAATGGATGACGATGTACGTATTGTTAAAGTGTCAGACGTTAGCGTCATCCACTGGGCCACCTTAAGGTGTGACATTTGACATGTCTGCTCTCCGCAGTTATTTTTAGGTGATCTTTTTCCAGGCTGAGTGGTGTTTTGTAAAATACAACAAGTACGCACATGCCATGTTACCAGGTGTCGCTGTGTAGTGACCAACACATGGGTTGTTCCAGCAACTGTCATCACTTCTACTGGTGAGATTTACAGCTCCCTGAATGGCTTTCAGATGCACATTTAGTGTGCTTTTACATGTTTATTATAGGACCAGAAATGTGCAGTCTATGACCAGGTTACACATACATTTAATGGACCAAGCTTTTCAAAATGTAGATTTAGTCTCGAACAGTACAGTGTATGGCAGTGTAACTGCAAATGATATATTACATAGCCATACACAAAAGTCCCAGACTAATTCCTCAACCTTGGTCATCAAATTGTCGGATGAGGGTTGCAAGGCCGAAAACCACTACCGTGCTCGGTACTTGTAATGAGTAGTGATGAGCATTCCGTACCATGCTCGGGTGCTTGGTACTCGTAACGAGTAGTGATGAGCGTTCCGTACCATGCTCGGGTGCTCTGTACTCGTAACGAGTAGTGATGAGCATTCTGTACCATGCTGGGTGCTCTGTACTCGTAACGAGTAGTGGTGAGCATTCCGTACCATGCTCGGGTGCTCTGTACTCGTAACGAGTAGTGGTGAGCATTCCGTACCATGCTCGGGTGCTCTGTACTCGTAACGAGTAGTGATGAGCATTCCGTACCATGCTCGGGTGCTCTGTACTCGTAACGAGTAGTGATGAGCATTCCGTACCATGCTCGGGTGCTCTGTACTCGTAACGAGTAGTGATGAGCGTTCCGTACCATGCTCGGGTGCTCTGTACTCGTAACGAGTAGTGATGAGCATTCCGTACCATGCTCGGGTGCTCTGTACTCGTAACGAGTAGTGATGAGCGTTCCGTACCATGCTCGGGTGCTCTGTACTCGTAACGAGTAGTGATGAGCGTTCCGTACCATGCTCGGGTGCTCTGTACTCGTAACGAGTAGTGATGAGCGTTCCGTACCATGCTCGGGTGCTCTGTACTCGTAACGAGTAGTGATGAGCGTTCCGTACCATGCTCGGGTGCTCTGTACTCGTAACGAGTAGTGATGAGCATTCCGTACCATGCTCAGGTGCTCTGTACTCGTAACGAAGTAGTGATGAGCGTTCACTACCATGCTTGGGTACTCATAATGAGATGTGATGAGCGACAACTACCATGCTTGGGTACTCGTGATGAGCGAGCACTACCATGCTCGGGTGATCTGTACTTTTAGTGATGAGCGAGCACTACCATGCTCAGGTGCCTGGTATTTGTAATAAGTAGTAATTGGTACTCGTAAGGAGCAGTTGGTGCTCGGATTGGCGTGACTCGAGTACCCGAGTATAACTTGGTGGAAAAATGCTCCTTTCCTCCATTGATATCTCCCAGAAAAATGCTGGAGTTCCCCCTTACTTCCATTATACTGAGGTACTCATGTCGTGCCCATCCGAGCATCCAACTACTTGTTGCGATTATCAAGCACCTGAGCTTGGTAGTGCTCACTCATCACTAGTAGATACCTGACCAAAGAAGTGGTGCCAATAATTATAAATGGTTACAAATAAGTCACAAGTGGCTTTCATTGTAGTCTATGGCAACCAGCATAGACAATCGGCACATTTGGAAACGATTGTGTATCGTGGTGGGCGGCATTGCTACACAAAAGGAAATCATTATATGCCATGTCCAATTCAAGTGCACGATCTCGATGTCGACGCAACACATCACTGTGCATGCCTAAGCTTAAAGGGGTTGTCCACCTTTTAAGGACATTATTATTATTATTATTATTATTATTATTATTATTATTATTATTATTATATTAAATGTAGTCTATTTGTAGGGCAAGAAATCATTTTTGCAATTGGGTTCAATAAAAAAAGCACCATTTTCCTCGTTTTTATGGGCTCTTTTGTTTCCCTGCACAGTCCGCTTTGATGTGGTCTCTGGTCAGCTGAGAGGAGCTCCGAAAAAGACATGAGTTACAAATAATACTATTGGGATGACTGACAGACTCTCAGTTAACTCGTTCTCCAGCCAGCAATAGTCAGTGCCACACAGACATTATAGAAGGAAAGTAGTGAACATTTTTTTTTTTTAATGAAACGCAATTTTTTTTTTTTTATCCCAAAATACATGTATTTAAGTGAAAGAAAAATTGTCCTTAAAGGTGAACCCCTTCAGCTGGATAATAAAGCACACTCCTGCTGACGAGGATATTGGACTTGGGAGTCATATGGATACGACAGATATCTCCGCACCCTGGCACATCACAATACCTTCCACTTATTTATTGGATGCTGTGTCTTTTATGTTGTACCCCATTTTGTTACCGAGCAGAAGGCCTGTCCTACTGTGTGGTCCTCAGCTGAGGAATGAGGACAGCTTCCGAGGGCTGTCACAATGACTGGTCCTGTCTAGACAGGAGGTGGTTGGTGGAGGTGAGCACACCGCTTACTTCACTATCTCCCTTTCTTTGTATGTCCTGATCACGTGGGCTGGGTCTGGAATTCATTTCTTGCCACGTGAACCTGCAA
The DNA here is from genome assembly GCF_048569485.1 of Anomaloglossus baeobatrachus. Taxonomy (NCBI): domain Eukaryota; kingdom Metazoa; phylum Chordata; class Amphibia; order Anura; family Aromobatidae; genus Anomaloglossus; species Anomaloglossus baeobatrachus. The sequence continues at coordinate 348,656,451 of NC_134353.1, forward strand.
TGACCTGCCAGTTCAGGTGTGATCACCGCTGTTGTGAAATACACCAGCTTCTTCTAACATGTTCAGGTCCCAGCTTTCCTAGCCGGTGGAAATTGGGAGTTGTGAAGGCAACCCTTTATTACAATGTATAAGTGGACACCGACATCAAGTGATAGTATTATAGAGGCTTCACAAAGGCGCCATGGCTGGTTACTTTGACCATCCTGCCTTTTGTAGAATAGCGGGCAGATCGGCATTGTCTTTCATTTATTTCCTTGTGTGCCAGCTTTGCCTACGTATCTTCTGTGTATTTCACAATAGCCAGGAAATTACCGGTAGTTGCTGATACAGATTCAGATCTTTATTGACACAACTTGCTTAAGGTAATATAATAGAGCCACTGTGTAAAGCCATATTTTTGGGTCATCAGTTTTGGTACACAACGGGATTTTTATCCAGTCTTTCCATCAGAGGCTCTTACTGGGATTTCAAATTGGGTAGATATCTTCGGAGGCACACTCAGTGGGACTTCTAATGCTACTTTTTATTTTCCGGTGATCTACTCGTGCATGTGCCTCACTAGTATTTGCCTAGAATAGGCGCTGAATACCGTGGTAAGTGGCATAGTCAATCGGGTTCTGCACTTTGATAAGTGGTTTGACCGTGTCGGCTCATGTCAACCTGGAGAATGCAGATTGGTTTGACTTGATTATTACATCTAAAAGCTACTTTAGTACCAATCTGCAGACATATCCTGTCTTCCTATAATAGAGCTGAGTGCCAACAAGCGGCTCCTAATTATATTACTGAGAACTAAGCAGTTTAGCTTGTGTTGCATAAGCTTTATGTAAATTCCCCTTGCAGGCAAATGCCGCATCCTATATACTCTCCTGAATGGCTGCGTATTCCTGGCCCCTCACTTACATCGATTTCCTAGAGCTCTGAGCAGAGGTGACATTTGTATCCAGAACAGTTATGTCTGCACACGAAACATATAATATTCTCTGACATCGTCTGGGCTCTGATGGCTACATAGTCACGCAACGGCAGCTGAATGGATGCCTCCAAGTCCATGGAAGAGCTGACCTTCCCCACAGCTGTCACCATGAGATATAGAAAATAGAAAATATATATATATAATATGTGTGTGTATATGTATATGTGTGTGTGTATATCTATATCTATATCTCTACAGCTCTGGCAGACATTAACAGACCACTGCAAAATTTTCAGTTTTTCTGATTTTTTTCTTTTATAGGTATATTTTTGAGTAAAGGGTAAATTGTTCTTTTATTCTATAAACTACTGACAATGTCTCCGGATTTCAATAAATTTTGTATTTATTTTCTGAAAATGAGAAATGGTCAAAATAACAAAATAATGCAAATAAAACAAGTTCATACTCATTTAGAAACAACAATACTAATAATGTTTTAACTCAGGAAGAGTTCAGAAATCAATATTTTGTGGAATAACCATGATTTTTAATCACAGCTTTCATGCGTCTTGGCATGCTTTCCACTAGTCTTTCACACTGCTTTTGGTTGACCTTATGCCACTCCTGGTGCAAAAATGAAAGCAGTTCTTCTTTGTTTGATGGCTTGTGACTGTCCATCTTCCTCTTGATTACATTCCAAAGGTTTTCAGGTCTAGAGATTGGGCTGGCCATGACAGGGTTTTGATGTTGGTGGTCCTTCATCCACACATTGATTGACCTAGCTGTGTGGCATAGCGCATTGTCCTGCTGGAAAAACCTGTCCTCAGAGTTGGGGTACATTGCCTGAGCAGAAGGAAGCAACTATTTTTCCAGGATAACCTTGTATGCAGCTTGATATACGTTCTTCGCAAAGTTTAATCTGCCCATTTCCAGCCTTGCTGAAGCATCCCCAGATCATCACCAATCCTCCACCAAATTTCACAGTGGGTACAAGACAGTGTGGCTTATACGCCTCTCCAGGTCTCCGTCTAACCATTAGATGACCAGGTGTTGGGCAAAGCTGAAAATTAACTAGAAGTCACAAAAATTTCGAGCTCCCCCCTAAAGTCAAATGAACTGAATAGAACTAACTAGAAACTAAATGGCTAAACTCAATGGAAAACAACCTCTTGTGGTGCGACAGTAATGGCCTTAATTACAGAACAAAAGACAGTGATTATAGGATGTTAGCTAAAATCCTTCAGGTCATTCGACCCGTCTCTGGGTTCCAAAGGTAGAAATGTTAAATGACCCCTCTCTAGGACTTCTAGTGTTAAACTCATCAGAGAAGATTACCTTACTCCAGTCCTCTATGGTCCAATCCTTATGGTCTTTGACAAACTTCAGCCTGGCTCTCCTTTGCTTCTCATTGATGAAATGCTTTTTTCTAGCTTTACATGACTTGAGCCCTGCCTCTAGGAGCCTGTTACGAACTGTTCTTGCCGTGCACTTTACCCCAGCTGCCATTTGCCATTCCTTTTGTAGGTCACTTGATGTCATCCTGCGGTTGCGAAGTAATATTTAAATAAGATAACGGTCCTCCCGCTCAGTGGAGAGTCGCTTTCGCCCTCTGCTGGTCGGTGGCTTTGTTGTCCCCAATGTCTGCTGCTTGACCTTGTAATGGACTGCCGTCATAGAAATTTTAAGGATGGAGGCAACATGACACTCACTGTATCCCTCTGCTAGTAAAGTCAGAATTGAGCCCTTCTTTTCCTCACTGAAGACTTTTCTTTTCAACTCCTTTGGCATGGTTAAAAGTTATTGTTTCATTCCTATTGCTTTTGAGATATTACTAGCACTTGTTTTGTCATCCAGCTTGTCCTATTGCAAGAGGATTGTGAAGACCACAGCAGTGTTTTTTTTATACATTCCCTTGTTAAATTTGGTTCAGGTGATCACCTAATAGAAGCACCTTAAGTAGAATGTACTCGGGTTGGAATTAAACTGACACTGGAATGGAATGGTTGTAAGACAAGACATGTGGGAGAAGCTGATTTTTATAAAACTGTTCAGTGGTCTCATTTTTTCCCAGGGCTATGTGTGTGTATATGTGTGTGTATGTATATGTATATGTATATATACAGTTAGATCCAGAAATATTTGGACAGTGACACAAGTTTTGTTATTTTAGCTGTTTACAAAAACATGTTCAGAAATACAATTATATATATAATATGGGCTGAAAGTGCACACTCCCAGCTGCAATATGAGAGTTTTCACATCCAAATCGGAGAAAGGGTTTAGGAATCATAGCTCTGTAATGCATAGCCTCCTCTTTTTCAAGGGACCAAAAGTAATTGGACAAGGGACTCTAAGGGCTGCAATTAACTCTGAAGGCGTCTCCCTCGTTAACCTGTAATCAATTAAGTAGTTAAAAGGTCTGGGGTTGATTACAGGTGTGTGGTTTTGCATTTGGAAGCTGTTGCTGTGACCAGACAACATGCGGTCTAAGGAACTCTCAATTGAGGTGAAGCAGAACATCGTGAGGCTGAAAAAAAAAGAAAAAATCCATCAGAGAGATAGCAGACATGCTTGGAGTAGCAAAATCAACAGTCAGGTACATTCTGAGAAAAAAGGAATTGACTGGTGAGCTTGGGAACTCAAAAAGGCCTGGGCGTCCACGGATGACAACAGTGGTGGATGATCGCCGCATACTTTCTTTGGTGAAGAAGAACCCGTTCACAACATCAACTGAAGTCCAGAACACTCTCAGTGAAGTAGGTGTATCTGTCTCTAAGTCAACAGTAAAGAGAAGACTCCATGAAAGTAAATACAAAGGGTTCACATCTAGATGCAAACCATTCATCAATTCCAAAAATAGACAGGCCAGAGTTAAATTTGCTGAAAAACACCTCATGAAGCCAGCTCAGTTCTGGAAAAGTATTCTATGGACAGATGAGACCAAGATCAACCTGTACCAGAATGATGTGAAGAAAAAAGTTTGGAGAAGAAAGGGAACGGCGCATGATCCAAGGCACACCACATCCTCTGTAAAACATGGTGGAGGCAACGTGATGGCATGGGCATGCATGGCTTTCAATGGCACTGGGTCACTTGTGTTTATTGATGACATAACAGCAGACAACAGTAGCCTGATGAATTCTGAAGTGTACCGGGATATACTTTCAGCCCAGATTCAGCCAAATGCCGCAAAGTTGATCGGACGGCGCTTCATAGTACAGATGGACAATGACCCCAAGCATACAGCCAAAGCTACTCAGGAGTTCATGAGTGCAAAAAAGTGGAACATTCTGCAATGGCCAAGTCAATCACCAGATCTTAACCCAATTGAGCATGCATTTCACTTGCTCAAATCCAGACTTAAGACGGAAAGACCCACAAACAAGCAAGACCTGAAGGCTGCGGCTATAAAGGCCTGGCAAAGCATTAAGAAGGAGGAAACCCAGCGTTTGGTGATGTCCATGGGTTCCAGACTTAAGGCAGTGATTGCCTCCAAAGGATTCGCAACAAAATATTGAAACTAAAAATTTTTTTTTGGGTTTGGTTTATTTGTCCAATTACTTTTGACCTCCTAAAATGTGGAGTGTTTGTAAAGAAATGTGTACAATTCCTACAATTTCTATCAGATATTTTTGTTCAAACATTCAAATTAAACGTTACAATCTGCACTTGAATTTTGTTGTAGAGGTTTCATTTCAAATCCAATGTGGTGGCATGCAGAGCCCAACTCGCGAAAATTGTGTCACTGTCCAAATATTTCTGGACCTAACTGTATATATATATATATATATATATATATATATATATATATATATATATATATATATATATATATATAAATATTTTAGCACAGTTTTTGTCTCAGTATAACATTTATTTGCTTTTTTTAAAGACAGGACACAATTTTTATACATTTTTGTTTTTGCCACAGTATAACCATTCAGAGATATCTTTGAATTGACCTCTGTGTTATTTTGTTACCCCATTATTTCTCCTGGATAATTAGCAATAAAATTTGCTGATTGGGGGTGTATTCCTACAGTGTCCACACCCCTTTGCCAAAGTAGGTGGAATTGCCCTGTTGTCATTTTTGTTCATAAATATTGAGGAGAATAAACAAACGGCGCAAAAACACATTGCAGAATAATGCTACATTTAGGCGGTCCAGTAATTGGGGAATGAGCATACCTACAAGCACTTATTTCCAGGCAGGCAATCGCCGACAGACTGAGCAAACTTTTTCGAGTGTGATGTATTTTAAGCAGGCTTAAAATTTATCGCTATCAGCGGCACATTGACCTCTGCAAGCTGAAGATGTGCCGCCGATGACGTGACTTTCTATGGGCACAGAACGATCATTATATGTGTGTAATACTGTGGTCAGCCAGTAAGGCCGTTTCAAACATCTGGCATATTGCCGGATCCGTCACACTCCAGTACAGTGTTAATACTGTACAATGGCATCGCGGCAAGCTCCGATCACATGACAGCATGTGACCGGAGGTTACCGCGATGCAATTGTACTGTATTACACTGTACTGGAGTGTGATGGATCCGGCAATCCGGCAAAATGTCGGATGTGTGAAACTGCCCTTAATAAGGTAATTCAACAACCAGTGATTAGCTGGCTGCGGTCGACACAAGTAACCCAGCATTGTGATAAGATACCACAGAATAGCTATTGCTGGAACATTATATGCATATACTCACCTACTGTATCCTCACCCATCACTGTAGACTGTGAGTCCTCGTAGGCAGGGACCTCTATCCTCCTGTACCAGTCTGCGCCATGTATTGTACTTGGTTTTATTATGTATACACCTTTTCGTCATGGAATAAATGGCGCTATAATAATAATCTACTAAATCAGACATGTCAGGAGTGGTGATATGTGGAAATGCTCCCTAATGCATGGCTCAGACATGCTGATAAGGAGTTATTCGGATATGGGGTCTAATGTGTAATGTTTAATCTTCTTATTAAGAAGATTATTCTGATAAGCCATCTCACAAGAAACAAGCATTGGGACTGAGTACCAGTCTAATTGCCGGGCAGACTGCTTTACCCCGTTCCCAGCTGTCTGATCTTGGGAAGAATGTCCCGTCTCTCAGATTTCTACACACTTGGCCCTGAATCTGTGTCTGGCCGTAGAGAAACAGTTGGGCTCATTATATTATGACACGTCTAAGCTGAGACTCGTGTGCTATTCAGACCTCGTCTCGCAGCTGAGCAGATGTAAGACACTGCTTCATGTTCTCTTTCAATCACCACAGCCGTCCTCTTATTTTAATGCAAATATTAGATTGGATTGTCGTCAATGAGGGCTGAAGTCTCGGCAGGATCCGCACTTGTGCGAGTTCTGGACTTTGGATCCTTCCAATTGTTTACTAAGCCATATAATTCCTGACTCAGTCTGAATACGTCTTTTGTTCGGCCTTGCTGCCAGGAGTTAGAAGTGTGTGAGTAGTGCCTTTTTGTCCCCAGGAATCCAGCTAATAACTGAATATTCTCTCCTCCACCATGCTTCATTGTGGCATTCTTTGTTGAGAGATATGCCGTACAGATGGAGGAAAGCACTTAACTGCAGGCTGTCACTTCACTTCTGGTTCCTGTGATCAGATGTCTGCGTTCTGGCATTGTCCACCATCCAAAGTCAGCTTCTTTAAGATAACAGCCTCATAAAAGGGGGTGAGGGGCTGCATCTGTTCCTTTAGAAATGAGAACAAGGAGTGCCAGGGGATAGATGCTAATGCACATTGGTCTGTTTTCTCCATTTGTATGTTGCCTCAGGCTGTGTTTTTTTGTTTTTTTTTTTCTCTTTTTATATTCTATGAAATTTTGAACTCTTGGGGTTCAAAAAACAATAAAGTAAAAGGGAGCCTGTAATTCTTATGTTTCTCTCTTTATTTTTTTACAGGAGAGAATGCCACAAACTCCAAGTTTGGTAGCCATGTTTGACAGCGGGACTTTCAACCGGAACTTGTATCAGTCCAAAGAAGACAGTTGTTCTGAGCTGTACTACCAAGATAACAACTTGCTGTCGGGATCCCTGGAAGCACTTATCCAGCACTTGGTGCCCAGCGTTGATTACTATCCGGATGTAAGTTGAAGCTGGCTCAAAATAAATCTGTTGTCAAGCATGCATTTTCACACCATGGATGCTGACGTGCTTTTTTTCAGCACAGGAAACGTGAAGATAGCTTATCTGTGTAACACTTGGGCGGACAGATAGGAACAGTTATTGGCTTTGTGTATATGGCTTTTCCATTCCTACTTCACATAAATAAAGCAGCAATACAATCATTTTCATACAACTGTGAAAGCACTTTATATGTTAGAGATGACAAGACATCTGGACTATTCCCTTTAGACAAGCCCGGTCACTAATATTATCATGGTATCTTGTCAAACTGTCAGAAGTTTGGGAAAGTGGTTTTCTCCATATGTGGAGGGGAGAAAAGCATTGCTAAACCCATCTGATGTGGAATTTCATAAAATGATCAAGTAAAATATATCTTTGTACCGTGTTAGCCAGTAGAGATAAAAAAATTGTTTAAAAGAATTTTTTTTATCTCTACTGGCTAACACGGTACAAAGATATATTTTACTTGTATCAAAATGGAGGATACCAGAATGTACCGCATCTTTATGGAACTAAAGACACTTCTGAAGAAACGCGCACAACTGGACAGCGACATATTTTTCTTATCCAAATGCAAAAAGGAGAATCTGATCCCCAAAGGACTCTGGATTACAAACCCAATTCTACATACCTACAATGAGGACTCTCTGTTCTTTTAAACAATTTTTTTATAAAATGATCAGGCATGTTGAAATCCAACATGTCTGACCCTTCTTTCTGCTGTAGGGTGAGCGGACACCGATCTAGATTAGACGGTCAGTCCTAGCATTAACCAACATTCATCTAATGTGTGGCTACCTATTGATGTTTGCCCACACTTGATTACCTTGAGGATATTACCGACTTAATGTGTGGTATGAATTAACACAAAGAGGGGCATATAATTGGTGCAGCTGCACCAGGGCCCAAGAGGTAAAGTGGCCCACTCCCACCCCTAATACAGCAAGCGGCTTCTGTCATAGATGGAACTAATGGAATATAAAGAACGCATATATTGTAAATGCGCAGGGGGCCTGTTCTGTGTTTGTCCGCCACAGAATTTGCATCTACTGTATTCTTAAAAGTGTTGTTTGGTCCAATTCCACAAGTCTTCATTCACTCTGTGTCACTCTGGGACTGCAGACTTGTGAATCCTCACATCACAAGCCCTGTAAGCTGCAAGAATTCGCCAGGAACGGCGGTCACGTGGCTTCAAGTATGCCGTATGTATATTTCTAAACAAAGCCTGCGGAGACACCATCACATGTTTCTCAATGCTGGCAGGAAACTAGCCAGGTCTTTCACCGGGAAGGAACAACCACGGGAAGGGCAGTCTCCAGTCAAGGAGACCACCTATGCCAAACATGGTATCCATCCACAGACAGCTGTTTCGGGGTATTTGCCCCTCATCAGTGTGGAGTAGGAAACTGGCTAGTGGGAGCAATGCCTAGTCTTCTACTAGGCATTGCAATGAATATTTCCCAGGGGGCATTGCTCTAGAATCCTTGTGTTGAGAAACACGGGATGGTGTCTCCGCGGTGTTGGATGTTTATCTCCCTAAGGTCAACCATCCTTGCTTATGTAGTCTTCTACTAGGCATTGCTCCCACTAGCAAGTTTCCTACTCCACACTGATGAGGGGCAAATACCCCGAAACAGCTGTCTGTGGATGGATACCATGTTTGGCATAGGTGGTCTCCTTGACTGGAGACTGCCCTTCCCGAGGTTGTTCCTTCCCGGTGAAAAACCTGGCTAGTTTCCTGCCAGCGTTGAGAAACATGTGATGGTGTCTCCGAAGGCTTTCTTGTTTTGAATATTTCCCAGGGGGCATTGCTCTAGAATTACTGCGTTGAGAAACACGTGATGGTGTCTCCGGTGTTGGATGTTGATCTTCCTAAGGTCAACCATCCTTGCTTATGTATGTATATTTCTGGCCACAGTCCAACTAAATGGGGGCGGCTTCGCTCTGTGCAAGTGTATTGTGTGAGGCCGCAGCCAGGTAGTAGGATTCTGGTCGGGAGTACGTATAATTATGGTCACGTGACTGTCGTTCCCGGTTCTGACTCCGGCCATTCCTCGCAGCACATAATGTGTTTGATGTGAGAATTCACTTGTCTGCAGTCACATAAAGTGACCTAGTGACTGTAGACTTGTCATTTTAGATGGTACTACCAGTCTAAGGCCACCATACACAATACTGTAGGCTTAAGTCGTCCACACCCACCTGGATTGTCTAATGTGCATGGCTTGACTCTCAATGACATTTGGGTTCGATAGATCTAGAATGCTGCTTAATTTCTGCAACCGATTCTTTTGACCTTTCTGGAGGTAAACCACTACCAAGGTTGTCTGTAGCGGCTCTCTCATAGAGCATGCATGGCTGACCCAAGCGGTCCTATGTCTGAGGAAGTCTGGAGAAATGGATGTCAGCTAAGCGATCGATCTAATGTGTATGTGGGCCTTTACATGTAGCCTCTTGTACATTTTGCCAGTTTATTTTTTAATAAGATTACTGCATCTATAAACATTCCTTTTTGTTTTTTTCTCCTTTTAGAGAACATACATTTTCACCTTCCTCCTCAGCTCGCGCCTTTTTCTTCATCCTTTTGAATTAATGGCTAAAGTCTGTCATGTTTGTGTAGAGCAACAAAGGCTAAATGAACCTGGATCTGATAAGGTAAGAGATGACTCCTGGTCTGGGACTGGTTACACAATAGCCAATTGTTGTTTGGTGATTTGGGTAATGGTGAAACCGTGATATTACACTTGCTACACAACTTTACCGGTTTTTAGCTGCCACCAAGTATCTAATGCTTGTTGGGTCATCCCAGCTCTTCTAACAACATGCCATATTCTTTGTTCTATGGGGACATATGCCACTTTGAAAAGGTGGACACCGCGGCATATACACAGTGCTTGCTCTCCCTGAGGCCGGTCTAAACTTAAAGAGAACCTGTCAGGTCCTGTATGCACCCAGAACCATGAGCAGCTCTGGATGCATATTGCTAAACTCTGCCTATCCGTCCCTGTATCTAGTAGCATAAATAAAGGGATCTTTGGATAAAGTATTTCTAAAGATCCTTTATGATATGCTAATGAGTGCAGGGACTAGTAACGAGCATTAGTTCCCTTAGCTCATGGGTCCCCAATTCCAGTCCTCAAGGGCCGCCAACAGTGCATGTTTTCAGGATTTCCTTAGTATTACACATGTGACAATTTAATTACCTGCACAGTTGATTATTCCAACACCCATGCAATGCTAAGGAAATCCTGAAAACATGCACTGTTGGCGGCCCTCGAGGACTGGAGTTGGGGAACCCTGCCTTAGCTAGTCCGCACCCTTATCATGTAAGTACACGCCTGTCAGCATGCTAACGTTCTAATAATGCGCAGCATCAGAGGGATGGTCGATCTCGCCGCTCTCTGTTGCCACTGCGCGCGATGCTGGATTTCGGCTCAGTACGTCTGATCAGAAGCCCCGGACTTCAGTCATACATACTATGATGCTGGGTGTACGCATCCTGGCTTCAAATTGGTGTAGTACGCCTGACCGAAAGTCCGGGGATGTTCTCATCGTGTGTACTGAGCCAAAAACCAGCGGTTGTAGCAAAGGTGAGAGCAACCATGCCTCTGACGCTGCGCATTCATTAGCATGTTAGCACACCCTTGTGGGCGTGCTTACATGCTAAGGGGGCTGACTAGCCAAGGGAACTAACACCCTTGTGACTAGTCTCTGGCCTCATTAGCATATTATAAAGAATCTTTAGAAATACTTTTCTTAAAGATCCCTTTATCTATGCTACTAGATACAGGCATGGTTAGGCAGGGATTAGCAATGTGCATCCAGAACTTCTCGAGGTTCTGGGTGCATATTGCACCTGACAGGTTCCCTTTAACCTCTTGCACATTGATGAAGGACCAGTGTGGATCGAAATGTCTGTGTTGCTTTTGGTTTGGATCACCTTAATAAATTTTCAAGATTATTTCCACCTTATCTCAGTGCCAAGTTTTACTCTTCATAATTTGAGACTGGCTCCTACTTGGGCACCACCAACAGAAGTGCCATGTTTTTCTACACCATTATCCATCCATGGACCACATTATGTGTATCATATTAGGAGACTGTCGTTGCGTATCTAGTGGCACCTCATTGTTGCCTTTTTTTGTATATTTGAAGCCTATATAGGCTTTATAACCAATATTTCATTGTTGTCCCTACAGAGCAATGCTACTGTAAGCTATGGTTGTCTATCTGACACACGATGCTATGGAGAAGCTCAAATTCCTTGTACATTCCTGTGCCATGGATGACTTGTGTAGATTATTAGAACATGTCTTTATGTTACTCCATAGACTCACATGAAGAAGATTGCTCCCAAAATCCTTCAGCTGCTGACAGAGTGGACCGAGACCTTCCCTTATGATTTCCGAGATGAGAGGATGATGAGAAATCTTAAGGACACAGCCCACCGGGTCACGCATGGAGATGAGGTATGTACCCACTTTGGCTTTTTTACTGATGCAATCCTCTATTACAGCTAAGCTGCCATACAGTCGAGCATTTATAAAGGCACATCAGTAGGTATATGTCTGCACAGGGCTGAGGGCAGTATATCATACCAGACTCCTAACACACTGCTCTATTGAGTTCACAGAGACCTCCATGACCTTGCCTGGTCAGACTGAACTTCTTCATCACATGCGTTCCTTGTCTCTTAGGAAAATTGGACTGTACATTTCCCTTTTTAAACTATTTTTAACTTCTAGAAAAAAAAAAATCCCTATACCAATTCCATTCTTGGAAACCTAGTCATCTGGTTTCCTTTATATCCATGCACCCCGGACTAACTCTCGGAAAATGATAAAAATGCATCCACGGTATATGTGTGGGACCTGGTGTATATTGGAGATGTTTTCCTAAAACTAGAACTTTTAAGCTCATTTTTTGAAGATTATCTAATGTGAACCATGCCTCAAAAATGAATGGTTGCTGTGCTCTTCACTTTGTGATGTATGTTTGGGTGAACATCAGGAAAACTCCCGTTTTGTATATGCTGAATGTGTCCATGTCATGACATTAGCCCAACTGAGATCATGGCCTTTTGACCTATCTTCCAGTGAGCAAATTCTGACCCTATCTTTTGTAATGAAGCATCTAATGAGTGAGTGCAACGGTTATTGGGTGCAAGGCCAGGTGTGACATTGTGACTGATGGATCCTGCATTATCAGTTCTGCATAGAGGCGCTATCTGTCATTCTAATGCTGCCTCTGATGATAAGGAGCTTGCTGAAAACTCTTAATGGAAGGACAGGAAGTCTAAAAAAGCCCTAGCGGTCAGTATGAAAATTGCAACATTAGAAATGTTGTTTGTTTTGTTTGTTTTTTTTTTTTGTTTGTTTTTTTAATTAATGATCATGATTAGAGATGAGCATACCTGTGGAAGTTCGCGTTCAGCTTGGACTTGACCTGAACTTGATCCTGGAGCCTGATCAAAGTCACGGATTGGGCAGTTTGGCTCTCCGCCTGCATACAAACCGCATTTTTGGGGGAAAAGGAGGGCGAATGTCTTGGTTTATTGTTTTGGGTTTTTTTTATACACACTACATCCAAGAAAAGTTGTTTTTGGCCCCAACTGTTTTTACAGTTTGGGTTCGCTTATCTCTAATTGTGATATGGAGAGAAAAAAAAAATAAATAAATATATATAATATACACACACGTAACACAAAAACCTGCCCTATTCTGATGGCACAATCTGTGCATATGTATACAATAGGACCTTTTTAATACAGTTGGGCCCACTGTGTGGCATCTGGCAGAGGCATCACTCCTATGTGCCATGAAGGGTTGGGATTAGCGCCTCATGTGAGATGGTAAGGATAGGAATTCCTTTTCATGTCGGTGTGGGGTGAAGCATTGCTTCTGGACTGCTGGGGTTTTGGACCGTTCCCGCCTTTGTAGGGTGCATCCATCACTGTATGGGGGCTGGAATGAATGGCTGCATCAGTACGGCTCACCAGCAGTTAATTGTTAAACCATTTTCACGCCATGTGTTGTCTTTGCTATGTGTATAATAGCTAGGGATGATGTAATATAGGAATTCTTCATTCAGCGTGGCAGTAGGTATTGTACTGATTAGTGCTTTGGACAAAAGACTAGAAGATTATCTGCCCAGTGCACAGCCGGCATCACCCAGCACTGACCCCTCTTTACAATGTGGGCTCAGCTCAGTGAGTAGTTCCACATTACTGCTATTAGAAAGTAATTCCGTCATATAATTCTTTGAATTTGGCATGAATGGTCCTATTTTTCAGGCAAAAAACCCTTACGAAAAACAGACTTTGTATTTTTTCGTCAGTTTGGAGAAAAGGGCTCACCCCTGTGATCGCTGCACTGTGCGGCCGATCCTTCTGTGATCACACAGCATTAAAGCCATTTGTGCTGATAAAAACTTACTGGAAAAGGTTCTTTTATTTTCAAGACTACGTAGATTGTATGTGAATGGGCAAGCCAGCAGCAAAACAGGCGGACGGCTCGCTGCGGATCAGTTCAGGGTTCAAAGAACTGACGTTTCTAAGCTGGGACTGCACCAAAATAACTTCTGCATGATTCATTAGCGGGCACCAGTGGTGTGGGCGTTTATTATAATAGGATCTAGCTGGCACAGTGTCACATCACCCGCTAACAGAGCTGAAAAGGAAAACTGTCACCAGACTGTCACCGCTGCTATTCTATATCAGTCTACTAGCTAAACCTCGGTCTGACTCTTCTACGTTGGCTCAGAAATGTTTTACTGTTGAAAGAAAGGTGGATGAATCTTATTCTACAAAGACTAAATGCATAAAGAAGCCTTTGTTTCTTTTTTGCTTACTTAGATGTACAGAAAAAATATTCAACAGATAATACAAAATCTAATTCGGAAGCTAGCAGCATTGAGTCAGTATGAAGAACTGATCGCAAAAATCAATGCCCAAAGCGCTGATCGCATGGCTATATTGAAGAGCAAGCCACAGTCCATACAGAGGGACATCATCAGTATCTGCAGTGACCCTTATACCTTAGCTCAGCAGCTGACCCACATAGAGCTGGTGAGTAATGGGGGCGTGCAGAGGTCGGGGACATGTTTGGTTCCTCTGATGTAGCGTTAACATGCCTGCTTGTGTTACAGGAGAGACTAAGTTATATTGGCCCAGAAGAATTTGTGCAGGCTTTTGTGCGGAAGGATCCCTTAGATAGAAATGAGGTAATGCATCTATGTAGCTGTCCCTCTATCTAGCTGTCCCTCTATCCATCTTCTTTCTTTCCCTCATCTGCTCTTTTTTCCCCCCTCCGCTCCTCCCCCCCCTCCGCTCTTCCCCCCCCCCTCCGCTCTCCACCCCCCCTCCGCTCTCCCCCCCCCCCTCCGCTCTTCCCCCCCCCTCCGCTCTTCCCCCCCCCTCCGCTCTTCCTCCCCCCCTCCGCTCTTCCTCCCCCCCTCCGCTCTTCCTCCCCCTCTCCGCTCTTCTTCCCCCCCCTCCGCTCTTCTTCCCCCCCCTCCGCTCTTCTTCCCCCCCCCCTCCGCTCTTCTTCCCCCCCTCCGCTCTTCTTCTCCCCCCCCTCCGCTCTTCTTCTCCCCCCCCTCCGCTCTTTCCCCCCCTCCGCTCTCTTTCCCCCCCTCCGCTCTTTCCCCCCCTCCGCTCTTTCCCCCCCTCCGCTCTTTCCCCCCCTCCGCTCTCTTTCCCCCCCCTCCGCTCTCTTTCCCCCCCCCCTCCGCTCTCTTTCCCCCCCCTCCGCTCTCTTCCCCCCCCTCTCCGCTCTCTTCCCCCCCTCTCCGCTCTCTTCCCCCCCTCTCCGCTCTCTTCCCCCCCTCTCCGCTCTCTTCCCCCCCTCTCCGCTCTCTTCCCCCCCCTCTCCGCTCTCTTCCCCCCCCTCTCCGCTCTCTTCCCCCCCCTCTCCGCTCTCTTCCCCCCCTCTCCGCTCTCTTCCCCCCCTCTCCGCTCTCTTTCCCCCCCTCTGCTCTCTTCCCCCCCTCTCCGCTCTCTTTCCCCCACTCCATCTGCTCTCTTTCCCCCACTCCATCTGCTCTCTTTCCCCCACTCCATCTGCTCTCTTTCCCCCACTCCATCTGCTCTTTCCCCCACTCCATCTGCTCTCTTTCCCCCACTCCATCTGCTCTCTTTCCCCCACTCCATCTGCTCTCTTTCCCCCACTCCATCTGCTCTCTTTCCCCCACTCCATCTGCTCTCTTTCCCCCACTCCATCTGCTCTCTTTCCCCCACTCCATCTGCTCTCTTTCCCCCACTCCATCTGCTCTCTTTCCCCCCCCCCACTCCATCTGCTCTCTCCCCCCCCACTCCATCTGCTCTTTTTCTTTTCTCCTCTTTCTGCGCTCCCCCTCTCATTTCTCTCCTCTTCTGCTGTCTCTCCATCTCCAATTTATCTTTCCAATCCCTCTTGCTCATCAAATAAATGTATTTCTATATTGATGACAAAACTGATCGCACAAATGTTTTGTTTTATTTAAAGAACTGTTTCAGTGACCGAAAAAAGACTCGTAATTTAGAAGCTTATGTGGAATGGTTCAACCGGCTTAGTTACCTTGTGGCAACAGAGATCTGCATGGTAAGCGCCACGTTGTGTTGTACGTTGACGGTCTTCCTTTTAGGTTGCGTGTACAGAACTAATTGTACTTACTTTCTCTGTAGCCTGTTAAGAAGAAACACCGAGCCAGAATGATTGAGTTCTTCATTGATGTAGCGCGGGAGTGTTTCAACATTGGAAATTTTAACTCTTTAATGGCAATTATTTGTAAGTATATCAATTGGAGAATACAAATGTGTGAAACGGTCCAACATTGACATATTTGTATTGTGAGTGATGGAAACCACAGTATTACTGTAGAAATATAAAAATAGACAATAATATTTATGTAACAAGTGTCTTCCGTTTTGATCTATTGAGAGCCTTTTTTATTTTATTTTTTTATTTTTTAATACTCCTGTTGACCCTCCAGTTATGAAGAGACTGAATGCTATAATAGAGATGGACAATCTGCCAGACTGCAGTCACTATTTGTCGCTCTCTGTGCCTGCAGACTTAAGAATCCTGACATTGCATGCACTGTGTGCTGTGAGGATTTTCCGTGTCAAAGCCAGGAATGGTGGTCTTGTGTTTGCGAGTATGATATGCATATCTCGGCCAGATCCCGACTAGATAAGTGCAACTTGACTCACTGCAAGAGAATCAAGCGAGGCTGCGACAATATAGTCTGATTCTTATGTCTGCAGTCACAACAACCCCTTTAAAAGCCTGTGCACATAACTTCTTTTTCAATCCGATCCACTCTGTAACATGTCTAAAAAAAAGCACAAAATAAAATATTTTAAAATAGTAAACCCATTGTAATGTAAAAAACGACTTGCTGTGCATATGTTCAGTAGTGCTGAGCAAGTTATTTTTCAGGTGCTCTGTACTTGTTGGAAGCTCGAATAGGCGCGACTAGAGTGCCTAGTATAATGGAAGTCAATGGGGAACAGTTTGAGCATTTTTCCGGAAAATCTTCCCATTACTCTACTCAAGTTGTGCCCTTCCGAGCATCCAACTTCTTGTTGCGCGTAACGAGCTACCGAGCATGGTAGTGCTCACTCATCGCTAATGTTCAGCCTCTTTTAATGGCTGCATATGAATACTGAACATGATGTTAGATATTCCGGTTCCACTAGCCTACAATGCAAAGTTGGCGTAAACAATAGTTTGCTATTTGTAGACACATTTTGGAGTCCAGTTACTTTTTAGAGAAGAGTAAAATGTAACTAATACATGCAAACGTTAGCATATTACTCTATTTAGTAAAAATGCAATACACAGCCTATATAGTATATACATACACTTTATATGATATACAGTGTTTTCTCCTTTGTACAGCTGGCATGAACATGAGTCCCGTTTCTCGCCTTAAGAAAACCTGGGCAAAAGTGAAGACTGCCAAGTTTGATATTCTGGAGGTATGGCATGCTTATGTGACGGCTTTTATGGTAGTAAGATTTTATAGAACACCCGAATGCTGTTTGTGTTGTTGAGTTTATTCTTGTTTGGCTCATTGGGCCTCTTAAATGCAGTCGGCTGGATACAGCCCTGTATAGTAAGATTAAAGGGGTTGTCCGGTGAAAACAAGTTATCTCTCCACAGTATATCTGTTGGGATGGAGCGGCATTGCTCCTGCTCGACCTCTGCTCGTTCCCTTTGAGGCTGTCCAACAGCCCTATAGATAATAATCGGAGTGACGGTATCTGATCATTTGGATACAAGTGCTGCATAGTGCATAAAATTCCCTTTCTTTATCGTTCCTTCCATGGGAGACCCAGACCATGGGTGTATAGCTAGCGCCTCCGGAGGACACACAAAGCACTACACTCAAATGTGTAGCTGCTCCCTCCGGGCTATATACACCCCCTGGATGACAATCTACCCAGTTCAACGCTTTGTGTTCCAGGAGGATCACACACATTTTCATTTCCTGATATTTTTTATTTTAATTTTTAAAGATTTGGAAGAAAAGCGGGTCCAGTCTGGACTCCCGGCATGTCCCTTCACGCTCCACTCTGCGGGGTGCTGTTAAGGTTGATTTTACTAAGGCTGGAGCCTTCACATGCCGAGCTCCTTCGCATCCTCTGTCGAGGCTCTGTTTGAAGTGGGAGCCATCACGGTCCTCTCTGCTTGCAGAAGACCGGTCTCCATCCGCAGCCCTGTCTGGTCCCTGCTGGAAGGAGCGTTAACCCCCACTCAGGGACATGGACCTGCGTCTCAAAGCTAAGTATTGAGACGTTTTTTTCAGGGGTCCCGGGCACTTTTATTAGGGGGACAGTATGTGCTTTAGCGTTACTGTTAATTTCGGCCGGTTCTGGGAATTTTCCATGAGAACCGCGCCGACGTTGCCTGCTCGTCGGCCGCACTTTAAAATCTAGGCCCCGGCTTCAGTTTGGGCCTAGTTTCGTTTTTGGCTTCCTCTGCATGCTTTGCATACAGCGCCGCCCACCGCCCGACCAGCAGAGGGGAGGGCACTCCTCTCTAGGGAGATGTCCCCTCCCCTGTCTACCTCCCTGTGTCTCTCTGCCCTCTGTGTTTCCCGCTCCTGGGCTTATACACGCCCCCCTCCTTCTCCCAGCGCCATTTTCTCAGCGTTTCTCACACTGGGAAGCGCTGGAAGCTGCAGCTGCATACTATCTGGAAGGCTGACACTTCACAGGGGAGCGGTGAAATCCGGAGGACACACAGAGAGCAGGGCTGGTAAGCCACAACCCCTGGTTGTGGACTTTTTATTACACTCTCAGGCTTTCTACAGGAGTGTATCTGGCTGCAGAACTTCCTCCACAGCAGCATGTCTGTCACTAGGAGCAAGGCTGCAAACATGTATGCTATATGCACTGCTTGTAAGCTAATTCTGCCAGAGCCAAGCACATACCCACATTGTGATACCTGTGCTAATATGGTTGTGTCTCAGCCTGGAGCCTCCGCAGGGGTCCCTCCGGCTGCTCCGGCCCCGGTGGCTGAACCCCCGGCTTGGGTAGCATCTTTTTCACAAGCTCTTTCCAAGTCGTTTGCCGACTCCATGGGGCAGCTGTCCCGGACGCTGCTGTCTATGCATCAGCCTCCCTCTCAGGGTGTCTCTGCGGCTCCGAGCTCTGCAGAGCCCTCAGAGCAGGTCCTAGGACCCCGTCCCCCTAAACGGAGACGCACGGACCCTTCTCCTTCCTCGTCCCACGGCTCTGATTCACAAGCCGAGGGGCAGGGCGAGGAGGATTCACTTGCTGTGGGCTCAGACGCTGCCTCTATGTACCCCATTGACTTGTCTGAGGGTGATGCGGATGTTAGTGACTTGATTACGTCCATTAACTCCGTACTGAACCTCAACCCACAAGAGTCAGAGGAACAACCCTCTCTGGTAGAGGTACACCAGTTCACCTCTCCTAAGAAACCTAGGAGTATGTTTTTTAACCACTCCAGCTTTCAGACCACTGTTAACAAGCCCAGGGCCTGTCCTGACAAACGCTTTCTGAAGCGTAGTTCAGATGACCGTTTTCCTTTTCCGCCAGAGGTGGTTAAGGAATGGGCCCAGTCCCCAAAGATGGACCCTCCGGTGTCCAGAATCTCAGCCCGCACAGTCGTTGCTGTGGCTGACGGCACTTCTCTTAAGGACCCCACTGACCGCCAGGTTGACCTTCTGGCCAAGTCTGTATTTGAGGCGACAGGAGCCTCCTTCTCCCCGTCTTTTGCGGCAGTATGGGCTCTTAAGGCTATCTCTGCCTCGCTGGCGGAGATTCATTCCCTCTCCAGGGACTCTATTCCTGAGATGGATGCCTTAACTTCTCAAGCTTCGGCTTTTGCATCCTACGCCATGTCTGCCATCCTGGAGGCTTCTCACCGCACGGCAGTGGCCTCCGCTAACTCCCTCGCGATCCGCAGGATCTTGTGGGTCCCGGCTGTTTGGGGAACAGCTTGATGACATAATTAAGGAGGCTACTGGCGGGAAGAGTACTTCCTTGCCACAAACTAAAGCCAAGAAACCTGCCCAGGTCAGGAACCAATCGAGGTTTCGTTCCTTTCGTTCCTCTAACTGGTCATCCTCTAAGCCCTCGGCCTCGTCCACTACCGCCAAGGATCGTAAATCCAACTGGCGCGCAAAGCCGCGTCCTCAAAAGACCGGAGGAGCCGCTGCCACCAAGGCAGCCTCCTCGTGACTATCTGGCCGCGCCAGCAAAGTCCTTGGTCGGTGGCAGGCTCTCCCACTTTGGCGACGTGTGGTTGCAACACGTCTCCGATCAGTGGGTGCGGGATATCATCATCCACGGCTACAGGATACCTTTTTCTTCCAGCCCGCCAAAAAGTTTTTTCTGTCCACCCCCCCCCTGCTCCAAAGCCGCCGCCTTCTCTCAGGCCGTGGCATCCCTGCAGGCCAACGGTGTAATTGTTCCGGTGCCCGCCCGGGAACGGTTCAGCGGTTTCTACTCAAACCTCTTTCTAGTTCCCAAAAAGGACGGTTCCTCCCGACCCATCCTGGATCTCAACATCAGAGATGCCTATCTGCATGTGCCTATTGCGGTCTCACACCAGCGCTGGCTACGCTTGCAATCGGAGAGGAACACTTCCAGTTCGTGGCTCTTCCCTTTGGTTTAGCCACGGCCCCTCGAGTGTTCACCAAGGTCATGGCAGCAGTGGTTGCGGTCCTGCACCTCCAGGGATTGGCAGTGATTCCTTACCTGGACGACCTTCTAGTCAAGGCCTCATCCAGTGTAGACTGCCAGCGGAGTGTCTCTCTCACTGTCACCACGCTAACTCAGTTTGGGTGGCTTGTCAACCTCCCCAAGTCGACTCTGACCCCGACCCGGGTACTTTTGTACCTAGGGATGCAATTCGAGACTCTGCCGGCACTTGTCAAGTTGCCCTTAGTCAAACAGCAGTCCCTTCGTCTGGCGGTGCGCTCTCTGCTGAGGCACCGCCGTCATTCCATCAGACACCTCATGCAGGTGCTGGGTCAGATGGTGGCGTCCATGGAAGCGGTTCCCTTTGCCCAGTTCCATCTGCGTCCCTTGCAGCTGGACATTCTCCGCTGTTGGGACAAGCGGATCTCTTCCTTGGACAGGCTGGTGGCTCTGTCATCACAGGCCAGGAACTCCCTTCAGTGGTGGCTTCAGCCCCTCTCCCTGTCACAGGGACGTTCCTTCCTGACTCCGTCCTGGGTGATCCTCACCACGGATGCCAGTCTCTCCGGCTGGGGAGCGGTATTTCTCCATCACCGAGCACAGGGCACTTGGACTCCGTCCGAATCAGCCCTCCCGATCAATGTGCTGGAAATCAGAGCTGTGTTTCTAGCTCTCCTGGACTTTCACCACCTATTGGCGGGCAAGCACATTCGGGTTCAGTCGGACAACGCGACAGCGGTTGCCTACATCAATCACCAGGGCGGAACTCACAGCCGTCTGGCGATGTTGGAGGTTCAACGAATCCTCCAGTGGACGGAGGACTTCAAGTCCACCATATCCGCAGTTCACATCCCAGGCGTGGAAAACTGGGAGGCCGATTATCTCAGCCGTCAAACCGTGGACGGCGGCGAGTGGGCCCTGCATCCGTCAGTGTTCAGATCGATCTGCCGCAAGTGGGGCACTCCGGAAGTAGATCTAATGGCTTCCCGGCACAACAACAAGGTTCCGGTTTACGTGGCTCGCTCCCACGATCCTCAGGCCTTCGCAGCAGACGCACTGGTTCAGGATTGGTCTCAGTTCAGTCTGGCCTATGTGTTTCCCCCTCTAGCGCTCTTGCCCAGGGTTCTGCGCAAGATCCGAATGGAGGGCCGTCGGGTCATACTCATCGCCCCAGACTGGCCCAGGCGAGCTTGGTACCCAGACCTGCTCCGCCTGTCCGTAGAGGTGCCGTGGCATCTCCCGGACCGCCCAGACCTTCTCTCTCAAGGTCCGTTCTTCCGCCAGAATTCTGCGGCTCTCAGATTGACGGCGTGGCTCTTGAGTCCTGGATCCTGACTGCTTCAGGCATTCCCTCTGAGGTCATCTCCACCATGACTCAGGCTCGGAAGTCTTCCTCGGCCAAGATTTACCACAGGACTTGGAGAATTTTCCTGTCCTGGTGTCGCTCTTCCGGCCATGCTCCTTGGCCGTTCGCCTTGCCGACCATCCTGTCTTTTCTACAGTCAGGTCTGCAGTTGGGTCTGTCCCTCAATTCCCTTAAGGGACAGGTGTCGGCTTTGTCGGTATTGTTCCAGCGGCGTATCGCCCGACTGGCTCAGGTGCGCACCTTCATGCAGGGCGCATCTCACATCATCCCTCCTTACCGACGGCCCTTGGATCCCTGGGCCCTTAATCTGGTCCTCACGGCCTTGCAGAAACCCCCTTTTGAGCCTCTCAGGGAAGTTCCTTTGTCTAGACTTTCACAGAAAGTTGTCTTTCTAGTAGCCATAACTTCTCTCAGGAGAGTTTCTGATTTGGCTGCGCTTTCTTCGGAATCCCCCTTTTTGGTGTTTCACCAAGACAAGGTGGTTCTGCGTCTGACTCCGGACTTTCTCCCTAAGGTGGTGTCTTCCTTCCACCTTAACCAGGACATTTCATTGCCCTCTCTTTGTCCGGCCCCTGTGCATCGCTTTGAGAAGGCGTTGCACACCTTGGATTTGGTGCGGGCGCTCCGAATCTATGTGTCTCGCACCGCCGTTTTTCGGCGGTGCACCTCACTTTTTGTGCTAACCACGGGTCAGCGCAAGGGCCTCTCGGCGTCTAAACCGACCCTGGCTCGTTGGGTTAGGTCGGCTATCGCCGATGCCTACCAGTGTTCTCAGGTGCCTCCCCCGCCGGGGATTAAGGCGCACTCGACCAGAGCTGTCGGTGCCTCCTGGGCTTTCAGACACCAGGCTACGGCTCAACAGGTGTGTCAGGCTGCCACTTGGTCCAGTCTGCACACTTTTTCTAAGCACTACCAAGTGCATGCTCATGCTTCGGCAGATGCGAGCTTGGGCAGACGCATCCTTCAGGCGGCTGTCGCCCATTTGTGAAGTTAGGTTTTGCCTACTTCTCAGTTTAGTTTATTTCCCACCCATGGACTGCTTTGGAACGTCCCATGGTCTGGGTCTCCCATGGAAGGAACGATAAAGAAAAAGAGAATTTTGTTTACTTACCGTAAATTCTTTTTCTTGTAGTTCCGACATGGGAGACCCAGCACCCTCCCTGTTGCCTGTTGGCAGTTTTTGTTCCGTGTGTTTCACGGCTGTTGTTAGTAGACAGAGCTCTGGTTTTGCCGAGTTTTACTCTATCTCTACTTATGGGTGGATGTCCTCCTTCAGCTTTTGCACTGAACTGGGTAGATTGTCATCCAGGGGGTGTATATAGCCCGGAGGGAGGAGCTACACATTTGAGTGTAGTGCTTTGTGTGTCCTCCGGAGGCGCTAGCTATACACCCATGGTCTGGGTCTCCCATGTCGGAACTACAAGAAAAAGAATTTACGGTAAGTAACAAAATTCTCTTTATTCTGTAGATCAAGGTTTGCTACAGAGGTTGTACCTTCACTGACCAGTAAGTTACGGATAGGTGATGACTTGTGCATTGGAGAGCGGCACTATGTTACTTGAGCTGATCTGTTGTTCTCGGAAGTGACTACTACACATTTTATGGAGCAAAGAAAAACGAAGGGAAAAATTGTGAAAACATACCCTGCTGTAACTAAATAAAAGCATAGTGCATATAAACATAGGGTACTTAGTAAATACTGTTTTTGATCAAAAAAAGCATAAAGCCATCCCACCAATGTCAAGGTGTACCCAGTTGGGATAGTACCTACACTCTCTAATATGTGGCTAAGGGCTGAGAGTGACCGGGTCCCAACAGGACACACAGTCAGGGGATGCACAAAATTAAATGCCCAGCTCACTGAGAAGGGGGCCACTCCCTATTTGCACTGAATACAAAAAAACTACATAAAAACAAAAAAGTGAGCCGGCGTATGAGATGGTATACATGGAGCTTGTGAGCTCATGTTCACACTGGCCATAAGACAAAGAAAAAACAAGGGGAAATTATGAACATATATCCTGCTGTAACTAAATAAAAGCATAGTGCATATAAACATAGGGTACTTAGAAAACACTATTTTTGATCAAAAAAAGCATTGTATGGAGCTATGGTGTAAAGCTCCATTGTATGTTTACATCTGTCTGTCACCAGATCCATGTGGGTCCCAAATGTCGGACCCCCACAAGCTAATATTGATGACCCATTCTTAGGATAGATCATCAATATTACATGAGCGGACAGCCTCTGCCTGCATGATTTTTTCAGTATTGGAAGTCCCCAACATAAAATTAGATTTCTGAAATTGAATAGCTCAATATTAATTTACAGTCACAGAAGCTGCCATAGGCATGGTGACCACCATTTAATCCACATTGTTTTGTCATTTTACAGCATCAGATGGATCCTTCAAGCAATTTTTACAACTACAGGACAGCCCTGCGAGGGGCAGCTCAAAGGTCCCTAACTGCCCACAGTAACCGAGAAAAGGTATGTTGTCCAAAGTGCCGAGACGACCATCAATGGGGGGAACAGATGGCACTGCGGTCTGTGATGTGACTGTAATGTACATGCCGTAGATGAGTGTGCTCACACCATGCCATTTACTTCTGTATTGCAATAAGAGGGAAGTAACATTCCACATCTGATAACTGATTAATGATTACACCTGCGGTGAGGGACGTATTGACGTCATTGCCCAACCAGCTATATCCTCTGCAAACTTAAACACTTGAATTGACTACCATTATGTGCGCTGTCATTAGCCAAGCGTCTGCACACTTAAATAATCTCCATTTTGAAACCTCCATTTTTCCAATGCGGGGATGAAGCATTGCAGGTATGCTACAGTGATTTTACAGCTCTAACTTGGGCCCCACCATTGTGGAAATATCAAACGTCAGGTGGACGAGTGTCTGTAAACTCTCCAGCATATCCTGTGTGTGTCCTAACTCAATAAATGTGCACAAGAGTGCTGAGATTGGTGACAGTAAAGAGTCTTATCGAGTCTCTTGGTAAAATGATTGGGATTTTCATTCTCATTTGTTTGCCCGGTCTTAGTCATTTCTGTATATACATACATAACACGTGTGTTTAGATATGTCATCCCCAGTGTTTGCGCTAAAGTGAAGGTTATTTGCACCACTTTAATTACTGGTAATGACACTGTCATTTATATACTTAAAGGGGTTGTCCACTACTAGGACAACCCCTTCCGATTCCATATGTTTCCCCAAGGTAAAATCAAAAAGCCTATACTTGCCAGTGGTGCCTGGGCTCACTTTACCGGGGGCTCATCTAACATTGTGATGTCACGTGAGCCCCTCCTCCAATCAGCGCAAGCTTCCCTAACCCCGCCTTCGGACACAGGAAGTGAGCTGCAGCCGAAGCTCTCACTTCCTGTTGATTTTATTCATTTGTTCTAAGGCAGGGAGTCCAAAGCCAGCGCTGATTAAGTAAGGAGCTCGTGTAATGTCACGCGAGCCCTGGGACTGTGTTTTTAAAAGGGATTGTCTACTACTAGGACAACCCCTTCTGATTCTGGCAGACAATCTGTCACCAGCTTTTTGTCACCTAATCGGAGAGCAGCATAACAGAATGGCAGAGATCCGTATACAAGCGATGTCACTTACTGGGCTGCTTAGTGTAGTGTTTTTTGTTTTTTTGTTTTGTTTTTTTTTTGTTTTTTTAAATAAAATCACTGTTTAATCAGCAGTAACTTATCATTACAGGACTACTTGGCCATGCTGCCAGGTAGTGCAGCATTTTCATGAGCTCTGTAGAACTGCTAGATCTGCAGCAGAGAAATCAGCAATTTTATCAAAATGACAGCAAACAGCTCAGTAAGTGACATCTCGCTGGGTCTCTGTCTCTACATTATGCTGCTATCAGATGAGGTAGTAAAAATCTGGTGACAGATTCCCTTTAAGTAAATGGACATTTTACACTACAGATGAATGGTGAATCAATGTTGTTAAAATTGGTCGTTTCACAATTATCTGGCCATGTAAACAGCTGCATAATCAATCTCGGAGGTGCATCATCCCATGTAAACAGGACTTGCACTGCCGAGATTGATGGCCCCTTATGTGCGCTGACTGATTAAAGGTGGTGTCACACACAGCGACAACGACGTCGCTGCTACGTCACCATTTTCTGTGACGTTGCAGCGACGTCCCGTCGCTGTCGCTGTGTGTGACATCCAGCAACGAGCTGGCCCCTGCTGTGAGGTCGCCGCTCGTTGCTGAATGTCCAGCTTCATTTTTTGGTCGTCGCTCTCCCACTGTGACGCACAGATCGCTGTGTGTGACAGCGAGAGAGCGACGAAATGCAGCGAGCAGAGAGCAGGAGCCGGCATCTGGCAGCTGCAGTAAGCTGTAACCAAGGTAAACATCGGGTAACCAAGGTGGTTACCCGATATTTACCTTCGTTACCAGCCTCCGCCGCTCTCACGGTGCCATTGCCGGCTCCTGCTCTCTGCACATGTAGCTGCAGTACACATCGTGTAATTAACTCGATGTGTACTGTAGCTAGGAGTGCAGGGAGCCAGCGCTCAGTGTGCGCGGCTCCCTGCTCTCTGCACATGTTGCAGCACTGTCGTTATGATCGCTGCTTCGGCTGCTGTTTGACAGCTAAGCAGCGATCATAACAGCGACTTACAAGGTCTCTGCTACGTCACAGAAAATGGTGACGTAACAGCGACGTCGTTGTCGCTGTTGTTTAGTGTGACCCCAGCTTTAGTTTAGATCATGAAGTGCGCATTGTCTGCTGTGGTCTGCCTATGTAAACAGAAATTCAAACTACTGCTGATTGGTAAACTTTTACCAATCCGTGGCTATAGCCTGCTACTGGTCGGCCATGTAAATGGACCTTTAAGGGCACTTTACACGCTTCGCTATCGATATCGCTAGCGAGCGTACCCGCCCCTGTAGGTTGTGCGTAAAGGGCAAATCGCTGCCCGTGGTGCACAACATCGCTTACACCCGTCACATGGACTTACCTTCCCTGCGACGTCGCTGGGGCCGGCGATCCGCCTCCTTTCTAAGGAGACGGTTCGTGCGGTGTCACAGCGACGTCACACGGCAGCCGTCCAATAGAAGCAGAGGGGCGGAGATGAGCGGGGCGGAATATCCCGCCCACCTTCTTCCTTCCTCATTGCCAATGGATGCAGGTAAGGAGATGTTCGTGTTCCTGCGGTGTCACACATAGTGATGCCGCAGGAACGATGAACAACCAGCGGCATGCACCACCAACGATAAGAAAAGGAGCGACGTGTCAATGATCAACAATTTTTGACGTTTTTGCGATCGTTGATCGTCGCTCCTAGCTGTCACACGCTGCGATGTCGCTAACGAAGCCGGATGTGCGTCACAAACACCGTGACCCCGATGATATACCGTTAGCGATGTCTCACCCTTTAGAGTTGCCATTCCTTTTAGGCTTTTCTATTGTGTTGGTGATGGATCTCCCCATGCAGTCTTCACTAGACCTGCACAGATTGGAGTTGCCATGAAGGTCTTCAGTAAAGTTGTAACTGTTCCTAATCCAAGTTCCGCCTATTGAAAAGTTATATCAAGGTGCCCCAAAGGCTGTGATCATTTAATATGCTTCAAGCGAAGTGTGAGGGAGTGCAAGTGCTTCCACGATACATGTACCACGCTTTGAGAACCTAGGTTGTAGAAGAGCTGAACGTTAGTAGTTCTCATACATGGTAACACATTGTTCATGTCCATAGTAAGTGTATTCTGCATTACATGCCACAGTTGGACCCAATTCTCAGCCTATTTTCTGCTGACACAGACAAACCCGCTAAGATTCACAGCTTATCAATTAACAAGCGCGTCAGGCTGGCAACTCTGCTTTTTCCTTATGAATAAAGTATCCAGCCACCTTTTTACTAAATGGGTTTTATAATTACAAAACTGCTGTGTCCGTTCATTTCTCTCCTGGAGTTTGGAGAGCAGCCAAGTACCTTGCTATCCCGCATCCATTTTGGAAGGGGCTGCTCATTGGTGTCACATTTGATGTCTTGCTGACCTTGTTCATAGACTGTTTAGCGTGCACATGGATGGTGTTATCACAGGATCTGTAACACAACATCCTAATGTAATAGCTTGTACATTTCTATCTAATGCCTATGGGATTTCTTGTTCGATGTGTAAAGAATTCAACAGGTTTTAATACCAGGCAGTCATACTAGGAAAAAAAAAAATGGGAGCTTTGGGGCCGATATTTTGATGGGTGTCACGATTGTCTCTGTTACTAGTGACTTGTGATAGGATCTGGGTCAGAGTTTCCCTTTGCCATCTGAGACTCCTCACATTAAGTGTAATTCCCTTTCCTTCAGTGCTGAAAGGGTTAATGTCAGCTTTGCAGCAGCTTTTGATTTCAGGCCTCAGGTGTTTCCGGTTGGTGACAGCTTCCCTCCCCTTTTATATGGTTACATCTCCCAGTAGAGGGCGCCGGTTATTCTCATTCATTTTGAAGTTTGGCCTGAAGGTGGAAGGAGCTGCTGAGCCATTGTAATAGTGAATGCTGCAGTCCTCGTGTCTGACTGCAACTGTGAAGCTGCGCATATCCTTTTGTTGTTTCCCCTTCATGTTGTATTAATGCAGTGGTGGGACCTTCCAGGTCTCTAGCCAGGGTTTACTGTAGGGCCTCTCAGGGCTTCAGGTATTCATGCTCAGTGACAGGTGAGGAACTTTGTATAGGGACTGGCTAGGAGTGCAGAGTGCAGGAGGTGTCTCATCCTTTCCCTCACTGGCACCAGGGTCCACCATTGTTAAAGTGTAATCGGTATACTCAGCGTCGGACTGGCTACCGGAGGAACTGCAGTAATACCAGTCCTGGCCGCGGTTACCTGCACTGAACTCTGGAGCTCTCAGCTGAGCTCCAGAGTGCATCCTGGACTGAACAACGGGTTGCAGGACTGAACTGCGGGCGCCGACTCGTTCCCCGGCTATCACAGTTCAGTCCATGACAGCGGGACAGGCCAGGCTGGACTGGTGAGAACTCCGAAGTTCAATGCAGGTAACCGCGGCCAGGAATAGTATTACCGGCGGTTTCCGGTAATACCAGTCCTGCCTGCAGTAACCAGCATTCAGCTGCGGACAGACCGGGCTGCATTCCATAACTCAGCTGAGAGCTCTGGAGTTCAGTGCAGGTTACTTTGGCCAGGACTGGGCTCCTCCGGTAGCCAGTCCAACGCTGGGTGTACTCCTTGTTTTGGTTTTACCCGTTTGTTGTGTGTCTCGGCGTGGGCCGGTCCTTCCCCAAGTCAATGCGTGACAACGGGCTGATGCAGTGCCTACTGACCATGTCTGCTTTATAGATGCTATTTGTAAAGTTGTTTTGTACTGTTACTGGACAAAGCTTGAAAAGTAAAAATGGAAAACTGGACAACCCTTTTAAACAACTGTATTGTTTGCGCAGAAGGAAGAGTTGTGCCAAATGATATTTCCTCATATTAATTGAATATAATGAAGATATTTTGTATTAATATATATTTTCTATATTTTTTTCTGCAGATTGTCATCCCATTCTGCAGTTTGCTGATTAAAGACATTTACTTCCTAAATGAGGGCTGCACCAGTCGCCTCCCTAATGGACATGTCAACTTCGAGGTATGTACCTAAGATTAGGCAGTGAGTGGCGATGTGTGGCCTTCCTATATTGTATGAGCACTTCCAGCTTTTTTCCGCTGAACGTGCCCGTATGGACTTGAACGCTGAGATAATAGATGGAGTATAATGTCTGTCATCTTTTTCTTCAGAAATTCTGGGAGCTGGCAAAGCAAGTTAGTGAATTTATGGCTTGGAAGCAAGTCGAGTGCCCATTTGATAAAGATCGAAAAATCCTGCATTATGTCTTGACGGCTCCTATATTCAGTGAAGATGGTACGTGTTTTTACTGATTATTGCATCCTACAATGATAACTCCAGCCTTCAAATATGCGGTTTTGTATTTTATGCTGCTTCATTTTTAATTACCTATTATCCTTATCAAGTATTACTGTAAAAGTAGTTACCTAGGCCGATTTTATTTTTTTTGCTAATGGGCAGGTAGGTGCTAACTACCTACCTGTTTTTAACCAGAACAGAGCGGTAACAAAGCAATCTTCCGCTGATGTCACATGGACAGAGCAGCATATTCTCTTCTGCTCTGCTCTATTGATGGGGCTTGACTGCTGATGTCATGATGATTGACCACCAGCTCCCCGCTGCCTCATTGTGGGGAGCAGACGGTCAATCAGCATGAGGTTGGCAGTGACTGCCCATTGACAGTCCAGCCCGGAAGAGGAAGAGTTGCTCTGTTGATGACACGAAGTGACAGGAGTGGTCTGCGCTGAATAAAACAGGCAGGTAGTTAGTTCTTAGGCTTATAGTAACAAAAAAAAGTCTCAGATGACAACCACTTTACATCTAGCTTAATTTCCGTCTGGTACAGATACTCCAAAGTGACTTGTTGTAGTAGTAGCTAGACTTCGATACACTTCCTCGATTTCAGGATTGTTCCTATTAAACCCGGTCCAAAAAGCTGCTATAATTGTATTGACTATAGGCAAAATGTATTTTTCATGAGATATACGTAAAATGAAATGCTCCTTTTTCCCTTTTGCCTGTAGGTCTTTATCTGGCCTCATATGAGAATGAGAGTCCTGAGAATCATATTGAAAAAGACAGATGGAAAACTCTGAGGTGTGTTTCAAAGGCCTTGCCATGCATCAATCGACGGGGCATTTCTGCTCCTCTGGAAGCCCCTGTTCTAGAAAATATTTGCCAGTTTCAATGACCAAATACTGACTACAGTTGTGTTTTTAATTGTTATTTATCTTTAAATTATTCAAATTGTTTTTATATATTTTGTGATCATTAAACTTAATATTTTTATGTTTTATTTAGTGAAGTCTTTTAGTGTTTTTGTTATACTCCATATATATTCTTATT
Source organism: Anomaloglossus baeobatrachus (assembly GCF_048569485.1). Lineage (NCBI taxonomy): Eukaryota > Metazoa > Chordata > Amphibia > Anura > Aromobatidae > Anomaloglossus > Anomaloglossus baeobatrachus. The sequence continues at coordinate 348,686,976 of NC_134353.1, forward strand.
AAAAGGAATCTGTCAGCAGGTTTTTAATACCTCATCTGAAAGTAGCATGATGTAGGCAAAGAGATTCTGAATCTAATGATGTAACACTTAGTTTACTGGGTGCAGCCCTTCTGCCAGAGTTTTTAGATTTTGTCATGTAGCAGAGCTGACTAAAGGGTGCTTACACACTGCGACATCGCTAGCGATGTCGCGACGATAGCACCTGCCCCTGTCGTTCGTGCGACATGTGGTGATCGCTGCCCTAGCGAACAATATCGCCACGGCAGCGTCACACGCACAATACCTTTCAGCGACGTCGCTGTGACCGCCGAACAATCCCTACTTCAAGGGGGAGGTGCGTTTGGCGTCACAGCGGCGTCACAAAACGGCCGCCCAATGGAAGAGGAGGGGAGGAGATGAGCGGCCGGAACATGCCGCCCACCTCCTTCCTTCCTCCTTTCCAGTGGACGCAGGTAGGATGATGTTCATCGTTCTTACGGTGTCACACAGAGCGATGTGTGGTGCCGCAGGAACAGCGAACAATCTGCAGAATGAAACGCCAACGACATTATGATTTGGAGCGACGTGTCAACTATCAACGATTTTTGCCGTTTTTGCGATCGTTGATTGTCGCTCCTAGCTGTCACACGCTGCGATGTCGCTAACTACGTCGGATGTGCGTCACAAACACCGTGACCCCGACGATATATCGTTAGCGATGTCGCAGTGTGAAAGCACCCTTAAGGGTCCCGTTATACATAGCGACGTACCAGCGATCCCACCAGTGATCCGACCTGGCAGGGATCTCTGGAATGTCGCTACATGGTCACTGTCAATCAGGCAGATCTACACATTGACCAGCAATCAGCCACCAGCGACCCGTGTAACGACTGCTCCCTGCACACTCAGAACTGGCGCTTGTTGGTTTCCCGCCATCAAACACGCCGATGCGTGCTGCACAGCAGGAGACCAATGCGTAAAAAATGGTCCTGATCGTTGTGTCACGATCAGCGACCTCGCAGCAGGGGCCCGCTCGCTGCTGCTTGTCACACACAGCGATATCGCTGGCGAGGTCAATGATACGTCACAAAACCTGGGACGTTTCAGCGATCTCATTATGTGTGACGGGGGCTTTAGCTTTCCGTCTACACCAGGTTCTCTATAGAGATTGTACATTGACAGTGAGGTGTCAGTCACAGCAGGGGGCATGACTACTTGACTATAACAAGACAGGCATCCCTAATTTTATGTGATAACCCTTGCAGCATGCTGCCTTCAGACTTGCATAACAAAAAACATGCTGACAGATTCCCTTTAATAAGTATACTTTGTATATTGTATATCTATAATATTGTATATATGTATAATATTGTTTGAGTAGATAAAGATAAGACCCACCATATACAAAGTGTGTGTGTGTGTGTGTGTGTGTGTGTATATGTATATATAATTAGTATAATATAAAAATAAAGCCCAGAAAAGATGCAGTTTAGTGTAGGACCCAGCAAAGGAGGTTGCCATGAAGGGGCGCTGGGCTGGTATTACAATGGCCACCATTATAATATTCTAAATACCTCCATTTATAATCTTTTATGTAGAATTTTTATTTTGGTTTTTCACAGTGTGCGACTGGTTCCCCTTTTTGTTGTGTGTGTGTGTGTGTGTGTGTGTGTGTGTGTGTGTGTGTGTGTGTGTGTGTGTGTGTGTGTGTATTATTACATCTTTCTCTTTTTTTTTTTTTTTTTTTTTTCTTTTTTTCCCCTCTATTTACCATCTTTCCTTTCTTATTTTGTTTTCCAGGTCAGCGATTTTGGGCAGAGTCTAACATGTGAAGCTGCTGCCATGGGATGACCATTATTTCTGGACACATTTTGCAGTGTGGGATTTGAATGATGGGTGCATTGCGAGCAGCTGAGGCTTTCCAGCGGAGCAGACGTGAATCAAGAGCGCTCGAGGGCAGGCAGATTAAATGAATCACAACTGGCTTGTCTGCCGAGCCTGCTTAGGACAGAACAATCACTTGATGTTTCCCGGTCACCCCCACTGCTGACTTTTATTTCTTCAGTTGCATATAGATTCTTTACTGGGTTTTAACATCCTGCTTATCAATCCTTCCCAGCTGGTTTTCCTGCATTACACAGTAATACAGCGCTGTAGTACTCGGAAAGGCGGAACGGAATAAGACTGACAACCACTGGCTGGCCGGGGGTCTTAACCCATTAATGCTGAGCAGTTATTTTGTGGTCTAAAGCTTTAGTTTACCGCTGGATGGTAAACTCGAGAGTGGGACTCATTGGACGTTTCTTACTATTAATTTTGGAAGTAATATATGTTATGGTCCAGAGCTAAAGCCTAGAACTGTAGGCTACAGCGTAACACAGTATATGTGTATATAGACGAGAGGAGCCGTTTACAGTATTTTTCCATGTTTTGTGATTTGCTTGTATATTCTTTCTCTAGGATCATGTAACCTTTTCTTATTTATTGCAGCAAGGTCTGTACAGAAAATTTTGGTACAGAGCAAGTTGTGCACTGAGTGTATATTGGGACAAAGCTATCCCCCTCCCCCCCCCTCCAAATATCCCTTCCTGTTTATATTAATGCATTTTTTATACGTGAGCTTTTTACCACTTTTTTTCCATTTTCTTCTACGAGCGCCATCACAGCTTCAGACATCAGCATTTTCTTGAAGAGGCACTGGAATTTTGGGAACTAATTTTGCATGTTTTCTCGACTATCTAGCCTGCAACGCATCGCAACGGACTCGATGCTTAACTGCTGTGAAGAGACGTTTGTAGTTTCTTGTAGAGAAAGTCTATTTTGCTATGGACTGAAGAGTTGCATATAAGAGCATTACTCTAGTGTTCTACATAATATAAATGCAGGTTTGTATATACAGATTTTCATGGCTGTTTGCTAGTCTTCCTCTATTGATGTGATGGTCCCGTGACAAGGACAAACCTTTTTACCTCATGTATCTCTCCTTGCAATGTGCAGGAGTCCTTGGTGTATACTTTTTTTTTTTTTTTTTCAGTGTAATTCTCCACTTCATTGATGGATAGGTAACTTTGTGCATGCACTGTATAGGAATGCTAACAACGGTGAACTAGACAATGATAATAAATGTGATGAAATACGCGCTATGTTGCGAGGGGGGGGGGGGGGGTAAAAGTGATAGCGTTTTGGGATTGTAATAATGCATTCAGCTCCAAAGATCTCATGATTGGTCTTGGCTGAAGAAGGGGTTAAAGTTAAAGAAGATCCTTTAATGAAACGTCAACCTCACAAGGAAATAATATACCGTGTTTCATTGCGAAATGAAGCATATTGACCATATATACCATGAAAGGCGGCTAATGTATACGTAGGGCTTAATTTCCCCGAAAGTGGCTAAAACCATGTCCATTTAGTTTCCAGTGGCCTCGTATAGTACCACAGACCTTGTACGTAAAGTAGCATGTCATAGCATGGAGGTGTATGTCATTCAAAATTCAACTGTGCTCCATTGGTGTATACACTTAGGGGTACTTTGCACGTTGCGACATCGCTACTGCGATCTCGTCGGGGTCAAATCGAAAGTGACGCACATCCGGCGCCGGTAACGACGTCGCAACGTGTAAAGCCTAGATGCACCGATAAACGATCACAAAAGCATCGAATATCGGTGATCTGTGTAGTGTCGGGCATTTACATAATTTCGCTGCAGCGACAGGTACAATGTTGTTCGTCGTTCCTGCGGCAGCACACATTGCTGTGTGTGGAGCCACAGGAGCGAGGAACATCTCCTTACCTGTGTCCCGCCTGAGAATGAGGAAGGAAGGAGGTGGGCGGGATGTTTACGTCCCGCTCATCTCCGCCCCTCCGCTTCTATTGGCCGCGTGCCATGTGATGTTGCTGTGACGCCGCACAACCCGCCCCCTTAGGAAGGAGGCGGGTCGCCGGCCAGAGCGACGTCGCAGGGCAGGTAAGTGCGTGTGAAGCTGCTGTAGTGATCGCTACGGCAGCTATCACAAGATATCGCATCTGCGACGGGGGCGGGGACTATCGCGCTTGGCATCGCTACAATCGGCTAGCGATGTCGCAGCGTGCAAAGTATCTCTTAGTGTCCCAATAGGTTCGTATACCATCCCATTACTAGAGAATCCCTTAATGATATTTCCTAGACATTTGTTAGAATTTGCATAATCAATTTTAAAGACCTCTCCCGCTGTTGGAACATTTAATATTCTGACAAGCAGCTGCTGAGGCATCGGGGCACCTCCTTACTACTTTGCATGAATACATTTAGCGGCTCCCTAGTGAAGGGTCGCGTCTGTGCATCAAATCGAAGCACAGCGGGCGTTCGTTTTCTTGCATCAGTATTTCTATCTTGGGGGCACAGTATCTCCGTGTAGGGAGTCTTCCGGGAAATATGGCATATCTGTCATAATCAGTGTCCATTCTTACTCAATATGCTCATTATGACTGAGCGTTCTTTATGTGCAGGGGGATGATGAATTCTCCAAAATGGAGAGGAAATCATGACTTATCAGAAGAGGATGGAGATCAATGTGAAATAAATACAGTATAGCAATGCACAAAAAATAAAAATATTGCAATGTAACATTATAGTTAAAAAAAAAAAAAAAAAAGTGGCAAAAAATCAATTAAATAATCCATGATATCCCTAAACTAATTACAAGGCTCACCAAAGCACCATGATACAGCATATTACAAAGAAAAAAAGAAAATTTGTGAAATATATGAAAGTCCAAGATAATAAGTAAAGCAAATAAAGTACACTGATTAATGAGAAATATAAAATATTGTGAGGAGGTCGTATTCATGATGATACGCCTGATGTTACCTCAAACCTGTTATTCTCCTTTGGTATGCCTCCTTGTTTTTGTTTTTTTATAGTATTCACTTTGGTAATATGTATCATTATTGTTATTATTTATTAATATACTTTATTTCATTTACTTATTATCTTGGACATGCCTATACTGCACAGATATTCTTTGCAACATGTTGTATTTTCTATCCAAGCAGGTTTGCCGTCTTGTATGATGAGAGGGGGTATTTTTTAGAAAACATTTATCATGGTGTTTTGATATTTCTTGTATTTAGCTATGTGCTGTTCTGCACTTTTTAATGGATAATTTTTGCCCTAATTTGTCTACTCAGACATATTAATTTTTGTTCATTGTACAAGACCAGCTGTGCACACAGGGCTTCTTAGATGCTAGCGCAGCCATTACGTTTTCCCAGGCAAAAAGGCTTCAGGAGAATGCGTGTGGACATTCTCATTCGGCTTCACCACTGGTATCTTTTGTTCTATATGGTAAAGTATAGACAGCTGGGAAACTGCCTGAAGAATGAGAATGTGGTTCATTTTATAGGGAGCTTCTGTGCGTCGTGCACATACCCATATATAACCATTTTTGTAAAGGGAATCTGTCAGTGGGTTCTTGCTACCTCATCTGAGAGCAGCATGATGTAGGCATAGAGATCCTGAATCCAACGATGTATTACTTAGATTACGTTCTTCAGTTACTTAGATTACTGGCTGGAGCCGTTCTGACACAATCAGAATGTTTAGATTTAGCCATGTAGCAGGGCTGAGAGAGCTGTCCCCACCCAGGCTTTCTATAGAGATTGTACATTGACAATGAGGTGTCAATCAGAAGAGGGGGTGTGTTGGACTGTCCTGCCCGAGGCATTGTAGTCTTAGTCCGAGCAATAAGTCTTGCTGTGTCCTTCTGCTTAAACAAATATTCCAAGAAAACAATGGATCAGACCTTAATAAGAGACACATCCCTGAATTCTATGTCTTAACCCTTACAGCATGCGGTCTTCCGATTACATAGCAAAAACCTGCTGACAGATTCCCTTTGCTTTTTTTGTATTAGTATACTTGTTCTGTTTGTCATACGGACTTTGTAGCTCCTATTTTTTCCATACTGCATGGGTAATGCCCGCTGCTTTGTTTTTCTAAAATATATACAATATTTTATGGCTTATCAGCATCCTTTATAAAATTATAACTTGGGCGTAATTATCAAACAAATCGGTATAATGAACACCTACCACATGCAAACAAAAGTTAAATCTTAGATGCCTGAGGTCTTAAGTTTCGTAGGGGTAACCACATAATTAATATGGTCAGTAGGTTTTTTTTTTCTTTTGTAAAGCATCATACTGATGCCAGGTAGAATAAAATAAACTTCCCTAGATAATGCTGCACTTTTAGGGACTATATAGAATTCAGGCAGATAGTAATGCCATGTGAAATGTGGAGAGGCATAGGTGGTAAGCCATCGTTCAGCTCCTTACCTTCACCACCTTCTCCAAATCAGAAGGCAGTGTAGTGGGTACAATTTGTGCCCTCCGGTTCTGCATAATTAGGGTATCTGTAGGAACGCCTACTCATTATTTGGGGCATATGTAGAAACGCCACCTCATTATCCATTCACGTTTCCTTTAACTCTTTAATCAATGTGAGGTTGTGACCATATTGTGAAAGAGTAAAGGCTACACAAATATCCAGGATACAGGTAACATTGTATCGTCCTACTACCAGTATGATGTATGATGGTAGTTGGTGTGACCACACCTGGTAAAGCAGATGAAACATTCCTCCATGTTATGTTACACATGACAAATGGAAATATGATAAAGATGTAATACCCGACAGTAGGTACTATAGCAATGGATCATTCCATAAATCTGGAAAGCGGGCCTCTAACAAAGGCCACAATGTGTGTATGTGTATTGATTGTAGTGGGTTTTGACTTGCTTATAAATTGTATTTAGAAGTTATGTAGTTGAAGCAAAGTGTAAATAAACGTGAACCACATTGTGTATAATGACTGTTTCCTTATTTTTTTGGGATGGGGTAGGGGTAATTTGCTATTCATGTGTATATGTGAGAGATGATGTTGTATTGATGTGCTCTTGATCTTGTGTCTGCGTGTGATTAAATTGGGAAAAAAAATTGCCATCATCTACGTCACTAGGGCTGGATGTTGAGATTATATCGTGCATAATGTAGTATGAACGGTGTTTATAGAAGAAGTCAAAATCTAATCTGCTTCATAGGAAAAGCTTTGTATGCAAGTGTACCATCATTACTAAATATCATGATGCCACAATATAGAAAAAATTCCTTTAACACCTCATTAGAATGATATATTGAATAGCAAAAGGTGTAGACCAAGAAAAAAAAGCCCTAAATATAACTTTTAATATTTTCAATAATTAAAATGACCAAGGTCCATTTTTAAAAAAAAAACAAAACACAATAAATTAACATAAAGCATCACGTCTGTACCACAAAGCTCAAACGGGTCCAGATGTGTGCTGTGGCACATTAAAAAGAAATGACCACAATACTTTGCACTAGACCCAGTGTAAACCGTCCCCTTAATGGGCTACAGTTCACTGATAAGTAAGATAATATTGCATACAGAAAGGTTTCATAGACCAATGGGAACCGACCGTCATATAAGTGAACTATCAAAAACAGAGGGGTTCAGTACAAGATATTAATACCCTGAGGAGAGCAGTATTCCTAAACATGATGCTTATCAATCACCACTAGGGATGGGTGAACCTGAACTGTAAAGTTCGGAGTCCGTACCGAACACATGGTGTTCGTGCACACGACCCCGAACACGAGCTTTCTAGGACGTTCATGTTACAGTTCGGGTCCAGGGGCTGGGAAATTTCATTCAACTTCATAATTGTGTCTTCACCATAACATTAACATTTTTATCTTTGTGTTTGAAGCCTGAAATGTGGGAAAAGGTTGAAAAATTAAAGTGAGCTGAATACTTTTGCAAGGCACTTAGCAGGAAAAATAGTGGCAAAAACGTGCATTTTGATGCATTTTTCAATGTGTTTTTTCCATGCGCTTTTTTCATTGCTTTAAATGGTGAAAAATGCAGAAAACAATGCATAAAGAATTGACATTCTAGAGATTATTTTATGATCATGTGGGGTATACGGCAATTGATGGGTACAGGCATGATAAACAGAAGACTGGTCAGGAGGAGCTGGAGTGATAGGGATGAATGGGATGAATGCGGGTCAGTATGATGAACCTGCATGTCTTTCAGAACACATGAACAGTCCTGTCAGAAGCGTGCGGCTGGGCCAGTGATGAGCTGTCAGACTCGTACAAGTCTGGCATAACATCAGCCAGCATGGCCTGCCGCGCTCTGAGCATGAGTGTGCACGTACACAGAAACACATGCATGCTCCTGTCAGAAGTGTGTGCAGCTGTGTCAGTGATGCAGCTTTTTTTTTTAAATTATTTAAATAAAAAAAAAAAAACGATGTGCAGTCCCTCCTAACTTTCATCCCCAGCCATAATAATGCTGGCTGGGGGCTAGTATTCTCAGCCTGCAGCTGCCCGGTATTGCCGCATTTATTAGATGTGACAATCCCAGTGCTTTACTGGCTGTTCCCGAATTGCCCTGGTGCAGTGGCAATCGGGGTAATAAGGGGTTCATAGCAGCGCACCAATGGTACTAAACCCTAAGTTAGTGATGGCACAGGCATCTATGAGATACCTGCATCACATTAACCTGAACATTAATGTAAATAAACACAGACAAAAATCCTTTATTTGGAATAAAGTACAAAACATACCCTCCTTCACCTCTTTATTAACCCCCAACACCCTGCAGATCCGGCGTAATCCATACGAGGTCCCACGCCGCTTCAGCTCTGCTACATAGCCAGCGGCCATAGAGCATGACCACTGGCTGTGCAGACAATGACAGCTGCGATGTCTGCATGGCAAGCAGATACTGTCACAGGCTGGGGGCGCATCTGCCTACAACCAATCAGAGATGAGAGGACGGTCGATGAGTGGGGAAAAACACGGAAAGCTGTGTGTATACGATGCACAGTACAGGAAGTGAATGCGTGACCCGGAAGCAGTGTGCCGCCATGACACCGAGTCTTGGTAAGTATGACACGCTGTTTTATTTCTGTTTTTCTTTATTTTTCAATTATTTTCCCGGAAATCCTTGAAAGTGCGCGGATCCGGACTTTTACAGTTCGGATCCGCTCAGCACTATTTGTTATTTTTTAAATAAATACATTTAATAAATTTAAATTTAGCTTTTGTTAGGTGAAATCATTTTTGATGACAAATTTCAGCCTCACCACTCTTGTTACATGGCTTTTGAATCCCTCGACAGTTGCGTATGCTTACTTTTGTGTAAGAAACTAATGTTTCATGTCGGCAGAGAATATTCCTTCTTAAATCGATATCTCTTCTCAGGTGATAGCAATACAATAAGCATAATATAAATGAGTTTCCAATAATGCTATTAGCAACATCATGACATATGTAACAAATCCTCCAAAAACCGAAAAACATTCTTGAAAAATCAATATGGACTGGGTTCGCAAAAGCTACTTCATTGTGGGTTTGGTACAATTAAATAGAACAGAGCTTGGAAGAACCATAGGTCAGGTTTCACACAATTAGAGGGCAATTATTGATTTTTAGAATAAGTGAAGATGGACATATGTGTGGAAATGAGAATATCATGATTTATGGGAAGGAAAAATGATTGTTACAGTGCACTGATAGATTGAAGACAGATTGCGCGAAACCAGGGACCGCTTTCTATTTGTAAATCAGATTTCTACAACACGGTAACTGCCAACGCAAAGTGGCCTCCCGGGAGCTGATTGTGGGAAAGCTTCTCTACTGCTGCTGCTCCAGCCATGTAGTGGAGGGAAGAAACTGGTACGTTATTAATGTCCAGTACAGTGACTAAAACAGAAGCTGGAATTTAGGAGGAGGTTAAGTTACAGAATGAAACTAATCAAATATTTTATGTTCCGTTTCTTAAACAAATAACTTGTGGACAACTTGTCCCCGATTCATCAATGTGTTTTCATCAGATCTCTGGCATCAGACACTTAGAAAAATTGCAAAATTTACAAGCCATTCCTGGCAAGATCCACTGAAGTGGGTGGATCCTGGATGGGACATAATGAAGCACACCTGGTAAATTCTTCAAAAAGCAACATATAACTTATGCCAGTCATATACTCCAGTCTCTGACTGGAGTAACATTTCTGGGGATGTGCCTAATTCATTGTCTCTGTCACAGTGCCAAGTGGATGTAGAAACTTGGCACTCAAAATCAATGTAAATAGTGGTTTTTATTGTGAGGAACTTGTAGTGTGACGCCCTGGCAAAACCAGGTAGTCACAAAAGTGTCCACCCTCCTTGTTACCACCAAAAACCCACACCCAGGTACAACACACAGCCATTAAAACCTAGCCACCCCCTCATGATAATAAGGACACACCAATGGGTGGGATCAGGCGGATGAGAACGCCCACCTAGTGGTCCTGAGGTGTCAGAGGCGGGAACACAGTAGATCAAGTTCAGTTTTGAAGTGCAGACAGTCAAGTGGAAGTGGAGTACACACTGAGAAGTGTAGTCAGGGGTAGGGGCCCTTGGACTACCCGGCTAGGTGACAGACAGTGAACAGGGCCACAGGCGATGGAGATCCGATAACGGGAGACCTTAAGTAGACCAGGGCAGGGTTGTAGCCCGCCGGTGCCGACAGCGGGAATTCGGTTCGGAGGCCTTGCACAAACTGGGTGTCTGGACCCTGGGACAAGGAAGGTTGCATGCCCCTTGTTAATCAACCAGCAGAGGACGAGGTTTTAGGCCTTTTTCTCCAGAATCCCAGAGAGCGAAACGGAAGCCCAACGCGAGGGATAAGGTGTCCGTCAGAACCCACAGAAATCCCAAGGGTCAGATTTCGCGGGCCACAGCTCCCAAACATACACAGTACCGGGAGTGGACTTCTCCGTTCCATGCAAAGTCGTCTGACAGAAGAGACAAACACAGAGTGCAGGAGGAAGGGACACCTGTTTACTAACCCGGGTATGGGACCAGAATACACCCTCCAACGGCAGCCGGTCACTGGCAACTTGGTTTACCACTGGACTTGTGTGAGATTACTGAACTGTAGTACACCATTGACCCCCGGTCCAACCTGGCACGCCACCTCCAGCAGCCATTACTCTGGTGTACCGACCACGGCCCCCGGGGCTACACCTCCCCTACCCGTGGAGGGGATCCCATCTTGCTGCCCCGCTCCATCAGCCCCGGGCGCTCCATCACCGGGCAGCGGCGGTGTCCCCATCCCTCACCGCAACCCACGGGTGGCGTCACTGACACAACAAATCCCCTGTAAATATCCCCCTTTCCGACGGTTGTGAGGACGGACGGCCGTGCGAGCTCTGGCCCGGTAAGCACTCGAGCCGCAGCAGCGAACCCGGATCCGAGCGGGCCCGGAGAAGCAGCAGCGGCCCTTGCCCGCAACAGTAAGACCAGGACAAGCACAGGCGTATCGGTCAAAGACCTTCAAGGTGCGTGCAGAGGGTCCTCAGAAAGTATACCCAGTGTCATACCCAACTACGCTGTTTGCCAAGTTGCTATTATTTGTTTTTATCCTAGGTTTTTTCAGTTAAATAAGGGAAGTCAGAGACTGGGACAGATGGACGAATGGGGGAGGGTACAGATCAGGGCACGGTAACAAGGAGTGAGATCAAACAGGAATTCTCACCAGAGCAAGTCACAGGCTGCAGAGCAAAACTATAACCAGCACTGGAATGCATGTTCAGAGATCATATATAGTGTCTCCTGAAACCATAACGAGGCTGATGTGCCCTTGACATGACCAGGCCAGGTCTGTGAAACTCTGGAGCGGGGAATACCGGTCCTGGATCATGACAGCTGTAATTTTTATAGTAGGTATACTTCAACTGTGACAAACAAAAAAAAAAAAAATCCAGAAAATCATATTGTATGTGTTTATTGCATGAAATAAGTATTTGATCCCCTACCAATCAGTAAAAATTCTGTCTCTCACAGACCTGTTAATTTTTTATTTTGAAGCCCTCCTACTTTGCACTTGTGATGCCCCTGACTCAGGGTGTCACAGGGAACTGCACCCCTATCTCTCATGGTGCAGAACTCACCCTCCATGGTTCTGGGATCCTAACTACTGGTATTGCTTCCATCAGCACTCATTTCCTAACCACACCTCACACCACACCCTGTCAGGCACACCAGTGGGTGGTCTAGTTGGAAAAGGGCCACCCACCTAGGGATTAGGCAGACTGGTGGGAGGGAGGAAGTCAGATCGGTAGTAGCTCCCAAAGAGTGAGGAGCTGGGAGTAGTAGCCCTCAGAGAGTGAGAAGCTGAGTGAGTTGTAACTTCCTGTGTGACCTTGGTTGGGTCCTATACGGTGGTCTGGGACCAGAGGAGTCAGAGACCCGGTCGCAGGGTATTGGAAGAGTGTGTACCGATTTAGTTTTGGAGAATAGTCGGCACCGGAAAGTCCAGTAACCGGACCGGTACCGAACACGGCGAGGTACAAGACCCTAGATCAGGGAGTAGCTTCACGCAACCTGGCAATTCACTTGTGGAGGATAGTCTCTTTATGAACTTTCCCCAAGAGCTCAGAGATCGAAGGAACCAACACAACGAGGGGATAGGGCTTTCCAGCTTATGCGGCCCACTGAAATCCCAAGTGTCAGCCATCAAGAGCACAGCTCCACTATTTAAATATAGGGAGCGGGACTCTAACAGCTTCCGGCCAAAGGGTCAGTCAGGAACATCTACATAATTGTGCATGGAGGCACACTCCGGACCACTAAGCAATACCAGTGGGGATAGATACCCGGACAAGCTCCCCAGAGTGGCAGCGTCACCAAAGAGACTTGGTTTACTCCTGTGTCAGAGTCTGCTTAATGGTTGCACCAACACAGCCTGAGTGAGTACACTGCTCTCCCTGCCTGCCCGCATAGCCTTTACAACGCTATCCGCCACCTATATCACCAGAGTGGAGGGAACACCATCTGGCTGCTCCACTCCATCTCCCCCGGGTACTCCCTTCGGCAGCGTCTATACTCCCCTTACTACGAATCACGGGTGGCGTCACGAACATTTATCCCTCGTAAATACCCCTTACATTTGAGTTGCTGCAAGGTCTGGAGACCCTCGAGCCACAGCAACCCTGGATCCGAGCAGTTCGACTGCTGCAGGGGCGGCACACACTCATTACCTGTATTAAATTACACCTGTTTGAACTTGTTACCTGTATTAAAGGCACCTGTCCACTCACTCAATCATTCACATTCCAACCTCTCCACCATGGCCAAGACCAAAGAGCTGTCTAAGGGCACCAGGGACAAAATTGTAGATCTGCACAAGGCTGGGATGGGCTACAGTACAATAGGCAAACAGCTTGGTAAGAAGGCAATAACTGTTGCATAATTATTCGAAAATGGAAGTAACGCAAGCGAAATGTCACTCTTACCTGGTCTGGGGCACCATGCAAGATCTCGCCTTGTAGGGAAGGATGAGTCTAAGAAAGGTCAGTAATCAGCCCACAAGAGGACTTGGTCAATGACCTGAAGAGAGCTGGGACCACAGTCTAAAAGATTTCCGTCACAGATTAAAATCCTGCAGGGCACCCAAGGTCCTCCTGTTCATGCCAGCACATCTCCAGGCCTGTTTGAAGTTCGCCAATGACCATCTGGATGAACAAGAGGAGGCATGGGAGAAGGTCATGTGGTGAGATGAGACCAAAATAGAACTTTTGGTCTCAACACCACTTGCTGTGTTTGGAGGAAAAAGTACAACTCCAAGAACATCCTCCCAACTATGAAACAGGGGGGGTGGAAACATTATACTTTGGGGGTCCCTTTCTGCAAAGGGGACAGGACAACTGCATTGTATTAAAGGATGTATGGGGTCATGTAACACGAGTATTTGGTCAACAACCTCTTTCCCTCGGTAAGAGCATTGAAGAATTTTGGCAAGAGTAACAAAGGAGTGGCTTCGTAAGCAGCATTTCAAGGTCCTGCAGTGGCCTAGCCAGTCTCCAGACTTGAACCCAATATAAACTTTGGAGGGAGCTGAAACTCAATGTTGCCCAGCAACAGCCCCGAAACCAGAAAGATCTGGAGAAGATCTGCATGGAGGAGTGGGCCAAAATCCTTGCTGCAGTGTGTGCAAACGTGATCATGAACTACAGGAAATGTCTGACCTCTGTAATTCAATACCAAGGTTTCTGTGCCAAATATTAAGTTCTGTTTTTCCATTGCCAAACTGTAGCAGATAACAGGAAGGAGCTAGAACCATAGGCACATGGAGCTGCTTAATTAGAATTTATCACACCACAGAGTAAGTACAAGAATATGTGTTGCGGGCGGGAGGGGCTGCTGCTTCTCTCGGGGGCCTGCTCGGATCCGGGTTCGCTGCTGCGGCTTGAGTGGTGACCAGACCCGGGCTCGCATGGACGCCCGTCCTCACAACCGTCGGAAAGGGGGGTATTTACAAGGGATTTTGTCTGTGACGCCACCCGTGGGTTGCGGTGAGACATGGTGACACCGCTGCTGCCTGCTGATGGGGGCGCCCGGGGCCGATGGAGCGGGGCAGCAAGATGGGATCCCCTCCACGGGTAGGGGAGGTGTAGTCCCGGGGCCCTGTGTTGGTACATGGGAGTTATGGCTGCTGGAGGTGGCGCGTCGGGCTGGACCGGGGGACAATGGTGTACTTACAGTTCAGTAATTTCACACAAGTCCAGTAGTAAACCAAGTTGCCAGTGGCCGGCTGACTTAGGAGGGTGCATTCGGGTCCCGCACCCAGGTTAATAAACAGGTATCCCTTCCTCCTGCACTGTGTTTGTCTTTCCTTTTGGACGACTTCGCATGGAACGGAGAAGTCCACTCCCGGTTCTGTATGTGTTGGGAGCTGTAGCCAGCGAAAGCTGACCTTTGGGATTTCTGTGGGTTCTGACGGACACCCTATCCCCCGCGTTGGGCTTCCGTTTTGCTCTCTGGGCTTCTGGAGAACAAGGCCTGAAACCTCATCCTCTGCTGGTTGATTAACAAGGGGCATGCAACCTTCCTCACCCTAGGGTCCAGGTACCCCGACTGTGCACAGCCTCCAGACGGGATTCTCGCTGTCGGCACCGGCGGGCTACAACCCTGTCCCAGTCCACTTTAGGTCTCCCGCGACCGGATCTCCGTCGCCTGTAGCCTTGTTCGCCGTCTGCCACCTAGCCGGGTAGTCCAAGGACTATGACCCTGACTACACTGCACACTTTGCTCCTCCACACTTCAACTTGACTTGACTCCACTTAAACTTGTCTACACTTCACTCCTTTCAGAACTTGACTGTTGTGTTCCTGCCTCTGACACCTCAGGACCCCTAGGTGGGCGTTCTCATCCGCCTGATCCCGCCCACTGGTGTGCTCTTATTAACATGAGGGGGTGGCTAGGGTTTAATCGATGTGTGTTATGCCTAAGTGTGGGTTTCTGATGGTAACAAGGAGGATGTACACCTTTTTGTGACTACCTGGTTTTGCCAGGGCGTCACACTCCCACTTGGTTGAGTACAGTCTGTCCGCTGGCTGTCCGACCACTGACGTTTATTTTTGCAGCAACTGAAAGTAGAAAAAGTAACAAGAATATATAAAAACATTATGAAACTTTCATCCCTTATGGGAGGCACATTACTTGAACATTTCAGTAAACAAAACATAAATCTACTTTTCCCGCTTTCACCCGCCACCCAAAACACCGGAACCCACCCTCAGTGTCACCGCTAGTCTTAAGTGCACACCATCCCGGGTTCCTAGGGGCGTTCGCAATGTTCGGGTAAAGTTCCCCATCCGCCAGTCCACCCCAAGTGTTCCATAGTCCGGGAACCCTTGGCCTGGAGGTTAGCCACCGGTTTTGTTAGTGACTGGGCCTCAGCTGACTCTACTGCAGGCCCTTCCTCCAACCAACCTCTCCAGAGGCGTTGCAGTCCTGGAGGTGAGGGAACAAGAAAGTAGATGGGGGTTATTTACAAAACCCAAGAGTGTTTTTGGGGCGGCTTTGCCAGTCCAAAAGCCATGGTCCATTTTTTAACATTAAAACGGGGGGGTAAATATCAAACTGTAGAAGGGTAGCCGGAAGTCACTACCTACACCTTATCTTCATACAAGTGATGGTGGGAGGCGAGGCAGGCCGTTTCATTCACCACGACCCATTTTTTACATCCCGGGCGAACCACCCTCACTCTCCACAATGCCGGGTGTAGCTCACCATATCTCCGAATTCCAGATCTCGGTCTGGGTGGCTGGTTGGCAGGTGAGGGGCCACATCCCTTCGGGACACAAAGATTTCGGAATCCAGTCCCGGTTCATAGATGAAACCCGATCCCTTCTGGGGGTCAAAATAACGGACCTGTCCTCTGTAGGTCGGGCTCCAGACCCGGAAAGTAGCCTGCCGCAGGTGGTCTTTCTCTTTGTAGGTGCGGGCCAGCACCTCAGCCTTTGCGCTTTTCTCGAGCAGCAATTTCCTGGCGCAGCTGCCGTTGCTGCCGCTCCCAGTACGGGGCACGGGTCCCGTACTCCACCTCCTGCTCGGGAGCCAGGCCCACACGGATGCCCTCGGCGCTGGCGACGACCGGACTCTCTCTCTGCCGTGGGCCCCATCACTCAGTGGCCTGCTCCTCCTCTCTGCAGGTACACCCTGGCTGCTCCACAGCCGGGACGGGGTACTTGGGAGTGGCTGGCGCCGCAAACGGGGTAGGTTTCCGGTCAGGTGTCGCCATCGTTGCAGCCGGGCGGACTGCGGAGCCGTCGCATCATCTCAGTTGCGGCCGGGCGGACTGCTGGAGCCATCATCATCTCACTTGCGGCCGGGAGGACTGCCGGAGCCATCGTCATCACTATTGGGGCTGGGCAGACTGCCGGGGGCGGGGAAGACGTCCTCGGGGTTGCGGCCTGGCTCGGGGCCAGATGGGATGTCATCAGGGTTGCGGCCTGGCTAGGGGACGAGACAGGTGCCAGGTCGGTGGTGCAGGTGAGGCCCGAGGTCCCTGTGGCAGCGTCCTCTTTTATAGATGGGACAGGTTCCGCTGCCGCAGCTTGGGATAGCGGGTCGATCGGGGCACTGACCGTGGACACGGGTGGCGAAGGAGGCGACATGGCGGACGTGGGCAGGCCGGACCCCTCAGCCGGGATGGCCGGTTCCTTGGAAACATAGGGGCGTGGGTCACTGTTTACCCGCTCCTCCGAGGCCATCTCCATCTCACGTGCCCGGACAGCTGCAGCCAGGCTCTTCATCTCGGTCATCCACCTCATCAGGATGAAGTGAGCCTGGGCCTGGATACGTCAGCACATCTTCTCTGTCTGCTCCTCAATCGAGTCGGCGGTCCCGGGAATGGGACCCTCCACACGCTGGTTGCCGGACCGCTGAGACATCCTGTCGCTCTTGTGTCCAGGAACAGGATTTGGCAAAGTCTTGGTGTCCCTGCCCTTTATCTTCTCAGATCACATGCCGCTCCGTCCTCTCCTCCCTCTTGGTTTTTCGACAGTAGTCTCGCGGGATCCACTGTCCTTTGCACTTCCTGCTTGGGGAGTCACCAACTTCCGCCCTCGTTCCCATGGGGCGAGGCTTCAACTTCTTGCCTCTTTCAGGAAGAAGATGACGTAGTTGTCGTTTTTGGCACCAAAGATGGCGGGCAAGATGGCGGCAGTTCAAAATTTTTAAAAAGTTCACGGAATTCAAAGCAAGGCATGGGGTAGGAATCCTGTTCGCGACGCCCGGTTCGGGTTGTTGCGGGCGGGAGCCACTGCCGCTTCTCTCGGGGTCTGCTCGGATCCGGGATCGCTGCTGCGGCTCGAGTGGTGACCGGACCCGGGCTCGCATGGCCGCCCGTCCTCACAACCGTCGGAACGGGGGGTATTTACAGGGGATTTTGTCTTTGACGCCACCCGTAGGTTGCGGTGAGAGATGGTGACACTGACGCTGACTAGTGATGGCGGCGCCCGGGGCCGATGGAGCGGGAAAGCAAGATGGGATCCCCTCCACGGGTAGGGGAGGTGTAATCCCGGGGCCCTGTGTCGGTACACGGGAGTGATGGCTGCTGGAGGTGGCGCGCCGGGCTGGACCGGGGGACAATGGTGTACTTATAGTTCAGTAATTTCACACAAGTCCAGTAGTAAACCAAGTTGCCAGTGGCCGGCTGCCTTATGAGGGTGCATTCGGGTCCTGCACCCAGGTTAATGAACAGGTATCCCTTCATCCTGCACTTTGTGTTTGTCTTTCCTTTTGGACGACTTTGCATGGAACGGAGAAGTCCACTCCCGGTTCTGTATGTGTTGGGAGCTGTGACCCGCAAAAGCTGACCCTTGGGATCTCAGTGGGTTCTGACGGACACCCTATCCCCCGCGTTGGGCTTCCGTTTCGCTCTATCTGGGCAGTTAATGGGACAAAGTCTGGAACCTTGTCCCCGGCTGGTTAATTGGAGAGGGGCTTGCAACTTTCCTCGCCCTAGGGTCCAGGCACCCCAACTGTGCACGGCCTCCGGATGGGATTCCCGCTGTCGGCACCGGCGGGCTACAACCCTGCCCCAGTCCACTTTAGGTCTCCCGCGACCGGATCTTCGTCGCCTGTAACCCTGTTCACCATCTGCCACCTAGCCGGGTAGTCCAAGGGCTACGACCCTGACTACACTGCACACTTCGCTCCTCCACATTTCAACTTGACTTGACTCCACTTAAACTTGTCTGCACTTCACTCCTGTCAGAACTTGACTGTTGTGTTCCCGCCTCTGACACCTCAGGACCCCTAGGTGGGCGTTCTCATCCGCCTGATCCCGCCCACTGGTGTGCCCTTATTATCATGAGGGGGTGGCTAGGGTTTAATGGCTGTGTGTTATGCCTAAGTGTGGGTTTCTGATGGTAACAAGGAGGATGTACACCTTTTTGTGACTACCTGGTTTTGCCAGGGTGTGGCGCCCCTGAGGCTTTCGTCACCACAGAGGTACTGCACCTCAGCCAGAGGTGTGGTATCCCATCCCGGTAAGAAGGGGGTCCTCTACTGGTTCACAGACAAAACCCTGCACACACCAATTGGTAGGTCACACACTGGGTCAGGGTTTAAGGCAGGCACTCCATTAATGCTGAGAGTAGCGAACAGTATACTTGGTTATGGGGCCTTAAGTCCCATTCACTGGCCTGAGAGGGGGGTGGAGCCAAGCAGTGGAGGGTGTGGGAGGAGTCAGGGAGTAGAGAGGGGAACCAGTCAGTTCAAGTTCAAGGCAGTCAGTGAGAAGGAGTCGAGGAGTGTGGAGGTGGGCTGTCAGGAAAGGACAGCAGACAGAAAAGACAGAAACAGAAGGAGGTTCCTGGTGGTGATCCTGGGGTCTTGCTAGGCCCAGGTGACACCAATAGAAGGGATTCCAGGGTATCACGGAAGTACGAACGTCCTGTGGACCTGTTCCACTAGAAATACCCGGTGGAGGGATCCGGCTACAACACAGGGACGGTCCCTAGGCTGAAAGAAGAAAGACATTACTTTTAGCGAAACCGACAGCCCGGGAGATTGCTGCAAGCATCCAAGGCCACAACCTGCCACAGATCACCTGCAAGGGGAAGCAATAGAAGACCTAGGTCAGCCACCCTTTGGACAGGCTCGGTGGCGGAGGCGCAGGACAGCCTAGTGCAGTTCAGCGTTAGTGAGACAGCCAGACAGGACACATTGAGGGGTGCACCGGTACCGACCCTTGAACTATTCGGGATCGGTGGAGGTCCATGACGGCGGATCCTGGCATACCATGGGTAATCGGTCAGCTGCAGTGTTGAAACCTAACAGTGAGTAAACATCCTAAAGGCTACTTTACACACTGTGATATCGGTCCCGATATCGCTAGTGTGGGTACCCGCCCCCATCTGTTGCGCGACACGGGCAAATCGCTGCCCGTGCCGCACAACATCGCCCAGACCTGTCACATATACTTACCTGCCCGGCGACGTCGCTGTGACCGGCGAACCGCCTCCTTTCTAAGGGGGCGGTCCGTGCGGCGTCACAGCGACGTCACGGAGCGGCCGCCCAATTGCAGCGGAGGGGCGGAGATGAGCGGGACGTAACATCCCGCCCACCTCCTTTCTTCCGCATAGCGGCCGGGAGGCAGGTAAGGTAAGTTCCTCGTTCCTGCGGCGTCACACATACCGATGTGTGCTGCCGCAGGAGCGACGAACTACATCGTTACTGCTGCAGTAACGATAATCGAGAATGGACCCCCATGTCACCGATGAGCGATTTTGCACGTTTTTGCAACGATGCAAAATCGCTCATCGGTGTCACACGCAGCAACATCGCTAATGCGGCCGGATGTGCGTCACAAATTCCGTGACCCCAACGACTCCGCATTAGCGATGTCGCAGCATGTAAAGCCCCCTTAACTGGAATCTCATGTCGTCTGATTTGTCCTGCACCTCATCAACAAACACCATAGACTTTTCCAAAGGTTGCCCCGGGGTACCCGCTCCACCTGTGGGGAGCAAGAAACACCTCATCTGCCACAACATCAGCCCCGGAGGTCCCTTCCAGCAGCTGCGGCTCTATAGCTGCACAATTCCACAGGTGGTGTCACGAATTTCAATAAACTACAACTCCCATCATCATCTCCCCCATCTGACACATTAATTGACTCTGCCAGGGTCACGGAGTCGGGCCCCGCCACCGCTGACTACCCCGGACTAGTCCGTCCCGACACCGAGTCACGCGTCATATATGTTCTGGTGAATCTTTGTTTAGGGAAAGCCCACTCGTTACTCTGAATTACTCACAGTTATGTGCAGTGACCATTACTTACGCATCTGATGAAGGGTGGAATACCCAAAATGTTGCATATTTGTATATTGAGGGCTGTGCGATCAATGGATATGAAATAGTCTGAACCTTCATCATCCTTACAGAAGAGGCTAACTTATTTATATAAACTCTTTGTTGCTTCAATTATTATTATTATTATTATTATTATTATTAGTAGTAGTAGTAGTAGTAGTATTAGTATTATTATTAGAAGTAGTATTGTTATTGACATAATAGAAATTCTTAAAATTAAATCAGTGTGTCCAGTAAATTAAAATTGAAGAATTACACCGAGCAGTAGAATCCTATCAATGGTGTTACAGCGCCACCATGTGTCCATGAATGCTTAGTGCAATAGCAATAAGAACACTCAAAAGCAAAAGCATTATCGACTGCAAAAAGGAGCTGTAGATGCTGAATTCCCTTTTTGAATTGCTTCTTCCCATGATCTTTTAATGTTTCTTGACTTACTTACCGCCATAGACCTACATTGCAAATTGTACACTCAAAAAGCTTAGCAGCATGGTAGCTCAGTGGTTAGCAGTGAACTTTTGTAGCACTTTGGTCAATGGTTCAAATCCCACCAAAGAAAATTTCTGCAAGCAGTTTTTATGTTCTCCCCGTGTTTGCGTGGGTTTCTGGTCATCCGGTTTCCTTCCACACTCTAAAGACATACTGATAGGGAATTTAGATTGTGAGCCCCTATGGGGAGAGTGATGATCATGTCTGTAAAGCGCTATGGAATTCATAACTGTATGGACATACAAATGATCCTCCGAGGAATATGCCTTCTTAAAACCACCTGTTGTTTAAATCAGCTTTTTAAACTTCCATCTATTTCTAAAAATGTTCGATGTTTGTTACAATTTCGTATATTGCTATTTATATAAAAAAAATCTGAGATTTTACACTTTTAACACCAACCAAAAAGTCGAATACTATACTTTCTGCTCTACACAAAAGACTTTTAAGAAGTCTCATTATCATCACAGACAGGATTACAATGATAGCTGACAACAAGGGTTAAATCTTCCCCCCTCTCCCTCCTCCTTCACAATGATCAGCCTATTGCCACTCATGTTCATGAGACTGCTGAAAATAACAGAAAGGCCTAGTTTGAAAGTTGCTAAATATCAGATTTTTTTTTCAAGAAGGAAAACTCGTACAATTACGGAAATCACAGAGTCGGTATACATGTTAATGATATGCAAGTAATGAAAATGTGCTTAATGGGAGACAAGTCTGGGTATGCTGCAGGTGATGGAAGACCGTTTAGTCCACACAGGCTGCTCACAGTAGCACGAGCACCATACGGCCTAGTGTTGTCGTGTTGAAAAACTGCTGCTGAGTTATTTTGGAGGAATTGATTGATTCATTGTACACTGCAAGTGAAATTGGACATCATTAATAGGGATGATCGAATATCGCGAATATTTGACAAATAGGTCGCCGCTATGTGAATATTCGATGCGCAATGTAAGTTTATGGGAAGCCTGAATAGTTGCTATTCGACAACTATTCGGGTTTCCCATAGACTTACATTGCGCATAGAATATTCGCAAATAGTCGAATAGCGGCGACCTATTCGTCGAATATGGGCGTAGCCGAATATTTGAGGTATTCGATCATCCCTAATCATTAACTATGCCTAATGGTTCGCTCACATCTGCGTATAAAAAAATTGCTCTGATTTCCATCAAGAAAAGTTTTACAAGTAAAATCCATTTGGTATTCTACATATCACGCGAATGCTACACAGTGTACAATTTTTATCTCGCCTAGTATGCGTGTGACATGCTTTTATTTTTCTCAACAGCTGTTATTCTACAACCATTTACAATGTACTATGCTCCAGAATGTAGTCTTTTTTTCACCCATTGGCGCATCTCGGCTGTTTTACGCGACCATACACAGCATGCTGCGATTTTTTCATCAGGCTGAAACAGTGAGGGAACATTCTGTGTGTGGAAGTTTGGGGGGCCATCACATTGTGTGGGAGGCTACGTTTATATGTATTTTATTTTCAATTTTCTGGCACACCATTACTTTTTTTGTGGGGGAACTCAGGGGGATTTATTACTATATGAGGGGGGACTAAAGGGACATTATTACTGGATATAGTAGGCACTCAGGGGACATTATTAAATATTCAATGGGCACTTTAAAGGCATTATTACATTATAGGGATGCTCAGTGTATTGCAACCATCAAAGGAACACGCAGGATGCATTCTTACTATCTAGGGCAGAAGACAGTAGTATTTTCTCGGGGTTAATGTTACCATCTACACAGTGGGCAGTATTATTAGGCAAGTTGTATTTTAGAGTATTTTTTTTATTATTGATCAACAACTATGTTCTCAATCAACCCAAAAGACTCCTAAATATCAAAGCTTAATATTTTTGGAAGTTGGAGTGGTTTTTTTTTAGATTTGGCTATCTTAGGAGGATATCTGTTTGTACAGGCAACTATTACTGTGCAGAATTATTAGGCAACTTAATAAAAACCAAATATATTCCTATCTAACTTGTTTATTTTCACCAGGTAAACCAATATAACTGCATAAAATTTAGAAATAAACATTTCTGACATGCAAAAACAAAACCCTCAAAAATTAGTGATTAATATAGCCACCTTTCTTTATGATGACACTCAACAGCCTACCATCCATAGATTCTGTCAGTTGCTTGATCTGTTTACGATCAACATTGCGTGCAGCAGCCACCACAGCCTCCCAGACACTGTTCCGAGAGGTGTACTGTTTGCCCTCCCTGTAGATCTCACATGTTATGAGGGACACAAGGTTCTCTATGGGGTTCAGATCAGGTGAACAAGGGGGCTATGTCATTATTTTTTTTATTATCTTCCTGTACCACTACTTGAAGAAGTTGTCTTCCAGAAACTGGCAGTAGGTCTGGGAGTTGAGCTTCACTCCATCCTCAACCCGAATAGGTCCCACAAATTCATCTTTGATGATACCAGCCCATAACAGTACCCCACCTCCACCTTGCTGGCGTCTGAGTCGGAGTGGAGCTCTCTGCCCTTTACTGATCCAGCCTCTGACCCATCCATTTGGCCCATCAAGAGTCACTCTCATTTCATCAGTCCATAAAACCTTTGAAAAATCAGTCTTAAGATATTTCTTGGCCCAGTCTTCACATTTTATCTTATGTTTCTTGTACAAAGGTGGTCGTTTTTCAGCCTTCCTTCCCTTGGCCATGTCCCTGAGTATGGCACACCTTGTGCTTTTTGACACTCCAGTAACGCAGCTCTGAAATATGGCCAAACTGGTGGCAAATGGCATCTTGGCAGCTTCGTACTTGATTTTCCTAAATTCATGGGCAGTTTTTTCAATTTTGCGCCTTTTTTACCCAACACGCGTCTTGCGACCCTGTTGGCTATTTGCCATGAAACGCTTGATTGTTCGGTGATCACGCTTCAAAGGTTAGGCAATTTCAAGACTGCTGCATCCATCTGCAAGTCTTCTCACAATTTTGGACATTTCAGAGCCTGTCAAATCTCTTTTCTGACTCATTTTGCCAAAGTAAAGGAAGTTGCCTAATAATTAAGCACACCTTATATAGGGTGTAGATGTCATTACACCACACCCCTCCTCATTACAGAGATGCACATCCCCTGATTTACTTCATTGGTTGTTGGCTCCCAAGCCTATACAGCTTGGAGTAGGACAACATGTATAAAATGTATCATGTGATCAAAATACTCATTTGCCTAATAATTCTGCACACAGAGTAAAGGGCACAAAGGGGACAATTTACTTTGTAAGGGGCACTTTGGTGGACATTATTATGCAGGGCACTAAGAGAAGCATTGCTGATATGCCACATAGCAGGTTGAGTACCAGGGTCAGCATTGGGATATTTGTATGATGGGAAGTTTTTGCAGATTGGGAATAGATTGGGACGGTGCTAGAAATGTAACAAGTCATATGTGTCTTTGTTGTAAATTCTGTAGATAAGTTGTGGATGTAAAAAGTTATGTCAGTCTGAGCCTGATGAAAAAGATTGGAAAAGTGAATGACTCCATCAGAAAGAATGTCACTTGTAAGTCACTATGTGTATGTAATGCTTGCGGGTGCGACGAGTGGCAGTGGACCCACTGGGCCACAGGGGGGACCCGGACTTACCCTCACATGGAGGTGGTTAGCTAAGTGCCTACGGGATATTTGCCAGAACCTCTGATGGTGAGGATGAGCTTGGCTTCTGGTATCCGCCAGATGCCACTCCCAGGGCAATGTCCATGGCTGTGAAAGCTGACGTGGTTAGGAGATGCATGGATGGGCTAGGGTGCAGACAGGTACAGTTTCTGGAGTAGACAGGAGCAGCCGGGATGGCCGAAGCAGATTGGACTGCTGGTTCAGGCAGATACGAAGGGTACAGCAGGTACTGACAGGTACGGTAAACAGCTATTGGGCACAGAATACACAGGATCTGGCAGTAACTAACCAAACTACTCAGCTGGTTGCTCAGGCACCTCCCCTAGGGAGAAGATGACTTAAATACCTTATGCCTGGGAATACCTGGGAAATGGGGGAAATCGTGTGCTTGTGTAGCGCCCTTGAAGCCATCAGGGAGCTACAAGGTACTGCATCCCCACCAGGATGCAGGGCCTACCCCCTAGGGACCCAGAAGACCAGTGCCAGTAACAATCAAACACTCCAGATAATCCCTGTTTTTCCCCAAATTCCCCCATAGAATGGTACCAGCATAGGGTTGGACCAATGGATGACCGCCTAGAGGTGAAGCCAATCCAGTCCACTAGACAACCAGATGGGAGGGGCAGACAGTGGACAGTAGACAGTAGACAGCGGAGAGTGAAGTCGACAGGAGGCTCAGAGAGAGGAAGGACTGTCAAGAGTGTAACAGTGATCTGTGGGCCTAGGTGGTTAGTTGCCGGTGGAGTATGGTGGAGTACTCCTGGAACTACACACCAACGGGGTACAGAATCCTAGGTCAAGCAAATGCTGCAGGCAGACCTGATAAAATCTGCACAGTGAGTGGACCATCGAGGACCTCACTGACCTTGAAGTTCAGGACCAGAGACTCCAACCCCACAGGGTTCACGCTACCGTCATACGGACTGCTGTAGAAGACAACCAGGAGGGGAGGACCCCCAGCCGCTTCAAACCACGGGGACTCACCAGCCAAAGACAGGTGCAGGGGAAAAAAGCCCCCAAGTCGCTAAACCGGCACTGGAACAAAGGGGACCTGTGGTTAAGACCAGCCAGCCTCGGGTGACCAGTTTCCAGCTTACTGTGAGTAAAGGACCCAGTTACACTGCAACCCCTTGTGTGGCCTACCTTCTTTCAACACCCATCTGCATCACACATCCTCTGGGGCCTGACTCTACTTGCGGAGGGCCCAACATCCAGGCTCCCACTAACACCAGCCCGAGTAGTGAAAACTGTGCAGCAGCAGCTCCATCCACATAGCCACAAACCGCAAGTGGCGTCACGTGTGAACTTTATTCAAAAATCCCCTGTAAATACCCTCTTTTTCAAAAAGCACCCAGGGCACGGAACCGGGCAACGGCCACCAAAGTGACATTCCCCAGTTATACACCGCCCGTGACCGAGTACCCCATAACCCTGGGCGACACACTTGCCCTTTAAGCGGGAAGGAGCTCACAATCGGACCCCAAGCAAACTCCTGGGGAACCTGTGTAGCATACGCAGGCCCTAGGAGCAGGAGGCAGCAGAGGAGCACGTGGGTTGCCATGGAGAGGCTAGGGAATGTGTAGTCCGGCTGCGGCGGTGAGCATGTCGGTCTCACTGCAGAAGAGGAGAGCAGGACAGCGCAGGTGTAGTGCCCCTGAGCCACTCAGGGCACTACTAGGTACTGCAACCTCCCCAAGATGCAGGGCCTACCCCCCAGGGACCTGGAACACCAGTGCCAGCAACACCTAGATACACCAAAATCCCAGTTACCGCTCCACACCAGGGGTAATAGGCTAGTTGGACACAAGGGGATGGCCACCTAGAGGGCGGAGCCAGACCAGGGGACTAGACAACCTTGTGGGAGGGGACAAAAAGCAGTCAAGAAGAGTCTGTAGTAGTGAGTGAAAGTGGAAAGACGTGCCTAGAGCTGGGTCTTGTAATGGTGACCCAGGGGCACAGAAGAGTGGTCGCCAGGGCAGGTACACCCGAGTGCTGCTGGGACCAGAGCACCGATGGGGCACAGGGCCCTAGGTAAGGCGACAGTTTCAGATGGCCTGGCAAATACCTGCACAGTAAGATGACCTTCACGGACCTCACTGACCCACAGGTCCGAGGGCACCAGCAGTAAAGCAAGGGTTAGGGACAAAGACCAGCCCTACAGGGTCCACACTGCCCTCCGTACGGACAAGGAGACTGCCACAAAAAGGGACAGTCGGGCCCCAAACCGCTCCACGCTATGGGGACCCAACCACACTGAGAGTGCTGAGGACAGAGCAACCGAGTCATCAACTGGCACTGGAACTACAGGGACCTCAACCAGTCGTCCGAGGGTCAAGAGTGAGTAGAGACTGTTAACTACAACCCATGGTGTGGCCTCTCTTATTAATGGTGAAAGTCTCCATCGTACATCTCCCCGGGCTCAGCCCTGCCGGCAGAATGCCTACCACCATAGCTGCCATTACCACCAGCCCGAGGTGTAACCAACTCAGCAGCGGCGGTTCCCCCATATTAAACGCAACCCGCAGGTGGCATCAAACCAATGACTTACTCTCCCTGTAAATACTCCCCATTAAAACAAAGCATCCAGGGCACGGGACCGGGCAAAGGCCACCAAAGTGACATTCCCCAGTGATACACCGCCCGGGACCGAGTACCCCATTCACTGGGCAACACACAGGGACGCCAGCATTACAGTATAACTGTACTATAATCTCATATGTGTGCTGCAAGTTTAGTATCTATCATTCTAATGTCACTCTACAGCTGTAATATCGACCTTGTCTTTATATAGAGATTTATTTTCAGTAATAGAATGGTCATTTGCTGAACTTCCCCTTTGCCCATCATCTTAATTTATGTCAAGTCCTGTTTATATCATGTTGTGCAGAGGCATAGCTAATGGTTCACCTCAGGTATGTAAGGGAGAGTGGGGGCGAAACCCATCTGAGTGGGCTCCTTAACACCCTTGAGATAAAGTAAGCTTTTTCATAGCTGCTTCATTATATCAAAAATGGCAATTGTGAGCCTCTAGCACCATCTGGTGGTATTAGTAGGGTAGTGATTCTTTTTTTTCCCCTGAAACCGTTCTCATTTTCAAGCAGCTTTTTAACACACATTCTCAATCATAATTTCAGTACTTCAAATTGAGATCTTTACCATAAAAGTATAGTATTTGCAGTACTATTGTGGGAAGCTGGTCTCCATAATTGTTTTTGATAATTTTGATCATGACTATCAGATACAGTGCAGAGGACAGAAAACCCAAATGTTCAATTGTCACCATCTCTCCCCCTACACAGCATTTAGGGGTACTTTGCACGTTGCAACATCGATACTGCGATATCGTCGGGTCAAATCGAAAGTGACGCACATCCGGCGCCGGTAACGACGTCGCAATGTGTAAAGCCTAGAAGAGAAGATGAACGAGCGTGAAACAGTAAAAAATCGCTGATCTGTGTCGCGTCGTTCATTTTCATAATGTCGGTGCGTCCGCAGGTACGATGTTGTTTGTCGTTCCTGCAGCTCTACACATCGCTGTGTGTGAAGCCGCAGGAGCGAGGAACATCTCCTTACCTGCGCCCGCCATCCACCGGCAATGCGGAAGGGAGAAGGTGGGCGGGATGTTTACGTCCCGCTCATCTCCGCCCCTCCGATTCTATTGGCCACCTGCCGTGTGATATCGCTGTGACGCCACACAACCCGCCCCCTTAGGAAGGAGGCGGGTCGCCGGCCAGAGCGACATCGCAGGGCAGGTAAGTGCGTGTGAAGCTGCCATAGCGATAATGTTCGCTACGGCAGCTATCACAAGATATCGCATGTGCGACGGGGGCGGGTGCTATCGCGCTTGGCATCGCTATCATCGGCTAGTGATGTCGCAGCGTGCAAAGTACCCCTTACTCCTGACACAGAACATTTAGACACTTTGTCAACCAGATTAATATTTGGTCACATCCCTTATCTTTAAAGACAAAATGAAAGCATCAATTCTTCTAAGTAGACATAAACACGGTCTTTAAAAGAACCCATCAGAGAGGTTTATCCAAACATCTTGAAGAACTAATCACAGGTCTTCTGTGGATGTAGGCTTGCACACATATCCTTCTGTGTCTTCGTGTAAACCCAGACAGGCTACATGGTATTGAGATCAGGGCTCTGTGGGGTCCACACCATCCCTTCCAGGACTCCTTGTTCTTTATTCCGAACATCATTCTTCATGACATTGGCTGTATATGTATAAAGGGAGGGACAGAATATTCTTTCCCTATATTCCCTATAACTATTGGGCAACTACCTGGTAAAAAATCACAACGACTAAAGTTGTTTTACCCAGAGTGTAGAGAAAATCAGCACTCCTTTTCACTATTCGGCTCTACCATTTCTTCACACTCACCTCACGTGACCAGTCTACATTCTAGTTATTTAAAAGTTATTATGCTTTTATGATAAAAAGTATTTTTAATATTTTACATGAATAAATATTGATTTTAGGAGTTTTTCTTTGGTTTTCTGCACTAGTACTCCTATTTTTCTACTGTTTTTCGTTTACTGTATATGTGGCGCCATTGTCCTACTGTAGAGTCAATTTGGGGCCAATGATGGAGAGATAGAGAAGTATCTTCCTGTATTTCTCAGCATTAGTCCTGGCTAAGGGCCTATCCATTTACAGCAATGTAGCTCCCAAACTTCCAAGAAACCTCCAAACACGCATAACTGTTGCTTCTAGATACTCATTATTGCGCTGTTCTCCATCATTTTGGAGACAAACTACCTTTTGTTAATGCCAAATCCTTCACATTTTGACTTGCCAGTCTAGAGCACCAGCTGACATCATTTTATACCCTACTTCTAGAGATGAGCACAAATCGATCTTTGGAGGATCAAGCCTCAGTTCTTGAAATTTGTGATTTTATGTGCAATCGCTCACTATACTAACACTTAGACCCAAAGCGATCGCATCGGGAGTGTGGTGAAATGAACATCTGTCTATGGTTAGTGGTGCTGACAGGAGCAGTGGACATGTGTCAAACTGCGCTTTTGAGGCTAATTAACCCCTTCAGCCCCCGGGCACTTTCCGTTTTTGCGTTTTTGTTTTTTGCTCCTTTTCTTCCGAGAGCTGTAACTTTTTTATTATTCCGTCAATCTTGCCATATGAGGGCTTGTTTTTTGCAGGACGAGTTGTACTTTTAAATGAAACCATAGGTTTTACCATATATTGTACTGGAAAACAGCAAAAAAATTCCAAGTGTGGAAAAACTGCAAAAAAGTGTGATCGCACAATAGTTTTTGGGATGTTTTATTCACCGTGTTCACTATATGGTAAAACAGATGTGTGGGTATGATGCCTCAGGTCGGTGCGAGTTTCTAGACACCAAACATGTATAGGTTTACTTGTATCTAAGGGGTTAAAAAAATTCACAAGTTTGTCCAATAAAAGTGGCGCACATTTTGCGCCATTTTCCGAAACACGTAGCGTTCTTATTTTTTGGGATCTATGGCTCAGTGATGGCTTATTTTTTGCGTCTCGAGCTGACGTTTATAATGGTACCATTTTTGCGCAGATGCTACGTTTTGATCGCCTGTTATTGCATTTTGCGTAAAACTTGCGGCGACCAAAAAACGTAATTTTGGCATTTGGAATTTTTTTGCCACTACGCCGTTTACCAATCAAATTAATTGATTTTATATTTTGATAGATCGGGCATTTCTGAACGCGGCGATACCAAATATGTGTATATTTATTTATTTTTTAACCCTTTAATTTTCAATGGGGGAAAGGGGAGTGATTTAAACTTTTAGGTTATTTGTTTTTTTTTTTTATTTTTTAAAACTTTTTTTGTACTTTTTTTTTTTATTTTACTAGTCCCCCTAGGGGGCTATAGCGATCAGCAATCCGATCGCTATTGTCTATCTGCTGATCACAGCTATACAGCTTTCAACAGCAGATTCAGTCACTTTGTTTTTCCCTCTTCTCTCGGCCGAAACGAAAGTGAAACATCATAGCTGCAGGCGTCATCACATGACCCTGTGCTACGATGGCAACCACCGATAGTCACGTGATAACGCACGTGACTTCCGGTGGGGGCGGCGGTAAGTAAAAAACATGGCATCGCATTTAGATCTCGCTGCCAGACTTTGGCAGCAAGATTTAAGGGGTTAATGGCCGCGGGTGGAAGCGATTCCACCCGCGGCTAGCAGGCACAATGTCAGCTGTTGAAAACAGCTGACATGTGTGCCGACCGCCGCCGCCTGCCCGCAGCAGGGGGCGGGGCTTAACGGGACACGATCCTTGACGGATAGATCCGTCCAAGGTCGTGAAGGGGTTGAATGTGTTAAAGGCTGTGTGTATTTTTATTGTAAATAAACATAATGTGTATGTATGTTTTTTCTCTCCTTTCTCTCTCTCTCGTCAGTAGGGATGAGCGAGTATACTCGCCGAGTAGTACGGTATTCGGGCTACTCATTACTCCGTGAGTATCCTTGTGCTTACTCTTTAGGAGTAGCGAGTAGGGATGGGCGATCCTGAACTATAAAGATAGATAAATCACATTATTAAAAAGCATTTTAATCATACTTACAGGTCCCACGACGCGTCCTGCAGACTGCCTCCCGGCGCTTCTCCTTCTGCGGCCGTCCAATCATTGCTGTGCCGCCCGGTAACCAGCACTGACTACAAAAGGACATTCAACGACGTCATAGCCATGTGACCCAGTCACGTCTGAATGCTGTATTACTTCATTGACTGCAAACTGGTCACATGACTATGACGTCTCGAAGGTCCTGGTAACTGAACTGAACTGAGTGTCAGTCTGTTCGGGGAGATGCCCATGCAAGACTGCACGAGTCACACGTAAGTGGAACTGTAGCGCCCCTGAGACACTCAGGGCACTACAGGGAACTGCATCCTCTAGGGGATGCAGGACCTACCCCCTTGGACCTGGAGTACCAGTGCCGATACCACCAAAGCACAACCAAAATCCTAGTTCTCCACTCCACACCGGGCATACAGGGTTAACTATGTAAGGGGATGGTCGCCATGGAAAGGAACGGGTCCCTGGGATTAGCCAGCCTGGTGGGAGGGGTCAGCAGTCAGTCAGTAGAGAGTCTAGAGAGTGTAGCACACAGGAAAAGTGTGCGGACGTGCCTGAGCTGGGTCCGTGCAGCGGTGACCCGCGAGCACAGAAGAGAGGTCGTCAGGTCGGATACTGGAGATACCGCTGGGACCGGAGCACGCACGGGTAAAAGGGCCCTATATCAGGCGCCAGTTCTACACGGCTTGATAAATACCTGCCCGGTGACAACACCTTCACAGACTTCACCGAACCAAATAATCCGGGGGCATCACCAGTAAACTAGGATCGGGGTTCGGACACTTACCTCCCCACAGGGTCTGAACTGCCCACCGTACGTAGAAGGAGACTGTACCCCAAAAGGGACAGTCAGGCCCCAAATGCTCCACGGTATGGGGACCCAACCAACAGAGAGTGGCGGGGACAGAGCAACCTGGGTCACTACATTGGCACTGATACTCCAAGGGACCTGAACCAGTAATCCAAGGGCCTGAGTGAGTAGAGACTGTGAAAGACAACATGGTGTGGTCTCCGTTATTGCCCCTTATAATCTCCAAGGCACGACCCTATCTCCAGAGGGCCTAACACCATTGTTGCAATCACCACCAGCTCTGGGAGTACCCACATTTAGCAGCGGCGGTTCTCAATCCTTAACCGCAACCCGCAGGTGGCGTCACATGACATTAACTATTATCTCCCTCCCCCTTACAAAAGGGGCCCAAGGCACGGAACCGGGCAACGGCCACCAAAGTGACAACCCTAACGGTATATTCTGCCCCAGACCGAGTACCCCATTCCCTGGGCTCTACAGAACTCCAGCCTCAGTGTCAGCCTGCATCTCACTCTGTATAGCCGCTACTGTACAGAGTGATGTAGCAGAGTTGACATTGTTCATTGCTCTCTCTGCTTCTCACACTGTATAGACTGTCTGTACAGAGTGATGTAGCAGAGTGGACATTGTTCATTGCTCTCTTTGCTTCTCACACTGTATAGACTGTCTGTACAGAGTGATGTAGCAGAGTGGACATTGTTCATTGCTCTCTTTGCTTCTCACACTGTATAGACTGTCTGTACGGAGTGATGAAGCATATGTGACATTGCTGTACCTGTGGACTATGGATATTTTATAATAAAGATGGAGTCTCTAACTTTTTTTGTTTTATTTGTAATAAAAAAAAATGTTCTCTGTATTGTGTTTTTCTTTTACTGTTTACTAGAAATTCATGGTGGCCATATCTAATTTAGCGTGACACCATGAATTTCGGGCTTAGTACCATCTGAGAATACAAAGCTGGTATTAACCCCTTTATTACCCAGTGTGCCACCGCCATCAGGGCCACTGGACAAGCCGGGTAAAGCGCCTGGAAATGGCGCTAAGAAAAAATGTACCATTTCCAGGGGCGGCTACGGGCTGCTGAGAATCCCAGCCGGAGCTGCCTCGCTTTACCTGACTGGCGATCAATTTACGGCGGGAGCCCACGTATTTTTTTTTAAATAAAAAAAAAAATTAATGGGCTTTCCTGTATTTTGATCGCCAGGTAGGTAAAGCAAGGCAAATGGGGGTGGGGGTGACAGCCCGTAGTCGACCACTTTATCTGCGCTGAGATTCAAAAATAACGCGGAGCGCTACGTCATTTTTTTAAAATTATTTAGTTATTTTTATACAACTATATATATTGTGTGTGTGTGTATATACAGCTAGTATTTTCAAAAAATAAATACAAAATTTATTGCTTGAAAATTTGGAGACATCATCAGTAGTTTATAGAATAAAAGAACAATTTACATTTCACTCAAAAATATAAAGAGAAAAATCGGAAAAACTGAAAATTTTGCAGTGGTCTCTTAATTTTTGCCAGAGCTGTATATCTATCTATCTATATATCTATATATCTATATATCTATATATATATATATATATATATATATATATATATATGTATATTGTACAAAATATATAGTTGTATAAAAATAAATAATGTAAAAAAATGACGCAGCGCTCCGCGGTATTTTTGATTCTCAGCGCACGAAAAGTGGATTACTAACGGCTGCCACCCCCTTCTGCCTTGCTTTACCGTGGCTGCCAATCAACATACTGGAAAGCCCATTTTTTATTTTTTTTTAGTTATTTAAACAGAATAATTTAAAAAAATGTGTGGGCTCCCGCTGCATTTTCCATTTCTAGCTAAGGGTAATCCAAGCAGCTACTGCTGCCAACTCCCAGGGCTTCGTGTTATCTTCACTGGAAATGTAAAATCCAGGGAAGCCCTTTTTTTTTTTTTTTTTGCCAAAAAGCTAAAAAAAAAAAAAAAGTGATGTGGGCTTCGCCATATTTTATATGCTAGCCAGGTATAGCAGGCAGGTTACGGGCTGCCCCCAACCCCCAGCTGTCTATTTGTACCCGGCTGGAAACCAAAAATATAGGGAAGCTCTTTTTTTTTTTAAATTATTTCATGAAATAATTAAAAAAAACCCACATGGGCTTCGCCCAATTTTTGTGTCCAGCCAGGTACAACTAGGCAGCTGGGAACTGGAATCCTCAGCACAGTGTGGCCCAAGCTTCCTGGCCCCCCCCCTCTGAAAATTCCAGTCCGCAGCCGCCCCAGAAAATGGCGCTTTCATAGAAGCGCCATCTTCTGGTGCTACCATCGGCCCTGCTGCCGGGTGGCATGCTGGGTAATAAGGGGTTAATACCAGCTTTGTTTTACCAGCTGGTATAAAGCCTGAGATTCTTAATGTCAGGCCAAGTTTGACTCGACCATTAAGATTCTCCAATAAAGGGTTAAAAAAAGACACCACACTGAGAAAAAATACTTTATTAGAAATAAATACACAGACACACTTAGGGACTCCCTGTTTATTACTCCCTCTCACCCCTCCATGATCCTGGTCTTCTGTCTTCTTCAACCCATCTAGCTCTGCTATATCAGAATGCACGGGGAGGAGCAGCATCTAATAACTCAAACAGTGAGCAAAGGCTGCGGGTTGGTAAGATGTGACGTCACCGCTGCCACCGTTGCCATAGTAACCTAAAGAGTGGCTTACTATAGCAACGGTGATCTCTGATCACCTGATCCCTGCATGTGGATTGACTCTGCAAAGAGCGCCGACATGCAGGGAGGGGGAGCCGAGCATGTGCCCGAGCATCTTGCCGGTACACGGCGCTCGCTGAGTATACTGAGTACTGAGATGCTTGGGCGAGCACCGCGTACCAGCGAGATGCACTGATAGGACCTAGATCAAGCAAACAGCATAAGTTGGATAACCATTACATCAATTTAGGCCAGAGAAACAAATGGTATAACTCCAATATAATTAAAATATTTAATTTTATTGCAAATTCATAAAATCAAAACATAATAAAGACAAAACAACATTCACAGCAGTAAATCCTCAATAGAAGGTGGACCGGTACCATACATGAAGAAAATATAGTATATGAAAAAATTACAATATATGTCAACATACATATAGTAATAATATTTCATCCCTACTCCATAGAGAAAGATATACTCAAATCACTACTGGGGTTTCAGCAATCAATCACCCTCAGAGATGGTATAATCCCTATAGATGCTGACATCATGCAAGGATACACGAAATATTTCAAAACGTATGTCAGCAAATAGTTGGTAATGGTATTTAATCCCTGCTCATTGTGGGCTAGGGTACACTCACACACTTGCTGGGGTTTTAACCGTAAATCACCCTCACGGATGATATAATCCCTGTGAGTAAAAAACCAACCATATACTGACCAGTAAGATAGATACCGCAACACCTGCCTGTCCCAACGCGCGTTTCACCCTCTTCCTCAGGGGACGTATGCTGGGTGAGTATGGATCAAGGGTATAAATGCCCCGGACAATCATCCAATTATCAGAAAAATATGTGCTAACCTCGTTACTTTCATTGTGTACTCTGGGCCACATGTCTGCCTCCAGGGCGTCACTTCCACCACATCACACTGACGGCTCTCGTAGCCAATCATTTGTGTTTACATCAGCATTAGACCACCAATCGGGTGCAGTATAGCTGTGATTCACTTCCGGGTGGCCGGGCCCATCGTCCCATAGAGTATTCTAATTACTTGAAAAAATTAACCCAACAGGATGTATGTGTATGTCTCGGCATCCCCGGCCGCCGCAGCAAGTCTAACAATCATGATTTGATTACGGTGTATATCTATCCGGACATATGTCTCCGAATGGGAGCCTTCCATTGGTTGTGACGTAGTCGTCCGGTACTCCAATGAGGCATCTCCACTCTATGTCCAATCACAGGCCGGCCAAACACGTCAGTCCGCACAGCATGTAAATCGTGCTAGACCGAGCATGCGTGGTTGTGACGTAGTCAACCAGTACGCCAATGAGGCATCTCTGCTCTATGTCCAATCACAGGCCGGCCAGACACATCAGTCCGCACAGCGTGTAAGTAGTGCTAAACCGAGCATGCGTGGACATGTTGCGGCGTCCATAGTTACCAAAAGAGGGGCTTAAAGCAAAAAATATATATATATATCTTAACGTCACCGGATGCCCCAGTGGACTCAAAAATCATGATTCAATCAGGAGTATGAATATATCGGAACCATTACCCTTAATTAGAAGGCGTTCCGTTGGTTATAGCCTGGTGCCACCAGTACACCAATAGGCATCTCACGTCTATGGACACTCACCAGCCTATCGGACGCATCAGCCCATATAGCGTTAGAGCTGAACACGTGTCCGGCAATATAGACATCCGGCAGCATCCTTCATTACCATGTTAACCATCATGACTCAGTTACCATGCCCCCAAAACATCACATGTGGCTCGTCCCACCGAAAATCAGATATTAAACCATCGTGTCAGCACTTTAGTAAACACAGCCCACTGTGGGAATACGGACAGCCTGAAAGCCATTTTTAATATTGATAGACCATATCAGTCCGTATTTATTAATTTAGGGCGGATGTCTAAAAAGATACCGATATATCATAGGATCACCATTTAACCTCTTAATGGATTTTTATTTCCTTCACATATTCGGTCATTCAATGGCCCATAGGCCCTACCTCCTATATCAAATTCCATTAGTTGTCTCTCTGACTTAGACAAGATCTATACTTTGTGGCCCGTATATCCCCTATGCAACATCCCTCCCTCCAATAATCTATTCTGAATTTTCCTCCATTAGTTCTATTTAGTTTTCCCATAGTATTTGACCAAAACCCCTTCAAATATTTACCACAGGGCTTTATAGCACGGTAACCATGGGGACAGGAATCAAGCCTCCACCCCACCGCGGGATCACGCGTGACCAAGCGCGCCGGACATCTGAGTTCCGACAAACCCGGCCACCGAGACGCCGCAATAAGGACGAGACACTCGTGATCCCAATGGTCCTGCGCTTAGCCAATGAATGAAAAAAAAGAGAAAAAAAAAAAAAAAACACATCAAGGAGGAAATCTTCAATGTTATGTAGGAAAGTTCATATTCAAAATCCGTAGGTCCAGTGTCCTGAGGGTCCACCAAGTTTACAAACATCCCATCATGCATTTTAAATTGAGTATCAACGTATTTCCAAACCCTAGGGGAAAGTACACAAATCAGTTAGTAAATCAAACATCTACTATAGTAATTATCCCTAGGGTCACAGATGCTGGAAGGTGAAAGTCCAAGGCCATATACCCAAGATCCAAAACACTGTTGAATAAACACTAAACAACTATATTAAAAAGGTTAAAATTAAAATAAAACAAAATAAAATAAGATATTAAGACATATCTTTAAATCCTCGTTCAACTTACAAGAAGGAACCAAAGCCAAAGTGCTCATTAAGCCCCTTGGGTGCTTGGGGAGAAACCCCTCTTTCTCCCGGCTTCTTCCCATGTGGGATGTGCAAAGGCTGTTTAAACATGGTTAAGTCTAAAACCTTTACGGGCAATAGAGAACCAAGGGAGTATACTATCAGACAACACCTGACATGCTCATCCAAAAATGTAGTCTACCAGGCTACTTGTGGCTGTGGTAAATTTTACGTCGGCATCACAAGTAGAGAACTTAAAATCCGCACACGTGAACACGTGCGTGACATAGAAAAATCCAAAACCGCTCTGGAGAATGAACATCTTAAAACTCTCCCTAGGCACTATAGAAAATTCCACAACTCAAACCCTGTATCACTGAAAATCAAGGCGATAGATCAAATCAAAGAAGACCCCAGGGGGGGAGATCTTAATACAATCCTGGGTAGACTGGAAAGTAAATGGATCTACCTGTTGGACACTGTGGCACCCAAGGGGCTTAATGAGCACTTTGGCTTTGGTTCCTTCTTGTAGGTTGAACGAGGATTTAAAGATATGTCTTAATATCTTATTTTATTTTGTTTTATTTAAATTTTAACCTTTTTAATATAGTTGTTTAGTGTTTATTCAACAGTGTTTTGGATCTTGGGTATATGGCCTTGGACTTTCACCTTCCAGCATCTGTGACCCTAGGGATAATTACTATAGTAGATGTTTGATTTACTAACTGATTTGTGTACTTTCCCCTAGGGTTTGGAAATACGTTGATACTCAATTTAAAATGCATGATGGGATGTTTGTAAACTTGGTGGACCCTCAGGACACTGGACCTACGGATTTTGAATATGAACTTTCCTACATAACATTGAAGATTTCCTCCTTGATGTGTTTTTTTTTTTTTGTTTTCTCTTTTTTTTCATTCATTGGCTAAGCGCAGGACCATTGGGATCACGAGTGTCTCGTCCTTATTGCGGCGTCTCGATGGCCGGGTTTGTCGGAACTCAGATGTCCGGCGCGCTTGGTCACGCGTGATGCCGCGGTGGGGTGGAGGCTTGATTCCTGTCCCCATGGTTACCGTGCTATAAAGCCCTGTGGTAAATATTGGAAGGGGTTTTGGCCAAATACTATGGGAAAACTAAATAGAACTAATGGAGGAAAATTCAGAATAGATTATTGGAGGGAGGGATGTTGCATAGGGGATACCCGGGCCACAAAGTATAGATCTTGTCTAAGTCAGAGAGACAACTAATGGAATTTGATATAGGAGGTAGGGCCTATGGGCCATTGAATGACCGAATATGTGAAGGAAATAAAAATCCATTAAGAGGTTAAATGGTGATCCTATGATATATCGGTATCTTTTTAGACATCCGCCCTAAATTAATAAATACGGACTGATATGGTCTATCAATATTAAAAATGGCTTTCAGGCTGTCCGTATTCCCACAGTG
Source organism: Anomaloglossus baeobatrachus (assembly GCF_048569485.1). Classification (NCBI taxonomy): domain Eukaryota; kingdom Metazoa; phylum Chordata; class Amphibia; order Anura; family Aromobatidae; genus Anomaloglossus; species Anomaloglossus baeobatrachus. The sequence goes on from NC_134353.1 coordinate 348,726,128, forward strand.
GGCTGTGTTTACTAAAGTGCTGACACGATGGTTTAATATCTGATTTTCGGTGGGACGAGCCACATGTGATGTTTTGGGGGGCATGGTAATTGAGTCATGATGGTTAACATGGTAATGAAGGATGCTGCCGGATGTCTATATTGCCGGACACGTGTTCAGCTCTAACGCTATATGGGCTGATGCGTCCGATAGGCTGGTGAGTGTCCATAGACGTGAGATGCCTATTGGTGTACTGGTGGCACCAGGCTATAACCAACGGAATGCCTTCTAATTAAGGGTAATGGTTCCGATATATTCATACTCCTGATTGAATCATGATTTTTGAGTCCACTGGGGCATCCGGTGACGTTAAGATATATATATATATTTTTTTGCTTTAAGCCCCTCTTTTGGTAACTATGGACGCCGCAACATGTCCACGCATGCTCGGTTTAGCACTACTTACACGCTGTGCGGACTGATGTGTCTGGCCGGCCTGTGATTGGACATAGAGCAGAGATGCCTCATTGGCGTACTGGTTGACTACGTCACAACCACGCATGCTCGGTCTAGCACGATTTACATGCTGTGCGGACTGACGTGTTTGGCCGGCCTGTGATTGGACATAGAGTGGAGATGCCTCATTGGAGTAACGGACGACTACGTCACAACCAATGGAAGGCTCCCATTCGGAGACATATGTCCGGATAGATATACACCGTAATCAAATCATGATTGTTAGACTTGCTGCGGCGGCCGGGGATGCCGAGACATACACATACATCCTGTTGGGTTAATTTTTTCAAGTAATTAGAATACTCTATGGGACGATGGGCCCGGCCACCCGGAAGTGAATCACAGCTATACTGCACCCGATTGGTGGTCTAATGCTGATGTAAACACAAATGATTGGCTACGAGAGCCGTCAGTGTGATGTGGTGGAAGTGACGCCCTGGAGGCAGACATGTGGCCCAGAGTACACAATGAAAGTAACGAGGTTAGCACATATTTTTCTGATAATTGGATGATTGTCCGGGGCATTTATACCCTTGATCCATACTCACCCAGCATACGTCCCCTGAGGAAGAGGGTGAAACGCGCGTTGGGACAGGCAGGTGTTGCGGTATCTATCTTACTGGTCAGTATATGGTTGGTTTTTTACTCACAGGGATTATATCATCCGTGAGGGTGATTTACGGTTAAAACCCCAGCAAGTGTGTGAGTGTACCCTAGCCCACAATGAGCAGGGATTAAATACCATTACCAACTATTTGCTGACATACGTTTTGAAATATTTCGTGTATCCTTGCATGATGTCAGCATCTATAGGGGTTATACCATCTCTGAGGGTGATTGATTGCTGAAACCCCAGTAGTGATTTGAGTATATCTTTCTCTATGGAGTAGGGATGAAATATTATTACTATATGGTATGTTGACATATATTGTAATTTTTTCATATACTATATTTTCTTCATGTATTGTACCGGTCCACCTTCTATTGAGGATTTACTGCTGTGAATGTTGTTTTGTCTTTATTATGTTTTGATTTTATGAATTTGCAATAAAATTAAATATTTTAATTATATTGGAGTTATACTGATAGGACCTAGCATGACGTCATAGCCATGTGACCGGTCTGTAGCCAATGAGATAATACAGCATTCACACATGACTGGTCACATGTTATGACATTATGAAGGTTATTTGTTTACCATGCGGCACAACGATGATCGGACTCAGAAGGAGAAGCAGCGGGAGACAGAGGCTGCAGGACGTGTCGAGGGACCTGTACGTATAATGACAATGTTTATTATTAACTGTATTCTTTATTTTACAGCCCCCCCCACGGCCTTTTACTCAGCCCCCAGACAATTACTCGCATTTCCCAATGACTTGCATTGGACTTGCTACTCGTAACGAGTACCCGAGTATTAGGACCTACTCGTTACGAGTATAGCGAGCCCAAGTATTTCACTACTCGATCATCCCTACTTTTCAGTGCCGCCATGACTAGTCAGTGCACACCATGTCTCATCGCTCGCCGCAACATCGCTCATGGCATGGTGATGTCAGGCAAGGGCAGACATACCCGGCCACGCCTCCTTGCTGCTCCGTGACATCGCAAACGTCTAATTTAAAACACCAACACCTCACTGTAAATTGATGTGGTATGGTAGCACAATGTTAGAATGGGAACAAAATTGTGCTTACTCAGTCCATAATTTGGGTTCTGCCTGCACTGTCGTCCCTGGTTACCATGGCTATGATGTGGGCGATAACTGCGGCTGCGCAACTGACAGTGCGGCAGTGCATTGTGGGATTCGGTTACATCCGCAACTGGCAATTATGTTTATATATGTGTGTGTATATGGCTCTACGCTGTGTGTACGTGCCATCTGTGTATATGCGCGTGCAGGGGCAGACACAGACAGCTTGGGGCCCCTGTGCAAGAAATTGTACCTGGGCCCCCCCTTCTATGGCGGCATAATATACAGTATATATACATTATAATACAGGAAAATGCAAAGAGCGCTGAGGGAAAGCACCTCTGGCTCTATCCAGCCATGTGTGGAGCAGAGGCACAAACAGAGAAGCTATTGGAGCTGCAGGACCTGCGATTATGTCACGTACATGTGACTAGGGTGGGCAGAGCCATGGAGTTTTGCCCAGCGGGAAAGTAGATGGAGAAGATGGAGGAGTGCAGGGTATGTGAAAGAGGGGTGAAGAGGGCGGCAGGCAGTGCAGGGGGGATAAAGTGAGATCAGGGGTATGGAGAATTGAGTGACGAGGAGGATGGAGGATGGAGAGGTCAGGGGGATCCAGGATGGAAGGAGCAGGGGCAGTAGCGTAGCTAGCGGGGGGGGGGCAGAGGGTGCGGCTGCCCCGGGCCACGTGCTCAGAGGGGGCCCAACTGGAGCTGTGATACCATTAACTATATCAGCGTGCACAGCATGCCGATATAGTTAAAGGAAAGGGAACCTCTCACCTCCAATATGCGATCTGACATATTAGCAGACGCATATTTGCCCTAATAGCAGCTCCCTACCCATCCCTGTGCTGTAAAATTGTGTAACATGAAAATAATAAAAAACGTTTTATTACTTTCATATTTCCTATGTAGATTACAGAGTCCCTGGCCCCATGGGTGGCGCCTTGCCCTATGGGCGTCTGTTTACTTTCCGTGGTATCACGCCCCTGTGGGCATGATACCATGGAGTCACATGAGCGTCGTCTCCGTCGCTCATTCTATCCTGTTTATATGCGTTTATACTTACCATTGTGGCAGGCTTCTCTTCCGGGTTCTCCTTGTCAGTTTCAAACGTGCACTGTGCATGCGCAGTGCGCGTCTGAAGCCGGCGAGTGAGCACCCGGAAAAGTAGCCTGCCGGGCGGGAACTTTTGAAATGACACACACGCGCACGCAGTACTGACGACATCAGGGCGCACGCGCATGTGTCACAGAGGAAAGTGCCGGGCAAGGAACAGAGGACAAATTCATGCGTTCTGCTGCCTGCACTGACTGTGCGGAGCTGCAAGATCGCTCCCTGCCCGGCACGCAGCGTGTGATGAGGGTAATCTGACCAGAACCCCCCGGTGTCTGGGGCTCCGGACAACAGGTCAGATTACCCTCATTACTGACGGGCCAGCAAGGGCCTTCTGAACCTTCAGGCCCCAGTTCACTGGCGATATGTTCGCCAGTGTGTGTATATGGCTGTACGCAGTGTGTACGGGTCGTCTGTGTATATGTGTTTGTATATGTGTGTGTGTATTCTCTCTCTCTGCCTCACTTTCCCCCCTCCCCCTGGAGAAAATACGGGTCTTTTAAATAAAAGATGTTCTATATTCACCTCTATCCAGCGATGATGTCTTCGGCTCTGCTGCCTCCTGCTTCTGATCCACACTCCTTATACTCACTGAATATTCACTGCACTGAAGAGCTGGAAGTAGCAGCAGCGCTGGGGACTTCAGTGTCAGGGACTGCATCGCTGGGGACATGTGAGTATACATCAGTGTGTGTGTGTGGCTGAGTTCAGTGTATATGTGCATGTCCGCTATGTGTGTGTATGTGCTCGGTGTATCCATGTGTGTCTGCGTACAGGCTGCTACTGTGCGTGTATGGGAAGAGCGATGACGTCACCTGCGCAACTGACAGTGCTGTGGTGCATGCTGGAACAGGGTTACAGAAAATGGCAATTATGTAGGTATAGTGGTTGTTAAGAGAAGAACCGTTTCTGTGCCCCGCAGCAAATCCAGTACTAGAGACAGAAAAGGCGTCAACAGGCTCAACATTGGGATATCAGCATGATGGGAAATTTCTGTAGGTTCAAAATAGATGGAAACGGTGCTGGAAGTGTGACAAGCCATATGTGACATCAAAAACTCTGCAGATGAGTGGTGGTTGAAAAAAGTTGTCACATTGATCTGGGCTTTAAGGAAAAGACGGGAATAGTGAACAACTCCATCAGAAAGCACGTGAGCTGTAAATCACATAATATAACTGTACTATGATTTGTTACTGTGTTCCGCAGAATTGATATCTAGCACTATATGGTCACTGTATGGTGGTAATATTGCTCTTCGTCTATTTGTCACGTGGAATTTTGCCGCCATGACAGTCAAAACTTTTTTGACTGTCATGGCGGCATTGGGGTCTTTCCAGATTGCAGATTCTGACACTCCTCCTGATGGTTTCTCTGGTGTCTGGGAGCAACACAGGCAGACTTGGGTGTCGACCTGTTGTTAATAATGTGTTTTCTCATCTGTTAGGGAAATTTGTAATAATTTACTTGGATAACATTCTCATATTTACAGGATTTTGAGTCTCATTTGGAACAAGTCAGACAAGTGTTACAAATTTTCAGAGTGAATAAATTGTACGCTAAGCTAAACAAATGTGTGTTCACTGTTCAAGAACTTCCATTTTTGGGTTACATTATTTAAATTGCAGGTTTTCGGATGGATCCCACTACATTACAGGCTATTTTGAATTAGGACCGTCCCAAGAACCTCAGAGCCCTGCAACTTTTTTTTAGCTTTTGCAAATTATTACTTAATTTTTATTAAGAATTTTTCAGGTATAGGAAGATCACTTACTGACATGACTAAGACGGTTATGGACTTCTCTAAATGGACTCATGGTGCTTTGTATGCTTTTGATTGTCTTAACGGAACTCTGTCACCAAGTTATTGTTGCCCCATCTGAGAGAAGCATAATGTAGAGACAGAGACTCTAATTCCAATGTTGTATCACTTATTGAGCTGGTTGTTGTCATTTTGATAAAATCACTGTTTTCTCTGCTGCAAGATCTAGCACTTATTTAAATGTAGAGCAGGGTTATAATGAGCTCATGTATCTGTTGGACTAATTGGCAGCATGCCAAGTAGTCCTCTTATGGTAATTTTCTGCTAATTAACAGTGATTTTATAAATGCTATACTGCGCAGCCCATTAAGTGACACATCACTGGAATCAGGGTTTCTTTTCCCACATCATGCTGCTCTCAGATGAGGTGACACAAACCTCGTGACAGAGTCCCTTTAAGATGTGCTTCTCATCAGCACATGATACAACTTGATGTGTCTCAACCTTTTACGGTGGAGGTTGATGCGTCAGAAGTGGGGGTGGGAGCTGTATTGCCTCAAGGTCCGTCAATTGGTAAACTGCGTCCATGCGCTTTTTGTCATGCTAGGTATGGGGAAGTACGAAGTGAACTGCGAAAGGGAAGGGAAACCATGTGTCTAGGGAAGGGGGAGATGGTAACCGTTGATCAAACCTACCACTGGCCTCTGGCTCACCACCCTAGATAGCTTCTGCATCTTTATGCTGAGCCGGATACCTGACCCTGGCTGACGCTGAAGTAGGCCGTAGGTAGACAATGGATGGGATGAGCACTTAATCAACCCCACTAAGCTCTAAAGAACACACAGGGAATACACACAGTAAAAAGTAAACAAATAACTTATCTCCAGATGACTCAGGGAGAGAAAGTGCAATAACAATAAAATTTCACCAGATGAATATGTGGCGCCCCTGACCTGGTCAGGCACCGCTGAGTACTGCACCCATGCTGGGAGCAGTGCAACACAGGTAAACCAGAGGGCTGACCGAGGTGTGACTAAACAGGCGCATAGTAATCAGGTCTCACAAATCTACCTTTGATAGGGACCCCTGGGGAATCCAGGAGGGGGCGTAGCCTCCTTGTCCACTCAAGGGGTGTGGTAGAGAGCCTGGTTGCTAGGTGGTGTAGGCAGGCACAGTGGGGAGGGAGTAGTGAGCCAGTCTGGAGTGCAGCTCAGGGAGAGCAGACGTGTGGAGTAGACCCTGGAAGCTGACACAACACTGACAGCATCCACGCAGTGACTACCAACGGGGGAGACTGGTCACCTGGTAGTGCTACCCGAAATCCACCCAAGGCTAGAGAGAGCAAAGGGGTGGCAGAGTAAGGGGACTGCCAGGGAGGTACCCGGCCCGTACGAGTGCAGGTTCTCAGAGTAGGGGACCATTCAGTTGTCCTGCTCAACCTGCAGGTGGGGGTACTTCACGCCCTCACCACTACCACAGAGTCCGGAGCCACGTAGCGAAGAGAGGGCCCATAGTTCATTCTACCCATTTGCCATAGAGAAAGACAGCAGCCCTTTGAATACTACTCAGCCAGATTGAACACCTACCTAAAGCACCAGTTGACGATCAATGCCCGTATGACAAACTGCTCCCTGACAAAGTCACCATCTCCCGGTGTGGCGTCCTTAATCCTGCTAAACTTCTCCCTCTTCCAAGGGGGAAGTGTCCCACCCCTGACACCTTGGTGGAAGAGGTAGTCGACTCTGGCATAGCTGAGGCAGGAAACTCTGGATTCGATGCGGATGGATCAAGATGTGCATCAAGAAGACGGTTCCACACGGGTATGGTGGTGGTAGCAGAAGAAGCTGTGCTGATAGAGCAGTCGCTACCCGCATGCCTGTCTGCAAAAGAAGCAGAGGTATGGTCTCTCACTGAAGCCTGCAAGATGGCAGCCAACATCTACTCTGTATGGAAGACAAGAGACTTGATCACCGCCAATGGAACTGTACGCCACCGTGAGGCCCTAGAAGAACTGATGGAAGCTTTGCTATTGCCAGACAGAGTTGCGGTGAGCAGGGTTGAGGCCTACATTGGAGGAATCAAGGGGAGCAGTGAGAAGTGCCCTCACAGACAGAACATCCAAAGAAGCCCCAAGACCACTTACCAAAGAAACAGTCAGTCAATCTGTGCCTTTTGAATGACCCCAATCTGAAGGAGCAAGGAAAGATGGAAAGTCTTGAGAAAACATTGTCCTGACCCTACAAGAGCAAGTCTCAGAAGAAGAGGACTGAGATAGGGTGCAGCTGTGGGCTCCCGGAGACCATAGAAAGTGGCTAGTGACCTGCTTTTACTGCCAGCTAAAGAGATTTGGCAGGCCTTAGACACAGAACTGACTCTACACACCCCATACCAGCCACAGAATAGAGAGAAGGTTGGGAGGATGGGGCAGTGTAGAAAGCAAGGGCATGAGAGTCTTCCCCTTGCATTGTTCAGTGTCAGACACACCCCAGCAGGGACCACTAGGTTGAGACCCTATGAAATCCTGTTTAGAAGTACCCCCAGATACTTCAACTAAGCTTGTTGTTTGTTTAACTAAACATTTGCCTAATATACGTTTTTGAGTTTTCTCCTCCAGATCCAACCAGATCTAGATTTTTCTCTTTTTCTTTTTCTCTCTTTTTCTCTCTCTCCTCTTTTCCTCTCTTTATCTATCTTCCTCTCTTCTCAATCTTTCTCTCTCTTCTTCTCTCTCTCTCTCTCCCTTTCCTCAATCTTGCTCTCTCTTCTCTCTCTCAATCTTTCTCTCTCTTCTCTCTCTCTATTTTTCTCTTCTCAATCCTCTCTCTTTTTTCTCTCTCTCTCTCTCTTTCTTTCTTCCGAAGATCCATGCATCCCACTACAAAAGATGGCAGGCCTGAGACCAGGAGATGGCTGTCTTCCTCTTCTACCCGATAATTGTGCCAAGAAGATGATATCCAAGCCTGTGGACCAGAAGATGACTGTGCATCCCACCTTTGATGATGTCCCACCATTACCGCCTGAGGACTGAGGAGCATGAAACTTTGAGTGAAACCAACCCTGATAAATATGAGCTAATTAGAGGACTACCTCCACGTTCCCCTTCCTGAATAACGTGTGCCAGTGTGGAACATAGCCATGAGAACAGTCTAGAGAATACGGTCAGGATCTGGCTTCCTATGCATAGTCTGTTGGGTGGGGAGATTCATCCACAAGGGATGGGTTATCTCGTATGTGAGTGAGGTAACCATCGGCATTAGGACAGATAAATAGACTCGGGAAAAGTAAGGACAGACTTTTGGCTATCTCCAAAGGGGGGACTGTTATGGACAAGATTATGAACTATTATGAGTATATATGAATTATATGAAGATATCCCCAGGATGTAAGATGCTGTTTGAAACTGTACCACACCTATATCTCTTTGGCATGAGACTCAGACAGTCTGAGTCTCATGACAAGTGAATCATGCTGACATAGCTTAAATAAATGAGGAACCAAGCACAATACAATATATTGCATATTACAGAATAAGCTCTATGATAGATTACCCAATAGGAGACGTGTTACGTACTATTGGCTGCTAGCCAATAGTTCTCTTTAAATGTATTTTCCACTTTCGTATTAAACAGTCATTTTATTCTATGCAGATCGGTGTCATGTCTCTCTGGTCTGGTAGAAATAGTATGCATGCTACTACCTAATGACTCATAATTTCGAGAAGACAGATTTAAGGGGGATGCACAATTAGATTGCATCACAGTAAATTTATGGACCGCCTTATCACCAACAACCCCAAGCGTCCCTTAACCTGAAGTGGCGGTCCCCTGACCGCAATACCGAGAGTGGCGTCACAAAACTCCTAAAGAGAAGGTTCCCTACCTGTGACCAGACCATCCCACGTGGAGTCCCTGAAGGTAATGCACCGACACAACACTTGTGGGGTTTCACAACTACAAGCCGACTATCGAAACTGAAAACTTGTTAAGAGTATTAGATCTATCACCAGCACAGCACAGAGTAAGGGGGAATGAGAGTATTTAAAGACACAAAGGGAAGTGTTGATGAAAAGAGCTGAAAAGGGGAGATAATCAGCAGAGTCCTAAGAGAAAGGGATAAACCCCAAGCTGGGAAAAAGGGAATGTCAAGGAGCAGCTTGTGTAGCCAAACGCTGTGACTTTCTACAGCCAGAAACTAAAGGACTGTCTGTCAAGCATGAAACACCCATGAAAGCCTTCTTTTCTAAGAGATATCTTTGACAAAAAATAATTACGATATTGGTAATAGGGAATTGTGCTGCCCCCGCGACAGCTGACGGGATCCGCAGTGGCTCAAGGGGTCTCCAGACCTGAGGCGGGGTCACGCGGCCGCTCGAAATGAAAAAGGGGGGAAAAAAGGTACTTACAAAAGGGGGGTGGATTGGATAATTTTCATGACCCACCCACGGGTCGTGGTAAAGCGGGATACCACCGCTGCTGCGTTTGGAAGAGAGGGGCCCCCGGAAGAAGGCATTAGATCGAAACCTATAGGTCGGGTTTTCTTGGATCCTCACTCCACGACTCAGGTATATGTTATATTATTACTGAATTTGAGAGTTTTTTTATTTTTTTGCTTTTTCTCAATTGCACCTGCTTGATGTCCTCCAAATACCACCATTTTTTACCTTGGATACCTAATCTCTATGGTATGTGGCAGTATCCTTTTACATTTAACTTTGTAAGTGGTGGCTGGTGGACATTTTTGTATGGTGCTTTTGTCTAGCTGCAATTTTATGTCTCTTTCACTCTATTTTTTCTTACAATACTACTGAGCTGTGGAGTGAGTACGCCACCTGCTGGTCCTCTCACCAAAGTCTTTTTTAATCCTTTTATGCAATTTTCCTGTTTATATTAAATACTCAATAAACTCATTTTCTAATTTCACAAAATTGCCGTTGTACAGTTTTTCTTCAGTTTTTCTGCATTTATGTTCTGTATATGGCTCTATCCATGTACACACTATGGCACGGCTCGATAACCCGTGTATGTTGTATGTTCTAACTTCTACCATGCAGAAGGGCAGATTGCACAACACCCTTGTGACGACCTGATAGGCCAGGGCGTCACATTCCCCCTTGGTTAAACGTAGCTCGTCCGCGAGCTACAGGACACCAAGCATTTATTAAACTAGAAAGAGAAAAGGTTAACATAATTAACAGATTCTTCTCTAAGGAGGGAGGCACTTTTACTTTAACGTTGCAACATTTTTTTGAGTTCATCTGCCAACGGTACGGTAGGGGTATGCTACCGGTTGCGATGGCAGCGGGGACCCAACCTACCCCGTTGCGGTCCCTTCCTGCGACAGTCCAGTCCCAACGTCCCGGATCCCAATAACCCCCACCCAAACAACCTGTTCCCCCTGGAAACCTAAGGTGGGTCCTTGAGGTCCTGGGATGTGTCAGACGACTCTTGTGGCACAGGAGGTGCAATTATGTACAAGACACAAGTTTGTGTTGGTCCCGCCAGTCCTGTGACCGTGGTCCATATTTACTTAGCTATTTAAAACAACAAAGTCCTTGAAAAATTGGCAAAGTCCATGTACCAGTTTACACTTGTAGCAAATCTAGAGGAAAATCAGGTTACTTTCCCATTTAATTTAAAACCGTTTCATTAAAGCACTCATTTTCTAGCAGTTTCTATATGAAAAATAACAAACTGTGAAAAACAACAAACGAAAGCACCAATACCTAACAATTCTATGGCATCGTTAACTTTTTCAGTATTAACATTTTTAATAGTAGATGATCGGGTGTCGTAGCCACGCTTCTTTGCGGGTGCGTGCTACCTCTGCCAACACATACCCTTCCTCATACATCATGTGCTTGGTCACCTCCAGGGCATACCAGCCCCGCTCCCCGCAGTGTCGGGTGTAAGTGACCATTTCTTCAGGCTCCAAATTACGTGCGGGGTGGTTCCAAGGCAGATGTGGGGACTAGAGTTGAGCGCGGTTCAAGGTTCGCCAGTTCGCGGTTCGAGTGATTTTTGGGGGGTGTTCTAGATCGAACTAGAACTCGAGCTTTTTGCTAAAGCTCGATAGTTCTAGATACATTCGAGAACGGTTCTATAAGCAAAAGCAGGGCTTTTTACAGCTACAGTGTGCAGGGAGCCATCGCTGGCAGCCTGCCAGAAGCTGGTAACCAAGATAAACATGGGGTATCCAAGCAAAGCGCTTTGGTTAGTAACCCGATATTTACCCTGGTTACGCATGCAGGGAGCCGACACTTCCCCACTAGGCTCCGCCCCCTCCTGCAATCAGCATGTACACACTCACACTCACACCTGTCCCCAGCCATGCAGTCCCCGGCACTGACGTCCTCAGCGCCACATGGCCCCGCTAGGCTCCACCCACTTCGCACTCCGCCGCCTGCACACATGGCCCCACTAGGCTCCGCCCACCTCGCAACCGAACACATTACCTCGCTAGGCTCCGCCCACCTCACACCCACACACATTACCCCGCTAGGCTCCGCCCACCTCGCACCCGCACACATTACACCGCTAGGCTCCGCCCACCTCGCACCCGCACACATTACACCGCTAGGCTCTGCCCACCTCACACCCACACACATTACACCGCTAGGCTCCGCCCACCTCACACCGCACACATAGCCCTGCTAGGCTCCGCCCACCTCGCACCTGCACACATTACCCCCGCTAGGCTCCGCCCACCTCTCACCCGCACACATTACCCCGCTAGGCTCCGCCCACCTCACACCTGCACACTTTACAGCGCTAGGCTCCGCCCACCTCACACCGCACACATAGCCCCGCTAGGCTCCACCCACCTCGCACCACACACATTACCCCGCTAGGCTCCGCCCACCTCGCACCACACACATAGCCCCGCTAGGCTCCGCTCACCTCACACCCGCATCCATTACCCCGCTAGGCTCCACCCACCTCACACCCGCACACATTACCCCGCTAGGCTCCGCCCACCTCGCACCGCACACATAGCCCGCTAGGCTCTGCTCACCTCGCACCGCACACATTACCCTGCTAGGCTCCGCCCACCTCAAACCGCACACACAGCCCTGCTAGGCTCCGCCCACCTCGCACCCGCACACATTACCTCGCTAGGCTCCACCCACCTTGCACCACACACATGGCCCCACTTGACTCCGCCTCCCTTGCACGCGCACACATTACCCCACTAGGCTCCGCCCACCTTGCACCCGCACACATTACCCCATTAGGCTCCGCCCACCTCGCACAGCACACAAAGCCCCGCTAGGCTCCGCCCACCTCACACCGCACACATTACCCCGCTAGGCTCCGCCCACCTCGCACCCGCATACATTACAGCGCTAGGCTCCGCCCACCTCGCACCGCACACATAGCCCCGCTAGACTCCGCCCACCTTGCACCGCACACATGGCCCCGCTCGGCTTACCTGCGGTGATGAAGTCCTGCCCTCCCGACCTCAGCACTGACACTCTCCTCCATGGCTGCCGCTTCACATCTGTCACTGCAGCCCGAGACTGTCACTAGCGGTGATGTCACGGGCTGCTCGCGATACTTGGCTGTGAAGGTGATTGAAGTCAGTGTGCAGTATTAGCAGTGCAGGAGATCAGTGCAGGTAATGTACCTCACTGACAGCAGCACTTGTCTTGCCCTGCAGTGACCTGGGCTGACCTTCTGATGTTAGCTCAGGTCACTGCATTGCTCTCCCAGTCAATGGGGAACATCCTACTCTTCATTGACTGGGACAGTGTGGATCGTCATGGGAACCCCTTGGATTAAAGCAGACCTGGATTTGTTTTTCTTTCTAATAAATTGGTGAAAGAGGCAATGTGTTGGGCAATGTTTTTTCAAATAAAAATGTGTTTGTCGTCTATTTTTTTTTTTATTACTGACTGGGTTGGTGATGTCAGGTATCTGATAGACGCCTGACCTCACCAACCCCAGGGCTTGATGCCAGGTGACATTACACATCTCGTATTAACCCCATATATTACCCCATTTGCCACCGCACCAGGGCACGGGATGAGCTGGGGCGAAGCACCAGGATTGGCGCATCTAATGGATGCGCCACTTCTGGGGCGGCTGCGGCCTGCTATTTTTAGGCTGGGGAGTGTCCAATAACAGTGGACCTCCCTAGTCTGAGAATATCAGACCCCAGCTGTCTGCTTTACCTTGGCTGGTGGTCCAATTTTGGGGGGACCCCTACGTGTTTTTTTTTTAAATTATTTATTTAATTTAAAATAACAGCGTGGGGTGCCCTCAGTTTTGGATTACCAGCCAAGGTGAAGCTGCCAGCTGCGGTCTGCAGGCTGCAGCCGTCTGCTTTACCCTGGCTGACTACAAAAATAGGGGGAACCCCATGACATTTTTTTTTTAAATGTATTTATTTATTTTGGTAAATACAAGGCTAAGCACCCCTTAGTGCCACATGAAAGGCACCAAAGGGTGCAAAATTACAAAATGTAGGAGAGTGGGACATTATGTGTCTTTCTGCCATTATAATGACAGAAAAGAGGACAACCACAGGAAAATCACCAGAGCGCTCTACGCTGTGAAAGGCAGTAGAAAATGGCACTGGAGTGAACATGTGACCGCCTCATGTAGGATGAAGCTATGGATCCTGGGTAAATTTATGTATTTTCCCTCCTTCAGTTTTTTGCCAGTACGCCAAAAAAACGGAAGGCACACGGATGACAAACAGATGACATACGGACCTTATACGTGTCACGCTCCCGATGCCTCGGCACCGCTCCTTACCCACTGATCCGGTCCACGTGTTCACCGGTCACGGCTGCCGCTCCCGCTCGTGCTCTCCTGTGTCCTGTCCCCAGTCTCATGTGTCTGACTCATGCTTCTGTATAGTGTCGGGCCGCGCCCACTCACCTGGTCTTATGGGCCCAGCACTGCTGCAGCAGGATGTGACATGAGGCTGTGCTGGGTATATAAGACTGGCCTTGCCATGTGGGCGGGGCCTGATCAACGTGTCTTGTAAGCCTTGTCTTGAAAGCTAGGTGCTCAGGTCCCCCTTGTGCCGTGTCCTGTGATCATACTATTGCCTGACATTCCCACCCGGCACCTGTGCCGGATTCCTGCACTGTCTCCAGGAACTCTGAAGCCCCAGTGACTGTTCTACCCGTCCCCTGTGGGACGCAGTCCCTGCCATGCTAGTGCTCCGGCTACCGTGCACCCAGGCCTCCGGTGGGGTACAGGTCCCAGTGGATCCACCACACGGACCTAACAATATGGAACGGATTCGGATGCCACACGGATCCACCCGTGAAAAAAACGGACCGTTTTTTGCAAAGCGCAAAAACGGATCGGTTGTGTGAATGTAGCCTTATTCTAATCTGCCGTTTATAAACAGCAGGCAGAAATAAGTGAATAGCGCCCCCCAGCGTCATAAAATCTCCGGGGTTTCAGGGGTAGTTGAGACCCTGGAGATCATGATTCAGGTCGGTTTGTCCGGTCCCCGCTCACGTGATCACCGGTATACACCGTATACCGGTGATCACGTTACAGTAAATGACAGCGCCGGTAAAAAATTATTTATCTCCCATCTGGCATGAACAAACATGTCAGATGGGAGATAAATCTCGTCCCCGGTCCCCCGGTGTCGCCAAAGTGCCCCCCCCTGACCCTCTCCCGGAAAATCCAAGATGGACGCGCGCTGCATTCACCCTACCTGATTTCTGTCGCATGTGCCATGACACATGCGACAGAGAACTCCTCCCCAGGCCCTGCCAGGTCACCCCCTATAACCCCACCGGTGTTCCCCAGTGTCCCACGGTACCTGTGCAGTGTTGATCCCCCGCGGCCCCCTCCTTCACAATAGACGCTGCCGCATGCACAGAGCGGCTGTCAGCTCAGCTTCCTGTGTTCAGACACAGTGAGTGGTGGTAACCATGCATCTGTAAGCTACTGCAATGCCCTGCTCAAGAGGTAAGAAACATAGTTGATCAGGAGAGTTATACTACATTTCCAAATGGAGGGATTTGCTTTTATAGTTGCCCTGCTGAACGACTACCAAACATGAGAGTCCATTATACGCCACAAGACAACATGTCTAAATAGCGAGCTCTGTTGTTTAGTATTCATTCAGCTGGATAACTGGACTTAAAGGGGTATTCCATCTCCAAGATCCTATCCCCAATATATAGTAGGTGGAATAGCAATAATATCAGCAAATACCAATATTTGGAAATGTACAATATGTAAATAGTTCTCCTGATTAGGCATGCCCTTACCTCATGAGCAGGGCATTGCAGCTTTGGTAGCAACAGTTAAGACATGGACTCTGCTGCTGTGGACCCGGGGAGAGTGGGTGCAGATTCATTGCACCCACACTCCTCCCATGGAGGGTCTGCACTCCTAGAAAATGGGGGATACATTCAGTGAGCGTGTCCCCCCATATTCTAGACCAGTGTTTCTCAACTCCAGTCCTCAAGACCCACCAACAGATCATGTTTTCAGGTTTTCTCCAATGTTACACAGGTGACGGAATTATTCCTGGTCTAATATTGAGGAAAACCTGAAAACATGATCTGTTGGTGGGTCTTGAGGACTGGAGTTGAGAAACACTGTTCTAGACGGTGCAGAGTCATCGTGGGACCCCTTTATTTTTTTTCCTTACAATAAATTGGTGAAGAGGGAATGTTTTGGGGAGAGTTTTTTCAAATACATTTTTTTTCGTCTATTTGTTTTGTTAGTACTGACAGTTTGTGATGTCGGGTATCTGATAGACGCCATGACATCACAAACTGCTGGGCTTGATGTCAGGTGACTTTACAGCTAGTATCAACCCCATTTATTACCCCGTTTGCCACTGCACCAGGGCACGGGATGAGCTGGGGTGAAGCGCCAGGATTGGCGCATCTAGTGGATTCGCCAATTCTGGGGCGCCTGCGGCCTGCTATTTTTAGGCTGTGAAGGGCCCATAACTATGGACCCTCCCACCCTGAGAATACCAGACCACAGCTGTCCGCTTTACCTTGGCTGGTGATCCAATTTGGGGGGGACCCTACTTTTTTTTTGTAATTATTATTATTTATAAAATAATTATAAAAAAGAGCCTGGGGTGACCTCCACATTGGATCCCCAACCACGTTAAAGCTGCCAGCTGTGGTTTTCAGCCTGCAGCCTTCTGCTTTACCCTAGCTGGATATCAAAAATGGGGAGACCCCACATCATTTTTTTTTAACTATTTTAATAAATAAAAAAAATTAATGGGCTTCCCTGTATTTTGATTGCCAGCCAAGGTAACGCCAGGCAGATGGGGGTGGCAACCCGTAGCTGTCTGCTTTATCTGCGCTGAGAATCAAAAATATCGCGGAGTGCTATGTCATTTTTTTTAATGATTTATTTTTACAGCACTGTCATGGCAGGCAATCAAAATACAGGGAAGCCCTTTTCTTTTTTTAGTTATTTAAATAAATCATTAAAAAAACATATATATGGGCTCCCGCTGCATTTTTTGTATTGCAAGCTGAGGGTAATCCGAGCAGCTACTGGCTGATAACCCCAACTGCTTGGTGTTACCTTCACTGGCAATGGAAAATGCAGGGAAGCATTTTTTTTGCCAAAAAACTAAAAAAAAAATGACGTGGGCTTCGCTATATTTTTGTATGCTAGCCAGGTACAGCAGGCAGGTACGGGCTGCCCGTAACCCCCAGCTGCCTATTTGTACCCGGCTGTGAACTAAAAATATAGGGAAGCCCTTTTTTTAATTATTTCATGAATTTCATGAAATAATTAAAAAAAAAAAACAACCTGGGCTTCGCCCCATTTTTGTGTCCGGCCGGGTACAACTAGGCAGCTGGGGATTGGATCCGCAGCACAGGTTAGCCCGAGGTTTCTGGGCCCCTCTGCTGCGAATTGCAGTCCGCAGCCGCCCCAGAAAATGGCGCTCTCATAGAATCGCCATCTTCTGGCGCTGTATCCAACTCTTTCAGCTGCCCTGAAGCCGGGTGGCTTGCTGGGTAATAATGAGTTAATACTGGCTTTGTTTTACTAGCTAGTATTAAGCCAGAGATTCTTAATTTCAGGCACGTTTGACCCAGCCATTAAGAATCTCCAATAAAGGGTTAAAAAAAAACACCACACAGAGAAAAAATACTTTAATAGAAATAAATACACAGACACATTTAGAGACTCCATCTTTATTACCCCGTCACCCCTCCACGATCCTGCTCTTCTGTCTTCTTTCCTCTTCAACACATGCAGCTCTGTCTGCTCCATCAGACAGCACAGCTGCATGGGGGAAGACGCTGTGCTCCATGCAGAAATCACTCTGTGAGAGTGACCACAGGCTCCCGGCTGTAAGCGGTGGCACGTCCCCGTCACCGCTACCAAGTGCGTTGCTATGGCAACGGTGATCTCCGTTATTGACTGGCCGTGTCACCGGTCAATAGCCGGCTTCTGCGGACGCTGGTAACTATGGTAAACATCGGGTAACCAAGAAGCCCTTTCCTTGGTTACCCGATGTTTACCTTCATTACCAGCGTCCGCCGCTGTCACGCTGTCAGTGCCAGCTCCCTGCTCCGTGCACACATAGCCAGACTACACATCGGGTAAAATTAACCCTATGTGTACTCTGGCTAGAAGTGCAGGGAGCCAGCCCTATGCGGTGTGTGCTGGTAACCAAGGTAAATATTGGGTTGGTTACCCGATATTTACCTTAGTTACCAAGTGCAGCATCGCTTCCACGCGTCGCTGCTGGCTGGGGGCTGGTCACTGGTTGCTGGTGAGATCTGCCTGACAGCTCACCAGCAACCCGTGTAGCGACGCTCCAGCGATCCCTGCCAGGTCAGGTTGCTGGTGGGATCGCTGGAGCGTCGTTTAGTGTGACGGTACCTTAAGGGAATGGGGAAGCAGAAGCGTGTACCAGAGAGAATGGGGAAGCGTGTACCAGAGAGATGCAATGACAGGTCCTAGCATGACTCGTCATAGTCATGTGACCAGTCTGTAGCCAATGAGATAATAGACAAGTGACTGGTCACATGGCTATTTTGACGTCACGATAGGTCCTGCATCACTGCTGGTTACCGGGAAGATTCAGCGATCATTGGATGGAATAGCGGCAGGAGACAGAGTGCAGGACGGATCACGGGGACAGGTAAGTGTTATGGCAATGCTTATAACTGTATGTGTACATTTATAATGTGTTTTTATGTGTTTGTGATTGCCTCCCATTGTTTCCTATGGGGTTTGAGTGGTTCGCCGAACCGAACTCGAACCAGGCCTCAGTTCGGCGAACCAAACTCGAGCCGAACCGCGGCCGGTTCGCTCATCTCTAGTGGGGACACGTCCCGCCGGGACACAAACACCCCTGCTGCGAGACCTGCTTCACTGATAAAACCCCATCCCTGCTCGGGGCCAAAACGATCCACAAGACCACGGCACCATGGCCCTTTGACTCATGAAGCAGCACTCCTCACGTGCTCCTTTTCTGTTCTGTTGCGGGCGGCAAGCTCCCGTCGTCGTCGTTCTCTGGTGACGATCTCCTGCTGTAATTCTTGGCTGCCTCAGCTCCCTAGCTGGCTCTGGCTTGAACTGGACTCGTGCGGCCCTAACAGCCGTCGGGATGCCACGCGGCAGTGGAATCAGTGGACTGGAAGGTCCCGCTCCTGCTGCTGTAGGCAGAAAAACCGACTGCTCCACAGCCGGTGTTGCTGGGCCCGGGTGCTCTGCCTCTGAGGACGAGCCCGGCGATGTGGCTGGGTCCGGTCTGGCTGGGGTCCGGGTTACCGCTGACGTGACTGGGATGACGGTAGACATCGGGGCTGCTGCTGGACCTTCACATAAGAATACTGCAGGTTCCGCTGCCGGGATGGGTGATGGCAGCTCGGCGTCCGCCGAGGACGGGGTAGGTGACGGTGAAGTGGTTGCCGCAAGCGGGGGCGGACCGGATCCCTCAGCCGCCATGGCCGGATTAAGGTAATCATCAGGGACTGGGTAACTGCTTACCCTCTCTTCATGTGGTATTTCGATCTCACGGGCTTGCACCGCCACCGCCAGACTCCTCATCTCTTCCCTCCAGTGATTCAATATGAACAGGAACTGCGTCTGCATTCTCCTGCACAGCTGCTCGGTTTCTTCTTCAATCCAAGCCAAGGTCCCGGGAACAGCACGTTCCGGTGACCAGCTCCGCTCCACCATCTTGCCTCTGCATTGTCCAGGAACAGTATGGCACTCCCCCTTGGTTTTCTCCCAGCACTCCTTCGCGCGCTGTGACCCTCTGGGAACTTCCGGCTCCTGTGTCAGGCTGAGGACGAAGGGCAAGGCTTCGGCTTCGGCTTTGCGTGCTTTCTGAGGAAGATGGCGTTTTTTGGCGCGAAAAACAGCGGGAAAATGGCGGACATCGCGGGAAAAAGGATTTGAACTCCCGGACTTCACTTCTCAATGCGCACGTCACCCAGGTTAGTGGGTCCTGCTCGCATCCTGTTTGTGACGCCAAGAATTTCGAGGGTGTGCCGCCCCCGCGACTGCCGATGGGCTGCTCGGATCCGGATCCTCAGTGGCTTGAGGGGTCTCCGTACCCGAGGCGGGGTTGCGCGGCTGCTCGAAATGAAAAAGGGGTGAAGAAAGGTATTTACAAAAGGGGGGTGGATTGGATAATGTTCGTGACACCACCCACGGGTCGTGGTAAAGCGGGATACCACCGCTGCTGCATTTGGGAGAGAGAGGGAGCACCCGGGAGCGATGGGATGGCAGCTGGTGATGTTAACCCCTCTGAGGGTAGGGGGAAGGTGTCCCGGGGCTCGGTGATGGTAGAGTGGGGTCCCGTTGGAGGCAAAGGGGCACAACGTACTCACACAGTCCAAAGATGCTGACACTGACACCGGGTAAACCAAAGTCTTGAACGCCCTGGAGCTTTAGTTCGAACACGCTGGGTCCGTGCCCTTTTGGCGTTGCTGGTTGGTCTGAAGCCTTGTCCCTTGGCACTATGTTTACACTTGGTGGATCCCTTTCGCTTAAGCCCAGCTCCCGACCTCTTCCTGCCACTGCTCACTGACACTCTCTGACTACTACTGACACTTCTGGCCCTCCTTCTACCATCCCTCCATCTGGGCGGCCCTATTCCCCTCAGACTGCCCAATGGGTGTTTGGTGGGTGTGGTGCAGAGTGTTCCTCAGGATTTGTGTATACCTGTTCTTAGCAACACCAAAGGGACAGGACCCGTAGCCAAGGAGGAGCGGGTACCATGCAGAAAGGCAGATTGCACGGCACCTTTGTGACGACCTGATAGGCCAGGGCGTCACAGAATTATTGGCTATCAAGTTAGCATTTGAGGAATGCCAACACTTCCTGGAGGGAGCTATTAATCCTGTTATAGTAGTTACAAACCATAAGACCTTTCTGTACCTTGAGTCAGCTATACATCTTACACTGAGACAAGCTCGGTGATCATTATTTTTAAGAGGTTTAATTTTTTTTCTCATTACTTATTGCCCTGGTTCTAAAAACATTAAAGCTGATGCTTTGTCCAGGAGTTTTCTGGGGGGAACAGATGAGAAGATTGCTAAGGCTCAAGGTTATGCGCCGTCTGGGGTTCCGAAGAACAAATTGTTTGTTCCCCTGAATCTTTATCTTAAAGTTCTGGGAAAGTATCATGATTCTGTCCTGGCTGGTCACCCTGGGATTAAAGGTACTCTGGATTAGGTATTGTGTCACTTTTGGTGACCCAGAATCCGGAGGTATATAGTGTCTTATGTGTGTGCGCGTGCCACCTGTGCGCTCTCAATGGCATCTCACTCTCGTCCTTCTGGATGTTTGCAGCCTTTGAGTGTTCCTAGTTAACCTTTTACAGACATTTCCATGTATTTTATTATGGGTGTACGTTCCTCGTCATTTTGGTGGTGGTAGATAGGTTTTCTAAGATGACACATTTTATCGCCTTACAATCATTATCTAATGCCAAGACCTTAGCCCAGGTGTTTGTACCTGAGTTTGTTAAAGGGAACATGTCACCATTTTTTTTCCCTATTAAACCAAAAGTGCCACCTTCTGCAGCTCCTGTTCTGCATTCTATGAAGATGCACCTTGTTGCTGGCCCCCCTTCCATACCCAAAAAAGAACTTTATAAAATCTCACCGTTGTCTATGCAAATTAGTTCTGTTGGCCACATGGGTGGGCTCTATTTCGTCTCCTGTCCCCCCCTCCTGCCGCTCTTCGCCATCCACCTGTCATGATTCACAAGGATGGCACCACCGTCATCATCCACTCTGCTGCCCATGTCTTTTGCAGGCGCAGTTTGCTCTGCCCATATCACGGGCCAAGCATAAAAACACTTTCCCTCTCACCCGCCGGTGATGTATCTGCGCAGGCGCGAGATCATGGTCGTGATCGAGGTGACGCGGCTGGCAGTTCATGCACTGCGCCGACCATGATCTCGCAGATACATCACTGGCGCGTGAAAGGGAAAGTGTTTTTATGTTCAGCCCGTGATAGGGGCAGAGCGAACTGCGCCTGCGCGAGACTTGGGCAGCAGAGTGGATGATGATGGTGGCGCCATTCTTGTCAATCATGACAGGAGGACAGTAGGAGGGGAGGACAGGAGATGAAATAGAGCCCGCCCATCTGGCCAACAAAACTAATTTGCATAGACAATGGTGAGATTTTATAAAGTTCTTTTTTGGGTTTGGAAGAGGGGCCAGCAACAAGGTGCACCTTCATAGAATGCAGCACAGGAGCTCCAGAAGGTGATGCTTTTGGTTTAATAGGGAAAAAACAGCTGACAGGTTCCCTTTAAACTCCATGGTGTTATCTCTATCCCCTGCCTCTGGTAGAGTAACTCGGTTTATTGCTAACTTTTAGAGAGTTTTCTGCTCTGGGCTAGGGATTAAACTCTCTCATTCATTGACGTTCCATTCTCAGTCTAATAGGAAAACAGAACGCATGAATCAGAATTTGGAAAAGTATTTGCTTTGTTTTGTTTCTGATAACCAGGAAGAGTGGTCCTCGTTCCTTCCTCTTGCTGAATTTGCCATCAATAATCAACTCATAACTCTTCTGATATATCTCCTTTTTTTGTATCTAGGGTCATTATCCCCAGTTCTGTATGTTTCAAGAGGGGCACTTGTTGCGTGCGGGGGACAGACCACGGCAAGGGGGACTGCTCGAGATGCTCGGATCCGGGGTCATGGAGGTGGATCAAGGGGAAGCCGGACCCGGACCTGAGCACCCGTCCGTCGCCCACAAGTGAAAAGGCACTCCGCATAAAACGGGGAAGTTCACTCCCGGTGATACTGTGTGTTGGGAGCTGTGGCCCGCGAGAACTGACCCATGGGATCTTAACAGGCAATTGCGGAACCCTATCCCCCACATTGGGCTTCCGTCTCGCTCTATCTGGGCCTCCTGTGGGACAAGACCTGAAATCTTGCCACCGGCTGGTCAATTAGTAAGGTGTGTGAAGCTGTCCTTGCTCTAGGGTCCAGGTACCCCGTCGTGCATGGCCTCTGGACCGGATTCCCGCTGTCGTTACCGGCGGGCTACAACCCTGCCCCGGTCCACTTAAGGTCTCCCGCGAGCGGATCTCCGTCGCCTGTGGCCCTGTCTGCCGACTGCCACCTAGCAAGTAATCCAGTAGTCCAGGAGCTCCAACCCCTGACTACCCTCTCACTTCACACTCCTCCACTTTCTGTGTCCTCAGCTTGACTGACTTGTTCCCTCCCATTCCACCTCAGAACCCCTAGGTGGGCGTCACCATCCGCTTGTCCCTGCCCACTGGTGTGTCCCTATTGTCATGGGGGGTAACTAGGCTTTGCTGGCTGGTGTTGTGTACCTTGGATGTGGGGTTTTGGTGATGGGCCAAGGAGGAGGGAATCCTGTACCTGGAAGAGGGGTGCAGTCATCTGTGACACCCTGATTTTGTCAGGGCGTCACACACTCATCAGGGGTACCTGAGGAGGAACAATTGGTGTCAGCTTTATCATCTACATGTGAGAGGGTTCAGCAGCATTTGCATGACATGGGTTCTAAGTATAAATGTATGACTGACCTGTGTGTGGGCGATCTGGTGTGGTTATCTACAAAAACGTTAGGCTTAAGATACCTTCACTGAAGTTAGGACCTCGGTTTATTGGTCCATACAAAATCACAACAGCCATTATTCCAGTTGATTTCCGCCTGGCATTACAAGATTCACAATGTTTTCCATAGATCTCTGTTAAAAAATTATGTGGCTTCGGGAACCCCTCTTCCCTTACCTCTGCCTCCGATCCTAGTCGATGGGTCATTAAAATTTCAGATGTTCAAAATCATTGATCTTAGTTTCATTTGCCAAATCTTACAGTATTTGGTCCATTTGGTGAGGTTATAGCTCTGAGGAGAGTTTTTGGGTACCAGCCTCAGGTATCCATGTAGAGGGCCTGGTTATGATAGTCCATCGTGTTCATCCTGACAGACCAGGTCTTAGATCTCAAAAGGCCCCTTTTAGAGGCAGGGTACTGTCACATGGAGGTTTGCACAAATTTCGCCGACTGTCATGGTGGTGTCGGGCTCTGTTCACATTGCAGATTGTGATACTCTGCCTGATTGTTTCTCTGGTGTCTGGGATCAAAACATTCACTCAGAGAACCTGCTGTGTGCTGATTTATAGGCATGCTAGCAAGAGTTAATCTTTGCTAGTCTGCTTGTTAAGGCCCCGTTACTTGCAACGACGTATCTAAAGATATATCGCCGGGGTCACGGATTTCGTGATGCACATCCGGCGTTGTTAGCGACGTCGTTGTGTATAACAACTCCAAGCGAGTGTTAATGATCAAAAATACTCACCTTATCGTTGATCGTTGACATGTCATTCATTTTCATAAAATCGTTGCTGTTGCAGGACGCTGGTTGTTCGTTGTTCCTGCGGCAGCCCACATCGCTACGTGTGACACCGCAGGAACGAGGAACATCACCGT
The DNA here is from genome assembly GCF_048569485.1 of Anomaloglossus baeobatrachus. Lineage (NCBI taxonomy): Eukaryota > Metazoa > Chordata > Amphibia > Anura > Aromobatidae > Anomaloglossus > Anomaloglossus baeobatrachus. Next base: position 348,750,091 of record NC_134353.1, read on the forward strand.
ACCTGCGGCCGCCCACAATGACGAAGGAAGGAGGTGGGCGGGATGTTGCACCCGCTCATCTCCGCCCCTCCACTTCTATTGGGCGGCTGCTTAGTGATGCCGCTGTGATGCCGCACGAACCGCCCCCTTAGAAAGGAGGAGGTTCGCCGGCCACAGCGACGTCGCTAGCGTCCTAACGATGTTGTGCGCCACGGGCAGCGAATTGCCCGTGATGCACAACCGACGGCGGCGGGTGCTTTCACCAGCGACATTACTAGCGATGTCGCTGCGTGTAAAGCCCCCTTTAGGTTTCTTCGATCACATGTTGTGAGGAAGCCAATCACATCTGCTCCCATTCAATTTAAGCTGGATAAAATCTTTTACCCATGCCATCTATAAAGTCTATGTTGGTCTGTGTGGTATGATGTTCCAGATTCTATTGAAAAGTGAAAATTGTGCTATTTGCTTTTTGCTGTTATGGAAGTTTATCTGTTGTTATGTACCTTCCTTCCAACTCTTGTATTTCCTCCTGTAACTCTTATTGTCTTTACCAATGTGTGGATGCATGCTGTGTGACAGAGTTATATATCCCCATCCTGGTCACCTCCTGGTATATATGTCCCCATCCTTGTTTACTTGTCCCTTTCCTGGTGTACAGCTCTCCCAAAAATTAAGAGGCCACTGCAAAATTTTCAGTTTTTCTGATTTTTCTTTTTTTAGCTATATTTTTGAGTAAAATGTAAATTTTTCTTTTATTTTATAAACTACTGACAACGTCTCCGAATTTCCAAGCAATACATTTTGTATTTATTTTTTGAAAATGAGAAATGGTCAAAATAACAAAACAATGCATTGCTTTCAGACCTCAAATAATGCAAAGAAAACAAGTTTATAATCATTTAGAAACAACAATACTAATGTTTTATCTCAAGAAGAGTTCAGAAATCAATATTTTGCGGAATAACCATGATTTTTAATCACAGCTTTCATGAGTCTTTCACAATGCCTTTGGGTGACCTTAAGCCACTCCTGGTAAAAAAAAATGTAAGCAGTTCTTCTTTGTTTGATGGCTTGTGACTATCCATCTTCCTCTTAATTACATTCCAGAGATTTTTAATGGGGTTTAGGTCTGGAGATTTGGCTGGCCATGACTTGGTTTTGATGTGGTCCTTCATCCACACATTGACTGACCTAGCTGTGTGTCATGGAGCATTGTCCTGCTGGAAAAAACAGTCCTCAGAGTTGGGGAACATTGCCTGAGCAGAAAGAAGCAACTGTTTTTCCAGGATAACCTTGTATGCGGTTTGATTCATACGTCCTTCGAAAGTTTAATGTTCTAAATTGGACCATAGAGGACTAGAGTAATATAATCTCTGATGAGTCTAATTTTCAGTTTTGCCCAACACCTGGTCATCTAATGGTTAGACGGCGACCTGGAGAGGCATACAAGCCACAGTGTCTTGCACCCACTGTGAAATTTGGTGGAGGATCAATGATGATCTGGGGATGCTTCAGCAATGTTGGAATTATGGAATTAGGCAGATTAAACCACCTGAATGCAGGACCAGGATCACCATCGGTACATGAATGTCACACCAGAACCACCACCAGCGCATGAATGCAGTGTCAGAACCACTGTCAATACATGAATGCAGCATCAGAACCACAGTCAGCACATGAATGCATCGTCAAAACCACCATCAGCACATGAATGCATCACCAGAACCACCATCAGCACATGAATGTAGCATCAGAACCTTGAATAAAACAGCATGCTTAGCCTAATTAGCCTCATGTGCAATTGTATGGCATGAACCTACAACTCCCAGTTTGTCGTTAACAATGGTAAGGAGATGCTGGTAGTTGTTATCAATAATTATCAGACTGCGGACCATACAGGAACCACAGTATTGATAAGATGCATGTAGTATCACAAATAAACATTTATATCCAGGTACCTTACAGATGACATCTTCTCTGATCTGAGTCGTTCCCATCTCTTTTGTCTCCAAGCAGTACAGATCCCATGATGAGATTTTATGCCCACAGCTTGTCTCTGAAGACCTCCCTCTTTGTTCTTGAGCAGCACTTCCAGATTCAGTGTCTTTAAAAAGAAAAGTATAATTATACTGCTCCATAAATATCTCCCATGCTGCGCCCCTGAATAAATAATTACTGTGGTTCCTTCACAAAATATCTCGAACAACATACACACTGCCTTTATCCAAAATATCCCTCCACACTGCCCCTCTTCATAATAAACACCCAACACTGCCCCTCTCCATAATATTCCCCCACGGTGCCCCTCTCCATAATATACCCCCCACGCTGCCTCTCTTCATAATATACCCCCATGCTGCCCATCTCCATAATATTCCCCCCATGCTGCCTCTCTCCATAATCTACCCCACTGTGCCTCTCTCCATAATATACCCTCCACACTGCCACTGTTCAAAATATTCCCCCACACTGCCCCTCTCCAAAATATACCCTCCATGCTGCCCCTCTCCATAATATACCTCCCACGCTGCTTCTCTTCATAACATACTCCCATGTTGTCCATCTCCATAATATTTTCCCCACACTGCCTCTCTCCATAATATAGACTCCACACTGCCACTCTCCAAAATATTCCCCCACACTGCCACTCTTAGAAATGTACCCTCCATGCTGTCCTTTTCCATAATGTTCCCGCACTCTACTCCTCTCCATAATATACCCCCCGTGATGCCTCTCTCCATAATATAACCCCGCACTACCTCTCTCCATAATGTATCCTCCTCGCTGCCACTCTCCATGATATACCTCAGGCTGTCACTCTCCATAATATAACTCCCAGGCTGCCTCTCACCATATTATACTCCCCCATGCTGTCCCTCTCCATAATATCCCCCCACATTGTTCCCCTCCAAAATATCCCCCACATTGCTACTTTCCATAATATTCCCCCACACTGCCCCTCTCCATAATATACCCCCCACGCTGCCTCTCTCCATATCATACCCCCCATGCTGCCTTTCTCCATAATATTCCCCCACACTGCCACTCTCCATAATATCTCCTCTGCATAATATAACCCCCACGCTGTCTCTCTCCATAATATAATCCCCACGCTGCCCCTCTCCATAATGTCCTCCCTCATTGCCCCTGTCCATAATATTTCCCCACACTGCCTCTTTCTATATTATTCCCCACTCTGCTCCTCTCCATAATATGCCCCCGCACTGCCCTTCTCCATAATTTCCCCCACACTGCCACTCTCCATAATATCCCCACACACAGTTTCTCTCTATAATGTCCCCTTACACTGCCCCTCTTTATAATACAGCCCCCACACTGACTCACTCCATAATATCCCCCCAAACTGCCCCTCTGCAAAATATCCCTCCTATATTGCCCTTCTCCAAAATATTCCAAATCCTAACTGCCCTTTTGTAAAATATCCCTCCCCACGCACCCCTCACACACTGCCCCTATGAATAAATTACTCCCACAACTGCCTCTTGCAAAGCTGTGTCTCTTTCACAAATAGTTCCCCATTATGTGCCCTAACCCGCTTCCCCACCATTCACATTAATGAAGCATTTTATCTTTGGCTCCTTCATGAAACGCTTACCGCTGCCCTACATGTCTCTTCAGCGCCAATTGCAGTGTGATGACATCAGCAAGGTGCTGACTTCATCACACTGCTGCACGTCGGTGCCGCCCCAGTGCTACACTGTTCAAATGTATTTATGTCTGAGAGACGCAAATATATTTGATTAGGAAAGAGAGAGCTAAAGTCACCATCATTCTCCTCCGAAGCATGTATGCCGGGCAGCATTAGTTTGCCTTGCACACACGATCGCACTGCACAACAGGACCAGGGCGGCACAGCACAACATGCTTCCTTGTGGTCCTGCTGGTTTCAGCTGTGCAGTGTGATCTTGTACGCAAGGTAAACTAATGCTATCGGGCATACATTCTGCTGAGCAAAGTGGCGGTGACTGTAGATTGAGCAGCCCACTACAGGGACTGTCCCTTCTGTCATTTGCCAGAAATGCAGCGATGTGTGCGGCCGCAGGAGCGAGGAACAACATCGGACCATTGCGTCAGCGTAATTATGAATTACGCCGACGCTGTACCGATGATACGATTACGACGCTTTTGCGCTCGTTAATCGTATCATCCAGCCTTTACACACTGCGATGTCGCATGCGATGCCGGAAGTGCGTCATTTTCAATTTGACCCCACCGACATCGCACCTGCGATGTCGCAGTGTGCAAAGTGCCCCTTACTGCGATCTTTGGATTTCAGAATGAACAAATCAACAGTATTTGAAAAATTGGCTTTATTACTATTTTTTATGCCAGTCACCTTGTGGTATAAGTGATAGAGTGACTTTATTTCTCAGGTCAGTTCGATTACAGTGATACCAGATTTATATATACTTTTTAGGTTTGGCTACTATCACACTAAAAAATGCTTTTTTTATCAAATTAATCTTTATTGCATCACTGAATTTGAAGGCTATAGTTTTTTAATTTTTCCACCAACAGAGTCATGTGATGGCTTATTTTTTTGTAGGATGAGTTGGAGTTTTTATTGCTGCCACTTTACACGACATAATAATTTTTGATCTCTTTGTATTCCGCTTTTTGTGAGGCAGAATCTATAAGAAAAAGCAAATTACGATTTTTTTTTTGGTTTGTTTGTTTTTATGACATTTATGGTGTCCTAAAAGTAACAAGAGCTTTATTCTTTGGATAAGTACGATTATAGCATTACCACATTTATATTTTTACGTTTTTTCGTGTCTTGCCGTTTTTACACTATAAATCTATTTTATAGAGAATAAACTGTTTTTGCATTGCTGTATTCTGAGGGCTATAGCTTTTTAAGTTTTAGCTGATGGAGCTGTATGGCAGCTTGCTTTTTCTGGGACAAGATATCATTTTTAGCAATACCATTCTTACATATGACTTTTTGATTCTGTTTTATTCCACTTTTTTGTCAGCTGTATGATGAAAAGAAAGTGTTGGTTAAAGGATATTCCTCTGAATTAAGTTTTTTTCACTAGATATTTGAATTAAGAATTATATCTACTGACAAATATGAAGATAGTCTCTATTAGAATTCCCAATTTATTATAAATTTTTTATCCATCTCCCTTATGGAACAACAAACACCTTATTGCGTTTATTATATTTATCACATGTAGACACCTTAATTTTTTGTACTGAGTATATGAATTATTACAACTCTATGTAATTTTTCTGTCTAATCCCCATACCTGTATCACCATTCATAAATGTCATATGCAATGTTTGTTTTTAATATGTTAAATGAAAATTAATTTTAGGCCTTTTACTTTTTTGTTTGGTTGTTTATATTGAATTTGAGTTTATGGCCATTTATCATTTAGTAAAGGATATTTAGTGGTGATGGATCAACATTTAAAGATTTATTTTAGTAAGGGACATACCTTGCCATTAGAACAGTGCTTTAAAAAAGATCTAAAGTTTATCAACATATAACCTTTATTTTGCCCAAAATGTGATGATCATACTTTGAAAACAGCAATGACTGTAGCACAGAGAAGATTATAACTAAATTTTCTGAAGGTAACAACAGTCACCAATCAGTAGTTAGTGTACAGGCCTTTGCTTTGAATGACCTCAGCACATCTGTGGCCACAGGACATCACTAGTCTCTCACACTGCTCTGGTGTGATTTTGGTCCACTCTTGCATCCATGTAGCTGTATGGGTCCAACTTCTGCTGCAAAAGACATTCACTAAACCACGACACTTCCTCCACCACCTTTCATTTTCTTCTTAACACACTTTGGGTTCAGTCTTTCTCCAGTTTGTCAACGAACATAATGTTTCCCATCAAACTCAAATAAATTAAACTTGCTTTCTTCACTAAAATGAACTGTGGACCAATTCTCGCTGTCATGTCTACACAACATGATCCTCACCAAAGGTGAGTCTAGCCTTTTGCTTCTTTCTGGTATTGAGCGGCTTGGTCACTGCAGAGTGGGCTTTCAGTCAGAATGCTCATAAACGTGTGATAAGACAAATGCTTACCCTGTTCAGTGTTGAACTGACGAGCAATTCCAGTTGCAGTGTTGAAATGATTGCCCATAGAGATTCTCTGCACTATCATGTATTCTCTTGTGAGGGTCACAACAAGCCATCTTGGGGAACTTGAAAGCGTTTGTGATGTTGTAAAGAAGCAATATTCTCAAATTCACAGACATTGAATGACCAACTTCTCTTGCTAAGACTAAAAGGAGCACCCCTTTGGCCTTCATCTGGACAACCTGCTGCCGGAGTGTCATATCCCCACCGGAGTCCGCTCCTGCGACTTCTGCTCCGATCACCAGGCGACGCCGTGTTCCCGCCATGGATACTGCTGGTGATGGGAGAGGAGTCAGTCCCCGTGGCTCTACTAAGGGCAGGCTCCGCTCATCCACTAGGCTGGGTTTCCCTGGATCCTGCAGTACCACTGGCTGACTGTAGGTGGCGTGTGTCTTCCAGCTGAAGTTGTCATCATTCACCTGCAGCCAATGGGAAGACACCACGCCCTTCTTATTACCCCTCCTGTCATGTGACCACTGCCAGAGATAGTTCTCTTCCTGGTTCCTGTGTTATTTGTATAGTGATTCCTGTGTGCTGATCTCTGCTTGTTTCCTGACTACCTCTCCTGCATGCTGTTTATGTACCTCGCTGCCCGATCTGGATTTGACCTCTGCTTGTTTTCTGATTACGTCCTTGACTGACGATTTTGTCTCTGTTCTGCAATTCCTGGTTGACCCTGCCTGACGACTACTCTCTCGGACTGTAGCCTTCCACAAGTAGTGATCTTCAGGGCCCTGTGTAATTCCAAATCTTTGTACAGGGGTTTAAGGGTTTCAGGGTTCTGGGGGTCCTGCTTGGTGAGTGGCTTCCCTCTAGCCTGTCCATTACAGCCCGTCTGAGTCTGTGGATCTAGGCAGGCGTTACATGGAGGGTTTCACTCACTTTGGAACAGCACAGCATTTTTGCAAAGTCAGTGCAAACTGGAAAGTTAGGCTGCCAGTTAAATAGGGATTGTTAGATAATTAAGGAAGTTAGCACCAAGTGCCAGATTAACACAAATAACTTGCAAGTATCTGAAAGTGTTCTCTGATTTTGATCAGTGTTTTTTTACATTTATCTCATTTACATTTTTATTATGTGCTTTTGAAAAAAAATCAATTTATGAAATAAGCTTAAAATACTGCTAGGTTACTCATGTTAAGATATAATCACATAGGACTACACAATGACCTTAACATTTAGGAAATTGTGTGTTGTTCTCTAATTTTGATCTCCAGTGTATATTGGCTTGTTCCGGACATGCCAATACTAAATGTGTGACCTTTTTGTATCTTTTTGTTGAGACCATAAGGTTAGACTCTTGTCCCGAATCCGAGCTTTGCTTCCCTGACAATGGTCCGCTAAACTCTGTTGTGTTCTACTCCGGCTTTGCAGACGGTCCAGAGTGAACCCATTGTGATCATCTGCCTAGGCCTATACACCTGTCCATGGTCTCCTGTCTGCCAGAGGCTTCCAGTACATTTTAAGCCCATATCTTGGGAGTTATAAAAAAAGAAACAAAACAAAAAAAACCCTAAAAATTGAATACTGAGGAAGCAGCGGGAATAAAGTAAAATAAAAAAAATGGCCACTTTTGACCTAAAGACAGCTCCCTTTTAAGTAGCGTCCAAACTGTTGGAAATTATTCATGTACCCCTTTAATACCATAAACGCTTCGGTGCCTCTTGTATTGAAGAGTTTTGTTTTGAACATAATGTTTCTTTGCTTAAACAGTTATTCCCATCTCCAAGATCCTATCCGAATATGTAGTAGGTGAAATACTAATAAAATTAGCAAATACCTCCAATTAGAAATGTACATTCTTATGATTCACTATGTCACTTACCTCATGTTCAGGGAATTGCAGGAGCTTAGGTATCCATGGTTATGACCACAAGCAACTAACTATCTAACTGTAACTATATGCGTGGTCATAACTATGGATACCTAAGGTCCTGCAATGCCTTTGACATGAGGTAAGTGACATAGTGAATCAGAAGTATACTGTACATTTCTAATTGGAGGTATTTGCTAATATTATTATCATTATTATTATTACACCTACTACATATTGGGATATTGGAGATGGGAATATCCCTTTAATTACTGCACCATTTACTCTTATAGGTGATTACCACCAGAAGCGTTGGCTTCATGTGTACCTATGGTTCAGCTGTGCTACACGTGCCTATTTGCTTTTTGATAAGGCCCAGGTCAGTGCCCTTCTCTCGCAGCATGTGTGGCCGGGCTTCTTTAGTTGGTATTTGTAGCACACAGCATCTTAGTGCTCATGTTCCACAGCTGTGGAGTGCTCAGCATTTGGCATTGATTAGTAATGGAAAATTAATCATTCTCTGTTAAAACAGCATCCAATATAATGCAACTCCATCCATATTTTGTATAATCAATTTCATACGTGTGCATCGGAGGACTGCATCTTTACTATTCCCTATTCTCAATGCCCTTTTTAAGATATTTATTGTTACCCCAAAGGCCTGACTGACATAATAGCCCTTGAATGTCTTTTTCCAGTGTTGTATCCTCTCTGCTACACTTAACAACCAGTCACTTTATCATGTTTATGAGTTTTTCTATCCCAAGAGGTGGCTGGTAGAAGTGTGTACATTTATAGTGCAATCTGTCACCAGTCTTTTTTATTTTATTATATAGCACAGTCTTTATGTGTCCAAAAATAGCAATGATTTATAAAGTGACTATACAAGTATGTGAACAGGGGAACTGGTAACTTTATCATTGGATGATTCCTTTGTCCTGATGTTTTATTTACTCATAAATCAGTCTTGTGGATGAAATATACTGTTATTTCCAGTAGCTGTAAATGAGATGTATGTCTGGGAATGAGCACATTATTATACAATAAGGAAGTAAAATGAAAATGCATTTCATGTATTGGATTGTCCTAAACTTTTAAGGATTAATTGACTAGTATCTGTGCCATAAATAACATTTACATGGAGCATAGTATCCTAAGCTAAACTATTATGGGTTTTTTTTTTCTATTTTTATTTGTCCCTCTCTTCTTCAGGTCATTATAGAATGGCAAATAGTGGAAGTTATTTTTTACAGGAGAAATTAACTTCTTTTATGTGCTAGATTGTAAATTTACCAGTTGTGGTATGTGTATGTATTTTATACTATGAGCTGTCAAAGGAGAGGAGAGTGGATAGTCCAAAGGAGGAGGATTTATAGGTTTACAGCAGTGAAAAAAAAACAGAAAGAGTTGATTAGGTGGGGGTTGTGCTAGTTCTAGTGCTAGTCTTTTACCTCACCTCAAAGCAGGATTCACATTTACATTGCTCGGTAATGCTGATCTTCTTCTTTGATGCAGGTGTTAAGAAGTGAGGAGGTAGCTAACACCTGAAGAGATTGCTACTGTGATTTTTAATATGATTGTATGCCATACTAATGTATTCTGTATATGTTGATGTGTATTGCAACTATTTATTGTATGATTAATGACTTGTAATGCAAATGTATTGCCCAGGGTTATGGGGTGCTCCCGGGCAGTGTATAACTGGGAGAATGTCACTTCATGGCCGTTGCCCGATTCCGTGCCCTGGGTGCTTTTTTAAAAAGGGGTATATTTACAGGGGAATTAAATGAAAGTTTATAATGTGACACCACTTGCAGGTTGCGGCTATGTGGATGGAGCCGCCGCTGCACAGTTTTCACTACTGGGGTTGGTGTTAGTGGCAGCCTGGATGTTAGGCCCTCTGCAAGCCAGGCCAGGCCCCAGAGGATAGGTTAAGTAGATGGGTGTTGAAAGAAAGTAGGCCACACAAGGGGTTGCAGTGTAACTGGTTCCTTTACTCACAGCAAGGTGGAAACTGGTCACCCGAGGAAGGCTGGTGTTGACCGCAGATCCCCTTAGTCCCAGTGCTGGTTTAGTGACATGGTGGCTTCTTTCCCCTGCACCTCTCTTTGGTTGGTGGGTCCACGTGGCTTGAAGCGGCTGGGGGTCCCCTCCTGGTAGTCTCTCAACGGCAGTCTGTATGATGGTAGCGTGAACCCTGTGGGGTCGGAGTCTCTGTTTTCTGGTCTGGTTCCCCGGTTCTCCCATTGCTACTGTGTCCCAAACTTCAAGGTCAGTGAGGTCCTTGATGTTTCCCTCACTGTGCAGATTTTATGAGGTTTGCTTGGAGCGGTTGCCTGACCTAGGATCCTGTACCCCGTCGGTGCTGTGGTGCCGGGAGTACTCCACCGGCAACCAACTGCCTGGGACCTCAGGTCACTGTCTCACTCCTTTCAGTGCGTCTGCTCACTTCCTCTCTCTGTCACCGACTCCTACAGATTACTTTCTGACTCTCCACTGTCTGCCCCTCCCACCTGGTCGTCTAGTGGACTGGATCAGCTCCACCTCTAAGTGGCCATCCATTGGTCCTACCCTAACCTGGTACCAGTTTCTGGGGAATTTGGGGAAAAACAGGAATTAACGGGAATGTTTTTGTTATTACTGGCACTGGTCTTCTGAGTCCCTAGAGGGTAGGCTGTTATGATCCGGAACCATGGAAGACCACCATAAATCATTGATAAAAGGTGACAAGAGCATTGGTAACTAATCTGGCTGCCATCCCCTTACTAACCATCAACATTAGAAGCAGCCGAGGGGTGAACTAACATCCTGTGCACCGCGAACCCAGCTGGAGAACTAGCTATCCTAAAGGAAGGAAAGATGAATAGCTCTCTGCCTCAGAAAATAGATAAAGAATAGCAAGCCCCCCACATTCAAAGACTGCGGTGATATAGGAAAACACAATACACAGATAGATGATATGATTAGCAAAGGTGAGGCCCTACTGACTAAATAGGAAAGGATAGGAAAGGGACTGATGGTGACCAGAGAAAAAACCCTGCAAAAATCCAAAAACCTGATAGTACAAAAAGCCCTCAGATCGCTAGATCAGAACTCCGCCCTATACTAGACGCTCTTGTCATACCAATGAACAGAAAGCAGGAATCATTACAAATTTAAGAAGCAACAAACATATGGACTAATAGAAGCAATACTCCAAACATAGCTGTAGGGAGCTTCCCTGCTAAGCAACTGAGAGTGAAGATCCCTGCATGCAAATAAACTGAAAACAACCACAGCAAATGACAAACTCAGATAAGAACAAAAAGAACCAAACATCAAATAAAGAGCCAAGCACTTATCTGGGGTAGATGTGGTCTGGAGCAGGATGTAGCAGGCTAGTGTACAAAGAACAACTGACATCCGGCATAGCCTGCTATCAGACCAGGGTATAAATAAGCAGAGAGTTAGCAATGGAAATGCCCATTGCTCAACACACCTGGTCTCTGACCAAACCATTCCTGGCCACAAGAGGGAGCCTCACAGCAGCAAAAGCATAACTGACATTCACAACAGTAGGCCCTGCATCCTGGTGGGGATGCAGTACCTTGTTGATGGCTTCAGGGGCGCTACACAAATGTGTGGGGAAAGTGAAAGTGTCATTGCAGGCACAGGGTAAAGAAAGAGTTACAGCTAGCCAGATTTTGAGATGGCTTACTTTTTTGTAAGTAAGAAAAGTTACTTCCCATTTAGACTGAGTTGGCAGTAAAGTGAAGACAGTCACAGGTATAGTGACTAAATAAACTGTTCATTTTGCATTGTGTGGATATATTGTTTATTTTAGATTGAGTGGCAGTCTGGATCTGTGAATTTACAGTTGGCATCAAGCCCAGAGGTTAGCAATGTAGAGGCGTCTATCAGACACCCCCTTTACTAACTCGGCAAGTCAAGAGTTAAAAAACACACAGACACAGGGGAAAAAAGTTTATCTGAATAAAGCATCCCCCACACTCCCATGTTCACCAATTTATCAATTCTAAATAAATCCTTGAAAGTCTGCTGTAATACAATGAAGATTAATGTTCTACAACGTTCATTGATTCTTATGGCGTTTTATTCTGACTCCGTGCCATAGGAACATAAAATAATTATCCTATATGGGAACCTGAATAAACCACAGAGGTTATCAAATAGCAATTAAAGTTAGCATTACAGGTTTATATTCTTCATTTTACAAGTCACCCAGGAGACATTTGTAGGTGACACATTTTTACGTTTCACATGTAACAATTGTTTGGTCAATGACCATATTGCAAATCTCTTATGTCCAAGCCAATCTTCTCTCTTCTCCAATTTCCATGACGTCTTGCTGTCAGTCCCATTCAAGCGATGGTACATGACCTGAGTAGATAGTTAGTATTCCTGCTACTGCACCATTGTTCTTTCCTTGCTGTCCTGCTGCATCAAGTCTCCACTACTTTGTTACTCTGCTCTACTTCATTGAGTTCTCCACCACTCAGGTAACTCTACATGATCAAGAAACTACTAACCTATTACGCAACTCTGCTACTGTATATCCAAATATCCAGAACTCGCGTTGCACTGCTCAAATAAGTTACATCCATGTCTCCACTACTTCTGCTATCCAGATCTGCCACACCCAAATCTCCATGGCTTCAATTCTATTGCTCAGTTCTGCTACATCTAACATCTATGCCTCCACTACTCCAGTTCCACTGTTCATTTCTGCTACATATGTTCAGCTTGACACCCATTTAGCTACATCTACAGTACTGCTGCGTTACTGGCCAGTTTATAGCACCAGCACCACCTGTCTGTACTGCTGCAACATTGGCGTCCCTGTATCTCCAGTTTCTCTGACCGCTGCACCTCCTGGCTTCTAGGACCTAGGCTCAGAATGTGGCTTTTCAGGCCACACGCTTAGGTCACGTGCACTCCCCACTTCTTAAAGGAGCAGCCCCTGATGTGTTCCCAGCTTCATGCTGGGAAGTACCAGTTAAGTCCTTGATTGCTTCCTTAGCCTATTGCTGGGGAATACAAGTTATTTAAGGCACCCTCCCCTATTGGAAGGTGCCTGTGCAATGTTGTTTCATGTAGCCAGTGTCTGTTCCCTGGATCCTGCCTCAGATATGGTACTCGCTTGTATGCCAAATTTTGTTCTTGATTCCAAACCCGTTCTGAATGCCTGAACTTGCTCCAGTGGCCCAGTCCATTTTTGATCCCATTCATGGTTCCAGCCTGAGTTCCTGATCCTGTTCCTGGTTTATGGTTCCATGCCAAGTTCCTAATTCCATTCCTGATCCCATTCTTGGTTCCTGGTTCAAGCTTCAGTTCCTGATTCCATTACTGATTCTATTCCTGGTACTTTGTTCCAGCCTTAATTCCTGATTCTGTTCCTGATCTGTTCCTGGTGCCAACCATATCCTGTATCCTGAATCCATGCCCATGTCCTGCTACCAGCCTGTGTTCCTGTATGCTGAATTGTGTCCGTGTCCTTGTGCCAGCCTGTGAACCTGTATTCTGTATCTGTGCCTGTGTCATCTTACTAGCCTGTGTTCCTGTATCCTAAATCTGTGTCCGTGTCCTGATGCCAGCCTGTGTTCCTGTATCTATGCCTGTGTCCTGGTACCAGTTTGTGTTCCGGTGTCCGTTCCTGTATACATGTACCTGATCCAGTCACATGTGTACCTGTACCAGTTTCCACCCTGCCTGTTATCTTGATCCTGTCCAGGCAAAAAGCTTTGTTTCATCTTTCCTGTCTTCGCTGGTGTCAGTTTCTGCAGATCTGGGAACTACCTTCGAGTGGTACCTAGCAGCTATCTGCTTCAGAAATCTAACCTCACCATCAGAGACTTTAGAGAAGACCAGTTAGCCTCTTAGACATGCCCTTTCATGTAAGTCCGAGATCCGTAGTCCAGTAGATCCACATCCCCATCCTGGTCGAATTGGAAGTTGCCACTCAACCTGTAACAGATGCTTTAACCCCCATATGACTGGCCACATTTTAGTCTTTGCACTTTAATTTTCTTCTAGCCTTTTTCCATAACTTTTTATTTTTCTACTGACAAGAGGGCTTCTCTGTGTTGCTGGACAAATTCTAGTTTGACCCCATAAATGACACCATGCATTTTACTATGTAATGTACTAAAAAATGGGGAACAAAACTCCAAGTGGGGTGAAAAAAATGCAATTAAACCCATGTCTTTAAGGGATTAATTTCTTTATTTTTGTATTAAGACAATGGAGATTATTAAAACTTCTCTATTTTTTAAAAAACTTTATTTTATAAATATTGGCTTATTTTTTTACTTCCCCTATGGAACTTGAGAATCCAATTGTTTGATGACTTTTACTATATATAGTAACATTTAGGTATTGCAGTTTTAAAATGAAAATTATGATTTCCTATGAAGTTAAGCAACAGGCTGGTCTTCATTGACGTAGAAAGATGGCAGTAGCTGTACAACACAACAAACACACTCTGTGTATGGATTCGGCACAGTTGGGAAGGGGTTAAGACCTCCTTAGGCTCTGTGTGCACGCTGCGTATTTACCGTGGATTTTGCAGCGGATTTGCCGCGAAATTGCTGCAGAAAATGTGTCTAACATTGCTGCAGTCCTTCCCCAGCAAATCCTATGGGTATTAAAAAATGCTGTGCGAAAACACTGCATTTTTTTTTTACCAGCGGATTTTACCGCGGATTTTCCGCTGCGGAATTAATGAGCATGTCACTTCTTTTCCGCAGGTACCTGCGGTTTTTGCCATAGATAATGGTAAAACCGCGGGGACCAACTTGCGGAAAATCCACTGTAAATCCGCGGCAAACCGCTGAAAAACCGCGACAAATCATGGCAAAAACGCAGGTGGGGTGCTGTTTTACAGCGGTTTTTACCACGGGTGCGGGATTCTTTCAGAGGGTCCGTTTTTTTCCTCAAGAAAAATGCACTTTCTAGTGCACCTTACACAAGGCAAGAATCACCAAAGGAGCGCTTCTTAAATTATGTACGTCCCAAGTCATCATTTGTGGGGGTTTAAGTAACTTTTCTTTGTCTTGAAGTATTTACTAACACTCATTGCACCAAATTCATCAAAATTGCACACTCGTTTCATAAATTGCCACAAAGTAACAGCTTGTTTCATGTCATTGACCTCTTTTGCCACTTTTTGATTAAAAAAGTAGCATGTTTTTCGAAATATTGCAAAAGATGTGGATTTTCAAACAACATGCATAAAACTACATCAGGGGACAACTGGAGCAGAATGGTACTAGAAAATCGAAATTGATGAATCAGCTAAAACTGTTGAATAGTCTCTACTCACAAAGCAAAAAAAACCTAAAACCCAACAACAAACAAGGACATATAAAATAAACTTCAAAAAGAGGTGTAAATAGTATATTGAATTGGTTGAAAACACAAAACTCATAAAACTGGACAAAACATGGTGTAAAGATGAAATGGGGACATAAGCCCTGATTCATCAAAACAATTTTGCCAGAATTGTAAACTAAATTGCTTTGAAAAAGGTGCAAAATGTTTGTAACTCACAGCTGTACAAACTTTTTGCTACTTTTGTCAATTTCATGCCAGTTTTTCCAAACTCCTCCAAAGTTGGTGGCGCTGGGGCAGAGACATCACGCCACAACTGTCTAATTCATGACGAGATGTGGCATTCCTTAGGCACACGCTACTTGTAGGACACTCCTAATTCATTAATGATGCTCCACAGAGCACAATGTGATTTAATGTGCATCATTAAAGTCCATAGCCCCATCTGCGCAAATATCCAACTTATGATAAGAGCATATCCATAGGCCCTAATTCATCGTTTGTGGGTCTTTAGGTGACTTTCCTATGTTGTATTGTGGCGTTTTTATTGCATTTTGGCAATGGAAACGCAGCATTCCATTCAAGACTTTATGGATAAAGTTTTGGCAAACCTCGAGAAAGCAGGAAGCTTCTAAAACAGTGTCGTTTTATGCAAATCACCACTCTAGTGTTTTTATTTCAGCGCTAGAGTGGTGCTATTAATCTAAAGTCAATGCACCTAGTATTGAATTCACCCAAACCGTATTAATCTTTTATCGGCACTGTTCCGATCCTGTGGCACCATCTTCTAACCGTAACTTCTGACTGCCAGAAGTCAGAGGTAATGGTCAAAAGCTGCAAATACAAGTCTATGAGAGTCATAACGAGACTTTTATAGACTTAGATTGAGTTATGACTTGGGCTGGGCGGACCTGGACTGTAAAAGTCCGGATCCGCGCGGTTTTAAAGTTGCCCGGGTGCCGGCTGTTTGATCCAGATCTTGAAAAATTAAAAAAATTCATACTTACTGAGGCTCCGGCCAGCTGTACGCTGCTACTGTGGTGCTGATCGCTGCGCCTGCTGCCTCCCTGTGCTGCTCATTTCATATGCATGGCTTTCTCCGCCCACCGGCCACCTTGGTGTCTGTAATTGGTTGCAGTCAGATGTGCCCCCAGCCTGTGTGACGTATCTCCGTTCATCCAGTCACCGCTCATCTGTGACTCATTCATTCTGCACTCACAGCGGGCAGCCCTGCTGCTTTATGGCCACTCGCTGTGATATTCAGATGTAGCAGAGCTGAATCGTCGTGGGACCTTGTGTGCATTACATCGGACCTGCAGGGATGTGTTGGGGTTAATAAAGTGGTGAAAGAAGGTGTTTTTTTGTATTTTATTCCAAATAAATGATTTTTTCGGTGTCTGTTTATTTACTTTCACTTACAGATTAGTGATGCGGGTGTCTCATAGATGCTGCCATCACTAACCTAGGACTTAGTGGCTGCTATAGGCTGCACTTAACTCTTTATTACCTCAATTGCTACCACACCAGGGCAATGGGAAGAGCGAGGTAAAGCTCCGGAATTGTCACATCTAATGGATGCGACAATTCCGGGCAGCTGGAGGCTGATATTTTTAGGCTGAACCTGCCAAGCCTGAGAATACCAGAACCCAGCTGTGAGGCTTTATCTTGTCTGGGTATCAAAATTGGGGGACTGCACTTCGTTTTTTTAAATTATTTATTTAAGTAAATAAATAAATAAATAAATTCCTCTTAGGCTGGAGTCACACTTGCGAGGGACTTGCACGAGTCCCACTCCCCGGACACAAGCATGCAGCTGCAAAGAACTGCATGCAAATATATGCTCCTGTCAGGAGAGTGTGCGGCTGCCGGGTAATGCGATTCGAGACTCGTGCAAGTGTGTGACTCCGGCCTTACAAGAACCGTATGACTTGCACTAGTCTCGCATGGCATCACCTGGCAGCCGCACACTCTCTGAACACAAGTGTGCAGCTGCATAGACATACATGCAGATGCACGCTCCTTTCAGGAGAGTGTGCGGTTGCTGGGTGATGCGATATGATACTCATGCAAGTCATATGGCTCGTGTGAGCACAATGTAAGGTCGGAGTCAGACTAGCGCAGGTCTCGCATTGAATCTCCCGGCAGCCGCACACTCTCCTGACAGTGTATTCTATGCAGCTGCACGCTCCTGTCAGGAGAGTGTGTGGCTGCCAGTTGATGCGATGACAGACTCATGCAAGTGTGTGACTCCAGCCTTATTTTGATAGCCATGATAAAGCCAGACAGCTGGTGGTTGCAGCCTGTAACCGTGGGCTTTATCTGTGCTGGTATCAGAAGACGGGGACCCTGCACTGATTGTTTTATTTATTCCTTTATTTTTATAAAATGATACTTACCCGCAGACATTTGCACTTCTTTCCTCGCCTATCAGCCATCCTTGTGCCTGTGATTGGTTGAAGTCAGCTGCCAGGCTGCCACTCAGGGTGGGGGGGCGTGTCTAACTCTAACCAATTAAACGCGCCGGTGGGCAGGGAAAGCAGTGAATATTCAATGAGGGTTAATTGTCGGCTCCGGAAGTGAATGCGTGACCTGGAAGCAGCTTGCTGCCATGATGGATGTTCAATGAGTACACCGCGTGCGCTCCTACCACCCATCCATTCTACCAACATTTTTAATCTTTCAATTCTGGTTCCTATAGACTTATATGGGTACCAGATTCTGGACTGGATCCGGGTTTTTTTTAAATTTAGCAGGGACCTGCTGATCCCAGTTTTCTGCGAGTCCGCACAGCTCTAGATGTGACAGCAAAGACTGGAGCAGTTGGCAGGTCACAAACTGGGAGTGGCGCTGATAGAAGATGAAGACAACAGAAAAATGTTGCTTCCTGGTATAAGCTATGTTGGTTGAGGCCCCATCCCTTCTGGTCCCATGGGTAGACATCAGTACAGGTCCTTTTAGTCACAAAGTAAAACGATTGTATAATAGAATTAGCATAAGTAACAGGAGAAGGAGATAACTATGAAGACCCACCCCAGCTATCAGCGGCTGCAGCTGCTGTCACTCAACAAACTGCTGATTTTCCAAACTTAACTTACTTGGATTTCAAAACCTAAACATCCTAGCTGACACCTAAAGGTACAGTATGTATATTGGAACAATGAAGTCTTATTTGGACGATCAAAGACTATGAGTTTTCAGTGAAAACTGCTTCAGGAAATGCTCTTTCTTTGGCTATGTGCATATGTAAGGTCATCACAGGGTATTGGGAAATCTGCCCTTCTGTGCAATATCCACCTCCTCCTTGGTTATGGGTCCCCAACTTATGGTGTTCCCAATACCAGCCAATCAAAATCCTAGGTACACTCCACACCACACCCACCAGACACACCAGTGGACGGCCTGAGTGGAATAGGGTCGCCCACTTGGGGGTTGGTAAGGGGAGGTCAGGAGTGTCAGGAGTAGGTCAGTGAAGTGTAGGAAGTGAAGGAGAGAGGAGGTAAGAAGCCAGGCTCCTTGGAAGTAACTAGGTGGCAGACAGTGGTCTGGGCCTAGTAGGAGCTGAACTCCCAGTTGCAGGGGATCGTGAAAAGGGGCACGGAACTGTCGAGGAGGACAGCCCATCACCGGGCTGGGACCAAGGCACAATGGGGTACGTGGATCCTAGGTCAGGGAGTAGCTTCAGGCAACCTGACAATTTACCCGACGAGGACGGAGCCTTCAAGATCCCCTCTCTACCCACTCCAAAATCGGGATACTAGTGCAACGAGGGGGATAGGACTTTCCACAAAAACAGTCCAGAAAATCCCAAGCGTGAACTCTGAGAGCAAGCTCCCACAGTTAGCCACTCTGGGGAGCAGGACTCAACTTGTTTTACACTACAGGGGCCAACTAGAAAGAGAACTTAGTGCCAAGAGAAAGGTCATAGATCATCAGGCAACACCAGTGGGAACGGGACCCAAACTAGCTCCCCTCAGCGGCAGTGGTCTCCAGAACTTTGGTTTACCAAGCTGTCGGTGTCAGCTTTATGGACTGAGTGATACGCAAGTGACCCTTTCACCCCAACGGCAGTCCCCAACTCCATCACCGAGTCCCGGGGCATTCCCCCTACCCATGGAAGGGTTAAAACACCTAGCTGCCCACTGTATTGTCCCCGGGTACTCCCAGCTGCAGCGGTGGTACTCCACCTTACCACACACCACGGGTGGCATCATGAACTTTAAATATACAATCCTCTGTAAATACCCCCATTGAGTGGCCGCACGACCCCCGGGTTCGGACGCCCCTCGAGCCACTGCGGATCTGGATCCGAGCAGCGGACATGGGGGCGGCACACATACAATGTTTTTTAGAAACCATATATGATGCCATATATGATGCCATATAGATGCAGAATATGTACACAGCAATGTAATTTTGACATTGTTGTGCATTATATTTATTTTATAGGGCGCTTTTGAGGTGGCGTCTATACATACCCTTTGAGAAGTTTTTTTTCTGCATTTTTGAAGAGGTTTTAAAGTGTGCTTGCAGAGGGTTTTTTTCCCTGAAGCATTTTTTTCGCAGCGTTCTGATTGGATAATATCTAATTTAGACTGTTTTCCAAAAGGAGATGTTTCAAACAAGTGTCATGCACTTTCTTTTCATCCCAAGGGTTTTTCAAAACCCGATGCCAGAGGAAAAGCTCGCAAAGAACTTACGGTAACATGTGACTAAAGCCTGCTTTACACGTTGCAATTTCGCATACGATATCGTATGCGATTTGCAACGCCCCCATCGTATGTGTGGCACGTTCAATTTGTTGAACGTGCCACACAAACGATTAACCCCCGTCACACATACTTACCTTCCATACGACCTCGATGTGGGTGGCGAACGTCCACTTCCTGGAGTGGGAGGGACGTTCGGCATCACAGCGACATCACGTGGCAGCCGGCCAATAGAAGCAGAGGGGCGGAGATGAGCAGGACGTAAACATTCCGCCCACCTCCTTCCTTCCGCATTACCGGCCGGGAGCCGCAGGACGTAGGTAAGATCTGTTCATCGTTCATCATCACACTGCAATGTGTGCTACCCCGGGTACGATGAACAATCTGACGTACAATTCATGAGGAATGTACGACGTGCGTGCGATGAACGTTTTACCGTTCAATCGCAATCACACGTAGCTGTCACACACTACAATGTACCTTACGATGCCGGATGTGCGTCACTTACGACGTGACCCCGCCGACACATCGTAAGATACATTGCAGCGTGTAAAGCGGGCTTAACAAGGAGATTTACAAGCGAAATTAATAGAAAGCAGCTTTCAAGTATCTTTTGAGTGATTTTTCAGGTGTGTTTTCAGACCTACTTGAAAAGACTCTCAGTCTGTCTCAGATTCCTAAGGCAGAACTAAATTGAGAATGGGCAAAAAGTTTTCTATGATTTGAACAGTAATTATGGGAACTCAGTTATCTCTGCTGCATATCTAGCAGAGCTTTGAATGCACCCAAATCACTAATTAGCAGCTTTTTGTTTACAATATATATTGAAAGAAAACTTCTAACCTATGGTGCGAATGTAGAGTGGTGTGAGTAGGTAGTCGTGAGCGAGGAATTGATTCTGGACGACCCCTTACGCTACATGGTCCTGGCTGGGTGTGTGGACTTTGACCATGTGGGATGGGAACCCTTGCAGTGACATGTAATAGTTTCGGCACCCCCAATCAAAATTACTGTTATTGTGAACAGTTAGGCAAGTTGAAGATGAAATCATCTCTAAAAGGGATAAAGTTAAAGATGACACATTTTCTTTGTATTTTAGGGGGAAAAAGTATTATTTTTATCTTACATTTTAAATTTATTTTTTAAAAAAAGGAAAATGGGCCTTTGCAAACGTTTGTGCACCCTGCATAGTTAGCACCAAGTTGCACCCCCTTTGGCAAGTATCATAGCTAGTAAATGCTTTTTGTAGCCAGCAAAGAGTCTTTCAATTCTTGTTTTAGGGATTTTAATCCATTTTTCCTTGGAAAAATCCTTTAGCACTCTGAGATTCCAGGGTGACCTTGTGTCCATTGCTCTTTTGAGATCTAGCCACAGATTTTCAATGATGTTCAGATCAGGGGGATATAAGGACAATTCTAAGTCCTTCAGCTTGCTCCTTTTGTGGAAGTCTATTGTGGATTTTGACATGAGTTTAGGATCATCAATCATCCATTTGTGAAAGTAATTTATTTTTAACTTCAAAATTTTTACAGGTCATTTTATGTTTACATCCATAATCTGTGAAAATTCCATTGAATCCATTCTTCCCTCTACCTGTGAAATGTTTGTCTTACATTTCCAACCCCTAAGCATGACTGATTCACTCCCATGCCTAATGGTTGGCAAATTATTGTTTTCCTTACAAATCTGTGCCCTTTTTTCCCACACATATCTTGTTCATTGTGGCCAAAGAGTTCTATTTTAACCTCATCACTGTACAGGACTTGTTTCCAAAATGTATCATGTTTGTTTAGTTGTTCTTTTGCATACTTCTTACGCTGAAGTTTATGGTGAGGATGCAGGAGAGGTTTTCTTCTGATGACTCTTCCATGAAAGCCATATATGTGCAGGTGTTGCTGAACAGTAGAACAATATACCACAACTCCAGTCAAGCTGGGGTTCTAATTTGCCTCTCAAGCAAACCTACATTTTGGTTGGGCTTCCAGACCTTACCTTGACCTCCACTGTTCCTGTTAACTGCCATTTCATAATTACATTTCGAAGTGAGGAAAGGGCAACTTGAAAATGCTTTGCTATTTTTTTGCAGCCTTCTCCTGCTCTTTGGACCTCAACCATTATCATTTTTAGAGTGCTAGGCAGCTGCTCAGAAGAACACATGGTTGCTGTTTTTGGCACAAGGTTCGAAGAGGCTGGATTTTTATAAAGCTGTGAAACATGCATTATGTGGCCTTTCTTGATGATGATAGTGAACAAGCTATAACCCTAACAGGCTAAATAAGGAGGTTTGCATACATCAGGAAAATCTTGTTGGTTGTTACATCTTCTCCTCCTGGAACAGCTAGAGATAAGTTTGTGATTTTCTCTTGTGTGTTTGTTATCCCTGTGTGTCCTTTAGTGCCTAGTTGGGTTGATGAAGAGTTCATCCCATCTGCTCCCTACCTAGGACAAAGATCAGGGTCAGCCTAGGTTCGGGTATCCAGCTCTGCGCTTTGGTGTGGAATCTATCTAGGGTGCTGAGTAGAGTTGAGCGCGGTTCGTGGTTCGTGGTTCTCCAGTTCTAGGCTCGAGTGATTTTGGGGCATGTTCTAGATCGAACTAGAACTCGAGCTTTTTGCAAAAGCTCGATAGTTCTAGAAACGTTCGAGAACGGTTCTAGCAGCCAAAAAACAGCTAAATCTTAGCTTGGTTTCTGCTGTAATAGTGTAAGTCACTCTGTGAATCAAACTATTATCACATTTCAGTGTATAGTGTGCGTGAACAGCGCCTTCAGATCACTGCTGTTTCTATAATGGCGATCGCCATTTTTTTTTTTTTTTTTCTTGTCTTCCTTCCCTAAGCGCGCGCGTCTTGTGGGGCTGGCCAGCATGTCAGCCAATCACAGACACACACACACCTAAGTGGACTTTGAGGCAGAGAAGCAACGGCATGTGTGATAGGATCTGCATGTCACATGTCCCTGCATTATAAAACCGGACATTTTCTTCACGATCGCCATTATCTGCCTTCTGCGTCTTTGGTGTCAGACATCACTGTCGCAGTTCCGTCCTTTGTCCTATCGCCGATACAGCTGTATGCGCTGCATACACAGCGTTAGACAGCTTAGGGAGAGCACATTCTAGCAGTCCTTTTAAGGGCTCGTACCGGCAGGGTCAGAGAGCCATAGGTGACAGGTCCTGCAAACAGCAACAGCGTCTGTGTAGCCCAGGTCAGGGATTTCCTCCCTGCATTTCACCATTAGGAGGGAATAGAAAGGCAGGCTTCCATTCCTCTACCCAGAGCACCACAATCCTGCCACTGTACCCTCTTGTCCTCTGCACACTCCAACTCATTCTAAGTAAGCCATTATACTAGCAAACACTCAGTGTACCTAGTGGCATCCTATCTGTGGCTATTGGACTTTGCTATAGTCCCACTAGTGCAAAGACATTTGCAGAGCACATCTGCCTGCATTGCACACTCCAAGTTTTTTAAACTAAGCAATTTTACTAGCAAACACTCAGTGTACCTAGTGGCATCCTATACGTGGCTATTGGACTTTGCTATAGTCCCACTAGTGCAAAGACATTAGCAGAGCACATCTGCCTGCATTGCACACTCCAAGTTTTTTAAACTCAGCCATTATACTAGCAAACACTCAGTGTACCTAGTGGCATCCTATACGTGGCTATTGGACTTTGCTATAGTCCCACTAGTGCCAAGACATTTGCAGCACGTCTGCCTGCGTTGCACACTCCAACGAATTATAACTAAGCCATTATACTAGCACACACTCAGTGTACCTAGTGGCATCCTATACGTGGCTATTGGACTTTGCTATAGTCCCACTAGTGCAAAGACATTAGCAGAGCACATCTGCCTGCATTGCACACTCCAAGTTTTTTAAACTCAGCCATTATACTAGCAAACACTCAGTGTACCTAGTGGCATCCTATACGTGGCTATTGGACTTTGCTATAGTCCCACTAGTGCCAAGACATTTGCAGAGCGCATCTGCCTGCGTTGCACACTCCAACTAATTATAACGAAGCCATTATACTAGCAAACACTCAGTGTACCTAGTGGCATCCTATACGTGGCTATTGGACTTTGCTATAGTCCCACTAGTGCCAAGACATTTGCAGAGCGCATCTGCCTGCGTTGCACACTCCAACAAATTATAACGAAGCCATTATACTAGCAAACACTCAGTGTACCTAGTGGCATCCTATACGTGGCTATTGGACTTTGCTATAGTCCCACTAGTGCCAAGACATTTGCAGAGCACATCTGCCTGCGTTGCACACTCCAACTAATTATAACGAAGCCATTATACTAGCAAACACTCAGTGTACCTAGTGGCATCCTATACGTGGCTATTGGACTTTGCTATAGTCCCACTAGTGCCAAGACATTTGCAGAGCGCATCTGCCTGCGTTGCACACTCCAACAAATTATAACGAAGCCATTATACTAGCAAACACTCAGTGTACCTAGTGGCATCCTATACGTGGCTATTGGACTTTGCTATAGTCCCACTAGTGCCAAGACATTTGCAGAGCGCATCTGCCTGCGTTGCACACTCCAACTCATTATAACTAAGCCATTATACTAGCAAACACTCAGTGTACCTAGTGGCATCCTATACGTGGCTATTGGACTTTGCTATAGTCCCACTAGTGCCAAGACATTTGCAGAGCGCATCTGCCTGCGTTGCACACTCCAACTCATTATAACTAAGCCATTATACTAGCAAACACTCAGTGTACCTAGTGGCATCCTATACGTGGCTATTGGACTTTGCTATAGTCCCACTAGGGCCAAGACATTTGCAGAGCGCATCTGCCTGCGTTGCACACTCCAACTAATTATAACGAAGCCATTATACTAGCAAACACTCAGTGTACCTAGTGGCATCCTATACGTGGCTATTGGACTTTGCTATAGTCCCACTAGTGCCAAGACATTTGCAGAGCGCATCTGCCTGCGTTGCACACTCCAACAAATTATAACGAAGCCATTATACTAGCAAACACTCAGTGTACCTAGTGGCATCCTATACGTGGCTATTGGACTTTGCTATAGTCCCACTAGTGCCAAGACATTTGCAGAGCGCATCTGCCTGCGTTGCACACTCCAACTCATTATAACTAAGCCATTATACTAGCAAACACTCAGTGTACCTAGTGGCATCCTATACGTGGCTATTGGACTTTGCTATAGTCCCACTAGTGCCAAGACATTTGCAGAGCGCATCTGCCTGCGTTGCACACTCCAACTCATTATAACTAAGCCATTATACTAGCAAACACTCAGTGTACCTAGTGGCATCCTATACGTGGCTATTGGACTTTGCTATAGTCCCACTAGGGCCAAGACATTTGCAGAGCGCATCTGCCTGCGTTGCACACTCCAACTAATTATAACGAAGCCATTATACTAGCAAACACTCAGTGTACCTAGTGGCATCCTATACGTGGCTATTGGACTTTGCTATAGTCCCACTAGTGCCAAGACATTTGCAGAGCGCATCTGCCTGCGTTGCACACTCCAACTAATTATAACGAAGCCATTATACTAGCACACACTCAGTGTACCTAGTGGCATCCTATACGTGGCTATTGGACTTTGCTATAGTCCCACTAGTGCTAAGACATTTGCAGAGCACATCTGCCTGCATTGCACACTCCAAGATTTTTAAACTCAGCCATTATACTAGCAAACAGTCAGTGTACCTAGTGGCATCCTAAACGTGGCTATTGTACTTTTGTCAATTCACAGTATTGGAACGTTATTTGCAGCACGTCTGCCTGCATTGCACACTCTAACTTTTTTAAACTCAGCCATTATACTAGCAAACACTCACTGTACCTAGTTGTATCCTAAACGTGGCTATTGTACTTTTGTCAATTCACAGTATTGGAACGTTATTTGCAGCACGTCTGCCTGCATTGCACACTCTAACTTTTTTAAACTCAGCCATTATACTAGCAAACAGTCAGTGTACCTAGTGGCATCCTAAACGTGGCTATTGTACTTTTGTCAATTCACAGTATTGGAACGTTATTTGCAGCACGTCTGCCTGCATTGCACACTCTAACTTTTTTAAACTCAGCCATTATACTACCAAACAGTCAGTGTACCTAGTGGCATCCTAAACTTGGCTATTGTACTTTTGTCAATTCACAGTATTGGAACGTTATTTGCAGCACGTCTGCCTGCATTGCACACTCTAACTTTTTTAAACTCAGCCATTATACTAGCAAACAGTCAGTGTACCTAGTGGCATCCTATACGTGGCTATTGGACTTTGCTATAGTCCCACTAGTGCCAAGACATTTGCAGAGCGCATCTGCCTGCGTTGCACACTCCAACTCATTATAACTAAGCCATTATACTAGCAAACACTCAGTGTACCTAGTGGCATCCTATACGTGGCTATTGGACTTTGCTATAGTCCCACTAGTGCCAAGACATTTGCAGAGCGCATCTGCCTGCGTTGCACACTCCAACTCATTATAACTAAGCCATTATACTAGCAAACACTCAGTGTACCTAGTGGCATCCTATACGTGGCTATTGGACTTTTCTATAGTCCCACTAGGGCCAAGACATTTGCAGAGCGCATCTGCCTGCGTTGCACACTCCAACTAATTATAACGGAGCCATTATACTAGCAAACACTCAGTGTACCTAGTGGCATCCTATACGTGGCTATTGGACTTTGCTATAGTCCCACTAGTGCCAAGACATTTGCAGAGCGCATCTGCCTGCGTTGCACACTCCAACAAATTATAACGAAGCCATTATACTAGCAAACACTCAGTGTACCTAGTGGCATCCTATACGTGGCTATTGGACTTTGCTATAGTCCCACTAGTGCCAAGACATTTGCAGAGCGCATCTGCCTGCGTTGCACACTCCAACTCATTATAACTAAGCCATTATACTAGCAAACACTCAGTGTACCTAGTGGCATCCTATACGTGGCTATTGGACTTTGCTATAGTCCCACTAGTGCCAAGACATTTGCAGAGCGCATCTGCCTGCGTTGCACACTCCAACTCATTATAACTAAGCCATTATACTAGCAAACACTCAGTGTACCTAGTGGCATCCTATACGTGGCTATTGGACTTTGCTATAGTCCCACTAGGGCCAAGACATTTGCAGAGCGCATCTGCCTGCGTTGCACACTCCAACTAATTATAACGAAGCCATTATACTAGCAAACACTCAGTGTACCTAGTGGCATCCTATACGTGGCTATTGGACTTTGCTATAGTCCCACTAGTGCCAAGACATTTGCAGAGCGCATCTGCCTGCGTTGCACACTCCAACTAATTATAACGAAGCCATTATACTAGCACACACTCAGTGTACCTAGTGGCATCCTATACGTGGCTATTGGACTTTGCTATAGTCCCACTAGTGCTAAGACATTTGCAGAGCACATCTGCCTGCATTGCACACTCCAAGATTTTTAAACTCAGCCATTATACTAGCAAACAGTCAGTGTACCTAGTGGCATCCTAAACGTGGCTATTGTACTTTTGTCAATTCACAGTATTGGAACGTTATTTGCAGCACGTCTGCCTGCATTGCACACTCTAACTTTTTTAAACTCAGCCATTATACTAGCAAACACTCACTGTACCTAGTGGCATCCTAAACGTGGCTATTGTACTTTTGTCAATTCACAGTATTGGAACGTTATTTGCAGCACGTCTGCCTGCATTGCACACTCTAACTTTTTTAAACTCAGCCATTATACTAGCAAACACTCACTGTACCTAGTGGCATCCTAAACGTGGCTATTGTACTTTTGTCAATTCACAGTATTGGAACGTTATTTGCAGCACGTCTGCCTGCATTGCACACTCTAACTTTTTTAAACTCAGCCATTATACTAGCAAACACTCACTGTACCTAGTTGTATCCTAAACGTGGCTATTGTACTTTTGTCAATTCACAGTATTGGAACGTTATTTGCAGCACGTCTGCCTGCATTGCACACTCTAACTTTTTTAAACTCAGCCATTATACTACCAAACAGTCAGTGTACCTAGTGGCATCCTAAACGTGGCTATTGTACTTTTGTCAATTCACAGTATTGGAACGTTATTTGCAGCACGTCTGCCTGCATTGCACACTCTAACTTTTTTAAACTCAGCCATTATACTAGCAAACACTCACTGTACCTAGTTGTATCCTAAACGTGGCTATTGTACTTTTGTCAATTCACAGTATTGGAACGTTATTTGCAGCACGTCTGCCTGCATTGCACACTCTAACTTTTTTAAACTCAGCCATTATACTAGCAAACACTCACTGTACCTAGTTGTATCCTAAACGTGGCTATTGTACTTTTGTCAATTCACAGTATTGGAACGTTATTTGCAGCACGTCTGCCTGCATTGCACACTCTAACTTTTTTAAACTCAGCCATTATACTAGCAAACAGTCAGTGTACCTAGTGGCATCCTAAACGTGGCTATTGTACTTTTGTCAATTCACAGTATTGGAACGTTATTTGCAGCACGTCTGCCTGCATTGCACACTCTAACTTTTTTAAACTCAGCCATTATACTACCAAACAGTCAGTGTACCTAGTGGCATCCTAAACTTGGCTATTGTACTTTTGTCAATTCACAGTATTGGAACGTTATTTGCAGCACGTCTGCCTGCATTGCACACTCTAACTTTTTTAAACTCAGCCATTATACTAGCAAACAGTCAGTGTACCTAGTGGCATCCTATACGTGGCTATTGGACTTTGCTATAGTCCCACTAGTGCCAAGACATTTGCAGAGCGCATCTGCCTGCGTTGCACACTCCAACAAATTATAACGAAGCCATTATACTAGCACACACTCAGTGTACCTAGTGGCATCCTATACGTGGCTATTGGACTTTGCTATAGTCCCACTAGTGCAAAGACATTTGCATAGCACGTCTGCCTGCATTGCACACTACAACTTTTTTAAACTAAGCAATTTTACTAGCAAACACTCACTGTACCTAGTTGTATCCTAAACGTGGCTATTGTACTTTTGTCAATTCACACTACTGCAAATCTATGTGCAGCACCTCTGCATGACAACCTCGTGCTCTGTTTTTAATAAGCTATAATGATAGCACAAAATACTGCCATTTTGTGGCATCATAGAACTGGCTGTTGTATTCCATTAGTGCCCCACTGGTGACAAGCTATTTCTAGCACCTCTACATCACACCCTCATGCACATTTTGCTACGCTAATGTTATAGCAAACTCATGGAATTCATTGCTGCATTTCATAATTCGGAGGGATAGAAAGTCAGGCTTCCTTTAGCTTTTCCTTCTGTTCATAGACAGCATCTCCAAGACAAATTTCCCCTACACGTCTAAGTGTGGAGAGGCAGCTAGTGCGCATGCGTGTGCCGATGTACCCCAGCTGCAGCATAATTACAGTGTTTCGCCTAGTGAGTATGCTCAGCCTGACTGTGCCATTCCTGACGCTAAGTTTTCATTTCGGGATACAGCGCATGCTCCCACACTAAGTGTGAAAAGCCTCTTTGCACAGGTGCTTGCATTCCGTGCCGGGTCTAAGTCCTGTTTTGGGCATAGACACCATGCTAAAGCTGATAGTCTTTTTTCAGAGACTGTATTTCATGCTACTGAGCATGCTCAGGCACTTCCTGCATCAGAGACTAGGTCCGGTAATGAACTCTTTGGCCCTGGCCCTGATGTGGGGGTCCCATATAGACCACAGGGCATCAGGTGTCCTCCCAAATGGCTTGCAGAGGCCCACACCTATGACTTGTCACCGCATTATTGATGCTCAGACGATGACTGGTGAGGTGTTTGGGTCATGGCAGCCATGAGGTCATCATTGAAGTTGCGTTTCCAAATAGGACGCTAGTTATGCCACTCATGACGTGTCACTCTACTTTTGTCTCCAGGAGGTGCATTGTGGTTCACCCTGGTTTGGGGCGGACCCAGGTTATAAAAGGGGCTGGAGCCAACAAGGAGGTGCGCAGTCTTCTATTATGCTCCGAAAGAGCACACCTCCATGTGTTGAACCCATTGCGGCTTTAGGCCAGAGGTAGGCAGGGATCGGGTGGTGGATGCAGGCCACCACCACAGTTGGTAACGCAGAACGGTTAAGACCAGCTCCTGTCCTAACAGTCCTGCTTGTGCAGCCCAGTGGCATTAACAGGCCTGCTGCTGCTGATGCGCCTGCTGTCCACAGGTGTGGCCCCTACGCACACGGTCAGCGTACTCAATGGCCCCTGTGTTGTTAACAGGGAGTTCCTGGGCTGGGTGGGCATGTGGACCCTGTGACGCTAACAGGGCTCACAGTCTCCAGATCCGAATGGCGTCTAACTCGGTTCAGGCTACTATTAGTTTCATAGCCACACAGCTCTGTATCCTCCACCAAACCTTCAAGTTGCCAACCTCTCCTTTTCCAACTGGGAGCACGGTGGACACTGACTGCTGATGGGGATATATACCTTTCTCTTTCTTTTCTTATTAATTTTCGTTATATAGCGGTCACAGATTATATACCACTTTATCCAAATCTGCCAGTCCCACTGTAACAGATGTTGTTTCTTCAGCAAATGTTACAGTTGCTTAACCACCAAATCCACGGACCAAAACTTTTTTCCCCTTTCCAACACACCTGTTCCCCTTTCCAACAGCATCTGTCCTTTTTCAACTCATTTTGGGATATGACCAAAAGTGCAACTGTGCAGGGACACCGTACTCAACGCCATCTCAGCACAGCAGCCATCCCTCGGTCCCTCCGATGTGGACAAGTAAAAGACCATTTCCTCCTATCCATGACAAAGCGTTGAGATTCACTCTGTGCAGCACTGGTGTTTAGTGGACAAGTAGATCTAAGATTGCGTACCACATTCTGCAGATACTCCTGTATACGTGCGTCTATTTCTATGGCAGGAATTAGTTCGCCAAATTTTGTCTTGTACCGGGGATCTAACAGTGTGGCAACCCAGTATTCAGGATTAGTTCAAATTCATACAATCCGAGGGTCATGTAGGTAGTGCAGCAAGAAGGCGCTCATGTGTCTTGTGCATCCAGGAGGACCAAGTCCTTGGTGTGTTGGTGGCAGAGAGGTGAGAATCGTGCATCCTTCCTCTGCCCTCTACCCACAACCTCGCACAACCGAAATGTGAGCAAGCTCTCACTCATCTGCTGAGTCTTCCATGCCCATCGCCAGTTCGTCCTCCATTTCTTCATGGGCTCCTGCACTTTCATCAACACTTTTTGCTGATACTATGCGCCCTTGTTAATCCCTCTCCCTCACCATGAATGCCGCATAGGTGCCGCTGACCATCTGGACCTCGTAGATCTTGTTATCCCTTCCGCATATGACTCCTCCTGTACTTCCTCCCCTTCCTCTTGTCCCAACACCTGACTCAGAATAATAATTACAGTGTGCTCCATCATGTAGATGACCAGAATTGTCACGCTGAGAATGACATTGCCAGTGCTAAACATCTTCGTCGACATTTCAAAACTGTGTAGCAGGGTGCATAGGTCCTTGATCTGACACCACTCCAGCAGCGTGATCTGCACCACCTCTGGATCAAGTTATCCCAGGCTATATGTCTTACCGTATTTCAGCAGGGCTCTGCGGTGCTGCCACACACGCTGCAACATGTGCAGATTCCAATTCCTGCGTGTCGAAACATCGCATTTACGGCGTTTAACTGCCAGACCCTAAGACTTCCGGAGTGATGAAAGTTGTTGAGCTGCTGTGTGCGCACGATGGAAGTGAGCACATAGCGAGCGTGCCCACTGCACAAGGCCATGTAGGCCGTGATGGTGTTTTAAAAATTGCTGGCGAATTCGGTTCAACACGTGAGCCCTAAAAGGCACGTGTGTCACATTGCCCTGAGGATGGCCCGCAGCCAGGTTTGCATCATTGCCGCACACGGCTGTTAAGTCACCAACGTAGTCCGCTCCGTCAATTTGTACTCCGGTTGCCAGGTGACAACGTGTTCCTTTCATGAATAGTGCTGATGATGTGAGAGTAGTCGATGCCAGCGGCGCAGGTGGACGCAGGTTATGCTCACCCACTGGGCTGCATTACCTTGACAGATGCAGAATCTCTGGCTGAATGTAGCTGGTGGGTATCTCACAGATGAAATACCATTATTCAGCTACAACCAATGGGAAGACACCACACCCTTTTTTATGCCCATCCTGTCTGCAGACCACTGCCAGACATAGCTATGAACCTCTGGTTAATTTTACCCCCAGTTCAGTTTTATGATTTTGTGTGCTTGTTACCTGACTACTTTTCCTGCTTGCTGTTTATGTACCTTGTTGGCCGATACGCATTTCAACTCTGCTTGTTTTCTGATTCTTTCCTGGCCGTCCCATTCTGTTCCTGTTCCTCAATTAATGTTTTGACCCTGCCTGACTACTATTCTCTGTAATAGCGGTGTGACTCACATTTCCCATACATTTCAAAGTAAAGCTTTGACCGCCTGATGGCATTGAGCTCTGCTGCCAGCATAGTAAGGAGGTGTGTGGTAGTCCTTGTGCGCAGTTGCAAGGAAGGGTGGCCTGACCACACAGGGTTTGCGCCAAGGTAGAGGACCCACACGAGGTTGAAGAGGCAGAAGCAGTGTATTAACTTCTACATACAGAACAAGGATTGAAACAACTCGTGGGGACGGCAAGACTTGTACAGCAGACCCTTCTCCATCTCTCACCATAGTTTGCCAGTGCCCAGTCAGTGACATGTAATGACCCTGTCTATGCTTACTGGTCCAAGTTTCTGTGTTGAAATGCACCCTGTCGCACACAGATTTTCTCAAGGAAGTGGTGATGTTGTGTGCGACATGCTGGTGTAGCGCGGGCATGCTTTTCTTGGAGAAGCAGTGGTGATTGGGCATGTGGTACTGGGGCACAGCGACAGACATAAGGTCTGTAAAATCCTGTGTGTCCACTACGCGTAAAGGCAGCATTTCGGTAGCCAACAGCTTACAGAGGGATAGAGTCAACCACTTAGCTTTGTCATGGGTCACAGTAAGTGGCCTTTTATTTGACCACATCTGAGGGAAAGAGATCTGGCTGCTGTCTGTAGACGGTGTTGAGTAGGGTGTCCCTGGAAAAATGCAGGTTTGTGAGAAAAGTGCAGGCGGAGACATGATGTTGCCTTCATCTTGCCTTCAGATCTGTTCATCTTGTATCATTTTTAAAAAACACATCAAGCAAGGGTTACTCCAAGCGGAGTCTACCTTTTTTCCCAACATTGGGCACACAGACACCCCATCAGTGGCAGCACTTGTGCCCTAGTTGCAAACAGGATGTTTTGATTTGCATCAAGCACATTCCAAATCCACAAGCATTTACTCTCCCCAGGCTGACACAGGGGTAGTAAATTCCTTCTGGATCCATGACTTGTTCATTTTGATGAACGTCAGTGTGTCCACATTGTCACTGGACAGACGCGTGCGCTTATCTGTCAGCACACACCCAGCAGCACTGAAGAAGACACGTTCAGAGACAACGCTGGCAGCTGCACACGACAAAATCTCCAAGGCGTAACTGGAGAGCTCTGTCAATTTTTCTAGATTTGAAGCCCAAAAGGAGCAAGGCTCCATTTGCAAAGTCATTGCATCGATGTTCATTTGGAGATACTCCTGTATCATCCTCTCCATCCGTTGACTATGTGTCAGACTTGTTGTCTCTGGTGGCCTTGCAAAGGAGGGTCTAAAAAAATTATGAAAATATTCCATAAAATTGCTGTTACCAGCACCAGATACGGTCCTACTGGTACGGGTAGACTGTTGAAGATGACGATGCCGTCCCATGTTTGTCAAGTTACAACTGGGAGAATCACTCCCTTCACCTGCACGGTTGTTTGGTGTAAAAGCCGAGCTAAGATCGAGTAACAGCTTATGCTGATACTCCAGCATACGTGCGTCCCTTTCTATGGGTGGAATTATGTCACAAAATTTGGACTTGTCCCGGGGATCTAATAGTGTGGCAAGCCAGTAGTCATCATCACTTCTAATTTTGACAATACGAGGGTCATGTTGGAGGTAGTGCAACAAGAAGGCACTCATGTGTCTTGCGCAGCCATGCGGACCAAGTCCACGCTGTGTTTGTGGCATAGAGGTGCTAACCGTTCTTTCTTCCTCTGACATCTCCCCCCAACCTCTTTCAACTGAATTTTGACCAAGGTCTCCCTCATCCGCTGAGTCTTCCATGTCCATGGACAGTTCGTCCTCCATATCTTCATGTCCTCCTGCACCTTCCTCAACATCTCGCCTGCTACCATGCGCCCTTGTTGATCCCTGTCCCCCATGGTCCCATGCCTGCCGCGTTGGTGATGATGAACGTCTGGACCTTGGTGATGTTGTTGTGTCTTGCGCATATGAATCCTCCTGTAGTTCCTCCCCTTCCTGTTGTCCCACCCCCTGACTCCGAATAGTGTTTAGCGTGTGCTCCAGCATGTAAATGACTGTAATCGTCATGCTGATAATGGCATTGTCAGCGCTAAACATATTCGTCGCCATGTCGAAACTGTGCAGAACGGTGCATAGGTCCTTGATCTGAGATCACTCCATCAGGGTGATCTGCCCCACTTCTGCATCTCGTTGGCCCAGGCTATACATCATGACGTATTGCACCAGGGCTCGCCGGTGCTGCCACAGTCGCTGTAACATGTGGAGAGTTGAATTCCAGCGTGTCGCCACATCGCATTTCAGGCGATGAACCGGCAGGCCGAAAGACTTCTGGAGCGATGCAAGTCGCTCAGCTGCGGCGGTTGAACGGCGGAAGTGAGCACTGCAGACAGTTTACGTGCCCTGGTCAGAAGGCCATCTAGGCCGGGATAGTGTGTTAAAAATTGCTGGACAACAAGGTTCAACACGTGAGCCATACAAGGCACGTGTGTCACCTTGCCCAGGCGAAGGGCCGCACCCAGGTTTGCAGCATTGTCGCACACGGCCTTACCAGGCTGCAGGTTGAGTGGAGACAACCATTTATTAAACTCGGACCGCAGAGCTGACCACAACTCCTCAGCTGTGTGACTCTTATTCCCAAGACATGTCAAGCTAAAGACCGCCTGATGCCGTTGCGCTCTGCTGCCAGCATAGTAATGAGGGGTGCGTGATTCCTTCTGCGCAGTGAGAACGCTGGTGGCCTGACCAGGCAGGCTTGGGGCGGAGGTGGAGGACCCAGATGAGGTGGAGGATGCAGAAGCAGTGGCGGAACTTGGACAGACAGAGGATTGACACACAAGTCATGGGGACGGCAAGACTTGTGCAGCAGACCCTTCACCATCTATCAACATAGTTACCCAGTGCCCAGTCAGCGACATGTAACGTCCCTGTCCATGCTTACTGGTCCAAGTATCGGTGGTGAAATGCACCCGTTCACACACAGAGTTTCTCAAGGAAGCGGTGATGTTGTGTGCGACATGCTGGTGTAGCGCGGGCACACCTTTCTTAGAGAAGTAGTGGCGACTAGGCATCTGGTACTGGGGCACAGCGACAGACATAAGGTCTCTAAAATCCTGTGTGTCCACTAGGCGGAAAGGCAGCATTTCGGTAGCCAACAGCTTACAGAGGGATAGAGTCAACCTCTTAGCTTTGTCATGGGTCGGAGGAAGTGGCCTTTTATTTGACCACATCTGAGGGACAGAGATCTGGCTGCTGTGTGTAGACGGTGTTGAGTAGGGTGTCCCTGGAAAAATGCAGGTTTGTGAGGAAAGTGCAGGCGGAGACATGATGTTGCCTTCATCCAACGTAGGTGCTATCGATGTCTGAGAGAGCTGTACACACTCACTTGTTTCCCCTTCCAAACCAACTGACGACCTACCAAGCAAACTGCCTGTTGCGGTTACAGTGGTGGAAGTTTTGCGTGGAAAAACAGGTATGACAGCTGTCCCCACAGTCCTAGAAGATGAAGAGCGCGCGGATGCACTGGAAGGGGCGGGCGGTGGATGGTTCGCTCCGCTAGGCCGCATTGCAGCACAGTGAGCTTCCCACCGGGACCTATGATATTTATTCATGTGACGATTCATGGAAGAAGTTGTCAAACTGCTGAGGTTTTGACCTCTACTAAGAGAATCATGACAAATTTTACATATCACATGATTTGGGCGATCTTTTTCTATGTCAAAAAAGGAACAGGCTAGGCAAGGCTTAGAGGCCATGCGACCTGTTGATGCACCCCGAATAATGCTCATAGGCAGAGTGGTGGCTGAGGATGCAGTTGTAGACGTGCTACCAGTGCTCCGACTCTGTCCAGGAAGGCGCAAGGTAATTTCGTCGTCGGTTGCATCCTCCTCCACCGCCTCTGTTGACCTCCTCGAGTGCCTGACTGGGGGTTGACAGTAGGTGGGATCTAGAACTTCATCATCAATTGTTGTGTTTGCACTCCCCTCCCCCTCAGACCGAGCCTCTTCTTGCCCTGACCGAATATTTAAGTTGTCATCCCAATCGGGTATCTGCGTCTCATCTTCATCAGTATGTTCCTCATTGCCTATAACCACAGTTGTTGGAAAGGCAGCATTTTGGTAGCCAACAGTTTGCATTTTATGAAAGTCAACCTCCAAGCCATGTCATGCCCTTCTAAAAGCATGTATAACACAGCGAGGGGACTCCAACCACAGTCTCCCTCGTTTCCACTCACTGGGCCACACACACCCCACTTGACTGGCATCGGTTGAGCTCCCTTTTGAAAAAGAAAAAGATGCTTTGCATGAAGCACTCTCAAAAATACGCGTGCCTTTCCCGTCCCCTGGCTAACCCAGGGGAAGAAAAGTCCTCTGAGAGCCATGACTTGTTCATCTTGGTTCTTTTAGAGACACAGCGAGGGGACTCCAACCACAGTCTCCCTCGTTTCCACTAACTGGGCCACACACACCCCACTTGACTGGCATCGGTTGAGCCCCCTTTTGAAAAAGAAAAAGATGCTTTGCATGAAGCACTCTCAAAAATACGCGTGCCTTTCCCGTCCCCTGGCTGACCCAGGGGAAGAAAAGTCCTCTGAGAGCCATGACTTGTTCATCTTGGTTCTTTTAGAGACACAGCGAGGGGACTCCAACCACAGTCTCCCTCGTTTCCACTCACTGGGCCACACACACCCCACTTGACTGGCATCGGTTGAGCTCCCTTTTGAAAAAGAAAAAGATGCTTTGCATGAAGCACTCTCAAAAATACGCGTGCCTTTCCCGTCCCCTGGCTGACCCAGGGGAAGAAAAGTCCTCTGAGAGCCATGACTTGTTCATCTTGGTTCTTTTAGAGACACAGCGAGGGGACTCCAACCACAGTCTCCCTCGTTTCCACTCACTGGGCCACACACACCCCACTTGACTGGCATCGGTTGAGCTCCCTTTTGAAAAAGAAAAAGATGCTTTGCATGAAGCACTCTCAAAAATACGCGTGCCTTTCCCGTCCCCTGGCTGACCCAGGGGAAGAAAAGTCCTCTGAGAGCCATGACTTGTTCATCTTGGTTCTTTTAGAGACACAGCGAGGGGACTCCAACCACAGTCTCCCTCGTTTCCACTAACTGGGCCACACACACCCCACTTGACTGGCATCGGTTGAGCCCCCTTTTGAAAAAGAAAAAGATGCTTTGCATGAAGCACTCTCAAAAATACGCGTGCCTTTCCCGTCCCCTGGCTGACCCAGGGGAAGAAAAGTCCTCTGAGAGCCATGACTTGTTCATCTTGGTTCTTTTAGAGACACAGCGAGGGGACTCCAACCACAGTCTCCCTCGTTTCCACTCACTGGGCCACACACACCCCACTTGACTGGCATCGGTTGAGCTCCCTTTTGAAAAAGAAAAAGATGCTTTGCATGAAGCACTCTCAAAAATACGCGTGCCTTTCCCGTCCCCTGGCTGACCCAGGGGAAGAAAAGTCCTCTGAGAGCCATGACTTGTTCATCTTGGTTCTTTTAGAGACACAGCGAGGGGACTCCAACCACAGTCTCCCTCGTTTCCACTCACTGGGCCACACACACCCCACTTGACTGGCATCGGTTGAGCTCCCTTTTGAAAAAGAAAAAGATGCTTTGCATGAAGCACTCTCAAAAATACGCGTGCCTTTCCCGTCCCCTGGCTGACCCAGGGGAAGAAAAGTCCTCTGAGAGCCATGACTTGTTCATCTTGGTTCTTTTAGAGACACAGCGAGGGGACTCCAACCACAGTCTCCCTCGTTTCCACTCACTGGGCCACACACACCCCACTTGACTGGCATCGGTTGAGCTCCCTTTTGAAAAAGAAAAAGATGCTTTGCATGAAGCACTCTCAAAAATACGCGTGCCTTTCCCGTCCCCTGGCTGACCCAGGGGAAGAAAAGTCCTCTGAGAGCCATGACTTGTTCATCTTGGTTCTTTTAGAGACACAGCGAGGGGACTCCAACCACAGTCTCCCTCGTTGCCACTCACTGGGCCACACACACCCCACTTGACTGGCATCGGTTAAGCTCCCTTTTGAAAAAGAAAAAGATGCTTTGCATGAAGCACTCTCAAAAATACGCGTGCCTTTCCCGTCCCCTGGCTGACCCAGGGGAAGAAAAGTCCTCTGAGAGCCATGACTTGTTCATCTTGGTTCTTTTAGAGACACAGCGAGGGGACTCCAACCACAGTCTCCCTGGTTGCCACTCACTGGGCCACACACACCCCACTTGACTGGCATCGGTTGAGCCCCCTTTTGAAAAAGAAAAAGATGCTTTGCATGAAGCACTCTCAAAAATACGCGTGCCTTTCCCGTCCCCTGGCTGACCCAGGGGAAGAAAAGTCCTCTGAGAGCCATGACTTGTTCATCTTGGTTCTTTTAGAGACACAGCGAGGGGACTCCAACCACAGTCTCCCTCGTTTCCACTCACTGGGCCACACACACCCCACTTGACTGGCATCGGTTGAGCTCCCTTTTGAAAAAGAAAAAGATGCTTTGCATGAAGCACTCTCAAAAATACGCGTGCCTTTCCCGTCCCCTGGCTGACCCAGGGGAAGAAAAGTCCTCTGAGAGCCATGACTTGTTCATCTTGGTTCTTTTAGAGACACAGCGAGGGGACTCCAACCACAGTCTCCCTCGTTTCCACTCACTGGGCCACACACACCCCACTTGACTGGCATCGGTTGAGCTCCCTTTTGAAAAAGAAAAAGATGCTTTGCATGAAGCACTCTCAAAAATACGCGTGCCTTTCCCGTCCCCTGGCTGACCCAGGGGAAGAAAAGTCCTCTGAGAGCCATGACTTGTTCATCTTGGTTCTTTTAGAGACACAGCGAGGGGACTCCAACCACAGTCTCCCTGGTTGCCACTCACTGGGCCACACACACCCCACTTGACTGGCATCGGTTGAGCTCCCTTTTGAAAAAGAAAAAGATGCTTTGCATGAAGCACTCTCAAAAATACGCGTGCCTTTCCCGTCCCCTGGCTGACCCAGGGGAAGAAAAGTCCTCTGAGAGCCATGTCCACATTGTCAGTGGACAGACACGTGTGCTTATCTGCCAGCAGACCCACAGCAGCACTGAAGACAGGTTCCGAGAGAACGCTGGCTGCAGGACACGACAAGATCCCCAAGACGTACGTGGCGAGCTCAGGCAATTTATCAAGATTGGAAGCCAAGAATGAGCAGGGCTCAAGTTGCACATTAATGGAATCGATGTTTCCTTGCATATACTCATATATCTGTGTGTCCTCCTCTTTTTCCTTGTCCAGCTCTTTTGTTTTCGCATGAGTATATGTCCTTGTCACTTTCCCATGTGTTGTGAGTTGTTTGTGACGTTTTGGACACCTTTGAGGGTGTTTTCTAGGTGTTTTTCTGTGTTTGTGATTGCCTGCCATTGTTTCCTATGCAGTTCGAGTTCGGTTCGTCGAACGTTCGACGAACCGAACTCGAACGGGAGGTCCGTTCGGCGAACCAACCTCGAGCCGAACCGCGACCGGTTCGCTCATCTCTAGTGCTGAGGGAACCCAGTGCCCAGCGGTAGTCTTAGTCATTGGTCACCATCTCCTCTTTCCCTACGCACGGGTTTTCTCTTCCTTTCCCTTTCCTTTTGTCGTTCACTTGCTACTTCCCCGTGCGTAGCGTGACAGATCCCTTTTACATATGTAGGGTCTTTTCCTTGTAATTCCTTTGTTGTTTTCTCTGCACTAGAAAGCACCCAACTAGTGGAATTTGAAGATAATAGTAATGAGCACCCTCCCTCCCTGATACATAAGCGATATTTTTAAAAAACGCAAGATATAATTCACATTACAGTACAATACAATACAATGACGTGATTGTTGCCTTCAGGGGCAAGAAAGCGATCGCCATAGTCCACCACTCTTACATGAACCTGAATGAACAAAGAAGCACCAAGCTGATAAACACTGATTGTATTGAAACAGAAAATCACATGCGTGGACTCAAATTCTCTTCTTCTACATTATGGTGCCCTATGATTACATAGCAAAAACCTGCTGACAGATTCCCTTTAATGATAGGCTTATAGCAATTTCTTGAAATATTGTCAGCTCTGGGTGGAACTTCATCTATGTGTGGAATAAACTGTGAAAATTATTTACTCTAAAAATATTGATTTTTTTTGAGGCAAATCTTTTTGACAAATGCTATTCTAGAATTTGGAGTGGGTACCGAAATACAAATAATTGGATAATTTCACTCAAATAAGGACTTGTTTAGTCTTCATAATTCAGGGAAAAGGATATACAACAATGGAATCGTAAAATTGCTTTTGTGAAACAAGACTTTCCTCTCAGGGTGAAGTATATCAGATATACAGTATATTCCTATACATTTTTCATCTATTTAACTGTATGTCCTTTTGGTCATAAATGAACTTGACAGCGTTTACTTCAGTTCTTACTAGTTTTTATTACTTTAAATGGTCACCGCTATGTAGAATGTAAAGGAACACGGAATCACACACATTCCACAGTCACAAACGCCCACATTTCTATTCCTGAATGGAAAACAAATGATGCACCAATGCTCCTGACTATAATTTTTCATTTAGCGCTTGCAGCTTATACATTCAATTCCTCTCTCGAGAAGTAATTTTCTTCTGGAGGAAAGAGAAAAATATGGGAAGGGATGTGGAATTGCTCATTGGGATCATGTTGATTGATTAAATGTTTCAGGAGCTTTCACCTTGCACCACTATTACCTCTGCTTATCTACCTCTATCTGTCCACATCCTTTGTGTCCCTTACACAAAAACCTCCCTTCTGCACCTGCACATCTGAAATTGATAAGACTTTCTTGCAGTGATTAAAACAGAAGTGAGCCCGGGTCAAAACTGTTCTAGTAAAATTAATTGTTCAGAGACTGTATGTCTCTAGCCCTCTATAAACCCCCTTATAATTTACTGCATAGCGTACCACCTGTGTGATACAGCTGTCTAAGCCATTTTCCTCACAAAAAAAGAAAGTGATATTTGGTAAAGTTAAAGCCATATGCTTTTGAGGTTTCCTTTTTCAACTAACTGAAAACACGTGTCATCTATGTACCAGAGAAACCCTATCGCCAACCAACCATAACATCTTGGGCCTTTTGTGTCAAACTAACAACCAACGGTCCAGGCCTTCCCTGAAGAGAAAAATATACAGAATCTATACCTGCGTCTGCTGAACAAATAGTCTCAGGAACGCTTTGGTGGAAGTAGTCAATGCGTTTACTTGTCCATTTTAAGATGTAGAGGTAAAAACCTGAAACTGATTCCAAGATATCTATCTAGACAGGCTTCACATCTCTCCGTGCAACCTTGTAAAATTTTCCACAGAACTCAACTTAAAGATCATGTAAATGAAACATTTTAATAGTTTTCCTATTTCCTTTCATGTCATATGTTCCGTACTGTGTATTGCTGATGTTTATACTTAATGAATAGTAAGGTTGTTAACAGTCTTTTAAAACAAGAAACCGTATTTAAGCTGAAAAGTGCTTTAATTCATATTCTATTTTTCCAGAAAAATATATGAAAATTACTTTTGGTCAAACTTATGGTTTGTTTACACTGACCAGCGGCTGGCAGCACAATCTGACCATCGATCGGTAAACTTTTAACGCTCTGCGCTTGTTTATATTCCTTGTTACATTGGCAATCACCAAACCAAGTGATGCGCACTGGTTGATCGATACTCAGTGCGCGCAGGCTGCTATAGCTCTCCTTTTTACAAAAAAGATAATTTCACCCAATGAGCAAGTATTTTGTTCATCAGGTGATTGGCACCCTGTTTAAACAGGAAGATAATTGTGAAATGACCATTTTTAACAAAGCTCATTGACGATTATCTTGCAGTGTAGATGTCTTTTTACAGCCCTATGCAATAAATATGACTTACACTTAGTGCTCATTCACACTTCTATTTGTCCATATGAATGAAATCCATGTTCTCATGGATAGCACTTGTATCTATAATGGTGAAGGGAGCTGTTCACATGTCCGTAAATTTTCAAAATCTCAGAAATGTATCTTATATTATTGATCTTAAGGCTGCTTTACACGCAGCGACATCGTTAGCGATGTCGCTACCGAAAGCACCCGCCCTCTTCGTTTGTGCGTCACGGGCAAATCGCTGCCCGTGGTGCAAAATATCGCTAGGACCCGTCACACATACTTACCATCCTAGCGACGTCTCTGTGGACGGCGAACATCCCCTTTTTTAAGGAGGAGGATCATGCGCCGTCACAGCGACGTCACACAGCAGCCCGCCAATAGAAGAGGAGGGGCGGAGACCAGCCTCACAAACAACACGCCCACCTCGTTGCCGGAAGGATACAGGTACGTTGTTGTTCGTCGTTCCCGGGGTGTCACACGTAGCGATGTGTGCTGCCTCAGGAACGACGAACAACCTGCGTCCAGCACCAGCAACGATTTTTGGGAAATGAACGACGTGTCAACGATCAACGATTAGGTGAGTATTTCTGATCGTTAACACTTGCTCATAGGTGTCATATGCAACGGCGTCGCTAATGACGCCGGATGTGAGTAACGAATTTCGTGACACCAACGACATATCGTTAGCAATATCGTTACGTGTAAAGCCCCTTTAAGAGTCAGTCAAAAATTGGCAGTGCAAGTCTCATGGTCCATGATGCTATCCAAACACTGTTCCGATTTTCACAAACTGTAAGGTGAAAACGGAGAACCTTTTTTATATTCACATATGAGAAAAAATGATGACACTTGGGCCAAACTGTGATAAATCTCCATTGAAACTCTGACTGAAATCACTGATGAAACTCGGTCAGTTCAAGGCTATGATCCCGCGATCAGTATTTCGTGCGTTTTTGATGTTGAAGAATTTCTGCACCATTTCTGCTCCTATTATATAATCAGGTTCCTGGCATTTTGTCATTTCGTTTTTGTGTGCGTTTTTTTAACATGCGTTTTTATCGCATTTTTGACGCTGTGGCTTTTTATCTCTGTTCGGTCATGCATTAAATAAAGCTGCTTTGTTTTTGAAACTTCCTGATATTTGGCTTTGACAAAACCTTACCAAAATTCTAAGGTGTAGATTACATGCGTTTTTGATGTGTTTCCAAAAAATGCATGTGCATTTTTTACCTGTGGATTTTCTTTATCTAATGCAAGTCTTTGTGGAAAATCTGAACAGTGTACCCACAAGAGAAATTGACATGCTGCGGATTTGAAAAACACACCACAGGTCAGTTTAGGCAGCATAAAAAAAAAAGCACAGAGGGCAGGAGATTTCTATAACTCCCATCCAATTTGCTGGGACTGTAAAACATGTTTTTGATGCACCGAAAATACTGATCATGGGAACGTAGCCTTAAGGGGGTGTTACACGCAGCGATATTGCTGGTGAAAGCACCCGCCCCCGTCGTTTGTGCGTCACAGGCAAATCGCTGCCCGTGGCGCACAAAATCGTTTGGAGCCGTCACACAGACTTACCTGCCTAGCGACGTCGCTGTTGCCGGCAAACCACCTCCTTTCTAAGGGGGCGGTACGTGCGGCGTCACAGCGGCGTCACTAAGCGGCCACCCAATAGAAGAGGAGGGGCGGAGATGAGCGGGACGTAACATCCCGCCCATCTCCTTCCTTCCACATTGCCGGCGGCCACAGGTAAGCTGCAGTTTGTCCTTCCCAAGATGTCACACGTAGCGATGTGTGCTGCCTCGGGAACGACGAACAACATGCGTGTTCAACAATCAACGATTATTTAAAAAAGAACGACGTGTCAACGATTGACGATAATGTGAGTATTTTCCATCATTAACGGTCGTTCCTTGCTGTCACACGTAACGACGTTGCTAACGATGCCGGATGTGCGTTATGGAATCCGTGACTTCGGCGATATATCGTTAGATCCGTCGTTGTGTGTAACGGGGCCTTAAGGGAACCTTCTTAGTGTCCATCTACCTATTTTCCTGGAGAAAAATATCTTACTCCAAACAATTAAACTAAGGTGACCTGTAAATTCCTTCATGAGTAGACAAATTGAGATAAAGAAATTCATGTTCAGCTACCAATGGTTTGGTGGTGAACAATGTACATATTTATTTTAATTTGTTGGCAATATATGTACAGAAATATTGAAATATAATTCTAATGAAAAATTGTAAA
Source organism: Anomaloglossus baeobatrachus (assembly GCF_048569485.1). Lineage (NCBI taxonomy): Eukaryota > Metazoa > Chordata > Amphibia > Anura > Aromobatidae > Anomaloglossus > Anomaloglossus baeobatrachus. The sequence continues at coordinate 348,794,594 of NC_134353.1, forward strand.
CCTGTTTTGCATTGTGTATTAAGTAGTCTGTCCAAACATTTTATTTAATTTCAACGGAGGTGTAGGAAAACCAAGGAGTGAAAAAGAAAAGCCAAAGTATTCCAGCTTAAGTTTGTGTGCACACATCGAATGTTTGGTTTACCTCAGTATGTGTAAGCCATAACCAGGAGGGGGTAAAAAATGTAGAAGTGGTACCATATTTCTATTATTGTTACTTTTCTCTGATTGTTCCACTCCTAGTTTTGGCTTCCAAATACTGAGGTAAAAATCTCATCAAATACTCAACATGTGAACATGGCCTAAGATTGCCCATATTCATGAGGCAGAAGTAGGATAATAGATGAATAGTGATGAGCGAGTACTAAAAAGCTCGGGTGCTCGAAGCTCGGGCCGAGCCTCCCAAGATACTCGTGTACTCGGCCCGAGCACCGAGCCCAATGTTATCCTATGGGAGACCCGAGTATTTTTGTGAAATGACCCCCCGGCAGCATGTAGAAACCCTAAAAATGTCACAAAAGTCTCAGAAGAGTGCTCAAATGACATGGCATCAGCATGGGGAAGACCCCTTGAAGCATTTATCACTGAAAAGTCTCAGCTGTGAACAATTTTGTCCAAGTTTTACGCCATTTTTACGGACTCACCAGAAAACCTTCCAAAATGACACCAAAATGAATTTTCATGGCGGAAATGTTAAGGGCACATACCCAATAGTGAGATAGAGCTAATGTATGTTACTTTTTGAGATTAATACATGAAAGATTTTACATGAAAACCTTGTGTGGCACTCCGATGTCCAAAACGCACGTTTTGTGCTTTTTACTAGCGATGTCGGTCATTTTTTTTTTTTTTATTCTATCTCCCTCAGTCCGTCGGTCTGTCTCTCTCTGTCTTGTCTGTCCCCCTCTCACAGTCTGTCGGTCAGTTCCCCCCCCCTCTCTCTTACTTACCGTTCCCCGATCACTGCCGCGGCGCTGCACAGCTGTTCAAACTCCGGTGGCTTTTCCTCTTTTGAAAAAGCTGGCCGCTCATTAATCAATCTCCTATTCCCTGCTGTCCTGCTTTTCGGCGCCTATGATTGGTTGCAGTGAGACATGCCTCCACACTGAGTGACAGCTGTCTCACTGCACCCAATCACAGCAGCCGGTGTGTGTATACTGTGCAGTGAAATAAATAATTAAATAATTAAAAAAAACGGCGTGCGGTCCCCCCAATTTTAATACCAGCCAGATAAAGCCATACGGCTGAAGGCTGGTATTCTCAGGATGGGGAGCTCCACGTTATGGGGAGCCCCCCACCCTAACAATATCAGTCAGCAGCCGCCCAGAATTGCCGCATACATTAGATGCGACAGTTCTGGGGCTGTACCCGGCTCTTCCCGATTTACCCTGGTGCTTTGGCAAATCAGGGTAATAAGGAAGGAGTTAATGGCAGCCCATAGCTGCCACTAAATCCTAGATTAATCATGTCAGGTGTCTCCCCGAGATTCCTTCCATGATTAATCTGTAAATTACAGTTAAAAAACACACACACCCGAAAAATCCTTTATTAGAAATAAAAAACACTAACAAAGTCCCTCATTACCAATTTATTAACCCCGACAAACCCTCCATGTCCGGCGTACTCCACAGTCCTCCAGCGTCGCGTCCAGCTCTGCTGCATGGAAGTGACAGGAGCTGCAGAATACACCGTCGCTCCGGTCACCTCCACGCAGCTAATGAGATGAGTATAGCAATCAGCTGAGCTGTCACTGAGGTTACCTGGATCCAGCGGTGGATGCAGCGGTGGCCGCGGGTAACCTCAGTGACAGCTCAGCTGATCGCGCTACTCACCGCCGCTCCAGTCAGCTCCATGCACCAACTGAGGTGAGTATAGCGATCAGCTGCTGTCACTGAGGTTAATCGCGGCCACCGCTGGATCCAGCAGTGGCCGGGAGTTACCTGACTGACAGCAGCTGATCGCGCTATTCCCTTCATTAGCTGCGTGGAGGTGACCGGAGCGGCGGTGTCTTCTGCAGCTCCTGTCACTTCCATGCAGCAGAGCTGGACGCGACGCTGGAGGACTGTGGAGTACGCCGGACATGGAGGGTTTGTCGGGGTTAATAAATTGGTAATGAGGGACTTTGTTAGTGTTTTTTATTTCTAATAAAGGATTTTTCGGGTGTGTGTGTTTTTTAACTGTAATTTACAGATTAATCATGGAAGGAATCTCGGGGAGACGCCTGACATGATTAATCTAGGATTTAGTGGCAGCTATGGGCTGCCATTAACTCCTTATTACCCCGATTTGCCAACGCACTAGGGTAAATCGGGAAGAGCCGGGTACAGCCCCAGAACTGTCGCATATAATGTATGCGGCAATTCTGGGCAGCTGCTGACTGATATTGTTAGGGTGGGGGGCTCCCCATAACGTGGAGCTCCCCATCCTGAGAATACCAGCCTTCAGCTGTATGGCTTTATCTGGCTGGTATTAAAATTGGGGGGACCGCACGCCGTTTTTTTTAATTATTTATTTATTTATTTTACTGCACAGTATAGACCCGCCCACCGGCTGCTGTGATTGGGTGCAGTGTGACACCTGTCACTCAGCGTGGGGGCGTGTCTCACTGCAACCAATCATAGGCGCCTGTGGGCGTGGAAAGCAGGGAATATGAGATGGCTGTGTACAGAGCACAGCGCGCCGGCCGGTATAAAGGCTCGGTCACGCTGTGCAGGCCAGCCAATCACTGCAATTCCACAACTAAGAGAGCTGTGGCATTGCAGTGGTCTGCCAGCCAATCCCTGCATGAGGGCTGGCTCTCAAAAGAGCGCCAACATGCAGAAATGAAGACCACGAGTAAAGCACGAGTATTGCAAAATTACTCGGTACCCGCCGAGTAGCCCGAGTACAGTGATACTCGTGCGAGTACCGAGTAGTAACAAGCATGCTCGCTCATCACTATAAATGAACAATATGAAATAGTATAATGGATGAAATAATCTTGTCATCGACAACTATACACATGTTGGTACATTAGCCATTTATATTTGACCTTTATAGATGAAGGACTACAGATGTTTTTGAAAATGTTCTTTTCAAGGTAACATTATTAAAGTATTTAGTGAACATATGTAGGATCAAGGGGGAAAATGTCTCCTTGTTGAGAGTGAAATGCCTGACATGCTAATGTAAGTAGACTTATAGGCCATACAGTGCTCCTCTGGGAAATTAAATATGCATACAGCCTCTTCAGAAGGAAGATGATTAGATCTATGGTGCCATCTATTGGTTGTAACAATCCTAAAAGTCAATATCGACACTTTAACAAGCCTTGCCACATGAAATAGGATAAGAAGCCAAACCAGAGGTGCACAGCCAAGATGATGTTGATTTAGACAAAAGCCCAAGCTCCGTGGGTTCATCACCTAAAATGATGCCTAATGCAACATAGAAGAGGATCTCCATCCCAAGACTACTATCCATGGATCCAGGACTTCCTGATGAACATTTGGACACCTGGCACACCTCTTTTCAGGATTGTACTAAAGAGTTGTGGGCAAAATTTCTCGGCAGTGACACAACAAGAGTGGGGAATTCCCAGCTAATACAACTGCAGTGAGTGCAGGGACTCCTGTCAGTGTGGAACTCATAGCACGACCATTGTCTTAAGCAGAGCGTGAGGTCTTGCTTCTGCTTAGAACTTTGTCAGGCTGGTCTGCTCCGAGGAGTAAAACGAGGGAGAGGGATGAAGAAGACAGTGCTCATCTTTGGTGGTCTATACTGTAAATGCATGGCAGCGACCATGGTTAGAAGCATTGGTGACTAGTGACAATCCAACATCGAATTTGCTTACCAAAGGCTTAACACTAACAATAGGAAAATGGATCTAATTTAAAAAAATGACAATATATTACCTAAAGGGCAGGATAGTAATCCTTAAATTCGATAAGTCAGATCCAAATTAGCGAACATCAAGGACAGAAATACAGGTGCGCCTCAATAAATTAGAATATCATCAGAAAGTAAAATTATTTCAGTATTTCAATATAAAAAGGAAACATATATTATATAGAGTCATTACACACAGAGGGATCTTTTTCAAGAGTTTATTTCTGATGATTGTGGCTTACAGTCAATGGAAACCCAAAAGTCATTATCTCAGAAAATCAGAATATTATAAAAGACCAACTGAAAAAATTATTTTAAACTCAGAAATGTTGGCCTACTGAAAAGTATGTACAGTTAATGCCCTCAATACTTGGTTGGGGCTCCTTTTGCATGAATTACTGCATCAATGTGGTGTGGCATGGAGGCGATCAGTCTGTAGCACTGCTGAGATGCTATGGAAGCCCAGGTTGCTTTGATAGCAGCCTTCAACTTCTTTGCATTGTTGGGTCTGGTGTCTCTCATCTTCCTCTTGACAATACCGCATAGATTCTCTATGGGGTTTAGGTCAGGCGAGTTTGCTGGCCAATCAAACACAGTTATACTGTGGTTATGAAACCAGGTATTGGTACTTTTGGAAGTGTGGACAGGTGCCAAGTCCTGCTGGAAAATGAAATTTCCATCTCCCAAAAGCTTGTAGGCAGAGGGAAACATGAAGTGCTAAAAAAATGTCCTGGAAGATGGCTGCGCTGACTTTGGTTTTGATGAAACACAGTGGACCTACACCAGCCTATGACATGGCTCCCCAAACCATCACGGATTGTGGAAGCTTCACACTAAACCTCAAACAACTTGGATTGTGTTCCTCTCCACTGTTCCTCCAGACTCTGGGACCTGGATTTCCAAATGAAATGCAAAATTTACTTTAATCTGAAATCAAAACCTTGGACCACTGAGTAACAGTCCACTACCTTTCCTCCTTGGGCCAGGTAAGACGTTTCTGGCGTTGTATATGAGTCATGAGAGGCTTGACACAAGGAATGCAACACTTGTAGCCCATGTCCTGGATACGTCTGTGTGTGGTGACTCTTGAAGAACTGGCTCCGGCAGCAGTCCACTCCTTGTGAATCTCCACCAATTTTTGAATGACTTTTTCTTAACAATCCTAACAAGACTGTGGTTAGCCCAGTTGCCTGTGCACCTTTTTCTACCACACTTTCTCCTTCCACTCAAATTTCCATTAATATGCTTGGATACAGCACTCTGTGAACAGCCAGCTTCTTTAGCAAAGATCTTTTGTGGCTTACCCTCCTTGCGGAGTGTGTCAGTGACTGCCTTCTGGATATCTGTCAAGTCAGCAGTCTTCCTCATAATTGTGTAGCCTACTGAACAAGACTCATGGACCATTTTAAATGCTTAGGAAGCCCTTGTAGGTGTTTTGTGGTAATCATGCTAATGTTCTGAGATAATGACTATTGGGGTTTTTTTTTGGCTGTAAGCCATAATCATCAACATTAACAGAAATAAACACTTGAAATAGATCACTCTGTTTGTAATGACTCTATATAATATATGTGTTTTCCCTTTTTGTATTGAATTACTGAAATTAACTTTTTGATGATATTCTAATTTATTGAGATGCAACTGTAGGTGAATTAAATTAAAAATAAAGGGACTCTTTGAAAAAAAATTCTCAGACCAAACTACTCAATTATGTAAAGAAACTTATTTCATATTCCATTCCTTCCCTATTCAAGTTTTACCTGACTATAAGATAGGATCCATAGGCTGGGGTACCTTAGTAGAGAGTTTGAGGACATTACCCCCATAACAGTGTCAGCAGCAGATCTTCGCCCATAACAGTGTGTCATGACCACATTTTTTGCTTAAAATGTTATTTTCCTATTTTCCTCTTATGGTCCGGTGCGTCTTATAGTCTGAAAAATACGGTAATATGACTGTGTAGTTCATGAAGATAGTTTTTCTCCCTCATATATTCCAGTAGTTTCTCCTCAGTGTAGTAAAAATGTAGCCTGAAGATGGTGTCCCTGGGTAGGTCACCAGTGAAAGATCCCTGCTGCAGGGAAGTGACCGGTGAGTATACCGTAATATTCACTGCACCCCGCGCTGATGATGATGTGCGGGGGGCAGTGAATACAGCCTCACATGATAACTCCAGGCTGTAGTTGCCAGGGGTGATCATGCGGGCCGGCTGTTAATTATGCGCGCACCCCCCACCCACCTGTCAGCGCTGGCTTCAGTGCTGAGGGATGATGGGCGGGAGGATGGGCATGCACATGTAATGAGCGGGCCCACGTGGTCACGGCAGGCGCTGCTGCAGCCTGCTTGTGCCACCGATGACCCGCTCCACCGCAACACCCTCATTCACCGCAGCCACATTCAGACTATAAGACGCACTCCCCACTTTCCCCCTACATTTGGGGGGAGAAAAGTGCGTCTTATAGTCCGAAAAATACGGTAAGAAATACGGTAAGATCTTTGCGGATTTATCCAAAGAAACCATCTTGTTAACAAAATCCTTCAACGGGATAATGAACAGAAGCAGATTATGTACAGGTGGGGTTTTCCAACAAAAATATAAGGTTATTTAAAGGGAAAACTCACCTTATCTGCATACTAGAGGAAGGAAAACAATTTATTTTCTCAATAGACAAAGTTGAAGACCCTACTTTCAGATCACATCGTCCTATTTGAGGATTTGTCTCTAACCTTTTCCAACAGACCTTTTCTTCCTGGTGGAATGCCGATCTATGGAAACTCTTAACTCATTTTAAGGCCTGAGTTGAGAAATTTTTTAGCCCATAACTCTCAATTGCTGTATCCTTTGAATTATACATTATTGTGTGATTCAGTTACTATTTATCTTGCTTTATTAGTTTTAATATTTTTCCTCATAGGTATCCTTTTAAAGGGGTTATCTGGCTTATTTTGCCTTTTTTTGTAATTTCACTATGGGGCTACATTGGGGCAGATAAGTAGATAGCAGGGCAGGTAAGTAGTCACTATCAGCCCCTCTCCACAGGCTCAGAGCGGTCATGTGACCGCTCATACCGTGATTTTGCTGCTTCCTGTGATTTCATATCAACAGGGGCAGGGCCATGCTGATGTGCCGCCCCTGTGCCAGGAACCGGGCTGCTTGGATCCGGATCCGCGGTGGCTCGAGGGGTCTCCGGACTCGGAGGACATGCGGCCACTCAAATGAAGGGGGTATTTACAGGGGGATTGTAGTAGAGTTTGTGACATCACCCCGTGGTATGTGGTAATTAGAAGTACCACCTCTGCAGTTGGGAGTACCCGGGGATGATGGAATGAGGCAGCCAGTTGTTGTGACCCTACATGGGTAGGGGGGAATACCCGGGGGCTCGGTGATGGTGTGGGGGAGTGCCGTTGGGTGTGAAGGGGGCACTTGCGTACTCACTCAGTCCATTAAGCTGACAGCGACTACTGGATAAACCAAAGTTCTGTATAGCACTGCCGCTGAGGGGAGCTAATTCGGGTCCCGTCCCCAATGATGCTGCCTGGTGATCCGTGACCTGCCTCCTGGCACAAAGTTTACTTCTTTGTTGGTTCCGGTAGTATGGAACTTGCCGGGTCCCGCTCCCCACTATGGCTAAGTGTGAGAGCTTGCTCTCAGGGTTAACGCATGGGATTTTCTGGACCATTTGAATTGGAAAGGCTTATCCCCCTCGTTGCGCTAGTACCCTGATTTTGGAGCAGGTGGAGAGCGGATCTTGAAGGCTCCGTTCTCGTTGGATAAATTGTCAGGTTGCCTGAAGCTACTCCCTGACTTAGGGTCCACGTACCTCGTCGTGTCTTGGTCTCAGCCTGGTGATGGTGCAAGACCGCCGGCTGTCCTCCTCGACAGATCCGTGCCCCTTGCCACGATCCCCTGCGACCGGTGGTCCAGCTCCTCTTGGCCCAGACCACCGTCTGCTACCTAGATAGCTTCCTAGGAGCCATGTTCCTGACCTTCTCTCTCCTTCACTTCCAACACAACACTCTCTCCTTCTGACACTCCTGACCTCCCCTTTCCAACCCCCCAAGTGGGCAACCCTATTCCACTCAGGCCGAACACTGTTTTGTTTGGTGGGCGTGGTGCAGAGTGTACCTAGGATTTGATTAGCTGATGAAGGCAACACCATATAGTTGGGGACCCATAACCAAGAAGGAGGTGGATATTGCACGAGAAGGCAGATTGTGCAATACCATGTGACGACCTGATAGTCCAGGGGCATCACATTGACATGCAAAACCGCCACTGCTGGGCGGGTACCCTGTGTGGAGTCCCCGCCCCCCCTTCCCCGCACGATCCCACATATCAGAGGCAGCAGCTGCTGCATCTGAGGAAGCTGAAGAGCTGCATACAGAGCTCGCGTCTGAGCAGCGCCTGGGAATCTTTCCTCCATCAGCTGCGGCCCCTGCACCGACAGCGTTCATCAAGGGGGTTGCAGCTGACAGAGCTTTATATCAGAGGACCGATTCCCCAACGCTACTCAGATGGGAGCACTGCATACAGCTAATGCAATGATCAGCCGCTGGCCAATCAGAGGTAGCAGCTAGCTGATCACTGGAGAAGCTGCATGGAGAACTCATTCTGCACAGCTCCCCGGAATCTGTCCTCTGATATAAAGCGCTGTCAGAAGCAGGGCACAGAGGGAATGAGGACAGGTAAGAAGGTTTTGTCTTTGTTTTTTTTTTTTTGCGTGTGTGAAGTATGGCAGAATAGGGGCCACTACTACATGATGGAAGAGGAGCAGGAAAGGGGCCATTACTATAGGATGAGCAGGATGGGCACAAGGATGGGGCACAGTACTATAGCATGGGCACAAGGACGGGGCACAGTACAGGTTGGGGGCATTACTATATGATGAGCACAAGGATGGGCATATTACTACATTATATGTGCCCATATTGTGCTGTCCTTGAGGTCTGTACTGAGCAGAATACTGACAGCCAATGGCTGGATAGAGGGTGGGGCTGGACACTGAGGGCGGGCGGTGCCAGCTCTGACTGAGATTTGGCAACCAAGGATAGCAACAAGTCAAGTTTGGTTGAGCTGCAGGTAAACAAAGAGGCTGCAGAGATAAAGGGATAATTCAAGAGGAACAAAAGTTAGAAAACAAAAAAAAAAATGTAGGGGTGTTTTATATAACAATACAGCACAGCTTAGCTTAAAAAATTTTTTAGTGTGTATGTTGGACAACTCGTTTAAGTTACTAATGATGGACCCTAGGATCTTTTCCCAAACGTTTTCCCCACTTAGGAGGAATACCAATTTTAGCCCCTTCAGGAGAACTTTTCCGTAATATCAGTTTTTCTAGGTATTTTTTTGTAAGTGAAATATTATTTATTGTATTTTAATTATTGTTAGTGTGTTTATTGTTTTGCTTTTTTTTAGCTATTGCACTAACTGCCTTTTAGGCTTGAAACTTTGATAAACTATTAGGTAACTGTTAACTTGTCACAAGAATTTTTTTTACAAATTTCTCAATAGTTATTGATATAAGTTTAACTAATAATATAAATACTAATTTTTTATCACTCAAGGTAAAAGGGCTTAACCCCTTAACGACCGCCAACACACCTTTTAACGGAGGTAATTAAGGGTACTTCTTCTGATTCGCCGCTTTTTTACGGCGGTTGGAAAAAAGGATATAGCGCACCCCAGAGTCAGAAAACCTCCGAGGTTTCAGCTACCGGGGATGGCTGAGACCCTGGAGATTATGATTCAGGCTGGTTTTTCCGGTCCCCGCTTACGTGATCACCGGTATACACTGTATATCAATGATCTTGTTACAGTAAATGACAGCGCCGGTAAAAAATGATTTATCTCCCACCTGGCATAATCAAACATGTCAGATGGGAGATAAATCTCCTCCCCGGTCCCCTATGGTCCCCCGGTGTCGCCAAAGTGCCCCCCCAACCCCCAAACACCTCCCGAAAATCCAAGATGGCCGTGCACACAGCAGCGCACCGCCCGCATTTACCCTTTTCCTTTGGTTTCTGTCGTATGTGCCATGACACATGCGACAGAAAACTGCTCCCCAGGCCCTGCAGGTCACCCCCTATTCCACCCCCAGTGTTCACCGGCGTCCCCCGTACCTTTTACAGCCTTCATCCACCGCGATCCCTCCTCCTTCACAATGCACGCTGGTCACATGTCGAGAGCGGCTGTCAGCCAGCTTCCTGCTTTCAGAAATGTTGGCTCACTGCTCGCACACTGCAGCTGTGACCCGGGGAGGGTAGGTGCAGATTCTTTGCACCCACTCTCCTCAAATGGAGGGGCTGCACCCCTAGACAATGGGGGATACGTTCCCTGAAAGTGCCGGCCATATTCTAGAAGGTCCAGAATCGTCGTGGGACCTCCAAAATGGATTACAGGGGACCTGATTTTTTTTTTTCTTTTCAATAAATTAGCCCAAGAGAAAATGTTTTGGGGAGTGATTTTTCAAATAATTTTTTTTTTTTGTCAATTTTTTTGTTTATTACTGTCAATTAGTTATGTCTGGTATCAGATAGACGCCGTGACATCACTAATTGCTGGGCTTGATGCCAAGTGACATTACACATCTGGTATCAACCCCATTTATTACCCCGTTTGCCACTGCACTAGGGCAACGGGATGAGTTGGGGCAAAGCGCCAGTATTGGCACATCTTATGGATGCGCCACTTCTAGGGCGGCTGCAGCCTGCAATTTTTAGGCTGGGAACAGTCAAATAACCATGGTTCTTCCCACCCTGAGAATACCAGACCCCAGCTGTCAGCTTCACCTTGGCTGGTGATCTAATTTGGGGGGACCCCCTGTTTGTTTGTTTTTTTATTATTTATTTATAAATAATTAAAAAAAAACAGCTTGGGGAGCCCTCCAAATTGATCACCAGACCAGATGAAGCTGTCAGCTTTGGTTTGCAGGCTACAGTTGTCTGCTTTACCCTAGCTGGCTATCAAAAATAGGGGGGACCCCACGTCATTTATTTTAATTTTTGTTTAGTTTTTTTGGGCTAAATACAAAGCTAGGCACCCTTTAGTGCCACATGAAAGGCACTAAAGAGCGCCAGCTTAGAATATGCAGGAGGGTGGGACGTTATATACAGTCATATGAAAAAGTTTGGGCACCCCTATTATTGTTAACCTTTTTTCTTTATAACAAATTGGGTTTTTGCAACAGCTATTTCAGTTTCATATATCTAATAACTGATGGACTGAGTAATATTTCCGGATTGAAATGAGGTTTATTGTACTAACAGAAAATGTGCAATCCGCATTTAAACAAAAGTTGACCGGTGCAAAAGTATGGGCACCTCAACATAAAAGTGACATTAATATTTTGTAGATCCTCCTTTTGCAAAAATAATAGCCTCTAGTCGCTTCCTGTAGCTTTTAATGAGTTCCTGGATGAAGGTATATTTGACCATTCCTGTTTACAAAACAATTCCAGTTCAGTTAAGTTTGATGGCCACCGAGCATGGACAGCACGCTTCAAATCATCCTACAGATTTTCAATGATATTCAGGTCTGGGGACTGGGATGGCCATTCCAGAACATTGTAATTGTTCCTCTGCATGAATGCCTGAGTAGATTTGGAGCGGTGTTTTGGATCATTGTCTTGCTGAAATATCCATCCCTTGCGTAACTTCAACTTCATCACTGATTCTTGCACATTATTGTCAAGAATCTGCTGATACTGAGTTGAATCCATGCAACCCTCAACTTTAACAAGATTCCCGGTGCAGGCATTGGCCACACAGCCCCAAAGCATGATGGAACCTCCACCAAATTTTACTGTGGGTAGCAAGTGCTTTTCTTCGAATGCCGTATTTTTTTGCCTCCATGCATAACGCCTTCTTGTATGACCAAACAACTCAATCTTTGTTTCATCAGTCCACAGGACCTTCATCCAAAATGTAACTGACTTGTCCAAATGTGCTTTTGCATCCCTCAGGCGACTCTGTTTGTGGCATGCTTGCAGAAACGGCTTCTTTAGCATCACTCTCCCATACAACTTCTCCTTGTGCAAAGTGCGCTGTATTGTTGACCGATGCACATTGACACCATCTGCAGCAAGATAAAGCTGTAGATCTTTAGAGGTGGTCTGTGGATTGTCCTTGACTGTTCTCACCATTCTTCTTCTCTGCCTTTCTGATATTTTTCTTCGCCTGCAACTTCTGGGCTTTACAAGAACTGTACCTGTGTTCTTCCATTTCCTTACTATGTTTCTCAAAGTGGAAACTGACAGTTTAAATCTCTGAGATAACTTTTTGTATCCTTCCCCTGAACAACTATGTTGAATAATCTTTCTTTTCAGATCATTTGAGCGTTGTTTTGAGGAGCCGATGATGCCACTCTTCATAGGAGATTCAAATAGGAGAACAACTTGGATCTCTTCATACCTCTCCAAGCGCACTTTTAGTGTTTCCCACTCCCACACAACCTCTTCATCCCGCCATCTCTCTGTTGGCATCCCTCAAGGCTCTGTCTTGGGACCCTTACTGTTTTCCATCTATACATTTGGCCTGCGACAACTCATAAAGTCCCATGGCTTCCAGTACCACCTATATGCCGATGACACTCAGATCTACCTCGCTGGCCCAGATGTCAGTTCTCTGCTGTCCAGAATCCCAGAGTGCCTGTCGGCTATATCTTCCTTCTTTTCCTCTCGCTTCCTAAAAGCTCAATGTGGCCAAAACTGAACTGATCATCTTTCCTCCATCTCACCTACACTCTCAACCTGATCTATCTATTACAAAAAATAACATCACACTCTCGCCAGTACCCAAAGTTCGCTGCCTCGGAGTGACCTTTGACTCTGCCTTGTCCTTCATACCACACATCCAATCCCTCACCACCTCCTGCCATCTTCAACTCAAAAATATTTCCAGAATCTGCCCTTTCCTCAATTCCCAAGCGACAAAAATGCTAGTGCATGCGCTCATAATCTCCCGCCTCGACTACTGCAACATCCTCCTCTGTGGTCTCCCTGCTTACACAATCGCCCCTCTCCAGTCCATCCTTAACTCTGCTGCCCGAATGATCCACCTCTCTCCTCAATACCACCCCGCTTCTCCTCTCTGCAAATCCATCCATTGGCTCCCAATTTTCTATCGTATCCAATTCAAACTACTAACACTGACCTACAAAGCCATCCATAATCTATCTCCTCCGTATATCTCTGAACTAATCTCTCGCTAAACTCCAAAACGTAATCTCCGGTCCTCCCAAGATCTCCTTCTCTCCTCCTCTCTCATTCGCTCCTCACGCAACCGACTCCAAGACTTCTCCCGCGCATCCCCAGTCTCTTGGAACTCGCTGCCTCAACACGTCAGACAATCTACCACACTTGCAAACTTCAAACGGGACTTGAAAACTCATCTGTTCAGAACTGCCTATAATCTTCAATGACCCCACCTGTTACGAGGGGGACCCGGGGAAGCGTGCCAAGATGGGAAATGGACTGCTTCCGCCGGTCAAGGTCCACTGTGCGGTGTAAGGGACCGCCGCTATGGTGGGTGAAGAGTGAGCGGGTTGCTGCTAGCGATTGTCTGGAATGTCACAGACGATCTATGTACACCGATCTGCCCTAACCCGTGAGGGTTGTATGGCACAGATCTCACGGCTTGGTGTACCTGTTGCACGGGGAAACACAGAGGTGCCCACGCACGTGTGCCAGTGGAAGTCACGAGAATATGGCACGAGGGTAGCACAGAGGTGCCCACGCACGTGTGCTTTCAATAACCAGGTGAGTCCAATGGAGACTTGAGGAGCTCACCTGGGACAGGAACACGGCCTGTTGACGGGGGTACTGCCGGAGCAGCAAGGCAGGAACACGGCCTGCAAACGAGGTACTGCCGGAGCAGCAAGGGTCAAGCCCACAAGAGACAGTAATGCCTGAGCAGTGGCGTGGCAGCACGCTGCCAGACATCCAAACATAGAAGGACGGTCGCGCGCCGCCATGATGGAAGGGGGAGCTTTTAAGGAGGTGTAGCTCCACCCGAGGGCGGGCGCGAGGCGGAGATGACGGACTTGACCCAATCAGGGTCCACGACGTCCCAGCCTGGCCAGTCAGGATTCACCACGTCACCAGCCTTGTCATCAAGCCGTGTGACGTCAGTGAGCGAATCAGGACCCACCACGCATTGCACATGCTCACCCTCCTGCCTCTGGGAAATAGAGGCGGGATCCTCGGTCTCACAATGTGCAGAGATAACGGGAATCTCACTGCTTCCCTGAGCAGTAAACCTCTGCACATTGCGCAGCCTCGCAGACCTTCGGGGCCGCTGAGCAGGAGAGTCTGCGGCAGGCCAGGAATGGGAGACCGCTTCACTCCTTGTAACAGGAGAACCACTAGGTGTCACCCTTCTGCTGCCTCTCTGAGAAGGTATCTCCTGCACACTGCGCAGTCTGGCAGACCTTCGGCACTGCTGAGCAGGAGTGCTCGTGGCAGGCAAGGAATGGGAGACTGCCTCAGTCCTTGCCTCGGGAGAGCCACGAGATGTAACATTACCCCCCCGTCTAGGCCCCCCCCTTGTCCGTGCTCGAAGGCCGCTATCAAACCCGGGGCGCGGATATGATCCTCCAACTCCCAGGATCTATGCTCCGGACCACGGCCGGCCCACTCCACGAGGTAGTACCTCTTGCCTTGTATGACTTTTGTCTCCACAAGTTTTGCCACCTCAGGGTCGTCGGACGGGGAGTCGGTTTGAGCCGGCAGGGACCCCGAGAATTTATTAAGTCGTACGGGTTTCAGGAGGGACACGTGAAAGGTGTTGGCTATAGCCCAGCGTGGAGGGAGCTGGAGTCGATATGCCACTGGGTTTACCTGCTGTAGTACTTTAAACGGACCCAGATACCTAGGGGCGAATTTGGCTGCCTGTACCCATAGGTTAACATTCTTAGAAGACAGCCATACTAGGTCACCAGGGGCGAAGGATGGTGCAGGGCGGCGGCGAACATCAGCCGTTGTCACCATCCGGTCTTTAGCCCTTTTAAGAGCCTCTTGGGTGTCATCCCAGATCTCCCGGGCCTTGGTCGCCCAATCCTCCACTCTAGTATCGGGTGACGTAATGGGCATCGGAACCGGGATTCTGGGATGTTGTCCGTTATTGAGTAGGAATGGAGTCTGGCCAGAGGATTCATGGACCGAATTGTTAATGGCAAATTCGGCCCAAGGAAGGAGGTTAGCCCAGTTGTCGTGGTGCGCGGATATAAAATGGCGGAGGTAAGTTACCAAGGTCTGATTAGTCCTCTCCAGTAGTCCATTGGTCTCGGGATGGTATGCGGAGGAGATGTTCAGCTCTATCTGCAGGAGCTTACAGAGCTCTCTCCAGAAGCGAGACGCGAACTGGGGACCCCGGTCGCTCACCACCTTGTCAGGCATGCCATGCAACCTAAATACATGCCGAATGAACAAGGTGGCGAGAGCACGTGACGTCGGGAGTCGTGGGAGAGGCACCAAGTGGACCATTTTAGAGAAGTGGTCCGTGATGACCCATACGACCCTGTGCCCTGCTGACTTGGGCAGATCTCCCAGGAAGTCCATCCCTACCACTTCCCAGGGACGATCCGGCACTGGCAGTGGGTGAAGAAGACCTGCCGGTCTCTGCCGGGACGGCTTATTCCGAGCACACGACATACAGGCTCCCACATATTCCTGTATGTCCTGGGGTAGTCTCGGCCACCAATAATGCCTGGTCACCAGGTCTCTGGTCCTTTTGACCCCGAAGTGACCCCCGACCTTGGAGGCATGGGCCCACGATAGCACCTCGTTCCGTAGTTCAGGGGGAACGAGGGTTTTGCCAGGTGGCACCTGGTCCAAAGAAGTGGGAGTGACCATCCTCAAGCTGTCCGGGGGTAGTATAAGACGAGGCTCCTCCTCGTCCTCCTCCAACACAACCATACAACGTGACAAGGCATTGGCCCGTACGTTCTTCTCACCGGCCAAGTGGCGGATAATAAAGCGGAACCGGGAGAAGAATAAAGACCAACGGGCCTGCCTTGGGTTCAGGCGTTGTGCTGTCTGGAGGTATGTGAGGTTTTTGTGGTCAGAAAAAACCTCGAATGGATGCTTCGCACCCTCCAGGAGATGCCGCCATTCCTGGAATGCTAGTTTCATCGCCAGTAACTCCCTATCCCCTATGGAGTAGTTCCTCTCGGCCGGAGAAAAGGTCTTGGAGAAAAAGAAACACGGATGTTTCCTTCCTCGTTCGTTTTTCTGGTACAGGACTGCACCTGCACCGACCGAAGAGGCGTCTACCTCCAGTAGGAAGGGTTTGGAGATGTCTGGACGATGAAGGATGGGAGCTCTGGAGAAGTGAGTTTTGAGAGTGTGAAATGCCTCTACCGTTTCCCGTGTCCATGCTTTGGGATTAGCGCCCTTGCGGGTAAGGGCAATGATGGGTGCTGCCACCGTCGAGAAGTTGGGAATGAACTGGCGATAATAATTGATAAACCCCAAGAATCGCTGGATCGCCTTCAGCGAGCGGGGCTCAGGCCAGTTCATCACTGTCTCCAACTTCCCCGGATCCATTGCTAACCCCTGACTGGACACTATGTACCCCAGGAACGGCAAGGATTCCTGTTCAAAAACGCACTTTTCCAGCTTAGCATATAACGAATGGGTGCGGAGCCTCTTAAGTACTCGGATGACATCCCTCCGATGGGTGGTAAGATCGGGGGAGAAGATAAGAATGTCATCCAGGTATGCAACCACGGAAAGATACAAATCCCGGAAAATGTCATTCACAAAGTCTTGAAATACGGCGGGGGCATTGCAGAGTCCGAAGGGCATTACTAGATACTCGTAGTGACCGTCCCTGGTGTTAAAGGCGGTCTTCCACTCATCGCCCTTTCGGACTCGCACTAGATTATACGCCCCGCGTAGATCCAGCTTTGTGAAGACCTTTGCCCCGCGGAATCGATCAAATAGCTCAGTAATGAGGGGCAAAGGGTATTTGTTCTTGATTGTGATTGCATTTAATCCCCTGTAATCGATACAGGGGCGCAGATCCCCTTCCTTCTTCTGCACAAAAAAGAACCCTGCACCAGCCGGTGAAATAGACTTGCGAATGAACCCCTTCGCCAGGCTGTCCTGAATATATTTGGACATAGCCTCCGTCTCTGGAGCAGAGAGTGGATACACTCTGCCCCTGGGGGGCTCGGAGCCTGGCTTCAGGTCTATTCGGCAATCATATGGCCGGTGGGGAGGAAGAGTATCTGCGGCCCTTTTGGAAAAGACATCCCTGTAGGCCTCATAAGGTGTCGGTAAACCCGGCCCCTCAGTATTCCCTGAGGACCCAACCGACCTAATGGTAGCGGGTGGTTCGGTAGTCACGAGGTGCTCTCTACAGGATCCTGCCCAGGATGAGATCTCCCCTGTTGCCCAGTTGAGTATAGGAGCATGCTGTCTCAACCAGGGAAGGCCCAGTAGGATCTCATCCGTCCCCCCTGGAAGCACCAGGAAGGACACCTGCTCATGGTGTCCCGGTGGTACATCCATCCTGAGAGGGATGGTGATCTGGGTGATAGGATCGAGTAGTATGGACCCGTCGACTACCCGGACCCTGAGTGGCTTGGGCAACAGAACCAGGGGAACTGAGTATCGGGTTGCCAGGGAGGTCGAGATGAAATTGCCTTCAGCGCCTGAGTCCAAGCAAGCCAGGGCAGAGAAGAGAGTAGTGCCGAACTGCAACTGGGCGCTGATAGTCAACCTAGAGGGAGAAGTAGCGTCTAGAGTCCCCCCTCTGATAGAAACTAGACGCTGTCTTTTCCCGACGGTTTGGGACATCGGGTAGCTATGTGTCCCCTCTGCCCACAGGAAAAGCAGATGACACAAGACCGAGAACCTGGGGCAGAGGAGACCACCTTGGACACCTCCATTGACTCCACGGAGTCGCCTACAGGACTGGCTGGGGGACCTGTCTGATGGAAGACGGGAGTCAGCTTTTTAGGCCGAGAAGACGTGGGTGCTGAAGAGACCTCGAGCCTTCGCTCCGCCTGGCGGATGTCTATGCGAGAGGCAACCTGAATCAAGGACTCTAAAGTGGCAGGCACCTCACGTGTGGCCAGTGCGTCTTTGACAAACCCTGCCAGGCCCTCCCAAAACACAGGGACAAGGACCTTATCCGGCCAGTCCAGCTCTGCGGCCAGTGTCCTAAAGTGTACAGCAAAGTCCCCGACTGAAGCAGACCCTTGCCAAAGTCGTAGGAGGCGCAGCGCGGAATCGTGGGTGACTTGAGGCCCGAGGAACACCATTCTCATGGCCCCAAGATAAGCTGCTAAGTTATTCACCACACGATCTCCGCGCTTCCACAACAGCGTGGACCACTTCAGCGCTCTCCCTGTGAGCAGGGACTGGACGAAGGCTACCTTCGCCTTCTCGGTAGCGTAAAGAGTCGTGGACAGCTCTAAGTAGGTGGTAACCTGGTTTATAAAACCACGGCACTCAGAGCTGTTGCCGCTAAAGCGCTCTGGAAGCGCAAGGCGAGGAGACCTTCCGCCCAATAGCACAGCCTGGGTAGCCGCCTGGGTGGCGACTGTCGTCAGAGTAGTCTTATCGGAGGAAGACTGCTCCACTGCTGCCAATCGTGACTCCAACTGCTGCACATAACGCAGCAACTGCTGCTGCTCTTCAGCCATAGCCAGACCTTTGGCGCGACCGTAATGTTACGAGGGGGACCCGGGGAAGCGTGCCAAGATGGGAAATGGACTGCTTCCGCCGGTCAAGGTCCACTGTGCGGTGTAAGGGACCGCCGCTATGGTGGGTGAAGAGTGAGCGGGTTGCTGCTAGCGATCGTCTGGAATGTCACAGACGATCTATGTACACCGATCTGCCCTAACCCGTGAGGGTTGTATGGCACAGATCTCACGGCTCGGTGTACCTGTTGCACGGGGAAGCACAGAGGTGCCCACGCACGTGTGCCAGTGGAAGTCACGAGAATATGGCACGAGGGTAGCACAGAGGTGCCCACGCACGTGTGCTTTCAATAACCAGGTGAGTCCAATGGAGACTTGAGGAGCTCACCTGGGACAGGAACACGGCCTGTTGACGGGGGTACTGCCGGAGCAGCAAGGCAGGAACACGGCCTGCAAACGAGGTACTGCCGGAGCAGCAAGGGCCAAGCCCACAAGAGACAGTAATGCCTGAGCAGTGGCGTGGCAGCACGCTGCCAGACATCCAAACATAGAAGGACGGTCGCGCGCCGCCATGATGGAAGGGGGAGCTTTTAAGGAGGTGTAGCTCCACCCGAGGGCGGGCGCGAGGCGGAGATGACGGACTTGACCCAATCAGGGTCCACGACGTCCCAGCCTGGCCAGTCAGGATTCACCACGTCACCAGCCTTGTCATCAAGCCGTGTGACGTCAGTGAGCGAATCAGGACCCACCACGCATTGCACATGCTCACCCTCCTGCCTCTGGGAAATAGAGGCGGGATCCTCGGTCTCACAATGTGCAGAGATAACGGGAATCTCACTGCTTCCCTGAGCAGTAAACCTCTGCCCATTGCGCAGCCTCGCAGACCTTTGGGGCCGCTGAGCAGGAGAGTCTGCGGCAGGCCAGGAATGGGAGACCGCTTCACTCCTTGTAACAGGAGAACCACTAGGTGTCACCCTTCTGCTGCCTCTCTGAGAAGGTATCTCCTGCACACTGCGCAGTCTGGCAGACCTTCGGCGCTGCTGAGCAGGAGTGCTCGTGGCAGGCAAGGAATGGGAGACTGCCTCAGTCCTTGCATCGGGAGAGCCACGAGATGTAACACCCACCACCTTGTGAAGCTGCCGCCCCACCACCTTGCGGAGCTGCCGCCCCACCACCTTGCGGAGCTGCCGCCCCACCACCCTGCAGAGCTGCCTCCCCACCACCGTGCGGAGCTGCCGGTCTACCTACACCCCACCTACTGTCTCCTCCCCAAAACCCTTTAGAATGTAAGCCCGCAAGGGCAGGGCCCTCTTCACTCTGTACTAGTCTGTCTATTGTAACTTGTAGATGTACTCTGTATGTAACCCCCTCTCATGTACAGCACCATGGAATCAATGGTGCTCTATAAATAAATAATAATAATAATAACTTGCAAGAGGCCACCTTAAATACCTTTTCTCATGATTGGATACACCTGCCTATGAAGTTCAAAGCTCAATGAGGTTACAAAACCAATTTAGTGCTTTAGTAAGTCAGTAAAAATTAGTTAGGAGTGTTCAAATCAAGAAATTGATAAGGGTGCCCATACTTTTGCATCGGTCAAATTTTGTATAAATGCAGATTGCACATTTTCTGTTAGTACAATAAACCTCATTTCAATCCAGAAATATTACTCAGTCCATCAGTTATTAGATATATGAAACTGAAATAGCTGTTGCAAAAACCCAAATTGTTATAAAGTCAAAAGGTTAACATTAATAGGGGTGCCCAAACTTTTTCATATGTATGTTTGAGATCTATCCATTCATCCATTGTAGCATTTTAGGCTATGCGTCCACAATCAGGGTTTGCAGCGTTTTGGGTGCAGAGTGTTTTCCCTGCATCCATAACACTGCGTTGTGCAGTAGAAGCACAGTGGAAGGATTTTTAGAAATCCCATGCCCACTCTGCTTCTTTTCTCTGCAGCATAAACCGACCTGTGGTGCAGCTTCCTGAGCCTCAGCATGTCAAGTTATGCTGCGGAGACGAGAGTGTTCTCTGCAGGTAGAATAGAGCTAAAGTCCACAGCAGCCTGAACCCAAATCGTGGGCATGGGTAGCTGCGTTCTCCAGTGGACAACACTCACATCTCTGCAGGAAGGCTGACACTGTGTACTAGATGCCGTGTCGCTGGATCATGGCCACATAGCCTAACAGTGAGAATATTTTTGCTACAGCAACATTTTTGTGAAGTAGCTGTGGATTCAAAATGCTTACTATACTCTTGAATAAAATCCTTGAGGGGTCCAGTTTCCAAAATAGGGTCACGTGTGGGGGGTTTCTGATGTATAGGTACCAAGAGGTCCTGCTAATGTGACATGGTGTGCGCAATTTATTTCAACTTTTCCAAAATTCAAATAGTGCTCCTTCCATTCCAAGCCCTCCCATTTATCCAAACAGAAGTTTTTGGCCACATGTGGGGTATCCCTGCGCTCACAAGAAATTGGAGAACAACCTGTGGGGTCCATGTTTTGTTGTTGCCTCTTGAAAAAGTGAGAAATGTGATGCTAAATCAACATTTTTGTGGAAAAAATGAAAATTTTCAATATGGCAACCTAAGCTTATCAAATTCTGTGAAGTATTCGTGGATTCAAAATGCTCAATATACACCTAGATAAAATCCTTGAGGTGTCTTGTTTACAGAATGGGGTCACTTGTGGGTGATGTCCACTGTTAAGGCACCTTAGGGGCTTTCCAAATGCGACATAGCGTTCGCTAATTATTCCAGCCAATTGTTCAGTCAAATGGCACTTTTTCCCCTTCCGAGCCCTGCTGTGCACCCAAACAGTTGATTTCCACCACACATAAGGTATCAGCATAGTCAGGAGAAATTGCAAAATAAATTTTATGCTGATTTTTTTCCTTTTACTCTTGTTAAAAAAAAAGCTATCTGGTTGAAGTAACAATTTTGTGGTAAAAATGTATTTATTTTTTATTTTCACAGCTCAACACCTGGGGGTTCAGGGTACTCAGCAAACATCTAGATAAATTCCTTGAGGGGTCTATTTTCCAGAATGGGGTCACTTGTGGGGGACCTCCACTGGTTAGGCACCTCAGGGGCTCTCCTAATGCAACATGGTGTACGCTATTAATTCCAGCCAATTTTGCAGTCAAATGGCACTCCTTCCCTTCCGAGCCCTGCCGTGTGCCCAAACAGTTGATTTCCACCACATATAAGATACCACCAAACTCAGGAGAAATTGCACAATAAATTTCATGGTGATTTTTTTTCCTGTTACCCTTGTGAATATAAGCTACCTGGTTGAAGTAACAATTTTGTGGTAAAATTTTATTTTTTTATTTTCATGGCTCAACGTTATAAACTTCTGTGAAGCACCTGGGGGTTCAGGGTACTCACCAAACATCTAGATAAATTCCTTGAGAGACCTAGTTTCCAATATTGGGTCACTTGTGGTAGTTTTTTGCTGTTCACGTACCTTAGGGGTTCTCCAAATGCGACATGGTGCACGCAATCTTTTTCAGCCAAATTTGCTTTCCAAAATTCAAATATTGCTCCTTTCGTTCCAAGCCCTCCCATTTACACAAACAAAGGTTTCTGACCACATGTGAGGTATCGGCGCGCTCATAAGAAAGTGCGTAATAAATTGTGAGGTCCAATATTTGGTGTTACCTCTTGAAAAAGTAAGAAAATTAGTGCTAAAGCAACATTTTTAGGTAAAATGTTAATTTTTATTTTTTTTCATTCCACATTACTTTAGTTACTGTGAAGCACCTGAAGGGTTAATAAACTTCTTTGATGTGACTTTAAGTACCTTGAGGGGAGCAGATTTTATAATGGTGTCACTTTGGGGTATTTTCTATCACCCAGGCTTCTCAAAGTCCCTTCAAATGTGATTTGGTCCCTAAAAAAATTGTTTTGTAAATTTTGTTGAAAAAATGGGAAATTGCTGATGAACAACCCTTTTAACTTCCTAACCCAAAAAAATTTGGTTTCAAAAATTGCGCTAATGTAAAGTAGACATGTGGGAAATGTTATTTATTAACTATTTTGTGTGACATACAGTTAGGTCCAGAAATATTTGGACAGTGACACAAGTTTTGTTATTTTAGCTGTTTACAAAAACATGTTCAGAAATACAATTATATATATAATATGGGCTGAAAGTGCACACTCCCAGCTGCAATATGAGAGTTTTCACATCCAAATCGGAGAAAGGGTTTAGGAATCATAGCTCTGTAATGCATAGCCTCCTCTTTTTCAAGGGACCAAAAGTAATTGGACAAGGGACTCTAAGGGCTGAAATTAACTCTGAAGGCGTCTCCCTCGTTAACCTGTAATCAATGAAGTAGTTAAAAGGTCTGGGGTTCATTACAGGTGTGTGGTTTTGCATTTGGAAGCTGTTGCTGTGACCAGACAACATGCGGTCTAAGGAACTCTCAATTGAGGTGAAGCAGAACATCCTGAGGCTGAAAAAAAGAAAAAATCCATCAGAGAGATAGCAGACATGTTTGGAGTAGCAAAATCAACAGTCGGGTACATTCTGAGAAAAAAGGAATTGACTGGTGAGCTTGGGAACTCAAAAAGGCCTGGGCGTCCACGGATGACAACAGTGGTGGATGATCGCCGCATACTTTCTTTGGTGAAGAAGAACCCGTTCACAACATCAACTGAAGTCCAGAACACTCTCAGTGAAGTAGGTGTATCTCTCTCTAAGTCAACGGTAAAGAGAAGACTCCATGAAAGTAAATACAAAGGGTTCACATCTAGATGCAAACCATTCATCAATTCCAAAAATAGACAGGCCAGAGTTAAATTTGCTGAAAAACACCTCATGAAGCCAGCTCAGTTCTGGAAAAGTATTCTATGGACAGATGAGACAAAGATCAACCTGTACCAGAATGATGGGAAGAAAAAAGTTTGGAGAAGAAAGGGAACGGCACATGATCCAAGGCACACCACATCCTCTGTAAAACATGGTGGAGGCAACGTGATGGCATGGGCATGCATGGCTTTCAATGGCACTGGGTCACTTGTGTTTATTGATGACATAACAGCAGACAAGAGTAGCCGGATGAATTCTGAAGTGTACCGGGATATACTTTCAGCCCAGATTCAGCCAAATGCCGCAAAGTTGATTGGACGGCGCTTCATAGTACAGATGGACAATGACCCCAAGCATACAGCCAAAGCTACCCAGGAGTTCATGAGTGCAAAAAAGTGGAACATTCTCCAATGGCCAAGTCAATCACCAGATCTTAACCCAATTGAGCATGCATTTCACTTGCTCAAATCCAGACTTAAGACGGAAAGACCCACAAACAAGCAAGACCTGAAGGCTGCGGCTGCAAAGGCCTGGCAAAGCATTAAGAAGGAGGAAACCCAGCGTTTGGTGATGTCCATGGGTTCCAGACTTAAGGCAGTGATTGCCTCCAAAGGATTCGCAACAAAATATTGAAAATAAAAATATTTTGTTTGGGTTTGGTTTATTTGTCCAATTACTTTTGACCTCCTAAAATGTGGAGTGTTTGTAATGAAATGTGTACAATTCCTACAATTTCTATCAGATATTTTTGTTCAAACCTTCAAATTAAACGTTACAATCTGCACTTGAATTCTGTTGTAGAGGTATCATTTCAAATCCAATGTGGTGGCATGCAGAGCCCAACTCGCGAAAATTGTGTCACTGTCCAAATATTTCTGGACCTAACTGTAACTCTCTGGTTTCTGGGCATAAAAATTAAAAGTTTGAAAATTGCAAAATTTAACATTTTTTGGTCAAATTTCAGATTTTTTCACAACTAAAATAAAAAAATATCATCCTAAATTTACCTCTAACATGAAGCCCAATATATCACGAAAAAACAATCTCAGAATCACCGAGATCCATTGAAGCGTTCCAGAGTTATAACCTTATAAAGTGACACTGGTCAAAATTACAAAAAATGGCTTGGGCATTAAGTACAAAACTGGCTTCATCCTTAAGGGGTTAATACTTAGTCCCAAAAAAAGGTTTCTAATGTGGAAGAAGCTATACAATAGTAAAGTAGATGCTATCTGCCTACAAGAGACTAAATTAGTTAAGGCCCTGTCACACACAGTGATAAATCTTTGGCAGATCTGTGGTTGCAGTGAAATCATGGACATATTGTTCCATTTGTACACAGCCACAAACCTGGCCCTGATTGTCCACAATTTCACTGCAACCACAGATATGCCGCAGATTTATCTCTGTGTGTGACAGGGCCTTAAGAGTTAATCTTTTGAAAATTAAAATAAGAACTATTCACATGTTTTGAGATCTTTAAATGAAAAGAAAAAAGCTGGTATTCTAACCATAATAAAAAAAACCCTCAATTTCATGCAGACTGATTTCTGAATATAGAGATGAACTAGGCTGATATCATCCTTTGGTTTGCTATTTAAATGATCATCTATACACAATTACTATTAGGTATGCACCAAATAAAGGACAGATATGTTTTTTAGATGATTTGCTGAAAGTCTTACAAAATGTTAAAAAAGTGGATTCCTTGGCATCATTTTGATATCATTTAACAACTTTAAAAAAATTGGTTGCATCAACATCAAAACTTATGTATGTGTTTAAGTGCATAAATATATTTTCCATTGAATTTTTCTTTAATTCTGAAGTTCATTAAATGTTTTTACTTTTTGTTCTTATAGATGCCTTTACAATATCTAAATTTAGGAAGGTTGTTTTTGGAAACAAGTACATTTCGGATCATTCTCCAGTTTCATAATTTTTAAGTTTGAAGGTAGACTTAAGCCCATCAAGTTCAACCCATAGCCTAACATGTTCATCCAGAGGAAGGCAATAACTTCATGGGGTGGACAGTAAGCGCCATATTAGAGGAAAATATTACTTCCCGACTCCACATACAACAATCAAACTAGTTCCCTGGATGCCCCGTCACAGAATCTAGTGCACTAAACCAGTAATATATTTTTCAAGAAAGGCATTAAGGCCTTTCTTAAATTTTAGTAATAAATCAACCACTACAACATTATGGGCCAGAAATCTCCATAGTCTCACTGCTCTTAAAGGATCTGTGTCTGTGATTATGATTGAACCTCCTTTCTTCTAGATGCAGTGGATGCCCCCTTCTCTGGGTCACAGGCCTAGGCATAAAAACATCATTAGAAATGTCTCTTGTAATGTCACCTCATATATTTGTATATATTAATAAGATTGCCCAGAGACTTTGTTTTTTTCAAACTGACTAGACCCAATTTTAAGAACCTGTCTTGGTTCTGCATATCACCCATTCCTTTAATAGCCTTGGTTGCTCTTCTCTGCACCCGCTCTAGTTCAGCTATGTCCTTCTTTTACACCAGAGACCAAAATTGTACACAGTATTCTAAGTGTGGTAGCACTAGTGGGTTATATAGGGCTAAAAGGATGTTCTTCTCATGAGAATCACTGCTTCTTTTAATAAATCCCATTATTTTATTAGCCTTGGCAGCAGCTGCCCGCAACTGGTCAGTAAAGTTGAGTTTTCCATCCACCCATACACCCAAGTCTTTTTCAGTGACAGTTTTACCCAGTGTTTTAAAATTGAGTACATAGTTATACATTTTATTTCCGCTGGCCAAGTGCATGACCTTACATTTATCCACATTAAACTTCAATTTTTCCATGTGAAATACAGCCAGGTGTATTAAGTCAATCCAATTTTCAATGGAGATGTGATTGTCATATTATTGAATTTCCTTATTGTCAAGAACAAATAGAAAGCTGCATCAAAACTTATTTCCTGAATAATTCTTGAGCCCTTTCACTATTTGGAATGCACACAAATCTGTCTTAAGAGAAAAATGAATTCAAATTTCTTAGAGAAATAAGAAACAAACCAGAGAAAAGATATTTTTCAAACCAAATTGAAGGAGAAAGAGGAACTTCAACAAACTCTTGCTAGCCCATCTCAACGCATTCACAGAGACATTTTAAAAATTAGATCAGAAATAAAAGCCCTCTTATTCATTGGATATGATAAATTTATTGGAATAATGAAAATAAATCAGTTAATCAGACTACAAAATTAATGGCTTCTAAAATTAAGAAAATCAGCATTAAAAATAGAATATATAAAGTTTAAAAACCAGGCAGTTCTTATTGTATCAAATTGATAATTATTTTTTTTCCCAAAGTTTTAAGCCCAATACTTAACTAAATTTTGTAATCAAGCTTCATTGGAAGGTGAATTTCCATCATAAATGCTTCAGGCTTCTATTTCTCTAATACCAAAATCTAAAGTGGACTTGAATCGGTTGCTAACTTTAGGCCGATTTCTTTAATATGGAATGAAAAATGTATTAAAAAATTATAGACAATTTATTAAAAAGTATATAACTTAAAATTATTCATAATGATCAGTTAGGATTTATTGAGGGAAATTAAACAAGTGATGGAATGAAAAGAACATTGAATTAATTAATTTTATTAAAAATAATATTCCATAATTGCTTGTGACATTGGACCCTAAAAAAAGCAATTGATAGGATCAATTGGGACTTTTTAAAAGATACATTAATTAAATTTGGCATTAATAATCAAACAATAAGAACCATTATTGCTTTATACGCTCATCCTTCCGCTATAGTCAACAAAAATGGTCACATGTCTGATGCCTTTTCGATTTCCAATAGAACAAGGATGTCCTCTTTCCTTCTTAAGGGCCATTTACATTCTGCGACATCGCAAACGATATATCGTCGGGGTCACGGTGTTTGTGACGCACATCCGGAATCGTTAGCGACGTCTCAGCGTGTAACATAAATGAGTGACCTTAAATGATCACAAAAGAGGCAAAAATCTTTGGTATCTGAGACGTCATTCACTTACCAAAATTCGTTGCCTATTCAGTAGCGAGGTTGTTTGTCGTACCTGCGGCAGCACACATCGCTATATGTGACAATGCAGGAACGAGTAACAACCTCGTACCTGTGGCCGGCCGCAATGAGGAAGGAAGGAGGTGGACGGGATGTTCGTCCCACTCATCTCCGCCCCTTCGCTTCTATTGGACGGCTGCCATGTGACGTCGCTGTGACGCCGCACGTACAGCCCCCTTAGAAAGGAGGCGGATCGCCAGCCACAGCGAAGTCGCAGTGAAGGTAAGTATGTGTCACGGGTGTAAGCGATGTTGTGCACCACGGGCAGCGATTTGCCCATGATGCACAGCCGACGGGGGCGGATACGCTCGCTAGTAATCTCGCTAGCAAGATTGCAGTGTGTAAAGTACCCTTTATTGTTTGCCTCAGACAT
Source organism: Anomaloglossus baeobatrachus (assembly GCF_048569485.1). Classification (NCBI taxonomy): domain Eukaryota; kingdom Metazoa; phylum Chordata; class Amphibia; order Anura; family Aromobatidae; genus Anomaloglossus; species Anomaloglossus baeobatrachus. Next base: position 348,822,388 of record NC_134353.1, read on the forward strand.
GGAACCATTGGCTGAACTCTTCAGAAATAATTAAAAAATAAAAGTGATTCCCACTTTAAATGAAAACTTTAAAATAGGTTTAACCACCGTTATTATGTTGTCTCCTTCTGACCCAGTAAATTCAATTTCAGAAACCCATAGAATTTTAGATGACTTTTCAAAAGTCACTCATTATAAAATTAATGTAAGTAAATTTAACATTTTACTATTTAATTTATGCAAATCTGTCATAAGAAATATAAAAAATGTTCAACATTTGAATGGGGACCACGGAGGAACACTATTCTCCTTAAGGGGACTTTGCAAGCCAGTCTGGCTGCCAGTAAAGTAAGGGGACTTATAGCTGCTACACCCCTCTGGGGAATATTCAAATTATCTCTCCAGGAATGGAGACAAACTCTAGCGCAGCGCCACCTATTGGAAGTAGCGATCCTAAAAGTCAAATAGGAATTTTTAACAATCCTTTGCATATGACCTAGGATATATAAGCCAGATCAGAATCCCAATTTGCAAACACGTTGTTTCGGGGTGCTTGCCCCCCGTCAGTGCAAAGTATGGGGTGTCTGATCTGGCTCATGATGAGCTCCATCCTATAGTTTAGTGTCATCAGCAAAGACTGACACATTACTATCAATCCCATCCACAAGGTCATTACTAAAGAGATTAAAAACAATCGGTCCTAGCACAGATCCCTGCGGCACCCCACTGCTGACTATAGCCCATTTAGAGAATGTACCATTTATGACTACTCTTTGTTTCCTATCTTTTAGCCAATTCCTTACCCAGTTGCATATAGTTTCCCCTAGTCCTTGCTTCTGGAGCTTTAGTATAAGGCTATTATGTGGAACAGTATCAAATGCCTTTGCAAAGTCCAAATAAATCACATCAGCTGCATTAACAATATCCAGGTTTACACTGACCCCCTCATAGAACCCCAACAGGTTGGTTAGACACGACTTCTCTTTCATGAATCCATGCTGTCTGTCAGTTATTATATTATTTTCTGCAATATATTTTTGCATGTCATCCCTTAAAATGCCCTCAAAAACTTTGCACTCTACTGATGTCAGGCTTACTGGACGGTAGGTGCCTGGATCTACCCTCTTACCTTTCTTAAATATCGGTACCACATCAGCAATCCTCCAATCCTGAGGCACCAACCCTGTTTACAAGCGAGTCTAAAAATATGAGATACAGCGGTCTGTCGATTACAGAGCTCAATTCCCTCAATATTCGTGGAGGAATGCCATCTGGCCCTGGGAATATGTCAATGTTTAATTTATTCAGGCGTAGGCATACTTCTTGTTTTAAATTAATTATATCGGATGGTGAACTTTGATTTTTCACTTGTTGAATGATCCCTGGTACAGTCAGTCCTTGGTGAACACAGATGAGAAATGCCTATTAAATATCTCAGTCTTATGTTTGTCCTCTACAACTAACTTGTTATTATATTTTAAGGGGCCAATACTATCCTTTGTTTTCCTTTTGGCATTAATGTATTTATAAAAGATTTTGGGATTTATTTTAATGTCATTGGCGATTTTTGTTTCAGTAGCTAATTTTGCCTGTTTGATTTATTTTTTACATTTCCTATTGATATCTTTATACTTCTGAAATGCTATTTCTGTATTCTCAGCCTTTAAGAATTTAAACGCCCTTTGTTTTTGTTTTATTATACTTTGCACAGTCTTATTTATCCATAGTGGCTTCTTTTTATTCCTGGACATTTTATTACCAGAGGGTATAAGTTTTTTTCAGGACTCTAGCAGTATATCCTTAAACTTTCCCCATTTATGTTCAGTATCCCCAGTTACCATTACTTTGTCCCAATCTACACATTTAAGCACTTCCCTTAATTTGTTGAAATCAGCTTTCCTAAAATTCCAGGTTTTAGCATTTCCCCTTTGAAATGTTCTATTTAATATTACTTTGAAGCCTACCATATTATGATCGCTGGTGCCCAAGTGCTCCCAGACCTGTAGATCTGAAATTGTATCCGGTCTCTTTGACAGGACCAGATCTAGCAAATTAGCTCCCCTCGTCGGTTCATCTACCATCTGAGAGAGGAAATTGTCTTGAATTGTAGATAAGAACTTACAGCTTTTAGCACAACCAGAAGATTCTATGTCCCACTGTATGTCTGGATAGTTGAAATCCCCCATAATAAGAACCCGATTATTATTATTAGCTGCATTTTCAATTTGTTCCAGCATTTCACCCTCTATTTGTTCAGGTATGTTAAGAGGCTTATAGCAAACTCCAATTAGCATTTTTCCATTATTGCCCTCCCCATGTAGCCTCCCTACGTTCCTTGCATGTCCCATCCCCCCTAATCCTTCATTGACCCCTACCGTCTCACTGTCTGTACCTGCTCTATCTATCCCCTTTTTTGCTCCACTACCCACCCTCCCCCCAGATCCTAGTTTAAAAGCTCCTCCTTCCATCTGACCATTTTCTCCCCCAGCACAGCTGCACCTTCCCCATTGAGGTGCAGCCCGTCCCTACCGAAAAGCCTGTAGCCACCTGAGAAGTCAGCCCAGTTCTCCATGAACCCGAACCCTTCCTTCCTGCACCAATTTCTAAGCCATGTACAGTGCCTACAAGTAGTATTCAACCCCCTACAGATTTAGCAGGTTTACATATTCGGAATTAACTTGGCATTGTGACATTTGGACTGTAGATCAGCCTGGAATTGTAAAATGCACTGCAGCAAAAAAGAATGTTATTTCTTTTTTTATTTATTTTTTAAATTGTGAAAAGTTTATTCAGAGGGTCATTTATTATTCAACCCCTCAAACCACAAGAATTCTGTTTGGTTCCCCTAAAGTATTAAGAAGTATTTCAGGCACAAAGAACAATGAGCTTCACATGTTTGGATTAATTATCTCTTTTTCCAGACTTTTCTGACTAATTAAGACCCTCCCCAAACTTGTGAACAGCACTCATACTTGGTCAACATGGGAAAGACAAAGGTGCATTCCAAGGCCATCAGAGACAAGATTGTGGAGGGTCACAAGGCTGGCAAGGGGTACAAAACCTTTTCCAAGGAGTTGGGCCTACCTGTCTCCACTGTTGGGAGCATCATCCGGAAGTGGAAGCCTTATGGAACTACTGTTAGCCTTTCACGGCCTGGACAGCCTTTGAAAGTTTCCACCTGTGCCGAGGCCAGGCTTGTCCGAAGAGTCAAGGCTAACCCAAGGACAACAAGGAAGGAGCTCCGGGAATATCTCATGGCAGTGGGGACATTGGTTTCAGTCAATACCATAAGTAAAGTACTCCACCGCAATGATCTCCGTTCCAGACGAGCCCGTAAGGTACCTTTACTTTCAAAGCATCATGTCAAGGCTCGTCTACAGTTTGCTCATGATCACTTGGAGGACTCTGAGACAGACTGGTTCAAGGTTCTCTGGTCTGATGAGACCAAGATCGAGATCTTTGGTGCCAACCACACACGTGACGTTTGGAGACTGGATGGCACTGCATACGACCCCAAGAATACCATCCCTACAGTCAAGCATGGTGGTGGCAGCATCATGCTGTGGGGCTGTTTCTCAGCCAAGGGGCCTGGCCATCTGGTCCGCATCCATGGGAAGATGGATAGCACGGCCTACCTGGAGATTTTGGCCAAGAACCTCCGCTCCTCCATCAAGGATCTTAAGATGGGTCGTCATTTCATCTTCCAACAAGAGAATGACCGAAAGCACACAGCCAAGAAAACCAAGGCCTGGTTCAAGAGGGAAAAAATCAAGGTGTTGCAGTGGCCTAGTCAGTCTCCTGACCTTAACCCAATTGAAAACTTGTAGAAGGAGCTCAAGATTAAAGTCCACATGAGACACCCAAAGAACCTAGATAACTTGGAGAAGATCTGCATGGAGGAGTGGGCCAAGATAACTCCAGAGACCTGTGCCGGCCTGATCAGGTCTTATAAAAGACAATTATTAGCTGTAATTGCAAATAAGGGTTATTCCACAAAATATTAAACCTAGGGGTTGAATAATAATTGACCCACACTTTTATGTTGAAAATTTATTAAAATTTAACTGTGCAACATAACTTGTTGGTTTGTAAGATTTATGCATCTGTTCATAAATCCTGCTCTTGTTTGAAGTTTACAGGCTCTAACTTATTTGCATCTTATCAAACCTGCTAAATCTGGAGGGGGTTGAATACTACTTGTAGGCACTGTATTTATCTCCCTATGATCCCGCTGTCTCTTTCTAGTGATGCTCGTGGCACCAGTAGTATTTCTGAAAACACCACCTTGGAGGTCCTGGACTTCAGCTTCTCTCCTAGTTCCCTGTAATCATTTTTAAGGACCTTCCACCTGCCTATAACTTTGTCATTAGTACGAATGTGCACCATGACCGCTGGGTTTTCCCCAGCCTCACCCAGAAATCTGTCTATCCGATCCGCAATATGCCGAACCAGAGCCTCCGGCAGACAACACACTGTTCGTCATTCATGGTCTCGGCAACAGATGACCCTGTCTGTCCGCCTAATTATAGAGTCCCCTACCACCAACATCTGTCTGAGCTTTGCTGCAGTCTTATTTTCCTCCTTCCTACAGCAGTCGTTTTCCTGATTGCTAGGAGCAACGTCCTGCTGTAGTGACCCTAGTCCTGGCCCTTCATTCCTAATAGCAGCCAAACAGGCATATTTACTAGGTTGTGCCAGGTCAGGACTAGGCTCCCTGACACTTTTCCTCCTACCTCTTCTTCTAACTGTTACCCAGCTACCTATCTCTGGCTCCTGATCTTCCCCACCTCCACCCTCCTCCATATCATTGGCCCCAGCCAGAGAAAGCTCAGTTAGCTCTAAACTCCTCTACAGGTTTGCAATGTCCCTGAATGTTGCAAGCTGCGTATTTAGGTCAGTTACCTTGGCTTCCAAATACGCAACATGCTTGCATCGAGTACAGACATATTCACCCTTGAATGGCTGCTCAAGGCATGCATACATCTGACAAGATACACAGCTGGTAGCATTGTCCATGGATCACCTATTAAATGGGGATAAACAGTAAAGTAGAAAAACTACCAGAAGCTGCCAGAAACTCCTAGAAACAGGTGTGGCTAATACTACTAATTAAATCACAAGACAGCTTCTTTTTTTTTTTTTCTTTTTGCTTTTTCACAGTATCACAGACAAACACAGACACACAATTCCCTAATGAAATTAAACAATTAAAGTTATCACCACTATGAGATTGTGTTTAAACTATACACTTATTTACAATCCCTGCACTTTGCTGCAGTTCCTCGCACTCATAATCAAAACAAATTTAACAAACATTAGCAATACAAAATGATTTGAAAAAATTATTCAAAAAACAAATTATCTTGGTTAGTAAGAATTTTAATATTTAAAATGTTCACAATACGAAAAATGTTATATGTTTTTAGGACCATACCCTTATTGATTCTATACAAATGAATTAATAAAGTCCAAATTGTATTAATATATTTGGAATCAAAGCAAGGCTAGCATTTCTAAAAATATAATGAAACTATTCTGATTAAGCAAAGCCAATAATAACTTAATAGGAATCTGTCAGTAGGTTTTTGTCAGCAGAATGATGCAATTCATCATCATTTTTATGTAGTGCTCTTTACCTATTCGATGGCTAAATTAGGCCATACTATTTATTACTGTACTTACATACAGTATATGAATTTGGCAAGACAACATATTTGTAATTTATACTGCTGACTATTTTGATCCAGTGCAGTCCCCCCTTATTACTATTTTTGGTCTTTATATATGGACCCTAATGTTCTGATCTGGTAGCTACCCAAATATGTCTTTTTTAGCACTTTCATCACTTTAGCACTAATAGTACTTTTTTTAGATTTTATTTACAAAGGTTACACTTTAGATTCCACTCCAATTGGATCACTCAGTTAATTAGTTTCTATAATTTTGGAGACATTTGTATTTACAATTTTCAGTGAATTATAAAAAAAGCTAATTTCAGAATGTATTAGTTCCAAACATCCCTTCATGAATGTATTTGTCTGCAGCTTAAACAGTAAAACGCTATGGAAAACAAGAGGACAAAAAAAGTAATGTGCAAATAGGTAATTTATTAAAAGGCAACTGGCACAAAAAGGATCGGCAGCAAACTACACCGGGTGTGTAGATAATAAATATAAGTATAAAAATACAAAATTGATGGTAAAAATGGAAGGGCAAAGCTGACAATCTGGATCCTAATAGCTGCACATCATGAGATTAAGTGGCAAAGAGACACTGCATATACAAGGATTATAGACATAGTCATGTTGTAAATAAACTGTTTACAAGAGAATAGTGCAGACCAATGCCCGATTAAATGTAATAGATAATAGTCACACATAGAATGGCAGGAAAGCACTTTGTATGCAAAAACATAATTATGTTAATATAACAATTAACAGAGTAAGCGGTGCAAACCAATGCCAGGTTAACATGGGGATGAAATGATCTACTAACTAACTGCGCCAGTTGCCTTTTAATAAATTACCTATTTGCACATTACTCTTTTTGTCCTCTTGTTTTTGCAATGTTTTGAGTGTGCTTTACAGGTACCATGCTTTGGTTATCCTGCTTGCTTATTCTTTGGGAATTACTTGTGCTATGGAAAGCAAGTAACCTTTAGAACTATTTCAATTTAGACACAACTTTTGAGAAAAAAAACATACATGCTTAACTGGGAAAACCCCCCATAAAAAATCCTTTACTCATGAATTGTGATGAGCGAACTCGCAGATATCCGGGTTTGGTGGGACTAACCGGACTTAAAAAAAAAATCTGCTCCAGCCTGGAATTGATCCTGGATATCTGTCTGGACACCGGCCCCCATATAAGTCTATCGGGACCAGAATCTGGTGCTTAAAAATTTTGGTAGAAGGCATAGGGGAATTAGAGCAAGCTCCCTATACTTACTAAGTCTCCAGCGCAGCTGTAACTGCTTCCAGGATGCTCACTCTTCTTCCACGGCCACTCACCTTCATGCATATTCACTGCTTCCCCCACCCACCGGCAGTCCTGGTGTCTGTGATTAGTTGCAGTCAGGCGGACCCCCAGCCTGTGTGACAGTGTCTGACTGCATGTGATCACAGACCCTGTCTGTGGGTCACTATCGTGGTATGAAAAGAAATAAATAAAAAATTGACAAAGGGTCCCCCCATATTATGATACCCAGCACAGATAAAGCATACAGCCACACGTTTATCTTGACTGTGTATCAAAATAAGAGGAACCGCATGCAGCTCTTTTTTTAAAAAATATTTAATTAAGTAATTTTAAAAAACGTCATGCAATCCCCCCAATTTTGATACCCAGTCATAATAAAGCCGGACAGCTGGGACCTGGTATTCTCAGGCTAGGGAGACCCATGGTTATTGGGCCTCCCAGCCTAAAAATAGCAGCCTGAAGCCACCCAAGTTTGTCATATCCATTAGATGTGACAATCCCGGAACTTTACCCGGCTCTTCCCAATTGCCCTGGTGTGATGGCAATCAGGGTAATAAGGGATTAATGGTAGCTCACAGCTGCCACTGAGCCCTAGAGTAGTAATGGGAGGCATTTATGAGACCCCCCCTCATTCCTAATCTGTAAGTGAAAAGAAATAAACACAAACATTGAAAAAATCATTTAATGAAATAAAATACAAATAAACACCCTCTTTCACCAATTTATAAACCCCCAAAACACACAGGCTGGATTGAAAAAAAAAAATTGGTTTGGGAACCGAACTTGACCCTGGATAACAAACCCCACACAAGTCAAAGGGGTCTATAAGTTAAGCTGTAAAATGGTCATGTAAGGGCTAGTGGATTAAAAGGAAGGTACATGGGGGGGGACAGGACAGTTTATACATACAGTGTTTCTCAAAAGTTAACACAGCAGTTAGACTCTTTTTGGGGCCTGCTCATTAAGTGTCATGAATATTCACTGATTCTCTTCTGACCCTCTGTGCCAGTGTCTGTGATTGGTTGCAGACTGCTATACACACCCCCCACCCTCTGTGTCTGCGTCCATGATTAATTATAGTCAGTGTGTTGTAGTAGTGTAAAAATAAATAAATAAATAAAAAAATGGAGTGGGTTTACGCGCTATTTTTAAGAAACAGATGGCTATGGGCTGCAACTCCCAATAGTCTGCTTTATTGTGGCTGGGTATCAAAAATAGAAGGGATCCTATTCCATTTTTAAAAATATTTAAATAAATATTTTCAAAAAATCTTCCATTTTTTATGTCCAGCTACGGTGAAGCTGACAGGAGGGGACCTGGATTATCAGGATGGGAAGGGCCATGGTTACTGACCCCTCCAAGCCTAAAAATACCAGACAGCCAGCAGCTGTGATGCCCTGGACTAGCCAGGTTGTCACAGATAGCCCCCCGCACAACACCTGTCCCCTAAAAAGGTGTCATCAGCCAACAATTAAAACCTAGTCACCTTCCTCTCAGCCTGCAGGAGTCGGGAAGACGGCTCGGTGGAACCGTGGTGGACGGGGACAGGGTATTGGCCCGCCGGTACCGACCCGGGGGAACCGACTCGGAAACCGGAACACAAAGGGGGGTACTCAGACCCTGAAACGAGGTCCAGAAGCCACTGGACCAAGTTAATTAACTGATTGCGGTCTGGACTATATGTCCTTTCCCACCCAAAGTCCCAACTGAAGACAACAGCCCAACGAGGGGGATAGAAAGCCACCGCACAGGCAGAGAGATCCCACGGGCCAGCGTCTGCGGGCAAAATTGCTCTCCTGACATCCACAAAGCCATGGAGTGGGCTCCTATCGCAGAAGCGCAGGCAGTCCACAGATACACAACACGGTGCAGGAAAAAGGCAGAGACCACCAACCGGGTGGGGGACCCGACTCAGCCAGCTGTGGGCACTGACCACCATCAACTTGTTTTACCAGAGACTTGTGTGTGTTACTAATCGTGAGTACAACAGTGCCCTCTGGCTGCGCACCTCCCTGCACCACCCAACCACACAACACCCAACGGGTCCCGGGGCCACCATCCCTGCCCACGGAGGGGTTAACATCTTGCTGCATAAACATCTCCCCAGAGTGCCCCATAACTGCAGCGGTGGTGTCTACAGCCTCACCACATCCCGTGGGGGGCGTCACGAACTTAACCACGGCTCCGGCCGTACACCTACGTCCCCTAAACCGCCAGCCCCCCTTTCAGATCGAAGTGAACACGGGGCCCCCGGGTCCAGAGACGCTCGAGACACCTACCAGTGAGCCCGGATCCGAGCAGCTCGCTGCAGCCGAGCATTGGGCGGTACACATCAACTCTTCTGGCGTCATGAACAGGATACTTACCCATTCACTTACCTAGTGAAGTGCGCCTTGAAGTGAAGTCAGCGGTGATCCGTTGTGAAATTTCTGAAATCCGCCATCTTGCCGCCATCTTTTGGTGCGAAGATTCCCGCCAGAGTCTTCTTCCCCGTGAAAAGGGCGGGAAAGCTGAAGCCCCTCCCTGGGAACACGGCCATGCAGCTAGGCCGGAAGTCGCAAAATGAAACTTACTGGCCTTGCTGCATGGCCATGAGAGCCATGCAGCAAGAGAGAGAGAGAGAGAGAGGAAGGTCGCGAAAAGACCAAGGGGGAGAAGCGGGTGAAGATCAGCGGCATGTAACTAACGCTGTGAAGTGCAGGGACGCCAGGACTCTGCGGCAACCCGTTCCTGGATACCAATATGGCAGGATGTGTCAGAGTGCGCAGGCCCAAGCCCACTTTATGCTGGCGAAGTGGGCGTCGGAGATGAAGGGCCTGGCTGCAGCTGTCCGGGCGCGCGAAGTGGAGATGATCTCGGAGGAGCGGGTAAGCAGTGACCCACGCCCCTATGTTCCCCAGGAACCAGCCATCTCGGCTGAGGGACCTGGCCTGCTCCCGTCCACCACACCGTCTCCCTCGTCGCCCGTGTCAGCAGCCACCGCCCCGACCGACCCGCTGCCTCAGTCCATGGCAGCAGAGCCCGTACCACCTACGGGGGAGGACCCAGCTACTGGGCCCTCAGGCCTTACCGTCACAATCACTCTAGCTCCGCCGACATCCCATCTGGCCCTGAGCATGGCCGCAACAGAGATGACAACGGCTCCGGCAGTCCGCCCGGCCGCAACAGAGGCGATCCTCGCCCAGAAGTCGACCGCAGCAGTGACGCTGGTCACTCCCAGGTACCCAGTCCCGGCTGTGGAGCAGCCGGAGTGCCCCTGCAGAGAGGAGGAGCAGGCCACTGAGCAGTGGGGCCCACGGCAGAATGTGAGTCCGGTCATAGCCGGTGCCGGGGGCATTCGAGTGAGCCTGGCTCCTGGGCAGGAAGGGGAGCACGAAGCCCGTGCCCCATACTGGGAGCAGCCTTGAGAACTCGCAGGCCACCCAAAAACTTTTGGGCCTTGTAAATAATCCCTGACCACCCTTTTCAAGTTCTGCAGTCTCCGGAGAGGCTGGTTGGAGGAAGGGCCTGCGGCAGAGGAGGCAGAGGTCCCGTCACCATGCAAACCGGTGACTACCCTCTGGGCCAGGGTTCCCCTGGACGTGGGGCCTCTGAGAGACTGCCGGGTAAGGAACTTATTACCCGGCCCGTATGGGCAATACCCGGACCTGAACCCGTTTCCTGGACTGGGGAAAAGGGGTGCTGACCTAGTTCTTAGAGGTAGCATCAGGGCTAGGTTTGCTTGGGTGGGCAAATGAAAGGACCCGGTCCCGTCTTGTTCCCGGTTATTAAAAAAAAAAAATGTTTGCAAAGTTTAAGTGACATACCTCCCGCAAGGGAAGAGAACCAAATATGCTTGAGTTGCATAAACGTTAGTATACCTGTGAATATGTTTTTATCTTTTGAAGTTCAGAAAAATAGTGCTTGATGGACACACAAGGGGGCGGGGCCAGGCAGTTGGCCACGCCCACCGAGGAGTTCAGAGGGCCTGAGGCAGGAAAAACACAGTCAGTTGTTAGTGAAGTTGTTAGTGGAGTTGTTAGTAGGAGTTCATGAGTGAGGAGGCAGGCCTGTGTGGTAGGTCTGCAGAGAACTGACAGGTGCCGGGGTTGGAGCCCGGGCACCTTTGGATAGGAGGCAAGCGGTGGCCTCAGCCTGCAGGAGCCGGGAAGACGGTTCGGTGGAACCGTGGTGGACCGGGACAGGGTAGTGGCCCGCCGGTACCGACCTGGGGAACCAACTCAGAAACCGGAGCACAAAGGGGGGTACTCAGACCCTAAAATGAGGTCCAGAAGCCACTGGACTGAGTTAATTAACTGATTGCGATCTGGACTATAGGTCCTTTCCCACTCAAAGTTCCGACTGAAGACAACAGCCCAACGAGGGGGATAGAAAGCCACCGCACAGGCAGAGAGATCCCACGGTCCAGCATCTGCGGGCAAAATTGCTCTCCTGACATCCACAAAGCTGGGGAGCGGACTCCCGTCGCTGAAGTGCAGGCAGTCCACAGATACACAACACGGTGCAGGAAAAAGGCAGAGACCACCAACCGGGTGGGGGACCCGACTCAGCCGGCTGCGGGCACTGACCACCATCAATTTGTTTTACCAGAGACTTGTGTGTGTTACTAATCGTAAGTACAACAGTGCCCTCTGGCTGCGCACCTCCCTGCACCACCCAACCACACAACACCCAACGGGTCCCGGGGCCACCATCCCTGCCCACGGAGGGGGTTAACATCTTGCTGCATAAACATCTCCCCCGGGTGCCCCGTAACTGCAGCGGTGGTGTCTACACCTTCACCACATCCCGTGGGTGGCCGTCACAAACTTAACCATGGCTCCAGCCGTACACCTACATACCCTAAACCGCCAGCCCCCCTTTCAGATCGAAGTGACCACGGGGCCCCCGGGTCTGAAGACGCTTGAGCCACCTACCAGCGAGCCCGGATCCGAGTGGCTCGGCTGCAGCTGAGCGTGGGGCTATACACAGCCACCCCAGAATTGGCGCATTCATAAGGTGTGCTTATTCAGGCACTTTAACAGGCTCATCCCGATTGCCCTGGTGTAGTGGCAATTGGGGTAATATCTGGGGTTCATGTCAGCTGTGATTTGTCAAAAATCACAGCTGCCATCAAGCCCTAGCTTAGTAATGGAGAGGGGTCTATGAGACACAACCATTACTAACCTGTAAGTCAAAAGAAATAAACACAGAAAGATCTTTAATTTGAAATAAAAAATACACACACCCTCTTTCACTCCTTTACTAACCCCCAACACACCCCTGCAGGTGCGACATAATCAACTCGATGTCCCACGACCATCCTGGCTCTGCAACATCTGGTTGCTGTAGTGGTGGACAACGTGACCGCTCACTACAGCCTTTAGGAAAAAATGATGGCAGTAGTGGGCCCGGCTGTGAGAAGCAGTGACGTCAGTAAGATCACTGGAAGTCACAGCCAGGCTCCTGGTTTCACAGGAGTCCAGCAATCCGACATTCAGGTTACTGGCATTAACACTGGGGGCTCCCTGCTGCTGGAAAGCCAGACTGCTGCATGGCAATGTTTTGTAATCCGACAGTCCACCAATCTGCCAGTGGGTTCAACTGAATTCACTGAGGGCAGTGGAGAGCCCGTAGAGTGAACTCTAGTGACCTGACTGTTGGATTGTCAATCTGTTGTGCTGCCATGTTCCCCAATCTGGCAGTCAAGCAATCGGGCAGTAGGTTCACCGGAGGTCACACTTGGTACCATGGGAACCCAGATGCCATCAGTGTTTCCCAGCAACTGTAGTGAGCAGTCGCATTGTTCACCACTGCAGCTTCTGAATGTAGCAGAACAGGTATCATCGGGGATGTAGTGTGGATTTTGTTGGACCTGCAGGGGTATTTTGGGAGTTAATAAAGGGATGAACGGGTGAACAAGGGTGTGTTTTTTATTTCAAATAAAGGATTTTTCAGTTTTTGTGTGTTTATTTTTTTGACTTACATGTTAGTAATGGAGGGTCTCATTACTAACCTAGGGCTTGATGGCAGCTGTGATTTTTGACAAACCACGCACATTACCCCAATTGCCACTACATGAGGGCAACCGGGAAGTGCAGGATAAAGTACAAGAATTGGTGCATCTAATGGATGAGAAAATTCTGGGACAGATGCGGGCTAGTATTATCAGGCTGGGAGGGGCCAATAACCATGGCTCCTCATAACATTATAATACCAGCCTCCGCCTGTTGTCTTTACCATGGCCACTATAGAGGTTTTATTTTAGCTAAAACTGTCTTTTGAGCCTAAGATAAATTGACCAGACTCTATTGACAGGGACTGAAGTAAATTTTTGATATTTCTTTCTTTGTGTAAGTTGTATTTTTATCTCCGTTCTGTCTCATCGGGAGAAGAGAATCAATATGTGGGTATTATTCTGTCGTTGCCCAGTGGAGACCCTCAGGCTTGGGCATTTTCTCTGCTATAGGATTATTCTGTTTTTTTCCTCTGTCTTTTTCTCTGCTCTGTGGCTCATCTACGATGATCCTGATAAAGTTGCAGTTGCTGAATCAGTGATGCGCAGATTGATTCATGACAATCATAAAGTGGAAGACTACTGTTCTCAGTGCAGATGCTGGGCAGTGTAAACCTCCTTGAATTACTCAGCTCTCCATAAACAATTGTGCCTGGGTCTTTCTAGTCAGATACAAGACAGGATGGTTTTTAGTCCCCTCCCCCTCCTGTTGTCCTTGGGGGAAGCTATGCCACTTACAGTGTGTCTGGTCAGATGTCTTACGGATTAGAGTACATTTGGTTTGACCAATGCTGCTGCAGTGTTTCAGAACTGCATAAATTATATATTTTTTTAGTGGGTAGATTTATAGTGATATACTTGGATAACATCTTGATTTACTCAGATTCTCATAAGGAGCATCGGGATCATGTTCAGCAGGTGCTTCAAGTTCTTGATGACAACCATTTATTTGCCAAACTTGAGAAGGGTCAATTTGAGGTGCAGCGGATTCAGGTTTTGGTCAGTTGGTTTCTGCTAAATGTTTTCAGTTGGATCCCATTAAGGTACAGGCCATCTTTGATTGGATAAAGCCAACTAATCATAAAGCTTTACAGAAGTTCTTAGGTTTTCTAATTATTACAGTACATTCATTAGGAACTTCTCCACTATTGTCAAACCTTTTACTGATATGACCAATAAGAGGACTGACTTTTCCTCTTGGTCTACTCAGGCGGTTGATGCTTTTGCGACTCTCGAGACAGCTTTTCCTAAAGCTCCTCTACTCAATCAACCCAATATTGTTTTGCCTTTTGTGGATCCCTCTTCTGTAGGGATGGAATAGTTCTTTCACAGAAGAAGGACAAATACTTTCAACCTTGTGCTTTTTTTTCCCGGAAATACTCACAAGTGGAGTCTATTATGATATAAGCAATCGGGAATTCTTGGCTGTTAAGAGAGATTTCGAGGAGTGGGCTTGTCATAAAGTCACGGTCTTTACTGATCATAAAAATGTACTGTATGTCGATGCTGCTAAATGCTTAAATACTAGAAAGACCTGGTGAGCCCTTTTCTTTGTTTAGTTTGATTTCTCTGTGACAAATCTCACTGGTACAAAGAATGTTAAGACTGATACTTTGTCACAGGAAAAAATTCATTTCTCTGGAATAAGACATCAGATCGCAGAAATCAAAGCATCATTTTATTCATCTTTCTATGACTTATGTGCCCATTTACAAGGGGCTGCTGATAAGTCTTTGGTTTTGTGATTTTTTTTGTTTCTGTGGTAACGAATATTACACCTGAAAAATCCTTTATTAGAAATAAAAAACACAAACACATTCCCTGGTTCACCAATTTAATCAGCCCGACAAACCCCTCCATGTCCGTCGTAATCCAGGATGGTCCAGCGTCGCTTCCAGCTCTGCTGCATGAAGGTGACCGGAGCAGCAGAAGACACCACCGCTCCTGTCACCTCCATGCAGCAAATGAAGAGAGCTGCGTGATCAGCTGAGCTGTCACTGAGGTTACCCGCTGTCACTGGATCCAGCGGTGGCCGCGAGTAACCTCAGTGACAGCTCAGCTGATCGCGCGGCTGTCTTCATTTGCTGCATGAAGGTGACAGGAGCGGCGGTGTCTTCTGCTGCTCCGGTCACCTTCATGCAGCAGAGCTGGAAGCGACGCTGGACCATCCTGGATTACGCCGGACATGGAGGGCTTTTTCGGGCTGATTAAATTGGTGAACCAGGAAATGTGTTAGTGTTTTTTATTTCTAATAAAGGATTTTTCAGGTGTGTGTGTTTATTTACCGTAACTTACAGATTAATCATGGAAGGTATCTCGGGGAGACGCCTGACATGATTAATCTAGGATTAAGTGGCAACTATGGGCTGCCATTAACTCCTTATTACCCCGATTTGCCAACACACCACGGCAAATCGGGAAGAGCCGGATACAGTTCCAGAACTGTCGCATCTAATGTATGTGGCAATTCAGGGCGTCTGCTGGCTGATATTGTTAGGCTGGGGGGCTCCCCATAACGTGGTGCTCCCCATCCTGAGAATACCAGCCTGCAGCCGTATGGCCTTATCTGGCTGGTATTAAAATAGGGGGGGACCGCACGCCGTTTTTTAAAATTATTTATTTATTATACTGCACAGTATAGACACGCCCACCGGCTGCTGTGATTGGGTGCAGTGACACAGCTGTAACTCAGCGTGTGGGCGTGTCTCACTGCAACCAATCATATTTGCCGGTGGGCGGGGAAAGCAGGGAATACGAGATTGATTAATAAGCGGCCGGCTTTTTCAAAAGAGGAAAAGCCGCCGGAGTTTAGAGAACAGCCATGCAGCGCCGCGCCGGTGATCGGGGAACGGTGAGTATGCGAGTGGGGTACTCCATTCAGTCACTCTGGTGATTAGCGGTCACCGGTGAGTCCTTCACGGATGACCGCTAATCAGGACGTGACACAGACAGAGCCGCGATATGAGGATGAAGTCGGGTGAAGTTCACCCCAGTTCATTCTCAGCGCACGACTCTGTCTGCTGTCAGTTGGCATGTATTAACGACATTTAACATCACACACGGACATTTCACATGGATAACACACACGTCAGTTAAGTTTCACACGCACACACGGCCATTCCACACGCACACGTGGTTACCATACGCCGGACACACAGCCACCACACGTGCGTTATTTACGGACCAAAAAACATTACAGACATGAAAAACGGCCCGTATTATACGTGTGTGGTTATCAAGGATGTGTGTTTTAGGCCTGATAAGATCTTCCTGTATTGACTGGTCACTATGGATAAGACCTGGATTTATTTGTATGACCCAGAATACAAGGAGCAGTCAAAAGAATGGAGGCACAGTGGTTCTCCTTGTCCAAAAGAAGTTCAAGGTGCAAAAATCAGCCACTAAGGTGATGGCATCTGTGTTCTGGGATAAGGAGGGTGTGCTGCTAGTAGACTACCTTCAAAAGGGTGCCACCATCAATGCAAGGTATTACATGCAACTTTTGGACCAATTGAAGGCAGCTCTGAAGGCCAAAAGGCACGGCACACTGTCCAAAGGAATCTTGTTCCTGCAAGACAATGCCTCCGCTCCCACTGTACAAGCAACCACGGCAAAACTGGTAGAGCTGGGCTTTTGACCACCCACCTTATTCACCAAATCTAGCTAACTCTAACTATCATCTGTTTCCAAACCTGAAGAAACACCTAAAGGGACTCAATTTCACACCATTTCTGATGCCATGGCAGCTACGGATGCCTGGTTTGAGGCACAACTGAAATCCTTCTTTTTGCTAGGCTTACAGAACTTGGAATACCGATGTAAGAAGTGTGTTGACATCAGTGGCGAGGATGTGGATTAAGTGTAACACTTCATCATCCTATCTCATTTCTTTCTGGGTAAAGCCAAAGACTTATAAGCAGCCCCTCGTAGACTGCTTAAGAGAGTTGTCCTACTGACAATTGGGTATTATATTATAATGCTAAATTTTTGCTTTGATGGCTTCAAAATTTGACAAATTATATCTAATAGTTCAGGGGTCCCAGAAGAAGGACACCTTGTAATGTGAATTTAAAAGAAAAATTGTAACATGTAGGGATTTTCTAAAGTGGACAATTCTTTTAATAAAACGTATTAGCTGTCAGGCCATGTAGCTGCCAACATGCCTATTTACATTGAATCTACACCTTTGTAAATGTAAAAGAGTGGAAGAATGATCAGTACCCCCTGAAAATTCTATAAAAATTGTATTGTGTTATAAGAGGTTATTTTGAATGATCCTTCCATATTTAATTCACTGTCAGACTTTTACATTTTTCTTTTGGTAGAATTGCATTGATATATAATATTATGTAACATATATCCTTTTAATATATCAGTTTGATGTCAGGTCACTTATTGCGGCATGTATGTTAGGATGATAATCTCAATACTGCGCATTGCATGGATCATTTTACATGATTGAATTTTTATAACTCTGCAATATTAATGATTTGCTATTATATTTTCAATCAAGTCCTGGCCATAACAAGTCTGATAATCTTACAATAACAGTAACTTTGGGATGAAATGCACATATGTCATGCTTCATAATTCTCTTTTAGTACTCAGAATATTACCGTTGAGGGCTAACGATACATTGCAAGGTTTTAATAGAACACATGCTCATTTTTATAATGGAATTTCTATCCAGGTTCAGATTCCAAGAGCTAAACATATTTAGTAGATTTTATCTGTCTGTCATTATGATTTAGAACACAGAGCGGTGGGGTATTTTTTACATTTAGCCATTTCCACCTCCTTTCTATTTAGTCTTGACTAATGATTTTTTTTTTCTTTTTTCCAGAGGTTCATTATAACATCTGTTTTGCAAATGCCTTCCACTGTCATACTATTTCAATTACCCTGACACTGATTTACATAAGAAATGTTAAATACATAAGTAATAGACAAGTAAAATTTATATGGAAAAATATCTGCATATTATATACACATAATAAAAAAATATTAGGGCATTTATAACCCAATTATGTTATTATAGTGTATTATGTAGATAATCAATTTTGTTAATAATTACTCTTTTTTAATATAGTTTATAATACGGTTATATTAGTTACAGCATTTAAATAGAAACGTAAGTAGATGATGCAGTCCTTATACTAATCATTGACATGAATGACGGTATATAAATGCACTGCACTGTTTGCATTAAGTTAATTTAATGTGAAAATGGCTCTTAAGTGGAATCAAATGTCAAAATTGGCTAAATTAAAGTCTCATAGAAAAGTTCCATTATTACTAAACCTTCATTACATTGTCTAGTATGGTCATTATAAAGTAAAGGAGTCAAGCACTAAAGAAGTAAATGCTGTCAAATAAGAGGGTTAACTTATAGCTCCTGCCATATGTGTAAAAGGACTCCCCATCTGCCATGCGCCATTTCTAGCACTAGTCCTATTACTTTTTCCAAAGAGATCTTTGGGCAATCTAAGAGGCACTTTGCACACTACGACATTGCAGCTGTGATGTAGGTGGGGTCAAATCGAAAGTGAAGCACATCCGGCGTCGCAGTCGATATCGTAGTGTGTAAATCCTTTTTGATACGATTAACGAGCGCAAAAGTGTCGTTATTGTATCATTGGTGTAGGGTCCAGCATTTCCATGAATTGGGAAATACCGATGTTACGATGTTGTTCCTTGTTCCTGCGGCAGCACACATCGCTGTGTGTGAAGCTGCAGGAGCGAGGAACATCTCCTACCTGCATCCTGCAGCTCACGCCGGCTATGCGGAAGGAAGGAGGTGGGCGGGATGTTTACGTCCCGCTCATCTCCGCCCCTCCGCTTCTATTGGCTGCCTGCCGTGTGACGTCGCTATGACGCCGTACGACCCGCCCCCTTAATAAGGAGGCGGTTTTCCAGCCAGAGCGACGTCGCAGGGCAGGTGAGTGCATGTGAAGCTGCCGTACCAATAATGTTTGCTACGGCAGCTATCACCATGATATCGCAGCTGCGACGGGGGCAGGGACTATCGTGCACGGCATCGCAGCATCGGCTTGCGATGTCGTAGTGTGCAAAGTGCCCCTAAGGCTACCGGGCCAAGGTGTAGCTGCTGCCTTTGCATTACTTATAGCTCACCCCTTGTTTAATATTCCAAATAAATCTTTATTCACCTTGCAGTTTGTGGAAAACTGGAAAAGAGGCCAGCCTAATTTTATGGTAATTTTTTTTTTCCGGTCAATGGTAGGACAAACTATTGAATGCCCTTGGGAAGCAAGACCCACAGTCCCCAATAAATAGTCCATGTTAATCCACTAACAGTGTTCCATTGCTACTGATACATATCAGCTTCCTTTCTGTATTCATTATAACTGTTAGAGATGGGTGAGCAAAAGAATGTGTCAAAGCACCGAAATTACAGTCACATAGAGTAGTTTTCTAGAAACTACTTTAGACACAATAGCTTTTGATGACAAGAAAGGTGTGACATTAGTGACTAAACTGACAAGTCATGAGACAGTTTAGTCAAATGTTCTGAGGTCAGGACCAAGGAGAGCAAAGGGGATAGAAAGAGGCATAGTCAGGTCATGGTCCAGAGTCAGAATACTTGGAGGATAGTGGATCAAAGCAGAGGGACAAGGCAAAACGCTGGTCAAAGTCAATGGTCAGGCAGCAAAAAAAATCACCTCCCAGAGGACAGATACCAGAGACCCTCTAGCACAGCTGAGCAGAAGACTAAGAATGAGTGTCCTGGGACTGACTGCTCAGTTAAATAGCTGGGCAATCAAACTGAACAGGAAACACCCAGAAAACCCAGAACCTCCCAGTTTCAGATTGGACAGCTGAGCTCTTACTAAACACATCTGCAGCTCAGCACACCCCTGCACAAGATTGGACAACTGAGTTTTCAATCAGCATATCCACAGCTCAGCACACCCAGAATCTATATTGTAGCAAACAGTCCAAGGTGCACAGGAGGAGTCTTAACAAAAGGTAAGAGTAATAAGACCAACTGCCTGTCTCAGGTTTACCTTAATATACATGTGCTCATTAGTTCCAATCCACTTGATGAGCGCATGTCCTCTATCTGCCTCTCTCTCCTCCCCTTTCCCGACATCTAGACAATCTTGGTTTCTCAGTGACTTATCTCCATGGATCTAAGAATATTAAAACACTTTGTCTTGTTTTGTTCCAGAATTGAGAGAAAATCCTGTAAAGATTCTTAGTGAGAGGGTAGTAGTGGTAGTAGTGGGTGCACTGGAGAGTGATCGCATTGAGGATTCTCAGATCAGTGCGCCGGAGTGTTTGCCTATAAACAAACTGTATGTTCTGTCTTCTTTATGCATGGATTATCTTGAGGAGGTGCATGATTATGTTTTGGCTGGCCATCCGGGTTCTTCTGCCTTTTAGAGATCTCTTTCTAGGTTTTTGTAGTGGCAAAATGCTTGTAAGGATGTTGATGAGTATGTTCAAAAATGCAGAGACTGTTCCAGGGCTAAAGCTACTCGTCAGGTCACAGAGGTCACAGCAGTTTATCTCCTGCCTAACAAGAATGTTGTATCAGTGGTGGTGGATCATTTCAGCAAGATGGTGCATTTGGTTCTACTTCTAACAGCTAAAATCTTAGCTACATTTTTCATTTCTCACTTCGTTGAATTACATGGTATTCCCAAAAATATTATTTCCGATAAAGTGGTCCAATCTTTGGATAGCTTTTTGGATAGTTTCTACTGCAGTTGTGTATCAAATCATAACTCAGGGTACCATCCCGAGACTAATGGGCAGACTAAAAGGATGAAAAAAGAGCAATATTTGAGATGTTTCATTTCATCTAATCTGTAAAACTGTGTGGAGTTTTTACCCCTTGCTTTATTTGCTTTAAATAATTGTACGTTCAAGGGCTACCTGTACCTTGCCTTTTTTTGTGGGGGTTTTCATCTGGTTTTTGGGAATTTTTCTGGATTGCAGTCCTCCAAATCAAAAGAGAAGAAAGTTTCTTTCCGATTTTTTAAAGTCTGGAGGGAGGTCGAAAGGGGCCTTTTGGTGACTGGTGATCGAGCCAAAAAAAGCGCAAACTGCAGATGCAGAATGGCTCCTGTCTTTAAGGTGGTTGCCTTCAAAATTTTATGTCTTTAAGTGATTTCTAACAAATTTTCTCCCAAATTTGTTTAACCTTACAGAATTACTAAAGTTTTGAATCCAGTAATGGTTAAACTTCAGCTCCTTGTAGCTTGGAAAATCAACAATTCATTTTATTCTTCCCTTCTAAAGAGATTTGAAGGTACATCTGGTTCTTGAGAAATTATTGAGGTGGATTGAGGGTATGAAGTAGAACGAGTTCTAGGATCTGTTAAAGTAGAAGGGTTATGATCCTGAATTTAACTCCTGGGTCACTGCAAAAGATCTTTATACAGATTGCCTGATAAGAGTGTTTTATCAACATCATCAGAGAATGAAGGTTTCTGAGGGTCCAATGGCCACTCGTAGAAGGGGTCTACTATCATGGCTCGACTCTGGGGCTTGATTTGGTGACTTCTGGTTGTGTGGTCAGTTTTCCACTCCGTTGGATCACAGACTGTTTTGTCTTCTTTTCCTTTGCCTTGTCTTTCTGTTTTAATTTTATGTAGGTGTGTTCACTTCCTTTTTTGCCTTGCTCTATCACATCTTGGGAGGGGCTATTTATACTGTCCATGCACATGCCTTCAGTGTTGGCTATATTTGAGGGTTGATGGCTGTCTGGAGTCCCTGCTCCTTAGTTTAGGATAATCTTGCTGAATAATTGCTATTTCTTTTCCCTATGGTTTGTTTGTGAGTTTACCTATCCAGCATTCTCCAATTCTGTTTCATATAGAATTTGGAGGGGTTCCACTTATTATGTAAGTTTTCGTGGGTTTTTATTTCAATTTCATCTGTTTTTCCTGTATGTCTGTGTGAACACTTCTTTAATCATGTGTCTCTCCCTCTGCCTGTGCACACTTCCTTTATGTTTATTGGTGTTTTGTGTTATGATTGGTGGGGGTGCCATTGCGCAACTTCAGAAAAAGTCAGGGACAACCTGGCAACCTCCACGTCAGGTTTAGGATTCTCCTAATCTGTTCAGTCATACGAAAAAGTTTGGGCACCCCTATTAATGTTAACCTTTTTTCTTCATAACAATTTGGGTTTTTGCAACAGCTATTTCAGTTTCATATATCTAATAACTGATGGACTCAGTAATATTTCTGGATTGAAATGAGGTTCATTGTACTAACAGAAAATGTGCAATCCGCATTTAAACAAAATTTGACCGGTGCAAAAGTATGGGCACCTCAACATAAAAGTGACATTAATATTTTGTAGATCCTGCTTTTGCAAAAATAACAGCCTCTAGTCGCTTCCTGTAGCTTTTAATGAGTTCCTGGATCCTGGATGAAGGTATATTTGACCATTCCTGTTTACAAAACAATTCCAGTTCAGTTAAGTTTGATGGTCGCCGAGCATGAACAGCACGCTTCAAATCATCCCACAGATGTTCAATGATATTCAGGTCTGGGGACTGGGATGGCCATTCCAGAACATTGTAATTGTTCCTGTGCATGAATGCCTGAGTAGATTTGGAGCGGTGTTTTGGATCATTGTCTTGCTGAAATATCCATCCCCTGCGTAACTTCAACTTCGTCACTGATTCTTGCACATTACTGTCAAGAATCTGCTGATACTGAGTTGAATCCATGTGACCCTCAACTTTAACAAGATTCCCGGTGCCGGCATTGGCCACACAGCCCAAAAGCATGATGGAACCTCCACCAAATTTTACTGTGGGTAGCAAGTGCTTTTCTTGGAATGCCGTGTTTTTTTGCCTCCATGCATAACGCCTTTATGTATGACCAAACAACTCAATCTTTGTTTCATCAGTCCACATTACCTTCTTACAAAATGTAACTGGCTTGTCCAAATGTGCTTTTGCATACCTCAGGCGACTCTGTTTGTGGCATGCTTGCAGAAACGGCTTCTTTCACATCACTCTCCCATACAGCTTCTCCTTCCGCAAATTGCGCTGTATTGTTGACCGATGCACATTGACACCATCTGCAGCAAGATGATGCTGCAGGTCTTTGGAGGTGGTCTGTGGATTGTCCTTGACTGTTCTCACCATTCTTCTCTGCCTTTCTGAAATTTTTCTTGGCCTGCCACTTATGGGCATAACAAGAACTGTACCTGTGTTCTTCCATATCCTTACTATGTTCCTCACAGTGGAAACTGACAGTTTAAATCTCTGAGACAACTTTTTGTATCCTTCCTCTGAACAACTAGGTTGAATAATCTTTGTTTTCAGATCATTTGAGAGTTGTTTTGAGGAGCCCATGATGCCACACTTCATAGGAGATTCAAATAGGAGAACAACTTGCAAGTGGCCACCTTAAATACCTTTTCTCATGATTGGATACACCTGCCTATGAAGTTCAAAACTTAATGAGGTTACAAAACCAATTTAGTGCTTTAGTAAGTCAGTAAAAATAGTTAGGAGTGTTCAAATCAAGAAATTGATAAGGGTGCCCATACTTTTGCACCGGTCAAATTTTGTTTAAATGCGGATTGCACATTTTCTGTTAGTACAATAAACCTCATTTCAATCCAGAAATATTACTGAGTCCATCAGTTATTAGATATATGAAACTGAAATAGCTGTTGCAAAAACCCAAATTGTTATAAAGAAAAAAGGTTAACATTAATAGCGGTGCCCAAACTTTTTCATATGACTGTATATTGTGATATTATGTAGTTAACATCTCCCCTGGTTTGTCACTATGTGAATGGACGTGCTCGGTCGTAACAAAATCCCAGACATAAATGGTCTCAGGATTCTCTCACCTTTTCTTCTCCACACTATCAGTCTTCCACATGTCGCAATCAGTCTGAAGGAGGCTTCATAAAAAAAAAAATAATTTGCCCAGAAGCCAATATATTATGCTGCCAGGGTGAATTACAGAAGTCTTGTAAAAAAGGTCAACAATGTAAATATTGAGTCTTTGTGTAAATTTGATGTATTTGTCAATAAAAGTATAAAAACCTATGAAATATTTAAAATTGTACTTCAATAATCATAGAAACATCTGACTAAAATATCTAAACATACTGAAGAAGTAAACCGTGTGAAAACGACAATTTGAGTCAGTTACAAAACTTTTGGCAATGACTGTATATTCCCAGTATTCAAAGGTGTTTAGTTCAGGGTGTGTGGTTTTTCTCTTTCCAAGAAATACCATTACAAATGCAGTTTTTCTAATGGATTCTACTCATCGAGGTGATGGTAGCTCAGTAGCATTATTATCATTTATCATTCTTAACATGAAGTCTTTGCAGCTTAGGTTATATGTTATCTTTCAAGTCCCCAAAAAATCCAACATTTTAAAAATACAGGAAACCAGCTTAAAATGATTTCTGTTAGCAAGTGCCACCAAATACTGACCTGAGTAATCATGGATGTTTCCATCCTATGGCTCACAGAGAAATGTCCTCGTATTCTTGTTTGAAGCACTTCAACAGCATGAAACCATTATTGCCTTAGCGGCACTCAACAGAATGAGCCATTTGAAAGGGCTCCATTCAGCGCTGCACAGAAGTTCTGTTTTTACAGCTGTTAATATTTTGTTCCCTTTCAAATCAAAAGGATCCTGTTAATTTCCTACAAAATATATATACATTGCTCTTTGCATTCACATATTGTTAGTCTTCTCTTCTCCCTATAAAGTTCTATAAGACGTAAAACAGTGATTTAGTTCCTTCTAATGTAATGTGTGAAAAAGAGGTCATTGAGATGTAAACTACCTGAGACTACCCAGGTGGGAGGAGGACTGGGCCGTGTTGCATTCCAGATGTGAGAGGCCCATTGACACGGTGAACAATTTGGGAAGGAAAAAAGAAGCAATATTTCCAAGTAATAAGTAAGACCACCTGTAAAAAGTTCACAAACTAGAAACATGACTACCATGACATATGTAACATGAAATAGATCCAAGGGTTAGCTCCAAAGTGTTTTTGTTTGGAACTTTCTTTTTTTGGGGGGGAAGCAATGTACCTCTGTACACACTATTATCCATATTGACTGTAACATGTTTTTAAATCCTAAGCTGCTTTGATATGAAAAAGGAAAAACTAAGTATGTGACGCCCAGGCCTATCAGGCACAGCGTATAGTGCAATCTGCTCTTCTGTGCAATATCCACCTCCTCCTTGGTTGTGGGTCCCCAACTAATGGTGTTGCCAACAGCAGTCAATCAAGTCCTAGGTACACTCTGCACCATACCCACCAGACACACCAGTGGACGGCCTGAGTGGAATAGGGTCGCCCACTTGTGGGGTTGGTTAAGAGGAGGTCAGGAGTGTCAGGAGTAGAGGAGTGAAGTGTAGGAAGTGAAGGAGAGAGGAGGTTAGGAGCCGGGCTCCTTGGAAGTACTAGGTGACAGACGGTGGTCTGGGACTAGTAGGAGCTGGACCCTCGGTCGCAGGGGACCGTGGCAAGGGGCACGGTACTGTCGAGGAGGACAGCCGGCGGCCTTGCACCATCACCGGGCTGGAACCAGGGCACGACGGGGTACGTGGACCCTAGGTCAGGGAGTAGCTTCAGGCAACCTGACAATTGACCCAACGAGGATGGAGCCTTCAAGATTCGTTCTCCACCCGCTTCAAAATCGGGGTACTAGCGCAACGAGGGGGATAGGATTTTCCACTAAAACGGTCCAGAAAATCCCTGAGCGCAAGGTCACACAGTTAGCCATACAGGGGAGCTGGACCTGGCTAGTTCCACACTACCGGGACCAACAGAGAAGTAACTTAGTGACAGGAGGGAGGTCACGGATCACCAGGCAACACCAATGGGGACGGGAACCGAACTAGCTCCCCTCAGCGGCAGCAGTGTCCAAAACTTTGGTTTACTTAGTTGTCGGTGTCAGATTTGTGGACTGAGTGAGTACAAACGTGGCCCTAGTGCTCCCCACGGCAACCCCCAACACTATCACCGAGTCCCAGGGCATCCCCCCTACCCGTGGAGGGTCCCAACATCTGGCTGCCCCATTCCATCATCCCCGGGTACTCCCAACCGCAGTGGTGGTACTCCCAAATTACCACGAACTATGGGTGGCGTCACGAACTCTAACACTTTCCCTGTAAATAACCCCCTTCGTTCGAGGAGCCACACAACCCCCGGGGTTCGGAGACCACTCGAGCCACCATGGATCCGGATCTGAGCGGCCCGGCTGCTGACGTGGGGGCGGCACAAGTACAAATATAAAGTTACTAATTTTTCATTATTTGTTTATACTGCGAAAATACTTTTTATTGAAACACAACCCCTGTAAGTCCCATCTAATGTTTAACATAATTCTCCCCTCTTATGGGGCACTTTTTGCAACATAAATCTAAGTTCCTCTGACTGGGACAACTGAGCATCTAATGTGTAGTGAAGTTTTCAGGAAAGATAAGAATTAAGCCAGCTTACATGCTGCAATGTATCTTACAATGTGTCGGCGGGTCACGTCGTAAGTGACGCACATCTGGCATCGTAAGTTATATTGTAGTGTGTGACAGGTACGTGCGATTGCGATTGAACGAAAATACGTTCATGGCATGCACGTCGTCCATTCCTCATGAATTGAACGTGAGGTTGTTCAATGTTCCCGAGGCAGCATATATCACAGTGTGTGACACCCCAGGAACATTGGACAGATCTTACCTGCATCCTGCGGCTCCCGGCCGGTAATGCAGAAGGAAAGAGGTGGGCGGGATGTTTACGTCCCGCCCATCTCAATCCCTCCGCTTCTATTGGCCGGCTGCCGCATGACGTCGATGTGACGCCAAACGTCCCTCCCACTCCAGGAAGTGGACGTTCGCCGCCCACAGCGAGGTTGTATGGACGGGTAAGTAGGTGTGACGGGGGTTAATCGTTTGTGCGGCACGTTCAACAAATTGAACGTGCCACACATATGATGGGGGCGTTGCAATTCGCATACGATATCGTATGCGAAATTGCAACGTGTAAAGCAGGCTTTAGGCAGATGGATCTCAACAGTCCGTACCTTATGTTATGAGAGTGGTGTCTAGCCGTTGCTTATATTATGTATAGAAGAAGGATGAACATTTAGCTACAGTTCTGTAATATACATGACCAAATTTACACCAAGGAAAATGTATCCTATTTACTTATTGTGACATCATCAATCAGACTGGAAGCCAAAAAGGATTATTATTCAAATAGCAAAAAGATAAAAATTACCTGCTACCAGAGTTGAAAACAGGAATGCTATAAGAATGGTCTTTCCCAAGAGATTCATAGTGTACAAGCAGCATGGCCTGGCATTTTCATGTAAAATTAGCCAAAAATTAAGCATTAAGTCCAACCTGTTGTGACCTGTTTAGTTTTGCTAGAATTTCTTGATATGCATCTGCATAGTCATTGTATTATTATGAGATGTCTATTATTTATATACTGAACCAAAGTTGGCAAAATACTGCCACTAATTATTTCATAATCAATAGTACACATGAAAGTAAGCAGGTGTTGCTGATGAGATTCTATGATGGTATGATCAGGGAGGAACTAGTGGTTTAGGCAGGGGCTATAAACAAAGGGAGGAGCTAGAGGCAGAGGGAGCAGCTAGAGGCAGAGGGAGCAGCTAGAGGCAGAAGGAGGAGCAGCTAGAGACAGAGGTAGGAGCAGCTGGAGACAGAGGGAGGAACTAGAGGCATAAAGAGGAGCTAAAGGCAGAGGGAGGAATTAGAGGCAGAGGGAAGAGCTGGAGGCAGAGGGAGCAGCTAGAGGCATAAGGAGGAGCTAGAGGCAGAGGGAGGAATTAGAGGCAGAGGGAAGAGCTAGAGGCAGAGAGAAGAGATAGAAGCAGAAGGAAGAGCTAGAGGCAGAGGTAAGAGCTGAAAGCAGATTGAAGAGCTAGAGGCAGAGGGAAGAGCTAGAAGCAGAGGGAGGAACTAGAGGCAGACGAAAGAGCTAGAGGTGGAGGGAGGTGCTATAGAGGCAGAGGGAAGAGCTAGAGGCAGAGAAAGGATGTGAATGCAGAGCTCCGCCCCCTTCCTTTTCTATCTACATACAATCTCATCAGTAAAAGCTGCCATTTTCTATCTCAGTAATGGGAAAGTCTTCACTGAATACAGATTTCACCTCAGAATTGAGAAGTTTGATAATGACTGATCAAGTCTGGCAGAGAAAGAAGCAGATTTGTCTGATAAGACATATTACAAAGTTACTTATTTTTATGTAACATGCAGTTAAAGCTTGGAAACCCTCCAATTTATCTCAATTAAAATAGTTTGCAAAGAATTATTCTGCAGTGATGTAAAATTGGCAGTTATGTCAAATGTTTGATTTCACTTCTTTCTTATTGTGAAGAGCAGCTCAAACATTTAATAAGCAAAAGGGGCAATTACTTCATTAAATGGGATATTACTGACAAATTGCTAAACTAAATCCCCTGAGTTTATTAAATTACTCAAAGCTATAATTATTGTTTTACAACCAGTGCAAAAACGTGTTTTGAAACCTGTTGGATCATTGTCCATCATGAATTGACTAGAGATGAGACAACCCCCTAGCGTTCGAAGTCGGTTCGGTTCGTCAAACGAAGGCTCCGTTCGACGAACGTTCGACGAACTCCTTCGAACCCCATTAAAAACAATGGCAGGCAAACACAAACACATAAAAATGCATTATACATGTACACATACAGTTAATAAACATTGCCATTACACTTACAGGTTCCCGCGACGAGTCCTGCCCTCGGTCTCCCGCCGCTTTTCCTTCCATAATCGCTGCGTCCCCCCGGTAACCAGCACTGATGATAGCACCTTCGGTGACGTCAAAATAGCATGTGACCAGTCAAGTGTCTATTATCTCATTGGCTACAGACTGGTCAAATGGCTAGATGTCATGCTAGGTCCTGTCAGTGCATCTCTCCGGTACGCGGTGCTCGTTCCAGCATCTCCGTGTACCGGCGAGATGCTCTGGCACATGGTCGGCTTCCCCGTTCCTGCATGTGGGCGCTCTTTACAGAGTCAGCCCACATGCAGGTCCTGGCTGCCACAGCCGGTAAATAGCGGCACCGGGAATCACGTGCTATAGTAACGGTGGCAGTGGTGATGTCACTTACTTACAGCCCGCAGCCTCTGCTCACTCACTGAGTGATTAAACTGCACGGGAGCAGCAGCGTCTTCCTCCCATGCAGTTCAGTCTGATGTAGCATAGCTGCATGGGTTGAAGGAGAAAGAAGACAGAAGACCAGGATCGTGGAGGGTTGAGGGGGAGTAATAAATATGGAGTCTCTAATGTGTCTGTGTATTTATTTCTATTAAAGTATTTTTTCTCTGTGTGGTGTCTTTTGTTTTAACCCTTTATTGGAGATTCTTAATGGCCGGGTCAAACTTGCCTGACATTAAGAATCTCTGGCTTAATACTAGCTAATAAAACAAAGCTAGTATTAACCCATTATTATGCCAGCAAGCCACCCGGCTTCAGGGCAGCTGGAAGAGTTGGATACAACGCCAGATGATGGCGTTTCTATGAAAGCGCCATTTTCTGGGGCGGCTGCGGACTGCAATTCGCAGCAGAGAGGCCCAGAAAGCTTGGGCCAACCTGTGCTGCAGATTCAAATTCCCAGCTGCCTAGTTGCACCTGGCTGGACACAAAAATTGGGTGAAGCCCACGTCATTTTTTTTTTAAATTATTTTATCAAATTCGTGAAATAATTTAAAAAAAAAGGGCTTCCCTATATTTTTGGTTCTCAGCCAGGTACAAATAGGCAGCTAGTAGTTGGGGGCAGCCATACCTGCCTGCTGTGCCTGGCTAGCATACAAAAATATGGCGAAGCCCACGTCATTTTTTTGGGAGGGCAAAAAACTCCTGCATACAGTCCTGGATGGAGTATGCTGAGCCTTGTCGTTCTGCAGCTGCTGTCTGCTCTCCTGCATACACTAGTGAATAGAGCATGCTGAGCCTTGTAGTTCTTCTCTCCCTGTCTCTCCCTCCAGCATACAGTCCTGGATGCAGCATGCTGAGCCTTGTAGTTCTGCAGCTGATGTCTGCTCTCCTGCATACAGACAGACAGCAGACAGCAGCTGCAGAACTACAAGGCTCAGCTTACTCCATCCAGGACTGTATGCAGGAGTTTTTTGCCCGCCCCAAAAATTACGTGTGCTTCGTCATGTTTTTGTATGCTAGCCAGATACAGCAGGCAGCTATGGGCTGCCCCCAATCCCCAGCTGTCTATTTGTACCCAGCTGGGAACCAAAAATATAGGGAAACCCTTTTTTTTTTAATTTTTTCATGAATTTCATGAAATAATAATAAAAAAAAAATTACGTGGGCTTCGCCCAATTTTTGTGTCCAGCCAGGTAAAACTAGGCAGCTCGGGATTGGAATCCAAGCTTTCTGGGCACCCATGCTGCAAATTGCAGTCCGCAGCTGCCCCAGAAAATGGCGCTTTCATATAAGCGCCAACTTCTGGCGCTGTATCCAACTCATCCAGCTGCCCTGGTGACGGGTGGCTTGCTGGGTAATAATGGGGTTAGGGCTAGCTGTATATTATCAACTGGCCCTAAGCCCAAAATTCATGGTGTCACGCCAATATTAGACATGGCCACCATGAATTTCTAGTACAGATAAAAAAAAACACAACACAGAAAAATATTTTCATTAGAAATAAAACACAACACAATTAGTGACTCCATCTTTATTGAAATAAAGAACCCCCCTCCGCAGTAATCCTGGGTCAAGGGTCCCGCGCCGTCCAATCCGGATCAAATATCATCTGATCGGTTTGCTGGAAGGCAAAGCAATCAGATGATGTGTCAGATTCAAGGGCCTGAATCACATGACACAGCAGCTGATTGTACAAACGGCTTTTCTACAATCAGCTGATGCATAAGTGCAAAAAAACAAAAAAACAAAAACCAAACTACACACTTCTGTACAGACTACTGTCCGACAGCAGCAGCTGATAGTTCAGCCGGCCGGGTGGTAAAAAGCCGGCCTCACCGCTCGACTTATAGTGTCAGCTGATTCCATCAGGTGACCGCATCAGCTGATTATCGCTAGGTCTGATAGAGAGAACAGAGAGAGAAAAGAGAGAGAAAAGAGAGAGAGAAGAGAGAGGGAGAGAGAAAAGAGAGAGAGAAGAAAGGAGAGAGAGAGGAGGAGAGAAGAGAGAGAGGAGAGAGAAGGGAGAGGAGAGAGAAGAGAGAGAAGAGAGAGAGAAGAGAGAGAGAGGAGAGGGAAGAGAGAGAGAGAAGAGGAGAGAAGAGGAGAGAAGAGAGAGAGGAATGAGAAGAGAGAGGGAGTGAGGGAGAGAGAGAAGAGAGAGAAAAAGAGAGAAAAAGAGAGAGAGAAAGAGAAAAAGAGAGAGAGAACAAGAGAGAGAGAACAAGAGAGAAAAAGAGAGAGAGAAAAAGAGACAGAGAGAGAGAGAATTAGAGATGAGAGAGACAGAACAGAGAGAGCAAGAGAAGAGAGAGGAGAGGGAGAGAGAAGAGCGAGAGAGAGAAGAGAGAGGAGAGAGAGGAGAGAGCAATGCAGCCTCATTCCGTGAACTACTCCGATTTTAGAGGTGTGGCCCGCGGCTCACAGCTGATGTCCGGCTCCTCCCCTCAGTGCATAATTAAAGTAAATTAAATTATAATTATAAATAAATAATAATTATAATTTAAAATAAATGAAATTCTTTACTGGGGTGGCCGGGACTTGAACTCATGCTCCCTAGGCAGTAGTTCTAACCATTGAGCCACTGCCTCTAATGAGAAACATAGGAAGATTTGGTTATCTTGACCTCTGCATTGCAGAGTGAAGTCTCCGATGACAGCGCGGCTCACTTCAGGTGATGCTGGAGAGGACACAGAGCGCTCTCTGTCATCTTCATGTAGCAAAGCTGACAGTGTCGTGTTGGTTACTTCGGACCTGGATTGTTGTTTGGGGATTAATAAAGAGGTAAATGAGGTGTTTTTTTGTCTTTTATTCTGACAATACCAGCCTCCAGCCATGTGGCTATATCCTGGCTGGTATCAAAATTGGGGGAACCGTATTTTTTTTTTTTATTATTATTATTTATTTATTTTACTGCACGATATAGACCCGCCCACCGGCGGCTGTGATTGGTTGCAGTGAGACAGATGTCACTCATCGTGGGGGCGTGTCTGACTGCAACCAATCATGGGCGCCGGTGTGCCGGGAAGGATTGGAATACCTGATTGAATAATGAAGCGGCAGCCATTTTCTAAAAAGGAAAAGCCGCCGGAGATTTGTGACAGCCGCGCAGCAAGGCGCCCGTGATCGGTGAGTAGGAAAGAGAGAGGGATTGTGCTGGGGACGCAGGATGCATGCAGATACACAACGTGCACACATAGCCTTACTGTGAAAAGCCATGCTTTTGGTGATCGAACCGTTCTCGAACGTAACTCGAACTGCCGAACTTTAAGCAAATCGTTCGAGTTCGTCGAACGACTCGAACACCGCCCAAAAACACTTGAACATGAAATTGGTGAACCGTTCGACTCGAACATCGCTCAACTCTAGAAGAATTGACTAATTAAAGGACAAACAGAATTTACTCAGTCTCACTCAAAATAGAGGTATACTTATGGGACCACCAAATTTCATATGTATCTGACTGTCTTACTAAATTGTCTCTACACGTATCATCGTCCCTGAAAGCGATGATTAAAGACTTTCCTAAGATATTTACCTACTATTTATACTACTACTACTACTACTACTACTACTACTACTACTACTACTACTACTACTACTACTACTACTACTACTACTACTTAATAAACACCTTTAAAAACAAAATTGTATTTGGGATCAAATATTTGGAGAATTATCCATTAGCGAATGGGTATCACCTCATTCACCCCTATGTAGATTGCTAAACAACTTTTATCAACTTTTTTACCATATTGCCTAATATTACTCACAGAAAAATGGCAGCAGATGTAAACTGCCCAGGCCAAAAAAAACTAATGCCCTACCAGGATGCAGCAAGACCTCTAATAAATGGAAGCATCACAGGTGCAAGAGGAGCAAATCACTCAACTGTTTCCAATGATGGAGGGGAGCGATTGTTTGATTGTAAAATTGCACACTTGTGGCTTGCATAGGGCACTGTTCACACATGCAGGTTCACAGTATCTGGTAAGCAGCCTATTAGTTATGCCCATCTCATTAGATGCCAGCAGGCTGCGCCAGTACTATATATGTGCTCCATGCAGGGACAGTGACTATAGTATGCAAGTCCTAACAAAAAGAGGCTTAGCTGCATCCTGTATAAAATGTTCTGTGCAAAAGAATAAATAAATATACAGTATGAGGTATTGGTTGGTAATATGGCCAAAATACAGTAGCCCACAATCCACGTCACGGATCCTCATTCTGTGGGTCCCTACACTAATATAT
Source organism: Anomaloglossus baeobatrachus (assembly GCF_048569485.1). Taxonomy (NCBI): domain Eukaryota; kingdom Metazoa; phylum Chordata; class Amphibia; order Anura; family Aromobatidae; genus Anomaloglossus; species Anomaloglossus baeobatrachus. The sequence goes on from NC_134353.1 coordinate 348,855,764, forward strand.
GTGTATATATAAAAAAACAACAACAATAATTTGGAGAATTATCCGTTAGCAAGTGGGTATCACCTAACTCACCCCTATGTAGATTGCTAAATAACTTTTATCCATGTTAACAAATTGCTTTATATACAGTCATGGCCGAAAATGTTGGCACCCAATGAGTCTGGATCTAAGTCCCATTGAACACCTGTGGAGAGATCTTAAAATTGCTGTTGGGAGAAGGCAGCCTTCAAATGTGAGAGACCTGGTGCAGTTTGCAAAAGAAGAGTGGCCCAAAATTCCAGTTGAGAGGTGTAAGAGGCTTGTTGATGGCTATAGGAAGCGATTGCAATTGTTTTTTTCAAAAAGGTATGCAACCAAATATTACCGTAAGTTGAGGCAGTTGCAAACAAATTGTAGAACTCATTTTGGAGTTTTGTCTGAAATTGTGCCCAATTTCCCATTTTTTCTCAGTTTTTTTGTGCTTTTCTAAAAACACAGAAAGGAAATAAATATGTGTATAATAAAACATTTGTAATTGCAATAATGTTTTGGGAGAAATACTTTTTTTTGTTTTATAAGACGCACCCCAAATTTAGAGAAAAAAAAAAGGTGAAAATAACAAATATGGGGTCCATCTTATAATACGATGGTGTCTTACGGGAAGGGAAAGATAAGGGGCAAATTTGTGTACCCGTAGAAGCGCTAGCAGGCGCAAAATGGCTGTCATCCATAGGGGGCCTGCACCCAGCTCCTCTCCTGCTTTTCAATGCACTTTTTGGAATAAAGCAAGACTTTCTGGTTACACCGTGGACTGTGCCGCTTTTTCTGATCTCTTGGATTAGCCATTAAATGGCACAGGTATATAGGGAAATATAGTTGTTATACAGTAGGGGAGAAAAAGACTCTCTAGACTGACTATTAGCACTCATAAGGGGGAATCTGATTAAAGTGGTATTGGGTTATATATTGAGGTTTATGTGTGAGATCTCATCTGCGCATGTGCCACCTCCGGCTGCCATTTTCCTACAGTACGCTGCTGGGAGCTCAATGTGCAATGAGATCTTAAGCCAAACACTCAATCTGCACACACGCCAACTCCGGGCGCCATTGTTTGAAGCTCGCACCGCCAACATTTTCAGAATGGCCCCTGACTCACCGCCCACAGCAAGCACTAACACTGCTCGCAATAAATGCTAGCACCGCCACTAGCAAACACTAGCACCGCCCGCAGCACAGCCGACATCCCACAGTATTGCATCTGCCTCCTGCGACCATTCTCCACCCCCCAGTAAGCTACATTTGCCTTATAAGATGCACCCTTCATTTTCCTCACAAATTTTGAGGAGGAAAAGTACATCTTATAATCCAAAAAATACTGTACTTGCTTTTCTGGAACAATTTCAAGGGTGGCAATACTTTCGAGCATTACTTTATGTATCCTAGCATTTAGGACAACAGTACAAAATTGGTCAATATTAAGTAACCAGCTCTATCAACAGTGACCTTTCCCTATATTGAAAGCAGGATCAAATTATTCATAGGTTTCATACACAGAGTCCGAAAAATTATGCCTTTACATGACCATCTACACATTTAATAAGTAGTGCAAGAAAGCAATCCATTCGTCACTAGTATCTGCTTTATTTATTTATAGAGTTGAGCGCGGTTTGTGGTTCGTGGTTTTACAGTTCGCGGTTCGAGTGATTTTGGGGGGTGTTCTAGATCGAACTAGATCTCGAGCTTTTTGCTAAAAGCTCGATAGCTCGAGTTACGTTCGAGAACGGTTCTAGCAGCAAAAAGCCAAGCTAATTAGTAGCTGGCTTTTCGCTGTAATAGTGAAAGTCACTCTGTGACTCACACTGTTATGAAATTTCAGCGTATAGTGTGCGGGGACTGCGCGTTCAGATCACTACTGCTGGGATGGTCGCCATTTTTTTTTTTTTTTTCTTGTCTTCCTTCCCTAAGCACGCATGTAGTGGGGCGGGCCAGCATGTCAGCCAATCCCAGATATACACACAGCTAAGTGGACTTTTTGCCAGACAAGCAAGGGCATGTGTCGTAAGCTGTCCATGTCACATGTACCTGCATTATAAAAACGGGTATCTGCCCGTCTGGACGCCATTATCTGCCTTCTGCGTCTGGGTGTCAGTCACCGCTGGCGCAGCTCCTGTCGCCGATCCTGTTGTGTACGCTCTAGACACAGCGCTGTACAGAATAAGGATAGAAGTTTCTTTCAGCCCTTGTAAGGGCTAATTACAGCAGGCTCAGAGCCATAGGTGACAGTCAGGTCCATGGAAACAGTTTTTAACAGCTACAGATAACAGCGTCTGTGTAGCTAAGCTCAGGGACTGCCTCACTGCATTTCACCATTAGGAGGGATAGAAAGTGAGGCTTCCTTTCCTCTACACTGACCCACAACCCGGCCACTGTACCCTCCTGCCCTTTTTAGCAAAGCCATTTTAATTGCAGAGTGCTGCCAGTTAGTGGCATCCTAAAAGTGGCTGTTGGAATTCATTAGTGTCCCACTGGTGCAAAGCTATTTACATCACCTCTACATTGCACCCTCAAGCTCATTGTTACTAAGCCATTATAATAGCAAACACTGAGGAAACTTAGTGGCATCCTAAAAGTGGCTGTTGGACTTCATTAGTGTCCCACTGGTGCAAAGATATTTGCAGCACCTCTGCATTGCACACTCAAGCTCATTGTTACTAAGCCATTATAATAGCAAACACTGAGGAAACTTAGTGGCATCCTAAAAGTGGCTGTTGGACTTCATTAGTATCCCACTGGTGCAAAGATATTTGCAGCACCTCTGCATTGCACACTCAAGCTCATGGTTACTTAGTCATTATAATAGCAAACACTGAGGAAACTTAGTGGCATCCTAAAAGTGGCTGTTGGACTTCATTAGTGTCCCACTGGTGCAAAGATATTTGCAGCACCTCTGCATTGCACCCTCAAACTCATTTTTACTAAGCTATTAGAATAGCAAACTGTGCTGCCAGTTTAAGAGCCATAGTTGCATTGTCCGGGATAGTTATTGTTGTTTATTCTGCTGTCAATAAAGGTAGACCACCGCTGCAATCTACACCACCTCTCAATTTTTACTACCACATTTTAAGTGCACAATCTTGTCGCAATCAAGATGAGTGGCAAAATGACAGATGCTGGTCGAAAGGGGAACAGGCATGTTGGAAAAGGAAGAAAAAAGGGTTTGTCCGTGGGGAAGGTGGCAAAGCTCCATTAACATCTGCTGAAGATAGGCCATCTTCCAGCAAAAGTAAGATGTCTACTACTTTCCGTGGACAATCAGATGTGCTCCCTTTTTTACGGACACAAACAACTGGAACAAAGGTAGATGATGGCCAAAAAAAGAACATTCTTGAATGGATCTCAAGTGGCCCGCATCCAAAAAACACCAGTCCTCTGAGTTGTCACCCCAATCACACTTGCTTTCTCCCAGCTCTCAAGTCTCCATCCACCCTGCACAGTATGGTGGAACAGAGATGGCTGAGTCTGCAGAGCTGTTCAGTCACACTATAGCCTGGGAATCAGAGGTCTGCTCCCAAGCTACAGTGAGTACAGACCAGGAAATGGTCTGCAGTGATGCCCAGAACCATTGTGGCTCAGATTCAGGCCATGATGACCAAGTTTCTGAGCATAATGTTGACCCTTATTCACAAACTGTAATACCTGTTGTAATAGACAATGAGGAACATACTGATGACGATGAGACACAGATACCAGATTGGGATGACAACTTAAATATTCATTCAGGGCAGGAAGAGGCTCGGTCTGAGGGTGAGATGAGTGCAAACACAACGCTTGATGATGAAGTTCTAGATCCCACCTACTGTCAACCCACAGTCAGGCACTCGAGGAGGTCAACAGAGGCGGTGGAGGAGGATGCTACTGACGACGAAGTTAACTTGTGCCTTTCTGGACAGAGGAGGTATACTGGTAGCACATCTACAACTGCATCCTCAGCCACCACTCTGCCTCTGAGCACTAGTTGGGGGAGCTCAGCAGGTCGCATGGCCTCTAAGCCTTGCCTAGCCTGGTCCTTTTTTGACCTTGCAAAGGATCGCCCAAATCATGTGATCTGTAAAATTTGTCGGGAATCTGTTAGTAGAGGCAAAAACCTCAGCAGTTTGACAACTTCTTCCATGAATCGTCACATGAATAAATATCATATGTCCCGGTGGGAAGCTCACCGTGCTGCAATGCGGCCTAGCGGAGCGGACCATCCACCGCCAGCCCCTTCCAGTGCATCCGCGCGCTCTTCATCTTCTAGGACTGTGGGGACAGCTGTCACACCTGGTTTTCCACGCACAACTTCCACCACTGTAACCGCAACAGGCAGTTTGCTTGGTAGGTCGACAATTGGTTTGGAAGGGGAAACAAGTGCGTGTGTACAGCTCTCTCAGACATCAATAGCATCAATGTTGGATGAAGGCAACATCATGTTTACGCCTGCACTTTCCTCACAAACTTGCATTTTTTCAGGGACACCAAACTCACCACCGTCTACACACAGCAGTCAGAACTCTGTCCCTCAGATGTGGACAAATAAAAGGCCATTTCCTGCGACCCATGACAAAGCTAAGAGATTGACTTTATCCCTCTGTAAGCTCTTGGCTACCGAAATGCTGCCTTTCCGCCTGGTGGACACACAGGATTTTAGAGACCTTATGTCTGTCGCTGTGCCCCAGTACCAGATGCCCAGTCACCACTACTTCTCTAAGAAAGATGTGCCTGCGCTACACCAGCATGTCGCACACAACATCACCGCTTCCTTGAGAAACTGTGTGTGAACAGGTGCATTTCACCACCGATACTTGGACCAGTAAGCATGGACAGGGACGTTACATGTCGCTGACTGGGCACTGGGTAACTATGGTGATAGATGGTGAAGGGTCTGCTGCACAAGTCTTGCCGTCCCCACGACTTGGGCGTCAATCCTCTGTCTGTCCAAGTTCCTCCACTGCTTCTGCTTCCTCAACATCGTCTGGGTCCTCCACCTCAGCCCCAAGCCTGCCTGGTCAGGCCACCAGCGTTTGCACTGCGCAGAAGGAATCACGCACCCCTCATTACTATGCTGGCAGCAGAGCGCAACGGCATCAGGCGGTCTGTGTCTTGAAATGTCTTGGAAATAAGCGTCACACAGCGGCTGAGTTGTGGGTAGCTCTGGAGACTGAGTTTGGTAAATGGTTGTCTCCACTCAACCTGCAGCCTGGTAAGGCTGTGTGCGACAATGCTGCAAACCTTGGTGCGGCCCTTCACCTGGGCAAGGTGACACACGTGCCTTGTATGGCTCACGTGTTGAACCTTGTTGTCCAGCAATTTTTAACACACTATCCCGGCCTAGATGGCCTTCTGAACAGGGCACGAAAACTGTCTGCTCACTTCCGCCGTTCAACCACCGCAGCTGAGCAACTTGCATCGCTCCAGAAGTCTTTCGGCCTGCCGGTTCATCGCCTGAAATGCGATGTGCCGACATGCTGGAATTCGACTCTCCACATGTTACGGCGACTGTGGCAGCACCGCCGAGCCCTGGTGCAATACGTCATGATGTAGAGCCTGGGCCAACGAGATGCAGAGGTGAGGCAGATTACCGTGATGGAGTGGTCTCAGATCAAGGACCTATGCACTCTTCTGCACAGTTTCGACATGGGGACGAATATGTTTAGCGCTGAAAATGCCATTATCAGCAAGACAATTCCAGTCATTTACATGCTGGAGCACATGCTAAACACTATTCGGAGTCAGGGGGTGGGACAACAGGAAGGGGAGGAACTACAGGAGGATTCATATGCGCAAGGGACAACAACATCACCAAGGTCCAGACGTTCATCATCACCAAGGCGGCAGGCATGGGACCATGGGAGACAGGGATCAACAAGGGCGCATGGTAGCAGGCGAAATGTTGAGGAAGGTGCAGGAGAACATGAAGAAATGGAGGACGAACTGTTCATGGACATGGAAGACTCAGCGGATGAGGGAGACCTTGGTCAAATTTCAGTTGAAAGAGGTTGGGGGGAGATGTCAGAGGAAGAAAGAACGGTTAGCACCTCTATGCCACAAACACAGCGTGGACTTGGTCCACATGGCGGCGCAAGACACGTGAGCGCCTTCTTGCTGCACTACCTCCAACATGACCCTCGTATTGTCAAAATTAGAAGTGATGATGACTACTGGCTTGCCACACTATTAGATCCCCGGTACAAGTCCAAATTTTGTGACATAATTCCAGCCATAGAAAGGGACGCACATATGCAGGAGTATCAGCAAAAGCTGTTACTCGATCTTAACTCGGCTTTTCCACCAAATAACCGTGGTGTGCGGAGTGAATCTCCCAGTTGTAACTTGAGAAACATGGGACGGTCTCGTCATCTTCAACAGTCTACCCATACCAGCAGCACCGTATCTGGTGCTGATAACAGCAATTTTATTGAATCTTTTCAGAATTGTTTTAGACCATCCTTTGCAAGGCCACCAGAGACAACGAGTCTGACACATAGTCAACGACTAGAGAGGATGATACAGGAGTATCTCCAAATGAACATCGATGCCATGACTTTGCAAATGGAGCCTTGCTCATTTTGGGCTTCAAATCTTGAAAAATGGCTAGAGCTCTCCACTTACGCCTTGGAGATCTTGTCATGTCCAGCTGCCAGTGTTGTCTCTGAACGTGTCTTCAGTGCTGCTGGGTGTGTGCTGACAGATAAGCGCACGCGTCTGTCCAGTGACAATGTGGACAGACTAACGTTCATCAAAATGAACAAGTCATGGATCCACAAGGAATTTACTACCCCTGTATCATCCTGGAGAGAGTAAATACTTGTGGATTTGGAATGTGGTTGATGCAAATCAAAACGTCCTGTTTGCAACTAGGGCACAAGTGCTGCCACTGATGGGGTGTCTGTGTGGCCCAATTTTTGGAAAAAAGGGAGACTCCGCTTGGAGTAACCCTTGCTTGCTGTGTTTTTAAAAAGGAGCCAAGATGAACAAGTCATGGTTCAGCAAAGACTTTGCTACCTACCCTGGTGTCATCCTGGGGACGGTTAAGGATGGCGTATTTTTGAATGTGCTTGATGCAAATCTAACTGTGAAGTGTACGACTGGGGCACAAGTGCTGCCACTGAAGGGGGGGTGTGTGTGTGGCCCAATTTTTGGAAGAAAGGGAGACTCCGCTTGGAGTAACCCTTGCTTGCTGTGTTTTTAAAATTGATCCAAGATGAACAGATCTGGGATCAGGAAAGACTTTGCTACCTACCCCAGTGTCATCCTGGGGACGGTTAAGGATGGCGTATTTTTGAATGTGCTTGAGGCAAATCTAGTTGTGATGTGTACAACTGGGGCACAAGTGTGGTCCAATTTTTGGAAAAAAGGGAGACTCTGCTTGGAGTAACCCTTGCTGTGTTTTTAAAAAGGAGCCAAGATGAACAAGTCATGGCTCAGCAAAGACTTTGCTACCTACCCTGGTGTCATCCTGGGGACAGTTAAGGATGGCGTATTTTTGAATGTGCTTGATGCAAATCTAACTGTGAAGTGCACAAGTGCTGCCACTGAAGGGGTGTCTGTGTGACCCAATTTTTGGAAAAAAGGGAGACTCCGCTTTGAGTCACCTTGCGGTGTTTTACATCATTTTAGAAGGGCATGCCATGCCTATATCTGTGTCTCCTCTTTTTCCTTGTCCAGCTCTTCTGTTTTCGCATGAGTATATGTCCTTGTCACTTTCCCATGTGTTTGTGTTGTGTTGTGAGTTGTTTGTCACGTTTTGGACACCTTTGAGGGTGTTTTCTAGGTATTTTTATGTGTTTGTGATTGCCTCCCATTGTTTCCTATGGGTTTGAGTGGTTCGCCAAACCGGTTCGCCGAACCAAACGCGAACCAGAGCTCGGTTCGGTGAACCGAGCTCGAGCCGAACCGCGACCAGTTCGCTCATCTCTGTTTATTTAGCTTGCTCTGGACTTAACTCATGGTTTCATACTGAGGATGTTAGGTGGCTGGTTCATTGAAGTCTGAATACTGGGCATATCGTTCTGCAGTTCAACCAAATATGAGTGAATCTTTTTCGTATTTTGCCTAAAGGGGGCTATACACGCTACGACATCGCTAATGCGAACTCTTTGGGGTCACGGAATTGGTGACGCACATCCGGTCGCTTTAGCGATGCCGTTGCGTGTGACACCTATGAGCGATTTTGCATCGTTGCAAAAACGTGCAAAATCGCTCATGGGTGACATGGGGGTCCATTCTCAAAAATCGTTACTGCAGCAGTAACCAGGTTGTTCCTTGTTCCTGCGGCAGCACACATCGCTCCGTGTGACACCGCAGGAACGAGGAACATCTCCTTACCTGCCTCCCGGCCGCTATGCGGAAGGAAGGAGGTGGGCGGGATGTTACGTCCCGCTCATCTCCGCCCCTCCGCTTCTATTGAGCGGCAGTTCAGTGATGCAGCTGTGACATCGCTGTGACGCTGAACGAACCGCCCCCTTAAAAAGGAGGCGGTTCGCCGGTCACAGCGACGTCGCCGGGCAGGTAAGTATGTGTGACAGGTCTGGGCGATGTTGTGCGGCACGGGCAGCGATTTGCCCATGTCGCACAACAGATGGGGGCGGGTACCCACGCTAGCGATATCGGTACCAATATCGCAGCATGTAAAGTGGCCTTAAGTTTGCATTAATTCACTATCTATCCCCAAGTTATCCCTCACATTAAAAAAAGAAGGATACTGAAGGTGCACCTTGCAAGCACTGTCTATACAAATGGGGCCGCCGTATGCTGGTCATTTAAAGACCACACCACCTCTCCAACATCACGCACGCTCCCTAATCTGATTGGTTCAATCCCAAACAATCAGATTGAGGTGTTTTCTCTATTGTGACATCACCAGAGGCAAGAGCAAGCATCCAGTCATGAGACCGAAACTCCTGACAGACGATTCTCTCCATTCCAAAGCAGACTATCACATATCACTCATAGTTGCTATAGCCATCCAAGTGTGTGCATATGCAGAAAGCACATAAGTAAAAAAGGACATTACTTCAATTAAAAATGTGAAGTACTGTGATATATTCTATCAATTTGTGTGGAATATAATGTACAAACAAAGAGCTGCATAGAACAGCCAAGATCCTATCATACAAAATATAATCAATCCATCCTTGGAACACCTGACTAGAGATGAGCCAGCCTCTAAAGGCTCGAGTTCGGTTCGTCGAACAGAGGCCCTGTTCGAGTTCGGTTCAACGAACCGTTCGACGAACCTCTCAAACTCCATTGAAAACAATGGGAGGCAAACAAAAACACATAAAAACACATTATAAATGTACATATACAGTTAATAAACATTGCCATTACACTTACAGGTCCCCGCGACGCGTCCTGCACTCTGTCTCCCGCCGTTTTTCCTTCCGATAATCACTACGTCCTCCCGGTAACCAGCACTGACGATAGGACCTTCCGTGACGTCAAAAAAAGCATGTGACCAGTCATGTCTCTATTATCTCATTGGCTACAGACTGGTCCCATGGCTAGACGTCATTGCTAGGTCCTGTCAGTGCATCTCTCCGGTACACGGTGCTCGTTTGTGCATCTTCGTGTACCGGCGAGATGCTCTGGCACATGGTCGGCTCCCCATTCTGCTTCCCCGTTCCGTTATTCACCGGCTGCCACAGCCAGTCAATAACGGAGATCACTTTTGCTATAGCAATGCGCCTGTCAGCAGTAATGTCACCGCTTACAGCCTGCAGCCTCTGCTACTCACTGAATGATATAGACTGCACGGGAAGCAGCAGCGTCTTCCTCTCATGCAGCGCAGTCTGATGTAGCAGAGCTGCATGGGTTGAAGGAGAAAGAAGACAGAAGACCAATGGTGGTGGAGGGATGCGAGGGAGTAATGAACATGGAGTCTCAATGTGTGTCTGTGTATTTATTTCTATTAAAGTATTTTTTCTCTCTGTGGTGTCTTTTTTTTTTAACCCTTTATTGGAGATTCTTAATGGCCGGGTCAAACTTGCCTGACATTAAGAATATCTGACTTAATACTAGCTAGTAAAACAAAGCTAGTAATAAGTCATTATTACCCAGCAAGCCACCCATCACCAGGGCAGCTGGAAGAGTTGGATACAGCGCCAGATGATGGCGCTTCTATGAAAGCGCCATTTTCTGGGGCGGCTGTGGACTGCAATTCGCAGCAGAGGGGCCCAGAAAGCTCGGGCTAACCTGTGCTGTGGATTCCAATCCCCAGCTGCCTAATTGTACCTGGCTGGACACAAAAATTGGGCGAAGCTCATGTCAATTTTTTTTTTAATTATTTTATGAAATTCATGAAATAATTAAAAAAAGGGCTTCCCTATTTTTTTTGTTCCCAGGCGGGTACAAATAGGCAGCTGGGGGTTGGGGGCAGCCGTACCTGCCTGCTGTACCTGGCTAGCATACAAAAATATGGCGAAGCCCACATCATTTTTTTGGTGGGCAAAAAACTCATGCATACAGTCCTGGATGGAGTATGCTGAACCTTGTAGTTCTGCAGCTGCTGTCTGCTCTCCTGCATACACTAGTGAATGGAGCATGCTGAGCCTTGTCGTTCTGCAGCTGCTGTCTGCTCTCCTCCATACAAACAGCTTTCTTGGCACCCATGCTGTGAATTGCAGTCTGCAGCCACCCCAGAAAATGGCGCTTTCATAGAAGCGCCATCTTCTGGCGCTGTATCCAACTCTTCCAGCTGCCCTGGTGATGGGGGGCTCACTGGGTAATAATGGGATTAGGGCTAGCTGTATATTATCAACTGGCCTTAAGCCCGAAAGCCCGAACTTCATGGTGGCACGCCAATATTAGACATAGCCACCATGAATTTCTAGTACAGATAAAAAAAACACAACAAAGAAAAATATTTTATTTAGAAATAAAACACAACACAATTAGTGACACCATCTTTATTGAAATAAAGAACCCCCCTCCGCAGTAATCCTGGGTCAAGGGTCCCACGCCGTCCAATCCGGATCCAATATCATCTGATCGGTTTGCTGGAAGGCAAAGCGATAAGATGCAGTAGCAGGTTCAAGGGCCTGAATCACATTACACAGCAGCTGATTGTATAAAAGCCGTTTATACAATCAGCTGATCAGTGCAAAAAAACCCAAACAAACTATACAGTTCAGTGCAGACTGCTGTCCGACAGCATCAGCTGATAGTTTAGCCAGCCGGGCAGTAAAAAGCCAGCCACACCGCTCGACTTATAGTGTCAGTTGATCATCGCCAGGTCAGAGAAAAGATATAGAGAAAAGATATAGAGAAAAGATATAGAGAAAAGATATAGAGAAAAGATATAGAGAAAAGATATAGAGAAAAGATATAGAGAAAAGATATAGAGAAAAGATATAGAGAAAAGATATAGAGAAAAGATATAGAGAAAAGATATAGAGAAAAGATATAGAGAAAAGCTATAGAGAAAAGCTATAGAGAAAAGCTATAGAGAAAAGCTATAGAGAAAAGCTATAGAGAAAAGCTATAGAGAAAAGCTATAGAGAAAAGCTATAGAGAAAAGCTATAGAGAAAAGCTATAGAGAAAAGCTATAGAGAAAAGCTATAGAGAAAAGCTATAGAGAAAAGCTATAGAGAAAAGATATAGAGACAAGATATAGAGAAAAGATATAGAGACAAGATATAGAGAAAAGATAGAGAGAAAAGATAGAGGAGAGAGAGAGGAGAGAGAGAGAAGAGGAGAGAAGAGGAGAGAAGAGAGAGAAAGAGGAGAGAGAGAGAGAGAGAGAAGAGAGAGGATAGGGGGGAGAGAGAGAGAGAGCAGGAAAAAGAGAAAAAGAGACTGAGAAAAAGCGAGAGAGAGAAAAAGAGAGAGAAAGGGAGGAGAAAGAGGGAGAGAGAGAAAGAGAGAAAAAAAGAGAGAGAAAAAGAAAATGAGAGAAAAAGAGAGAGAGAAAAGAAAGAGAAAGAGAGAGAGACAAGAGAAGAGAGAGAGGAGAGAGGGGAGAGAAGAGAGAGAATAGGAGAGAAGAGGAGAGAAAAGAAAGAGAGAAGAGAGAGGAGAGAAAGAGAGAAAAGAGAGAGAGGGAAAAAGAGACTGAGAAAAAGAGAGACAAAGAGAGAAAGAGAGAGAGATAGAGAGAAAGAGAGAGAAAGAGAAAGAGAGAGAGAAAGAGAGAGAGAAAAAGAGAGAGAAAGAGAGAGAGAAAGAGGGAAAGAGAAAAGAGAGAGAGGAGAGAGGAAAGAGAGACGGGGGGGAGAAAAAGAGAGACTGAGAAAAAGAGAGAGAGAGAAAAAGAGAGAGAGAGGAGAAAGAGGAGAGAGGGAGGGAGAGAGAGAAAGAGAGAAAAAGGGAGAGAAAGAGAGAGAGGAGAGAAGAGAGAGAAGAGAGAGGAGAGAGAGAGAGGGGGGGAGAGAAAAAGAGAGACTGAGAAAAAGAGAGAGAGAGAAAAAGAGAGAGAGAGGAGAAAGAGGAGAGAGGGAGGGAGAGAGAGAAAGAGAGAAAAAGAGAGAGAAAGAGAGAGAGGAGAGAAGAGAGAGAAGAGAGAGGAGAGAGAGAGGGAAAAAAGAGAAAAAGAGAGACTGAGAAAAAGAGAGAGAGAAAAAGAGAGAGAGGAGAGAGATGAGAGAGAGAAAGAGAGAGAGAGAAGAAAAGAGAGAGAAGAGAGAGAGGAGAGAGAGGGAGAGAGCGAGAGGAAAAGAGAGAGAGAGGAGAGAGAGAGAGAGAAATAGAGAGAGAAAGAGAGAGAAAGAGAGAGAAAGAGAGAGAGAGAAAAAGAGAGAGAGATACAGAGAGAGAGACAGAGGGAGAGAGAGAGAGAGAGAAAGAGAGAGGAGAGAGAGGAGAGAGCAATGCAGCCTCATTCCGTGAACTGCTCCGATTTTAGAGGTGTGTCCTGCGGCTCACAGCTGATGTCCGGCTCCTCCCCTCAGTGCATAATTAAATTAAATTATAAATATATAATAATTATAATTTCAAATTAAAAATAAAAAAATAAAAAAAATTTAATTCTTTACCGGGACCGGGACTAGAACTCGTACCTGATTGAATAATGAATCGGCAGCCAGTTTCTAAAGAGGAAAAGACGCCGCAGATTTGTGACAGCCGTGCAGCGAGACGTCCGTGATCGCTGAGTAGGAAAGAGAGAGGGATTGTGCTGGGGACGCAGGATGCATGCAGATAGCAGCGTGTGCACATAGCCTTACTGTGAAAAGCTACATTTTTGTTGATCGAACCGTTCTCGAACCTAACTCAAACTTTCGAGCTTTTAGCAAAAAGCTCGAGTTCGAGCTCGAACACCCCCCAAAATCACTCGAACATGAAATTGGCAAACCTCGAACATCGCTCAACTCTACACGCACACACAGGTACGATCTGTCAGGTGCTCTAAGGGCGTATTTCTTATATTCCTATTTGAACTCCCGACTTACATTTGTACCCACCAAAGTTTAAGAGCCATGCGCTCAAAACACGTCTGGTATGCAGTTTAATAATTCGTATAGACCTGGCTCACTATGAATGCGGGTGCTCTAGGGAAACAGTCAATACTCCAAAAATACAAAATTATCCCCGGCACTCCAAGAGAAAAAAGAAACAATGTCTGGGTATTTTTGATGTTTTTTATTGTGAATAGTCTTATCTCGACGTTTCGGTCATACCTTGACCTTTATCAAGAGAATTAATCAGACTATAGAAAGAGAACATAAAAAAACAGAAATTAATACATAATACAGGAGAAAAATTACCAGGAGACACAGCTCCGGTTATTTATATACATTGTACACAAAAGGAGTATACGTTACAATGGTAAGGTACAGAGTCAAAGATATATATAAGATAATAACATCTGTATACACCCAAGAAGAAAGAACAACATCCGAAGTAATTGTTTACCAACTGGAAACTTATCATGTAAGTATCAGAAGAGACTAACAGGTAGACGTACCTATGAAGCAGAGAAATCGGTATGTGCATACTACTCGAGGGAGGGAGCAATACGAGTCACCACTCATATGAAGAGGAACTTATCAGGTGCGTATGAGCGCTAGGTGAAAGAAAGAATCATTAACAAAGGAAACCTATGCAGTGATTCTTGACTGTGATCGGTGAATAAGTAATATGTGAATACCTGTGACTGAATAATAGACAATCGGGATCAGCCAGTCAATAGTCTATGGGGTAATCATGTAGTGGTATTCCACCGAGGTAGAAAGTCGTATGTCGTGACTGGTTGTAGAAAAAAGAGAGCGAAATAAAGTAAGTGAGTAAAGCATGAACGGAGAAGAGGAGTAGAAGAAGGAGGGGGGGGGGGAAAGGGGAGGGGGAAGGGTTGGGTTGGGGGAGGGGGGGGAAAGAGAAAGGAAAAGATGGTGAGATCAGGCTGAAGGTAAAGATAAGTGTATATGAGAAGTTAAGACAAGGTACCTGTCCAATAATTGGCTACTGTATAGGTGCCATGCCAATCTTGTTAGTGAGCAGAGGACCTAATGGAGAAATTCTCGAATGAACACATCAGTGAATAGAGAGACGTGTCTCTAAAATTGGTTATACTCCATTCACTACCTGTCAAACAGCATGAAATGGTGTGCGGGAGGTAATGTGTCTCTGGAAACTTGTGACACCAATACATTAGCTATAAGACATATAGCCCACAATGCCAAATGTTCTAAAAATAGAAAGATCTCATGAGAAAAAAAATCCACAAACTGTATAACATCCAATGAGGTGAGTAACCTCCATCAACATGACTAATATTACTCACAATCTATGAGCAGCCGTGAAATAAGGTCGTATAGGAGACCTTCTTAAAGGAGTAGTGGAGTAGGTGAAATTGTCATGACAGTGTCGGTATTACACCTATGCTGCGGACTAGTGACATAAATAGACAGAGGTTAATGCAATGGTGTACTGATAAATCACCAGACCATGGACAAAACTGATAAATAGCATAACAATACCTCAAAAGGGAAACAGCCTATATGGTAACAGTGTCCTATGCCAGGGCTATGCTCAAAAGTGGTAACTTGGAAAAAGGTCAAAGACCTATGGAGAATAAAGAGAACCTGTTAAAGAACATAGATTAACGGTCACAAAAATGAAAGTAAAAGCTCTTACTGATACCTGGTGTATGAGATGATACAGGCTTGTGTCCAGGGGGAATGGTGGCTGGCTACTGAGTTGGTCTGTGTAACTGAGCCGTCTTAAATGCAGGTGGTGATGAGGAGATCGGCTCCAGGTGGAGCTGACTTGCTGCGCATAGGAACGGTAGTGGTGAAGGTTGGTACTGCAGCACTAGGTTTACATAGAGGACTATTAGATGTTGTGAGTCACGTGAAATACAGTGAGAAGTGGCATACAGACCTCCGTGATGTGAGGGAGTGAGTGCCTCACATGTGACCACTAAAAGCACAGGGGTTAACCAGTGATGTGTGGAAATCACGTAGTGAAGAGAGCCCAAAAGAGGGGGAGAAAAATAAATTAGTAGGCATATGACAGGAAAGAATTTAAACCTGGAAAACATAAGAATGTAAGAAATTCACAAAACAACAGGTACCTTACAATTACCATAGATCTGTATCTAAAATCACTCTCGTAAAGTGATATTGATAAATTACATAACTAATCAGAGACATAAAAATCACAGTCATAAAAATGGGAAAAGAGGTTTATCTAAAAGGAGTCTACGGAGACCACAACTAGGACCTGAGCATGTCAGAGATGGACCTCATATTCTCGGTTCAGTCCTCGGGGTTCCAGGGTACCCAACGTGAAAATCCAATATGCTTCTCTTTCTTTTAATCTACGGACCCTATCGCCACCCCTACGTAATAGTGGAACATGCTCAATGACCTGAAACCTCAATTGAGCTACTGTATGATGGAAAGTGTCAAAATGATGGGGGATGGGTAGTAAAAGTTGCTTACATCTGATCGTTGATTTGTGTTTACTGATGCGATCTCGGATATGTTGGGTAGTCTCCCCAACATACCCGAGACCGCAGGGACACTTGATCAGGTATATCACATAGGAAGACTCACAGGTGTGATACCCTCTGATAGTGAAGTTTTTTCCAGTATGGGGATGTGTGAACTTGTTACCCTTGGTCAAATTATTGCATTGGAGACAGTGTAAGCATGGGAAGTTACCTGTTTTGGGTGGTCCCAAGAAAGTCTGTCGTGGTGAGATTGATGACCCTATGTCGGCTCGGATCAGACTATCCCTCAGGTTCCTCGCTCGTTTGTGACAAAAGATAGGGAACATCCCGAACTCTTTTATAGAGGGGTAAGCCTTCTGTAGTAATGGCCAATGTCTTGTAATGACCTCCTTAAAAAGTGGCGAAAAAGGGTGGTATGTCTGGACACAATGCATCCGTGGTGAAATGACATCATCATTGCGGGCACGGGTAGAGCGATTGAATGCCACGGAAGAAGGGTAGCCTCGTGAGAGGAATTTATCACCCATCTCACGAAACCTTGTTGCTTGTGTTTGAGGATCAGAAACGATCCTTTCCACTCTCTTATGCTGTGAAATGGGCAATGACTTTTTAATGTGTGGAGGGTGGCAACTGGAGTACAGCAGAAGGCTGTTCTTGTCGGTGGGTTTGACGTATAGATCAGTCGTGATAGTCCCTTCAGGGGATAGAATGACAAGGGTGTCCAGAAAGTTAATCTGGAAGGGATCACTGTGTACTGTAAAAGTGAGACCCGGACGGGCGGAGGAGATATATTGGTGAAAGGTATCCAGGGATAAGGAATCACCGTGCCATATGACAAAAATGTCATCAATATATCTCCTCCATCCAATGGCATGTTGTTTCCACAGCGAATGGCTGTACACAAATGTGTCTTCGAAATGCGCCATGTAGATATTTGCATACGGAGGCGCTACGTTAGAACCCATCGCTGTGCCCCGTTGCTGCATATAAAACTGATCTTCGAAGAGGAAAAAATTATTGCCCAATACCAATTGCAGGAGATCAAGACAGAAAGAATGCTGTAGAGGGGACAGTGACCCATAAAGTTCCAAGAACCAGTTGACGGCTTGGATGCCATCGCTGTGTGCTATACTTGTGTAGAGACTGTCTACATCAAAGGTCACGAGAAGACAATCGGGAGGAAGAGAGGTGAAAGATCTGATATGAGACAGAAAGTCAGACGTGTCCTTTAGGTATGACGGAATCACAGGAATTAGTGGTGTGAGAATCTTATCCAGGGAGATGGCCAATGGAGAAAGGATAGATTCAGTGGAGGCTACGATAGGTCGTCCGGGAGGTTGCTGAAGATTTTTATGAATCTTGGGTAGAACATAAAAGACGGGTGTTACGGGGTTAGATTTAATGAGATACTCAGCCAATTTCTTGTCAATCGTGCCTTGTGATAAGTGGTAGTCAACAGTATCCCTGATCCGTTCGCGTATTTGAGGAGTGGGGTCTCGAGGGACGGGCAAATAAGTGGAATTGTCACGTAGTTGTCTATAAATCTCAGAGAGATAATATGTTTTGTCCAGAATGACAATGGATCCCCCTTTATCGGCTGGCTTAATAATTATACTTTTGTTATTCTGGAGTTCCCTGATGGCTGTATCTTCTTCAGGGGTATAGTTGTGTCTGATCTTGTATAGGCCCCTATCTATGTCCTGTAAAATCTTATTAATATCATTGGAAACCAGAGAAATGTAAGTCTCAACGGGATGATAGGACCTGGGGGGATGAAAGGTACTCGTGAGACTGAGTTTAAGATCCCGGAGACTAAAAGTGCCAGAGCCCGAACCTACGTCCTCAGGGGTAGTATCCCCCTCTGAGGAGGCAAAATGGGCCTTGAGACGAAGGTTCCTGAAAAAGCGTCTCATCTCCTGGTCCATCCTGAAGGGATTGAACTTGGGAGTGGGACAAAACGAGAGACCCCTTTGCAACACCTGTGACTCAATGGGTGAAAGGTTATATGACGAAATGTTAAATACCAAGTTATCAACAATATTGTCATTTGCAGTGGTCATACCTGTGATCTGGTCTGCATACGAGGAACATGACCTGGTCTTCCTCTGGCTCCTCCTCGTTTTTCTCCTGGGGTGTATCTGGCCCCTAAAAAACGATTGGATGACGTGGGGTAAGAGTCACTATCAGAACCAGAGGAGGCCAAGAATCTGTGGACGCTAGGGCGATAGGGGGGATTAGTGTCCTGTGAGCGCCACCTATAGACACGATATTTAAGATAATCCTCTTGATCCCTGATGAATTTCGTCCTTTTACGCTCCTGTAAATTTTTCTGGAAGGTGTCGATCGATTCTCTGGTTTTCTGTCTCAGTCTGTCCCACTCGGCACTTGGTAAGGTGTTAGAGAATTGGTCTTCGATGGATTTGATTTTGGGTTCCAATTCGCTTATCTCTTTCTGGAGAAACTCAATGGTCAATATGATCACGTCCATCGAACATTTGTTTAAAATACTTTCGTACTTTGTACAGTATTCGGGGTTATCCGAAAATAAGGTAGGACGAAGGGGTACTCTGAGGCCTCGCGGGATTCGCTGAACTTTATGGTACTCAGCTAATGTAGCGCAATGTAAGTCCAAAGCTGTGTATCTCTTTAGCTCCTTTTCATAGTCGCGGGTACGAATCTCTTCAGTGGGAACTGATAAAAAAGTGCGTGGTGTGGTGACCCTTGACAGGATACTTGTCACCTCTTCATTAGCATATGAAAAAGTATTGAAAGACATTGAGGTCAGGAAAAACACGGATGATAGGAGCCCAGGAAAAATAAAGTCCAATAATTCGTATAGACCTGGCTCACTATGAATGCGGGTGCTCTAGGGAAACAGTCAATACTCCAAAAATACAAAATTATCCCCGGCACTCCAAGAGAAAAAAGAAACAATGTCTGGGTATTTTTGATGTTTTTTATTGTGAATAGTCTTATCTCGACGTTTCGGTCATACCTTGACCTTTATCAAGAGAATTAATCAGACTATAGAAAGAGAACATAAAAAAACAGAAATTAATACATAATACAGGAGAAAAATTACCAGGAGACACAGCTCCGGTTATTTATATACATTGTACACAAAAGGAGTATACGTTACAATGGTAAGGTACAGAGTCAAAGATATATATAAGATAATAACATCTGTATACACCCAAGAAGAAAGAACAACATCCGAAGTAATTGTTTACCAACTGGAAACTTATCATGTAAGTATCAGAAGAGACTAACAGGTAGACGTACCTATGAAGCAGAGAAATCGGTATGTGCATACTACTCGAGGGAGGGAGCAATACGAGTCACCACTCATATGAAGAGGAACTTATCAGGTGCGTATGAGCGCTAGGTGAAAGAAAGAATCATTAACAAAGGAAACCTATGCAGTGATTCTTGACTGTGATCGGTGAATAAGTAATATGTGAATACCTGTGACTGAATAATAGACAATCGGGATCAGCCAGTCAATAGTCTATGGGGTAATCATGTAGTGGTATTCCACCGAGGTAGAAAGTCGTATGTCGTGACTGGTTGTAGAAAAAAGAGAGCGAAATAAAGTAAGTGAGTAAAGCATGAACGGAGAAGAGGAGTATGTCATATGCCTGTCATCCTGTCATATGCCTACTAATTTATTTTTCTCCCCCTCTTTTAGGCTCTCTTCACTACGTGATTTCCACACATCACTGGTTCACCCCTGTGCTTTTAGTGGTCACATGTGAGGCACTCACTCCCTCACATCACGGAGGTCTGTATGCAGTGGCGTAACTAGAGTTGGATGGGCCCCGGTGCAAAGTTTAGACCTGGGCCCCCCCCCCCTCCACATACACAGACACTTGGGGTAAGGCATACCTCCCAACTTTTAAAGAAGGAAAAGAAGGACAAAGTTTGCGGCGCGCGTAGCAAATTTTTAGGCCACGCCCCCTAACCACACCCATTTCACAGTCACGCCCATATCCACTCCCCATCCACACCCATTCAGCATGGACACGCAGGCAGCCGGCGGGCCTCCAGCATGGACACGCAGGCAGCCGGCGGGCCTCCAGCATGGACACGCAGGGAGCCACAGTGAGGCGGCCGGTCGCCCACACAGTGAGGTGGCCGGTCGCCTTCACAGACAGGCGGCAGGGGGGCGCCCGCACAGACAGGCGGCAGGGGGGCGCCCGCACAGACAGGCGGCCGGGGGGCGCCCACACAGACAGGCGGCCGGGGGGCGCCCGCACAGACAGGCGGCCGGGGGGCGCCCGCACAGAAAGGCGGCCGGCCGACCGCACAGACAGGCGGCCGGCCGACCGCACAGAGAGGCTCCGGCCGGGGGTGAGGGGGGGGGAGGGAGGGAAATCAGCGCTGGGGAGATTTTACTGTACCAGCAGCAGCACAGGCAGCGCTCCTCTCTGTTATGCCACGTCTACTGGGATGGTAGGAGGGAAAAGCAGGGAGGCGGAGAGAGAGTGGGTGGGCGGAGCCCGGGAGCCGGCCGTCCCGATCGTGGCAACGGGACAAACAACGTAAAGCGTGAAAGTCCCGCTGTATCCGGGACGGTTGGGAGGTATGGGGTAAGGGATAATGACACTGACACTCGGGGTACAGGATAATGACGCTGACACTTGGCTCTCACCCACAGCACCCTGAAATCCCTCTATCAGCACCCAGCTTTCCTATGTTCTGATATTTATCTTGTCCTCAGCACCCAGCTTTCCCATATCAGAGCATGAGAAAGCTGGGTGCTGAGAGATGTATATCAGAACATGGGAAAGCTGGGTGCTGAGAGATGTATATCAGAACATGGGAAAGCTGGGTGCTGAGAGATGTATAGCAGAGCATGGGAAAGTTGGCTGCTGAGGGAAAGAGCCTTTTTTCCTCAGCACAAAACATTTCCATCCCATACTTGTATCTTTGTCCCCCCTGTATAAAGTTCTCAAAATACTATAACAGCCCCCACATAGCCTTCCAAATAATTGTATAAAGGGTCTCACATAACCCTTCATATATTAGAATGCAGATACATAGCCCTCCATATATTATAATGCACCCCCATAATCCTCCATGTATAAAGCAGCCCTTCAATTATAATGCATTTCCCATAGTTCTCCATGTATTAAAATTCACCCCATAGTTCTCCATATATTATACTGCACCACATAGTCCTCCATGTTTTATAATGCACTTCCATAGTCCATGTATAAGGTAGCCTCCATAGTCCTCCATATATTATAATGCAGCCCCCATAGTCCTATATGTATTATAATCCAGCCCCATCAATTTTCATATTGTATTATGCAGCCCCATACTCCTCCATGTATAATTCACCCCTATATTCCATGTATAAGGTGTCCTTCATGTTTTTTATGCAGTCCCATAGACCTCCATGTGTCATGCAGCCAGCCACCCCAGGGCCTCCATGTGTCATGCAGCCAGGCCCCTCCAGGGCCTCCATGTGTCATGCAGCCAGGCCCTCAGGCCTCCATGTCATGCAGCCAGGACCCTCCAGGCATCCATGTGTAATGCAGCCAGGCCCCTCCAGGCCTCCATGTGTCATGCAGCCAGGCCCCTCCAGGCCTCCATGTGTCATGCAGCCAGGCCCCTCCAGGCCTCCATGTGTCATGCAGCCAGGCCCCTCCAGGCCTCCATGTGTCATGCAGCCAGGCCCCTCCAGGCCTCCATGTGTCATGCAGCCAGGCCCCTCCAGGCCTCCATGTGTCATGCAGCCAGGCCCCTCCAGGCCTCCATGTGTCATGCAGCCAGCCACCCCAGGCCCTCCATGTGTCATGCAGCCAGCCACCCCAGGCCCTCCATGTGTCATGCAGCCAGGCCCCCAGGCCTCCATGTCATGCAGCCAGGACCCTCCAGGCCTCCATGTCATGCAGCCAGGCCCCTCCAGGCCTCCATGTGTCATGAAGCAAGGCCCCTCCAGGCTTCCATGTGTCATGCAGCCAGGCCCCTCCAGGCCTCCATGTGTCATGCAGCAAGGCCCCTCCAGGCCTCCATGTGTCATGGAGCCAGCAAAATAAAAAAACAAGTACCTCTCTTCTCCTTTTGACCCCTGCAACCACGGTAGTTATGACCCTGCCCCCATATGTCACACACACTGCTTCCCATACAGCCTGCACCCCCCATATCACACACACTACACCCCCATATGTCACACACCCTGCCCCACATATCTCACCCTGCCTGTACCCCAACCTACCCCTCTCAAACACTCTGCACCCCTTCACATCCTTCTGTCACAGTCTGCAGCCCTCATATGCCACTCACCCTGCACCCCCCTCCCCCTCGTGCCCCCTCTTTTCTCATTACCAGTCATCATGTGTCCATGTCTCCTTCAGGAATCCGTATCTTCTGATGCTTTCTGCCCGGCATCCTGTGTCTCCTCCCACACAGTCACATGGGCGTGACATCATCGCAGGTCCTGGAAGGATGGATTTCGTCTGCTGTGCAGGAGCGCTTCTGCTCTGCCGCAGCTCAGAAACGCCTGGTGGCCTCTCCAGGTCAGGGGGCCCCTCTGCCCCCTGCTGACACCGGGCCCCCTGACTCACAGGCCGGCCCCCTGGCGGTCGCGTAGTCGGCCACTACACAGCGCATCTCCTCTGTTACAGAGAGGAGCCGGCTGTGCAGAGCGGCTGCCGGGCCCCTAAAACCCTGCGGGCCCGGTCGCAGTGGCGACCGCTGCGACCGCGGTCGTTACGCCCCTGTCTGTATGCCACTTCTCACTGTATTTCACGTGACTCACAACATCTAATAGTCCTCTATGTAAACCTAGTGCTGCAGTACCAACCTTCACCACTACCGTTCCTATGCGCAGCAAGTCAGCTCCACCTGGAGCCGATCTCCTCATCACCACCTGCATTTAAGACGGCTCAGTTACACAGACCAACTCAGTAGCCAGCCACCATTCCCCCTGGACACAAGCCTGTATCATCTCATACACCAGGTATCAGTAAGAGCTTTTACTTTCATTTTTGTGACCGTTAATCTATGTTCTTTAACAGGTTCTCTTTATTCTCCATAGGTCTTTGACCTTTTTCCAAGTTACCACTTTTGAGCATAGCCCTGGCATAGGACATTGTTACCATATAGGCTGTTTCCCTTTTGAGGTATTGTTATGCTATTTATCAGTTTTGTCCATGGTCTGGTGATTTATCAGTACACCATTGCATTAACCTCTGTCTATTTATGTCACTAGTCCGCAGCATAGGTGTAATACCGACACTGTCATGACAATTTCACCTACTCCACTACTCCTTTAAGAAGGTCTCCTATACGACCTTATTTCACGGCTGCTCATAGATTGTGAGTAATATTAGTCATGTTGATGGAGGTTACTCACCTCATTGGATGTTATACAGTTTGTGGATTTTTTTTCTCATGAGATCTTTCTATTTTTAGAACATTTGGCATTGTGGGCTATATGTCTTATAGCTAATGTATTGGTGTCACAAGTTTCCAGAGACACATTACCTCCCGCACACCATTTCATGCTGTTTGACAGGTAGTGAATGGAGTATAACCAATTTTAGAGACACGTCTCTCTATTCACTGATGTGTTCATTCGAGAATTTCTCCATTAGGTCCTCTGCTCACTAACAAGATTGGCATGGCACCTATACAGTAGCCAATTATTGGACAGGTACCTTGTCTTAACTTCTCATATACACTTATCTTTACCTTCAGCCTGATCTCACCATCTTTTCCTTTCTCCTTCCCCCCCCTCCCCCAACCCAACCCTTCCCCCTCCCCTTTCCCCCCCCCCCCCTCCTTCTTCTACTCCTCTTCTCCGTTCATGCTTTACTCACTTACTTTATTTCGCTCTCTTTTTTCTACAACCAGTCACGACATACGACTTTCTACCTCGGTGGAATACCACTACATGATTACCCCATAGACTATTGACTGGCTGATCCCGATTGTCTATTATTCAGTCACAGGTATTCACATATTACTTATTCACCGATCACAGTCAAGAATCACTGCATAGGTTTCCTTTGTTAATGATTCTTTCTTTCACCTAGCGCTCATACGCACCTGATAAGTTCCTCTTCATATGAGTGGTGACTCGTATTGCTCCCTCCCTCGAGTAGTATGCACATACCGATTTCTCTGCTTCATAGGTACGTCTACCTGTTAGTCTCTTCTGATACTTACATGATAAGTTTCCAGTTGGTAAACAATTACTTCGGATGTTGTTCTTTCTTCTTGGGTGTATACAGATGTTATTATCTTATATATATCTTTGACTCTGTACCTTACCATTGTAACGTATACTCCTTTTGTGTACAATGTATATAAATAACCGGAGCTGTGTCTCCTGGTAATTTTTCTCCTGTATTATGTATTAATTTCTGTTTTTTTATGTTCTCTTTCTATAGTCTGATTAATTCTCTTGATAAAGGTCAAGGTATGACCGAAACGTCGAGATAAGACTATTCACAATAAAAAACATCAAAAATACCCAGACATTGTTTCTTTTTTCTCTTGGAGTGCCGGGGATAATTTTGTATTTTTGGAGTATTGACTGTTTCCCTAGAGCACCCGCATTCATAGTGAGCCAGGTCTATACGAATTATTGGACTTTATTTTTCCTGGGCTCCTATCATCCGTGTTTTTCCTGACCTCAATGTCTTTCAATACTTTTTCATATGCTAATGAAGAGGTGACAAGTATCCTGTCAAGGGTCACCACACCACGCACTTTTTTATCAGTTCCCACTGAAGAGATTCGTACCCGCGACTATGAAAAGGAGCTAAAGAGATACACAGCTTTGGACTTACATTGCGCTACATTAGCTGAGTACCATAAAGTTCAGCGAATCCCGCGAGGCCTCAGAGTACCCCTTCGTCCTACCTTATTTTCGGATAACCCCGAATACTGTACAAAGTACGAAAGTATTTTAAACAAATGTTCGATGGACGTGATCATATTGACCATTGAGTTTCTCCAGAAAGAGATAAGCGAATTGGAACCCAAAATCAAATCCATCGAAGACCAATTCTCTAACACCTTACCAAGTGCCGAGTGGGACAGACTGAGACAGAAAACCAGAGAATCGATCGACACCTTCCAGAAAAATTTACAGGAGCGTAAAAGGACGAAATTCATCAGGGATCAAGAGGATTATCTTAAATATCGTGTCTATAGGTGGCGCTCACAGGACACTAATCCCCCCTATCGCCCTAGCGTCCACAGATTCTTGGCCTCCTCTGGTTCTGATAGTGACTCTTACCCCACGTCATCCAATCGTTTTTTAGGGGCCAGATACACCCCAGGAGAAAAACGAGGAGGAGCCAGAGGAAGACCAGGTCATGTTCCTCGTATGCAGACCAGATCACAGGTATGACCACTGCAAATGACAATATTGTTGATAACTTGGTATTTAACATTTCGTCATATAACCTTTCACCCATTGAGTCACAGGTGTTGCAAAGGGGTCTCTCGTTTTGTCCCACTCCCAAGTTCAATCCCTTCAGGATGGACCAGGAGATGAGACGCTTTTTCAGGAACCTTCGTCTCAAGGCCCATTTTGCCTCCTCAGAGGGGGATACTACCCCTGAGGACGTAGGTTCGGGCTCTGGCACTTTTAGTCTCCGGGATCTTAAACTCAGTCTCACGAGTACCTTTCATCCCCCCAGGTCCTATCATCCCGTTGAGACTTACATTTCTCTGGTTTCCAATGATATTAATAAGATTTTACAGGACATAGATAGGGGCCTATACAAGATCAGACACAACTATACCCCTGAAGAAGATACAGCCATCAGGGAACTCCAGAATAACAAAAGTATAATTATTAAGCCAGCCGATAAAGGGGGATCCATTGTCATTCTGGACAAAACATATTATCTCTCTGAGATTTATAGACAACTACGTGACAATTCCACTTATTTGCCCGTCCCTCGAGACCCCACTCCTCAAATACGCGAACGGATCAGGGATACTGTTGACTACCACTTATCACAAGGCACGATTGACAAGAAATTGGCTGAGTATCTCATTAAATCTAACCCCGTAACACCCGTCTTTTATGTTCTACCCAAGATTCATAAAAATCTTCAGCAACCTCCCGGACGACCTATCGTAGCCTCCACTGAATCTATCCTTTCTCCATTGGCCATCTCCCTGGATAAGATTCTCACACCACTAATTCCTGTGATTCCGTCATACCTAAAGGACACGTCTGACTTTCTGTCTCATATCAGATCTTTCACCTCTCTTCCTCCCGATTGTCTTCTCGTGACCTTTGATGTAGACAGTCTCTACACAAGTATAGCACACAGCGATGGCATCCAAGCCGTCAACTGGTTCTTGGAACTTTATGGGTCACTGTCCCCTCTACAGCATTCTTTCTGTCTTGATCTCCTGCAATTGGTATTGGGCAATAATTTTTTCCTCTTCGAAGATCAGTTTTATATGCAGCAACGGGGCACAGCGATGGGTTCTAACGTAGCGCCTCCGTATGCAAATATCTACATGGCGCATTTCGAAGACACATTTGTGTACAGCCATTCGCTGTGGAAACAACATGCCATTGGATGGAGGAGATATATTGATGACATTTTTGTCATATGGCACGGTGATTCCTTATCCCTGGATACCTTTCACCAATATATCTCCTCCGCCCGTCCGGGTCTCACTTTTACAGTACACAGTGATCCCTTCCAGATTAACTTTCTGGACACCCTTGTCATTCTATCCCCTGAAGGGACTATCACGACTGATCTATACGTCAAACCCACCGACAAGAACAGCCTTCTGCTGTACTCCAGTTGCCACCCTCCACACATTAAAAAGTCATTGCCCATTTCACAGCATAAGAGAGTGGAAAGGATCGTTTCTGATCCTCAAACACAAGCAACAAGGTTTCGTGAGATGGGTGATAAATTCCTCTCACGAGGCTACCCTTCTTCCGTGGCATTCAATCGCTCTACCCGTGCCCGCAATGATGATGTCATTTCACCACGGATGCATTGTGTCCAGACATACCACCCTTTTTCGCCACTTTTTAAGGAGGTCATTACAAGACATTGGCCATTACTACAGAAGGCTTACCCCTCTATAAAAGAGTTCGGGATGTTCCCTATCTTTTGTCACAAACGAGCGAGGAACCTGAGGGATAGTCTGATCCGAGCCGACATAGGGTCATCAATCTCACCACGACAGACTTTCTTGGGACCACCCAAAACAGGTAACTTCCCATGCTTACACTGTCTCCAATGCAATAATTTGACCAAGGGTAACAAGTTCACACATCCCCATACTGGAAAAAACTTCACTATCAGAGGGTATCACACCTGTGAGTCTTCCTATGTGATATACCTGATCAAGTGTCCCTGCGGTCTCGGGTATGTTGGGGAGACTACCCAACATATCCGAGATTGCATCAGTAAACACAAATCAACGATCAGATGTAAGCAACTTTTACTACCCATCCCCCATCATTTTGACACTTTCCATCATACAGTAGCTCAATTGAGGTTTCAGGTCATTGAGCATGTTCCACTATTACGTAGGGGTGGCGATAGGGTCCGTAGATTAAAAGAAAGAGAAGCATATTGGATTTTCACGTTGGGTACCCTGGAACCCCGAGGACTGAACCGAGAATATGAGGTCCATCTCTGACATGCTCAGGTCCTAGTTGTGGTCTCCGTAGACTCCTTTTAGATAAACCTCTTTTCCCATTTTTATGACTGTGATTTTTATGTCTCTGATTAGTTATGTAATTTATCAATATCACTTTACGAGAGTGATTTTAGATACAGATCTATGGTAATTGTAAGGTACCTGTTGTTTTGTGAATTCCTTACATTCTTATGTTTTCCAGGTTTAAATTCTTTCCTGTCATATGCCTACTAATTTATTTTTCTCCCCCTCTTTTGGGCTCTCTTCACTACGTGATTTCCACACATCACTGGTTCACCCCTGTGCTTTTAGTGGTCACATGTGAGGCACTCACTCCCTCACATCACGGAGGTCTGTATGCCACTTCTCACTGTATTTCACGTGACTCACAACATCTAATAGTCCTCTATGTAAACCTAGTGCTGCAGTACCAACCTTCACCACTACCGTTCCTATGCGCAGCAAGTCAGCTCCACCTGGAGCCGATCTCCTCATCACCACCTGCATTTAAGACGGCTCAGTTACACAGACCAACTCAGTAGCCAGCCACCATTCCCCCTGGACACAAGCCTGTATCATCTCATACACCAGGTATCAGTAAGAGCTTTTACTTTCATTTTTGTGACCGTTAATCTATGTTCTTTAACAGGTTCTCTTTATTCTCCATAGGTCTTTGACCTTTTTCCAAGTTACCACTTTTGAGCATAGCCCTGGCATAGGACATTGTTACCATATAGGCTGTTTCCCTTTTGAGGTATTGTTATGCTATTTATCAGTTTTGTCCATGGTCTGGTGATTTATCAGTACACCATTGCATTAACCTCTGTCTATTTATGTCACTAGTCCGCAGCATAGGTGTAATACCGACACTGTCATGACAATTTCACCTACTCCACTACTCCTTTAAGAAGGTCTCCTATACGACCTTATTTCACGGCTGCTCATAGATTGTGAGTAATATTAGTCATGTTGATGGAGGTTACTCACCTCATTGGATGTTATACAGTTTGTGGATTTTTTTTCTCATGAGATCTTTCTATTTTTAGAACATTTGGCATTGTGGGCTATATGTCTTATAGCTAATGTATTGGTGTCACAAGTTTCCAGAGACACATTACCTCCCGCACACCATTTCATGCTGTTTGACAGGTAGTGAATGGAGTATAACCAATTTTAGAGACACGTCTCTCTATTCACTGATGTGTTCATTCGAGAATTTCTCCATTAGGTCCTCTGCTAACTAACAAGATTGGCATGGCACCTATACAGTAGCCAATTATTGGACAGGTACCTTGTCTTAACTTCTCATATACACTTATCTTTACCTTCAGCCTGATCTCACCATCTTTTCCTTTCTCTTCCCCCCCCCTCCCCCAACCCAACCCTTCCCCCTCCCCTTCCCCCCCCCCCCCCCCTCCTTCTTCTACTCCTCTTCTCCGTTCATGCTTTACTCACTTACTTTATTTCGCTCTCTTTTTTCTACAACCAGTCACGACATACGACTTTCTACCTCGGTGGAATACCACTACATGATTACCCCATAGACTATTGACTGGCTGATCCCGATTGTCTATTATTCAGTCACAGGTATTCACATATTACTTATTCACCGATCACAGTCAAGAATCACTGCATAGGTTTCCTTTGTTAATGATTCTTTCTTTCACCTAGCGCTCATACGCACCTGATAAGTTCCTCTTCATATGAGTGGTGACTCGTATTGCTCCCTCCCTCGAGTAGTATGCACATACCGATTTCTCTGCTTCATAGGTACGTCTACCTGTTAGTCTCTTCTGATACTTACATGATAAGTTTCCAGTTGGTAAACAATTACTTCGGATGTTGTTCTTTCTTCTTGGGTGTATACAGATGTTATTATCTTATATATATCTTTGACTCTGTACCTTACCATTGTAACGTATACTCCTTTTGTGTACAATGTATATAAATAACCGGAGCTGTGTCTCCTGGTAATTTTTCTCCTGTATTATGTATTAATTTCTGTTTTTTTATGTTCTCTTTCTATAGTCTGATTAATTCTCTTGATAAAGGTCAAGGTATGACCGAAACATCGAGATAAGACTATTCACAATAAAAAACATCAAAAATACCCAGACATTGTTTCTTTTTTCTCTTGGAGTGCCGGGGATAATTTTGTATTTTTGGTATGCAGTTTAAACATTTTAAATTACTTTCTAGACCTGGAGATGGTATATTGATGTACTTGGACAAAATGAACTTTTGTTTTTAAAGATTTTTCATTAAAAGCTAGATTTTATTCACAAGCTGAAAGCTGGATCAATCTGTCTTCACTTGTGTCTAAGCGTTGAGCAGCAGTGGGATCACTTGCTTCTACACCGCTGTGAGTGTGGATGGTTCCAGGGGTCAGCTGGATGTCTTTTTCAAACCCTGTGATTTAGAATTTATGAAATCTCTACATTGGTACTTCTGAACTGTTGAAACACTCAGAAATTCAGATCCAGGTGTCACAAACTCACAGGCCTTAAAGGTGTCTGAACATCACTTTTTGAATAGACAGACCTATTTAGCCAGGTGGTTTGCTGGGTTAATGGGTTTAGGTGACTTTGCACCAGCATATCCTTTAGACTACTCCCACATCGGTAGGTAAAGGTGGGATTGTCTACCACCATATTACCTATATCATGATTCAAGTTAAGGATAGGCTAGTAAGTTGTCAAAAGTTCTTTAACTACCTTCCACTTGTTGTCAAATATCCCAAATATCCCAATTATCTTGATTTGTGGATCCTCTTCATTCTTTACTCTCAAAGTCAGAAGTACCAACCTTGGTGTTGCTGCTGCATGTTGAAATGCTGTTTTAATAACAGAATGGGGGTTAACCTTTCATTTAATTCTCTATCTCTCTTCTCAAACTGCATAGAACAAAGAGTTCCTCCTAAGCCGCAAAAATATTGCCCTTTTAGGAGTGCTCTTTTAAGAGGAGTGGGACGACGACTTTGCGAGTTTCGGAGGCTGTTTATTGCTGTCAATTTCCTGAAGAAGGTAGTTGGAAGAGTTCCATTTTCTTGCTTAAATTGAACCTGTAAGGTCCCCTATCCTCTCCAACCCAGCAGCATTGTACTTGTTTGCTCAAATTTCCTGCCTAACCACCTGTCACAAGGAGGGTTTTGCAGGCATCGCTGACTATCATGGCAGCATCAGGAAATTTAGATTCCTACACTCTGCCTGTTAACTTCCCTGATGTCTGTGATCAGTGCAGGGTGGCTCAGGTGTCAACTCACAGACTTGTGGTTCATGGGCAGGCTAGCAAGGGTTAATCTCTGCCGAGCTACTTGTTAGTCTCTTTGGTCCCATGCTGTGGGAGAGCTTGTAATATTCATGCTCCTCTTATATATGCTGGCTGCACTATTCTTATAGTGCCAGCTATAGCTTGACTATATCTGGCCTGAAGAGATGGATTTATCCAGGCTTACTGGTGGTTTTGATGTTATTGTTGTCGGTAGTTGTGGAGTTAACCCTTGTTGTCCTTTTGTTGCTGCATTGCTTGTCTTTCTTTTCCCTTTAGATTATTACTGTTTATTCCTGAGAGTGTGCAGTGTGACTGTTATCCCTTTCAGTCTCATCTGTGTTTCCATCACACTCCTGCCGATTCCTTCTCTGGGGAGAGAGGGAAACAGATTGGATTTAATCAGGAGTATTGTAAGGCACCGGACTCCAACATCCCCACCATTAGGAGTAATGCAGAGGTTAGGGATAGGGTAGGGTCCCCTAACATCAGGAACAGCAAAGGAACCCCTTGTCCCTCACTATCCACCAGTCACATTGTGACATCAGCTCTGGATAATGCTATTTACTAATATGAATGTTTAAAAAACAAACAAAAAAACCCTCAACTACTTATAAACTTTGCTGTCCCTATACTAATTAGGGCCTTGACTAGTCAAAGGGGCATTAGTTCCCCAGACTAGTCAGCCCTCTTTGCAGTCACAGGCGAGGTAGAGTTCTCATTCGGCCTGGCACCCCAGGGGCTTGTGGTCCTGGCTAGGTGCATGGGCTTGTGTGGTCATACCTTTTTTCAGGCCATTCATCGCCATTGCTTCTGGCAAACAAGGACCAATCTGCAGTGAAAACAGTATAGAGGCCAACAGTGTTTTACTTGCACAGTTCTTCTAGCACACGTTTACCCGAGACAACTTGAGCACTGTTTCCAAAGTGACAGGCACCATTGGACACACTTCCCTCTTCTCAATTGGTACTTTCTCTGATGTTTCCAGTCCTTCTACCTACTCTTAAGGCCACTTTACATGCTGCAATATCGGTACCGATATCGCTAGCGTGGGTACCCGCCCCCATCGGTTGTGCAACATGGGCAAATCGCTGCCTGTGGCGCACAACATCGCCCGGACCCGTCACACTACTTACCTGCTCTGCGATGTCGCTGTGACCGGCGAACCACCTCCTTTTTAAGGGGGCGGTCCGTGCGGCGTCACAGCGGTGTCACTAAGCGGCTGCCCAATCAAAGCGAAGGGGCGGAGATGAGCAGGACGTAACATCCCGCTCACCTCATTCCTTCCGCATTGCGGGCGGCGGCAGGTAAGGTGAGGTTCCTCGTTACTGCGGCGTCACACGAAGCGATGAGGAGCAATGAACTACATCATACACGCTGCAGCAGCGATATTTGAGAAGGGACCCCCATGTCACCGTTGAGCGATTTTGAATGTTTTTGCGACAATTCAAAATCACTCATAGGTGTCACACACAACGACATCGCTAATGCGGCCTGATGTGGGTCACAAATTCCGTGACCCCAACGACATCGCATTAGCGATGTCGTAGCGTGTAAAGCAGCCTTTAGCCTAGCACCACAGCACCACATGTAAAAGTTATTTTAATCCACCCCCAGTTCCCCGTCATCCTAGAAACTGGAACTAACAATGCTTTTGGATCTGCTGCCCAGGACTCCTCACTTGAGTCACATATGTTCCTGTTTCAGTTCCACTGATCTGCAAGCTACACCAGACCTTGTGCTAACTATTCTTCTGAGTACCCTTACTAGTGGAGTCAGTAAATTCTTTGCCAGGGAAAGATTTTTCTCTGACCTTTTGAGTGTCCACCCAATTTCTGACATCTTGCTGTATCTCTAGGGTCTCAGTTGTTATAGTTGTCATGAAGTACCCACTAAATGCGGTCTTAGTAAAATTTATGACTTGCATGTCCGTACTAGTCACAAGTCAAAGCCTACCTAGCTTCTAACAAGTAACAGCCACTTACCCTATAAACTAGCTCCATCCATTGTGGGCTACTCTTAAGGGTGCTTTACACGCTGCGACATATCTAGCGATAGCTAGCGATGTCGTGCACAATAGCACCCACTCCAGTCGTTGGTGCGACATTTAGTGATCGCTGCCGTAGCAAACATTATCACTACGGCAGCGTCACACGCACATACCTTGTCAGCGATGTCGCTGTGACCGCCGAACAATCCCTTCTTCAAGGGGGAGGTGCATTCGGCGTGATAGCAACATCACTGTGGCGTCACTAAGCGGCCGCCAATAGCAGAGGAGGGGCGTAGATGAGCGGCCGGAACATGCCGCCCACCTCCTTCCTTCCTCATTGCCGGTGGACGGAGGTAAGGAGATGTTCGTCGTTCCTGCGGTGTCACACATAGCGATGTGTGACGCCGCAGGAGCAAAGAATAACCAGCGGCATGCACCACCAACATTTTGAAAAGGAGCGACGTGACAACAATCAACGATTTTAGGCGTTTTTGCAATCGTTGCACGTCGCTCCTTGGTGTCACACGCTGTGATATCGCTAACGGCGACAGATGTGCGTCACTAACGACATGACCCCAACGATATATCATTAGCGATGTCGCAGCATGTAAAGCACCCTTTAAGCTTAACTATTGCTAGCCCTACAGTCA
The DNA here is from genome assembly GCF_048569485.1 of Anomaloglossus baeobatrachus. Classification (NCBI taxonomy): domain Eukaryota; kingdom Metazoa; phylum Chordata; class Amphibia; order Anura; family Aromobatidae; genus Anomaloglossus; species Anomaloglossus baeobatrachus. Next base: position 348,889,228 of record NC_134353.1, read on the forward strand.
ATTGCTGAGCAAAGTCCTTCCCATAATCCCACATTACAGATCTTAGTTTAGCTGCCTGTCAGAAGTCAGATCCAGTCTGTGACATTTCCAATCTATATCCTCCTCTCATTTCCTTGTTGTGTAGAAAACAATGTTTAAAAAGAATCAGAAATGTTAAGGTGCTCAGTGGAAATGAAGGAATCTGGGAAAACTTGATTAGTTGGCATTTCATTGATGGTAAAATTTCCTATCACTATACCACTGCCAGATATTACTAAAACTAGGGTCAAATACAGATCTATAGTCTGTATATTTATAGGAATTCACGCAAAACTAGATAATAAAAAATAAAGTGAGAAGTATTTCAAATGTACCAATAAAAAAGTTGTAATTTGACAATAAATTATTATTTAATAGAATAATAATGTATATGGTCTGATTCTATTTGTAAGAGACAATTCAGATATTTGTGATATGGTACATGTTAAATCAGTTAGGGTCAGCCCCCTGGGACAATAGAAATCATTAGCATCTCATAGAGCCTCTTGACTATTTAAGAATGAGTTAAGCGGGCTTTACATACAGCGACATCGCTAGCAATGTCACTGGTGAAAGCACCCGCCCCGTCGGTTGTGCGTCACGGGCAAATCGCTGCCCGTGGCGCACAACATCTCTAGGACCAGTCACACATACCTACCTGCCTAGTGATGTCGCTGTGGCCGGCGAACCACCTCCTTTCTAAGGGGACGGTTTGTTCGGCATCACAGCGGCGTCACTAAGCGGCCACCCAATAGAAGCGGAGGGGTGGAGATGAGCGGGTCGAACATCCCGCCCACCTCTTTCCTTCCTCATTGCAGGCGGCCGCAGGTACGGTGATGTTCCTCGTTCCTGCGGTGTCACACATAGCGATGTGTTCTGCCGCAGGAATGACGAACAACCTGTGTCCTGCAACAGCAACGATAATCGGGAAAGGAATGACGTGTCAACGATCAATGATTAGGTGAGTAATTTTGATCGTTAACAGTCATTCCTGCGTTTCACACACAACGACGTAGCTAACAAGGACGGATGTGCGTCATGAATTCCATGATCTCAATGATATCTCGTTAGCGATGTCATTGCGTGCAAAGCCTGCTTTAGAATAGATTTGCAGTCAAGCATAACCGATGTCATGATTACATTCAAACTCTGTTTGCCAAAAACTACATGTACAAACTATATCTGTACAAACTACAGATCTAACATTAATTACCTATCCAGGGGGTTAATAATACATATTTTGAGTGGGAAAATGTCTTTAATCAAAGTCAATTATTTAAGATATGTAAAAGAATTTAAATGGCATGCAATACGAAAAGTCCAATTGTAGTGCCTTATGCAACTCAAAGACATTACTCACCATATGAGTGCTTTTGCCTCATCTGATTGTTCTTGAAAAAAGTTTAAAATCAGAAATCTATACCTGGATGTTGCAGTCAGTTTGAAATCACAGATTTTTAATAAAACTGAAGGTCTGGTTTCCAAATACTGAAGTCCACATGTCCTTTCCTCTTCCATCGATGACCGATGTGAAGCTTGAGCATTAGGGATCATTTCTCCTCTCTCTTCGACACTGGATTGAGTAATCTTGGATCCATGTTTTCGGGTGGCTACTCTTGCATGATAGGCCAACAGACTTCTGTGGCCTATGATGATGTTGATCATAGATGTACCATAGAGTTGTTCTTCGAGCATACCAATGACAGGTAAGCATACATCCTCAGACTCTTGACTCACCTATGTTCTGGTTTAACCTAGCTATCATACCCAGATAGTGCTAGTTTTAGCCCACATTTTTGTTATATTTTTTGGCAGATTGAGTCTTTATTCTTTAAAATTTCTAAAAACCATTGGTATGTTATGGACACATGGTCAGGGTGTTATGTTTATATCCATACAAAGAGGTCCATGGATCTTGTGTACCCTGGGAGGTGAATAAAAAATGCCCATTAAAGCCCATAGCAGATAAAATTCTCATTGTAATATGATTCTTGCATCATATTACCAAAAAATACTCCGAGGACATATGTTGGTTAAACTTCAAGATGGTCTGTACTATATTATTTATGGAGGATATTAAAGCTGGTACCATGCTAATCCTTATTTTGTCTTTATGACCTGCCATTTGACTGGTACTAGAGTGTTATTGATGAGAGGTTCACTTTTAGGGTTTTCATCAGTTCTTAGATGAATATTTAGCCCCTATCCATAGAAACAAACAGTAACTTTCAAGAAATCCATTTGATTGCTTCAGGAACATCAAACCCTTCATTCTTAGTAATGATGCTCATCCCTAGATGCTTGTTCCAAAATCTCATACTGTACTTTTAGGACTTATCCAATTAAGTCTAAATTGGCTTGTGGCAGACCAACCCTATTAAGATGTCCATGAGCCCCCAGACCCGCGTATCAGAAGCTCAGCCCAAGCAGAACAGTAGACTTTTGATTGTTCTAGGTACTAATCCATAAACATGAATCTGAAAATATAGCCAATCAAAGGTGGCTTTTTAATTTAAATGCCATATAATTTTTTTCTTTGACGTCCATAAATTTGTTACATTTATATGGTTTCAAAGCAAATTAATATCACATAATTTCTTGATTAATAGTAATGTGTTTTTACTTTACAATGTCACATATGTCAAACTTTGCGGGTAGGATTTCAAGTTAATGTCTACTTGTTTGAGTACAGTGGAGAGCTTTGAGAATCAGTGATTTATTTCCAAAAATTTGTGCCGTATTCTCTTCACCAAAAGTTACAGAGCAAGTGGGAAATCGCAGATATTGACTGACAATTGACTGAAGCACATATGGGAAGTACATATAGAAAATTCATAGAATTTATGAAGCTCCCCCATGAGGGCTAAAGCAACAAAAGCTATCAGAAACTGCCTAGTGCCATGATGTATCTAAAGTTTACAACTTTGCTTTTATGACAAAGTGGCAAAAGTCAATAGTAAATTAATGGGTCTTAAAAGAGATTCCACATGCTACAGAAAAGATGATATTGATAGCACCAAGAGACAGGGCTATATAGTATTACATAGCTATATACCAAAGTACTTCCAATAAAACAGCAAGAGCATGTTCATGTTTTTACCGGGCCAGAGGGAAACAAGATCCTAACGTTTTCTTCATCTTCAGCAAAAGTACAAATTGTGCTATTCAGATCAAGTAGGGAAGCAATAGGCTGTCTTACTACCTTGATCTCAAGGTTTATCACCAAAAATACGTCTTTTAAATTACTGTTTTGAACAAATTAAACATGTTACCAAATTATTCATTCAGGATTTGGTTGTTCTATGCAAATTGTAGTAGCATACATAATGTTCTAGAAACTTAATAACTTGTTTTATAGCTATATAGGTACATTTGTTCAGTACTTTTATATTGAAGGCATATCCTTAGGGTAGACCATCATTATCAGATTAGTTGGGGTGTGACACCTAGAACTACTGCCAATCATCTGCTCCCTTTGCCAGCAGCAACTGGATTTGATCAGCTCAGCTAACTGTATAATGGCCACGGCGGGGCATGTTCACACCAATACAAATTAATCTTACTAGTTCTGCAGTACATTCAGAAACCACTAAACAGTGGACAGAGCTATGCAATTCTATTTGCAACTGATTAATCACTTCCAGGATATGTTGACACCAGAAACAGATGATCGACAGGGGTACCGGGTATCGTACCCCCACCGATCTGATATTGATAGCCTCTCCTATGGATAGGTGTCATGCTACAAGTGTGGCGAGCAAATTCTGACTAAAAAGGAGTCTGACGCACAATGAAAAAATACCAAAACAGCACCACAAACAGGGAGAACACTGAGAATACAATACAATGGAGGTCCCTGCCGCTAGGGAGAGGGGTGATGGGGCATCTCCTGAACTCACCTCAAGCTGACTCCTGACCTTCCTAGCATCCAAATACAGGTTCTTTCAACCTGTTGGTGAGCAGGATACCTCAGCTGGCCCTAAACCTACCCTGCGTAGTTAGTGGGCCGACAAGTTTGCTAGACTCACCACTACAATACAGAAACACAAGGGAAGGAAAACAAACAGGAACTACAGCAACACAAAAGGATAAGGTTCGGCTTCTGGAACACTTCAACTTAGCTCCTTCCACCAAGGGGGCCAGTATACAAATGGATTTGTATCAACAAGAGGGATTGCTGGGTAACACCTTTATTTAAACCTGACGGGCGTGACTACAAAGTAATTGCAGCTGACGCACTCGGCTAGAGACTGCTGGAGAAGCTGCCAGCAGCATAACTGACAATAACCATTTAGGTACTAAAGAAAACTAAACCACATTTATATGCAGAGTCCCAGATACAGATAAGGGGCTCCAGTCCTCAAGTTGCCACTATTCTCCAAAAACAGGGAGACAACCGAGACAATAGGCCATCAAAATAAAAGTATTAGAAAACCTCTTTAAGTATTTTTGTGATATTTATACAGTCACTTGATTAAAATTCTAAGCACCAGACATTACAGCACCACTCCAGTGTTCTTTTTATTTCACTGCTAGAGTGGTGCTTTAAATCTAACTCCCCTGCCTGTACTCTTATACTCACCTGCTGCTGTCTTCATCTGTTTTCAGTGCTGCTCCAGTTGGTCTCCGATAATTTGTGACCTGCTGGCAGCTCCTTTGTTTAGTGGAGTGCGCCAGAGGTTACAAATCAATACAAATCTAAAAACGCCTCATTCCTGCTTTCATAGACTTGTATTAAGAGCTTGTGATGTGACTTCTGACTTTTAGAAAGTCAGAAGTTATTTGCACAAGATGGCACCTCTTTACTAGAGATGAGCGTTGTTCGAATCGAACCGTTCGCAATTTCAAATTCGAGTTGTTTTTGGCGAAGATTCCAATCCCCAGCTGCCTAGATGTACCTGGCTGGACACAAAAATTGGACGAAGCCCACGTCATTTTTTTTTTAATTATTTCATGACAAGCCAGGACGTCACAGGTACTGCAACAACACACCCCACACCCCGGTTAGGAACACCTAAGCCAGACACAAATCCTTGTTGCCTCCCTCCAGGGGCTGATGTCCACACCAGGTGGGGCGGAGCCAGGTGGTTGGCTCCTCCCACCAAGGAGTTCACAGTCCTGGAGGCAGGAAAAGGAAGGGAGTTGACAGTTGAGTCGAGTTGAGTTGAGGAGAGTGGAGTTTGGAGAAGTGAGGGAAGTAGTACTGGAGGAACTGACTGGCCATGTCCGGGTATGTGGCCCGGGCACAGAAACAGCAAGGTTGGCAGACGGTGGTGACCGTCTGCAGGAGAGGCACACACACAACCGTAAGAACCGGGGACGGGCGGTGGCCCACCTGTACCGGATCGGGGTGCGAAGAGAAGCCAGCACCATCCGGCAGGGCCTACGGACCCCGACCAGGCTAGGAGTCGCCGTTAAACCGGTCAAATCTGTCAGCGACGGGAACCTCCGGGGTTTCCCAGCAATAAAGACCCGATTGAAGGCAACCGTCCAAACCGTGAGGGAGAGAAAGCTACCGCCAGAGCTAGAGCTCCCAGGGCCAGAGCCTGCGGGCAAACAGGGGCTCCCTTAGCCAACCTACCGCTGGGGAGTGGGTTACCGGTGGGAAGCCATCGGGGCCGAGAACATAACACCGGTGCAGGGAGAGACAGTTACCGCCAACCTTCCGGGAGTGACCGTCGCAGCCATCTGTGGGACTCCTCCATCCAGCCGTTTGTTTTACCAGAGACTCCGTGTGCGTTACTGGCTGAGTAAGTACCACCGTGCCGTCTGGCACTGCGCTGCCCCGCGACCCCGCACCGCCAGGCCCCGCAATCCACCAAACAGACAACAACTCCGGGCCCCGGGACTACCAAAATCCCCCTACCCACGGAGGGGAGAGAAACATCCCAGCTGCTCCCTGTCATTGCTCCCGGGATCCCCATACAGAGCAGCGGTGGTGCCCCAACCTCACCACACACCGTGGGTGGCGTCACAAACCGACACCCCAAACACCAACCAACCACCCCTTTCACTCACGGGCGAGGAGCGCCGCTCGAGTCCCCTGATCCGGTCCACCGCTCGAGCCACCGAGCAGCAGCAGCAGCGCTGGACCAGAGCGTGGTAAGCGCAGCACCCCGCCGCCCGCGACACATGCAACAATGAAGAAATAAAAAGTGTAATATTCACAAATTCATTCCTACTGTAACAATTCAATGAGATTTTTTGCAAATGATTGATCAATGATTTGAGCCCCCCTGCCCCGTCACGGCAAATCTCTATAGGGGGGTCCCAAACGCTATATTATAAATTATTATTGTACCATAAGGTCTCATATAATGAGCAGGACCATATGAAAACACCACTTATCGAGACATGTCTGAACCGCTCCCATGCTGCCAGGACTGACAACCGCGAATAAAGGCAGCCCAGGTGCCAGTGTGTGTGGCAGAACCACACACACCAGCACAATGTCAGGACTGGCCCTCACAGTGCCAAACCAGCAAACATGGATGAGGGCGGAAGAAGGTTCTGGAAGGTGGTGTTTAAATAATGATGCCTGTGGAGCAGGAGACGGTGGCTGTGTGTGAACAAGCACCAAACTGAATTTTGATGGCGACAGAAGGAATTTGCAAACCACACTGGGCGTGCACGGCATGGTGGCGGTCAACCACCTGACCAGTAAACGAAAAAGGAGGGGAGCCAGCACTGCTTATGAATGGCATGCAACAATGAAGAAATAAAAAGTGTAATATTCACAAATTGATTCCTACTGTAACAATATGACAATAATGAGCCGGCTCAGAAGCAGCAGGCTGCATGGGCTGCAGAGGACATCACTGGAGCCGGGTGAGTAAAAATGATTTTTATTTTATAAGCACGTTTTTTTTCTGGCACGTGTTTCATGGATTATACCACTGCGTGGTCCGTGGGACATCAGTGATGCCAGAAAAAAATGGACATGTCTCCGTGCAGCAATCACGGACGCGGGTGAATGCTGCACGGAGACATGTTCAGTGAAAAATCACTGAATTATAATGGGTCTGCGTATGTCAGTGATTCTGGTACGTTTAAAAAAAAGCACAAACGTACCAGAATCACTGACGTGTGAAAGGGGCCAAAGTGTGACGGTAACCAGGTGTCACAAAAATAAGGTAACAATTAAGGTAACAGCCCAAGTCCAACATAACTGTGCCAGCCACTACACACACACTAGCACACCAGGACATTACACTCGCTGTACCCGGCTGGGAGCCTCACTTAGCCAGATGACAGGGCTGGGCACTGCTAGATAACAGGCAGCCAACTGGGAAGAAGAGACCACTCTCACGTCCAAGGCATCAGCAGCAAAGAGGGGACTGGGACATATTCCCTCAAATAGTACAAGCTGCCTGCGGCAGGACCAAGGCACCAGGAGGACTTCCAAGTGCTCCACTAAAGGGAGGACCCACATACACAGGAGTGCACAGGTGGAGAGTAGCACCAGGTTGGCCTGCACAGCCATCAGCACAAGGGCACACCTGGAATCCAGTACGTCTCAGGGTGTCGAACCAGTGAGTAAACACCATCAAACTGCCCTCTTTGTCTGGACTGCTTCATTGCCGCGCGCCTCTACGTTAACCCTTCACCTACCCCTGAGGAAAAAGCTCTGCTCGCGGAGGGCTCCACCATCCACGCTGCCCCCATCCATCATCCCCAGTGGGAACCTTCAGCGGCGGCCCTATCATCCCTAACGGCAAACCGCGAGTGGCGTAGTCGGACTTTTATTTTATTTTTATTTTTCATTTAAAAACTGTTCGACAGTGCCCCGAGTCCAGTACCCCTCGAGCCACGGTGCCGAGCAGCTCAGCCGTCCTGGGGCGCGACATAAGTGTCTATGTGTAGCCTGAAAAAAACGCAGATAAAAAAAAAATCACCATTGCATTTTTAAGTGCAGAATCAAAGCTTTTCTGTAGTATTACTACAACATCAAAAACGGGGATTCAGATCTGCACCAAAAACGCTTCAAATAATGGGGAAAAATCATAAAATGAGGAGAAAAATAATCAGAACATTTATTCTGCTTATCACCATGAATAACCTGATCGCTGTGATGTTCTGGTCGTTACGATTACAGGGCACCAAATACGTCCATGTTATTGCAGATTTGTGATATTTATTATTTTTATAAAAGAATCCAAATATTCAGCTACACAAATTTTGCTAATTTTTATATATATATATATATATATATATATATATATATATACATACACTGTGTATATATATATATAAATATATATATATATATATATATATATATATGTATATATATATATATATCTTCTGGCTCATGACTTATGAAATATCAATATTAGGGCCATATACTCAGAGACTGAAACCATATTCACAAAATTAGCAGATTGTCCAAGTAGCTAAAATATTATACTTTATTAATTAGATATCATGGTTAAAACGGGTCAAAAACTCATCATGACTAAACAGCAGGGGGCGATATAACATGGCAGGAGGAGGCGAAGCAGGAAAAATAACACTGGCATACATTGATGTTAGTGCCAGCGATGTCTGAATGGTTTGATATTAAGATGATGGTGCTGCTTAAGAATATGACTTTGTTTTTGCCCGGCTGGCTCTAGTTTCTGAGATATTCAATAGTAATTAAATGCTCTGGTGCTCGTTACTTGAGTCGAGCAATTTCTAATGCTCGGGTGCACGACTCCAGTAACGAGCATAATGGAAGTCAATGGGAAACTTGAGCATTTTTCCGGCAGCCCCACAAGAGGTCTGATGGAGGCCTGGAAATCACTGAAATGGATGGAAGCAGTGCTGTAATGGAATAAGGTCAGCATGGGGAAGATGCCTGGACACATCTCTGATTCCAAGTTGCTGCTGGTAACAATGTTGTCAGAGTATTACTCCACTTTTACGGAGTGACAATAAAACATACAATAGTATGGAGAGTTTAGCATGTGTCTAGGGCGGGGGCCAGCTTCCCCGTCGCGGGGGCTGCTCAGGGAGATCGCGCCCGGATCCGGTGCCTTCTCCTCGGTGGCTCGAGCGGGCCGGACCCGGGGCTCGAGCAGCGCTCCTCGCCCACGAGTGAAAAGGGAGGGGAGTGGGATTGTTGGGATGGATAGAGTGTTCGTGACGCCACCCATGGGTTGTGGTGATGGTGGGCACCACCGCTGCTGGTGACAGGGTTCCCAGGAGCGATGGCGGGGAGCAGCTAGGTGTTGACCCCTCCGTGGGTAGGGACTGTTGGTCCCGGGGCCCGGTGGCTGATTGTTTTCCAGTAGGATGGGGCTCGCAGGGTGCAGGGTCGCGGTGCAGCGCAGCGCGGTGCCAGATGGCACTTGTGTACTCACTCAGATACAGATGGACAGAGTCTCTGGTAAACCAAATGGCTGGATGGACGGGGCCCGCAACCGGCTGCAGTGTTTCCCTGGATGGGTTGATGGCTGTCGTTTCCCTGCACCTGTGTTTGAATGTTGACTCCAATGACTGGGCACCGGTAGTCCGCTCCCCGACGTGTATGTGCCGGAGCAGCCCCTTTGCCCGCAGACGCTGGCCCTTTGGATCTCTGGCCCTTGGCAGTGGCGCTTATCTGTACTGGTAGGGCTGTTGCCTTCAATCAGGACTTGGTTGGGAATGAACCCCTGAGGTCCAGACCGCAATCAGAGAATTTGACTAGAGGTTGGCTTTAAGTCTAGTCAGGGTCTGAGTACCCTGCCTTGTGCTTGGCTCCAATCGGCTCCCCGGTTCGGTACCGGCAGGCCACCGCCCGACCCCGGTCCTACAGTTCCGCTGACCTTCGCCAACTCCTGCAGACGGCCACCACCATCTGCCGACCTTGCTGAATGTGCCTGGGTTCCGACCCAGACACCAACAGTTTTCACTCCTCACTCACTACAGACCACAACTGGACTGACTGCTGTGTTTTTCCCGCCTCCAGGCTGTGAACTCCTCGGTGGGTGGGGCCAACCGCCTGGCTCTGCCCCACCTGGTGTGAACATCAGCCCTGGAGGGTGGCAACAAGGATTTTGAGTTTGACTGATGTGACCTGTCCAGAGAAGGGTGTGTGTGTGTGTGTGTGTGTGTGTGTAATGACCTGTGACCCCTTGGGTCCAGGGCGTCACACATGCACACGGTAGTAGCTTGAGGGGCAAGTGGAAGGTGGTTCTGAGTCCCTGAAATATCCAAACTGAGAATTTGCTGCACACTCCTTTTGTGAATTGCCAAATTTAGTTTATTTACAGAAAAATCCAAATGCAGGTGTCTACATCAGAAAAATGAAATGTGCGGATTACTTACAAAAAAAAGGGACATAGAAGGCATTTTTATCAGAAAAAAGAAAGGCGTACTGTTAGCAAAAATAACATACAGGATAAACATATACAAGTTAATGTTTGATAGTATAGGTGAGAAGGTTTATATATATATATATATATATATATACTGTATTTACAAATATACATATTTACAATCCATGAGTAGCAAACCAGAACCAGTGGTAACAACAAAGAACAAGCATGGTGCCAACAAATCACCACTGCATCAATGAGTGTGGTATAGTGTGGTAGGTAGAGGAGTATAAGAAAGGAACAGTTTACAAAAAGATATGGTAGATAAAATGGAGATGTTAATTTGCTAATGTATAAGTGAATACATTAATGAATGCTGATACCCGTAGGGGTTGATTGCAATTTATATATCAGTATTGTGGAACAGAACGGATATACGCTGCCACAAACGGTTAACGTTGTGAAATGAAAAACAACATGGTGTCAGAATAATTAAATACAATGAAAGTGAGAAAGAGAAGGTGTGGAAGATATATACATGTATACCCTTATTGCAGAAGATAAAAGCGCTGAAGGGCCTCAGACAACATTTTTGACCATTTTTATCCCCTTCACCCCTTCTTCCAATAGCCAAAACCTTTTTATTTTTCCGTCAATATAGCCATATGAGGGCTTGTTTGTTGCGGGACGTGTTATACTTTTGAACAACAGCATTCTGTCACATATTGTACTGGAAAATGGGAAAAAATCCAAGTGCAGTGAAATTGCAAAAAACAGTCCAATTGCACAATTGGTTTTAGAGGGTCTTATTCACCCTGTTCACTACGGGGTAAAACGGACCATTCCTCAGGTCAGTACGAGTTCGTAGATACCAAACATGTATAGTTTTACCTTTATCTAAGTGGTGAAAAAAGGTGCACAAGTTTGTAAAAATAAATAATTGCACTTTTGTTGCCATTTTCCGAGACCTGTAGCGTTCTCATTTTTCAGGATCTTGGGCTCAGTGATAGCTTATTTTTTGCATCTTAACCTGACATTTTTAATTATATAATTGTTGCATACAGTTAGGTCCAGAAATATTTGGACAGTGACACAATTTTCGCGAGTTGGGCTCTGCATGCCACCACATTGGATTTGAAATGAAATCTCTACAACAGAATTCAAGTGCAGATTGTAACGTTTAATTTTAAGGTTTGAACAAAAATATCTGATAGAAATTGTACGAATTGTACACATTTCTTTACAAACACTCCACATTTTAGGAGGTCAAAAGTAATTGGACAAATAAACCAAACCCAAACAAAATATTTTTATTTTCAATATTTTGTTGCGAATCCTTTGGAGGCAATCACTGCCTTAAGTCTGGAACCCATGGACATCACCAAACGCTGGGTTTCCTCCTTCTTAATGCTTTGCCAGGCCTTTACAGCCGCAGCCTTCAGGTCTTGCTTGTTTGTGGGTCTTTCCGTCTTAAGTCTGGATTTGAGCAAGTGAAATGCATGCTCAATTGGGTTAAGATCTGGTGATTGACTTGGCCATTGCAGAATGTTCCACTTTTTTGCACTCATGAACTCCTGGGTAGCTTTGGCTGAATGCTTGGGGTCATTGTCCATCTGTACTATGAAGCGCCATCCGATCAACTTTGCAGCATTTGGCTGAATCTGGGCTGAAAGTATATCCCGGTACACTTCAGAATTCATCCGGCTACTCTTGTCTGCTGTTATGTCATCAATAAACACAAGTGACCCAGTGCCATTGAAAGCCATGCATGCCCATGCCATCACGTTGCCTCCACCATGTTTTACAGAGGATGTGGTGTGCCTTGGATCATGTGCCGTTCCCTTTCTTCTCCAAACTTTTTTCTTCCCATCATTCTGGTACAGGTTGATCTTTGTCTCATCTGTCCATAGAATACTTTTCCAGAACTGAGCTGGCTTCATGAGGTGTTTTTCAGCAAATTTAACTCTGGCCTGTCTATTTTTGAAATTGATGAATGGTTTGCATCTAGATGTGAACCCTTTGTATTTACTTTCATGGAGTCTTCTCTTTACTGTTGACTTAGAGACAGATACACCTACTTCACTGAGAGTGTTCTGGACTTCACTTGATGTTGTGAACGGGTTCTTCTTCACCAAAGAAAGTATGCGGCGATCATCCACCACTGTTGTCATCCGTGGACGCCCAGGTCTTTTTGAGTTCCCAAGCTCACCAGTCAATTCCTTTTTTCTCAGAATGTACCCGACTGTTGATTTTGCTACTCCAAGCATGTCTGCTATCTCTCTGATGGATTTTTTCTTTTTTTTCAGCCTCAGGATGTTCTGCTTCACCTCAATTGAGAGTTCCTTAGACCGCATGTTGTCTGGTCACAGCAACAGCTTCCAAATGCAAAACCACACACCTGTAATCAACCCCAGACCTTTTAACTACTTCATTGATTACAGGTTAACGAGGGAGACGCCTTCAGAGTTAATTGCAGCCCTTAGAGTCCCTTGTCCAATTACTTTTGGTCCCTTGAAAAAGAGGAGGCTATGCATTACAGAGCTATGATTCCTAAACCCTTTCTCCGATTTGGATGTGAAAACTCTCATATTGCAGCTGGGAGTGTGCACTTTCAGCCCATATTACATATATAATTGTATTTCTGAACATGTTTTTGTAAACAGCTAAAATAACAAAACTTGTGTCACTGTCCAAATATTTCTGGACCTAACTGTAGATATGATGTTTTGATCACCTGTTATTGCATTTTAATGCATTGTTGCGGCGACCAAAAAAAGTAATTTTGGTATTTGGAATTTCTTTCTCACGACGCCAAATATTGATCAGAATTATTGATTTTATATTTTGATAGATTGGGTATTTCTGAATGTGACGATACCAAATACAAGTGCATCTCAGTAAATTAGAATATCATTATAATTATGGCTTACAACCAATGAAAAAAAGTCATTATCTCAGAGAATTAGAATAATTACCACAAAACACCTGCAAAGGCTTCCTAAGTAGAGATGAGCGAACCGGCCATGGTTCGGCTCGAGTTCGGTTCACCGAATGAAGGTCTCGTTCGAGTTCAGTTCGGCGAACCACTCGAACCGCATAGGAAACAATGGGAGGCAATCACAAACACATAAAAACACCTAGAAAACACCCTCAAAGGTGTCCAAAAGGTGACAAACAACTCACAACACAAACACATGGGAAAGTAACAAGGATATATACTCATGCGAAAACAAAAGAGCTGGACAATGAAAAAGAGATGGAGACACAGATGTAGGCATGGCATGCCCTTCTAAAATCATGTAAAACACCGCAAGGTTACTCCAAGCGGAGTCTCCCTTTTTTCCAAAAATTGGGCCACACACACACCAACCCCTTCAGTGGCAGCACTTGTGCCCCAGTTGTACACTTCACAGGTAGATTTGCATCAAGCACATTCAAAAATACGCCAAACTTAAGCGTCCCCAGGATGACACCGGGGTAGGTAACTAAGTCTTTGCTGAACCATGACTTGTTCATCTTGGCTCCTTTTAAAAAACACAGCAAGCAAGGGTTACTCCAAGCGGAGTCTCCCTTTTTTCCAAAAATTGGGCCACACACACACCCACCCCTTCAGTGGCAGCACTTGTGCCCCAGTTGTACACTTCACAGGTAGATTTGCATCAAACACATTCAAAAATACGCCATCCTTAACCGTCCCCAGCATGACACCGGGGTAGGTAGCTAAGACTTTGCTGAACCATGACTTGTTCATCTTGGCTCCTTTTAAAAAACAAAGTAAGCAAGGGTTACTCCAAGCGGAGTCTCCTTTTTTTTCCAAAAATTGGGCCACACAGACACCCCTTCAGTGGCAGAACTTGTGTCCCAGTTGTACACTTTACAGGTAGATTTGCATCAAGCATATTCCAAATCCACAAGCATTTACTCTCCCCAGGATGACACAGGGGTAGTAAATTCCTTGTGGATCCATGACTTGTTCATTTTGATGAACGTTAGTCTGTCCACATTGTCACTGGACAGACGCGTGCGCTTATCTGTCAGCACACACCCAGCAGCACTGAAGACACATTCAGAGACAACGCTGGCAGCTGGACACGACAAAATCTCGAAGGAGTAAGTGGAGAGCTCTGGCCATTTTTCAAGATTTGAAGCCCAAAATAAGCAAGGCTCCATTTGCAAAGTCATGGCATCGATGTTTATTTAGAGATACTCCTGTATCATCCTCTCCAGCCATTGACTATGTGTCAGACTTGTTGTCTCTGGTGGCCTTGCAAAGGATGGTCTAAAAAAATTATGAAAAGATTCAATAAAATTGCTGTTACCAGCACCAGATACGGTGCTGCTGGTACGGGTAGACTGTTGAAGATGACGAGACCGTCCCATGTTTGTCAAGTTACAACTGGGAGATTCATTCCCTGCACCAGGGTTGTTTGGTGGAAAAACCGAGTTAAGATCGAGTAACAGCTTCTGCTGATACTCCTGCATACGTGCGTCTCTTTCTATGGCTGGAATTATGTCCCAAATGTGGACTTGTAACGGGGATCTAATAGTGTGGCAAGCCAGTAGTCATCATCACTTCTAATTTTGACAATACGAGGGTCATGTTGGAGGTAGTGCAGCAAGAAGGCGCTCATGTGTCTTGCGCAGCCATGCGGACCAAGTCCACGCTGTGTTTGTGGCATAGAGGTGCTAACCGTTCTTTCTTCCTCTGTCATCTCCCCCCAACCTCTTTCAACTGAAATTTTACCATGGTCTCCCTCATCCGCTGAGTCTTCCATGTCCATGGACAGTTCGTCCTCCATTTCTTCATGTTCTCCTGCACCTTCCTCAACATTTCGCCTGCTACCATGCGCCCTTGTTGATCCCTGTCCCCCATGGTCCCATGCCTGCCGCATTGGTGATGATGAACGTCTGGACCTTGGTGATGTTGTTGTCTCTTGCGCATATGAATCCTCCTGTAGTTCCTCCCCTTCCTGTTGTCCCACCCCCTGACTCCGAATAGTGTTTAGCATGTGCTCCAGCATGTAAATGACTGGAATTGTCATGCTGATAATGGCATTGTCAGCGCTAAACATATTCGTCGCCATGTCGAAACTGTGCAGAAGGGTGCATAGGTCCTTGATCTGAGACCACTCCATCAGGGTGATCTGCCCCACCTCTGCATCTCGTTGGCCCAGGCTATACGTCATGACGTATTCTACCAGGGCTCGACGGCCACAGTCGCTGTAACATGTGGAGAGTCGAATTCCAACGTGTCGGCACATCGCATTTCAGGACCAGCAAGCCGAAAGACTTCTGGAGCGAAGGAAGTCGCTCAGCAGCGGTGGTTGAATGGTGGAAGTGAGCAGACAGTTTTTGTGCCCTGTTCAGAAGGCCATCTAGGCCGGGATAGTGTGTTAAAAATTGCTGGACAACAAGGTTCAACATGTGAGCCATACAAGGCATGTGTGTCACCTTGCCCAGGCGAAGGGCCACACCCAGGTTTGCAGCATTGTGTGACTCTTATTTCCAAGACATTTCAAGCTAAAGACCGCCTGATGCCATTGCGCTCTGCTGCCAGCATAGTAATGAGGGGTGCGTGATTCCTTCTGCGCAGTTACAACGCTGGTGGCCTGACCAGGCAGACTTGGGGTGGAGGTGGAGGACCCAGACGAGGTGGAGGAGGCAGAAGCAGTGGCAGAACTTGGACAGACAGAGGATTGACACACAAGTCGTGGGGACGCCAAGACTTGTGCAGCAGACCCTTCACCATCTATCACCATAGTTACCCAGTGCCAAGTCAGCGACATGTAACGTCCCTGTCCATGCTTACTGGTCCAAGTATCGGTGGTGAAATGCACCCGTTCACACACAGAGTTTCTCAAGGAAGTGGTGATGTGTGCGACATGCTGGTGTAGCGCAGGCACACCTTTCTTAGAGAAGTAGTGGCGACTGGGCATCTTGTACTGGGGCACAGCGACAGACATAAGGTCTCTAAAATCCTGTGTGTCCAACAGGCGGAAAGGCAGCATTTCGGTAGCCAATAGCTTACAGAGGGATAAAGTCAACCTCTTAGCTTTGTCATGGGTCGCAGGAAATGGCCTTTTATGTGTCCACATCTGAGGGACAGAGATCTGGCTGCTGTGTGTAGACGGTGTTGAGTAGGGTGTCCCTGGAAAAATGCAGGTTTGTGAGGAAAGTGCAGGCGTAGACATGATGTTGCCTTCATGCAACGTTGGTGCTATCGATGTCTGAGAGAGCTGTACACACGCACTTGTTTCCCCTTCCAAACCAACTGACGACCTAACAAGCAAACTGCCTGTTGCGGTTACAGTGGTGGAAGTTGTGCGTGGAAAACCAGGTGTAACAGCTGTCCCCACAGTCCTAGAAGATGAAGAGCGCTCGGATGCACTGGAAGGGGCAGGCGGTGGATGGTTCGCTCCGCTAGGCTGCATTGCAGCACGGTGAGCTTCCCACTGGGACATATGATATTTATTCATGTGACGATTCATGGAAGAAGTTGTCAAACTGCTGAGGTTTTGCCCTCTACTAACAGAATCACGACAAATTTTACATATCACATGATTTGGGCGATCTTTTGCTTTGTCAAAAAAGGACCAGGCTAGGCAAGGCTTAGAGGGCATGCGACCTGCTGATCCACCCCGACTAGTGTTCAGAGGCAGAGTGGTGGCTGAGGATGCAGTTGTAGACGTGCTACCAGTACTCTGACTCTGTCCAGGAAGGCGCAAGGTAACTTCGTCGTCAGTAGCATCCTCCTCCACCACCTCTGTTGACCTCCTCGAGCGCCTGACTGTGGGTTGACAGTAGGTGGGATCTAGAACTTCCTCATCAAGCGTTGTGTTTGCACTCCCCTCACCCTCAGACCGAGCCTCTTCCTGACGTGAACCAATATTTAAGTTGTCATCCCAATCTGGTATCTGCGTCTCATCGTCATCAGTATGTTCCTCATTGTCTATAACAACAGGTGTTACAGTTTGTGAATAAGGGTCAACATTATTCTCAGAAACTTGGTCCTCACGGCCTGAATCAGAGTCACAAAGCTTCTGGGCATCACTGCAGACTATTTTCTGGTCTGTACTCACTGTAGCTTGGGAGCAGACCTCTGATTCCCAGGCTATAGTGTGACTGAACAGCTCTGCAGACTCAGCCATCTCAGTTCCACCATACTGTGCAGGGTGGATGGAGACTTCAGAGCTGGGAGAAAGCAAGTGTGATTGGGATGACAACTCAGAGGACTGGTGCTTTTTGGATGCGGTAGTTAAGGTGGCGGAGAGGGCACTTGTTCGACCACTTGAGATCCATTCAAGCATTTTCTTTTTTTGGCCATCATCTACCTTTGTTCCAGTTGTTCGTGTCCGTAAAAAAGGGAGCACATTGGATTGTCCACGGTAAGTAGTAGACATCTTACTTTTGCTGGAAGATGGTCTATCTTCAGCAGATGTTAATGGAGCTTTGCCACCTTCCCTATCGACAAAACCTTTTTTTCCTTTTCCAACACGCCTCTTCCCCTTTTCACCAGCATATGTCATTTTGCCACTCATTTTGATTGCGACAAGATTATGCACTTAAAATGTGGTAGTAAAAATTGAGAGGTGGTGTAGATTGCAGCGGTGGTCTAGCTTTATTAACAGCAAATAACTATCTCTGACAATGCAACTACGGCCCTTAAACTGGCAGCATAGTTTGCTATTAGAATGGCTTAGTAACAAGGAGTTTCAGTGTGCAAGGCAGAGGTGCTGCAAATAGATTTCCACTAGTGGGACACTAATGGAAGTCCAACAGCCACTTTCAGGATGCCACTAAGTTTCCTCAGTGTTTGCTAGTATAATGGCTTAATAACAATGAGCTTGAGCGTGCAATGCAGAGGTGCTGCAAATAGATTTGCACTAGTGGGACACTAATGGAAGTCCAACAGCCACTTTCAGGATGCCACTAAGTTTCCTCAGTGTTTGCTAGTATAATGGCTTATGATTAAAGCAATCCTCCAAAGAGGGGGGCACCAATTATATTAGATTAATTCAAGCAAATTAAGAGGCATACAATGTAACTTTTAATCTAGTTATATTTAAAAGCCTTTTGACAGGCTAGTAACCCAAAGCTCACTGGACTGCTGATATCAACAGCTTAATGTACAACGTCCAGGGAGCCTATGATATATAAAGAAACAAACAAAAAAACACAACATACATAAAGAAAATAAGTATGACAATCTCACTCAAAGAAGAGACAGTGGTCCCATTGATGAGTGCCAAAAAATTATCAAAGTTAACTCAATATAAAAAATCATATAGTGTGAGGTGGTCCTCAAAGAGGAATCCACCAATATAGCAGCTTATTAACAGAATGACTTGTAAATGGTCTCACCCATTCATCGCAGCTTGGGGTATACAGAACTTCCTCTGTGGGTCCTCACAGCATCCAGCTGGCCCTATAATATCCCTGAGGAAATCTGATGTCTGTTACCCCAATAGCTTCCACCATCACAAGGGCAGACCACATCTAACCCTCTCTTAGTGCCCCTACAATGTTCCTGGCCCTCGGCCCGACGCGTTTCATCTCTCTAGAATCATCAGGGGAGTTTGGTAACACATAGGAGGTCAGAGGTCCTAAGCCCAAGCTCACATAACACACTGAGGAGCCGGGGCGAGCAAAACAGAGGGTATATAGGCATGGTAGAACCAATCATAGAATGCATATAATTAAGAAACTTACCAATAAACTGGTTTTATCCCCAGATGTTAACATTCAGCCATTAGGATCACCTTTCCCACTATTACTTGTCAGCCCCATGAGAAAGCACATGGTCCCAGAATGGAGATGTGGCGCGTGTTCCACCAGGAGTAAAAAATCCGGTGTGTAATCACATCTGGACTCGCCCCATAGGGCGTGCCTCTGGAGACGTCATACATGAAATTCCGTTTCATTGAAGGAGATCCAGCGTGACTAGCACGTTCGAATCTTTCTGGTGGGCGTGTCGATCGGCGCGTCACATACAGAGGGGACGCCCCCAGACTTCCTGTGCCGGCTCAAGGGCATTGGAACGCACATATCCGCGTTCCACAAGGATACAGGAAGTACCTCACATAGAGGGGCGTCACAAGGACAATAGTGTAGATATTGCGTCCAGATCTCATTGGTAGATGTGTCAGAGGGCACGTCACACATGTAGAAGGAACGCCTCCAGGTCTTCTGCACAAACTCCACTAATGGAACGCACATATCCGCGCTCCATACTACAGGGGAGGTGCCACACCTGGAGAGGCGTCCCATCACACACAATAAGACATAGGAGGGGATGTATGATATATGCAAAGGGCTCATCTGGGCTAGGAGACAAGGCGAACAAATCAAAGGACCAGACGCCACAAACCCACAGAGGCCTCCAGATCGAACCCACACACACTCACATCCACACTCAAAGTTAGGATGGAACAATTCCCCACTCCATCCACTGCTCCAAACTCAGCTGATCAACAAGATCATTGTCTCATAGATTGATGGGGATAGGTTCATAATAACCAGTTAATATTAAACATGTTGGCTGAAAAAATGGGGATAAGTTGTTATATTTATGTATGACAAATCATCATTCTATTATATATTTACATAGTAATCATAGTCCAGTCGGGCCCAGACATAGCACTCAATGCACATGATTGGGTTCCAGATTTGTGGAGATGGATCAAACGCCATCAATCCAGGACTAGTTGGATTACAGACTTATCTAGAACAAAAGAATAAGGCTACCTTTGGCAGTAATTATCCACACGGATCTACAGTATATGAAACTGGCAAATTGTAAATGTTCATTTAACCCTTGTGTGGACAGGTTACCAAGGGTAAAAATCCATTTAGTTTCTCGCTGGAGTACTTTCTTGTCCCAATTACCTCCCCTTTTGGGTTTTGGGACCAGATCGATACCTGTAAAACGTATAACTGAGGGATCACCACCATGTTTGGCCCAGATATGTCTAGCCAGTGGTTTATCTCTTTGGTGCTCAATATCACCTAGATGGTCACCAACTCTGCGTCTAAACTCGCGTATGGTCTTTCCCACATACTCGAGTCCACAGGCGCATGTGGCCTTGTAAATCACTCCCTGGCTACGACAGTTGATGAAGTGGTTTCAAAAGTTCTATTCAGGACATTGCTTCTAAAATGCTTTCCACCTTCCAAAAAGAGACATGCAATACATTTAGAGCATTTATAGCACCCCTTCACCTCTCTGGACAGCCAGTTGGTCTCCCGACTTCTCTCAAAATGGCTGTGTACCAGCCTATCACCGAGAGATTTTCCCTTCTTGTAGGTGATCAGTGGTCGCTGGGGGAGTGAGGGGCCTATATCCCTATCCATTAATAGAACTGGCCAATGGCGTTCAAGGATTTTCTGTACTTCAGCCGGCCCATTGTCAAATGTGGTGATAAATCGTGTGATACTATCCTCAGTGTTTGGTCTCTGTCGATTAGTCAGTAACTCCACTCTGGGAGTATTTTTAGCTTCATGTTTAAGCTCTTTTTAAAATTTTTTTAGGGTAACCCCTGACTTTGAACTTATCACGGAGTGTCCTGGCTTGGCTCTCAAAGACTCGTTTATCCGTACAGTTCCTCCATATATGGAGGAACTGGCCTTTCGGAATTCCTCTCCTCAGGTGGAAGGGGTGGCTACTGTCCCACCTGAGAAGGGAATTCGTGGCAGTCAGCTTGTGGTAGGTAGACGTAGAAATCTCTCCTCTTACATTCTTTTGGATGACAATATCTAGGAAGGGGAGCGATTTTTCCTCAATAACATGGGTAAACCTGAGGTTGATGTCATTCTGATCCAGACCCGCTACATAGTCAGGTAGCTCCTTCCTTGAGCCAGTCCATATAATCAGTATGTCATCTATGTAGCGGGCCCATACCTCAAATTTAGATGTTACCTCCCTCATCTCCTCGACAAAGACATGTGTCTCCTCCCACCAACCCAGGAACAAGTTTGCGTAAGAGGGTGCACAAGGGCTCCCCATAGCAGTGCCCCTGAGTTGGTGGTAGATCCGCCCATCAAAAGTGAAGACATTCCTCCTTAGGCAAAAATCCAGGAGTTTGAGGACAAAGTTATTGTGATCAAGAAATTGACAACCACACGTGCTTAAAAAATATCGCACCACCTCTAAGCCCCTGGTATGGGGAATCGAAGAATAGAGGGCTTCCACATCAACACTCCCAAGGAGAGCCCCCTGACTAACTGAAATCTCTTCCAACTTGCGCAAAAGGTCAGGGGTGTCCTTCACAAATGATGGTAGACCTGACACAAACGGCTGGAGGATCTTGTCTAGGTAGATGCCACAATTCTGGGTCAAGCTGTTAATCCCAGATACAATGGGCCTCCCTTTCAAAAGGGCAGAGGCCCTTATGTATCTTGGGCAAGCAGTAGAAAGTCGCCATAACTGCGTCCTTTTGATACATGAATTCATACTCAGTTTTGTTAATTACTTGAGTCCGAAGGCCCTCATCCAAAATATCTTTAAGCTCCTCCAGATATATGTTCAAAGGATTTGAGGAAAGTTTCTCATAACCAGTTTAATCACTCAAAATACGTCTACACAACTCCACATATTGATCCACATCCATGACAGCCACATTGCCACCCTTGTCGGAGGGTTTAATGACAATGTGGCTGTCACGTTCCAAACCTCTCAAGGTCTCCATTTCCACCCTTGATAAATTAAACTGTGTATAACAAGAGGATTGTGAGATGTTACAGATTTCACGAGTCACCAACTGTTCAAATATGTCGATAGCTGATTGATCACCCAGGGGAGGGGGGAATTTTGTACTCTTGCACTTCAAATCAGTGAAAGGCCCTGGGCCTTGCAAGTTAGGATCTGTGACACCAATGCTTTCTAACAGCCTAATGTCAGGTAAAAGATCCATAGGGATTTTTTCAGCCAACATGTTTAATATTAACTGGTTATTATGAACCTATCCCCATCAATCTATGAGACAATGATCTTGTTGATCAGCTGAGTTTGGAGCAGTGGATGGAGTGGGGAATTGTTCCATCCTAACTTTGAGTGTGGATGTGAGTGTGTGTGGGTTCGATCTGGAGGCCTCTGTGGGTTTGTGACGTCTGGTCCTTTGATTTGTTCGCCTTGCCTCCTAGCCCAGATGAGCCCTTTGCATATATCATACATCCCCTCCTGTGTCTTATTGTGTGTGATGGGACACCTCTCCAGGTGTGGCACCTCCCCTGTAGTATGGAGCGCGGATACGTGCGTTCCATTAGTGGAGTTTGCGCAGAAGACCTGGAGGCGTTCCTTCTACATGTGCGACGTGCCCTCTGACACGTCTACCAATGAGATCTGGACGCGATATCTACACTATTGTACTTGTGACGCCCCTCTATGTGAGGTACTTCCTGTATCCTTGTGGAACGCGGATATGTGCGTTCCAATGCCCTTGAGCCGGCACAGGAAGTCTGGGGGCGTCCCCTCTGTATGTGACGCGCCGATCGACACGCCCACCAGAAAGATCCGAACGCACTAGTCACGCTGGATCTCCTTCAATGAAATGGAATTTCATGTATGGCGTCTCCAGAGGCACGCCCTATGGGGCGAGTCCGGATGTGATTACACACCGGATTTTTTACTCCTTGTGGAACGCACGCCACATCACCATTCTGGGACCATGTGCTTTCTCATGAGGCTGACAAGTAATAGTGGGAAAGGTGATCCTAATGGCTGAATGTTAACATCTGGGGATAAAACCAGTTTATTGGTAAGTTTCTTAATTATATGCATTCTATGATTGGTTCTACCATGCCTATATACCCTCTGTTTTGCTCGCCTCAGTGTGTTATGTGAGCTTGGGCTTAGGACCTCTGACCTCCTATGTGTTACCAAAGTCCCCTGATGATTCTAGAGAGATGAAACGCGTTGGGACGAGGGCCAGAAACATTGTAGGGGCACTAAGAGAGGGTTAGATGTGGCCTACCCTTGTGAGGGCGGAAGCTATTGGGGTAACAGACATCAGATTTCCTCAGGGATATTATAGGGCCAGCTGGATGCTGTGAGGACCCACAGAGGAAGTTCTGTATACCCCAAGCTGCGATGAATGGGTGAGACCGTTTACAACTCATTCTGTTAATAAGCTGCTATATTGTTGGATTCCTCTTTGAGGACCACCTCACACTATATGATTTTTTATATTGAGTTAAGTTTGATAATTTTTTTTGGCACTCATCAATGGTACCACTGTCTCTTCTTTGAGTGAGATTGTCATACTTATTTTCTTTATGTATGTTGTGTTTTTTTGTTTATTTCTTTATATATCATAGGCTCCCTGGACGTTGTACATTAAGCTGTTGATATCAGCAGTCCAGTGAGCTTTGGGTTACTAGCCTATCAAAAAGCTTTTAAATATAACTAGATTAAAAGTTACATTTTATGCCTCTTAATTTGCTTGAATTAACTTAGTATAATGGCTTAGTAACAATGAGTTTGAGTGTGCAATGCAGTGGTGCTGCAAATAGCTTTGCACCAGTGGGACAATAATGAAGTACAACAGCCACTTTTAGGGTGCCACTAAGTTTCCTCAGTGTTTGCTAGTATAATAGCTTAGTAAAAATGAGTTTGAGTGTGCAATGCAGAGGTGCTGCAAATAGATTTGCACTAGTGGGACACTAATGGAATTCCATCAGCCACTTTCAAGATGCCACTAAGTTTCCTCAGTGTTTGGTATTATAATGGCTTAGTAACAATGAGTTTGAGTGTGCAATGCAGTGGTGCTGCAAATAGCTTTGCACCAGTGGGACAATAATGAAGTCCAACAGCCACTTATAGGATGCCACTAAGTTTCCTCAGTGTTTGGTATTCTAATAGCTTTGTAACAATGAGCTTGAGTGTGCAATGCAGAGGTGCTGCAAATAGATTTGCACTAGTGGGACACTAATGGAAGTCCAACAGCCACTTTTAGGATGCCACTAAGTTCCCTCAGTGTTTGCTAGTATAATGGCTTAGTAACAATGAGCTTGAGTGTGCAATACAGAGGTGCTGCAAATAGATTTGCACTAGTGGGACACTAATGGAAGTCCAACAGCCACTTTTAGGATGCCACTAAGTATCCTCAGTGTTTGCTAGTATAATGGCTTAGTAACAATGAGCTTGAGTGTGCAATGCAGAGGTGCTGCAAATAGATTTGCACTAGTGGGACACTAATGGAAGTCCAACAGCCACTTTTAGGATGCCACTAAGTTTACCCAGTGTTTGCTAGTATAATGGCTTAGTAAAAATGAGTTTGAGTGTGCAATGCAGAGGTGCTGCAAATAGATTTGCACTAGTGGGACACTAATGGAAGTCCAACAGCCACTTTTAGGATGCCACTAAGTTTCCTCAGTGATTGCTAGTATAATGGCTTATTAACAATGAGTTTGAGTGTGCAATGCAGAGGTGCTGCAAATAGATTTCCACTAGTGGGACACTATTGGAAGTTCAACAGCCACTTTTAGGAAGGCCCTAAGTTTCCTCAGTGTTTGCTAGTATAATGGCTTAGTAAAAATGAGTTTGAGTGTGCAATGCAGTGGTGCTGCAAATAGCTTGGCACCAGTGGGGCAGAAATGGAGTACAACAGCCACTTTTAGGATGCCACTAAGTTTCCTCAGTGTTTGCTAGTATAATGGCTTAGTAAGAATGAGCTTGAGTGTGCAATGCAGAGGTGCTGCAAATAGATTTGCACTAGTGGGACACTAATGGAAGTCCAACAGCCACTTTTAGGATGCTACTAAGTTTCCTCAGTGTTTGAGTGTGCAAAGGGCTGGAGGGTACAGTGGCAGGGTTGTGGGTCTGTGTAGAGGAAAGGAAGCCTCACTTTATATCCCTCCTAATGTTGAAATGCAGCGAGGAAGTCCCTGACCTTAGCTACACAAGGGCTAAAAGAAACTTCTATCCCTATTCTGAATAGTGCTGTGTGTAGAACGTACACAGCAGTATCGGAGACAGGAGCTATGCCAGCGGTGACTGACACCCAGACGCAGAAGGCAGATAATGGCTTCCTGACGGGCAGATACCCGTTTTTATAATGCAGGGACATGTGACATGGACATCCTATCACACATGCCGTTGCTTCTCTGGCTAAAAGTCCACTTAGCTGTGTGTGTGTCTGGGATTGGCTAACATGCTGGCCCGTCCCACTACACGCGTGCGCTTAGGGAAGGAAGACAGGGAAAAAATCCCAGCAGGAGTGATCTGAATGCGCTGTTCCCGCACACTTTACGCTGAAATTTCATAATAGTGTGAGTCACAGAGTGACTTACACTATTACAGCGTAAAGCCAGCTAGTAATTAGCTTGGCTTTTTGCTGCTAGAACCGTTCTCGAACGTAACTAGAACTATTGAGCTTTAGGAAAAAGCTCGAGTTCTAGTTCGATCTAGAACAGCCCCCAAAATCACTCGAACCGCGATCTGGAG
Source organism: Anomaloglossus baeobatrachus (assembly GCF_048569485.1). Taxonomy (NCBI): domain Eukaryota; kingdom Metazoa; phylum Chordata; class Amphibia; order Anura; family Aromobatidae; genus Anomaloglossus; species Anomaloglossus baeobatrachus. Next base: position 348,914,965 of record NC_134353.1, read on the forward strand.
AACCATGAACCACGAACCGCGCTCAACTCTATTCCTAAGCATTTAAAATGGTCCTTTAGTCTGGATCAGTAGACTACACAATCAAGGAGAAGACTGCGGACTTGACAGATGTCCAGAAGGCAGTCATTGACACACTCCACAAGGAGGGTAAGCCCCAAAAGGTCATTGCTATAGAAGCTGGCTGTTCATAGAGTGTTGTATCCAAGCATATTAATGGAAAGTTGAGTGGAAAGAAAAAGTGTGGTAGAAAAAGGTACACAAGCAATCGGGATAACCGCAGCCTTAATACAATTGTTAGGAAAAGGCCATTCAAAAATTTGAGGGATATTCACAAGGAGTGAACTGCTGCTGGAGTCAGTGTTTCAAGATCCACCACACACAGACATATCCAGGGCATGGGCTACAAGTGTTGCATTCTTTGTGTCAAGCCACTCATGATCAATAGACAACGTCAGAAGTGTCTTACCTGGGACATGAAGAAAAAGAACTGGACTGTTGTCCAATATGGTCCAAGTGGTCCAATGTGTTGTTTTCAGATGAAAATAAATTTTGCATTTCATTTGGAAATCCAGGTCCCAGAGTCTGGAGGAAGAGTGGAGAGGCCACAATCCAAGCTGCTTGAGGTCTAGTGTGTAGTTTCCACAATCAGTAATCGTTTGGGGAGCCATTTCATCTGCTGGTTAAAGTCCACTGTGTTTTATTAAGACCAAAGTCAGTGCAGCCATCTACCAGGAAATTTTAGAGAACTTCATACTTCCCTCTGCCGACAAGCTTTTTAGAGATGGAGATTTAATTTTCCAGCAGGACTTGGCATATGTCCACACTAACAAAAGTAACAATACCTGGTTTAATAAATGCAGTATCACTGTGCTTAATTGGCCAGCAAATACGCCTGACCTAAACCCAATGGAGAATCTATGGGGTATTGTCAAGAGGAAGATGAGAGACACCAGACCCAACAATGCAGACGAGCTGAAGGCTGTTATCAAAGTAATCTGGGCTTCCATAACACCTCAGCAGTACCACAGGCTGATCACCTCCATGCCACACCGCATTAATGCAGTAATTCATGCAAAAGGAGCCCTGACAAAATATTGAGTGCATTTACTGTACATACTTTTCAGTAGGCCAACATTTCTGAGTTTAAAAGTTATTCAGTTGGTCTTATATAATATTCCTTTTTTTCTGAGATAATGACTTTTGGGTTTTCATTGGCTGTAAGCCATAATCATCAACATTAACAAAAATAAACACTTGAAATAGATCACTCTGTTTGTAATAACGCTATATAATATATTGGAACCTCAGTTTCCGAGTAATTTGGTGTGCGAGTATTTTGCTACACGAGCAAAGCTTGCTGTAAATTTGTAACTCAGTTTACGAGCAATCTTTGCTGTACGAGCAAATACCCCACACACTTCCAGTTCTGTACTTTCACCGCGCTCTGACCCGCTTTTGCAGTCTGCACAAACACGCACAAACACACACACACAAACACACACGCACACACACATATTATGCTCACCTTACCTTCCGTTCCCTCGCCGGCCTCCTGGTTCTTGTAGTCTGCAGGTATAGTATGTGTATCGGGTAACCATTGTGACTATGGAGGAACTTCCACCATCAGCGCTTCTCACCAATCAGAGGCAAACGGCTCATGCCTTTTTCATCAACGCGCTGGCCAACCAGAGGCAAGCGGCTCCTGCGTATGACATGGGTAATGACAGCGGAAGCTCCTGAATCATCGCGATGGTTACCCGGAGAAGGTGAGCATAGTGTGTGTGTGTTTGTGCGTGTGTGGAATGGCATAATAGGGGACATTGCACAAGTTGTGGAATGAATTGTCTGAGCTTCTATTATTTCCTATGGGACATTTTGCTTTGCTAGACGAGTACAGTCATATGAAAGTTTGGGCACCCCTATTAATGTTAACTTTTTTTCTTTATAACAATTTGGGTTTTTGCAACAGCTATTTCAGTTTCATATATCTAATAACTGATGGACTGAGTAATATTTCTGGATTGAAATGAGGTTTATTGTACTAACAGAAAATGTGCAATCCGCATTTAAACAAAATTTGACCGGTGCAAAAGTATGGGCACCCTTATCAATTTCTTGATTTGAACACTCCTAACTACTTTTTACTGATTTACTAAAGCACTAAATTGGTTTTGTAACCTCATTGAGCTTTGAACTTCATAGGCAGGTGCATTCAATCATGAGAAAAGGTATTTAAGGTGGCCACTTCCAAGTTGTTCTCCTATTTGAATCTCCTATGAAGAGTGGCATCATGGGCTCCTCAAAACAACTCTGAAATGATCTGAAAACAAAGATTATTTAACATAGTTGTTCAGGGGAAGGATACAAAAAAATTGTCTCAGAGATTTAAACTGTCAGTTTCCACTGTGAGGAACATAGTAAGGAAATGGAAGAACACAGGTACAGTTCTTGCTAAGCCCAGAAGTGGCAGGCCAAGAAAAATATCAGAAAAGCAGAGAAGAAGAATGGTGAGAACAGTCAAGGACAATCCACAGACCACCTCCAAAGACCTGCAGCATCATCTTGCTGCAGATGGTGTCAATGTGCATCGGTCAACAATACAGTGCACGTTGCACAAGGAGAAGCTGTATGGGAGAGTGATGTGAAAAAAGCCAGTTCTGCAAGCACGCCACAAACAGAGTCGCCTGAGGTATGCAAAAGCACATTTGGACAAGCCAGTTACATTTTGGAAGAAGGTCCTGTGGACTGATGAAACAAGGATTGAGTTGTTTGGTCATACAAAAAGGCGTTATGCATGGAGGCAAAAAAACACGGCATTCCAAGAAAAGCACTTGCTACCCACAGTAAAATTTGGTGGTCTATCATGCTTTGGAGCTGTGTGGCCAATGCCAACACCGGGAATCTTGTTAAAGTTGAGGGTCGCATGGATTTAACTCCGTATCAGCAGATTCTTGACAATAATGTGCAATAATCAGTGACGAAGTTGAAGTTACGCAGGGGATGGATATTTCAGCAAGACAATGATCCAAAACACTGCTCCAAAGCTACTCAGGCATTCATGCACAGGAACACTTACAATGTTCTGGAATGGCCACACCAGTCCCCAGACCTGAATATCATTAAAAATCTGTGGGATGATTTGAAGCATGCTGTCCATGCTCGGCGACCATCAAACTTAACTGAACTGAAATTGTTTTGTAAACAGGAATGGTCAAATATACCTTCATCCAGGATCCAGCAACTCATTAAAAGCTACAAGAAGTGACTAGAGGCTGTTATTTTTGCAAAAGGAGGATCTACAAAATATTAATGTCACTTTCATGTTGAGGTGCCCATACTTTTGCACCGGTCAAATTTTGTTTAAATTTTAAATGCGGATTGCACATTTTCTGTTAGTACAATAAACCTCATTTCAATCCAGAAATATTACTCAGTCCATCAGTTATTAGATATATGAAACTGAAATAGCTGTTGCAAAAACCCAAATTGTTATAAAGAAAAAAGGTAAACATTAATAGGGGTGCCCAAACTTTTTCATATGACTGTAACTTGGTTTACAACCACACTCCCAGAACGGATTGTTCTCGTCAACCAAGGTTCCACTGTATATGCATTTCACTTTTCGTATTGAATAACTGAAATAAATTCACTTTTTGATGATCTAATTTATTGAGGTGCACTTGTATGTGCATTTTTTATTTTATTATTATTGTTTTATGTTGAATGGAACTTTTAGGTTTTTAATTTTGTCATATTTTTAAAAACTTTTTTTACATTCTTTAGTCGTTTTTCTAGTCCCAGTAGGGGATTTTATCACTACACAGTTGTGGCGCCCCTGAGGCTTCCGTCGCTACAGGAACATTGCACCCCATCCAGCGGTGTGATGTCCCATTCTGGGTAAGGAAAGGGGTGAACGCCGGTCCACAGGCAAATTTACACTACACCCATTGTTAGGAACACACAGGGACCAGGGATAGTGGCAGCAACCCTCCCATGCTGCATGCTGGGAGGGACCGTAAGACCCATCCCTGCTCCCATAGGGTGGTAGCTGAGCAACTGGGTGAGTGGGAGGAGCCAGCCAAGTGTAGAGTAGACAAGGAAGGTCAAGTTTAGTCAGTCTGAGGGGGAGGAAGGAGAAGGAAGGAGTTCTGCGGGAGGCAGAAGAGAAAGAAGAGTAGTGCTCTAGTCAGCCAGGAGCAAGAGAAGAAAGTGACGCTTCCTGGTGAAGACCCTGGGACTCAGAGGGTCCAGGTGACACCAAGCAGAGAAAGGAAGGGATTCCAGGGCCACAGATAGCTTTTAGGCTATGTGCGCACGTTGCGTAAATTCATGCAGTTACGCTGCGCTTTGTAGCGCAGCGTAACTGCATGCGTCCTGCGTCCCCTGCACAGTCTATGGAGATTGTGCAGGGGCCGTGCGCACGTGGCATTTTAGAGCGCAGCGCTTCGGCTACTGCCGAAGCGCTGCGCAAAAAGAAGTGACATGTCACTTCTTCCGTGCGCTTTGCCGGCAGCTCCTGCTCTGTCTATGGCAGGAGCTGCAGGCAGAGCGCACGTTCTCGCCGGCATCATGCGCTTCAGAACAGAGCTTTTCAGCTGCGTTCTTAAGCGCACCTTTTACGGTGCTGGGCTAGTACGCAACGTGCGCACATACCCTAAGGCTCGTGGCCTGTTCCACAGGAACATCGGTGGAGGGATCAAGCTGCAAACAGGGGACGGTCCCTAGAAACCGGAGGAGGAAAAATCATCTCCAACAGTAAAAACCGAGGCCCAGGGAAAGCTGCAAGCTCCCCGGGCCACAGCCCACAGCAGAACCTTTGGAAAGGGGGTAAATAACCGACAGGCGAGCTCCTGGCCCGGAGGCTGTAGTGGAGGCCGAGCCAGGTTCAGCCAACAAGGGCAAGGCTTAAGGAGACAGCTGAGAAAAGGAACACATAGAGGGGTGCACCGGCTTTCACTCCAGGATCTACCCAGGATCGGCGGAGGTCCCTGACAGTGGGTTCCAGCAGTCTGAAGGCACCAGTGTGCTGCAGCCCAGGACCAGTGAGTAAACATCTTGAAATTGCACCTCCTGGTGTTGTCTCCGTTATTCCGCCTGCATAGACTTCCATCACTGCATAGACACTTACAAGCACCAACTGTTGCCCCGGGGCACCGCTCCACCTGTGGGGAGCAGTACCACCATTGCTGCCGTTCCATCACCCCGGAGGCCTCATACAGCAGCGGCGGCTTAATAGCCGCAAACCACAGGTGGCGTGACGAAAATTATAAACTTTAACAATCACCCCCACTGAAGCCATCTTAATTGACTCCCGCCAGGGTCACGGAGTCGGGCCCTGCCACCACTGACGACCCCCCGGACTAGTCCGGCCCGGCACAGGGTGTCCCATAGCCCTGGGGTGGGCGAGTCAACTTTGGCGTCACGAACAGGATTTTGTGCCCGGACCCACCTGGTACTGTGCGCCTGAAAAAACTGTGTTGAAAGACTGTTTTACTGTGAGAAACTGCCGCCATTGAAGCCACTGAGCGCGGGAAGAAGAGGGGCGTGCCTGCAGAAAGAGCGCGAAAGTAAGCCCCGCCACCTTGGCCTTGCAAAAGAGCACAAAGCAGTGCCCGCTATGGAGAGCGTAAGAAGACATGGCGCCTAGAAAAGCTGGCCGGCTGGCAGAGCGAGCCTAAATGCCAGGCCAGCAAACAAAGAAAATGTACTGGATCGTGAGCGGAGCGGTGCCGGCTGTGATGGGCTGGGTGCCAGTCTGGCGCCAGGCGCTGGTGCAGCCCTCAGCCCCGTCTCCAGGAAAAAGGGTGCAGCCGAGTGGCATGGTCGAGCACCCGAGCAGAGCAGCAGCAAGCAAGAACCAGGCAGAACGCATGGCCGAGCATCTGCAGCTGAGCACCCCAGGGAGCCGACAGATGGATCCCCTGCTAGACCTGCTCCGCGAGGAAGTGGAGCTGCTCACCCGGAGGCTGAGTGAAGTGAAAGCGGAGGTGGAGAAGCGGATCGAGCATGAAGCTGGAGGGGAGAGTGCCGAGGAGGAGCGGGCGGCACCCGAGGTTGTGGGCCACCGTGAGCAGGCCATCATAGAGCACCCAGGTAAGCTGTACGCCGCCCCTGTCCGTCTAGACCCAGGGCACTATGTAGCGCCACTGCCCAGCCCTCCTGCAGGCTTACAGGAGGCGTCCGCTGAACGCAGCAAGGCCACAGCAGGTCCAGCAGCCCCCGGCAGCGCAGAACGCTCCCTGACCCCAGTGGGTCCCGATGATGTGGTGGGCCCCTTGCCAAGCCCTTCTACAGACCTGCTGGATGCATACTCACCTGGGGTGAATTGGGATGCCGCTCCGGTCCACGACCTGGGACTGGCCCGTCCCCTGCGCCCAGCCGCAACCTCACTTGCAACAGAGCTCGCCTGCGCTCGCCAAGTGGAGCGGTTCCAGCAGGAACGGGAGCTCCGAGAAGAGAAACAGAGGGCAGTGGAGGCGTCCAACCTGGCCTCCAAAGCACAGATCCGGAAGGCCCGCAAAGGATCCCAGGGTCCAGTCCAGTAAGAAGGGGCCAGGTCATCGACTTCAGGCAGGAAGGCGGCTGGGGCTTTATCCGAGAGCCCGGTCTGGGCAAAGACGTGTTTGTTTCCTGCCACGACATCGAGGAGCACCTGACCAGAGGCCACCCAGGGCGCGATGTTAAGCCTGGCGACATGGTTGAATACACCAGGCTGATGGGGAGCCGTGGCTGGTATGCCCTGAGTGTCCATATCTTGCGGGAGGAAACATCCCTGGAGGGGCCAGAGTGGCGCCGTACCGCCGGTAATCCCTTGCAAGCCAGCAGCCCCGCACCAGCCAGTAACCCTCTGTAACCCAGCAGCCCCACTCCAACCCAGGCTGCAGCGCCCCGAAGCAGGCTGACCACCAACCCCCAGGAGACCCAAACCCTGATCTCCTCGGCCTACCTGTTGCCTGGAGCAATGCCGGAGTGGGATCCCCGCATCTACCCCCGCAAATAGTAAAGGAAAGTGAAGAAGAACTGAACTGTAAATAGACCCTGTCTGCCCCTCGTCATACCTGAAGATTTTCCCTTCTGTAATGCCCCTATGTTCTTTTTGAAGACGTCACCTATCCTGACTGTCCTGCCCTTTGTGCTTTTTGAAGATGTCACCCCTCTTGTTTAAGTGTTACCGGGCCACCAGACTGGAATGTGGTCCCTGGTGAATGTGTATGTGTTATGTGTCCTGTGTTACCAGGCCACTGGACTTAGTGACTGGTTTTGCCTTTGCCTTTGCCTTTTTCCCCTTTAATGTTGAAAAGACATTTTGGGCCACTGGACTATGCGTGGTCAGAAGATCCCAGTGTACATAGTTGCACCTGTTGTGCCCCCTACCAGAATTATGGTAGAAGTAGCCCCAAACCGTGCAATGGACTTAGAGTTTTCTTTATAAGAATTTTCGTAACGTTCAAGAATCTGTGCCTCCCATAAAGAGAGGAAAAGTTTTAAAGTTTTACTGTTGCATATGCACACAAAAAAATGTTTTCTTTTGCAATTTCTTTCCACTGTTCTTGTTTTTCAGCCCAAGGACGTGCTGGGATTCGCTGTAGGGGAGTGTGGCGCCCCTGAGGCTTCCGTCGCCACAGGAACATTGCACCCCATCCAGCGGTGTGATGTCCCATTCTGGGTAAGGAAAGGGGTGAACGTCGGTCCACAGGCAAATTCACACTACACCCATTGTTAGGAACACACAGGGACCAGGGATAGTGGCAGCAACCCTCCCATGCTGCATGCTGGGAGGGGCCGTAAGACCCATCCCTGCTCCCATAGGGTGGTAGCTGAGCAACTGGGTGAGTGGGAGGAGCCAGCCGAGTGTAGAGTAGACAAGGAAGGTCAAGTTTAGTCAGTCTGAGGGGGAGGAAGGAGAAGGAAGGAGTTCTGCGGGAGGCAGAAAAGAAAGAAGAGTAGTGCTTTAGTCAGCCAGGAGCAAGAGAAGAAAGTGACGCTTCCTGGTGAAGACCCTGGGACTCAGAGGGTCCAGGTGACACCAAGCAGAGCAAGGAAGGGATTCCAGGGCCACAGATTCGTGGCCTGTTCCACAGGAACATCGGTGGAGGGATCAAGCTGCAAACAGGGGACGGTCCCTAGAAACCGGAGGAGGAAAAATCATCTCCAACAGTAAAAACCGAGGCCCAGGAAAAGCTGCAAGCTCCCCAGGCCACAGCCCCCAGCAGAACCTTTGGAAAGGGGGTAAATAACCGACAGGCGAGCCCCTGGCCCGGAGGCTGTAGTGGAGGCCGAGCCAGGTTCAGCCAACAAGGGCAAGGCTTAAGGAGACAGCTGAGAAAAGGAACACATAGAGGGGTGCACCGGCTTTCACTCCAGGATCTACCCAGGATCGGCGGAGGCCCCTGACAGTGGGTTCCAGCAGTCTGAAGGCACCAGTGTGCTGTAGCCCAGGACCAGTGAGTAAACATCTTGAAATTGCACCCCTTGGTGTTGTCTCCGTTATTCCGCCTGCATATACTTCCATCACTGCATAGACACTTACAAGCACCAACTGTTGCCCCGGGGCACCGCTCCACCTGTGGGGAGCAGTACCACCATTGCTGCCGTTCCATCACCCCAGAGGCCTCATACAGCAGCGGCGGCTTAATAGCCGCAAACTACAGGTGGCGTCACGAAAATTATAAACTTTAACAATCACCCCCACTGAAGCCATCTTAATTGACCCCACCAGGGTACGAAGTCAGGCCCAGCCACCACTGACGTCCCCCGGACTAGTCCGGCCCGGCACTGGGTGTCCCATAGCCCTGGGGTGGGCGAGTCACAGTCCGTTGGCTTCACCTGATCAGATTAATGATTCACAATCACTTTGATGAGGAGAAATGCTGTGTCACTGTGAATGGCAATGCTCTGCGAGCATTCAAAGAAAACACGTCATGACAGCGACAGGAGTCATTATCTGACCCCACACTGCCATGCCAACCCATTGGTGTCCCGTGATCACGTCACGGGGCCGCCAATGCCGTCGAAGTATGGCGCAATCCCCACAATACTACAAAAGTCTGGCTCTGAAACTAGCAAAAGCTATGCAAGGCCTAGCTAGAAATCCAAGGAGGCATTGTGATACACGCAGAAAGAGACGCAGAGGAGGGTGTCTGACTACATTTTGTGTTGGTTCTAAAAAGATTCAGACTCCTACCCTAGTACAGCCTATGCACACATTCTAAGGACTATCAAGAATTCCAAGGAGGGATTATACATGCAGCAAGAGATGGGAGGAAAGACTCTGATTAAATTGTGGGACAATTTAAAAAACATTATCTGGCGTCCAACCAACAACCTGTTAGCACTCTTCAACCTTCAGGAGTGTTGTCTCGCGTCCCTCTCAAAGTGGGACAGTAAGGTAGGTCTTGTGGATGAGCGCTTTTGTTGTGCTCACACAGCAGACAGAGTTCCACTTGCCCCACAATCTTGACCTGTGCATGTGCCATCAGCAGCACATCTGTGACGCCCTGGCAAAACCAGGTAGTCACAGATGACTGTACCCCCCACCAAGGGTACAGGAAGAGAAAGTTGCAGAGCGGTCAGGGGTTGGGGCCACCTGGACTGCGGGAACAGGTCAGACACTAGGAGGGGACCCAAAGTGGACCAGGGCAGGGTAGTGGCCCGCTGGCATCGGGAACCCGGAATAGTGCAGGGAAGTGGACTTCCCCCGTTCCAACCAGAGAAGCTAAGCAGACTACAAGGTGCAATGCAACAAAAGAGGGCTCCTGCTCATTGCACCATGCGTGGGACCAGCACACCCCTCCAAAAGGCTCCCGGTCACCGGCAAGTTGGTTTACAAAGGACTCTGTGTTTCCTGACCACACACATCAGCCTAGCTTCATCCAACACCAAGACAACCGAACTGTGAGTTTCCTGCTCCCTGCAATCCCTGCCACCACCACAACTCCCAATTGGGCCCCGGGACTACAACTCCCCTACCCATGGAGAGGATCCCACGTTGTTGCCCCACACCATCAGTCCCGGGCACGGTCCCCAGAGGCAGCAGCGGTGCCACCATCTCATCACCACAACCCACGGGTGGCGTAACGGACAATCTCCCTTACCTAATCCCCTTTTTGCTGTGGAGCCTGGGATCACAGACCAGGTCACGCCACCATGATACCTCTAGAAGCGACCCCATTGGCCCGGCTCTGAGTAGCCCCTATCCCTGGGTGACACACGTCCACTTCCCCATCCATTACCACATGGCTGGTGCATATTAAATTTCAGAGGCAGCCTTAAAGCTGTATTAATAGGTAACAGAATCTAATATATGTAGGCTGGAAAATGTCTTTCGGTTTTAAGTTGCAGCAGCAAGTACTTGAAGGAAAGTTACCGTGCTTATATGCCGATAATATAATGGTAAACTATCCCTTCTTCACTAGCTAGCCCTATAGTAATAAAGCTTAAGCACTAAGTGCAAGGGCTGCCAAAAATTAGGAGGAACTCGGATACACCCTGGAAGAGATGAGAGGAAGGCCTCAATACATTTTGGGACAATCTTGAAAACATTCTGACTCTCAAACTGTTAAAGGATGTGCAGGCACTGCAAGACCTATCCAAAATGGCAATGAGGCATGACAATGCAGCCAGCATCAGACATAGAAGAGAGACTGAATAAATGGTTGTTCAATGTTGAATGTAAAGAAAAGATAAAGGTGCTCCTTGTGTGAATCCACAATGATTAAACAACAATTCAATGAGGGGTAAACTGACCCTGGATGGTTGTGCTGATCAGGCAAAATGCTGGAAACAGCATACAAAATGGATCTCCACCAAGCTCACCATCGATGAATGTTACAGTAAGTTCAAATGTCACATAGACCCGCTGACAATCACTCCAAGGATTCCTACTGACATCGGAGCACTTTCACAATCATCTGCTGCACCGCACACCCGCTCTACAACCATCAGGCAGGGAACTAATTCAGAAAGAAGACACATGTAAAAATAGGGGAATAAGTTCAGCTGCTGCGATCACAGAGACTAATCCAGTGAGATTTTTTTTAATGGCACTGCACGTTTCAGTGATGAACCATCCCCTTCCTCAGATGCACCCATTTTTATATGTGTCTACTAGCTGTTCAATGTTAAGCACACTCTTAGGGGTACTTTGCACGTTGCGACATCGCTGCTGCGATATCGTCGCGGTCAAATCGAAAGTGACGCACATCCGGTGCCAGAAACGATGTCGCAACATGTAAAGCCTAGATGCGCCGATAACGATCACAAAAGCGTCGTAAATCGGCGATCTGTGTATCGTCGGTCCTTTCCATAATGTCGGTACAATGTTGTTCCTCGTTCCTGCGGCAGCACACATCGCTGTGTGTGAAGCCGCAGGAGCGAGGAACATCTCCTTACCTGCCTCCACTGGCTATGCGGAAGGAAGGAGGTGGGCGGGATGTTTACGTCCCGCTCATCTCTGCCCCTCCGCTTCTATTGGTAAGTCCATGTGAAGCTGCCATAGCGATAATGTTCGCTACGGCAGCTATCACAAGATATCGCATCTGCGACGGGGCGGGTACTATCGCGCTCGGCATCGCTGGCATCGGCTAGCGATGTCACAGCGTGCAAAGTACCCCTTAATTTCTGACTTTCAAACTGGCAAAGGATATGCAGTCATTGTGAGGCCTAGCCTAAATGACCAGGAGGCATGGAAATATAGCCAACAAAAAACAACAGGAGAGACTGTGAATAAAAGTTGGTTTAATTTTGAACACACTCTTAATTTCTGACTCCCAAACTAGGAAAGGATCTGCAGTCACTGCAAGGTGTAGCCAAAATGACCAGGAGGCATTGCAATACAGCCAGCAACAGACATATCAGAGAGACTCTGATTCCATTTTTGGTTCAATTTTGAACATGCTCTTAATTTTTGACTCTCAAACTGGGAAAGGATATGCAGTCATTGTGAGGACTAGCCAAAATAACCAGGAGGCATGGCAATACAGCCGGAAACAGATGTACAGGAGACTACTCTGATTCCATTTTTGGTTAATTATTAGGGATGATCGAATACCTCAAATATTTCGGCTTCGCAAATATTTTCCGACTAGGTCGCCGCTATTCGACTATTCACGAATATTCGATGCACAATGTAAGTCTATGAGAAACCCGAAGAACAACTAGTCAGAACTATTCGGGCTTCTCATAGACTTACATTGCGCATCGAATAATCGCATAATGGCGACCTATTCGGAAAATATTTGTGAAGCAGAATATTTGAGGTATTCGATCATCCCTATTAATTATGAACATACTCCTAACTTCTGACTCTCAAACTGGGAGAAGATATGTAGTCAGTACTAGGCCTAGCCAAACTGACTAGAAGGAATGACGATATAGCCAGCAACAGATGTAGAGGACAGACTCTGAATAAATGTTGGTTCAATTTTGAACACACTTAAATTCTGACTCTCATACTGGGAAAGGATATGCAGGCAGTGCAAGGTCTGGCCAAAATGACTAGCAGGCATGGCAATACAGCCAGCAACATATAAGGAAAGGTTATGCATTCACTTTGCATATGTAGAGCTGAAACAAGACAGAAGTTTACAAACACTATCTCAAAAGACACATGCATATGTGTCTTTTTAGATAGTGTATGTAAACTTCTGTTTTTAACTGTATGTAAGAGAATATATGAGATAGTCATCTAAAAATTGTGTATTAGGGCATCATACACAACCTTGGAAAATTAATAGCGAGGCTCGCATCATGATCCTGTTGATAAGGTGAAAGAAGAGGAGGACACAAAAAAGAAGAAAACATGCACTGTATAATGTATACCATTGATTGGGTGGGAAACGGTGCATGGCAATGCACCACAATAAACAAAACATTACAATTGCATGTAGGTCCAGCTGCTGTCATCCAGTTCAGTTGAGAAGTTTGAATCCATGAATCCATGCTTTGATTATTTTGATAAGAGTCAGACTATCAGCATTGTCAGTTAATATGCCCAGAGGGGCACTTAACACTCAAGGAGGATATTGGTATAGTCAGCTAGGTAGACCTTCACCATCTTCATAAAATCATAAAATGTTTCCCCCATGTCAGAGGGTCTAATGAAACTGTCACAGACCTTTGATAGTGTTCTTGTGCCTTTGTTTGTCCTACTGTGTGTCTCCCTCCTCTCCACTCCTTGGTTGTCCAAAGAACTATGACCTATGCCGTCAGTGTTGTCAGATGGGAATTTTTTAAAAAATTCTTCAACTATGGCCTTTTGGTATTGCACCATTTTAATAGCCCTCAATCGCAGGAAGGAGAGATGGAAAGTTCTCCTTGTAGCATGGGTCAAGTAGGGTGCACAACCAGTAATCAGCATTGAACAATATGCATATAATGCAAGGGTCCCTGGAAAGACAGTGTGACATAAAGTTTGCCATGTGTGCCAGACTCCCAACAGGTATGAATTCCATGTCTTCGACAGAGGGACAACTATCCATGTCCTAGTCTTTCTCCTCCTCCTTCTCCATAACTTCAGGCCATCCACACTGGACAGATGGGATGGAGCTGGTGTGGTTAGTACCCTCTGTAGCGCAGGCAACAATCTCCTGTTCCATCTCCTCCTCCTTCTCATTTCCTCCTCCTCATTATCACCCATTTAACGCTGGGAAAATGAGGTTGGACTAGGTAGTATCATAAAAAAACTATAATGTTTCACTAATAAATTATATAGCATCTTCCATACTACATGAGAACTTATATAAATTAGATGATAATACAAAAATAGATGCAATTTTTTTTTTCATTTTACTGTAACAAGCAATTATATACAAAACAAAGTATAATGTTCATCATCAAATTATCAAGGTATCTCGTTTATTAAGGGAAAAGTTTAAGTATATGGTGGGAACTGGTATAAAAATTAGAGCATCATTAGATATATGGTAACCTGGACTAAAGATAAAGAGTTATAAAGGGCTAGGTCAACCAAAAGATATATAGGTATTAGTATATCTGAAATGACCAGTTGGCATCTATCCCAATATTGCAGATAAATACCATATGATTAAAGGATAAGAATGCTAAAAAAGGTCGTGCCAATTACCTAAAATTATGTCATATACAGTTGAAACCAAAGGTTTACATACACTATCTAAAAAGACACATATGCATGTTTTTCCTCACTATCTGACATGCAATCAGAATAAACCTTTCCCATTTGAGGTCAGTTAAGAATCAAAATTATTTACTGTATATTTGCCAAATGCCATTATAAGAGAGATAGAATGTTTTAAGGCATTTTTATTACTTTCTGTAAAGTGAAAAGTTTACATACACTAAAGGCCGCTTTACACACTGTGATATCGGTACCGACATCGCCAGCATGCGTACCCGCCCCCATCGGTTGTGCGACTTGAGCCAATCGCTGCCCGTGTTGCACAACATCGCCCGGACCCGTCACACGAACTTACCTTCCCTGCGACGTCGCTGTGACCGGCGAACCGCCTCCTTTCTAAGGGGGCGGTTCGTTCAGCGTCTCAGCGATGTCACAGCAGCGTCACTGAACCGCCACCCAATAGAAGCTGAGGGGCGGAGATGAGCGGGACGTAACATCCCGCCTACCTCCTTCCTTTCGCATTGTGGCCGGGACGCAGGTAAGGTGAGGTTCCTCATTCCTGTGGTGTCACACGGAGCGATGTGTGCTGCCGCAGGAACGAGGAACAACTTCGTTACTGCTGCAGTAACGATATTTGAGAATGGACCCCCATGTCACCGAGGAGCGATTTTTCACATTTTTGCGACGATGAAAAATAGCTCATAGGTGTCACACGCAACGGCATCGCTAAAGCGACCGGATGTGCGTCACAAATTCCGTGACCCCAATGAGATCACTTGAGCGATGTCGTAGCGTGTAAATCCCACTTAAGAGTACTATGCCTCTAAACAATATGGGACAGCCCATATGATGATGTCATGTTTTTGGAAGCTTCTGATAGGTATATTGACAACATCTGAGTTAATTAGAGACAGACCTGTGGATGTATTTTAATGCACACCTGAAACACACTTCTTCTTTTTGTAGCATCATGGGAAAGTCAAAAGAAGTCAGCCAAAATCTCTGGAAGAGAATTGTGGACTTGTACAAGTCTGATTCATCCGTGGATGCAAGTTCCAGATACCTGAAGGTGCCTCAATGATCTGTACAAACAATTATACACAAGTACAAACAAGATGGAAATGTCCAGCCATCATACCGCTCAGGAAGGAGACGGGTTCTGTGTACCAGAGATGATCGTGGTTTAGTCAGACATGTGCATATCATCCCAAGAACATAAGCAAAAGACCATGTGAAGATACTGGCGGAAGCTGGTATGATTATTTTATTATTCACAGTGAAACGAGTACTGTATCAACATGGGCTAAAAGGCCACTCTGTCAGAAAGAACCCATTACTCCAAAATAAACATAAAAAAGCCAGATTATGTTTGCAAATGCATACAAGAACAAAGACTCAATTTTTGCAGACATGTCTTTTAGTCTGATGAAACAAAATTGAACTGTTTGGCCATAATGACCATTGTTACATTTGGAGGAAAAAGGGTGAAGCTTCGAAGCCTAAGAACACCATCCCAACTGTGAAACACGGGGGTGGCAGCATCATGTTGTGGGTTTGTTTTGCTGCAGGAGGGACTGTTGCACTTCACAAAATTTAATGGCATGAGGAAAGAAGATTATGTGGCAATACTGAAGCAAAATCTGAAGACATCAGCCAGGAACTTAAAGCTTGGCCAGAAAAAATGGGTCTTCCAAGTGGACAATGACTCAAAGCATGAAAAAGAGAAGACCTCGCATCACCTCTTAATATAGGTGCTCAGGAGAAATTTTAAACAGTCACTAGAGGTTAACTCTGGCACACTAGTAATTTCCCATGAAATCAAAGAACGCAGTAGTTGGATGTCAAAATCCTTTTCTTTTATTTTGTTAGTGTCAAAACGTGAAAAAAACAGTGCTGTACAATTGTCCGCCAGGTGTCGACGTTTCGGCTAACAAGCCTTCATCAGGTCGGACAGACTTGACCTACACTGGAATCGTAGACTGATAAGTATGTAGGGTAGCTGTAAGAACACGTGCAGAGACTGCCTGTTTGGGGTCCCTGGGCAATGCTGGCGTATAGGATCAAATCCTATGAGAGTATGTGGAACATAGTGAGGAAGTCTTGGTGGTCATGTGTCTCCCTTGTTTAGAGTAGCCGGGGATATTACATTCATGGGAGTGTCAGGGAGAGGGCAGCTCCTCCAGGATGGTATCAAGGCCCAGGGCTCAAGCTTGGAATCAAGATAATGGACCTGAGTGCTATTATAGCTATTGGCTTTAGTGGTATAGCCTGGAGAAAGGTTCGTTGGGCTTAGGAGATGTTATGATCCCACAGGACACGCGTTTCAGCTCTGCGGCACCACAGGCTCATGCTGCCTCTGACTTTCTCCATGCCCAACGGACCTCCCTCCAGGCCATATCACAGAAGTCATTAGTAACTATCAGACATATCATCCTGATCCCAAGCGTGAACCCTGGACCCTGACTCCACACTGCAGGAGCCATACAGATGATCATAACATCTCCTAAGCCCAACGAACCTTTCTCCAGGCTATACCACTAAAGCCAATAGCTATAATAGCACTCAGGTCCATTATCTTGATTCCAAGCTTGAGCCCTGGGCCTTGATACCATCCTGGAGGAGCTGCCCTCTCCCTGACACTCCCATGAATGTAATATCCCCAGCTACTCTAAACAAGGGACACACATGACCACCAAGACTTCCTCACTATGTTCCACATACCCTCATAGGATTTGATCTTATACGCCGGCATTACCCAGGGACCCCAAACAGGCAGTCTCTGCACGTGTTCTTACAGCTACCCTACATACTTATCAGTCTACGATTCCATTGTAGGTCAAGTCTGTCCGACCTGATGAAGGCTTGTTAGCCGAAACGTCAACACCTGGCGGACAATTGTACAGCACTGTTTTTTTCACGTTTTGACACTAACAAAATAAAAAAAGGATTTTGACATCCAACTACTGCGTTCTTTGATTTCAAGGGAAATTACTAGTGTGCCGGAGTTAACCTCTAATGACTCAAAGCATACTGCCAAACTGGTTACAAAGTGGCTTAAGGATAACTGTCACGCTCCCGATACATCAGCACCGCTCCTTACCCACTGACCCGGTCGCACCATCCCGGCACCGCTCCATGACCACTGATCCTGTCCACATGTCCACCGGTCACGGCTACCGCCCCCGCTCGTGCTCTCCTGTGTTCTGTTCATGGTCTCAGGAGTCTGACTCTGACTAATGCCTCTGTAGAGGACCAGGCCGCGCCCACTCTCCTGGTCTTATAGGCCCAGCACACCTGAAGCAGGAAATGACATAGGGCTGTGCTGGGTATATAAGACTTGCCTTTCCATGTGGGCGGGGCCTGATCAACGTGTCTTGAAGCCTTGTCTTGTGAGCTAGGTGCTCAGGTCCCCTTGCGCCGTGTCCTGGACTACTGTTTGTTTTTCCTACCCGGCACCTGTACCAGTATACCGTACAGTCTTAGGAACTCCGTGACACCAGTGACTTTGTTCTTCCCGTCCCCTGTGGGACGCGGCTCCCATCCCGGCCACGCCAGTGCTCCGGCTGCCGTGTACCCTGCCCCCCGGTGGGGTGCTCGGTCCAGCGGATCCACCTCCTGGGTCTACCAGTCCTCCCGGTCCTGACAATAACAAAGTCAATATATTGGAGTGACCATCACAAAGCCCTGATTTTAATCCTACTGAAATTTTTTGGGCAAAGCTAAAAAAGGCAGGTTTGAGCAAGGCGACATGGCTCAGTTGCACCAGTTCTGTCAGGAGGAATGGGCCCAAATTCTTACCTACTATTATGACAAGCTTGTGGAAAGCTATCCAAAACATTTCACCCAAGTTATACAGTTTAAGGGCAATGGTACCGAATACTAATAAAATGTATGTGAACTTTTGACTTTGCAGAAAGCAATACAAATGCCTTAAAACATTCTCTCTCATTGTGGCATTTGTCAAATAAAAATAGGTAAGGTAATCCTAATTGATCTAAAACGGGAAAGGTTTACTCTGATTTCATGTCAGATAGTGAGAAAAACTTGCAGATTTGTCTTTTTAGATAGTGTATATAAACTTCTGGTTTCAACTGTATCTAAAATCAACAAGAGCATATTAACAATTAATTGCTGGGTAGTATCACCTTGTGTAATTTCCTCTTCCATCTCTAGCTATCCCGCATGCAAAGCTTCCTCTTTAATTGTGAGCAGCAAGCGTTTCAGTAGACATTGAAGCGGGATGATAAAGCTGATCATGGCGTCATCGTCAGTCACCATCTTGGTTGATTCCTGAAAGGTTTCTAAAACTGCACAGAAGTCAAACATCCATGGCCATGTGCGGTTCTTATGTCCAGAGGCTGACCTGAATACTGATGGGCATGATGGAGCTAGTGTTCATACATATTATACATATGTAATGTTGAGTTCCAGCTCATGGGTAGGTCGCAAATCTGTCCGTGAGCTAGCACTTGCAAGCACTGCTACAGCACTGTCCCACCAGAAGCAGCTGTAACTGACTTTCCCCACTAGAGGCACAAACAGCGCACCTTCACAAGTAGCGCAGGAAAATCCGTGTAGGTTTTCAGAAATTGATGAATTACCAAGTTGAGCATGTGAGCCAGACATGGTATGTGTGTCAGCTTCCAAAGCTTCAGAGCTGCCATCAGGTTATTACCATTATCACACATGACCATTCCTGGTTGGAGGGTATGTGGCAAGATCTGTCTGCTCTGTTAGACCTATCAACAGCTCTGCGGCAGTGTGCTGTTTGTCACCTAAAGATATGCATTTCAGTAAAGCCTGTTTCTGCTTCACCAAGGCAGTGCTGAAGTGCTTCCAGCGTGCAACCGATATGAATGACAATTTAGAGGTGGAGGATGAGTCAGTGGAGGGGGAGGGGTTGAAGAAACTTGTGTAGGAGGTTTAAGGAACTCTGATGGAACTATGGCCCGCAGTTCTAGGTGTCGGTAGTATCCCTAGCCACAAGCACTTGTCCACATGTTGGTGGTTAAGTGGACCTTCCCAGTTACTGAGTTAGTGAGGGCACAGATGATGTTGTGGGACTCGTGCTTGTGTAAGGTAGGGATGGTGCACTGGAAGAAACTGACAGCTGAGGATTGAGTACAGAGGGACAGCCGCTGCCATGAGTCTGTGGAAAGCCTCAGTGTCCACAAGCCTAATCAGCAACATTTCCAGGGCAAGCAGTCTGGAATGTCCCCATTTGGGCCTCTGGGTGGCTGATTCTGTACCTGGCCAGAATCCTACTCCCCACTGATGATGGGCAGTACCCCGAAACAGCTGTCTGTGGGTGAATACCTGGCCTTGATAATTCACTTGTCATATCTTTAAACTTGTCAAAGAGTTGGATATTGCCTAAAAGGGCTGTGGCGCCCTGGACTAGCCAGGTCATCACAGGGACTACAACACGACACCCACACCCTGAGATAGGCACATCAGTCAGACACAAATCCTTGTTGCCTCCCTCCAGGGGCTGATGTCCACACCAGGTGGGGTGGAGCCAGGTGGTTGTCCCCACCCACTGAGGAGTTCACAGTCCTGGAGGCGGGAGAAGGAAGTCAGTTGAGTGGAGTTGAGTTCAGATCAGTTAGGGAAGTGAAAGTGAGAAGGAGTGAAGAAGTAGTGGAGGAGCAAACTGACTGTGTCCGGGTACGTGGCCCGGGCACCGAGAGCAAGGTTGGCAGATGGTGGTGGCCGTCTGCAGGAGAGGCAGATCAACGCGGAACCGTAGGACCGGGGACGGGCGGTGGGCCGCCGGTACCGAACCAGGGAGCGAAGTGAAGTCAGCACAAACCGGCAGGGCCTGTGGACCCCGACCAGGCTTGGAGTCGCCATTAAACAGGTCAAATCCGTTAGTGACCGGAACCCCAGGGGTTTCCAAACAGTCAAGACCCGATTGAAGGCAACGGTCCAACCAGCACAAGTAAAATACAGCTACCGCCACAGCTAGAGTTCCCAGGGCCAGAGCCTTCGGGCAAAAGGGCTCCTCTGGCCCATATACACACTGGGGAGCGGGCTACCGGTGGGAAGCCATCGGGACCGAAGATACGAAAAAGGTACAGGGAAAGGCAGCCACCACCAACCGTCCGGGAGAAACCACAGCAGCCGGCTGTGGGACCCGTCCATCCAGCCGTTTGTTTTACCAGAGACTTTGCATCCATTTGTGGCTGAGTGAGTACTACCGTGCCGTCCAGCACCGCGCTGCGCAGTCCAAGCGACCCTGCACCTTGCCCGACCCTGCCTCCCCGTCACCTCACCGGGCCCCGGGACCACCAACCCCCCTACCCACGGAGGGGAGAGAAACATCCCAGCTTCTCCCTGCCATCGCTCCCGGGATCCCCGTCACCAGCAGCGGTGGTGCCCCAACCTCACCACAAACCGTGGGTGGCGTCCCGGACCAAATCCCCCAAACCGCACTACCCCCTTTCACTCACCGGCGAGGAGCGCCACTCGAGTCCCCGGATCCGGCCCACCGCTCAAGCCACCGAGCAGCATCAGCTGCGCCGGACCCGAGTGTGGTGAGCGCAGCGCCCTCCCCGCCCGCAACAGGGCCACTTAATATGGTGGTTATGGTGGTTTCCTAAAAAGAGCCACTCCTTAGCTAGGTCCTTCCCGGATGGATATCTGGCTAGTTTCTGTGTTGAGACTCCTAACAGAGGCTCCACGGACTTTTTTTTATTTGCATATTTCCCGGGGGGCAATACACCTAGAATTTCACTGTCTTGAGTGCCCTTATTGGCTGATGGCAGTGTTTTCTCTGGCTGGTCTCCCCAAGATCAGTGATTGTTTTGTCTTGTTGGTCTACTAGGCATTGCTCCCACCTGGCCAGAATCCTACTCCACACTGATGAGGGGCAATACCCCGAAATAGCTGTCTGTGGATGGTTATCTGGTCTTGGTAATTCCCTTGTCATATCTTTAAACTTGTCAAAGAGTTGGATATTGACTAAAAGGGCCACTTAATATGGTGGTTATGGTGGTTTCCTAAAAAGAGCCATTCCTTGGCTAGGTCTTTCCCGGAGGGATACCTGGCTAGTTTCTGTGTTGAGACTCCTAACAGAGGCTCCATGGACTTTTTTTGATTTACTCTTTGATGACATTTACCTGAGCTGCTGGTTGGAGACAGACTGGTAGTGGTCTGGCCTCTACTGAGTTTGTTATGGCACAGGTTGTAAACTACCATTTACTTGTCTTCTGCACTTTCTGCAAAAAAGCGGCAAACTGGGGAATACCTAACCCTTGGCCTGGGATCTTGCCACATCCCTCTTCCTCCACACTGCCTCTTCCTGCCAGTTGCAGTGCTGCAGATCCCTCCCCTCTGCACTGCTGTCCTTGCTCTGAATCCCACCTTCTCAGGTTTGGTCAGTGATTTCATCGTCTGCCACCTTGTCTTCCATTTCCACACTCTGGTCCTCTTACTGACTTGTAGACTAAATATGACTCGTTGACATCCGGAAAGTGGCATAAATTTCCCAAGACTACAGTAATTGCCATTCTCCACCATCGGCTTCTTCTGATCATGGATGCTCAAATATTTGGGTATCACTGCACATCATCTCATCATGTGACTATTAAAACATGCACAATGAAAGGCCAGAAGAAGCCATAAATGGAAAGGTAAAGAGCTCTTTGGAGTGTCCAAGTATGGGGTCACTTGTCTCCTGAGAGTCACCATGGTCGGAGGAAGGAGGATCTGAGTGAGGATTATGTGGTTCAGACTCTTGATTTGTCAGAATGGACTTTGTGAAAGACACAGTGGTGCTGGTAAACAGACCAGAAGCATTATCTGCCATCCAGCCCACAACCTCCACGCACTGTCCAAAATTCCCGATTAAACTAAAATTAGGAGAGAAAAGGCGCAATAGGGTATTACCCGATTTACTGGGTAAAGGGTATAAGGAAATGGTGCACTCACCTGGTCGGGTTGTGCCAGTCACAACCCCTTTCGCGCACGCGCACTATAGCTAGTTCCCACGCTTCTGAACTTTCTTAACCTTGGGATGTGAGGAACTTGCTACTTTCTATGTGAAGCGCGCCTGCGCTTTGCAATTTTTTCCCACGATCTGAACTCCTTTCACCTCTTCTCATTAAGAGAATCTGCCTCCATTCTTATACATGCGCACTACACCGTTCCTCTGTTGTTCCTCCTGGTTTATCACAACGGATCCTTTTCATTAGTCGCTCCAATTCAAGTGCACTTCACTCATATAATTAATTAAAAAGTTTGAGTTTTAATAATAATAAAAATGATGTCACTATCGGTCCTACTTGCAAATATAATATATGCCCCGTTCTATTTGCCGATTTTTGCCTAGTGCATGTTATTTGCACTTGGTTTTTAATGTTTTTTGTAGCTAATCATGAGGCATCATTTAACCTCTCTGTTAGCACAATGTCAGTGAGATGGCCGGTCAATCTCACGGCCTCTCTACCCCGGGTTCGTGTCAAAGATCATTAATAGTTGTATATATTTTTCCCCCCCTTTTTCCTTTTCACTTTTTCACTTTAAATTCAATTTTTCTGGATCTCTTATTGCTATGATTTTTGATTATGAATGTTCTGTTTGGGCTAAATGTATTAATATATATTTTATTCAATTCTTGTAAGGGCCATGTAATGCGACTTTACTCCACGTGGCAATGAGTCATTGCTCTGCAGCACACGGTGAACTGACGTCATAGCCAGGGATCCCTCTTCCTTTCTTCCCTTTTTGTCTTCCCCTTTTTTTTCTGTATATCCTTTTTAAGGGCTCCTCCTTGGTCTCTGTAAAATTCTTTTCCCTGAAGAAGGAGGCAGTTGTGGTCTCCGAAACGCGTAGGAATGAAATAAAATAAAAGAATTGTGTGGTCAACACTGATGTCCGTGGTCTTCAAGCGCGGTGTTAAACCTGTTTTTCTCCAGTCCCGAATTTGATGTCAAAATTCCCGATTGACGTCTTTCCCTGACAGTTGGCTGGCTGCCCCCAGACTCATTAGCGTGACGGCCGAACCTGTCAATATTGTCGAGTGCAGCAGACATTAGTTATTGTGTTTTCTCTTGGGTTCTGACTATATTAAAGAGAATTCCATAGCTGAAATGTTCCAATCATAACAGATCAAATAAATCATAGTGTATAGACTGATCTTACACATGTTTTAAATATGTGAAATTATTATTACAAATATTGAAATTCATTTACTTTTCAATTCACTTAACTTATCTATAAACAGTGCCTTGCGAAAGTATTTGCCCCCCTTGAATTTTTCAACCTTTTCCCACATTTCAGGCTTCAAAAATAAAGATAAAAAGTTTTAATGTTATGGTAAAGAATCAACAACAAGTGTAACATAATAATGAAGGGAAACGATAGTTATTGCTTATTTTAAATTTTTGTAAAAAATAGAAAATTGGAGGGTGCAATTTTATTCATCCACTTTACTTTCAGTGCAGCAAACTCACTCCAGAAGTTTAACCCCTTCACGACCGCGGGCAGTAAAATTACGTCCTATTTTAACGTGACTTAACGACCAGGGACGTAATTTTACTGCCTAAACTTCATTTGATTGCCGTGGCCATAGCAACGGCTTTCAAATGATGTCCCCTGCTGTTTCTTACAGCAGGGGACCTTTGCTTGACCCCAGGGGGGGTGGCATCGCCACCCCCTATCGACGATCGATGTGATTGGCTGTTCAAATCTGAACCGCCAACCACATCGATCGCACTAATTTCGGCAAAAATAATGCCCAAATTAGTGCGATCCTGTGAGATCCAGCTATGAGATGCTGCAGCTGCTGCAGCATATCATAGGTGGACCTCAAACATGTCGCCCCCAGCCCCTGCAGCACTGATTGGAGCGATCGTGCTATGACGCGCAATCGCTCCAATCAGTGTGCAGTGGGGCGGTCTGATCTGCCGGTGGCCGCCCTCCCCAGGCCTGTACTGCTCTGGGGACCCTCCCCCAACATGGCTGCAGCGTGGAGTGGCTGGTACTTTTGGTACCACGCCACCGCTGCTGCCGCCGCAGACGCCGCCTCTGCTGTCACCGCGCCAGCTCCAAAGGTAAGTATTGCGCTCCGGCGATGGCCCCTGCGCGCTCCCGTGAAGGCCCCTGCGCGCTCCCGTGAAGGCCCCTGCCCGTGCCCCCCCAGATCTGCCCCCCTACGCCCCGATCTGCCCCCCTACGCCCCGATCTGCCCCCCGGCATCCCGATCTGCTCCCCACGCGATCTGCCTGCCTCCTCTGTCATCTCTATTCTGCTTCCAAGGTTCCTTCCTTCTGCCTTTGCTTCTCCGCCCCCTCTGCTCTCCCTCTAACCCCCCCCCATCTGCCCCCCCCTGACCCCCCCTGCCCCCCCCCTCTCCCCATCCCCCCCTGCCCCCCCCGACGTCCTCTTACCTGCCTTCACGGGTCGTCCGAGGTCTTCACTGGCCCGATCACATCTGCCTCCATCGCTGGGTCCTTCTGCTGATCTGTCCAACGTCCTGCCTGCTGCTGGTGTAAAGCTGTCTATCTCACTGCCTTCTTGTTCCTCTGCAACTCTTCTGGTCAGTGATCCTCTTGGTACTGTGAGTATAACTTTTTTTTTTTTTTTTTTTCTTGTATCCTGTCCATTTTTACACTTCATCTGTCCGTGCGTCCCGCCAAGCGCTGATCAGGGATGCAGATAACGGATCTGCATCCGTGGTCAGTTTTTGGCATGACTTTTTTCCGTATTCGCGACGCTTTTTGTATCGCGTCCGTCCGTGCGTCCCGCCGAGCGCTGATCAGGGATGCAGATAACGGATCGGCATCCCTGCTCAATTTTTGGCGTGACTTTTTTCCGTATTCGCGACGCTTTTTGTATCGCGTCCGACCGTGCGTCCCGCCGAGCGCTGATCAGGGATGCAGATAACGGATCGGCATCCCTGCTCAATTTTTGGCGTGACTTTTTTCCGTATTCGCGACGCTTTTTGTATCGCATCCGTTCGTGCGTCCCGCCGAGCGCTGATCAGGGATGCAGATAACGGATCGGCATCCCTGCTCAATTTTTGGCGTGACTTTTTTCCGTATTCGCGACAATTTTTGTATGGCATCCGTCTGTGCGTCCCGCCGAGCGCTGATCAGGGATGCACATAACATATCTGCATCCATGGTCAATTTTTGGCGTGACTTTTTTTTTTACGTATCCCCCGACGCTTTTTTTATCGCATCCGACCGTGCGTCCTGCAGCGGCCGATCAGTGCACTGCGTCTGTGCGTTTGAAAAGTCAAATGGCGCTCCTTCTCTTCTGAGCCCCGCCATGCGCCCAAACAATTACTTTCCACCACATATGAGGTATCTGCGTACTCAGGAGAAAATGCACAATACGTTTTATGGTGCATTTTTTCCTGATAGCCTTGTGAAAAAAAAAGCTACCTAGTTGAAGCAACCGTTTTGTGGTAAAAAAAAAATGTTTCTTTTCACGGCTCAACGCTATAAACTTCTGTGAAGCCCCCAGGTGTTCAAAGTGCTCACCAAACATCTAGAAAAATTATTTGAGGGCTCTAGTTTCCAAAATGGTGTCACTTGTGGGGGAGCTCCACTGTTTAGGCACCATAGGGGGTCTCCAAACGTGACATGGCGTCCGCTAATGATTCCAACCAATTTTGCTGTCAAATGGCGCTCCTTCTCTTCTGAGCCCCGCCATGCGCCCAAACAATTACTTTCCACCACATATGATGTATCTGCGTACTCAGGAGAAAATGCACAATACATTTTATGGTGCATTTTTTCCTGTTACCCTTGTGAAAAAAAAAGCTACCTAATTGAAGCAACCGTTTTGTGGTAAAAAAATTTTTTTTTCTTTTCACGGCTCAACGCTATAAACTTCTGTGAAGCCCCCAGGTGTTCAAAGTGCTCACCAAACATCTAGAAAAATTATTTGAGGGCTCTAGTTTCCAAAATGGGGTCACTTGTGGGGGAGCTCCATTGTTTAGGCACCTCAGGGGGTCTTCAAACCTGACATGGCGTCCGCTAATGAGTGCAGCTAATTTTGCATTTAAATGGCGCTCCTTGCCTTCCGAGCACTGCCGTGTGTCCAAACATTTGATTTCCACCACATATGAGGTATCTGCGTACTCAGGAGAAAATGGACAATACATTTTATGTTGCATTTTTTCCCAATACCCTTGTGAAAAAAAAAGCTACCTAGTTGAAGCAACAGTTTTGTGGTAAAAAAAAATTTTTTTCTTTTCACGGCTCAACGTTATAAACTTCTGTGAAGCCCCCAGGTGTTCAAAGTGCTCATCAAACATCTAGAAAAAATATTTGAGGGCTCTAGTTTCCAAAATGGGGTCACTTGTGGGGGAGCTCCATTGTTTAGGCACCTCAGGGGGTCTTCAAACCCGACATGGCGTCCGCTAATTAGTGCAGCTAATTTTGCGTTCAAAAATTCAAATGGCGCTCCTTGCATTCCAAGCACTGCCGTGTGTCCAAACATTTGATTTCCACCACATATGAGGTATCTGCGTACTCAGGAGAAAATGGACAATACATTTTATGTTGCATTTTTTCCCGATACCCTTGTGAAAAAAAAAGCTACCTAGTTGAAGCAACAGTTTTGTGGTAAAAAAAATTTTTTTTCTTTTCACGGCTCAACGTTATAAACTTCTGTGAAGCCCCCAGGTGTTCAAAGTGCTCATCAAACATCTAGAAAAAATATTTGAGGGCTCTAGTTTCCAAAATGGGGTCACTTGTGGGGGAGCTCCATTGTTTAGGCACCTCAGGGGGTCTTCAAACCCGACATGGCGTCCGCTAATGAGTGCAGCTAATTTTGCGTTCAAAAATTCAAATGGCGCTCCTTCCCTTCCGAGCTCCGCTGTGCACCCAAACAATTGATTTTTACCACATATGGGGTATCGGCGTACTCAGGAGAAAATGCACAATAAATTGTAGGGTGCACTTTCTCTTTTCTCCCTTGTGAAAATGAAAATTTTATGGCTAAAGTTACATTTTTGTGTTAAAAAGTAAAATTTTCATTTTTTCCTTCCACATTGCTTTGGTTCCTGTGAAGCACCTAAAGGGTTAATAAACTTTTTGGATGTGGTTTTGAGCAGAGTGAGGGGTGCAGTTTTTAGAATGGGGTCACTTTTGGGTATTTTCTGTCACCTCGGTCTCTCAAAGTCACCTCAAATGTGATGTGGTCCCTAAAAAAAATTATTTTCTAAATTTTGTTGGAAAAATGAGAAATTGCTGATGAACTTTGACCCCTTCTAACTTCCTAACGAAAAAAAAATTTGTTTCGAAAATTGCGCTGATGTAAAGTAGACAAGTGGGAAATGTTATTTAGTAACTATTTTGTGTGACATATTTCTCAGATTTATGGGCATAAATTTTCAAAGTTTGAAAATTGCGAAATTTTCAAAATTTTCGCCAAATTTCCTAAATTTTCACAAATAAACGCAAAAAATATCGGCCTAAATTTACCACTGACATGAAGTACAATATGTCATGAAAAAACAATCTCAGAATCGCCAGGATCCGTTGAAGCGTCCCAGAGTTATAACCTGTCAAAGTGACACTGGTCAGAATTGCAAAAAATGGCCCGGTCATTAGGGTGTTTTAGTGGCCGGGGGTGAAGGGGTTAATGATGATCTCTGAATGATCCAATGTTGTCCTAAATAACTGATGATGATAAATATAAGCCTCCTGTGTGTAATCAAGGCTCCGTATAAATGCACCTGCTCTGTGATAGTCTCAATGTTCTGTTTAAAGCGCAGCTAGCATCATAAAGACCAAGGAACAAAACAGGCAGGTTCGTGATACTGTTGTGGAGAAGTTTAAAACTGGATTTGGTTGCAAATAGATTTCCAAAACCTTAACACTAGAACTACTGGACTCGTGACACCTATATAGAAATACATGGTGCAAAGTAGTCAAGATGACTACCTCAGTAGTTCTAGTGTTAAACATCCCAAGAAGCACTGTGCAAGCGATCATATTGAAATGGAAGAAGAATCATACCACTGCAAATCTACCAAGACCTGGCTGTCCCTCAAAAATTTCATGTCAAAGAAGGAGAAGACTGATCAAAGATGCAGCCAAGAGGCCTATGATCACTCTGGATGAACTGCAGAGATCTACAGCTGAGGTTGGAGAGTCTGTTCATTGGACAACAATCAGTCGTACACTGCACAAATCTGGCTTTTATGGAAGAGTGGCAAAAAAAAACATTTCTCAAAGATATCCATAAAAAATGTTGTTTACAGTTTGCCACAAGCCACCTGGGAGACACGGCAAACATGTGGAAGAAGGTGCTCTGGTAAGATGAAACCAAAATCGAACTCTTGGGCACAATGCCAAACGATATGTTTGGAGTAAAAGCAACACAGCTCATCACCCTGAACACACCATCCCCACTGTCAAACATGGTGGTGGCAGCATTATGGTTTGGGCCTGATTTGCTTCAGCAGGGACAGGGAAGATGTTTAAAATTGATGGGAAGATGGATGGAGCCAAATACAGGACCATTCTTGAAGAAAACCTGTTGGGGTCTGCAAAAGACCTGAGACTAGGATGGAGATTTGTCTTCCAACAAGACAATGATCCAAAACAAAAAGCAAAATCTACAATGGAATGGTTCAAAAATAAACGTATCCAGGTGTTAGAATGGCCAAGTCAAAGTCCAGACCTGAATCCAATCGAGAATCTGTGGAAAGCTGAAAACTGCTGTTCACAAAGGCCCTCCATCCAACCTCACTCAGCTTCGAGCTATTTGCAAAGGAAGAATGGGCAAGAATTTCAGTCTCTCGATGTGCAAAACTGATAGAGACATACCCCAAGCGACTTGCAGCTGTAATCACAGCAAAAGGTGGCGCTACAAAGAATTAACTGAAAGGGGACGAATAATATTGCACACCCCAATTTTCAAAAATTGAAAATAAGCAAAAGATTTTGTTCAACTTCACAATTGTGTCCCACTTGTTGTTCATTCTTCACCATAACATTAAAATTTGTATCTTTATGTTTGAAGCCTAAAATTGTGGGAAAAGGTTCAAAAATTCAAGGGGGCTGAATACTTTCGCAAGACACTGTAATTAAAGTTATGAAAAACAATGCAATCTGCTGTTCTGTTCCTACTCTAGAAAGTGTATAAAATGGCCACAATTAAATATTACAATGACACAAAGCAGTCAGCCTTCTAGATAATTGTTACTGGAAAGAAATTTACTCTTAATTTAACCTATGGCAAATAATATCCACCAGTCTATGCTGAAAACTTTCAAATGAATAGTTTTTACTAATCAAATTAACCCGGAACACATAATATCAGTAATTAAATTGTCCATTAGTCTGCTTTCACACAGAATTATTTTTAGCAGTAATTTGCATTGGAATTTGTAAGACAAAACAAGCATGGAATATAAACGCAGAAAATGTATAATGGAACAAACTGCATCTCAGCTCTCATTTAGATCTACTTCTGCTTTTAGTTTCCATCTGTAATAAAGGGTACTAACCAAAGTACACTCATAGAAAAGTGGCTTTACAATATATTAGATATAAAGGAGACCTACTGATGAATGCAAGGTGTGCTAACAAGTCAGGATCACCACCGAGGTAAGTAAATACTGTACAACTCTTAATTACAAAAAGCCAAATATCATAAAACCATTTAAAAACACATACAAAAAAATAGCAAAACCCCATACATAGTACACAAGGTGAAGTACTGTAATGCCATTGCTCGTGAAAATAAGACAACGAACAACAAAAACTGGCCTAAAGCAAAGCAGGACAAGATGAAATTAAAGATGTCTGCTGATGTCTCACCAATGGAGGGAAAGCATGGTATCAAAGCATGTCTACTGGAAAACAATTCAAATAGACAAATACAATACAAATGGAAGATTAGAAAAAACAAAATATCAAATGGTGAAAAACTGGATAAGCCTAGTAAGCACAATGAATGCAGTACTGGATATGCACTAAAATAATTCAAATAGACAATTGCAATACAAATGGAAGGCTTGAAAAAAGAAGAAAAGGTATCTCAAGTGCTAAAAAAAACAGATAAGCCTGGTACGCACAATAAATGCAGCATTCGACATGCAATAAAATAAATGTATAGTGACAATAAGGTAGTCAACAGCCAAATGCTACAAGCTGAAGGTAAGAATACTTTTCCCTGCAAAGCATGGTAGCAGAGGAGCAAAAAGGCAAGGGGGAGGGTGTGAGAGTGCCTGTCCCATGGTTTTCGCCACAGACTGTGTGGCTTTCTCAAGGGTTAAGTGCTTAATGAACCAGTGAGGCACAACACATGAATATATGTATTGTTGATAGTCTAGCTTCACAGACTATTAACATAAGAGTACTGTGGTGGATGAGTGACAGGTGTAAGCCTGGTGGGCTGGGAGCCCTCATACCTCATGCAACAACTCGATCTGCTTTCTGCTCAGTCACACTCATGTGGCACCAATTTTAGCTTCACAGTCTGCTATTGTTAGACACATTTAGGGATAGCAAGAGAGGTAGATGAGTGAAAGGTAGGTGCATACCTGCCAGTCTATGAGCCCTACTGCTACAGACAACAAGGAGACCCAACTAGGAGTCCCCATCTCCATTTCCCAAAATTGGGGGCAGACACCAAGAAAGTGGCATTAATTGCCCCAGATTAGCAGTAGTGTCTTAGTGCAGCAGTCAGGCATGGGCCATGCATGAGACAGGGTCTGGGCCAGCATTTACAGGTTTCAAATTAAGTTAAAATTAAGAAGTGTCCAAGACTGGTGTAGGCCTGCTGTGCTGGGAGCCCTAATACCTCATGTAACAGCTCAAACTGCTTTTCTTCTCAGCCACACTCAGGTGGCACCAATATTAGCTTCACAGACTAATTGCTAGACACATTTAAGGATAGTAAGAGAGGTAAAGGAGTGAAAGGTAGCTGCCAGTCTGTGAACCCAACTGCTACAGACAACATACAACATGGAGACCCAACTGGAAGTCATCATCCCCATTTTCCAAAATTAGGGGCAAACAATAGAAAAGTGGTATAAATTGCCCAAGACTACAAATAGTATAATGTTGCAGCAGTCAGACCTGGGGCATGCTTGAGACAGGTTCTGGGCCAGCATTTATAGCTTTTAAATTAAGTTAAAATTAAGAGGTGGGTGGGTGAGTGACCGCTGTAGGTCTGCTGTGCTCTGAGACCTCTACCACTACAGGCAACACACAACATGAAGACCCAACTTGGAGTCTCCACATTTCAAAAAATTAGGGGTAGACACCATTAAAGTGGCATGAATTGCCCCAGAATACAAGTAGCATAATGGTGCTGCATGGATGCATAGAACAGGGCTTGTATAAGCATTTGTAGCTTAAACATTGATCTGTAACAGGTGGATGAGTAACAGGTGTAGGCCTGGTGCTCTGAAATCCCTGCTTCTACAGGCACCACACAACATGGAGACCCAACTTGGAGTCTCCACATTTAAAGAAATTAGGGGCAGTCATCTCTAAAGTTGCATCAATTGCCTCAGAGTACAAGTAGTATAATGGTGCAGTATGGATGCATGAGACATGTCCTGGACCAACATCTGGACCAGGATTTCTAGCTTAAAGAGAACCAACCATCAGGACTTTCATGTATATTCAGTGCTATACTGGCCCTAGGATGCTGAATGTAAGCATACCTTTTGGACCCAGATTGGATGTTTTATTTCAAATATGTGCAAGTAAAGTTACAGCAATGTACTGCTATTTGATTGATAGGTGCACCAGGGGTGTGAATATGTGGGGCAGAATTTGCTATCTATTTCCGCACCGTCTGCCTCCCTAGCCTTGGTAGATGCTAGACTGTATGGGCAGTATTTCAAACACACCCCTATCACGTGAAAGAAATGACTCAGACCTGGAAGGAGTGCATACTGTCTAGCATCTACTAAGACCAGGCAAGCAGACAGGGGCTGGAATAGATAGCAAGACCCGACCCACATATTGTGTTCCTGTTGCACCTAAAGGCTACTTTACACACTGCGATATCGGTCCCAATATCGCTAGTGTGGGTATCCGCCCCCATCTGTTGCGCGACACGGGCATATCGCTGCCCGTGCCGCACAACATCGCCCACAGCCGTCACACATACTTACCTGTCCGGCGACGTCGCTGTGACCGGCGAACCGCCTCCTTTCTAAGGGGGCGGTCCGTGCGGCGTCACAGCGACGTCACTGAAACGTCACTGAACCGCCGCCCAATAGCAGCGGAGGGGCGGAGATGAGCGGGACGTAACATCCCGCCCACCTCCTTCCTTCCGCATAGCAGCCGGGAGGCAGGTAAGGAGAGCTTCCTCGTTCCTGCGGCGTCACACGCAGCGATGTGTGCTGCCGCAGGAACGAGGAACAAACTCGTTACTGCTGCACTAACGAGATTTGAGAATGGACCCCTGTGTCGCCGATTAGTGATTTTGCACGTTTTTGCAACGATGCAAAATCGCTTATCGGTGTCACACGCAACGGCATCGCTAATGCGGCCGGATGTGCGTCACGAATTCCGTGACCCCAACGACTCCGCATTAGCGATGTCGTAGCATGTAAAGCCCGCTTTAGAATCAAATAGCAGTGCATTGCTGTAACTTTACTTACACATATTTCTGAAATAAAGCATCCAATCTCAGAGCAAAAGGTATGCTTACATTCAGCATCCTAGTGCCAGTATAGCACTGGATTTACTTTATATATGAAAATCCTGCTGGTTGGTTCTCTTTAAACATTAATCAGTAAGAAGTGTATGAGTGACAGGTGTAGGCCTGGCGCTCGGAGACCCCTGCCACTACAGGCAACACACAAGAAGGAGAACTGAAAAAGAGTCTCCATTTACAAAAAATTTGGCTTGTCGTGACTTAAGAGGAAGCAAAAGGAGGAGGAATAGGGGAAATATTAGTTGATTCATACATAAAAAAGTCAAATTGTAAAAGTACACATACCTTTTGATTGTTACGCCACCAAGGCACTTGTTAGTGACATCAACAGGAGTAGCAACAGTAGCCACTACAAAGGTGTCACAGACTGCAATAATGCAAGATCAATGAGCACACTGAAAACTACACCATTGCCTAGTCTGCGACTGGGGTGGAAAAGTCATTGGAGCTCCATGACTTGATCTTCTTGATGAAAGTTAGGCGATCTACACTTTCAGGGGACAACTGGATGTGCTTATCTGTCAGGACACTACCAGCAGCACTGAAGATGTTCCCAGAGAAAGTTGGCTGCCAGGCATGACAAAACCTCCAAGGCGTGACTGGTGAGCTTAAGACACTTCCATTTTTGAAGACCATAATGGAAAAGGTTGGAACCGCCCCCCATGGCATCAATATTGAGCTCTAGATACTCCTGCACAATTTTGTCCAATCGTTAACTTTGTGTCAGACTTGTACTCTGCTTTGCTGATGCACAGGATGGTCTAAAAAATGTGTGCCAGAACTAACAGAAATTGCTTCTGCTACTAAAACTGCTGCCGCTAATGTTTCTGCGATAACGACTCCACGTTAACGGGGTTGCAAGTCTACATGTGTGATGCCCACTGTGTGCCTCACTGCTGTCTTGAAGAATGCTACTCTTAAGTAGAGATGAGTGAACCTTTCAAAGTTGAGTTTATATCAAAGTAAAGGTAAGGTTTTGAAAAATAAATAGTATATTAACCCTTAAGGCCCTGTCACACGCAGTGATATCGCTAGCGATATCGTTAGAGAGCATACCCGCCCCCCGTCGTTTGTGCGTCACGGGCAAATCACTGCCCGTGGCACACAACATCATTAGGAGCCGTCACACGGACTTACCTGCCTAGCGATGTCGTTGTGGCTTTCTAAGGGGGCGGTTCGTGCGGCGTAAAGGCGTCAATAAACGGCCGCCCAATAGAAGCGGAGGCGCTGAGATGAGCGGCCGTAACATCCCGCCCACCTCCTTCCTTCCTCATTGCCAGCAGCCACAGGTAAGCTGTAGTTCGTCGTTCCCGTGGTGTCACATGTAGCGATGTGTGCTGCCTCAGGAACGACGAACAACCTGCGATCTCAACAATCAACGATTCTTTGAAAATGTGTCAACGATGGACGATTTGGTGAGTATTTTCCATCGTTAACGGTGGGTCGTTGGTGTCACACGCAATGACGTCGCTAATGATGCCGAATGTGCGTCACGGAATTTGTGACCCCGGCGATATATCGTTAGATACGTCGTTGCATGTGACGGGGCCTTTAAAATCATCAATTTTATTAGAATTTCTTAAAACATCAAAAAGACACACAATAACTAACCTAATGTGCACAGGTGAAAAAGGGAGGAGGGTTAAAGATAAAGCCCTAAAAATAGACCTCCCTCCTGTCCACTACCTCACGCGGGGGTTGGCACCCTAAAGGAAAACGATATGGCGCCCCCACTCCTCAACACTATCCTTAGCCTGCCCTAGAATACCCTAACGGCAGGTATGAAAGGTGCTCAAATCTAATAATAATAAAGTGCAAAAAGTGCTCAGTAAGGATAGCCAGTGAGATATGCTTAAAAAAGGATCGTGTATGCCTCAAATTGCCTCGTGCCCTAATTGCCTCACAATAATCATTTAGTGGGGTCAGGGGCAGGTGCTTTTGCAGAGGTTGGGTGGGGATGGGTTTGCCTAGTCAGAACATAAACCCTAATATCAATCTCCTAACTACCCCCTACCTCATGCGGGAGTAGGCACCCTGGTAATACACGATACAAAATGGTGCCCCCCTCCATGAGGGCTGTCCCTAAGAAGGCCCTAATGCACCCTAACAACAAATCATAACTATATAAAGTGCCTGTACTGAGGACTTAAAGTGCATATGACTCGCCCACCCCAGGGCTATGGGACATCCGGTGCAGGGCCGGACTAGTCCGGTGGTAGTCAGTGGTGGCTGGGCCCGGCTCCGTGGCCCTGGTGGGTGTCAGTAGAATATGTGGCTTGGTGAATAAAGTTGTGTTCGTGACGCCACCTGTGGTATGCGGCTATTAAGCCGCCGCTGCTGTGCGAGGCCTCCGGGATGGTGTTATGGCAGCAATGGTGGTACTGCTTCCCACAGGTGGAGCAATACCCGGGGCACAGTTGGTGCTTGTGAATGTCTATGCAGCTGAAATAACAGAGACCACTTCAAGGGTGCAGTTCAAGTTCTTTACTCACACTTCTTGTCACAGCTGTAGGGACCCTTGGACTGCTGGGACCACTGTCAGGGACCTCCGCCGTTTCTGGGTGATTCTGAGAGTGAAAGCCGGTACCCTTCTCTTAGTGTCTCTTTCTTCTGCTGTCTTCCTTAGCCTTGCCTTTGTTAGGATGGACCTGGCTTGGCCTCTACTACAGCCTCCAGGCTGGGGGGTCACCTGTCGGCTGATTACCCCTTTTCTGGAAGTCTGCTATGGGTTCTGGCCCTGGGAGTTTACAACGTTCCCTGGGCCTCGGTTTTTACTGTTTGGAGATGATTTTGCACTCCTCCAGTCTCTAGGGACCGTCCCCTGTTGCAGCTTGATCCCTCCACCGATGTTATTGTGGAACAGGCCACCGTAGCCTACAACTACCCGTGGCGCCTCTAGGACCTCTCCGTGGTACCTCTAGGACTGCCCGTGGTACCTCCAGGACTACCCGTGGCCCTGCGACTCCTTCTGTCTCCTACGTGGTGTCACCTGGACCTCTGGGTCCCAGGATCTTCACCAGGAAGCATCTCCTTCTGTTTCTCTGCTCCTGTCTGACTTGGAGCTTTCTTTCCTTCTTTCTTGTCTTTCTTTTCTCCTCCTTGCCTGCCTCCAGCAGGCCTCCTCCTCCCTCCTTTCTCTCGTTCTTCTTCTCCAACTACATGCTCACTCTCTCACTCCCTGAGGTAGACTAACTAAACTTGACCTTCCTCTCTGTGTCTGCTCTCAGATGGCTCCTCCCACCTCCCCAGTTGCTAAGCTGTACCCTATAGGAGCAGGGATGGGTCTTACGGCCCCTCCCAGCATGCAGCATGGGGGGGGTAACTGCCACTTTCCCTGGTCCCAGTATGTACCTAACAATGGGTGTAGTGTGGATTTACCAGGGGACCGGAGTTCACTCTCTTCCTCTCTCAGAATGGGGCATCACACCGCTGGATGGGGTGCAATGACCTGTGGCGACGGAAGCCTCAGGGGCGCCACACATAGTATATATGTATCAAATTAAACAACAGGTAGCTTTACTGAAATGCATTGATATATTGTAGCAGCATTTAAATCAATAAAGTCCCTGTGCTTATTAAAGGTGCATAGTACTAAGACAGAAAGGGGTACTCATCACTGATACAGCCAGATACACGATCCTCAGGTTTCCTTCATTTGAGGCAATATGAGGGAACCTACTTGGAGTCTCCACATTTCCAAAAATTAATGTCTGACAACAGGAAGTGGTAACAATTGGCATAGGCTACAAATAGTCGAACACAACAACATGGATGCGTGGGACTGGCCCTGTAACAAGGCATGAACCAGCATCTCTACCTTCACCAGAAACAGCAAGATGACAGAGAAGCGTAGGGTTGATGCTCACAGACCCTTGGCAGTATAAGCAAAACACAATTTGGAGATCCTATTAGAATCTCCACATTTCCAAAAATTAAAGTCAGACAACAGGAAAAGTGGCAACAATTGGCACAGACTACAAATAGTCGAATGCCACAACATGGATGCATGGGACCGCCCTTTAATATGGCCTGAACCAGCATTTCTACCTTCACCAGAAACAGCAAAATGACAGAGAAGCGTAGGGCTGGTGCTCCCAGACACCTGGCACTACAACATCGCCTTCTCTGCACAGTTTCTGGACTGGGATGGTAGAGTCACTGAACATGCACAACTTGTTCATCTTTAGGAAAGTTAGGCGGTTCCCTGAAAAATCCCCACAGGAAAATAGCCCACAGTAAAATTGCCCACGCGGAAAATTGTCCACGGGAAAAATGCCCACATGAAAATTGCCCACACAGAAAATTGCCCACACAGAAAATTGCCAACTGCAGCATCACAAAGTTTCAGATCTATGATATTTGAGGTGCAAGGTGAGGATGTTCACATGATGGGTGATCAGCTTGTGATTTACAGTGGACCTAGTGCAAAACTGCAAAAATGATGAAGATCTGTTGTTTGTAGCAGTCTGCCATTATCAGCAATAGATAGATACAGTCTGCTCTCAATCATCTCTCACTGATTCTGCCTTACTCCTCCCACCAGCCCAAAACAGCAGCACATGCAGAACCAGCAGCAGTGGGATCCAGAGGAGCAATCACTACTATCTGTACTCAGAAAAGTATCACTTTATTAATTGTTGAGTACCACCTTGTGTTCTTGCTGGGAATGTATGATATGTTTTTGCAGTGGTGCAACTAGAGTCCAATGGGGCCCAGTGTAAAATGTATACCTGTCCTCCCCTCACACACAATTTTCAGATGTATGGGCCCTTGTAGCATTCTAAATGCTATAAAGACTTATAAATCCCCCCCTTCATTATGTATTAAATCCCCCCATCCTAGTATATATGCCCATCATCTTGGGGAATATGTCTCCATCCTGGTTTATATGGTCCCCAATCCTAGTGTATGTGTCCCTGTTCTGCCCCTGATGCATAATGAAAAACAAAAACATTCTACTCACCTTTCCTCTGCTTCCACATCGGCTGGTGTCTTCTGCAACCACCGCACAGCCCAGCAGCTGACATCGAATTGTGCGCCACTGTCACGTGCCACTCCCTGTGGCTGCACCTCCAACTTCAGCTCACAGCCACTGTTACAGTAGCATGTATCGCAGTGCAGGGACTCGACAGGTCTCTGCAACACAATGCATATCATCTGGATCTGCGTCTTCAGTGCGGACGCAGATCAAGCAGAAGCAGGCACCAGAGCCGGCAGGCCCCTGTATACCCGTGCCTGGTCGTGACCTTGATCCCTGCGACCACAGTCATTACACCTCTGTTTATATGGAGACATATATACCAAGAAGGGGCATATATACCAGGATGGAGACCATGTTGACCATACATACCAGGATGGGGACCATATATACCAGGATGCGGACATATTCCCCAGGATGATGGGCATATATACCAGGATGGGGGACACTACTACATAATGAAGGAGGGGGGGGCAATTCATAAATTGGTAATTTTCTGTGTGGGCAATTTTCCATGTGGGCAATTTTTTGATTTGCATACTTCCCAGGGGACAATGCACCTAGGATTTCACTGTTTTGAGCACCTTTGCTGGCTGCTGGCAGTGTTTTCTCTGGCTAGTCTCCCCGAGATCAGTGATTGTTTTGTTTTGCTGGTCTACTAGGCATTGCTTCCACCTAGCCAGAATCCTACTCCACACTGATGAGGGGCAATACCCCGAAACAGCTGTCTGTGGATGGATACCTGGCTTTGGTATTTCCCTTGTCATATCTTTAAACTCGTCAAAGAGTTGGATACTGACTAAAAGAGCCACTTAATATGGTGGTTATGGTGGTCTCCTAAACAGAGCTACTCCTTGGCTAGGTCCTTCCTGGAAGGATATATGGCTATTTTCTCTGTCGAGACTCCTAACAGAGGCTCCACGGACCTTTTTTTATTTGCATACTTCCCAGGGAGCAATGCGCCTAGGATTTCACTGTGTTGAGCGCCTTTGCTGGCTGCTGGCAGTGTTTTCTCTGGCTGGTCTCCCCGAGATCAGTGATTGTTTTATCACATTTCTTGGGGAATACCTTTAATCATCCATTTGGTATTCAATATATATCTAGGCAGACATTTACTTGTATGGCAGGCATTTTGTATTTTCTAAAACATAACCAAAATATAGATTTTTTTTTATCTTTTTAACTCAGTTGTGTAATTCCTTCCATCTTAGTTTGCAGCTAATATTTTATTTAAACATATGCCCTAATGCTATGATTCCTTGTAAAAACTGTGACTACATTTTCTGAAACATTTTATAACTGTTAAGGGAAAAAGGAACTGTAATTACATTAAATTATAGTTTTACTTCCATATAAAATAATACAAGGACAACTGAAAATGACTCTTGGCTGACACAGGTAAACTTTGTACCTTGGCAGGTGTGTAACTTGGCAGGGCAATCGGCTTCATGTAACAGATAACGAACACGATGAAATAAACACTTGCTTTTCCAAGATAATACTACATTTATATATATACCGTATATATATATATATATATATATATATATATATATATATATACACACACACACACACACACACACCGTATTTTTCGGACTATAAGACGCACCGTTCCATAAGATGCACCCTGGTTTTAGAGGAGGAAAATAGGAAAATAAAATGTAAGCAAAAAATGGGGTCATGACACACTATTATGGGGCGAGGATCTGCTGCTGACACTGTTATGGGGGTAATGTCCCAAAATTCTCTACTAAGGTGCCCCAGCCTAGTAATAATCCTCCTGCCTTGTATATACAGTATATGTCCCTCATCCTGGTATAGCCCCCATCCTGCTATATACCATCATCCTGGCATATGGCCGCATCCTGCTATATACTAGCATATGGCCGCATCCTTCTATATACCCCATCCTGGCATATGGCCCCATCCTGCTATATACCTCCATCCTGCTATATTCCCCCATCCTGCTCATATACCCCCATCCTGCTCATATACTCCCATCCTGCTATATACCCTCATCCTGCTCATATATCCCCATTCTGCTCATATACCCCCATCCTGCTCATATACCCCCATCCTGCTCGTAATCTACCCCAATCCTGCTATATATCCCCATCGCGCTCATATACCCCCATCCTGCTAGATACCCCTATCCTGCTTATAATATACCCCCATCCTGCTATACACCCCCATCCTGATATACGGCCCGCATCCTGTAGCACATAAAAAAAAATAAACGTTTATACTCACCTTACCTCACTCCCTGCAGCATTGCTCCTCCTCCGTCTGTGTCAGTAGCAGCGCTGGAGTGTGGAGCCGGCCACGATCCCTGCAGCATCGCGATGTCCTCCTGTCTGTGCTGGCGGCGGTTGTGTGTGGACACATGCGCACAGCGATGATGTCATCGCTGTGCCCACCGCTAGTCTCCACACAGCCGGCGCCGGCACAGAGGAGGACATCGCGATGCTGCAGGGATCGTGGCCTGTGAGTTATACTGATTCACTGCACCTTGCGCTGATGATGATGCGCGGGGGGCAGTAAATACAGCCGCACATGATCACTCCAGGCTGTAGTTGCCAGGGGTGATCATGCGGGCAGGCTGTTTAATATGCACACATTCCCCGCCCATCACTCCGCCGATCTGTCAGCGCCGGCTTCAGCGCTGAGAGATGATGGGCGGGATGATGGGCGTGCATATTAAATGAGTGGATCCACGTGGTCACGGCAGACTGCTACAGCCTGCTCGTGTGGAGCCCCTGCTCACCTTCAGGT
This sequence comes from Anomaloglossus baeobatrachus, assembly GCF_048569485.1. Lineage (NCBI taxonomy): Eukaryota > Metazoa > Chordata > Amphibia > Anura > Aromobatidae > Anomaloglossus > Anomaloglossus baeobatrachus. The sequence goes on from NC_134353.1 coordinate 348,955,458, forward strand.
CGCCTCAGGGTCATCACGTGCTGGGATTCTTCTGGCAACAGGTATGTCAGGTTAACTTCAATAGGAATCGTGACGTCACTCTCGGTTTTGCGGTCAGGGGGTTACCGCCACTGCAGTTTAGCGAGTGTCTGGGGCTGATGATGTTTGCTGTCTGGTGTTATGGCCTCCCGAGAGTGAGGCTGGCCCTAGGGGCTCGGGTGTAGGTGTGTGTAGAATCATAGGTCACAGAAGAACTCACACACAGTCCAGAAATGTCTTTCAGGGTTTTTACTCACTTTTGCTGGTAGAGTGAGACAACCCGGGCGATGCTATGATGAACCAGGTGGAACTGGGTATCCCTCCGGCTGATATAGAGGTAACTCGCCTTCCTAGCACTTCTTGTTTCGGATAACCCCTAGCTTGCAGTATTGCAAGATTCACCCAGGGAAGTTGCGACTGCCTTTCTCCCCTTTCTGACCCGTTTGCTGACAGCATGGACCAAGGATAAGATGGCTCCAGGCTCGATCCTCCTTATGGGCCCCCTCATTGCTGTTTATGCTGCGGGTTCTGTGATGGTTGGTGTGGGACTTGTTGTCCACCCCACCGGCAGGTTTAGTAGGTAGTTAAACTTGAGCCTACTTCGGGAACCTGTTTCCCCTACGTGCCTAGTCCTCCAGAAGTCTCCGTACACGATCAGCTGGTTCCCTCAGTATCCTCCAGACTAGCTGATTTCCCCAGCGTCTTTCTCTCCAACTTGTGGTGACTGAACTCCCCCGCCAGCAGCCACTACAGGTGCAGGGTCTGACTAGTGTACTGCTCTTCAGCTCTACACTTCAGCTCAGACACGGCTGCTCCACTCCTTCTCCTCTGACTGCCACTGCACACTCCTTGTCTCCAGTCCCACTACCCACCACTAGCTGGAATGCGAGGGCTATGCCCCCTTCCTGGGTCTGCCCAGGGGTCCCCTCTAAGCTGTGTGTGTGTCCTGGGTACTTCGTGTCTGTGCATACACACCCTACTCAGCCTTTGGGATTACCTGTTTGTACTGACTCAGCATGGGTGCAGTACTCAGTGGAGCCTGACCAGGTCAGGGTCGCCAAACTCGTGCCGCCGGTGACCCACTCCACCGCAGCACCCTCATTCCCCACAGCCCTACATTCACACTATAAGACGCACCCCCCACTTTCCCCCAACATTTGGGGTAAAAAATTGCGTCTTATAGTCCGAAAAATACGGTATATATGTGACGCCCCTGCGGTAAACCAGGTGTCACCATAAGGTAACAACTCTGTAACAACCCGAATACTGTGTATCTGTACCAGTCCACACATACACTAGCCCACCAGGGCATTTGCACAGCTCACACATGGGATGGGAGACTCCTTCAGTACCAGATGACAGGGCTGGACACTGTAGATGACAGGCAGCCAACTGGGGGGAGGGAGAGACCTAAACCGGGGGGAGGAGCAAGTGACCTGAGGAGGGAAGAGAAGACAGACAGGAAGTGGAGTGCAGAGAGTCTGTGACAGGAGTCTGTGAGGAGAGTCTGACACAAGCAGCCAGGCAGTTCGGTAGACTGCACGGTGTGTGTGAGGAGAAGAAGCTGTTAGGGGACAGAGCAACCTGACAGCAGCTGACCAGAGCTTGGGTTGTGAGACCGGCCACTAAAAGGATGGACTCAGGAGAAGCGAGTGGATGAGTTCCTGGGACAAGAGGAACCCCAGGGACAAGACGCCCAGCACTTCACTGAAGTTCAGCACGCAAGGGGTGCAGATCTCCCAGGACAGGACAGACTTCAAGCATCCTGTTTATTCTGCAGACAGGTGGACTTTCATGCTACATCAGCCAAACACAAAGGGTCTGAGGCTAAGCGACAAAGAGGGAGCCGGGGAATACCCCTTAAACAGCTCACGTCGCCAGCGTTAGGACGAGACACCAGGAGGCCCTCCAGAAGCTCCAGGCTGGTGAGGACTTCCAAAGACTGACACGAGTGCAAGGTCGGGAAAGTGGCCCCCAGGTTAAATTGGTGCAGATTCCAGGAGGAAAGCACACCTGGTCCTGGCACGTCTCAAGGCAGCTTTTCCCAGGCTGTAAGTAAACCTGTTCAACTGCACTTAGTGACTGGACTCCCTTTTTTTTATTTTATCTTTATTTTCTTTTGCTCCACCGAGCCTCCCCCTGGGCACAGAGACCCGGATCTAAGCGGCTCGGGACGAACTGCTCTGGGGCACCAAAGCTCAGGGGAGCTGGCGTAGTTGGACTATCCCTTCTTAATGCGCACTATGGGGCCACGGAACCGGGCCAGGCCACGACTGCATAACCACTGGCTCAGCGACGGGTGCACAGGGAATGGATCGAGCTACTCCAATCCCTCGGGGTCCCGTGTGGGTGCTGCATATACATATGCCCAGGATAGTAACTGTCTCTCTGTCTCTCTCCCAGTCTGTCTGTGTGTCGCTAACGGCGAAATGGCTGTCTGTGGATGGATACCATGTTTGGTATAGGTGGTCTCCTTGACTGGAGACTGCCCTTCCCGTGGTTGTTCCTTCCCGGTGAAAGACCTGGCTAGTTTCCTGCCAGCGTTGAGAAACATGTGATGGTGTCTCCGCGGCTTTCTCATTTGCATACTTCCCAGGGGGCTTTGCTCTAGAATCACTGCGTTGAGAAACACGTGATGGTGTCTCCGCAGTGGATATGTTGATCTCCCTAGGGTCAACAATGCTTGCTTAAGTTGTCTGTGTGTCGCTGTCTGTCTGTCTCTTTCCTTGTCTGTCTATGTCTATGTCTCCATCTGTCTGTCTATTTCTATCTCTCTGTTTGTCTTTGTATCAGTTTATCTGTCTCTATCTCTGTGTCTGTCCGTCTCTCTCTATCTCTGTGTCTGTCTCTATGTCTGTGTCTGTCTATCTCTCTCTTTCCCCATCTGTCTCTGTGGAGATACGGGGCTCAGTGGGTGCTCTCGTCCACTAAAACCCGCCGCCTTTAGAAAGACTGCATGGCTCAGGGCTCATCCCAACTGAACGCCGGCCTCCTTAACCATGGGCGTAACACTACTCAGACAACACAGGGTGAGGGAACCACAATAATTAGACTTTATTGGATCCCCAAACAATTAACGGCACATAACACATAACCAGCAAAACACAAATGTAACAGGCAACAGAGTCTCACCCTTCCGCTGGCTCACCAGGGATTTAGAATGTCCATGCCTCAGAGGTTCCAGGGCTATTTACTCCAATCCAGCAGCACCCCGCTTTTGGCGGGCACCCGCCGAGAAAGGAATAATGCCAGATTTAGGAAGCTGTCTGAGGTCTGCAAAGTCTGTAACAGGTGACTGAACTGTCCCAACCTGAGTGTCCTCCTAGGTAGTCCTGGTATGATGTTACAATCCTGGCAGCCAGAGTTGAAATTCCTAGGCTGTGGATATGGTCTCCAACCGGAACCGGAGTCCCTAGATTGAAGCCATAAGATATCCTGATCCTCTAGTCAGCTCCTAAGAGCTTAGACTGGATCCATCAGCATCCCACCTGGTGGCTTAAAGAAATCCCTTTTATAGCCACAGCCTTCCACTTGGATACACTGCGTCCTCATCGGATTGGTTGGACAAGATTGCTTTTCCCATTGGATGAATTTCAAGCTGCATGGATAATGTTCATTTAAATGGTGTGCATAGAAAGACTGAGGATATCTACATGAAGTCTGCAAGTCACAGACTCGACAATGGCCACTAAGGTAATCACATTAGCAATACACAACTACAATACAATGATTACTGGAAGAGTCTAGAGAAACAATACGTCTGGCTTTCAGTGGCCAACACAATTACATGAGTCAACAAGAGTCTTGTAAAAACAATGAGGGACTTATCCCCCGTCTATAAACAATCTATCATCCTGTCAGGCTGAATTTTAAGAAACTTTAATCCATGAGAGTCCATGTCGTCACAGTCTCTTTCCAGGTCTGTCTCTTGCTCCGTCTATCTCTTTCCAGGTCTGTCTCTTTCCAGGTCTGTCTCTTTCCTCGTCTATCTCTTTCCAGGTCTGTCTCTTTCCCCGTCTGTCTCTTTCCCTGTCTGTCTCTTTCCCCGCCTGTCTCTTTCCCCGTCTGTCTTTGTCTGTCTCTTTGTCTGTCTCTTTCCCCATCTGCCACTTTTCAGGTATCTCTTTCCTCATCTGTCTCTTTCCTCATCTGTCTCTTTCCAGGTCTGTCTCTTTCCAGGTCTGTCTCTTTCCAGGTCTGCCTCTTTCCCCGCCTGTCTCTTTCCCCGTCTGTCTTTGTCTGTCTCTTTGTCTGTCTCTTTCCCCATCTGCCACTTTTCAGGTATCTCTTAACTCATCTGTCTCTTTCCTCGTCTGTCTCTTTCCAGGTCTGTCTCTTTCCAGGTCTGTCTCTTTCCAGGTCTGCCTCTTTCCAGGTCTGCCTCTTTCCCCATCTGTCTCTTTCCCCATCTGTATTTGTCTGTCTCTCTGTCTGTCTCTTTCCTCGTCTCTCTTTTCAGGTATCTCTTTCCTCATCTGTCTCTTTCCTCACCTGTCTCTTTCCAGGTCTGTCTCTTTGCCCGTCCGTCTCTTTCACCGTCTGTCTCTTTCCCCATCTGTCTCCTTCCCCATCTGTCTTTGTCTGTCTCTCTGTCTGTCCCTTTCCCCGTCTGTCTCTTTTCAGGTATCTCTTTCCTCGTCTGTCTCTTTCCCCGTCTGTCTCTTTCCCAGTCTGTCTCTATCCCAGGGAGGCACGGTGGCTCAGTGGTTAGCACTGCAGCTTTGCAGCACTGGGGTCCTGGGTTCCAATCTCACCAAGGACACCATCTGCAAGGAGTTTGTATGTTCTCCCCGTGTTTGCGTGGGTTTCCTCCGGGTACTCCGGTTTCCTCCCACACTTCAAAGACATACAGATAGGGAGTCTAGATTGTGAGCCCCAATGGGGACAGTGTTGCCAATGTATGTAAAGCGCTGTGGAATTAATAGCGCTATATACAGTTAGGTTCAGAAATATTTGGACAGTGACACAAGTTTTGTTATTTTAGCTGTTTACAAAAACATGTTCAGAAATACAATTATATATATAATATGGGCTGAAAGTGCACACTCCCATCTGCAATATGAGAGTTTTCACATCCAAATCGGAGAAAGGGTTTAGGAATCATAGCTCTGTAATGCATAGCCTCCTCTTTTTCAAGGGACCAAAAGTAATTGGACAAGGGACTCTAAGGGCTGCAATTAACTCTGAAGGCGTCTCCCTCATTAACCTGTAATCAATGAAGTAGTTAAAAGGTCTGGGGTTGATTACAGGTGTGTGGTTTTGCATTTGGAAGCTGTTGCTGTGACCAGACAACATGCGGTCTAAGGAACTCTCAATTGAGGTGAAGCAGAACATCCTGAGGCTGAAAAAAAAGAAAAAATCCATCAGAGAGATAGCAGACATGCTTGGAGTAGCAAAAGCAACAGTCGGGTACATTCTGAGAAAAAAGGAATTGACTGGTGAGCTTGGGAACTCAAAAAGGCCTGGGCGTCCACGGATGACAACAGTGGTGGATGATCGCCGCATACTTTCTTTGGTGAAGAAGAACCCGTTCACAACATCAACTGAAGTCCAGAACACTCTCAGTGAAGTAGGTGTATCTGTCTCTAAGTCAACAGTAAAGAGAAGACTCCATAAAAGTAAATACAAAGGGTTCACATCTAGATGCAAACCATTCATCAATTCCAAAAATAGACAAGCCAGAGTTAAATTTGCAGAAAAACACCTCATGAAGCCAGCTCAGTTCTGGAAAAGTATTCTATGGACAGATGAGACAAAGATCAACCTGTACCAGAATGATGGGAAGAAAAAAGTTTGGAGAAGAAAGGGAATGGCACATGATCCAAGGCACACCACATCCTCTGTAAAACATGGTGGAGGCAACGTGATGGCATGGGCATGCATGGCTTTCAATGGCACTGGGTCACTTGTGTTTATTGATGACATAACAGCAGACAAGAGTAGCCGGATGAATTCTGAAGTGTACAGGGATATACTTTCAGCCCAGATTCAGCCAAATGCTGCAAAGTTGATCGGACGGCGTTTCATAGTACAGATGGACAATGACCCCAAGCATACAGCCAAAGCTACCCAGGAGTTCATGAGTGCAAAAAAGTGGAACATTCTGCAATGGCCAAGTCAATCACCAGATCTTAACCCAATTGAGCATGCATTTCACTTGCTCAAATCCAGATTTAAGACGGAAAGACCCACAAACAAGCAAGACCTGAAGGCTGCAGCTGTAAAGGCCTGGCAAAGCATTAAGAAAGAGGAAACCCAGCGTTTGGTGATGTCCATGGGTTCCAGACTTAAGGCAGTGATTGCCTCCAAAGGATTTGCAACAAAATATTGAAAATAAAAATATTTTGTTTGGGTTTGGTTTATTTGTCCAATTACTTTTGACCTCCTAAAATGTGGAGTGTTTGTAAAGAAATGTGTACAATTCCTACAATTTCTATCAGATATTTTTGTTCAAACCTTCAAATTAAACGTTACAATCTGCACTTGAATTCTGTTGTAGAGGTTTCATTTCAAATCCAATGTGGTGGCATGCAGAGCCCAACTCGCGAAAATTGTGTCACTGTCCAAATATTTCTGGGCCTAACTGTAAATTAATAAAATTATTAATTAATTATTATTATCGCAGTCTGTCTCTATCCCCGTCTGTCTCTTTCCCCGTCTGTTTCTTTCCCCGTATGCCTGTCTCTGTTTGTCTCTTTCTTTGTCTGTCTCTATCTCTCTGTTTCTTTCCCATATGTCTCTTTCCAGGTCTGTCTCTTTCCCAGGTCTGTCTCTTTCCCTGTCTGCCTGTCTCTGTCTGTCTCTTTCCTTGTCTGTCTCTATTTCTCTGTCTCTTTCCTCGTCTGTCTCTATCAAGGTCTGTGTCTTTCCCCATCTATCTTTCTCTGTCTCTCTGGCTGTCTCCTTTTTCCCTGTCTGCCTGTCTCTGCCCCGGTCTGCATGTCTGTCTGTCTCTTTCCCCATCTGTCTCTTTCCAGGTCTGTCTCTTTCCAGGTATGTCTCTGTCTGTCTCTTTCCCCATCTGTCTCTGTCTGTCTCTTTGACCGTTTGTCTCTCTCTGTATCTTTCCCTGTCTGTCTCTATCTCTCTGTCTCTTTCCCTGTCTGTCTCTGTCTCTCTCTGTCTGTCTAGCTCTGTCTGTCTCTGTCTCTCTCTGTCTGTCTAGCTCTGTCTCTCTCTGTCTCTCTCTATCCGTCTCCCCACCGACATCTTATTACCTCACATATAAGCTTCTAATACTATGAATGTCTTTTGGTCCTATAGCAACCAATCACAGCTCCTACTAATAACCTGTAGTTCCAGGCTCCATTTACTTTAAAGGAGGCATGTTTTTTGGAGAGTAACTGTAAAGCGCGGGGTTACATATTGCTGTCAAAACATAGTCTACAACGTTCCCTGGGTCACATGAGGTGTCTGTGCAAAATTTCGTGATTGTAAATGTGACGGTGAGGATTCCTTTAGCGGACACACACACATGCACTCACACATGCATACATAGATACATACACACATACAGTACATACACACATACAATATATACAGTACAGACCAAATGTTTGGACACACCTTCTCATTCAAAGAGTTTTCTTTATTTTCATGACTCTGAAAATTGTAGATTCACATTGAAGGCATCAAAACTATGAATTAACACATGTGGAATGAAATACTTAACAAAAAAGTGTGAAACAACTGATAATATGTTATATATTCTAGGTTCTTCAAAGTAGCCACCTTTTGCTTTGATTACTGCTTTGCACACTCTTGGCATTCTCTTGATGAGCTTCAAGAGTTAGTCACCGGAAATGGTCTTCCAACAGTCTTGAAGGAGTTCCCAGAGATGCTGAGCACTTTTTGGCCCTTTTGCCTTCACTCAACGGTCCAGCTAACCCCAAACCATCTCGATTTGGTTCAGGTCTGGTGACTGTGGAGGCCAGGTCATCTGGCGTAGCACCCCATCACTCTCCTTCTTAGTCAAACAACCCTTACACAGCCTGGAGGTGTGTTTGGGGTCATTCTCCTGTTGAAAAATAAATGATGGTCCAACTAAACGCAAATCGGATGGATTAGAATGCCACTGCAAGATGCTGTGGTAGCCATGCTGGTTCAGTATGCCTTCAATTTTGAATAAATCCCCAACAGTGTCACCAGGAAAGCACCCCCACACCATCACACCTCCTCCTCCATGCTTCACGGTGGGAACCAGGCATGTAGAGTCCATACGTTCACCTTTTCTGCATCATACAAAGACATGGTGGTTGGATCCAAAGATCTCAAATTTAATTTAGACTCATCAGACCAAAGCACAGATTTCCACTGGTCTAATTTCCATTCCTTGTGTTCTTTAGCCCAAACAAGTCTCTTCTGCTTGTTGCCTGTACTTAGCAGTGGTTTCCTAGCAGCTATTTTACCATGAAGGCCTGCTGCACAAAGTCTCATCTTAACAGTTGTTCTAGAGATGTGTCTGCTGCTAGAACTCTGTGTGGCATTGACCTGGTCTCTAATCTGAGCTGCTGTTAACCTGCGATTTCTGAGGCTGGTGACTCAGATAAACTTATCCTCTGCAGCAGAGGTGACTCTTGGTCTGCCTTTCCTGGGGCGGTCCTCATGTGAGCCTGTTTCTTTGTAGCATTTGATGGTTTTTGCCACTGCACTTGGGGACACATTCACAGTTTTCCCAAGTTTTTGACTGACTGAGCTTTGTTTCTTAATGTAATGATGGCCACTCATTTTTCTTTACTTAGCTGCTTTTTTCTTGCCATAATACAAATTCTAACAGTCTATTCAGTAGGACTATCAGCTGTGTATCCACCAGACTTCTGCACAACACAACTGATGGTCCCAACCCCATTTATAAGGCAAGAAATCACACTTATTAAACCTGACAGGGCACACCTGTGAAGTGAAAACCATTTCCGGTGACTACCTCTTGAAGCTCATCAAGAGAATGCCAAGAGTGCGCAAAGCAGTAATCAAAGCAAAAGGTGGCTACTTTGAAGAACCTAGACTATACAACATATTTTCAGTTGTTTCACACTTTTTTGCTAAGTAGTTCATTCCACATGTGTTAATTCATAGTTTTGATGCCTTCAATGTGAATCTACAATTTTCAGAGTCATGAAAATAAAGAACACTCTTTGAATGAGAAGGTGCGTCCAAACTTTTGGTCTGTACTGTATATATTGGTCCCTCCAGTGTATATTTCTATTTTTGCGAGTATATTTCTTTTTTTGCACTTCTATGACCCAACTTGGGTTATGAATGTTGTTACTATTGAAAACACCCGCTATGATTGAATTAGGGAAATGCATCAGTATGATGCTTATAGCTCTTGTTTTGATGACAAGTTTCCAAACCAGAAAATAATTTGTTATTAAAACCCCATGTACATGTATAACAGGGATTAATGAATACTAGAGGATATTAATTCTGAAAGGTTTGCTACGATTCTGTGTTTATTGCTTTAGGTTTGTTTTTGTTACGTTGTTTCTGTATTTACACTGGCCTAATGTTAAGACCTAAAACTCAGTTTATAAAGTATCACTTGCTGCTTAGTCGAGATATAAAAGAGCATGCCCTCTCTGCACTTCCTGTTTATTAAAGAGGTCGAGACTATGCCAGGAAGGCTCAGACGTGTAGAAAAAGTTAGCTGAGTTCACATAACGCTGAAGCCAAGGAACTAAAGAGAAATAGCATACTTGTCGACTAGAAATCACATCATGAGAAGTAGATGTGACATTGAAAGCCATGATAAAACACTGCACTCCGCCAACCACGGTACCTCTATCAAAATACAGGTCTACCACCCATTTTACTCCAACAGTGGGAAAGGAGATTGAAATACGAAACCCCTATTTGTAGACTGCCCATATCCATTAATGTTGCATGTTCCTTCAAAGTCTTGAGTTCATTGAGATATTGCTCAGGATTTTATTCATACCATGTACTAGAGATGAGCATGTCAATCTGTCGAATCGACTTTGAATTTAATTTCCAGAAATTGGGCACCCCTGGTCAAAAATACTGTTATTGTGAGTAGTTAAGCAAGATATATATATATATATATATATATATATATATATATATATATATATTCATATATATATATATATATTTTTTTTTAAATATGATGAATTACAAAAAGGAAAATGGACCTATGAAAAAGTTTGAGCACCCTTGGAGATTTGTGTGCTCAGATAAGATTGACCAATATTTTCTACCTTAATTAGCCTGTTATTGTTAGGGCTTGTTCACTATCATAGTTAGAAAAGGCCAGGTGATGCAAATGTCCCAGCTTTATAAAAACCCAGCCTCCTATAACCTTGTGCCAAAAAAAACAGCAGCCAAGGGTTCTTATAAGCAGCTGCCTAGCACTCTGAAAATGAAAATAGTCTTATAGGTCTGATAGCCTTCCCCACAAAGCAGGGGAAGGCTATAAGAAGATATCAAAGCGTTTTTAAGTTGCCCTTTCCTCTGTTTGAAATGTATTTAAAAAATGACAGTTAACAGGAAGAGTGAAGGTCAAGATAAGGTCTGAAAGACCAAGCACAATTTCTGTGAGCGTGTGAGAGATGCTTGTAGGATTGCTAGAGAGTCAAATCAGAACAACCAGTTTGACTGGAAAAGACCTTCAGGAAGATTTAGCAGATTCTGGAGTTATGGTACACTGTTCTACTGTTCACAGACACCTGCACAAATATATGGCCTTCATGGAAGAGTCATCAGAAGAAAACCTCTCCTGGGTCCTCACCATATACTTCATAAGGCTGCAGTGACTATTTTGTACCACCGTTGTAATGCTTTTTGGGGGTTGAATTGCAAATATGCCAGTTTAGTGGCCATACATTGTGCCCAACTTGTGTTTTCGGCCATATGTACACCTAAAATGATGGGACACTGCTGCAAAGAGACAAGATGGAGTCCAAAGTGACTCCATTTGACTCATTACAATGAGTGGTTCCATTGGTAGGCTTGTCTGAGTTGCGGTTTTTGAGATTTCCATGGAAACCCCAACATAACTAATTTTCAATCCATCAAGTACACCTTTTTCTGTTACATAGACCCCTAAACCATTGAATCCTAGGGTCTAAGGACTATATTACACGAAAAGCTGTCTTGAGTTGATTTTTTGCAAGAGATGAATAGTAATGTATGGTTCTTGGAGGACATGATGCCAGAGAAGATAGAGAACACCATTGAATTATAAAACCATAGTGGTATTGAATACTGTCAGTGTTAGTAGCCATTTAAGCCAGGTCAAAAATTAGGGTGTGAATCAGACAAGGTGGGGGGCAAAGAGCACTGGCCATTTCACACACAGAGTCACATGTCATCAAATCAAGGAGCTGGTGGAGGGAGGAAGAGGATTCTGTGGTAGATAAAAGATGTTAACCAGATAGGTGACAAGGTGACATGCTTTAAAAAGATCTTATGGGGCCACATTTTTCTGCTTTCAGCTCTGTAGTAGGTTACACCACTTGTGTTGTGGTAGCATGTCATATGTGCAGACTTCTCGTGTGTGGGAGTTCATTTGTAAGCTGCCACAAGACAATTCCATTGTTTAACATTCACTTTCCGTTAGCCAGGTAAGTTGAAGTCAATTAGACATTAATAGGTATGAGTGAACCTGAACGGTAAGGTTTGGCGTTCATAACGGACACCTTGTACCTGGAGCTCGAACTCGAATACAAAATTTTCACAAAAGTTTGAAGTTTGGGTGTTGTTTGTACAATATGCTAATAAAGTTTGTTGAAACAAGTTTTTTGGCATGGGGAGCATGTCCGCTGCTGTGAACAAAATAAATAAATAAAAAAACATGGAGTCATCCCTATTTTTGATGACCATTGCAGGTAAAGCAGAGAGAGGGGAATTGCAGCCTTCAGCTGTCTGCTGTATCTTGACTGGTTATCAAAAATTGTTTTTTTTTAAATTATTTGTTTAAATAATTAAAAAAAAAAAAAAAGTGTGGTGGGGTCCCTTCTTTTCTTGATTAACAGCCAAGGTAAAGCAGACAGCTGGGGGCTGGTATTGTTGACCTGGAAAGGTCCATGGTTATTTGGCACTCCCCAGCCTAAAAATTGCAACAGAAGTTTTGTATTCAATATTGAGTATTAGAGCCATTTTTAGAATTGATGACACATTTTTGGAATGCTATCAAGTTATTCATGTTTGTCTAAGGAATGTTCTGCCTTTGTGAATGCACTTTGGCATTCAAATTAGCAAGATCCGCTGCTGGTAGCTCTTTTTGCAATTGCTGACCAATATAGTCCCTTAAAGTGCTTGATTGGGCAAAATTCTGGAGACGCTGCAGACCATGGAAGCACCCATGGAAAGGTATTTCAAATTTCTTCCTAATACTTTTCACCACTCAGGCTACATATAGTCTTTCTCATTTACAGTGTTTTGCACATACAGGTCTAGTCTGTGTATTAGCCACCTTAGCTTCCCGTCAATTGTAAATGATTCCGGACTTTATTTTACCACCAAACTACATGGGTCTATTGCTTTAATATTTATCTACTAGCTATTATTTTGGTGTAAAATATTTCTCATTACTATACTATTCTGTCTTATTAATAAGCTACTTAAAGGGAATCTGTCACCAAGTCTTTGCCACCTAATCTGAGAGCAGCATAATGTAGGGGCAGAGATCCTGATTCCAGCAATGTGTCACTTACTGGAGTGCTTAGTGTGGTTTTGATGAAATCACTGTTTAATCAGCAGTAGATTATCATTAGAGAACTATTTAGTGTGATGCCAGGTAGTCCAGCATATTCATGAGCTCTGTATAACTGCTAGACCTGCAGCAGAGAAAGCATTGATTTTATCAAAATGACAGCAAACAGCTCAGTAAGGGACACATCGCTGCAATCAGGTCTCTGTCTTGACATTATGCTGCTCTCAGATGGGGGAGCAAAAACCTAGTGACAGATTATTTTTAAGTTAATCAAGCTGAAGTTTACTTACTCCGATTGACGTAAGTCTGAGTTTACTAACTGACCAATGGATAAAATAAATTAGAAACATAAAAGCAGTAACTCCAAATAAAATGATCAATGCTAAAGACTTGGCCAATAGATGACTGTTATGCTTGGTATGGGGGAATATTAGATGAAAGGTGAAAGGGGGAGAGAGAAACCCTGTCTTCTAGAGAAGGGAAGATGGTGACCGCTAGTAAAACCTACCGCTGGCCCATGATTCACATGAAATTTCTAGGTAGGTACTGCATCTATGCACCGATCAAGATACCTAGGCACTGGCTGACCCTGAAATAGGCCCTAGGTAGTGACTGGACAGGATGAGCATAAGTCAACCCCACTAAGTCCTAAAGAATACACAGGGAAAACGAACAGGAATGCAAACTGATAACTTATCTGCAAGATGACTTTGATAGAATGACGGTAAGGCACACGGGGAATACTGCGATCCTTGCATGACACTTGGCTCACGCTGGCAGCACAGCGAGATCCGAGTGTCATGCGAGTGTCACTGCGACTGAGGTCCGATCGTGCGATTGGACCACAACGGCTGAGGGCGGCCCAGCTCTGAGGAGAGGAGGGCCGGCACTGAGGAGGAGAGGGAGGGATTTATCTCCTTCTCTCCTCCGTTGCCGGCTATTGCCATTTTCGCTCTGCTCTCGCGGTACACCGGTGTACTGCGAGTGCAGTGCGATTTTTCTCTCATCCTATAGACTCGAATGGATGCAAGAGAAACAAGGATATTTTCTCGGTCCAATTAGGGCTGTGAAAATAATTGCTCTGGCACATAGGCTAATATTAGTCCGAGTGGAATGCAATGTTTTATCGCATTCCACTCGCTCCGAATTTCATGCCGTGTGTCTAAAGGGCACTTTACACACAGCAACATTGCTAGCGATGTCGCTGGTGAAAGCACCCACCCCTGTCGGTTGTGCGTCATGGGCAAATCGCTGCCCATGGCGCAGAACATCGCTAGGAACGGTCACACATACTTACCTGCCTGGCGACATCGCTGTGGTCAGCGAACCACCTCCTTTCTAAGGGGGCAGTTCGTGCAGTGTCACAGTGACGTCACTAAGCGGCCGCCCAATAGAAGCAGAGGGGCGGAGATGAGTGGGTGTAACATCCCGTCCACCTCTTTCCTTCCTCATTGCTGGCGGCCGCAGGTATGGTGATGTTCATCGTTCCTGCGGTGTCACACATAGCGATGTGTGCAGCCGCAGGAACGACAAACAACCTGCGTCCTGCAACAGCAACGATAATTGGGATTAGAACGATTCGTCAATGATCAACGATAAGGTGAGTAATTTTGATCATTAACGGTCGTTCGTGCGTTTCACACGCAACAACGTCGCTAACGAAGCCGGATGTGAGTCACAAATTCCATGACCCCAATGACATCTCGTTAGCGATGTCGTTGCGTGTAAAGTGGCCTTTAGGCCTAATATACAACAACGTGTTTTGACAGGAGGTTTCAAGCTGACTGCTTGCAATCTGGACAGCATAGGTGTAAATTCTATCGACGACAATAAATCAAGGGGAAATGCAGGTATATATAAACATAGGGAGTGGGGATAAGAATTTGCAGCTGAGCTGCTAAGATATCCATAGGGTTCAAAAGGGAATGAGTTAATTAACACTAACAGGGAAGATACATGGAACTCCATTCACACCAAGGAAGAAAGAATGAAATACCAAGGAGCAAATTGTGCAGCCAAACGCAGCGACCTTCTACAGCCGAACATCATAGGGTTGTCTATCAACTTTGACACACCTGTGACAATGACTTGTCGAAAAAAAGTCACACATTTTCACAACTTAGTCACAATTTAACAACCATGAAGAAAATATATTGGGAAGAATTTATTAAGCCTTTTAATAAATTATTCACTACTGTGGGAGCACCAGATAAGTCAAATAAACAATATGCATGGACTGGTGTAGATTTGCACTATGACTTATGCCAATTTGTGGATTTTAAAAAATTCAGTTTCCCCAGGGGGGAATAGTTCAAACACCATGTAGCACAGCATCAGAAGGTACTCCCAACAGCTTTTTTAAAAAAATTGGTAGCATAAGCAACAGGGCATAACATGCCAAGGAGTTTAATAAATTGAGTTTCCCCAGGGGGGAATGGTTCAAACACCATGTAGCACAGCACCACAAGGTACTCCAAAAGCTAACAACAGCTTTTTTTAAAAAAATTGGTAGGATTTGCAACAGGGTATAGCATGCCAAGGAGCTAAAAAAAATTCTGATTCCGCAGGGGGCCATGTGTAACACACCGTGGAGCACAGCATCAATAAAGAACACAAATAGAGACTGCCTGACCAATTGTTCTAGACAGTGTAACCTCAACAGTAGAGTTGAGCGCGGTTCTAGGTTCGTGGTTCTCCAGTTCGCGGCTCGAGTGATTTTGGGGGCTGTTCTAGATCGAACTAGAACTCGAGCTTTTTTGCAAAAGCTCGATAGTTCTAGATACGTTCGATAATGGTTCTAGCAGCAAAAAAACAGCTAATTCCTAGCTGGCTTTCCGCTGTAATAGTGTAAGTCACTCTGTGACTCACACTATTATGACATTTCAGTGTATAGTGTGCGGGAACAGCGCATTCAGATCACTGCTGTATGGATAATGGCGATCGCCATTTTTTTTTTTTTTTTCTTGTCTTCCTTCCCTAAGCGCACGCGTGTAGTGGGGAGGGCCAGCATGTCAGCCAATCCCAGACACACACACAGCTAAGTGGACTTTTAGCCAGAGAAGCATCGGCATGTGTGATAGGATGTCCATGTCACATGTCCCTGCATTATAAAACCGGACATTTTCCTCCAGCACGCCATTATCTGCCTTCTGCATCCTTGGTGTCAGACATCACTGGCGCAGCTCCGTCCTGAGTCCTATCGCCGATACTGCTGTATGTGTGTCGCCCTGGGCAAGCCAGGGGACACAGGTAACAACACACACACACCCCACATTCCCTGCAGGTACACCAGCTAACCCACAAATCCTTGTTGCCTTCCTCCAGAGGCTGATGATTCACACCAGGGGGTGGGCCAGGCGGTTGGCTCCGCCCACCGAGGAGGTCACAGCTCTGGAGGCGGGGAAAACCAGGCAGTCAGCTCAGGGACGAGCTTGAGTAAACAACGGAGTTTAGCCCAGGCAGGGCTTGTGTGAGGAGTGAGCAGAGAGACGAGCTTGTGAAACCAGCGAGTGTAGCTCAGGAGGGAGCTAGAGTGGAGTGAAACATCAGTGAAAGTGACAGAAAGCCTGAAGTTAGTCTGTGGCTGTGTGCCCAGACGGAGTCAGCAAGGTCAGCAGACGGTGGGAAGGTCTGCAGTGGGACTGTCTGGAGGTTGCTGGAAGGACCACGGAGGCTGTGTGTACCCGGGGGTCTGGAGCAGTATACAAAGGGCAGTCAGCACCAAGGCAGGGGCTTTTCGGATCCCGGCAAGGCTTGGAGTCGCTGTAAATTGCCAAATCCGTTAGTGAAGGGGACGTAGATCCCCCAACAAGCAAGTCCTGATTGACGGCAAAGGTCCAACCACAACGGGGAAACACCGCCACCGCCAAGGCACCAGTTTCCCAGGGCCGGCGCCTGTGGGCAAAGTGTGGAGCTCCTCCGGCACAGATTGTAGTCGGGGAGCGGGTAACCGGTGGGAATCCACCGCTACCAAACAGACATTTCAAAGGTGCAGGGAAGAGACCGTCACCGCTAACTGCAGGGAACCGCAGCACCGTGAACCGTCCGAGAAACCCGTCCAACCAGCCGTTTGTTTACCGAGAACTGTGTCGTGTTTACTGGCTGAGTGAGTACCTCAGTGCCGCAGGGCACAGCGCTGCCCCTGCGCCCCTGCACCCCATTGGGCCCCGGGATCACCAACCCCTACCCACGGAGGGACTACACAACAACTGGCTGCCTCACCATCCCCGGGATCCCCATATAGAGCAGCGGTGGTGTACACTCAATCACCACAACCGTGGGTGGCGTCACGGACAATAAACAATCTCCCCAACCAAAATCCCCTTTTCACTCACGGGCGAGGAGTGCCGCTCGAGAAGCCCCCGGGATCCGGCCCACCGCTCGAGCCACCACTGAGCAGCAGCCGCCGGACCCGAGCAGAAGGGGTGAGCGTGGTGTGCCGACACCCTCCTCCCCGTTCGCGACAACTTGGCGTCACGAACAGGATCTTACCGCTCTGCCGTCTGGTACAGGTGCGCCTTGTTACCGCCGGAGGTATCCGGCAGAAAAATTTCAGAAGCCGCCATCTTTGGCGCGAAAAGTTCCCGCTCGAGCGTCTTCTCGAGCAGTAGAGGCACGAAGGCCAAAACCCCGCCCCGAGAGAGGAGGGGCCGAAAAGAGCTAAGGGGGACGCGATGGCGGCTGGACGCATGTAGCTGCGGCTATAAAAGCAGGGACGCCAGGACTCTGCAAATATACCGTTCCTGGAAGAGAAAGCCATCATGTGGATGCCGTCCCGCGACGCCGTAGCCCCCGCGCCTGGAACCGCGGCGTGGGTGGAGATCCGGACCGCGCAGCTCTACCAACGGCTGCAGGTGAAGATGCAGCTCCTCATGGAGGAGTGGGAGGCCGACATGGCGGACGTTGTAGCCACCGTGCGGAGACGCGAGGAGGAAGCGGAGAAAGGGAGGGTGAGTGACCCACGTCCCGATGCCCTGGAAGGGCCGGTCATCGCGGCTGCGGGGCCCGGTCCAAGCCCTCTCCCTTCGCTGCCTCCCTCGCCACCCGTCCCGGAGGCCGTGACCCCGCCACTAGGCCTGCTACCACCGCAACCGGTAGCAGTACCCAGTGTCCCCGCCCAGGCGGGCCGACCTGTAGCCGGAGCCCGCGGCATACCGGAGGTGTTACCGTGGAAGATCCCGAAGGTTGAACCGGAGGCATCCCCCGAGAAGTTCCCCGAGCCGGAGCCGATGACCCGCTCCTAGCCGAAGGCCCAGCAGCGGAAAGCCCCTATGCCCATCCCCCACACCTCGGCTGAGGTAGCGCCGGGTTGTTGCTGCAAGGCAGCGCCCAAGGCCAAGACACCGCGGGACATGCCGCCCAGATTCCTGACAGTGGGCAACGTCCAGGATGTCCCGCGGGGCCCGATCCGTGCGCCGGCGCTGGCGGCAGCGCCGTATTGGGATAGGGAGCCGGTACCGCTGGGCCTGGAGATCGCCGAGAGGGAGCGGAAGAAGGCCGAGCTGGTGGCCCGAGCTATCCGAGAAAAAGAAAATCTCCGCCAGGCCACGTTCCGTGTCCGGGGCCCGTTGTACGAGGGGCAGGTGAGGCGGTTTGATGTCCGCCGGGGCTACGGGTTCATCTACGAGCCGGGCCTGGAGGCCGAAGTGTTTGTAGCCCGGCGGGATGTGAATGCCCACCTGCCTGAGGAGCATCCCGGCCGCAACCTAATGCCGGGAGACCTTGTTCGGTACACCCGACACTGCGGAGAGAGGGGGTGGTTTGCCCTGGATGTGAAGCTGAGGGGCAGCCAGGAGAGCAGAGTGAGTCCTGCACCCCCTCCCTCGAATGAAGCTGAAGGCCTGGAGTAGGGCAGCGGAGCACCGTTGTCCAGTCCCCGTTGGGACCACCATTTTGTTGTTTGGAAAGTTTTGAAAAATGATATGAAAAATGATGATACCGTGAAAGTAACCTGATTTGCTTTGTGATTTACAACCGGCTGGAGCCGGCACCGTTGTCCCTGTGGGGACCGTTAAAAAGTTTTAGCATGGAGGACTATCCATGGACAAGCCCGTGAACTTGCAGGGCAACCACAAACGTTAGTGGCTTGTAAATATGTTGTTTACCGTTACCGTTTTCCGCAATGCCGCCTCCGGAGAGGCAGGTTGGAGGGAGGGCCCTGAGCAGAGCAGGCTGGGACCCAGCCACCACAGGAACCGGTGGCTACCCTCTGGAGGGAAGGACAGATCCCGCTCGGGTACCGTGTGCTGGACTGTGGGTCAAGGGGTGCTGCCTGGGCTTTAGGGGCAGCATCAGGGCCAGGTTGCTTGGGTGGGAGAGAGCGGAAACCGTAACCGTAAACCGTTTGCAACGTTAAAAAGAAATGTGCCTCCCGTCTTGGGAAGAGTTATTATTAAAAATGTACATAATTTACCGTTTATCATGTTATACCTTTTTACATTTACAGAAAACAAAAGGAAAATAAAACCGGTGTTGGACGGGCAGCCCGAGGACGGTCTGCGTTTTGCTAAGGGGGAATGTGTCGCCCTGGGCAAGCCAGGGGACACAGGTAACAACACACACACACCCCACATTCCCTGCAGGTACACCAGCTAACCCACAAATCCTTGTTGCCTTCCTCCAGAGGCTGATGATTCACACCAGGGGGCGGGCCAGGCGGTTGGCTCCGCCCACCGAGGAGGTCACAGCTCTGGAGGCGGGGAAAACCAGGCAGTCAGCTCAGGGACGAGCTTGAGTAAACAACGGAGTTTAGCCCAGGCAGGGCTTGTGTGAGGAGTGAGCAGAGAGACGAGCTTGTGAAACCAGCGAGTGTAGCTCAGGAGGGAGCTAGAGTGGAGTGAAACATCAGTGAAAGTGACAGAAAGCCTGAAGTTAGTCTGTGGCTGTGTGCCCAGACGGAGTCAGCAAGGTCAGCAGACGGTGGTGAAGGTCTGCAGTGGGACTGTCTGGAGGTTGCTGGAAGGACCACGGAGGCTGTGTGTACCCAGGGGTCTGGAGCAGTATACAAAGGGCAGTCAGCACCAAGGCAGGGGCTTTTCGGATCCCAGCAAGGCTTGGAGTCGCTGTAAATTGCCAAATCCGTTAGTGAAGGGGACGTAGATCCCCCAACAAGCAAGTCCTGATTGACGGCAAAGGTCCAACCACAACGGGGAAACACCGCCACCGCCAAGGCACCAGTTTCCCAGGGCCGGCGCCTGCGGGCAAAGTGTGGAGCTCCTCCGGCACAGATTGTAGTCGGGGAGCGGGTAACCGGTGGGAATCCACCGCTACCAAACAGACATTTCAAAGGTGCAGGGAAGAGACCGTCACCGCTAACTGCAGGGAACCGCAGCATCGTGAACCGTCCGAGGGACCCGTCCAACCAGCCGTTTGTTTACCGAGAACTGTGTCGTGTTTACTGGCTGAGTGAGTACCTCAGTGCCGCAAGGCACAGCGCTGCCCCTGCGCCCCTGCACCCCATTGGGCCCCGGGATCACCAACCCCTACCCACGGAGGGACTACACAACAACTGGCTGCCTCACCATCCCCGGGATCCCCATATAGAGCAGCGGTGGTGTACACTCAATCACCACAACCGTGGGTGGCGTCACAGACAATAAACAATCTCCCCAACCAAAATCCCCTTCTCACTCACGGGCGAGGAGTGCCGCTCGAGAAGCCCCCGGGATCCGGCCCATCGCTCGAGCCACCACTGAGCAGCAGCCGCCGGACCCGAGCAGAAGGGGTGAGCGTAGTGTGCTGACACCCTCCTCCCCGCCCGCGACATATGCGCTCCATACACAGCGCTGGACAGCTTAGGGAGAGCACTTTCTATCAGTCCTTTTAAGGGCTCGTACCGGCTGGGTCAGAGCCATAGGTGACAGGTCCTGAAAACAGAGTTTAACAGCTACACAAGATGACAGCGTCTGTGTAGCTAAGGTCAGGGATTTCCTCGCTGCATTTCCCCATTAGGAGGGAATAGAAAGGCAGGCTTCCATTCCTCTACACAGAGACCCACAACCCTGGCACTGTACCCTCCTGCCCTCTGCACACTCCAACTCATTATAACTAAGCCATTATACTAGCAAACACTGAGTGTACCTAGTGTCATCCTAAACGTGGCTATTGGACTTCTGTATAGTCCCAGTAGTGCACAGATATTTGCAGCACATCTGCCTGCATTGCACACTCAAACTCATTGTAACTAAGCCATTATACCAGCAAACACTGAGTGAACTTAGTGTCATCCTAAACGTGGCTATTGGACTTCTGTATAGTCCCAGTAGTGCAAAGATATTTGCAGCACGTCTGCCTGCATTGCACACTCCAACTCATTATAACTAAGCCATTATACTAGCAAACACTGAGTGTACCTAGTGGCATCCTAAACGTGGCTATTGGACTTCTGTATCGTCCCACTAGTGCAAAGATATTTGCAGCACGTCTGCCTGCATTGCACACTCAAACTCATCGTTACTAAGCCATTATACTAGCAAACACTCAGTGAACCTAGTGGCATCCTAAACGTGGCTGTTGGACTTCTGTATAGTCACACTAGTGCAAAGATATTTGCAGCACCTCTGCCTGCATTGCACACTCAAACTCATTGTTACTTACTAAGACATTATAATACCAAAAATTGAGTAAACTTAGTGGCATACAAGAAGTGGCTGTTGTACTCCATTAGTGCCCCACTGGTGCCAAGCTATTTCTAGCACCTCTGCATGACACCCTCCTGCTCTGTTTTTAGTAAGCTATAATGATAGCAAAAAATACTGCCATTTAGTGGCATCATAGAACTGGCTGTTGGACTCCTTTATTGTGCCACTTGTGCCAAGCAATCTCAAGCACCTCTGCATTCTACCCTCATGCACATTTTGCTATGCTAATTTTATAGCAAACTCAGGGAATTCCTTGCTGCATTTGATCATTAGGAGGGATAGAAAGTGAGGCTTCTTTTACTGTCCTGGTACCCACAGAACACGGCCCCTGTACCCATCTGTCCACTTTTGACACGCTATTTAATTTGCCCAAAGAGCTGACTTTTTCTGCCATCCTAAAATTGTCTGGAATACTAACTTAGCGTTCCTTTGCTGCCAAGCAAGGTACAACACATGTGCATTCTACACTCCTTTCCATTTCTGGAATGCAATTATTAACTGCAGGTAGTCCAGCCAATCTGTGACGAAGGTGCAGGCGTGGATATAATGTAGCCTGCATCCAATGATGGTTCTCTCGATGTCTGACAGTTCAACAATACCTTCTGTTTCCACTTCCAAAACAAGTGATGAACTGCCAATCACACTCCCTGTTGCGGGTAAAGGAGTGGAAGTTCAGTGTGAAAAACCATGTGTGACTGCTGTCCCCACAGTCACAGAGGATGAAGAGCACGCAGATGCACTTGATGGGGCAGGCGGTGGTTGCACAGGCACGCTAGGCCGCATTGTAGCACAGTGAAATTCACATTGCGACTTATGCTTCATTTTAAGTCGTGTACAGGGTGGGCTCCCCAGTATGCAGCAAAACCAGGCAACAGGAAAAGGACTCTAGGCAGTTGGGTTGATAAATGATTGTTTAACTTTACCAAAACAAACAATAAAAACCATGCATACAATTTAAATAATTGAACAATCTATTCTGTTGCCTACTACCTGCTAATCCCTCTGTGTAGCAGTAATTGTGTGTTTGTGCGTGTGTGTGTGTGTGTGTGTGCGAACATGACTTACCAGTGGCGCATCACAAGAGCTTCCAAGTTACCTACCTAAACATAGACAAAACATATTACCCCCCCTGAATACCCTTGTTAGCTGAAGCCTCACAGATAATGCAGATGATAACAGTGTGAATGCAAACCACACAGCTCTGCAACACAGTCATGGAAATTTTGAAAAGCAACAGTCAATGCAAACATGTGTTGCTGTCCCTCTATGATTTAAACTGTACATGACAATTTGACAATGCAGAGGCAGCAAGTCTTATAGTCTATAAAGAGTCGGCCTACCCAGAACAGATATGTGTTTTGCTAATAAAACTAAGTGTTGCGTGCCCGCATTATTGTCTGGGCACAGCCTACCGTACCCGGGTACTCTGATGTCCAGTTGCCAGAAATACAGACTTTACGCTCCTCTCACGGTAAACAGTATAGACAGCACTGTAAGAATGTTGGTCTGTGGCACAGGATGCTGCTCACTGGCATTACGGGGCTCATCATCAAAGTACAACATGACTCCCCTCACAATTGAACGAAGTGTTTCCGCGGTGGCTCCTTGCTGTAACACACACCTTTAGCTTTTCCTTTTGTTCATAGACAGCATCTCCAAGTCCACACCCGAAGAGCAATTTGATATTGCTATAGTGACCAAACAAAGGCAGATCCAAAATAACAGCAGCCCCTTGTGTGTAGTCTGCAACAATGCATGCAATGGCAAATTAGCATGTTGCATTGACAGTGGCTAAAGCTGAGCAATACACCTTCACGCTATCAATTCATATCCATGTGACACTTCATGGAGGAACTACTCAAAGGTGTGAGTTTTTGCCTTCTACTTACAGATTGTTGACAAATCTTACAGATTCCATGACTTGGGTGATCCTTTGCGATGTCCAAAAATTCACAGGCTAGGCAAGGCTTACAGCCCATGCAACCTGCATAGCCAACACGACTTCTGCTCAGAGTCAAAGTTGTGGTCCAGGATTCAGTTGTTGACGTGCTTCCAGTACTTTGTCTCTGGCCAGGAAGACGCAACGTAACCTTGTCGTCAGTAGCATCCTCCTCCACCTCCTCTGCTGACCTCATCGACTGGCTGACTTTGGTTTGACAGTAAGTGTGGTCTCCAACCTCATCAATAACCCTGTGTGTTTTCATTCCCCTTGTCCTGAGTCCTCCGAGACAACCTCTTCCTGCCCTTACCGAATAGTAAAGTTGTCATTCCAATCAGGTATCTGTGCTCCTCATCATGTTCTCCATTGTCTCCACCAGGAGGATTTACTTTTTGGAAATGAGGGTGTAGATTAGGCTCAGCACCTTCTTCATCGGGGCCTGGATCCCTCTCAAAAAGCTTCTGGCCATCTGCGCAGATCATTTCCCCTGTCTCATGGAACTCGCTACCTCAACACGTCAGATTATCTGCTACACCCACAAGCTTCAAACTGAATCTGAAAACTCATCTGTTCAGAAATGACTATAACCTTCAATGACAACACCACCATACGTACTTGACGCTCAACCTACACCACTCCTACTGTCTCCTCCCAAAAATCCTTTAGAATGTAATCCCACAAGGGCAGGGCCCTCTTCCCTCTGTACCAGTCTGTCTATAGTTACTTGTATATGTATTCTGTATGTAACCCCCTTCTCATGTACAGCACCATGGAATCAATGGTGCTCTATAAATCAATAATAATAAAAATAATAATAACTTCCTTGTCTGTACTCATTGCAGCTTTGGAGCAGACCTCTGATTCCCAGGCTATAGTGCGACTGAACAGCTATGCAAACTCAACCATCTCTGTTACCCCATACTCAGCAGGACTGGTGGAAACTTGAGAGCTGTTAAGAAGCAAGTGCGATTGGATTGACACCACAGAGGAATGGAGTATTTGGGATCTTGAAATTGGGGTGGAGGAGAGGCCACTTTATGGAGCACTTGAGATCCATTGAAGCAGCTGCTGTTTTGGCCTCATCTACATTTGTTAGCGATGGTTGTGTCAGTGAAAAAAAGGATCATATCAGATTATTCATGGGAAGAAGTACACCTGTTCTTTTGGATGGTATTTGTTGTTACAAAACCTGTAACCTGAAGCCTGCTGCGGTTTCATTTGCGCCCAGGCGTCAGCTGCCATTTAGGGCTGTGCCTTGGGTTGTCCAGCTGGCTACTTTCTCCTCCACGTCTAAGTGTGGAGAGGTAGCTAGTGCGCATGCGTGTGCCGATTTACCCCAGCCGCAGCCTAACTACAGTGTTTCGCCTAGTGAGTATGCTCAGCCTGACTGTGCCATTCCTGAGGCTAAGTCTTCATTTCGGGATACAGCGCATGCTCCCACACTTAGTGCGAAAAGCCTCTTTGCACAGGTACTTGCATTCCGTGCCGGGTCTAAGTCCTGTTTTGTGCCTAGACACCATGCTAAAGCTGATAGTCTTTTTTCAGAGACTGTATTTCATGCTACTGAGCATGCTCAGGCACTGCATCAGAGACTAGGTCCGGTAATGAACTCTTTGGCCCTGCCCCTGATGTGGGGGGCCCATATAGACCACAGGGCATCAGGTGTCCTGACGATGTGGCCAGGCCACTCCCAAATGGCTTGCAGAGGCCCACCCCTATGACTTGTCACCGCATTATTGATGGTCAGACGATGACTGGTGAGGTGTTTGGGTCATGGCAGCCATGAGGTCATCATTGAAGTTGCGGTTCCAAATAGGACGCTAGTTATGCCACTCATGACGTGTCACTCTGCTTTTGTCTCCAGGAGGTGCATTGTGGTTCACCCTGGTTTGGGGAGGACCCAGGTTATAAAAGGGGCTGGAGCCAACAAGGAGGTGCGCAGTCTTCTATTATGCTCCGAAAGAGCACACCTCCATGTGTTGAACCCATTGCGGCTTTAGGCCAGAGGTAGGCAGGGATAGGGTGTCGATGCAGGCCGCCACCACAGTTGGTAACGCAGAACGGTTAAGACCAGCTCCTGTCCTACCAGTCCTGCTTGTGCAGCCCAGTGGCATTAACAGGCCTGCTGCTGCTGATGCGGCTACTGTCCACAGGTGTGGCCCCTACGCACACGGTCAGCGTACTCAATGGCCCCTGTGTTGTTAACAGGGAGTTCCTGGGCTGGGTGGGCATGTGGACCCTGTGACGCTAACAGGGCTCCCAGTCTCCAGATCCGAATGGCGTCTAACTCGGTTCAGGCTACTATTAGTTTCATAGCCACACAGCTCTGTATCCTCCACCAAACCTTCCAGTTGCCAACCTATCCTTTTCCATCTGGGAGCACGGTGGACACTGACTGCTGATGGGGATATATACCTTTCTCTTTCTTTTCCTATTAATTTTCGTTATATAGCGGTAACATAGTATATACCACCTTATCCAAATCTGCCAGTCCCACTGTAACAGATGGTCTTTCTTCAGCAAATGTTACTGTTGCTTAACCACCAAATCCACGGACCAAAACTTTTTTCCCCTTTCCAACACACCTGTTCTCCTTTCCACCAGCATCTGTCCTTTTTCAACTCATTTTGGTATATGACCAAAAGTGCAACTCTGCAGGGACACCGAACTCAACGCCATCTCAGCACAGCAGCCAGCCCTCGGTCCCTCAGATGTGGACAAGTAAAAGACCATTTCCTCCTATCCATGACAAAGTGTTGAGATTCACTCTGTGCAGCACTGGTGTTTAGTGGAAAAGCAGATCTAAGATTGCGTACCACC
The DNA here is from genome assembly GCF_048569485.1 of Anomaloglossus baeobatrachus. NCBI lineage: Eukaryota > Metazoa > Chordata > Amphibia > Anura > Aromobatidae > Anomaloglossus > Anomaloglossus baeobatrachus. Next base: position 348,981,547 of record NC_134353.1, read on the forward strand.
TTCTGCAGATACTCCAATATATGTGCATCCATTTCTATGGCAGGAATTATTTCGCCAAATTTTGTCTTGTACCGGGGATCTAACAGTGTGGCAACCCAGTAGTCAGGATTACTTTGAATTCGTACAATCCGAGGGTCATGTTGTAGGTAGTGCAGCAAGAAGGCGCTCATGTGTCTTGTGCATCCAGGAGGACCAAGTCCTTGGTGTGTTGGTGGCAGAGAGGTGAGAATCGTGCCTCCTTCCTCTGCCCTCTCCCCACAACCTCGCACAACCGAAATGTGAGCAAGCTCTCACTCATCTGCTGAGTCCTCCATGCCCATCGCCAGTTCGTCCTCCATTTCTTCATGGGCTCCTGCACCTTCCTCAACACTTTTTGCTGATACTATGCGCCCTTGTTAATCCCTCTCCCTCACCATGACTGCCGCCTAGGTGCCACTGACCATCTGGACCTCGTAGATCTTGTTATCCCTTCCGCATATGACTCCTCCTGTACTTCCTCCCCTTCCTCTTGTCCCAACACCTGACTCCGAATAATAATTACAGTGTGCTCCATCATGTAGATGACCAGAATTGTCATGCTGAGAATGGCATTGCCAGTGCTAAACATCTTCGTCGACATTTGTAAACTGTGTAGAAGGGTGCATAGGTCCTTGATCTGACACCACTCCAGCAGCGTGATCTGCACCACCTCTGGATCAAGTTATCCCAGGCTATATGTCATAACGTATTGCAGCAGGGTTCGGCGGTGCTGCCACAAACGCTGCAACATGTGCAGATTCAAATTCCTGCGTGTCGGCACATCGCATTTCAGGCGTTTAACCACCAGACCTAAAGACTTCTGTAGCGACGAAAGTTGTTGAGCTGCTGTGTGCGCACGATGGAAGTGAGCACATAGCGAGCGTGCCCGCTGCACAAGGCCATGTAGGCCGGGATGGTGTTTTAAAAATTGCTGGAGAATTAGGTTCAACACGTGAGCCATACAAGGCACGTGTGTCACATTGCCCTGACGATGGCCCGCAGCCAGGTTTGCATCATTGCCGCACACGGCTGTTAAGTCACCAACGGAGTCCGCTCCGTCAATTTGTACTCCGGTCGCCAGGTGACAACGTGTTCCTTTCATGCATAGTGCTGATGATGGGAGAGGAGTCGATGCCAGCGGCGCAGGTGGACGCAGGTTATGCTCACCCACTGGGCTGCATTACCTTGACAGATGCAGAATCTCTGGCTGAATGTAGCTGGTGGGTATCTCACAGATGAAGTACCATCATTCAGCTACAACCAATGGGAAGACACCACACCCTTTTTTATGCCCATCCTGTCTGCAGACCACTGCCAGACATAGCTATGAACCTCTGGTTACTTTTACCCCCAGTTCAGTTTTATGATTTTGTGTGCTTGTTACCTGACTACTTTTCCTGCTTGCTGTTTATGTACCTTGTTGGCCGATCCGCATTTCACCTCTGCTTGTTTTCTGATTAAGTCCTGGCCGTCCCATTCTGTTCCTGTTCCTCAATTAATGTTTTGACCCTGCCTGACTACTATTCTCTGGAACTGCAGCCTTCCACAGGTATTGATCACCTTGGGCCCTGTGTAATTCCTAATCCCTGTATAGGGGTTAAAGGGTTTCAGGGTTCTAGGGGTCCTGCTTGGTGAGTGGCTTCCCTCTAGCCTATCATTTACAGCCCATCTGAGTGTGTGGATCAAGGAAGGCGTTACACCGTGCTCTTTGCAGAAGGCCATGTGGGCCAGGATAGTGCTTTAAAAATTGCTGGACAACCAGGTTCAACACGTGAGCCACACAAGGCACGTGTGTCACATTGTCACAGCGAAGGGCCGCACCCATGTTTGCATCATTGTCGCACCCGGCCTTCCCTGGCTGCTGGTTGAGTGGAGACAACCATTGATGAAACTCGGTCTCCAGAGCTAACCGTCCACAACTTCTCAGCGGTGTGACTCACATTTCCCATACATTTCAAAGTAAACCTTTGACCGCCTGATGGCATTGAGCTCTGCTGCCAGCATAGTAAGGAGGTGTGTGGTATTCCTTGTGCGCAGTTACAAGGAAGGGTGGCCTGACCACACAGGGTTTGGGCCAAGGTGGAGGACCCACACGAGGTTGAAGAGGCAGAAGCAGTGTATTAACTTCTACATACAGAAGAAGGATTGACACAACTCGTGGGGACGGCAAGACTTGTACAGCAGACCCTTCTCCATCTCTCCCCACAGTAACCCATTGCCCAGTCAGCGACATGTAACGCCCCTGTCCATGCTTACTGGGCCAATTATCTGTGGTGAAATGCACCCTGTCACACAGAGTTTCTCAAGGAATCAGTGATGTTTAGTGCGACATGCTGGTGTAGCGCGTGCACGCCTTTGTTGGAGAAGGAGTAGCGCCTGGGCATCGGCTCTTGGGGCACTGCGATGGGCATAAGGTCTCGAAAATCCTCGGTTAAAAAGGTTGGAAAGGCAGCATTTTGGTAGCCAACAGTTTGCAGATGCTGAAAGTCAACCTCCAAGCCATGTCATGCCCTTCTAAAAGCATGTAAAACACAGCGAGGGGACTCCAACCACAGTCTCCCTCGTTTCCACTAACTGGGCCACACACACCCCACTTGACTGGCATCAGTTGACCCCCCTTCTGAAAAAGAAAAAGATGCTTTGCATGAAGCACTCTCAAAAATACGCGTGCCTTTCCCGTCCCCTGGCTGACCCAGGGGAAGAAAAGTCCTCTGAGAGCCATGACTTGTTCATCTTGGTTCTTTTAGAAACACAGCGAGGGGACTCCAACCACAGTCTCCCTCGTTGCCACTAATTGGGCCACACACCCCCCACTTGACTGGCATCAGTTGACCCAATTTTCAAGATGAAAAAGATGCTTTGCATGAAGCACTCTCAAAAATACGCGTGCCTTTCCCGTCCCCTGGCTGACCCAGGGGAAGAAAAGTCCTCTGAGAGCCATGTCCACATTGTCAGTGGACAGACGCGTGTGCTTATCTGCCAGCAGACCCCCAGCAGAACTGAAGACAGGTTCTGAGAGAACGCTGGCTGCAGGACACGACAAGATCCGCAAGGCGTACGTGGCAAGCTCAGGCAATTTATCCAGATTGGAAGCCTAAAATGAGCAGGGCTCAAGTTGCACAGTAATGGCATCGATGTTTCCTTGCATATACTCATATATCTGTGTCTCCTCCTCTTTTTCCTTGTCCAGCTCTTTTGTTTTCGCATGAGTATATGTCCTTGTCACTTTCCCATGTGTTTGTGTTGTGTTGTGAGTTGTTTATCACCTTTTGGACACCTTTGAGGGTGTTTTCTAGGTGTTTTTATGTGTTTGTGATTGCCTGCCATTGTTTCCTATGCAGTTCGAGTTCGGTTCGTCGAACGTTCGACGAACCGAACTCGAACGGGAGCTCCGTTCGGCGAACCGACCTCGAGCCGAACCGCGACCGGTTCGCTCATCTCTACTCAACAGTGGTTGTGCCAGTGCATAATGTACAAAGGCTTGAAAAATATTGCCCTGGGTGATTGGGCCAAACGATTACACAGCAGCAGCATAACAAGTTAGATTAGTCATGTGGTGTCATTAGATGATAGAAAACAAAATAGTCTTGAATGAGAAACAATGGAACTTATTTGAACTTAACAAATACAAATTTTTGGGCTACACTTATTATTGGGTCTTGTTAACAGGCAGCCTGAGATACTCTGGGGCAATCCATCTATGGTTCATTTTGATCATCGTCAAACTGTCTGCACTTTCCATGAATAGTCGTGTGCGACTGTTATTATTAAAACACGCTCAGACAACACACTCGCAGCAGGGCAAGCTAGCACTTCCAAAGCATATAAGTCGAGGTCTGGCCAAGTGTTGAGCTTGGAAACCCAATAGTTAAAGGGAATAGTAGACTCGGAAAGCACGCTGATACGGTTACCTACATAGTCCCTCACCATCTTACTTAAGTGTTCCCTCCTTGTCATAATTCCCTCAACCGGTATCTGATTCGCAGTTGACGGTTTGTGGAAAATGGACTAGTTTTGGTACATTAGTCCCCTGCCTGTGTTGCTCCTACTATGCGTAGCCCTCTCTTGTAATCCTGTTGCGTAAGATGACACACTACCTCTGATGCCAGCATGATCTGAGGGTAATCGTTTCATCAACTGCTCCACTATAGCCCTCTTGAATGTTTCCATTGTACAATCCTTATTTGCCTCGACAAGTAGCGAAGCGAATTTGTCTTTGTAGCGTGGGTCAAAGAAGGTACATAACCAGTATATGTTGTCTGCCAAAATGTAGACTAGCCGACAATCATGAGAAAGGCAGTGCCATGAACTGTGCCATGTGTCCCTGACTCCGAACTGGAAACCTTTGTGTGTCACTGCTAAGAATACATTCTGTCTCCCTAAACCTCCTCTCCTCCTCAGTATCTCTCTCCTCCTTCTGCTACTCCTCAGGCCATCCATGCTGGACAGCCCTGAAGCTTGAGTTATCTATCCCTTGGTTACCAACTTCAAAGCATTCCTGTTCTTCATCATCCTCCTCATCCTCATGATTCTGACCAAAGGTGGCCTGAGCCTGAGGTTGTGTGGATTACTAGCAACCATTGTGAAGTCTGGAACCACATACAACTCGGGTGCATTAACACTTTGGTCAGTCAGACCATCCAGAGAGCGTTTTAATAAACAAATCAGTGGAATGGTAATGCTGATAAGAGGATCATCATTGCTCACAATGTTGGTACAGTAATCAAAATTCTGTGCTCAACTACTAAATTTACAATGTGGGCCATACAAGGAACGTGAACAAGCTTTCCAAGTTTTAAAGCCGCCACCAGATTACGACCATTATCGCACATTACCATCCCTGGACAGAGGTCCAACGGCGCAAGTCACTCATCTGTCTGCTCAGTTATTGTTTTAAAAAGCTCAGGTGCCGTGTGCGATTTGTCACAGATACAGATGAGCTTCAGTAGAGCGTTTCGCCGCTTAGCCGAGGCAGTGTTGCAGAGATCCCAGCTGGGGAATGATGTCGACGGTTGGACACCAGCGGATGTTGAGGAGGATGCACAGGAGCCAGATGAAGAGTAGGAGGAGGGAGTTGTTGCTGTGTAGGAGGCTACTGAAACTGTGATTGAAGTGGGGCCTGCTATTCCGGGTGTGGAAACTATATGGGATGTTGCCAGCTCAGACTCTGTACCAGCCACCACCAGGTTTACCCAGTGTGCCGTCAGTGAGATGTAGCATCCCTGTCCACTTCCACTTGTCCACGTGTCTGTGGTTAAGTGTACCTTCCTTGTTATGGCGTTGATGAGAGCCCGGTTGATGTTTACGGACACGTGATTGTATAGCGCAGGGACGGCACAACGTGAAAAATAGTGGCGGCTAGGCACAGAGTACCGATGTTCTAACCCCGCCAAAAGGTCACAGAAATCCTTTGTTCCCACAAGCCGATACGGCAACATCTCGAGGGCTATCAATCGCGCAATGTGTGCAGTTATAGTTTCTGCCCCTGGGTGAGTAACGGGGTATTTTCGATTCTTTTCAAAGGTCTGTGTTATGGACAACTGAACGGAACACTGGGACACGGAAGTGGATGTGGTCGTTCATGATTGAGTTTGGCCAACATCAGGTTGGGAGAAGGAGGCATCAGCACCACCTTCTTGCACACCAGTTTGGGAAGCAGGCAGCAGGGGAAGTGTCAGAGTTTTGAATCTGAAAATTGTGTTTTTCACCTAGAGCTGTCAACCACCTAGTGGTGTGCTTGGCTAACATATGGTTTCTCATGGTGGAGGTGCTGAAGCTGGAAGTATTTCTGCCTCTGCTAAGCTTGGCCTGACCGATTTGACAAATGGCAACCGTTTGGTCCAAAGGACTCTTGGAAAAAAATTCCCACACAATCGCACCATGGACCCTTGGACTCTGAGATGGCACTGGTGGTGCACGGACCCTTGGACTCGCTAGCAGGCCTGTGAGGCCCCAGGTATGCATTCTAGGGTTAATAAGAGCAAACCACTATCTAAGTTCTGTAAGATATGAAGCCCCCAAAACTATGTTAGGTTGCTGCTAGGAAGGTACTGGCCTTGAGGCAGAAGTAGTGCCACTGACACCAAGTATTAATTAAAATTTTGGAACACTAACACTGTGTGTTAGTTGCAGCAGGCCACTATCTAAGTTCTGTAAGATATGAAGCCACCACCAGGATGCTATATATTATGGTATTTGGCTTCAGGCAGAACTACAGGCTGTGACAGCAATTTTATTTATTTATTTTTTAAACTTACACTATATTTTTTAGCAGTAGGGTACTATGGAGTTTATGTACGCTATGAAGCCAACACTAGGACACAACTGAGCTGGTATGAATTGAGATGGTGGCTGACAGGCACTACACTACGCCTGAACCCATTGTTTTGACAATTTTGGGACCTTTTTTTGTAAGTTGTAATACCTATTGCTAGTAGAACAGACACAAGGGATGTAGCAGTGCTGAGATTGTTGATTATTAGTAGCAGATGTCAGGACAGCTTTATATCTTTCCCTGCCTGCGAATAAGCTCTCCCTATATCACACACTGCAGTAACAGACCGTATGCACCACTAATAAGAGGATTATTATTTTTTTTGGGCGGTTTAAAACAGGAACGGCTCTCACCTAACTAAGCAATGCACTAACACTGACCCTATAGCTATTTCTACGATTTACACAGCTGCTAGCAGCTAATGCACACTATCTTCAGCCCTTAAAAGGACTGTTTTGGATTTTGCAGCAGGAACGCTATGTCAAGCAAAGCACTGCACTGTCCCACAGCCGCTAGCACCTAATGCTAAATATCTTCAGCCCTTTGAAGGACTAGTATTAGTTGGCTGGAGAAACGCTCTCCCGCACACAGTACAATGTATCTACACCGCCAGGTCAGGAATGAATGCGTGCACAAAATGACGGCAGCCTTATATAGCCCCTATGACATTGTGCGGCCAAGCCAATCGCAGTAATACCACAACAAAGTGGCTGCTGCGTTACTGTTAGGGCAAGCCACGTCAGATGTGTTCATTGGCTGGAAAAGGCACCAGGAAGGCAGAAATTAAAATGAAAGTATCAAAGCAAATACCATATTAGCTGTCGGATAGCGAATACCTCAAATACCCCATTATTCGCCGGATACCAAATAGTGGTGAATATATTCGCTCATCCCTAATAATTATAAGTTGTAACCAGTTGACAATTTTAAGTCAATTGTAAATAGTACATTTTGCCAATTTTGGTTTGGGTTCCAAAATAGTTGATGATGCCACTGGTATCCAATCCAGATGGCAATGCTGTGCAGATTTGGTCATCTAAATATATATTTTTTATTCCCTATTTCATGCATAACAAATGTATATCCCTATGTACTTTGCCAGTGCAGCTGAACATGTGCTAAATATCTGACATCATATAGCTTATAGCATATAGCATCATACTATGACCAGCTGGTCCTAATCGTTAAGCTCATTTTAACAGACCTAAAAAATAGACCTTCTATTTTAAGCTACCAAGCCCCATGAGTACACTCGATTGACTTCATCTAACAAAAGATGTGACAACACTCAGGCAAAAACATTTTATAGAAGTGATCAAAATAGTATACAGTACATGAAAGCTTTAGATACTGACTGTAGCACAATGAAAGAAAATGATTTAAAAGAGAACATCAGATCAATTATATAGCTAATACATAATTGTAAAATAAAGGCACATAAGAAGAAAAATATACAGTTAGGTCCAGAAATATTTGGCCAGTGACACAAATTTTGGCATTTTACCTGTGTACCAAAACATATTCCATATACAGCTATACCGCTCAATATGCGTTTTTAAGTGCATATTTTGAGCTTTAGTTTGGGGGTATTCACATCCTAATTGGAGTAAGGGTTTAGGAATTACAACTCTTTAACATGTAGCTGCCTCTTTTTCAAGAGACCAAAAGTAATTGGACAATTCTATCAAAAGCTCTTTAATGGGCTGCATAGCCTATGCCCTAATTAATCCATCATCAATTAAGCAGTTATAAGGTCTGAAGCTGATTCTAGGTGTGACATTTGCATTTGGAAGCTGCTGTTGTGAACCCTCTCGATGGAGGAAAAACAGACCATCATTGTGCTATGAAAAAAAGATCCATCAGAGAGGGCAGAAATGTTATGGGTAACCAAATCAAGAGTTTGGTATATTCTGGGGAAAAAATGAGTACTCTGGAGAGCTTGGATCCTCAAAGAGACATGGATGTCCAAGGAAGATAATAGTGGTGGAAGATCAAAGAATCCTTTCCTTAGTGAAAGAAAACCCCTTCACAACATTCACCCAAGTGAAGAACACTCTCCATGAAGTAGGTGTTTCAGTATCTAAGTTTACCATAAGGAGATACTTCATGAGAGCAAATACAGGAGGTTCACTAAAAGGTGCAAACCATTAATCAGCCTTAAAAATAGAAAGGCCAGATTCAATTTTATCAAAAAACCATCTAAAAAAGCCAGCCCAGTTCTGGAAAAACATTGTATGGACAGATGAAATGAAGATTAAAATGCAACAGAATAAAGGAACAAGAAAGTAAGGAGAAAGCTTGTAACAGCTCGTGATCCAAAGCACACCACATCTTCTGTAACACATGGTGAAGGTAGTGTGAAGGCCGGGCATGCATGGCTTCCAATGGCACTGGGTCACTAGTGTTTATTGATGTGACTGAAGTCAGAAGCAGGTGGATGAATTCTGAAGTTCTACAGTGCTATCTCTTCTCTTCAGATCCAACCAAATGGAGCAAGGTTGATTGGACGGTGCTTCACACTAGAGATGGACAATGACCTAAAACATACCGTGAATGCAACCAAGGAGATTTTTAAGGCAAAGAAGAGGAATATTCTACAATGGCTGAGTCAATCATCAGATCTGGACCCCATCGAGCTGCATTTCACATACTTAACACAAAACTTAAAGGGGCTATCTGGCTTATTTTTGCTTATTTCACTATTGGGCTACGTAGGGGCAGGTATGTAGATAGCAACTACGTACCTGCGCTGCTGTCAGTTCCTAGCCCCAGGCTCAGATTTGCTGGGATTTTGCTACTTCCTGTGATGTGACGTCGACAGGGCTTGTAAACTTGTAGACGGGCATCACTGCCGACTTCATGTAGCCGCTCTGCTGGGCATGTACACTGCATTGGAGTCCCTGTCCCCCCTTCCCCCGAACTCTCCAAACATTCCATACTTTCCCCTGCACCCTCCCACACCACTGCTATGAGGCCCGTGTGCTATAGGGGCTTGGTGGCAGCTGTCCGTGGTGTCAGCGCCAGCACCGGACCCCCCACTCAGGATCGCACTTTCAAATGTATCGGCATCGCAGATGCCGATACATTTGAATGCAATGATGAGAGCAGGAGCGGAGCGCTCCCTCTCATCATTGTCCCATTGGTGTCTGTACTCTCTAACAGCTCAGCACAGCGGTGACGTAACTACTGTGCAGAGATGTGCAGAGCACAGAGAACGGGCGAATGAGGAGCAGCGGTGGGGACCGAGGAGAGGTGAGTATTTATTCACTACATGGTCGAGGCGCATAATGCTGTAATGGGCTGCAGAGCGCTATGTGGGGGGTCCAAAGCACTATGCAGGGGGGGTGCAGAGTGCTATGTGGGGGGTGCAGAGCACTATATGGGCATGCAGAGTGCTATATGGGGGGTTCAAAGTGCTATGTGAGTGGTTCAGAGCGCTATGTTGGGGGTGCAGAATGCTATGTGAGGGGTGGTGCAGAGCACTATATGGGAATGCAGAGTGCTATATGGAGGGTTCAGAGCGCTATGTGAGGGGTGCAGAGTGCTATGTGGGGGGTGCAGTGCACTATCTGGGGGGTGCAGAGCGCTATGTGGGGCTGTTATTTCCAATGCTGGAGTGATGAAAGGTCAGTGCTGGGCAGAATACTGATCGTTAACGAGTGTGCAGGGGGCGGGGCTGGACAGTGAAGCCGGGCAGTGCCAGCTCTGACTGTGAAATTTGGCAGTCAAGCAAAGATGAGGTCAGTTTGCTTGAGCTGCAGGTAAAGAAAGTGTGTGCAGAGAATAAAGGGATAATTCAAGAGGAACAAAAGTTGGAAACAACAAAAAATGTGAGTATTTTAGATGAAAATACAGCATAAATTAGCTTAAAAAATGTTTGAGTTTATTGTCAGACAACTCCTTTAAGGCAGAAAGACCCACAATCAAGCAAGAACTGAAGTCAGCTGCAGTAGAGGCCTGTCAAAGCATCACAAAGGAAGAAACCCAGCCTTTGGTGATGTCCATGGCTTCCAGACTTCAGGTAGTCATTGCCTACAAAGGTTTCTCTACAAAGTATTAAAAATGAACATTTTATTTATAGGAAAGTAAATCTGTCCAATTACTTTGAGCCACTGAAATGAGGAGGCTTTGTAGAAAAATGGCTCAAATTCCTAAATGGTTCACAGGATATTTCTGTGTATTCCCTTTAATTAAACCTGAAAGTCCACACTTCAATTGCCTCTTAGTTGTTTCATTTTAAATAAAAAAATAGTGGTATACAGAGCACAAATCACAAAGATTCGGTCACTGTCCTAATATCTCTGGACCATACTGTATATTTATATATATATATATATATATATATATATATATATATATATATATATATATATATATATATATATATATATATATATATATATATATAAAATATGGTTTTATGGTTTTAGATAAAGGTTCATCTTGATCAAGAAAAGAGTGTAATCATGTATGTTAAGGCAAACACCAAAATGTGAGGCAACAGTAATAGGTCACTAAACAACTGTTACTGGGAATGTGCCTTGTTTCCTCTCTTTTCACTTGGTCGGAATCCATTGTCTTTACACAGTATAAACAAATTACAACTACTGGCAAGGAATACCTTAGTAAGTTTCCTGTCTTTGGTTTCTCCCAGGTTTGGTCATACAGTTGGGGTTATGCAGAGCCCGTTGGCTGGCCTATGGGTGCACATTTTGCAATAAATATGGGATGTGCACAGTCAGGGTCAGTGGACTTCTATCATTGAAAAAAAAAATAACACAGTTCCTCTCTACTGAGACATGTCTGGTATTATAAGGTGGTGGTGACTTTTCTCAGCTGTGCCACACATTGAAAAAAAATATACTCGTATAGTATGCCACATATGAGATCAGTTAGTTACTGCTGCTGCCCATTTCTATTACTTTTGCTTACTTCGAAAGTCATAACGCAGCATACACAAGACTACTGTTTCGCCCGGGGACCAGGGGTACTCAGATCCGGGCCACAGAGTCACTTCTGTGGGTATCACGGTGGCGTGACCCGGTCTGTGATCCCAGGCTCCACAGTAAAAGGGGATTTGGGTAAGGGAGATTGTCCGTGACGCCACCCACGGTTGTGGTGATGGTGGAACACCACCGCTGCTCTGGGAGGGGATCCCGGGAGCGATGACAGGGAGCAGCGTAGTTGTTATGTCCCCTCCGTGGGTAGGGGGGTTAGTTGTCCCGGGGCCCGGTGATGGGGGGCAGGGAGCAGGGCGCAGTGCTGCAGTGCGGTGCCCGAGGGCACGGGTGTACTCACAAGAAAGTCACACGGAGTCACTGGTGAACTAAGAATTGCCGGTGTCCGCGGCCTCTGTACGGGGGTGTTAGTGTCCCTCACACGGTGCAGCAGCCCTTGTTGTTTCCTTCCCTGCAGCAAAGTGCCTTTTTCTCCTCTCTCTTCCTCTTTCTCCTCAGCCGGGAACGGGGATCTACTCCCCTGTAGTGATCCGGGTACCCAGGTACCGAGGGGCCACCGCCCGGCTCCGGCTACCTGTTCTGGCCCCTTCCTCACTATGGCCTGCCCCGGCCCTTTTGGAGAACACTTCACTCCCAGCCTGGGAGCTCACTCCAGACCTCTGTCCTGTCTGCCTCCACACACTCTCTGCTCCAGCCCCTCCCCTCTCCTCTGCTTTTCCCTTACACTGGGGGCTGTGCTTGTCTGGCTGCACCGGTGTGAGATCATATTACCAAGGAGGATTAACTCTTTATGTGACAACCTGGCTGTGCCAGGGCGTCACACTACCACACCTCTCACATAGGGCTCGGTGATCACTGGCACAGAACAGCTCTTTTTTGTAAATAAGTTGTAATTTTCTTGTTATGTACAGTGTGACCTTTCATGCCTTTAGCACACAAATTGTGCCGGCAAGAAAATCTTTACAACACCCGTCATTACTCACTCACTCTCACCACAGACTATATTACAAGTGGTGATAACATTTTTCAGCAGATTTTAGAGCACAAGGAGCAATACTGTCACCACTATATATAGGGGGGAACTATTAAGGCCACTACTGTAATACTGCAGTATTACACCGTTCACTCAGGTAATATCTATTTTTTCAGCCACCCACTGATTAAAACCAAGAAGACATTTCTGGCACCCCATATGTCTCTGATTCCACACAGAAGACGTGTGGCAATATTTCTGACGTATGACACCATTTCTGACATATGACACTATTTCTGACATATGACACTATTTCTGACATATGACACTATTTCTGACATATGACACCATTTCTGACATATGACACTATTTCTGACATATGACACTATTTCTGACATATGACACCATTTCTGACATATGACACTATTTCTGACATATGACACCATTTCTGACATATGACACTATGTCTGACAAATGACACTATTTCTGATATATGACACTATTTCCGGTGTCTGACACTATTTTTGGTGTATGACACCATATCTGACATATGACACTATTTCTGGTGTATAACACCATTTCTGACATATGACACTACTTCTGTCATATGACACTATTTGTGGCATATAACACTATTTCTGACATATGACACTATTTCTGACTTATGACACTAGTTCTGGTATATGACACTATTTCTAGTGTTTGACACTATTTTTGGTGTATGACACCATTTCTCATGTATTACACTATTTCTGACGTATGACACTATTTCTCACGTACGAGACTACTTCTGGCGTATGACACTATTTCTGATGCATGACACTATTTCTGGCATATGACAATATTTCTGACGTATGACACTATTTCTAACATGAGACTGTTTCTGGTGTATGACACTATTTTTCACATATGACACTATGCAGTGCTTGGTCCCGACGCAGCACCACCACACTTCTCTGCTCTCATGCCTTTGTGAGAGCTCTGTTTTCCTCACCAGTCCGGCGGTCCTAGACATCCAATTCCTGCCCTGTGGCCTGCCGCAGCCTCTTCCAATTTCCAGGCTACATGCAGGCCTTCTGTGAGTGCCCGAAGGGTACACTAAGCCACACACCCTTTCTTAAAGGGCCAATTACGTCCTATTACCCGAAAGTGACCTCTGAGGTCAGCAATCTCCCATTCAATATTTAAAGCATTCTCTCCTAACTGGAGATGCCTGAGCAACATTATTTATCTGTATTGAGTTACTAGTTCTCAGGTCCCGTACCTGTTGCTGTGACTAGTCCCGCGTTCTCGTGTCCTAGTATCAGTTACCTGTACCCACTAATCTGTGTGTCTTTTCAGAGCCTGCTACTACTACCACCTCCATGCTGTCATATCTGATTTAACACCTCCATGCTACCACATCTTAGTCATCACCTTTGTGCTGCCACATCCGAGCACATCCGTAGCGGACTTTAGAGACTCTTTAGTCCATCTAGCCGACCCCATTGGTCCTAGCTGCCGTGCATTCAGGCACCCTGGGGCTGCACCTGACAATCCCTGTATAATGGTTAGCTCGAGTCTAATTGTCTAATTCCTCCAGAGGAATCTGGTGTACAGCCCACTGGGTCCTCTCCCAGACACTCGCTGCCCCTTGGCGACCATAACAGTTTGCTCAGGCCATGGACTCCACCAGGACCAAGCCTACCTGCCTGGCAGACATGCAGCAGGAACGCACCTGAGACACAGGCAAAGTTAGTGTCATATATGAAGTCCATTGAAACCCGACTGGCAAGCATGCAAGCCTCCGGATCCCCTGATGCTCCCCATCTTGTCGAGATGCAGAAGGAACTTTCTCACCAGCATGAGGCGCAGAGATGCATGCCCGAATACATGACATCCGTGGACTCCCATCTGTACGCCCTGCATAACCGGTCACTCTCTGCTACTCCAGACCCTGTAGAGTCACTGGCATGCCTGTACAGATCTTGCCTGGACTCTCCACTAATGTATGGAGGTGATCCTAGACTATGCCAAGGTTTCTTGAATCAGTGCTCCTTGAATTTCAAATTTTCAACTCTGCAGCTGGTGACCAATTGTTCCAAAGTGGCATCCATCATGTTGCATCTGACCTGGCATGGATAAATTCCCTCTGGAAGAAGAATGACCCGTTCACCCAACACATGCCTGTCTTAATATCTACCTTCCGCAAGATATTCAACGAGCCAGGATGTCTCGTCTCTACTGCCTCGTCTCTCATGAGAATCCGCCAGGGGGATCTCACGGTTGGGCAGTACGCCATCAAGTTTCACACCCTGTCCTCCAAACTCAGTTAGAGCGAGTCATTTGTGGCCACTTTCTGGGAGAGACTCTCTGGGAGAATTAAGGATGAACTGGTCAGGATGTGCCTTCACTCCTGGATGACCAGATTTACTTGGTAACCTGTTTTGACCTACGCTTCAAGGAGCGTGCCAGAATGGTCACCCATGAGAGGAAGAGGAGAACCTCGTGTCTGGCACCCACCTTTCAGTGACCCATGCTGCCTCGATCCACCTGGACCACTACACCACACAAACTCATTGGAAGTGGACCGCATCGCAGAGGTCAAGCAACTGCTCTACTGGGAACTTTCCAGCAGTCTGTGAAGGATCGTTTTCAGATTTCAGTCCAGTGCCTTTCCAATCCCATCCCTATATCCTCCATGGATGGGAGGCCTCTTTCTGAGCCCATGCCGTTTGTCACCGAGTTCCTAGAGATGCGAGTGGGATCATTGCACACAGAGAAGATTGCTTTTCACGTGCTTCCAGGGATGGCTTATGCCATGCTGCTGGAGTTAACATGGCTTCAGTTGCACAAGCCAGTATTACACTGGGATTCAGGAGATATACTCCAGTGGGGGGGGGCGCACTGCTAGGATAAGTGCCTGATCCCGGTTCATTCCTTTCACCCTCCAGCAGCCCTGGTTAAAATCCCAGGCCTAACATCCGCTAACTTGGCCTATGCCAATATCTTTGACAAGAAAGAGGCTGAGACGCTGCTGCCGCATAGGCCCTATGACTGTCCCATTGACCTTCTTTCCAATTCGATCCCTTCTCGAGGGCCTATCTACCCCCTGTCGCAGACAGAGATCCAGGCCATTTTCGAATATGAACAGAAAAAACTGGCTCGAGGCTTCATCCAAAAGTCTTCCTCTCCCGCCGTAGCAAACATCTTCTTTGTTAAGAAAAAGAACTGGTCTCTTTGGCCTTGTATTGACTACCGAAGGCTGAATAAGATCACCGTGAAAAATAAATACCCACTGCCTTGTATTTCAGAACTGTTTGACTCACTTCGAGGCTTCAGGATCTTTTCTAAGCTCGATCTCTGGGGGCATACAATTTGGTCCAGATCCGTCAGGTGACGAATGGAAGATGGCTTTCAACACTCGTGATTGATACTATGAGTAACGGGCGAAGCCCTTCGGGCTTAGTAATGCCCCTGCAGTCTTCTAAGAATTTGTTAATGATATACTCCGAGACCTTTTCTACACCTGTGTGGTAGTGTACCTGGACAACATCCTCATCTTTTCTCCAGACCTGCCTACCCACTGGAGGAATGTTCGGCTGGTCCTTCGGAGTTTGAGGGAGAACCACCTCTATGCTAAACTCGAGAAGTGCCTGTACGAGCAGACCTCATTGCCTTTCTTAATCGGGCTTTACAGACAGCGACACCACTAGCGATGTCGCTGGTGAAAGCACCCTCGCCCGTCGGTTGCGCGTCACGGGCAAATCGCTGCCCGTGGCGCACAACATCGCTTACACCCGTCACATGTACTTACCTGCTTAGCAATGTCGCTGTTGCCAGCGAACCACCTCCTTTCTAGGGGGGCGGTTCAGTCAGTGTCACAGCGGCGTCACTAAGCGGTACGGTGATGTTCCTCGTTCCTGCTGTGCTGCTGCAGGAACAACGAACAACATCATACCTGCAGCAGCAACGACAATCGGGATTACAACGACTGGACAATGATCAACAATATGGTGAGTAGTTTTGATTGTTAACGGCCGTTCGTGCGTTTCACACGCAACGATGTCGCTAACGAGGCCGGATGTGCATCACGAATTTTGTGACCCCAACGACATCTCGTTAGCGATGTCGTTGCGTGTAAAGCCCACTTTAGACTATAATGTTTCCGATACCGACCTGAAGAGGGATCAGGACAAGAGGTTGGTTGTACTGAAGTGGCCCCACAAGGTCGGGTTGAAAGCTTTACAGCAGTTTTTGGGCTTTGCCAATTTTGCCAACAGTTCATACCACACTTGTCATCCCTTGTCCGTCTCATCTTGGCTTTGATCCGCAAAGGAGAGAATCCTAAGATATGGACCTTGGAGACGAAGGACTTCTTCTTATCGTTCAAATCGTCCTTCTTATCATTCTTATCGTTCAAATGGGCCTTTGCTTCTGCTCCTGCGTTGCATAGACATGAGACCAGCAAGCAGTTTATCCTGGAGTTAGATGCCTCTTTCTCCGGTGCCAGAGCGGTTCTTACACACAGGACAACCCAGGGTAAGACAGTAACCTGTCCCTTTTTTTCCAGGGCTTTTTCTACAGCAGAGCGGGACTACTCAATTGGCGACCAAGACTTGCTGGCAATTAAGTTAACCCTGGAGGAGTGGCGATACCTGCTGGAGCGGTCGTGTACTCAGTCATCATCTACACCAACCACAAGAACTTGTTCTATCTCCAGTCATCTCAGAAGTTAAACCCACGACAGGCCCCTGGTCGCTATTCTTTGTCCGTTTTGACATTATTCTGTACTTACTTCCTGCTTCTAAGAACGTCAAAGCCTAAGCATTGTCTTAGTTGTTCCTGTTGGTGGACCAGGAGGAGGAACCTCAGCACATTATAGAGCCTTCCAAGCTGATGGTGGCCTCAGTTCACGTACATCAAGATCCCCCTTGAAAGACAGTCGTCACGGAGGTAGCTAATGAGTCCCCGATGGGGACACTCCTCCAGACCGGCGGCTCATGTCAGTCAGAGGAAGTCCCTGCAACAAATCTCTCGGCATTACTGGTGGCCTAAGCTATGTCAGGACGTTCTGAAGGTCATTTCATCCTGTCCCTCTTGTGCTCAATTAAGACTCTGAGGATGCTTCCTGCTAGCCTTCTGCTTCCCTTACTGATGCCATCTGCTCCATGGCAACATATCGGGATGGAATTTATCACGGACCTTCGAGGTCCTCTGGGTGTACCGTGATCTGGGTCATGGTGGACAGCTTTTCCAAGATGGCCCATCTTACGCCACGAGCCAGGTTATCTTCGGCCCCAGTTCTCGCTGAGCAATTCATCCTGCATATCTTCTGGCTACACGGTCTTCCTCTCCACATCGTGTCAGATAGAGGGGTTCAGTTCATGGCTCGTTTCTGGAGAGCCGTGTGCAAGATGTTGGATGTCGCGTTGGACTTTTTATCTGCCTGCTATACGTAGTCCAAAGGCCAATTGTAACGCGTCAACCAAGTCCTGATGAAATATCTCCATCACTTTGTTGATGAGCACCACAGCGACTGGGTCAAGCTTCTATCATGGGCGGAGTTCTAGCTCCTCCAGAGGAGTCCAGTGTATGACCCAGTGGGACTCCAGGATGCTCGCCACCCTTCGGCGACCGTTAAAACACTATTTCTTATGTATAAGGCTTGAAACACACATCCGTGAAACACGTGCGTGTTTGGTCCGTTTCCGTGTATACTGGAGACACGGCCAAACGTGCACCAATGTTACTATATCTCAGCGGTTACAATTGCGTTTTTGGTTATGTCCGTTAGTCCGTCTCCGTGATGCGTTTTGTGGGCCGTGTCTCACGCCAGCATGTCCGTTTTCTGCACGCAACACGCAGCACGGACCCAATGAAAGTCAATGGGTCTGTGCGCACGTCCGAGTGACACGGACGCATCTCTGTTTGCTCCCTGTACGTTTTGTGCTTTTTTCATGTGATGTCGGTCTTTTTTCTTTTTCTGTTTCGTTCTCTCCCTCAGCCCGTCGGTCGGTCTCTATGTCTGTCGGTCGGTCTCTCTGTCTTATCTGTCCCTCTAGCTGTCTGTCGGTCAGTTCCCCCCCCTCTCATACTTACCGCTCCCCGATCCCCGGCGCGGCGCTGCACTGCTGTTATAAAAACTTCGGCGGCTTTTACTATTTTGAAAAAGCCGGCCGTCCATTAATCAATCTCGTATTCCCTGCTTTCCCCGCCCACCGGCGCCTGTGATTGGTTGCAGTCACACACACCCACCACGCTGAGTGACAGCTGTCTCACTGCACCCAATCACAGCAGCCGGTGGGCGTGTCTATACTGTGCAGTGAAATAAATAAATAAATAATTTAAAAAACCGGCGTGCGGTCCCCTCCCATTTTAATACCAGCCAGATAAAGCCATACGGCTGAAGGCTGGTATTCTCAGGATGGGGAGCTCCACGTTATGGTGAGCCCCCCACCCTAACAATATCAGTCAGCAGCCGCCCAGAATTGCCGCATACATTACATGCGACAGTTCTGGGGCTGTACCCGGCTCTTCCCGATTTACCCTGGTGCGTTGGCAAATCGGGGTAATAAGGAGTTATTGGCAGCCCATAGCTGCCAATAAGTCCTAGATTAAACATGTCAGGCGTCTATGAGACACCTTCCATGATTAATCTGTAAGTGACAGTAAATAAACACACACACCCGAAAAAAATCCTTTATTAGAAATAAAAAACACAAACAAATTCCCTCATTACCAATTTATTAACCCCGACAAACCCTCCATGTCCGGCGTAATCCACGGACCTCCAGCGTCGCTTCCAGCTCTGCTGCATGGAGGTGACAGGAGCAGCAGAATACACCGCCGCTCCGGTCACCTCCACGCAGCTAATGAGATGAGTAGCGCGATCAGCTGCTGTCACTGAGGTTACCCGCGGCCACCGCTGGATCCAGCGGTGGCCGCGAGTTACCTGACTGACAGCAGCTGATCGCGCTACTCATCTCATTAGCTGCGTGGAGGTGACCGGAGCGACGGTGTATTCTGCTGCTTCTGTCACCTCCATGCAGCAGAGCTGGAAGCGACGCTGGAGGTCCGTGGATTACGCCGGACATGGAGGGTTTGTCGGGGTTAATAAATTGGTAATGAGGGAATTTGTTTGTGTTTTTTATTTCTAATAAAGGATTTTTTTCGGGTGTGTGTGTTTTTTTACTGTCACTTACAGATTAATCATGGAAGGTGTCTCATAGACGCCTGACATGTTTAATCTAGGACTTATTGGCAGCTATGGGCTGCCAATAACTCCTTATTACCCCGATTTGCCAACGCACCAGGGGAAATCGGGAAGAGCCGCGTATAGCCCCAGAACTGTCGCATATAATGTATGCGGCAATTCTGGGCGGCTGCTGACTGATATTGTTAGGGTGGGGGGCTCCCCATAATGTGGAGCTCCCCATCCTGAGAATACCAGCCTTCAGCCGTATGGCTTTATCTGGCTGGTATTAAAATGGGGGGGGACCGCACGCCGTTTTTTTTAATTATTTATTTATTTTTTTCACTGCACAGTATAGACACGCCCACCGGCTGCTGTGATTGGGTGCAGTGAGACAGCTGTCACTCAGCGTGGTGGGTGTGTGTGACTGCAACCAATCACAGGCGCCGGTGGGCGGGTAAAGCAGGGAATACGAGATTGATTAATGAGCGGCCGGCTTTTTCAAATTAGAAAAAGCCGCCGAAGCAGTGTGAACGCCGTGCAGTGCCGGTGATCGGGGAACGGTGAGTATGAGAGAGGGGGGGACACTTCAGTCACTCGGGGGATTAGCAGTCACCGGTGAATCCTTCACAGGTGACCGCTAATCAGTACACGGCACACAGACAGAGCCGCAGCATGACTATGAAGTCGGGTGAAGTTCACCCGAGTTCATTCTCATCCCGCTACTCTGTCTTCCGACATGTAGTAACGACATTTTGCATCACACACGTACATTTCACACGGACAACACATACACATGTCAGTTATTTCACTCACGCACACACGGACATTCCACACGCACATACGGCTAGCATACGGGATACACACGCAGGCCACACATACCATAAAAACGGACCTAAAAAACGGAAAACGGACCCGAAAAACGGCCCGTTTTACACGGACGTGGTTTTCACGGATGTGTGGCGGAGCCCTAAGACTGTTTCTGATGCATGACACTATTTCTCATGTATGACACTTTTTCTGGCATATGACACAAAGACACTATTTGTGGCACATGACACTATTTCTGGTGCAAGACACTATTTGTGACATATGAACCTACTTCTGACGCATGACACTTTTTCTGGTGTATGACACTATTTCTGGCGTATGACACTATTTCTGACGTATGACAATACTTCTCACGTATGACACTATTTCTGGCGTATGACACTCTTTCTAGCTTATGACACTACTGGCGCATGACACTATTTTTGGCCTATGACAATATTTGTGGCATATGACACTATTTCTCATGTATGACACTATTTCTGTGATATGAGACTGTTTCTGGCGTATGACAGTATTTCTCACATATAGGACACTATTTCTGGCGTGTGACACTATTTCTGGTATATGACACTATTTATCATGTATGACACTATTTTTGACTTAAGTTATGACACCACTTCTGACGTATGACACCATTTCTGACATATGACACGGTTTCTGGCGTATGACATTATTTACACGTATGACACTATTTCTGACATATGACACTATTTCTGACATCACACTATTTCTGACATATGACACTATTTTTGGCATATGACACTATTTCTGACATATGACACTATTGGTGTCATATTGGTGTGTGACACTATTGGTGTGTGACACTATTTCTGACATATCACTATTTCTGATGCATGCCACTATTTTTGGCGAATGACACTGTTTCTGGTGTGACAATATTTCTGACATATTACATATGTCTGGCATATGAGGCTATTTCTGACATATGATACTATTTCTGGTGTGTGACATTATTTCTGACATACGAGACTATTCTGACATATGATACTATTTCTGACGTATGACACTATTTCTGGTGTGTGACACTATTTCTAACATATGACACCATTCCTGATATATGACACTATTTCTGGCGTATGACACTTTCTGGTGTGTGACGCTATTTCTAGTGTGTGACATTATTTCTGACATATGACACCATTCCTAACATATGACATTATTTCTGACATATGACACTATTTCCGACATATGACACTATTTCTGATGCATGACACTATTTATCATGTATGAGACTATTTCTGGTGTGTGACACTATTTTTTTGGCTTATGACACTTTCTGGTGTGTGACACTATTTCTGGTGTGTGACACTATTTCTGGTGTGTGACATTATTTCTGACATATGACACCATTCCTAGCATATGACACTATTTTTGACATATGACACTATTCCCAACATATGACACTATTTCTGATGTATGACACTATTTCCGACATATGACGCTATTTCTGGTGTATGACACTATTTATGATGTATGAGACTATTTCTGGTGTGTGACACTATTTTTTGCAAATGACACTGTGACGGGGGTGTACAAGAGAGCAAAGGATGGACGAGGCCGAGGAACGATCCAACAGGTTTATTAACAGGAATACAGGAACAGCACACGATTAGTCCACATAAAACAGATTCGGGGGCCCCTCCCGACAATCCTCGGACCGGATAACAAAGCAATCGTCCTTACAGTAGTCCAAAGAGTTCCACACAATCCCACGGGCCGCCACACAGGCCTAGCTCCGTCCGTGTCCACAGCCACCCAGGCTGGGGCTCCTGCTCTCTTCAAGTTTCAGCTCACTCTGAAGTTACAAAAAGGGAAATGCATTGTCTGTGCTGCTTGACCAGCCCACCATGTTTGTTCAGGGGGTAGGGGTCACACATCCTATCATCAATGGTTTGGTCCATCACAGGGCTCCAATATGTCTGCCAGCCACAGTAGATGAAGGGATCCCCTGCTGTAAAGAACAATGACTATTCCTTCACTGGCCAATGCAATTACAGATTAGATACACAACTCTGGAAAGAAGAGGACAGGCTATTTACATAATCACATTAGATGCCAAGACTACAATTGTATGAGAGAGACACATTGAGACCAGTAGCTCCCCCAAGAAAATACATGAATTACAACTAATACAACCAGGGAAATATACATATCATGACATAGTATCACAGCATATACAGTGAGAGGGTAAATTACATCTTCACAATCCCTCCCCCTCCCAACTTGTGTACGTACTAGGGACCTCTACAGGTCACTGGTTAAGTACACACAGGCAGAGCGTTACTTACATGTGGCTTCATGCAGCCACGAATTGGCATCGTAGCTCTCCCACATCATTGCCCAGGAGAACAGCTGCAGGCAGACCACCCATCACCCCAACCACACATCGCCTGACCCCAAAACCAAAGTTCAGATCCACAGTGGCTGTGGGAATAGTCCTCCATTGTCCACCAGCCAGTTCAATAACAATCCCAGGTCCTCTATGGATTGCCTCAGGCCGAACCACTCGGGGATCAGCCAGTGTGAGGAAAGCACCCGAGTCACAAAATCCAACAAGTCTCTGTCCATCCAGCACAACCTCCTGCAAGTGCTTACCTCGATGAGCAGAAGTCGTCATAACTGCGGGTCGCACCCCGTAAACTCCTGGTGGTGCAACATGGGGGGCTGAGTCACTAGGCCAGTCCTCACATAATGGTGCCACATCTTCCTCCATGGCACTGGGCTGTAAATAATTAACAATCCGATTGGGTGCAGGATCAGTCCTCATTTGAACAGCTGGGCAGGAGACTTGCCGATGCCCTGGCTGTCCACATTGATAGCATCTGAGCTGGGTCTCCCTCCATCCAAGGCGTCCTCTTGGGTAAGGGGTAGGGGAACTTGGAGGCCGGCTCCCACCTGAAGGTGCTGTAGGGGTTTGAGGATGATTCCTCCATGGCCTGGCTGGGCATGAGGCCTGCAAATGCCCGGGATGCCTACAAACATAACACCTGCGCTCTGTTACTTCCTCTCCCCGGCGTATTCCAGAAAGTGCAGTAGAAGCAACTGGAGGCACATTAACACGGGTATCAACATGTGGTGGCTTAGAGGAACGGGGAACAATGGGGACAGAATAACTGGGGGCATCCGGTGTTGTGGAGCTGTTAGGCGTCTCTCCATCCTCCAACAGAACCCTCCACTGAGGCTTGATGGTGAGAGCCTCATCAGCGAGAGCAGCAGCTTCCTCCACTGTCGCTGGTTTTCTCTCACGCACCCATTCCCGGATCTCAGCGGGGCACTGGGCAAAGAATTGTTCTTTTAGGATGACCTGCAGGAAGGTCTCCCAAGATAAGGCCTCCTCTGCCTCCAGCCAGCGATTACATATTTGTTTGAGTCTATGAGCATATATCTTAAAAGACACTTCCCCATCACAGGCTAAAGCACGGAACTGAGTCCTATAAGTGTCTGGGGTCACAGCATAATGTTCTAGAATAGTCTGTTTAATATCCGCATACTCACAGTTCCACCGAGGGTCCATAGCTCTATAGGCTTCAGCAGCTCCCCCCTCTAGGAGCCCAACCAGATGCCGGACACGCTCCCTGTCCGGGACTTCCATTAATCGACACTGATGCTAAAAGTCCTGGAAGAAGCCCTCAATGTCGCCTGCAGCCTCATTAAACGGCTTAAAGTCTTTGCGGGACACCCTGGGAAGTTCCCTCATGATGGGTGCTGGGGTTACAGTCTGTCTGGAACCTCTCGCGGCTTCCACAGCGAGCTCCTTATCCAGCAGTGCCATCTCCTCCATCCTGCGCTCCTTCTCTTTAGCTCCACGCATGGCCTCCCTCTTATCTTCTATGGTGGCCTCATCTCCAAGCAGTGCCATCTCCTCCTTGTACCACACAACCCATTGACTTTTTTGGGTATTCACCTCCGGCTGCCGTCTTTCTTCCGTTTGCTGTGAGGATCCTTCCTCCACGTCATTTTGCGAACAGACTCCTTCTAGCGCCTCAATCAGCTGCTCCTTGGAGTTTGAAACGAACTCCTACTTCACGGGCCTTTGATTGCAGGCTCCCCAAAGTCCAGGTCTTGTACTCTGCAGTGCTGGTTCCTGATGTTGAGCCATTGTCCTCCATTCCTTCTGCTCTGATCCCACCGCTGCCACCAGTTTGTGACAGGGGTGTAGACACAATTTCTGATGTATGACACTATTTCAGGCGTATGACACTATTTATCATGTATGACATTATTTCTGGCGTATGACACTGTTTATCACGTATGACACTATTTTTGACGCATGACACCACTTCTGACGTACGACACCATTTCTGACATATGACACTGTTTCTGGCGTATGACATTATTTATCATGTATGACACTATTTCTGGTGTGAGACACTATTTCTGACATATGACACTATTTGTGACATATCACACTATTTCTGACATATGACCCATACTCTGGAATGCTCTACCTCAGCACATCAGACTCTCACCTACCGTGGAAAGCTTCAAGAGGAACCTCAAGACCCACCTCTTCCACCAAGCCTACAACCTACAATAGCCCTCAGTCCAGTAGACCACTGCGCAACCAGCTCTGTCCTCACCTATTGTACCATCGCCCATTCCCTGTAGACTGTGAGCCCTCGCGGGCAGGGTCCTCTCTCCTCCTATACCAGTCTGTTTTGTACTGTTAATGATTGTTATACGTATACCCTCTTTCACTTGTAAAGCGCCATGGAATAAATGGCGCTATAATAATAAATAATAATAATAATAATAATAATAATAATATGACACTATTTTTGGCATATGACACTATTTCTGGTGTGTGACACTATTTCTGACATATCACACTATTTCTGACATATCACTATTTCTGACGTATGACACTATTTTTGGCGTATAACACTATTTCTGGTGTGACAATATTTCTGACATATTACATATGTCTAGCATATGACTATTTCTGACATATGATACTATGTCTGGTGTGTGACATTATTTGTGACATACGAGACTATTCTGACATATGACACTATTTCTGACATATGACACTTTTTTTGGCGTATGACAGTATTTCTGGTGTGTGACATTATTTCCGGCATATGACACCATTCCTGACATATGACTTTATTTCTGATGTATGACACTATTTTTGGCGTATGACTCTATTTTTGGTGTGACAATATTTCTGACATATTACATATGTCTGGCACATGACACTATTTCTGACACATGACACTATTTCTGGTGTGTGACATTGTGACACCCCTGGACCATCAGCTCGTCACAGGGTATTGCACAATCTGCCCTCCCGTGCAGTATCCATCTCCTTCTTTGTTATGGGTCCCCAACTATATGGTGTTGCACACATCAGCTAATCAAATCCTAGGTACACTCTGCACCACACCCACCAAACACACCAGTGGATTGCCTGAGTGGAATAGGATTGCCCACTTGGGGGGTTGGATAGGGGAGGTCAGAAGTGTCAGGAGTAAGGAGTTGTGTGTTGGAAGTGAAGGAGAGAGGAGGTCAGGAGCAGGGCTCCTAGGAAGCTATCTAGGTGGCAGACGGTGGTCTGGCCCTAGAGGAGCTGGACCCCCGGTCGCAGGGGATCGTGGCAAGGGGCACAGAACTGTCAAGGAGGACAGCCGGCGGCCTTGCACCATCACCTGGCTGGGACCAAGGCACAACGGGGTATGTGGACCCTAGGTCAGGGAGTAGCTTCAGGCAACCTGACAATTTACCCAACGAGAATGGAGCCTTCAACATCTCCTCTCCACCTGCTCCAAAATCGGGGCACTAGTGCAACGAGGGGGATAGGACTTTCCACTCAAATGGTCCAGAAAATCCCAAGCGTGAACCCTGAGAGCAAGTCCCACACTTAGCCATAGTGGGGAGCAGGACACGGCAAGTTCCATACTACCGGGACCAACAGAGAAGTAAACTTAGTGCCAGGAGGCAGGTCACGGATCACCAGGCAGCACCATTGGGGACGGGACCTGAACTAAGCTCCCTTCAGCGGCAGCGGTATCCACAATTTTGGTTTATCCAGTTGTCGGTGTCAGCTTAATGGACTGAGTGAGTACGCAAGTGACCCCCTTTGCACCCAACGGCACTCCCCTCTCCCCATTACTGAGTCCCGGGGTATTCCCCCTACCCGTGGAGGGTCACAACACCTGGCTGCCCCATTCCATCACCTCCGGGTACTTCCAACTGCAGCGGTGGTACTCCAAATTACCACATACCACAGGTGGCATTACGAACTCAAATACAATGCCCTGTAAATACCCCCTTCATTTGAGTGGCCGCACAACCCCCGGTTCCGGAAACCCCTCCAGACACCGCGGATCCGGATCCGAGCATCTCGGCTGCTGGCACGGGGGCGGAACAACATTATTTTTGACATACGAGACTATTCTGACATATGACACTTTTTCTGGCATATGACACTATTTCTGGTGTAACTGAATAGGATAACTGAAGTGAGCACTAATATATATATATATGAGTGCAAGCCAAAAATACATACTATATATAAGAATAAGGCTGCACATCAAACTTAGATAATGGTATAATGCCTCAAGCATTGGAATATACAATGAAAAATGCTACTTGCTAATTTGAACATGTGAATAATGAATTGCATACCTGCTATGAATATTAGGAAAAAGGAGATATTTAGCAATCGCATTGATCAATGTAACTGAGCCCCAAAACCTCGTCAAGGTATATCTCTATATTGGGGTCCCTAGCTCTGTGACCCTAACTAGGATAACTGAAGTGAGCACTAATATATATATATATCAGGTACAGAATATGTTTTTAACTTTAGTAGGTTAGGGACTGTCTCAGATGGGTACACCGTGACGAGGTGAGACAGCTTCTTACCTTTTTGCAAAAATGTATATACTAAGTACCCTGTTATTAAGCACTTGCAATTTATTTATTTATAGTCAGGGTATTTTTCCTACAATTTTTCTCCTTGGTTTTTTTCTAGTCTTGAGGCTGCAATTCACATGCTTGTAATGTTGCATGTTTATTGAACATTTGTTACAGCTCAGTTTTTTTGTGTTTTCTATTCAGTTATATGTAGTTTTTTTTCTGAATGTGAACACAGCTCCGCCCCTTTCGGCCATGTTTTTTCCATCTCCTATATAAGAAAGTCCTTAGTTACCCCTCTCCACCCATAGCAGTTTTTAATTGCAATGAGATGACACACAGTTAGGGTCACAGAGCTAGGGACCCCAATATAGAGATATACCTTGATGAGGTTTTGGGGCTCAGTTACATTGATCAATGCGATTGCTAAATATCTCCTTTTTCCTAATATTCATAGCAGGTATGCAATTCATTATTCACATGTTCAAATTAGCAAGTAGCATTTTTCATTGTATATTCCAATGCTTGAGGCATTATACCACTATTTCTGGTGTGTGACATTATTTCTGGCATATGACACAATTTCTGACCTATGATAATATTTCTGGCGTATGAGACTATTCCTGACATATGACACTGTTTCTGACGTATGACACTATTTTTGGCGTAGTACACTATTTCTGGTGTGTGACATTATTTCTGACATACGACACTATTGCTGACTTATTGCACTATTTCTGACATATGACACCATTCCTAACATATGACACTATTTCGGGCGTATGACACTTTCTGGTGTATGACACTATTTATCATGTATGATACTATTTCTGACATATGACACTATTTTTGGCATATAACACTATTTCTAACATATGACACCACTTCTGACATATGACACTATTTCTGACGTATGACACTATTTCTGACGTATGACACTATTTCTGACATATGACACTATTTCTGACGTATGACACTATTTATGATATGATTCTTGCTTATTTTTTTCTTTGTAATTTTCTCACATAGCACTGTATGTTGCAATAGTTTCCTTATACCTCTTTTCCATCTTGGATTATTCCACCTTTGTCCTCCATAGACTTCCACAGACAGCAGGTGTAACTTCACTAAAGAAAAATTTCTAGACACATTTGTGCAGTTTTTGAGTGAGAATGATCAGCGAAGGGAGAGGAGAATTGAAGTTTTGATTGATGAAGAAAAAAAAATAAAATAACAGTGTAGTAGCTATTTAAATAAATATATGTAGTAATTAAAGTTGCTATGTGTTTAGGTCACTTTTGTCCAATGCACTGTAAATGGCAGCGGACATCTGGAGTAGGGAGTGTTTGTGACGGCTCTGCTTAAAAGAAGGACAGCATTAAATCATCTTTAATTAGAAAAGTTCTTTGATTTTATCAAGTGTCACTTCTGTCATATATGTTTTACGATTCATAGTCAAATCTTGGCATATTTTACCAAAAAGCCTAGCAATTACGGCGTGTTGATTAGCTGAGAGTGTGATCTGTCGACATCTAATATTTATGTCCTTCTTGTAGCTGACTCATGCAAAGCTGATGATATTCATTAGGCACAATTTAATACAGCTAAATAAACAGACTTATCTTTTATAAGCTGTAGTAAAGCCCCAGAGATTCCTTCTGGCCAATGACATTACTGGTAAAAACGTGACATCACTTAAATCAGGTGCTGAATTATGTGCCGTCGTTTTAATATCTGCATCACTGACATGTGTTGATGCTTTCAGCTTTTAGTTACTAGTTTCGAGGCCATTTACATAATTGTGAAACAAATTGGGTGAATTGGTGAATAATACCTATTACATTGTAACATGGCGCGAGGTGATAGTCGTGGGCAAGTTGCTGTTCTCATGCCACGGCACGCTAGATGAAACATGGGGTTCTGGCTGGGTGTGTGGACTTGTGTCGTGAGGGTGGTACGGTTGACTTTGGTGAGCCAGTATTAGCTGTCAACCAGTTCACTATAGACCATCAGTTCTTTAAAAATGTTTCTTTACTGCACATTCATTTTATGGCAACTATATATATGAGATAGGGGCTTACATAACTTCTCACACGTTTCTTTATCAGCACAGAGTATATCTCCAAAAAAGGTCTCTCTACTCCTTCCTTCTCACTTGTTCCTGTCTTCAACAGTCCTGCTTGGTTCACCACCACCGAGATCAATATCACAGTACAGTTCATGAGAGACATTTTTTTCACCCACATCTTACTCTCCTCGTAAAGGAGATATATTGCCAATATGGCTGGACTTTAGCGCCAAGCTCTCGGTCACTTACAAAACTCTCGCCCGGAGCACCCACTCTGTCTCATGTTCCATTCTGTCTTTGCGCACTACCTTTAAGAGTTGTAAGCTGCTTAGGACCTCTCTGCTAGGTGTCCTATCTAAGGACAGTCTCACTCGGTCACTCCAATAGATCACTTTGTGTTTCGGTCACCTCTCTCTGTCTCTATACTCTGGATCATGCTATCTATCGCACAGGTCTCCTCTCTCCTCTCACTTCATACACACCCACATCATGTTGCCTTGTCATCTACCAAGACCTTAAGTCTGACTCTGTGACACACTGGGCCCTATCTGAACTTCTGACAGGAAACTGTCCTCTGTCCCTTCACTAGCCCCTCCCACCCTGGGCTAGTCCGACGCCTTAACTCTTTCTTTCCCAACTCACTGCCTGTTGCTGGGCAGAACACAGCATTGTCACAGTACAGTGCAAAACATTAAAATTAATTACATTACACAATAACACACAACATAATACACATTACATTTTACATTACACAACAATAATGCAATTGGTGTCTTCAAGGGGAAATGTGCACAGTAAGTCCATCTTCATACATCACATTTGGGCATTTTAGCAGGATCATGTCAGATGTTCCACAGAACCAAGACCTCACACATATACATCTTTTATGCCTGCCAAATCACGTTCCTTTGCCATTGACTGCAATTCGTAAAAAGTGTTGTATTGAAAAGCAACTGCTAAGCAAAATACCTCAAATAAAAAACAGCAGGTAATTTCCCACTGGGGTCCAATGTTTACTCTCTGCCACTGCTTGGCTCTGTGTCTTAGCTGCGGTGATGATATCATGTTGACTGCGTGCATTACCGCTGCAGCCAATCAATTAGCCATCCAGAAAAGAAAGCCAATTTAAATGACAGGTTTCGTTTCTTTACTTAGTAAGCAACATTTCAAGTCCTTGGCTTTACCCAGAAAAAAATGGGATAGGATGATGATGAAACTTTACATTTATTCCACACACTCTCCACTGATGTTAACACACTTCTTACATCAGTATTCCAAGTTCTGTAGCAAAAGAAGGATTTCGGTTGTGCCTCAAACCAGGCGTTTGTAGCAGCCATGGCATCAGAAATGGTGTGAAATTTGGTACCCTTGGTACCCTTGATGTGTTTCTTCAGATTTGGTCCAAACATTCAATGTAATATCTTGCATTAATAGTGGAACCCTTTTGAAGGTAGTCCACAAGTAGCATGCCCGCCTTATCCCAGAACACAGACGCCATCACCTTAGTGGCTGATTTTTGCACCCTGGACGTCTTTGGATGACCAGAACCACTGTGCATCCACTCTTTTGACTGCTCCTTGTTTTCAGGGTCATAAAAATAAATCCAGGTCTCATCCATAGTGACCAGTCGATCCAGGAAGTTCTTATTAGTCTGCAAATGCTGACAAATGGACCAGGAAGTTTTCACTTCTTTCACATGCTTCTCTGATCTGTTGTCAAACATATGAGGACCCACTTTGAAGATAGCTTCCTCATGTCTAAATGTTCATGGATAATGACACAAACACGTTCACGGGAAATCCCCATGATGTCTGCTATTCCTTTAGCTGAAATTTGTCGATTCTCCAGTATGAGGTTGTGCACAGTGTGGAGACACGGGGGTCAGTGGGTGCTCTCGTCCGCTGGCTCGGCCGCCTTTAGAAAGAGAGCATGGCCCAGGGCTCATCCCAACTGAACGCCCGACCTCCTTAACCATGGGTGGAACACTACTCAGAGAACACAGGGTGAGAGAATCACAATATTAAGACTTTATTGGATCCCCAAACAATTAACGGTACATAGCACATAACCAGCGAAACCACAGAATGTAACTGGCAACAATTGGCTCACCAGGGATTAGAATGTCCGTGCCTCAGAGCTTCCAGTGCTACTTACTCCAAACCAGCAGCTCCCCACTTTCGGCGGGCACCCACCAAGAATGGAATAACACAGATTTAGGAAGCTGTTTGAGGATCGCAAAGCCTTTAGTCAGGTGACTGGATTGTCCCAAGCTGGATTCCTTCCTTAGGTAGTCTTTGATATCTCAGCCAAATCCTTGCATTCGATGCTGATGTCCATATATTATTATAATCCAGGTTCAGTTATGGCTTGCCAATCGGATCCGCAGGTCCTAGATTGGTAGCATGTAGCAAGAGTCTACCCGGGCAATGGACAGTCCCCCTTCTTACATCTCTTATTGGCTAGATTTCAAGCCGTATACACAATATCCAGAGATGAGGGAGAGACAGCAGTTACATCACACCTAGCAATACACATGTAATACAATGGAAGGTTTGCATAATTGATTTATCTGGGTGTCTGGCCTTCATTAGCCAAGGTAAATTCATGAGTCAACAAGAGTCTTGTAAAAATAATGAGGGGTTTATCCCCTGTCTATAAACAGACTATCTTCATGTCTGGCTGAATTTTAAGAAATTAAACCCATGCTAGGCACTGACAGAGTCCATGTCATCATCACATTCCTCCCCTTCTTAATATTAGCAGACATGATAGGTTTCCGATCATCCTTCTCCACCTGTCGAGAAAGCCCATCCGCGTTTGCATGGTTCTTGCCATTGGATGGCTCTAAGGAGGAGGCTGAAGATTGAAGAGGAGGGTTCTCCTATCAAGGGCGTGGGTTGGAGTGGGTCATGACATGGGGCTCCCCCCATACATTGACACACTGGGTAAGAGGCTCTGTATTTTTGCACTTCTTGAGTGACCTTTGGCGAGAAAAAACTGTGCAACAGGCAGGCCCGATCTTTTTGGCCCCCATGTGCCAAGCTACAGTAACATCATGAGCTAAACGCAATAGTTAGGGTCAGTATTGCTGGGGTACCACAAGCTGATGTACGGGTCCAGGGATTTTCTGGGCAGGATGCGAGCTTTCCCCGATATAAAAGGCCTTTTTCCCATCTATACACCTCCCCCTGATTTCCTCCCCCAGGTTGGGCGACCGCTCTACGGATAAGCTCTACGGTGGGGTCTGTCAGTTGGGCTTCCCTGAATTCCTTACAATCTATCTCCCCCCCAGTCAATGGCCACAGTTGGGTCTGATGTACTCACATTTGATGGCTCCGAGAAGGAGGCTGAAGATTGAGGAGGAGGGTTCTCCTCGGAAGGGTTGGTAGAAAGACCTGCACCAGGATGGTGTTTGACCTGGCTGTGGGTGATGTCAGTGACAAACTGGCTAGATAGTCCTTGTCCTAGGTCATTTTCCAAAATAACAGGGGTGGGGAGGCCGTCCATGAGCCCCACTTCAACCTCTCCTTGGTTAGTTCCCCAATCCAACTGCACTTGTGCCAGAGGGATGTTCAAGCGCTGGCCCCCAGCAAGGGAGATGGTCACTTGGTGGCCAGGTAAATGATGTTCGGTGGGAACAATATCTGGGCTGACCAGGGTGATGGAATATCCAGTGTCTCGAAGTCCCTGAGCCTGTATATCACCAACCTTGACCGTCTGGATGTGGCAATGGAGGTTGGCTGGTTTACAGTGTCCGGCCTGTCATAGAGTGTGGACTGGGTAAGCCACTTCCTCACCTATTGGTGTTTCTCGGGAGTAGCATTCCTCAGGTCTCGTTGATTCATCTCGGCATATGTTGACTGGTTGGACTGGCAGATGGGCTCCAGGCATGGGACCTTGACTTTGAAGACACTATTTGGCCATGTGTCCAAGGCTCCCACATGTATAACAGCTCCGTGGGTTAGACACGTCACCGGCCCTGTTGGTGAACCTTTGTCTTGTTGGGGCTTCTGAGGGGTAATGAGTTAGTCCAGCACGGGAGTCTGGAGATCACTGGGATCCATGGTTGAGGGACCTCCTGGGATCAGTGGGCCTATCGGGCCTCTAGCTGGGTCGGTTGGCTGTAAATTCGTCAGCCAATCGCGCTACTTGCTCTGGGGTGTCGGGCTTCCTGTCAGCTACCCATTCTCGGATTTCCGGGTCCATCTTCTCCAGCAGCTGTTCGAGCACTATCACATCCTGGAGGGCAGTAGCAGAGTGGGCAGCCCGACCATCGAGCCAGCGATTACAGTGTCGTCGGAGTTGACTGCCAAATTCGACGTACGAGACACCCTGGCGAGACATAGTCCGGAACTTAGTACGATGACTCTCAGGTGTTATGGTAAAAAGGGCAAACAAAGTGCCCTTAATAATTTCGTAGTCCACGCAGTCCTGAGGCCCAAGTGATTGGACAGTCTCCTAGGCCCGGACAGGCAAGCTTGTCCACAGGTATTTGGACCACTCAGCTGTGGGCACCTGGTGCATACGCATTAGCACCTCAAAGTTTTGCAAGTGTTCATCTATCTCAGTGCTGGAATCATTAAACACTGGCACGTCCCTGTAGTGAAGATGACTTCCTTGGTGGTGGTGTATGCTGGAGGTAGGTGCTGGTGGTAAGGAAATTGGAACTGCCAACAAGAATTGCAGAACTCCAGCCCTTTCTTCTCTTGAAGCTTTAGGTCCCAATGCAGCCAACAATTCCCTGACTCGGTCTGCGTGGGCTTGGTTTGTTTCCAGACTGTCACTGGATCCAGGATGAGACACACAGTTTACATCCTCTGGTACCACATCGGCGGTGTCCTCATCATCCTCTGCATCATTCTGGGTCTCCCAATGGACCAATTTCTGGATCAAGTCCGACTGAGTGTCATTATTCCTGTATTCAATCTTTCGCATCTGGCACTGATCCTGTAGCATCCATTTACTGCTGCGGTCGTAACTCCTCTCCGATCCTTGTCTCATGGCTGAGCTGGTGGGGTTGGACATGGCAGCGTCCAAAACCTGAATGCGTCCCCTATGTCCTGCTAGGTATGCTTATATGCCTTCCTGGTTGTTGAGCCCTGGACGGTGTCCACGGACACCAGCCCTCTGCAGCTCCCCTGGATAAACCAGGCTGAGTAGAATCCCACCGCTGCCACCAATTGTGGAGACACGGGGGTCAGTAGGTGCTCTCATCCGCTGGCCCGGCCACCTTTAGAAAGACAGTGTGGCCCAGGGCTCTTCTCAACTGAACGCCCGACCTCCTTAACTGTGGGTGGAACACTACTCAGACAACACAGGGTGAGGGAATCACAATATTAAGACTTTATCTGATCCCCAAACAATTAACGGCACATAGCACATAACCAGCGAAACCACAGAATGTAACCGGCAACAGTTTCTCACCCTTCCGCTGGCTCACCAGGGAATAGAATGTCCGTACCTCAGAGCTTCCAGGGCTACTTACTCCAAACCAGCAGCACCCCGCTTTCGGCGGGCACCCACCAAGAATGGAATAACGCAGATTTAGGAATCTGTCTGAGGACCGCAAAGCCTCTAGTCAGGTGACTGGATTGTCCCAAGCTGGATTCCTTCCTTAGGTAGTCTTTGATACCTCAGAAGAATTCTTGCATTCGATGCTGAAGTCCATGTAGTATTATAATCCAGGTTCGGTTATGGCTTGCCAATCGGATCCGCAGGTCCTAGATTGGTAGCATGTAGCAAGAGTCTACCTGGGAAATGGACAGTCCTCCTTCTTATACCCCTGAGCTCTCCATTCAGACCATTGGGGTCTTCACGATTGGTGGATAAGACTGGGCTCTTATTGGCTAGATTTCAAGCTGTAAACAAAATATCCAGAGACAGGTAAGTTACATCACACCTAGCAATACACATCGTAATACAATGGGAGGTTCGCATAATTGATTTATCTACCTGCAGCATGCCAAGTAGTCCTGTATTGATAATCTACTGTTGATTCAACAGTAATTTTATCAAAACTACACTAAGCAACCCAGTAAGTGACACATCGCTGGAATCAGGATCTCTGCCCCTACATTATGCTGTTCTCAGGTTAGGTGGCAAAAACCTGGTGACGGAGCCTTTTTAAAGACAAAGTCAAAATGATGTATGTATGTTTCTGAGCCACTGGTATTTTGATATAATCAGATTCTAAATTAAATGATTTGTTTGTCAACATTTGAAGGAAAAATGACTTTGCTTGCTTAAGGCCCCGCTACACGCAATGACATCACAAACGAGATGTCGTTGGGGGTCATGGAATTCGTGACGCACATCCGGCCTCGTTAGCGATGTCGTTGCGTGTGACACGTACGAGCAACCGCTAACAATGC
This sequence comes from Anomaloglossus baeobatrachus, assembly GCF_048569485.1. Lineage (NCBI taxonomy): Eukaryota > Metazoa > Chordata > Amphibia > Anura > Aromobatidae > Anomaloglossus > Anomaloglossus baeobatrachus. The sequence goes on from NC_134353.1 coordinate 349,017,093, forward strand.
AAAATACTTACCAAATCATTGATTGTTGACACGTCGTCCATTTCCCAAATGCCGTTGCTCATTTGGGACGCAGGTTGTTCGTCGTTCCTGAGGCAGCACACATCGCTACATGTGACACCCCGGGAACGACGAACAACAGCGTTCCTGTGTCCTCCGGCAACGAGGTAGGCGTGTCTTTCATGTGGCTGCTCTCCGCCCCTCCGCTTCTATTGGACGCCTGCCATGTGACGTCGCTGTGACACCGCACGCACCGCCCCCTTAGAAAAGAGGCTGTTCACCAGCCACAGCGACGTCGCTAGGAAGGTAAGTATGTGTGACGCATCCTAGCGATATTGTGCGCTACAGGCAGCAATTTGCCCGTGACGGGGGCGGGTGCTTTCACAAGCAACATCGCTAGTGATGTCGCTGCGTGTAAAGCCCCCTTTAGACTTTAGTTAGTTCACAATGGAATCTGTGGAGGGGATAAATATCAGGTTTAATGATTTCATTCTAAGTGTATGTAAACTTCTGACTTTGTCCCTATTAACCTTTTATTATACAGAGCTAATCTTGGAAGCATGCTCTTTGGAAGAGGCAGAGTTCCTCTACTAAATTGCAGGACTGTAATAAATATCACTTACAGCAGCCTATAATCTGGGGGACATGACTTAGTTGATAAAATGTAAGGAATATGAGGAATTAAAGGGGTATTCCCATCTCCAAGATCCTATCCCAATATGTAGTAGGTGTCATAATAATAATAATAATAATAATAATAATAAAAAATATCTCCAATTAGAAATGTAGTATAGTTTTCCTGAATCCTGATGTCTCTTAACTCATGTGCAGGGCATTGCAGTTTAGGTATCCATGGTTATGACCACGCATTTAGTGAGTTCGTTAGTTGCTTGTGGTTGTAACCATGGATACCTAAGCTGCAATGCCCTGCACATGAGGTAAAAGACATGACTATATCAGGAGAACTAATTGGAGGTATTTGCTAATATTATTATTGCACGTACTACATATTGGGATAGGGTCTTGGAGATGGGAATACCCCTTTTTATTTTGGAATGATAGGTAAACCCACTTATATAGTAGTACTGCTTTCTATCAGCTATTAATCCAAATATAAAAATACGTAGTACATATTAGAGAAATAATAATATCTCACACAAGGGCCTTGTTACTGCCAGGATGAGAAAGCGCTTCTTGTTTGTAGCAGGACAAGATACCTCAGCTTTTTCCTAATCCCACCAGCTTCTCATCTATTCAGCTCCCATGGGTGACAATGGTGTAGCACACCCAGAGCTGCCACCTCCCAGCCAGGGGTGTCTTCACAGGGGGAGGGAGGTGATAGAGCAGTGGTGACAGTGCTCCATGTGTTACACAGGGAGGAATCATTGCTTCTGTCAGACTGTGCCCTGAGGGAAGAGTGATGACACTGAGAGGCTTCATCTGATGCCCACACAGGACTTGCAGGGAAGCACCACAGGAGGTGAGTGTGGCAGGATGGCTGCCGGCTCCTAGGATAAGTCAGGTGCACTGGGGTCATTGTCAGTGGAGGAGCTGTCCACTGCCAGGGCAAAGGGGCCGAGCTTGGAAAAAGTAAATGGCCATATATTACAAGGAATATGGCAGATAATGTCTTACTATTCTACCCAGCACGTCTACACTGTGGTAACTGATCACCAAGTAATAACAACCCCTGTTTACACCTAGAAAACTAGGATTGGAAACTTTCTTGTGTACAAAGGACATTACTAATTATTTACTGCAAAATCAATTGATTTAACAAATTAAGTATTTGTATGCATGCTTTGTGCATTGTAAAATATTTTCCATTCTTGTTATTATTCACATTGTGCGAGTAATCACTGGATATATATATATATACACACAAACTCTTTAGTTTGGTATGTAGTTCACTGCAATAACCATTAGATAAATTGGATGTATTTGATATGTCAGCAGTCCTGCTTTAAAGGATGGATGGATGGATGGATGGATGGATAAATGTTATAGAGCTAATATAAAAACATGGATAAATACATAGATGGATGGATGGATGGATGGGTGTAATAGAGTTAATATAAAAAACATGGATAAACACATAGATGGATGGATGGATAAATGTGATAGAGCTAATATTAAAACATGGATGAGTGCATAGATGGATGGATGGATGGATGGATGGATGGGTGTAATAGAGTTAATATAAAAAACATGGATAAACACATAGATAGATGGATGGATGAATGGATGGATAAATGTGATAGAGCTAATATAAAAACATGGATGAGTGCATAGATGGATGGATGGATGGATGGATGGATGGATGGATGGATGGATGGATGGGTGTAATAGAGTTAATATAAAAAACATGGATAAACACATAGATAGATGGATGGATGGATGGATGGATGGAGGGATGGATGGGTGTAATAGAGTTAATATAAAAAACATGGATAAACACATAGATAGATGGATGGATGAATGGATGGATAAATGTGATAGAGCTAATATAAAAACATGGATGAGTGCATAGATGGATGGATGGATGGATGGATGGGTGTAATAGAGTTAATATAAAAAACATGGATAAACACATAGATAGATGGATGGATGAATGGATGGATAAATGTGATAGAGCTAATATAAAAACATGGATGAGTGCATAGATGGATGGATGGATGGATGGATGGATGGATGGATGGGTGTAATAGAGTTAATATAAAAAACATGGATAAACACATAGATAGATGGATGGATGGATGAATGAATGGATGGATGGAGGGATGGATGGGTGTAATAGAGTTAATATAAAAAACATGGATAAACACATAGATAGATGGATGGATGGATGGATGGATGGAGGGATGGATGGGTGTAATAGAGTTAATATAAAAAACATGGATAAACACATAGATAGATGGATGGATGGATGGATGGATGGAGGGATGGATGGGTGTAATAGAGTTAATATAAAAAACATGGATAAACACATAGATAGATGGATGGATGAATGGATGGATAAATGTGATAGAGCTAATATAAAAACATGGATGAGTGCATAGATGGATGGATGGATGGATAAATGTAATAGAACTAATGTAAAATCAGGGGCAATATTCTATTTATACCCCTGTGAAGTGACACAAGGGAGAACTGATACCTGCTCCTCCAGGGTTGTCATACCAGAAGCTGACAATGTTCCTGGATAAACTATTGCAATATAATAACCATATTTCAAGTAGCGTTACCAGGGCTGGTTTTAGACACAGTGGGAGCCTGGACAAAGTTTTAGAGTACATATTACACCATCACACACAAACATTAACCTAAACTTACATGCTCTGGTAAATGAGCGCAATTGACAATATTATGTACTTCAGTGCTTGTTTACAATCTCTTTACACAGGATTAAGGCTACTTTACACGCTGCGATATCGGTCCCGATATCGCTAGTGTGGGTACCCGCCCCCATCTGTTGCGCGACACGGGCATATCGCTGCCCGTGCCGCACAACATCGCCCAGACCCGTCACACATACTTACCTGTCCGGCGACGTCGCTGTGACCGGCGAACCGCCTCCTTTCTAAGGGGGCGGTCCGTGCGGCGTCACAGCGACGTTACTGAAGCGTCACTGAACCGCCGCCCAATAGCAGCGGAGGGGCGGAGATGAGCGGGACGTAACATCCTGCCCACCTCCTTCCTTCCTCATAGCGGCCGGGAGGCAGGTAGGGAGAGCTTCCTCGCTCCTGCGGTGTCACATGCAGCGATGTGTGCTGCCGCAGGAACGACGAACAACCTCGTTACTGCTGCAGTAACGATAATTGGGAATGGACCCCCGTGTCGCCGATTAGCGATTTTGCACGGTTTTGCAACGATGCAAAATCGCTTATCGGTGTCACACGCAACGGCATCGCTAATGCGGCCGGATGTGCGTCACAAAATCCGTGACCCCAACGACTCCGCATTAGCGATGTCGTAGCGTGTAAAGCCCGCTTTAGGAGGAATGAAAGTCACGGAATGATCACTAGAAGATCAATGTGTCCCCTACAGTATCATGTTATCAGCGGGACATCTGCAGATTGCATTGAGCGATATGCTGCTGAGAACAATGATTTTTGTTCCGCCATAAACACTCCAATCACCTGATGAATGAGCAGCGTTTATGACACAAACACAGTATGTTACACACAGACGTGTATACACACGCATGTATACACCGAGCACATACACACATGTATATACACCGAGCACATACACACATGTATACACCGAGCACATACACACATATATGTATACACTGAGCACATACACACATGTATACACCGAGCACATACACACATATATGTATACACTGAGCACATACACACATGTATACACCGAGCACATACACACATGTATACACCGAGCACATACACACACATTTATGCATACACACATATATGTATACACCGAGCACATACACACATATATGTATACACTGAGCACATACACACATGTATACACCGAGCACATACACACATGTATACACCGAGCACATACACACACATTTATGCATACACACATATATGTATACACCGAGCACATACACACATATATGTATACACTGAGCACATACACACATGTATACACCGAGCACATACACACATGTATACACCGAGCACATACACACACATTTATGCATACACACATATATGTATACACCGAGCACATACACACATATATGTATACACCGAGCACATACACACATGTATACACCGAGCACATACACACACATTTATGCATACACAAAGCACATGCACACGAATACACCGATCACAGACACACACATATATGTATGCACATAGCACATACAGACACACATGTATGTATACACCGAGCACATACACACATGTATACACCGAGCACATACACACACAATTATGTATACACAAAGCACATACACATGTATACACCGATCACAGACACACACATATATGTATGCACATAGCACATACAGACATACATATATGTATACACAGAGCACATACACACATGTATACACCGAGCACATACACACATGTATACACTGAGCACATACACACATGTATACACCGAGCACATACACACATATATGTATACACCGAGCACATACACACATGTATACACCGAGCACATACACACACAATTATGCATACACAAAGCACATGCACACGAATACACCGATCACAGACACACACATATATGTATGCACATAGCACATACAGACACACATGTATGTATACACCGAGCACATACACACATGTATACACCGAGCACATACACACACAATTATGTATACACAAAGCACATACACATGTATACACCGATCACAGACACACACATATATGTATGCACATAGCACATACAGACATACATATATGTATACACAGAGCACATACACACATGTATACACCGAGCACATAAACACATATGTATACATACACACACACACACACGTGTACAGTGCACATACATACCCACATGTATATGCCGAGCACATACACACACGTATACAAAGCACATATAGACACATATATCTCTTTGCAGATATTTTATATCCATACATTCTAAGCACAATGACACACACAGGGACACACACACACATACAGTATATACACCAAGCACATACGCACACATATATGTATACACAGAGCACATACACACATGTATACACCAAGCATATACACACATATGTATACACACATGTGTACAGAGCACATACATACACACATGTATACGCTAAGCACACACACACACATATGTATACACACACAGCACACATGTGTAGAGAGCACATACATTTACATACACATACATGTATCTTCACATATATTTTATATCCATGCATTCTAGGTACAACCACACACATGGACACACACACATGTTCAATCACATAATTGGGCTGTCTGTGCCAGGCAGGTCGGGAGCTCCAGGGAGAGACACTCTTTGTAACCAATTATAGGCTATATTCGTACGTTGTGTTTTTACTGCTTTTTTTCTGAAGCAGAGACCTGCTCTCTTGGCAGTAATAGAGCTGCTTCCAAAAAACAGGTTTTACTGCATTTATGTTGCTTTTTTTTTCCTGCATTTTTGATGTCATTTACCTACAGTACATGTTTAATAAAGTTTGTTTCATTTACCACAAAAGCAACAAAAATGCAGCAAAAGCGCAGCAAAACCGCTGTGATTGCAGTTTTGCACTTTCTTATGGCTTTTAATGATGGAAAAAACATTGATAAAAAGGAAAATGCAGTTTCTTTCAAAGACGCAGCAGCTTTCCATTTCAATCAGAAAAAAGCATGCATGTGCATGAGATTTCTGAACTCTCATAGCTTTTGCTGGTACTGTAAAAAGCAAATTTTAGTTTGCATAAAACTGAAAAAATGCTGCAAAAATGTTGAGTGTGAACATAGCCATACTCTGACCATACTCTGAGAAGGGGGGTCTGAACACAGAACCCACTATATTAAGAAACTAAAAATGTTTAATAAAATAGCTTTTACAAAGTAGGTCAGTAAGATGAATGTTTTTATAGCATTATATACTTAAAGGGAACCTGTCAGGTGCAATATGCACCTGAAGCACCCCACGGGGCCGGGGTCGTACTCGTCACCGGGCCAGTGATGAAGAGAGGTCTTGGGGATGTCACAGAGGCCTTGCCCGGCTTCATGGCCCCGAGGTGTCCACGAAGGGATGAAGGGGAAGATGGTGGGGATGTTGGGAGTAGTTGTCTCGTGACGCCACCTGTGGTGTGCGGCCAGGGATTGGCCGCCACTGCAGGTCCTGTCCTCTGGGGCGGATGGTAATGCAGCTTGGATGGTTCGGCTCCCCACAGGTAGAGCTAGGCCCTAGGGAGGATGATAGGGGTGTTAGTGGCCGGTGGCGCCGGAGCGCGGGGCGACGGCGCTGGCAATGATGAGCTGACACAGTGGATGCGGTTTCTTTTACTCACTGTTAAGTCATCACCCTCGGAGTGCCAGTTTCTGCCGTGATGGGCCCCAGTCGATCCCGGATAGTTTGAAGGCCACCACTGCTGTTGTTGAGTGTGAGACCTTCCTTTCTGTGCTCTTTAGTGTGGATCCTCATGACTTGAAGTTACTCAGGGACCATAGTTCTGTGTATAAGTTTCCTTCTCGTTTAGCAGGCAGCTCGAATCCTTTGGTAGGCCTGACCATAATCACGACTCCTGATTCTATGCGCTTTTGTGCCCCGGGCGCTTGTGTTGAGCAGAGAGACGTGGAATCCCCCTGTCCAGCAGATTATGATGGCAAAACTTGAAGTGTACGCCACCCCAGGGCTCTGGACCCTGAACTGCGCTGGTCTCGAGCTAGCAATTAAGCTCTCCCCTTGGCGACCATGGTTGCTCCTATGTTCCACAGCTCCACCGGTAACCTCCTAATCTTCTCCTCTCTCCCTGAAGGAGCTCTTAAGCACTCCCTTTAGCTAGTCCCAAGAGAGCTCTTAAGCACTCCTCTCGGTGACCATGTTCCTGACTCTTCTGAGTCTGTAGCTGTTCTCTGGTCAATGTTTGTGTGTTCTCTCACATCCCCAATGCTGCCCCCACCTTCCTGATGACTCACTTGTAGTTGGGAAAGCTATGGTGACCACCTCTAGCCCAGTTCCAGTGGGAAAGCACCTAAAGTGTGTGTGTTGTGTAAGTGATAAACACCAGCATCTTAAGTGAGATGTAATACCCTGTAGCGACTGAAGCCTCAGGGGCGCCACACACCCAGAACCACAAGCAGTTCTGGGTGCATATTGCTAATCCCTGTCTAACCATCCCTGTATAGTATTTCTAAAGATCTTTTATATTATCTAATGAGCGGAGGGACTAGTCACAAGGGCGATATGTATCTCCCGACTAGTTCACCCTCTTAACATATTAGCACGCCCCTGTGCGTGTGCTAGCATGCTATTCAAAGACCAGTGACTTCTGATCATGCACACTGAATCTAAACCCAGCGTTGGAGGCGACGACAGCAGACAGGTATGTGTGTCCATGCTAATGAGGCTGGGTATTGAATAGCTTGTTAGTACGCCCATGTGTGCCCCTGTGGGTGTGCTAACATGCTAAGAGGGCGGACTAGTCAGGGAAAATTATGCCCTTGCAACTAGTTCCTGTGCTCATTAGCATATCATAAAGGTTCTTTAGAAATACTTTTTCTAAAGATCCCTTTGTCTATTCTAGTGTATACAGGGACGGTTAGGCAGGGATTAGCAATATGCACCCAGAACTGCTCATGGTCCTGGGTGCATATTGGACCTGACAAGTTCCCTTTAAAGGTAATTTTTAACAAACAGCTCCTATTAATTTCACACTAAAGTGTATTTTTACACACAAAAAAAGTTCAATTTAAATTATTAAGCACCATGCTACTGATCCCAAAATCCCTATGACATTCATGTCTTCTGTTGTTATGAGGTCACTAGGGTAGTCACTAGTGAAAATGTTGAACTTAAAGAGGTGGTTCATGTACCACCCCGGGGCCCGGCCGGCTGCCGAGCCGCTCGGATCCGTAGTCGTCGGTGGGTGGCTCGAGCTCCTCACGGACCCGGGGGTCACGTCGCTCTGAAGGGAGGTTGCTGGCGATGTAGGGTGGGGTGGTCCACGGCCGGGGCCACAGTTGTTAGGGGGGTTTTAAGTTTGTGACGCCACCCACGGGTTGTGGTGAATAGATGGGCACCACCGCTGCCGTTGACTAGGCTCCCGGGAACGGTGTTGCACAGCCTGGTGTTGACCCCTCCGTGGGTAGGGGGTGATGGTCCAGGGCCCGTGGGATGCAAGGCTAGGGGAGTGCGTGACGTTGCGGTGTGGTGCAGTGTTGCGCACGGCCCGAGGGCACTGTTGTACTCACTATGACAGACACACTGGAGTCTCTAGTAAACCAAACAAGATGGTGGACGGTGCCCGCAGCCAGCTGCGCTTCTCCCCTTTTCAGGTTGGTGGTTTCCGCCTTTCTCCTGCACCTCGCTTTTAATGGAATGATGACTCCTATGCCTGAGCAACGGTAGTCTGCTCCCCAGCTTTGTGTGTGCCAGAAGAGCCCTTTTGCTCGCAGCCGCTGGCCCGTGGGATCTCTATGCCTGGGCGGTGGCTTTCTATCCCTATCGTTCGGCTGTTGCCTTCAGTCGGGTCTTGGGTGGGAAATTACCTAAAGTACAGTCCTCAATCAATAGATTTGACTCGGTCCAGTGGTTTCTGGGCTTCGTACTGGGTCTCAGTACCTCTCCTGGTGCTCCGGTTTCCAATCGGTTCCCCGGTTCGGTACCGGCGGGCCACCACCCGTCCCCGGTCCTTACGGTTCCACCGGCTAAAGTCCCAGCTCCTGCAGGCGGCCACCACCGTCTGCCTCCCAGCCAGAGGTGACTGGGCTCCAACCCAGACACCTGGTGTTAGACTGTGGCAGACCTGGACACAGGTTTGCACTTGAACTCCACTCCACTTCACTGTCAAGACTAATCTACTGTGTTTTTCCTGCCTCAGGCTCTGTGTACTCCTCAGTGGGCGTGGCCAACCACCTGGCTCCACCCCCCTGGTGTGAACATCAATCCCCGAGGGAGGTGACTAGGGTTTTTAGGTTGGCTGCTGGTACCTTTTTAGGGAAAGGTGTTTGTGTAAGGGACTACCAGTGACTACCTGGCTATTCCAGGGCATCACAGTTCACTTCTCAGCATTAGTGTCCACATCGCTGTAAATCTCATAGGGAACGCTTTTCTCAAATACCGTACCTTGTGTAGTACATTCTGCCTCTGAGCGGTGCTATTGCGGTCTGCTCATCCCTATCAAGTGACCCCCGGGCTCTCTGGCTTCCGGTTAACCTGACATCACCGAGGCGGGTCCCAGTCTATTTAAGTAACAGAGCTGTGGGTGGAGTTTCACCACTTGTCACAGCCTAGCATCTCACATGCTCTCTACTTTGCTGCAGAGCGCCGCAAGCAGAAGCAATGCTGGGCTGTGATGAGAGGTGAAACTCCACCCACAGCCCTGTTACTCAGGGAGACTGGGGCCCACCTTGGTGATGTCAGGTCAACTGGGAGTTGACGTGACATCACCAGATCTCAGAGCAGTCAGAAAGCAGTCAGACACGCTGTCACACAGGGTGGGGGCGTGTCTGACTGCAGCCAATCAGAGATAACTAGTACTGCCGGTGGGCGAAGGAAGCACTTACCAGTGGGACACTGGTAAGTAAAGTGCACCTGATTTTCACTTTTTTTTCTTTATTTTTCCTTTATTTTTTTAGTTACCTGGGTGGCCGGATCCGGATGGGTATCCACACAGATCCGGACTTTTACAGTCCGGGCCCGCCCATCACTGATTGGCACAACAAACAATAACAGGCAGAGGATGCAGCAGCAGAGGCTCAGCTCTGACCTTGGGAGGGTGATTAAAGAAAAGTTTGTTTTTTAAACAGCACTCAGCCTGGGGACAAGGCGTCTCTGAAAACAGAAAACCCCTTTAGGTGCAAGCAAGGGGCTATGCTCATTGCCAGCCATATCTCACAATTTGTCAGTGTGACATTGTCTAATTCTTCTACATGGGCCTGCTGTGCTTGGTGGCCGCCTCTGTGGAAAACTACAATGTCTGTATAATTTCCATCACAGTAAATGATCAACTAATGTTCCACTAAAAGAAAATATCTTAGAGAAAGTGGGAGGAAAGTTAGATTACAATTCTTATTAACATAGCAATTGTTTATAAAAGAGGAAATAATACTGGGAAGTACAATATGCCTGAACAGGTGCTAGTAATATTAATAAATTCATGTTTAACCAGTTATAAAAAAATCTATCACCAGGTTTTTGATACCTGATATGAGGTTAACGTAATGTAGGGACAGAGACCATGATTCCAGCGATGTGTCACTTAGTGATCTGCTTGTTATAGTTTTGATAAAATCACTGTTTTATCAGCAGGAGATTATCACTAGAGGATTAGTAAATCTGCTGCCATGTTCTCCATATTCATAAATTCTATATAACCCGCCCCCACCACAGATTGGCAGCTTTCTACCTATTCACAGTGCACCCCCTAAAGCTGTCAATCAGTGGTAAGGGTGGGGTTATACAGAACTCATGAAAATAAAGGACTAAGTGCCAGTGAGTTTGGTAGTCTTCTAGTGATAATCTACTCATGATAAAACAGTGATTTTATTAAAACTACAATAAGCAGCCCAGTAAGTAACATATCGCTGGAATCAGGATCTCTGTTTACATATAATGCTGCTCTCAGATTAGGTAACAAAAAATGGTGACAGATTCCAGTTAAACAGCTTTGCTGGTTTTATGTGAATAAAGATTCATTTGAAATTTCTTCAGGATTTCGTGCTTCAGTTTTTCACCATTTCTAACCATTAGGGTTGCTGAAAGTAAATGATGACGTTGGGGAGAATATACTTTTATTGTCTAATACTCTGACAGCTTAGCTTCAACTGGTCAGTCTAAAAATGGGCCAAGTTTATCATAGTGGCTCATACTGGATCATAAATTTACACTGTGTGCAGAATTATTAGGCAAGTTGTACTTTAGAGGATTTTTTTTATTATTGATCAACAACTATGTTCTCAGTCAACCCAAAAGACTCATAATTATATAAGCTTAATATTTTTGGAAGTTGGAGTGGGTTTTTTTAGATTTGGCTATCTTAGGAGAATATCTGTTTGTGCAGGTAACTATTACTGTGCATAATTATTAGGCAACTTAATAAAAACCAAATATATTACCATCTTACTTGTTTATTTTCACCAAGAAAACCAATATAACTGCACAAAATTTAGAAATAAATGTTTCTGACATACAAAAACAAAACCCAAAAAAATTAGTGACCAATATAGCCACCTTTCATTCTTATGACACTCAACAGAGCACCATCCATAGATTCTGTCAGTTGCTTGATCTGTTTACGATCAACATTGCATGCAGCAGCCACCACAGCCTCCCAGACACTGTTCCGAGAGGTGTACTGTTTTCCCTTCCTGTAGATCTTACATTTTATGAGGGACCACAGGTTCTCTATGGGGTTCAGATCAGGTGAACAAGGGGGCTATGTCATTATTTTTTCATCTTTTAGACCTTTACTGGCCAGTCACGCTGTGGAGTAGTTGGATGCATGTGATGGAGCATTGTCCTGCATGAAAATCATGTTTTTCTTGAACGATACCGACTTCTTCCTGTACCACTGCTTGAAGAAGTTGTCTTACAGAAACTGGCAGTAGGTCTGGGAGTTAGGCTTCACTCCATCCTCAACCCGAAAAGGTCCTACAAGTTCATCTTTGACCCATACCAGTACCCCACCTCCACCTTGCTGGCGTCTGAGTCGGAGTGGAGCTCTCTGCCCTTTACTGATCCAGCCTCTGGCCCATCCATCTGGCCCATGAAGAGTCACTCTCATTTCATCAGTCCATAAAACCTTTGAAAAATCAGTCTTAAGATATTTCTTGGCCCAGTCTTGACGTTTTATCTTATGCTTCTTGCTCAAAGGTGGTTGTTTTTCAGCCTTCCTTACCTTGGCCATGTCCCTGAGTATGGCACACCTTGTTCTTTTTGATACTCCAGTAACATTGCAGCTCTGAAATATGCCCAAACTGGTGGCAAATGGCATCTTGGCAGCTTCACGCTTGATTTTCCTCAATTCATGGGCAGTTATTTTGCACCTTTTTTTGCCCAACACGCTTCTTGCGACCCTGTTGGCTATTTGCCATGAAACGCTTGATTGTTCAGTGATCACGCTTCAAAAGTTTGGCAATTTCAAGACTGGTGCATTCCTCTGCAAGACATCTCACAATATTAGACTTTTCAGAGCCCGTCAAATCTCTCTTCTGACCCATTTTGCCAAAGGAAAGGAAGTTGCCTAATAATTAAGCACACCTTATATAGGGTGTTGATGTCATTACACCACACCCCTCCTCATTACAGAGATGCACATCACCTGATTTACTTAATTGGTTGTTGGCTCTCAAGCCTATACAGCTTGGAGTAGGACAACATGTATAAAAAGTATCATGTGATCAAAATACTCATTTGCCTAATAATTCTGCACACAGTGTAGTGCGGCAATAAGTACTTGAGTCTAATGCTACACCACTTAGTTTACACCAGTATTGTGCTTCAACATGTTGTCACAGTTTGTCACACATAAAAAAGCAGCAAAGTGGACATGAGATTTCTATTAATCCCATCCACTTTGCTCATACAGTAAAATGCTGCGTTTTTGACACAGTAAAAACATGCAGTGTCAAAAATGTGAGTAACACTCATCATTAGCACGTAACCCTTACAGGGTTTCTGGATTGCACTCACTATACAAAACTGCAGAATCCTGGATTGTGAGAGTGTGCAATATGCCACGATAACCCTGTATTCTCCATGCGAATGGGAGGTCACTTGACTGAACATATGTGATATGCATGTTTGCAGCCATGTGCCAACAAGTTGATGTGTGCCAGGTTGTTCATGAGTTATTTAACAATAGCAGAGCCTGTACTTTGCAATAGATTGGACCTTTATCAATGTGGAAAAGAATTACCAGGCAAGAGAGGATACATTGAGCCTTGCTCATCTTGTGGGGAAGTTGGCATAATCAATATGAGGAGGTGTTAACATATCATATGGTGATGGAGAGAGTTACTCATTGATGTAGGCCAAGATGTTCACGGGTTTTTCCAACAGAAGAGCCTTTCACCCCCCTTGGAATCAAGCCAGCAACTTTCAAACATGTTACAGCAGCCCTAGCTGTTGAGCCCACAAGCTCTGCTGATATCAGAGGTAGGATTTTCTATAGTTAAAGCTGCATTGCAGCCTCTGACTCCACAACAGATTAGACTGGACATAGAGATCCTTTGTACAAAGCAATGCATCTCTGTGTCCTGTATTCTAGAGGTAGAGTAAAAGACATTTGTTTTCTACTAATAAAATTTTAATAAAATTAGAACAATATAATTTCGAATGTGCTTTTTAATAAAAAATAAAAAACATCACAAATTATTTGGTGTCCCTGTAATCATAACGACCCGCACAACACAGTGATCAGATTATTTATGGGGATCGCTAAATGGCGCAATTGATTATTTTTCTCTATTAAACTCATAAAAAAGTGTAACAAAAATTTAACACTTAGGTTGTGTTCACACGTAGCATAAATGCTGCTTTTTTTCTGCAGGTGTCGACACTACGAAACGAAACAACAATCTTCTCTGATAATTGCAAGTTTGCTGCATTTTTTATCCTTTTTCCCCAATATTCCATACATGTTTTTTGCAAATGTGAATTCTGGTGTCTATTGCATTTTAATACTACAGAAAAGCTTTGATACTGAGTTTAAAAATGCTACGGAATTTTTTCCTGATTAGTTTTTTTCAGGCACCATAAAGCATATAGAGGAAAAAACACCAAAACAGCACTGTTCAGGAGAGTCTTTAGACTCACAGTGGGCGGAGATTTAATGAAATCGCATCCACTTTGCTTGGACAATTAGTCCATGTTCACATGTGGTGTAAATGTTGCCATTTTTTCTGCTGTTTTTAGCACATAAATTCTGCTGTGTTTAACCGTCCAAGCAAAGTGGATGTGATTTCATGAAAAGACGCTGCTGAAATCTGCAGTTTTTCTAGATTATTTTTCTCTACAGGTTTCTATGTGGAGCTTAAAAAAATGCAGGTAAAAAACTGTAAACAATTTTTTAAAGGGAACCTGTCACCGGTTTTTCGGCCTATAACCTGCGGCCACCCCCAGTGGGCTCTTATATACAGCATTCTAACATGCTGTATATAAGAGCCTCGGATGATGTGCAAAACATGAAAAACACTTTATAATACTTACCTAACGGTCGCGCTGCAGTAGAGTTGGGCCATATGGGCGTCTCCGTTGTCCGGTGCCGGAGCCCCCTGTTTCACCCATCTTCGTCCTCCTTATGAAGCCAGTGTGCACGACGCATCCTACGTCACACACACTTGCCGGTCCCGCGCAGGCGCACTACAATACTTTGATCTGCCCTGCGCAGGAACTCAATGTCGGCGAGTGTGGATGACGTAGACTCATCATGCACCCCGACTACAGAAGGAGGACGAAGATGGCTGAAAGAGTCGGCGCCGGCACCGGACAATGGAGACGCCCATCTGACTCAAATCCACTGCAACGCAACCATTAGGGAAGTATTATAAAGTGTTTTTTTATGTTCTACACAGCGGCCTGGTCAAATTCTTCAGTACGTGTGTAGCTCCCAAAAGGGCAGGTGGTTAACCTACTCGTTGCCAGGCCGTTTCGGGTCGGGTCAGGTGATGTCATGGAGGGCCTTGCCTGGTTCCGTTGCCCTGAGGTGTACAGTAAATGGTGGGGGAAGCGGGGTATTTGGGAAAGTTTGTCGTGACGCCACCTGAGGTATGCGGCCAGGAGTAGCCGCCACTGCAGGGTTCCTCGCCGGGGCAGGTGTTAAGGCAGCCGTGATGGTATCGCTCCCCACAGGTGGAGCGGGCCCCGGGTGGATGAAGAAGGAAGGTAATGGCGGTTGGCACCTAAGCGCTGGATGGTGGCGCCGGTAAGGACAAGCCAACACAGTGTTTGCGGGTTCAGGGTGTAGTTTATTCACAACTTCAGCTGCCAGCCCGGTCACACTGGTCACTGCCGTGATGGGCTCAGGTTGATCCCGGATCCGCAGGAAGTCAGAACTGGTCCGCTGGTCTGTGGGCCCTTACTCATTGCGCTTTGTAGTGCTGGTCCCCGTGGTTTGAAGCACTTAGAGTCCCTTCCGTACTAGGTAGAGTACTGTTCCCTATGTCAGTAGCGTGGAGCCTCTTTAGTCTATGAAAAAACGGTTCTAGCGGTTCCCATATCTATAGCCATAGTATGATTTTTGGGTTCTCTTAACCTGCTAAGCTTACCAGTGACAATTTTTCGTTTACCATATATTTTGGACATAAATTTAAAATTTATAATTTAAATGTAAAATTTACAAAAAGCTTAACCACACTTAACCAAACCTGGAAAAAAATATAATCAACCAGAAATACTAGTTAGATTACACGTGATCACCAAAAATGCTAATACCACAACTGAGCAGCAACAGGATTGGCATGGCATGTACCAATTGGCAAAAAGGTGTGGAAAAAAAGACCTGCACAGTTTAATGCCTCGACTTACTGTCATTTATTATTAGATTTTTTTACTAAGTAAATAAATCCCTCTGCCCAAAAGGGACAATGTAACAACAACTAGCAGGTATGTACACGGATTAGAAAGCAGAGCTATTTTTCCCCCTAACTAAAAAATCAAAACCAAAATGCTATGTTCATTGGCAGATGCACGTACGGAAAGGAAGGTGTGCCACCGGTTTGTAGGATTGTTGTGGCGTAGATGGTTGTTAAATTTGATTAGTAAAACAATTTTAAAAAATGGTATGGAACAAAAACGTTAATTTATTTATTACTAGCTGTACTACCCGGCTTCGCCCGGGTTAATAACTGCTGTTAACAAAATAGAATGTATTAACATTCCCAGGATAGAATGTAGAAATAGAATATACTAACGCCCGGGATAGTAACTGTCTCTCTGTTTCTCTCCCATTCTCTGTCTGTCTCCCCCTGTATATATCTTTCTGTCTCTCTCTATCTTTGTCTGTCTGTCTCTTTCCCTGTCTGTCTCTGACTGTCTCTGTCTCTTTCTCCGTCTGTCTCAATCTCTTTCCCTGTCTGTCTGTCTATCTATCTCTTTCCTTGTCTATCTATCTCTGTCACTCCCCCTGTCTGTCTCTTTCCCTCTATTTCCCTGTATGTCTGTTTCCGTGTCTGTCTGTCTCTTTGTCTTTGTCTGTCTCTTTACCTGTCTGTGTCTGTCTCTTAACCTGTCTTTCTCTTTCTCTCTCTTTCCCTGTCTGTCTCTTTCCCTGTCAGTCTGTTTCTTTGTCTGTGTCTGTCTCTTTGTGTCTGTCTCTTACCCTGTCTATGTCTGTTTCTTACCCTGTCTGTGTCTGCCTCTTTCCCTGTCTGTGTCTGTCTCTTTCCCTGGCTGCATTGTGACACGCCAACATTCCATATAAGGGCGTGGCTGCGCATGCTTCTAAAGTTCTGGCTACACTGTGGCTCCCAGCTCCGTTCGCTTTAATGAAGGCAGGTTTTTTGATGAATAACTGTAAAGAGCGGGGTTAAAATTTCCCCTCAAAACATAGCCTATGACGCTCTCAGGGTCCAGAAGTGTGAGTGTGCAAAGTTTTGTAGCTGTAGCTGCGACGGTGAGGATGCCAATCCCGGACATGCACACACACACACACACTCAGCTTTATATATTAGATTTCTTTTTGAATTCACCACCCCTGATAAAAAATATCGTAAAGAAGAGAAAATTAGTTTACTAGGTAGGTACACACCAAAAAAGGAAAAAAGGAACAATATGAAGCATGGTCATGGGGTGACGATAAACAAGGTATGCAAAGAGTTAATTGCGTTCTTTTTTTGTAAAGATTTTAAAAAATAAAAATAACACCCCCATTTCCCAGAAGCCAGCACCTGTAATAGACTACTTTATCTGTGTGGGTGTAATATTGGACTAAAAAAATGTAAACTCTTTTAAAACACACATCTTTAGAGGTAGTCAGTGCATATAGATTTGTGGAATGTTGGGAATTTTCTGATATCTTAAAAAAATACATAAACAAATAAAAGAAAAACCTTTACAAAATGAGGTAGACGGTATCACAAGACAGAAAGTAAACTTTCTCAGACAGACAAGCCTTGCTTTCAATATTTTTTCTTCTGTAGAAACATTCGGACTGAGGGGAGTTACATTTTCCTTATTGTTTGTAGTTTGTCAAAACTGAAAAATAATTGGTGCTGTACTACATCTCCATTTCACTTAAAGGGGTATTCCCATCTTCAAGATGCTATCCTAATAAGTACTAGGGTTAATTATAATAATAATAATAATGTTAGCACATACCTCCAGTTATAAACATAGCATAGTTCTCTTGATTAGCTGTATCTATTACCTCATCTACAGGGCATTCCAGGAGCTCTTATTATTACACCTACTACATATTGGGATAGGATCTTGGAGATGGAAATACCCCTTTAAATAAGTGTTAGAATTTTTTTTATCCAGCAGCACATCTGGTGAATAAAATCAGGCTTTTATTATAGAAAATTAAGACATAGCAATGGATGAAATAAAAGAAGGGGGAGCCAATCCTTTGTAGACCTTGGGGTTCAGCTTACGCGTTTCGAACGGTAAGTCCTTATTCATAGTATAGTTGGTATGAATAAGGACTTACCATTCAAAACACTTAAGCCGAACCCCAAGTGGTAGAAAGGATTGGCCCCTCTTCATTTATTTCATCCATTGCTATGTTTTCTATAATAAAAACCTGATTTTATTCACCGGACGTGCTGCTGGAACAGATTTCTTCTAACACTGTGGATTGCCTTGGATTGCAGAAATCCAATTCTCCGTCCACTGCCAGGAATTAATTGAATCCTCTTAGGACTCCATATATAGGGGTGAACTGAAAGGTTTTTTTTCATTTTGTATGTGTCCTTTAAATAAGTGCATCATTATTCACATTTACATTGCATGTTCTTTAGCACTAGAGTACACCACACTGTGTTATAGACTTTCTATCCCTATCTGTAATGAGCTATGCGCTCTGACTCCTATCCCTGGGCTGTAAAACTCGAAAATGGTCACTACTTTCCCTGCATCATCTGCATTATATTTTATATTGGCTTTCATAGTCCCCCTTGATTTGTTGCTCTGAACCATGTGATCTAATAATCGCTAAGTATTACCGGTAATCCGCTCTCTGGTTGATTAAATCTTTGGCAATGGGTGAAACGGCACTGGACATCCTTATTAGCGATCTGCAATTAAAAATTGTTCTGATTTGCCAAGACCTTTGCGTTTCATGGAATTTAAATTAAAGTCAAATCACAATTAATGGATTTGATCATCTCTATCTTCCAAATATTTAACCGAGTGATTCCGGCAGAATAATCGGCTATATGTGAACATTCCCATAGATTGATAGGAAAAATGCTTTCAAATTGCTCATACACTGATTAATTACTGCGTGGAAAAAACACACGTGAAATAGTTATTTAGTTATTGTGTGAAAACTGATGTGAATAAGTTGATGCCTTCAAAGTGCATGGAGAACAAAGTCCTAGGAAAGATATACACAAGTGGAATCTTTCCCCACTTTAGAGGCCTGTATGAGCTAAGCTAGGTGGACAAAGATTGATGACATTGCTGCTCTAATCTCTCACCAGGTGTGTTACACGCTCATACATTAAAGCATTAGGACCCAAAAAGGAGACCATAAAGGGAAGGAAGAGGATCATTTATTATAATGAAAAAGAAGTGCCGTCATCACACAAAAGCCACAAATCATTAACAGACAAAATTCGCCAAAACATTTCCCATTATAGAAGTCAAATCTGTTCAGCAGCTGTAAAATATGGTCTGAATATTTAGGACACTTTGCTGGCAAAATGCGTTTTTGATAGGGCTGCTGAAAGGATATGTAGAAATTCATTTAAACTTCAAAATGTTAGTTTTAGTGAATTATAAGTGGTTCCATTATTGACAGTCTGTTGGCAATAACTAGAGACTTGGGTATAATGACCAAATGATGATCTATTGTACTGCGAGAGACTAGATAAGCAGGATTACACCATTGGCAAGCAGGATATGAATGTACTTACTCCATTCTGCTCCCTGTGTGTGTTTCACATATTCTGAAAATAATATTCTCAACATTTAGTCCAAAATAAAGTAGCACTTCAATGCAATGTAAACAACAACTTTGAACATGTATCCATGTTCAAAAAAGAAGTGACAATATAAATAGATTAAAAATGAATTTTTATTGAAATATAAATTAAAATCATACAAAATATACAATAGAAAAAACAGCAAGAAAAAGTGCAAGATGATAAATACAGTACTAAGGGTCATGGACTGAATATCATATTTAATTATACCATAAAAATTCCATGTATACACATTTCATAGGAATTTTTAAATAAATAAGTAATTTCCACCTATATTAGATATATATGGCCAAATAGTATCAGGCAAGGATTGTCTCAAAGAAAATTTTTTTTTTCTCAAGACTAATGCAATTAAAGTGCCAATGTGCTAGGGGGAGGGGATATGAAAGCCACTAAAATAAATAGAATAATAGAATAAATAAGTATATAAATAATTAGATGTTCATATCAAAATTCAAGCAATAATTTATCAAGGATATCCTTGATAAAGCAACAGGGCGAAACACGTGTCGGAGTGAGGAGCCGTGGACTGTCTCTTATACCACCTATATATTTTGGTAAATATATTGTCTTTAACATTCTTGCTCTAGAAATTGCCATTATGTGTCTGTATATACTTATGGTTGGGAGTGTTGTATTTTTTTAGGATGGCCGCTTAAATTATTGCTTGAATTTTGATATGAACATCTAATTATTTATATCCTTATTTATTCTATTATTCTATTTATTTTAGTGGCTTTCATATCCCCTCCCCCTAGCACATTGGCACTTTAATTGCATTAGTCTTGAGAAATTTTTTTTTTTCTTTGAGACAATCCTTGCCTGATACTATTTGGCCATATATATCTAATATAGGTGGAAATTACTTATTTATTTAAAAATTCCTATGAAATGTGTATACATGGAATTTTTATGGTATAATTAAATATGATATTCAGTCTATGACCCTTAGTACTGTATTTATCATCTTGCACTTTTTCTTGCTGTTTTTTCTATTGTATATTTTGTATGATTTTAATTTATATTTCAATAAAAATTCATTTTTAATCTATTTATATTGTCACTTCTTTTTTGAACATGGATACATGTTCAAAGTTGTTGTTTTTATTCTGAAAATAATGTAGATCAGAATCGGACCTGATTTGTTCCTAGTGAGGCTCAAAATCCTAATTCCCAGTACTGGGGTATACAGAGAAAATGACTATTGTATGTAAAGGAACTAACAACCACCAAACTCAATAAAGTAGAAAACCATACTCCATGAAAAGCTAACAATTCAGATGTGACCGCTGTTAGGCCTAGGACACATGGCAAGAAAAACGGTGCGAGTGGAATGCAATAAAAAAATTGCATTCCACTCGGACCAATATTACTCTATGGGGCAGCACCCATAAATGATTATTTTTTTAGCCCTAATCAGACCGAGAAAACAGTCACAGCATGCTGCGAGTGGAATGCGATCCTGTTTCACTCGCACCCATTCAAGTCTATGGGGTGAGAGAAACATCGCATTGCACTCACATTATACCGGTTTAATGCGGGTGCAGTGTGAGAATCGCAATAGCCATCAATGAAGGAGATAGGGAGATAAATCCCGGCCCTCCCCTCTGCAGCGTCGGCCCTCACCTCCGAAGCGCCGGCCCCCCCATTTGCAGATGTGGTCTGATCGCATGATCGAACCACAGTTGCATGACTCTCGACTACCGCTGTGCTGCGAGTGTGAGCCGAGTGTCTTGCAAGGACTGGCACATAACCACGTGTGGCCTCAGCCTAAGGAGCACTTTGCACACTACGACATCGCAAGATGATGCTTGCGATGCCGAGCGCGATAGTCCCCGCCCCCATCGCAGATGCGATATCATGGTGATAGTTGGTGTAGCGAACATTATCGCTACGCCAGCTTCACATGCACTCACCTGCCCTGCGACGTCGCGCTGGCCGGCGACCCGCCTCCTTATTAAGGGGGCGGGTCATGCGGCATCATAGCGACGTCACACGGCAGGTGGCCAATAGAAGCGGAGGGGCGGAGATGAGCGGGACGTAAACATCCCGCCCAGCTCCTTCCTTCCGCATAGCTGGCGTGAGCCGCAGGATGCAGGTAGGAGATGTTCCTCGCTCCTGCGGCTTCACACACAGCGATGTGTGATGCCGCTGGAACGAGGAACAACATCGTAACATTGGTCATTTCCAAATTATGGAAATGACCAACGCTACACCGATGATACGATTACGATGATTTTGCGCTTGTTAATCATATCAAAAAGGATTTACACACTATGATATCGCGTGCGACGCCAGATGTGCGTCAGTTTCAATTTGACCCCACCGACATCGCACCTGCGATGTCGTAGTGTGCAAAGTGCCCCTTAGACCAGATCAAATAATTCCTTGTAATTTTAAACCATTGAGGACCAGAATTAGACATGATTTGGGGAGTTGTCTTGTTTTTCCAAAATACTTAAAAGTTGTCTATATATCTTCCCTTGATATGGAAGAAACACTGGTCATTGGAAGTATTCTTTCCGTAAAAGTAATTCTCTATGAAAGGCTCATTATTAGCTGGTACTATAGAATAGTATATTGATTATAATGTTGAATTTCAAGGAGAAATGGTCTTCTAAAGAATTTCAGAACTGAAAAAAGCTTGTATCTATGTGTACAATGTATCATGTCATAATGGTGTGCTAACATAGTAGTAATAATAGTAATAACAACAGTATCAATAATACTAATAATATAATAAATACATTATTTGTGTCATTTCAAGTGTTATTCGATTTTTATTAATTGGTAGATTAAAAAGGGTACACAACAATAACAAATCTAAAGTAAAAGTAATACATTATAAGCAATAGGAAAATGACTTTGTTCAAGTATCATATTTAATTCTGAAGAAATTAGGAGAAACTCAATTTGCCTTCATTTTAACTAGAAGAAAAATGCTTAAAGCACAGTTTGCTGTCATCATACCACTGGCTTGGGAAAACTGACTAATACATTTTGTGTTCTTTGTTTAGGGTATCAAGGGAAATGGGAAATGGCTCCATGAAACCCAAGCCACTGAGGCAGCCAGATGGACAACTGATGAACCTTTCTGTTAGCTCCTGCAGTAAACTCTGTAATATTGAACCTACAAAAGGAAAACTATGGGAACTGGAAAGACAACTAAAAATGAAAGATGAGGAACTGATAAAGAAAGAGAATATAGTTCACGAATTGCAGGAAAAGTTTACCAAACAGACTCAAGTCATTGCAGAAATCACAGAGGAGCTTCAAAGCAAGTGTGTCCAACTTAACAAACTGCAAGACGTCATCAGCTCTCACAGTGGTAATTCCATAACACCAGCTTTTAAAATGTTGACCGCTTCGCCTACCACAAAACGCCATATATCACCTTCAAGGGCTTTACAGACATCACCATTTAAGACACTATCAGGGTTTTTTAATAATAGCAAACGAAAAGGTGCCAAAGAAGGAGTCTCTGCAGAACCAACCACAAGAACATATGACCAAAGTAACGCACCAGAGTTTTCATTTGAAAAAGCTCGTGTTAGAAAAGATGCAAGGTAAGCTTTGTCTATGTAGTCATATGTTATGATGATCACCTTCACTTAACTCTAATAGTGATATCCATGGCTCTACCAGTTGTGTGTTTGACATGTTCCTTTGAATTGCCTGACTTGGCTTTATTGATAGGTCTTTACCTATACACCAGAAGTGATAGACCTGGTAATCAATGCTAGTAAAGACATAGGTGAGCCAACCAGCTGACACTTTTTATTGAGCCTACCTCTTTTTAAAGCTATATATTATAGGGTTACACAAAGACCTTTGTAACAAGGGTGCCGGTCATTATTTCATGCTGCCTCTGTTTAGACCGTTGTGAACCTGCGAACAAGTTCCATTTAATTTCCATTCATGAAGTTAGACTACAACCATTGGAAAGTTTCTAGTTATCAAAATATGTATCTAATGACTTTTTACATCTTCATAATGGTGGGATGGAACCAATTGGAATTAGAATGAAGTGCCTTAAATGTGTATTGTAACAGTTACTCAAAAGGAGCTATGTGCCACACTTCTACAGAGTCCCTAATAATGACTAATTTGCAATTGTTACCCCTACCTATAGTTTTTCAAAGTTGTGTTGTTTTTCTGCACTTAAAGGGCTCCTATTGTGACAACTAATTCTTTTCTTTTCTAAGTAGGCTTAAGGGTACTTTACACACTGCGATATTGGTATCGATATCGCTAGCGAGCGTACCCGCCCTCGTCGGTTGTGCGTCACGGGCAAATCGCTGCCCGTGGCGCACAACATCGCTAACACCGTCACATGGACTTACCTTCCCTGCGACGTTGCTGTTGCCGGCGAACTGCCTCCTTTTTAAGGGGGCGGTTCATGCGGCGTCACAGCGACATCACACGGCAGCCGTCCAATAGCAGAGGAGGGGCAGAGATGAGCGGCTGGAACATGCCGCCCACCTCCTTCCTTCCTCATTGCCGGTGGACGGAAGTAAGGAGATGTCTGTCGCTCCTGCGATGTTACACAAAGCGATGTGTGATGCCGCAGG
Source organism: Anomaloglossus baeobatrachus (assembly GCF_048569485.1). Lineage (NCBI taxonomy): Eukaryota > Metazoa > Chordata > Amphibia > Anura > Aromobatidae > Anomaloglossus > Anomaloglossus baeobatrachus. The sequence continues at coordinate 349,041,427 of NC_134353.1, forward strand.
AACGAGGAACAACATCGCCAGTGCCCAAACAACGATATTTGGTGTTTGAACGTCCTCTCCAAAACCAATGATTTTTAACACTTTTGCGATCGTTAAAGGTCGTTCATATGTGTCACATGCTGCGATGTCGCTAACGACGCCTGATGTGCGTCACAAACACCTTGACCCTGACGATGAATCGTTAGCAATGTCGCAGCGTGTAAAGTACCCTTTACTTGTGCACCATTGACAATATCATTGGAAGTACAGAAATCATAACCTCACATATATATCGTGATCATAACATTAAAAAAAAGCAAAAAGAAGATGTAGATATTGGTGACTTGTAAAGGAGTAAATAGGTTCACTACTAGTTTACTAGTTTACCTCCATTCATGTTGTGTACCATGCAGGGCAGTGAGGGCAAGCAAGAACATTGCAGACAATTTGTAGATTTTTATTTGCTTGAAAAGTGCCCTTTCGTCTAGAGACAAGCCTTCTTCGCTTATGCTTTGTGTCACAACCATTGTGGCTGTCATCATTTGTATACTTCTCTTCATAAAAGAGGGCACCAATCTACATAATCCTGGACCTCAACCATCTTGGATGCCGCCTAGCTGTTTGATCCTCTACAGATTAATAAGGATGGAGACTCCCATTGATTCTCCTGGAGTGAGTCAGGCACAAACAGGGTCTCCTTTTTATATTTATCTGCAGTAGGGGAGCGGGTAAAGTGTGGGGTTGATATGTGAGATCCAGTCCAATCAATGCACAAGGCAAAGCCTCATCCATAGGGCTTGCTCATATAAGGATATAACATTGACGAGTGCTATCTGATGTTTTATCACAGGGTTATGAAACTCAAGGCCTGTGTGCCAAATCAGGTCTGCCACATCATTTTATGTGGCCTGTGACTCCAGGACACAAAAGTTTTTAAATTTAAACTTCGTGCTTGTGCATTCCTTGCCACAGCCTGCACTTGCACTACTTGGTGGACTTCAGTGAAATGGCTACGGGGGCACTGAGTAATCTGCAAAAAATGTTGCTGCCGGTGCCATATTCTTGAAGACAAGAGATCAAACTGCGCAAGTGCCAACTGCGGCGAGGACAGCAACAGTGCAAAATTTAAATAAGGATGAGGAAAAGACATCCAGAGTCAGTGAAGGGGCCAGAACAGAGCTGAAGACTCTTCCCCAGTCCCTTATGAAGATATGAAAAGTAGAAAACTTTAATCAACGATTAACGAAAATACATAAAACTGATTTTTTTCAACTCAGGTATCATTTTAATCAGTATGACAGAGCCTATAAATAGTAAAATGCTTCTCAGAGGTTCTCTTTAAAGAGCAATGTGGAGGTGTGCACCAAAACTCAAAATCCAAGATGAGACCCGCTCTCTGTGCTGGCACCACCTCCTAGTATTTCATACTGGCTGCCTTTTACATTGACATAGCAAGCGATTAACAGAGGGGTGGAGCCAGAATAAAGGAGCTGATGCCATTTTGGAATCTGAGCTGATGCAGCCAGTGATTAGTAGAGGGGACAGTGCCAAAACAAGAAGCACAAGGAGCATGTTCCATCCTTGAACCTTTACATCAGCGCAAAGGTAATCAGTACTTAGCATAAGGTACAGCAAAAGCAAAAGGGAGCAGATTCCATTTTTTATTTAGAGCAGATGCAGCCAATACTTAGCATAGGGAGCAGTCAATCTTGGACTCTAAAGGGTGCTTTACACGCTGCGACATTGCTAGCGATCTCGTTAGCGATGTGACACGCCAGATCGCAGATAAGATTTGTCGAGATCGCACATAGGTCATTTTGTGTAGCGCTGGTCACATGTGCAATCTCGGTAAATCGTATGAGCGATCTGGCATGTTACATCGCTAATATGATCGCTAGCGATGTTGCAGCGTGTAAAGTACCCTTAAGGTCAGTGACAGAGTCCTTAGCCCTATGACCCAGGGACAGTGCTCTTAGCCCTCTAACCCAGGGACAGTGCCCTTAGCCCTCCAACCCAGGGACAGTGCTTTTAGCCCTACTACCCAAAGACAGCATTCTTAGGTTGCTTTCACACATCCGTTTTTTACCGTCAGGCACAATTCGGCAAATACCGAATAAAGTGGATCCAGGGTCGGATGCGTTTTTATCCTTATTGAATTGTATTAGCGCCAGATTGTGCCTCATGCCCTTGCATTTTATCCGGCATGCGCTGGGTCCAGCAAAATTTCTGTGTCCGGCTGCCGCAAAGGACGCACAAGGGAACATTTGTTGTCATGGCAAAAAAAACACCGCGCCAGATCTGGTACCGTGCGGTGTGTTGTAAAATGAAAGCCTATGGCCGCTGAATCCGTAGTAATGCGGCAAAAAATGCGTTCCACCGACATATCCGTTTTTTTTAACTGAGCATGCTCAGATGTGTTAATTCCTTTCTGGTTAGAAAATCTCTCTCTCTCTCTCCCTTTCTGTCTGTTGGTCTTTCGCTCTGTCGGTCTCTCTTTCTCTCTGTCTGTCGGTCTCTCTCTTTGTCGATGTCCGTCTCTCTCTCTCTCTTTGTCGGTCGGTCTCTCCCTCTCACCCACTCTCTCATACTCACCAACCACCGATGCAGCACTGCACAGCTGTCACACTGCTCCCGCGGCTTCTCCTGCTTTGAAAATGCTGGCCGCTCATTATTTCATCTCGTATTCACTGCTTCCCCCGCCCACCAGCGCCTATGATTGGTAGCAGTCAGACGCACCCCCACGCTAAGTGACAGCTGTCTCACTGCAACCAATCACAGTCACCGGTTCAGTACAATAAATAAATAAATAAATAATAAGAAAAATACGACATGCAGTCCCCCCACAATTTTGATACCAGACAGTCCCCCTCCAATTTTGATACCAGACAAAGTAAAGCCACATGGCTGAGGGCTGATATTCTCAGGATGGGGAACCCCACATTATGGGGAGCCCCCCAGCCTAAAAATGTCAGCCAGCAGCTGCCCGGAATTCCTGCATCCATTAGATGCGACAGTTCCGGGACTCTACCCGGCTCATCCTGAATTGCCCTGGTGCGGTGGCAATTGGGGTAATAAGGAGTTAATGGCAGCCCATAGCTGCCACTAAGTCCTAGCTTAGTGATGGCAGGTATCTATGAGACACCCTCAATCTCCAAACTGTAGTGAAAGTAAATAAACACAAACTCCAAAAAATCCTTTATTTGAAATAAAAGACAAAAAAACCCTCTTTCACCACTTTATTAATGCCCAACTACCTCTCCAGGTCTGATGTAATCCACACGAGGTCCCACATTACTTTCAGCTCTGCTACATCGGAAGCTGACAAGAGCGGCAGTAGAACACTGTCGCTCGCTGTGAGCTCCACGGAGCAACTGAAGTGAATCGCGCTATCAGCGGTGACGTCACTCAGGTTACCATGGCCACAGCTGGATTCTCTGTACAAACTGCTACAACGTATCCGTTTTTGTACCAGTTCCATCACGTCAGTTTTTAAACAACCTGCGCCGGATCCGTTGCATCAGGCACACAACGTATTGAGCCTGACGGCGAAAACTGGATGTGTGAAAGCAGCCTTAGCCTAAGCATTCGCACAAGCCACCCAATTTTCTCGCATGAAAGATTCTACAGCTGTGTGACCGAAGCGTTAGACTCTGACTGGCAGCACATAGAATCCTTACCACAGTAATGTGGCAAGTATCGAAACATGCTGCAAAAATCTAATATTTTAATACATACACAGACACATTCAACACAAAAGAATACTTACTTATTGCAGGTTTTAGTTGTAAATCCTGGAATGGTATGACACTAGTAACTAGACGCAATGCATGAACTTGATGATTGTTATCCAACAATATACAGATAAATATAACAAGTCTAGGATCCCAGAGAACTGTATGTAAGCAGCACATAGTAAGTGTCATGTGGTGTTTGGCTATGCACTCGCTGGGTGTCATGGCGGTGTCGGACTCTGTTCACACTGCAGTCTGACAAGCAGCTTGAGATCTATTAGTTGCACAGCTTGTCACAGGTGTCAGCTGTGCTTTGCGTCACCGCTCTCTAGTCCAGCAGGAGTTAATTCCTGCTGACTTGTAAATGGTTGCTAGGAGTTCAGGCTGCTAATAACCATTCACAGCCGCATTTACCCTTTATAAGGTTCTAGATCCTGTCGCTGGTCGCCGGATTTAGCTTCAGCGATCCCAGTCTTTGTGGTTATCCTGTTTATGGTGATCTACAGTTGTTTTTCTGCATGGTGTAAAAGTCCCCCTGTTGTTATTTCCTACCCTTTGCTTTAGTCCCTTGTACACATATTGTCTCTCGTTTGTGTTTGAGTGCAGTGTGTACGAGTTTTAGTTTCCCCTTGTCCGTTTGTTTTCTATGGGGTTTCATTACTGGGTTTCCAGCCTGCTCCCAGGGTGGGGGGAGTAAGATCAGCGCTTGGACAGGAGACAGGGTCACACTGGAGGCTTGGACCTGGCTATCATTGAGCCTACCTCTGAGATAAGGGACAGCGCAGGGTCTCGAGGCTGAGGGTCAGCCTAGGAGCCCCCATTCTATCTGTACATATCCCGTCACTGTAGGTCTGTATGTTCAAGTATATTTTCAGACTAATATTAATATTTTGTCTGTGTATGTACTATAATAATAATTAATACAAAAATGGATGCAATACGTATATATGTGAAAAGAAAAAGAAATACCTAACAACCGACATTTATGAAAAATTTTATGCAGACCAAGAATGTCAAAAAGGAGACATTTAAATATAAAGAAGATCAAAAATTAAACAAAAAAAAGCACTTTAAAAAGAGAGCTAAAAAACAATTAAACACAGTAATATAAAACACCAGTATGATAGATCAATAAAACTCAGTACCAAATCATAGGAGGACAAAATGTTGGAGGCAAGTACAATATCAATGCTGAATTCAAACTAATTATACTGCCCTATATCTTTATATTTAATAAATATGTCCTTTTTGAGATTTATGCAATTTGTTGTGTATGCCTGTCATTAGGTTTTTCTATTCCTGTCATCTAGTGTATATGGATTGAAGGCACAGCTGAATTCTTCTATACATGTAGTATTATACACACAACAATATGTTTGCATGTGCATGACATGCTGTATTTTAAGTGCTCCCCATATGGATCGCTGTGTGACCTACAGCCTCATTAGCAGCTAGTGCTGCTCAGGGAATAGAGTAGCAGGTTGCACAAATCACAAGGCAATTAGTAATGAATATACCTTTTGCTGTATGGGTTAAAAGGATTATTATTTCTGCCTTAATCGATATTTTTGCCTCCAGCCATATAGTTTTAATTGGTCTAGAGTCAAAGCTTAAAGTTTTTTTGAATATGCACGCCACAAAGTTGCCAACAGGGTGTGGTATGTTCATTTATTTTGGTCATGGCAATTACTCAGAGATTTGAGCATCGTTGCTTTTCTTCAGTCCCCGTGGTATAATAATCCTTGTGTGATTTCATATGACTTATGCAAAATGCCCATTATACAAGACGAGGAAACCATTCATGGCATAAAAGTAATCCAGAAACTCGACATCTATTTTTATTTTATTTGATTTGTAAGACAGAGCCATAAATAACATGCAGATGTAGTACAGCAAAGCCACATCAGCGGTGGGCAAAAGTTTTAAGACTGACACAAATGTTGGTTTAAACAAAGTTTGCTGCTTTGGTGTTTTGGGGTCTTTTAAGTTAGATATTTCTTTATTAATTTATTTATTATATTTTGAGTCCGTAGTTTCGCAACACCAAAATCTCAAACCTGTTTCGAACTTGTGAATCCAAAAGAGGGTGAACAAACAAAATGCAGGAATTATGATAAACTCCAAGAATTGACTAGGTTATAATGGGTTATCAACAGTCAGGATTTGGCCCAGAAGCTTATATCCAGCATGGCAGGGCGAAATAAGAACAACACTGAAAATATTGAGGCTTTACAAAAACTTGATGCATAGGAAAATAAAAGTATAAATTATAGGAAATTCTTATAATTGTCTTTCAGTAACTATAGAATCAGCTGACTAAAGAATCTAAAAGAAATGAAGCAGCAAACTATGTGAATTCTAAAATTTGTGTCAGTGTCAAAACCTTTAGCCATGACTGTACAAGTATATATACTGTACACACTATGCTAGTGTTCTACAGATGAGTAGTAGTAAGTAGTCATGACCGGACACATGGATGATCGGGCTCATCGGTTTCGGACGGACTTTATAAAATAGTTTGATTTGGTACCCAAACTTGACCCCAGACTCCGAACCCCATATAAATCAATGAAGACCCAAACTTGGGTGCTGTAAAATGGTCATAGTAAGGGATAGGGTTCTGCAAAAGAAGCTTAAATGGTGGTAAGAGTGTGCCAACTGCCCTTTAAACAAATGTAGATAGGTAAATTACTTAAATGGGTTCTGTGACCATAGAAATCATGGTTACATAGGAAGTAAATTAATAAAATAAAATTGTTAAGAGTGCCTCCACAAAGACTTATGTCAGAGTTCCCCCACAGAGCAACAAATCTCAAAAAGGCAACTGCAGAGACTGATTTCCCAGTTCACCCACAAAGTCAAGATTGTTAGAGTTCCCATACAGAACAATTCTTAAAAAGGCCCCTAAAGAGCTTGTATTCAGCGTTTATCCACTCAGCCAAACTGTAATACTTATATATGTTCTGAGGATTTCGATAGCGTAGGGCAATGACAATCAGAGACTAGTTCCTGGTACAAGATGTTTTATAATATGTAACCACGGTAGATACACAACGGAAAACACAGCAGTACAAATACACAAAATACCTTTCCGAAACGGAGCGAAGGGAATTCCCGGGGCCACGCACCGGACTCCCCCAGGGAGACCACCAGAGCGAACCCCTATACAGGGACTGTCCGGCAATCACCCCGGAAGGCCTAAATGCGCCGCAGCCGGGACACAAGGGGCAAGCGGAAAAAGTCCAGGAGTGTCCGTACGGAATGATTGTCCAGAGTGGTTACGAACCAGAGAGAACCGGGCAGAGTGCTGACCGAAGATGGCAGACGGAATCCGGGCACAGCTTAGAGAAACCGGGTAAGGTCCAGAGTCGGTCGGTCGGTAGTCTTTAGGAGGATCCAAAGGCAATCAGGATTAGCAGCAGCAAAGCAGGAGCACACAGCAAGCAGTATACTCAGGCACTGGACTAGGCTTAGAGGCGGCCTTTTAAGCAGCTGGACAGGAAGTAGGGCAACAGAACAGTAAACTCCATGTTAACCGAGGGCAAGCTCATTCAAAAGAGAACTGGAAAACCTGGAAACCTGACATTACTCCCCCCCCCCAGAGACGGCCTCAGGACGGATCAGGGCCTGGCTTGTCCGGGAAACGTCGATGAAACTGGGCAATCTTCCGGGGTGCCCGAATGTTACCCACCGGTTCCCAGGAATCGTCCTCGGGGGCGTACCCCTGCCAACGTACCAGATACTGGAGCCGACGACGATGGAGCCGGGAGTCAATAATGTCCTCAACCACGAACTGCTCCTCGCCGTCGACCATCACAGGCGGAGGAGGGGGCACAACACGACCATGAAACGTATTAGGGGAAACGGGTTTGAGGAGAGACACATGAAAGACCGGGTGTACCTTTAGATGGTGCGGTAACCGTAGCCGACAGGCCACAGGGCTCACGATCCCGGTGATCTTGAACGGACCGATGAATTTTTGACCCAGCTTCTGCGAAGGAACACCCAATCTCAGGTTTTTGGTGGATAACCATACAGAGTCCCCTACCTTGTACATGGGTGCCGGTTTCCGGTGAGTGTCTGCCGACCTCTTGTAACGCTCCTGGGCCATAGCCACAGTGTCCTTTAGAACCTCCAGATTTTGTCGTAGTTCTGTCAATCTGTCCTCCACCGCTGGCACCGAAACCGCAACCGGTGACCTAGGCAAAACAGCCGGATGGTAACCCAGGTTAGCGAAAAAGGGCGTTACCTTAGTGGAGCTGCTCTGAGTGTTGTTATATGAGAACTCCGCCAACGGAAGCATCTTCAACCGATCGTCTTGGAGATGGCTGACATAACATCGAAGGTATTGTTCCAGGGTTTGATTCGTCCGTTCGGTTTGCCCATTTGTCTGAGGATGGTATGCAGAAGACAAACAGACATCAATCTGGAGTGCCGTACAAAACCCCTTCCAGAATCTAGACGTGAACTGCACGCCCCGGTCAGAGATGATCTCGTCTGGTACCCCATGCAATCGGAATACGTTCTGGATAACCAAATCCACTGTCTCTGCGGCTGAGGGAAGACCGGTACACGGAATGAAGTGAGCCGCTTTAGTCAATCGATCCACCACCACTAAAATGGTATTGTGCCCGCCTGAGACTGGCAACTCCACAATCAAATCCATGGAGATAGACCCCCAAGGGCGAGATGGCACGGGTAACGGTTGGAGGAGTCCCGTAGGAGCCACACGAGGGACCTTGCACCGGGCACAAACCACACATGAGTGGACATAGTCCTTCACATCTTTTAAACAGGTAGGCCACCAGAAGAAACGGCTCAGAAATTCCTGCGTCTTCTGTACCCCCCTATGACCAGCCAACACGGAGTCATGGACCAACTTGAGAACCCGAAGTCTTACGGCCTCCGGGACATAAATGCGTCGCTCTCTCAACCACACACCATTCCGAAGAACAAGTGTTACATCATTCGGGGGGCAGCAAGAAATACGTCACCATCATAGGCCAGCTTGATGTCCTTCCACAAGTCCTGGTCCTGGATTACTCCAACGAAATTGGCATCCGATAACACGGTCTGAGACGGGGTTCCAGGTACGGAGTCCACGGCGTGGATTCGGGACAAGGCATCGGCTTTCCCATTACGTGAACCTGGACGGTATGTAACGATAAAGTTTAATTGGTTAAGAAATAGGCTCCAACGGGCTTGCCGTGGAGACAGGCACCTGGCAGACTTAAGAAATTCCAGATTACGATGATCTGTGATTACTATCACTTTCTGCGCGGCTCCCTGTAAGTGGTGTCTCCATTCCTTGAAAGCGGAAATAATCGCCAATAATTCCTTGTCCGCAATGTCATAGTTCCTTTCTGCAGGGGACAACCGGCGGGAAAAGAAGGCACACGGATGCAAGAGACTCTTGTCCCCGGTCCTTTGAGAAAGAATGGCCCCTAATGCATAGTCGGAAGCGTCGACCTCCACGATAAAGGGAAGTGCGGGATTCGGATGTACTAATATTGGCGCTGAGGTAAAACATACCTTGAGACGATGGAATGCTTCCTGGGCCTGGGCGGACCACACAAACTTCTGTCCTTTCTTGGTCAACAGAGTGATGGGACGAACAATCTCCGAAAAGTTACGGATAAAGCGTCGGTAAAAGTTGGCAAAACCGACAAAGCGTTGTACCTCTTTGATGTTTCCCGGTTCCGGCCAGTCTAGAATGGCTTGTATCTTGCTAGATTCCATGTTCAGTCCCTGAGGAGAGATGACATAACCTAAGAATTGTATTTGTGAGCAGTGGAACTCGCATTTCTCCAGTTTAATGTATAGGCGGTTTTCCCTCAGACGGGTAAGTACGGTCTTGACGTGCTCCTGGTGGTCCTGTAGAGAATCAGAAAAGATTAGGATATCGTCCAGATAGATCACCATGAATTGGTCCATGATATCCCTAAAAATATCGTTAACTAGATGTTGAAATGCCGCGGGAGCGTTACAAAGTCCAAAAGGCATCACTAGGTACTCAAAATGTCCGTACCGACATCGGAACGCGGTCTTCCACTCGTCTCCGGGACGTATACGAAGCAGATTATATGCCCCACGGAGGTCTAATTTGGTGAATATTTTTGCCTGTTGGACCCTCTCCAATAGCTCAGGAATCAACGGTAACGGATACCGGTTCCGGATGGTTATCTTATTCAGTTCCCGGTAGTCAATACAGGGTCTTAGAGTCCCCTCCTTCTTTTTCACGAAAAAGATGGGTGCCCCTGCGGGTGAGGTAGACGGACGAATAAATCCCTTGGCTAGGCTTTCATCAATATACTCTTTTAGTGCTTCTAGCTCAGGTGCCGCCAACGGGTAGACATGACCAAACGGAATCTCCGCCCCTGGGAGTAAGTCTATGGGGCAATCATACGGTCTATGCGGGGGAAGCTGATCGGCTTTTCTTTTGTCGCATATATCAGCGAAGTCACGGTAAACCGGGGGTAAAACAGGTACCTGTACAGTGCCCTCCGTATTTGGTGTTACTGGAACCGGAACGGCTGGACAAATGGTCGGACCACTCTGCGGTGGGAAGGATATTTCCTTAGTCTCCCAATCGTGACCGGATTTGTAGACCGTAGCCACGGAATACCTAAAATAATCGGAAAATGAGGAGAAGAAATTATCATGAAAACAAGGGTCCCCTGCTGACCTGGCTTCATCACGCATTCGAGCGGTACTGTTTCCCGATCCACTGGTCCAGAGATTAACGGAGATCCGTCTACCGTCTCCATGGTAACCGGTGAGGATCTTTGCTGAGTCCGGATACCGTGTTTCCTGGCAAAGGAAGAGTCCATGAAATTTCCCCCTGCCCCGGAGTCTATCATTGCAGAGGTAGGAATTAGCTGTCCCTCCCAACGGATCTGAATGGGGAGTAAGCAATGGGTATATTTCCCCTCTGAGTCCTTCGGTGAGGTAGACATTACAGTCAAGGGAAATACCGCATCCAAGTGTCCACTTGCCTCAGAGATATCGGACTCTGCATCCGTGTTGTCACACTCTGCCATGGCTGCCAATACCTTATTTGGGCGATTTGGACGTTTCGGGCAGTCGATCAAGAAATGGTCCGATTGACCGCAATAGAAACACAAACGCTCACGGAGCCGGTGTTCACGACGTTCGTTGGTCTCTCGTTTTTGCAAAGAGTCCACTTGCATAGGTACGTCCTCGGCCTCCCGTGGCGTCCTGAGAGCGGGTTCTCTGGAAGGAAACGCAATATTGTTTACACGGTTTACAGCTGCCCATTTTTCCTGTCTACGTTCCGTCAAACGAGTATCAATGCGCACACAGTGCTGGAGAAACAGTTCAAAATCCCCTGGAGATTCGGAACGGGCTAACTCGTCCTTGATGGTACTGGACAAACCTTTTCTGAAAACAGATAATAATGCATTGTTTCCCCAGTCGGTGTCTACCACTAACCTCTTGAACTCAGTGGCGTATTCAACGACAGAACGCTTTCCCTGACGTAAGGAAAGGAGAGCCGATTCAGCGGTAGCACGGCGATTCGGATCATCAAACATTTGCGCCATTGCGGTCAGAAAGTCATCCAGGTGGTTCAAACGGATGTCCCGATTCTCTATCATGGGATTAGCCCAAGCCAGCGCTCGTGAGGTTAATAACATGATGATACATAACACCTTTGACCGATCAGAACGGTAATAATCAGAATGTACATCGAAAAACAGTATACATTGGTTAACAAATCCACGGAACTGACTACGATCACCATTGAAACGGAATGGGGGTAACCTAGGCATACCGGCAGCTGATACGGACGTAGTGGGGACGGCTTCCTGAGCCTCCACTCTGACTTGCAAATCCTGTATAGCCGGCCCCAGTACCTGGTGATCATGGCCCAGCTGTGCCTCCACATCTCTAAGTTTATTCTGCACCGCCTCCATCTCCTGCTGCAGGGAGTTAATCATGGAGAAGAGCTGATCTACTCGTGTCTCAGTCATTGCCCCAGCGAAATCCTCCTATGGCCTGAGTATAATGTAATACTTATATATGTTCTGAGGATTTCGATAGCGTAGGGCAATGACAATCAGAGACTAGTTCCTGGTACAAGATGTTTTATAATATGTAACCACGGTAGATACACAACGGAAAACACAGCAGTACAAATACACAAAATACCTTTCCGAAACGGAGCGAAGGGAATTCCCGGGGCCACGCACCGGACTCCCCCAGGGAGACCACCAGAGCGAACCCCTATACAGGGACTGTCCGGCAATCACCCCGGAAGGCCTAAATGCGCCGCAGCCGGGACACAAGGGGCAAGCGGAAAAAGTCCAGGAGTGTCCGTACGGAATGATTGTCCAGAGTGGTTACGAACCAGAGAGAACCGGGCAGAGTGCTGACCGAAGATGGCAGACGGAATCCGGGCACAGCTTAGAGAAACCGGGTAAGGTCCAGAGTCGGTCGGTCGGTAGTCTTTAGGAGGATCCAAAGGCAATCAGGATTAGCAGCAGCAAAGCAGGAGCACACAGCAAGCAGTATACTCAGGCACTGGACTAGGCTTAGAGGCGGCCTTTTAAGCAGCTGGACAGGAAGTAGGGCAACAGAACAGTAAACTCCATGTTAACCGAGGGCAAGCTCATTCAAAAGAGAACTGGAAAACCTGGAAACCTGACACAAACATTGCTAGAGAAAACTTACAGAGCCTCTTTTCCCAGTTGTCCCACATAGTCAAGATAGTTGGAGTTCTCCCACAGAGAAACAATTCTCAAAAAGGCCCCTACAGTGCCTGTATTCTCAGTTCACCCTCACAGCCAAGATTGGCAGAGTTCCCCCATAGAGCAACAATTTTAACAAAAGGCCCCTACAGAGTCAATTTTCCCAGTTGACCCACAAAGACAAGATTGGCAGAGTTCCTCTACAGAGCATCAATATGAACAAAAAAACCCCTACAGACCATGTTTTCAAAGTTTACCCACACAACCAACATTGGCAGAGTTCCCCCACAAGCAACAATAAAAAAAGGCCCCTTCAGAGCCTATTTTCACAGTTCTCCTACAGCGCCAAAATGTCAACTGCAGTAGCATACACTATAGCTACTGCAGTTATAATACTTGTAGTTGGATTTGGCATCAAGCTGGTGGTATGCCAGCTAACCTTGCTAACGCCAGTCCCAGCCACTTTGGCTTTAGACGCTTCCTTGATGCTGTTGACTGTGTCCCGGAGGCCCAAAGCATTTAGACTGAAAACATTATTGTTCAAAGCAGGCAGCCATGGCTGAATAATATCACAAGTAACGCTGATGATGGCATCATCAACACTGGCCATGTTAGTGTTCAAAGCATCACAACACTGCACACAGGTCACTCATGAATTCCCATTTAGTGGTGAATTGGTGTTGTTCTGCAGAGCGACTCACCCTTGCGTGTTGCAGCTGAAACTCCACTATTGTCTGCTGCTGCTAGCACAGTCTTTCCAGCATATGCAAGGCAGAGTTCCACCTTGTTGGCATGTCGCATCTGAGGCAGTTTAGCCGGAAGATGCTGCAGTGCAGACAGACGACCAGTAGCAAGGTGAGAACACTGAATATGCACAGAGACTGCCAGCAGCAGCCGCTCTCACATATGTGGGTAATTTTTAAGGAATCTCTGCACCATCAAATTCAGCACATGCATCAGGCAAGGGATGTCTATCAATCTGCCTAGGCCCAGAGGTGCTACAAGATTTCATCCATTATTACACACCACCAGGCCGGGCTTGAGGTTTACCGGCAACAACCACTTATCTGTTGTTTGACCCCCGTCCACAGCTCCTGTGTAGTATGGGATTTGTCCACCAGACAGATGAGTTTCAGAACAGCCTTCTGTTGTTTCCTCCATGCTGTAATCAATTTGGTGGTGCAGTTCTTACTTTAACCGGATGAGCAGGCAGCCGGTTGTGCGTCACGGGCAAATCGCTGCCCGTGGCTTACAACATCGCTAGGACCCATCACACATACTTACCTGCCTAGCGATGTCGCTGTGGCTGGTGAACCACCTTCTTTCTAAGGGGGCGGTACGTGCGGCGTCACAGCGACGTCACACGGCAGCCATCCAATCAAAGCAGAGGGGCCTAGGTGGGCGGCTCTATTCCAGCTCAGCAGCCCACTGGTGTGTCTGACAGGGTGTGGTGGGAAGTGTGATTGGGATTTTTGGATGCTGATGGAGGCAGTACTATAGGTTCGGAACCCAGAACCATGGGAAGTTGAGTCCTGCACTAAGAATAAAGAGCATGCAGTACCCTGTGACGACCTGACTAGTCCAGGGGCGTCACATTTTCACCAGGCTGTATTAGAGCAGTATTGCACCTGGCCTGATTAGACCAGTATTGCACCAGACCATATTAGAGCAGTTGTGCACCAGGTTATAGTCAAGCTGTTTGCTCCAGGTGATGTTAGAGCCGATTGAAGCGGCTGGTATTACAGTAGTATTGCACTAGGCAGTATTAGAGCATTAGTGCATAAGGCTATATTCGAGCTGTTTACACTAGGCGGTATTAAAGTTGATTAAAGCAGCCGGAATTAGGGCCCTCTTCACTGCACCAGGATCAGAACACAAAATAGTGATAAGACCTTTATACAGGCCGGACCACGTGGTGCGCCAGCCAATGACAGCCATGCCAATATTTGGCATGGCTATGATGACTCCGGAAGTGCCCACTGCCTACAATCTTGTCGATTGGCTGCATTGCAGCCTTTCCACAAGCTTTATTCGGCTAGAAAACCAGAACAGTAGCACAGACATCAGGTTGTAAGTCTGTGTTCGAATCTGAGACCTGAACACTCGGTGTTCGGTACGAACTCCAAACTTTACAGTTCAGGTTCACTCATCATTGGTAATGAGCAGTCATCTAATAAATGAAGGGTTAACTAATCTTAAAGGGGAGGTTACCCATAAACTCTTATTTAGTAAACAGTCCAGTATGATATAAAAATTAAAAAAAAACAACAAATAATCACCTTGCTGATATCTGGCACCTCCCATCTGTTGCTACCTGAGTCCCCAATTAGGGGACCCACGCAGCAATTTAAGTGTTGGGTTGTGCATGTGACTGTTGTAGTCCATACGTAGTTGCAACTGTGACCAACATGTTAATAGATAAGTGTAGAAATTGTATATCCATACCCATATACTGTATGTCCAGAAGACCACATTTGTGCTTCCTGTTCTGGTTGTCCTTTATTTTTCAACATAAATAAAAATGCTCTATTTAGAAAACCTATCCTGACTTAGGGTATGTGCACATGAAACCTGAAAAAGAGCTAAATAAGTATAAAAAATAATGAAATTATGCACAGCAATAGCAAAATAGCTTGCTCTGTATGTGATCCATTTTAGTAATTTCTTTTAACTGCTTCAAAATCCATTAAAGTGCTACGAGAATTGACTTGACCATTCTTTGGGCAGCTTCCACTCGGGAAATCACCACTATCCTATATATGAAATTATAAAAACATGTCAGTAAAGTTTCTGCAAAAACTACAAAAAAGACAACAAAGAAGATTTCCTGTACACAAGCTGTGCATGTGTTTCATCCTTTGTAACTTTTTGGAACCACTTCAGGCTTTGAAAGCTGTTAAACTGCTAAAAGAACTGACTTGACCATTTTTCAGGTAGCTTTCGCTTGTAAGCCATAACTATTGCACATATAAATAGAAAAAAAAGATGTTAGTGACAAAGCTGCTGTAAAAACCACCCCAAAAGACGACAAAAAAGAACTCACTGTGTGTTCATACCATAAGGTTGGGTTTTAATGAAGGAAGGTTTTTTATGCAGTTTTGGAGGTCAAAACCAGAATCTGATTATTAATGTATGATACTTGTATAGAAAAAACGAAGACTTCTTATTTCCTTAAATTAACTTTTTGCTTTTGGCTTCAATAGCTACATCAAAAACCTTAGGCTGTCTTCACACCTGCTATCTAAGAAACAGAGAAGAGAAGTCATATGGAGGATGAGTTGCTATGCACGGAAGTAGACAAAATAGAAGACACATTCACTAAATATCTCAGTGTCTGCAAGTGAATTTTGCCATCTGCTGGTCAGACACAATAGAAAAAGAGCAAACAGGAACTTAAGAATGAAGTGCATGTTTCCTTGGGGCAGAGATTGGAAAAGACGCCAAGTCAGATGACAGCTGTGGCACAGTTACTAATTATAAAAGGCTAGCAGGGTGATCTGGTGAGCAGCGGAGTTGACTTATAGCCACCAGTTCCAAGTGAAGTCTCAAGAGACCAGACAAGTTACGAGAGAAGACCCAATAAAGACCAAACACGAGACCACACCAGTTCTAAGAAAAGACCCAATTGAGACCAGGTCTCAGAGAAGACCCGAGAGAGAGAGAGACCGTGTGTGAGCCATCACTTCCTGTGTGAACGTACAGTACCAAGTGGGGAATAGGGCCATGCAGCAGAGATTGAAGGCAGCCAGTCTGCTGACAGCGTGGAGTAACCCGCAAATTTGTACCTGTGGGGCAGTGGGTCACATCATCGACCCCCATCAGGCCCTGCATGGTGTTTTAGCTTACAGAGCTACAACAGTGACTGGTTTAGTAGTGACTCTGGCATTTCCCCAAGTGTAGTTTTGGGACTAAGATAACTGTGATTGTAATTCTTATTTACTTATAAGAATAGTACGATGGTGTGTAAATAATATTATGATTGTATCCTATTGATGTACTTTTCTCGTAATAAAATGTCTTTCATTGCCATTCTTGAGACGTGGATGGAGAGGCAAATAGCGCAAAATAGGGTCTTCTCTTCACAATAAATTGATGTGCGTGATGAAAGTGTTCATAGGGAAAGGTTGTGAAAGTTGCAACCACTGAAGAGATATGATATGACTCCAGCAGCCCCATGGTGAATGGATGTAAGAAAACTAAAAGGAAGGGCTTAATCTGCACTGTCGTAGACAAAGAGACCATCAGAGATAAATCATGGATAATGATTTATTTGTCGACACATTTTAGAGTAGAAAAACTATTTTTTCAGGACAATTACAATAAAGAAAATACATGCTATGTATATAAAGATCCACTTGTCAAAAAAGGGTGCAATGCAAACAGCAGCTGATATGTTAGCTGATTGCCCAAAGACAACTTTTTTTTATTTTAAAACATTCAGAAAAACTAATAATGCAACAGATGTAATAAACTGTATAACATACAGTGGCAGGTTACAGTTTGGGCACCACTAGTCAAAATTACTGTTATTGTGACTAGTTAAGCAAGTTGAAGATGAAAAAAGACAAAGTTAGAGATTATATATTTCCTTTGTACCCTAGGCAAAAAAAAATTGTAGTGCTCAAACTGGTTGATGACTCTTCTCACCTGAGCGTGATAGCTGCATACAAATGCAAGCTAACACACTCGGGTCAAAAGAGCCCCTGGCCAGTCTGAGGATTGATATCCACGGAAAATAAGCCCTAACATATTGTATGGAGTCCAAAAAAACATAAAACCTGGTCTTTTTTTAGAGGAAACACAGCAATTGGAAAAGGAGGCTGATCAAGCCATTTTTTTTGTCTTCCTAAGCTTAGTGTCACGCTGTACTCTAAGATGTACAATAGCAGTACAGCGCAGTAATGTGGGACTGAGAGGATTCCTGAAACTATCTGAGAAGGTAGTTAGCTGGTAAACCACTAGGGGGTGTAAAAGTGGAGGAAACGTATGAGCAGGGAATTCCCTAGCAGAGGTAATCCTAGTCAAGCCCACCAGATGGCAGTAGAATCATCAGAAAGCCGTGTCACAACATGAGGTCTTGTAAGTACACAAGGGCAAAGTCTAAACGTAGTCAGAGGGAAGCAAATAGTCAGCAGCCGGGAAATCAGAGCCTAGAAGCGAGGGGGAGTGGGAAGACAAGACAGAATTAAGGTAAACAGATAAGGAACGAACAGGGAGACAGCGGGAGAGACACTGATAGAAACAGACAACAGAGGAGGTTAACAGGTCAGGTGAACACGGAGGTCAGGAGGGGGCAGGGCAGACAACAGGTCACTCAAGAGCAGAAAACAGCAGAGCCAGAAATATCACTGGCGAAGTCCAAGAGAAACAGTGCCCTAATAAAGCAGCCAGACCTCCAGAACTAGGCAGAAAGGATTAACCCCTAACGTGACTTGCATCAGAAGTGAAACTAAAAAAAAAAGGCTCAGCTCCAGCTGAGCCAGGAGTCAATCATGACACTTAGGTTATCTTTCTCTTAGCAGCTCATGGCCATATAATTTCAACAGACCAGTTGAGTAGGTGACAAAGTACAAAAAGGTCATACAGAAAATATGAAAATCTGATACTGAAAATTGAGGCAAAGAATCTATTATTACAATAAAATATTTCAATATCGTGATGTTACATCTACAATAAGATGTTCGCCATCTCATTGTCTTTTCCACATTACTAATCTTTTTAAATCTTTGTCCCTTTGTGTTCTTTTCAAGTGAAAAAAAACTGATAATGGAGGCCTTAAACAAGAATCAATTTCTGAAGCACTTAGATCCTCATCAAATCTGGGACATAGTAGAATGCATGTACGAGAGAAGATATGCTCAAGCAGAATATATTATCAAGCAAGGAGAACCGGGTAGCCACATCTTTGTATTGGCCGGTAGGTGTTTATCTCTGACTTGAACATTTCTTGGATGGAACCTGTCTTTATTATTGCTCCAACCCTTAAAGTTCAGCTGTAACTGCTTATAGTCATGGAGAAAAATAGAGCAGGTGATGTGGTCAAGAACTTACGGGCTGCACTCAATGTGTACTTAAGTAAACATATTGGCTAAAATGGAAGCTGGAAGCCAACAATGAAATACTGTCTTTACACATAAAAACTTGTTATACTCACACTATTTCTGGAGCCTTAAGAGACCACACTTGGTATCCCAATACTCTTAAGAGCTAGCATTTCACTGGTGTGCCTGCATTATATATGCAAATCCTAACCTCAGCAAACACCTAGCATTGCTGACGTTTATGAACATTTCCAAATGTATCCTCTACCCTTTACGGACTTCACATAATATCGTTTCTAGATTATAACTGGAATAAACAGATATTTCGTGCACCGACATGAACTTGTCTTTCTAGAATAGAAGTGTTAACAAAGCAGAGATTTCAGAAGTGACGTCTGTACGGTTAAAATCTATCTTCTTTTGATAATGACATCAGAATGTTTATTATGTCTCTTGTGTGGTGGTAAGACATATTTCTGTATGCCATAGTCTGGCACAAAGACAGTAAAAGGGCTTTTTATTTTGGACTATATTTGGACATTTTTGTAAGGCCAAATTCACTTGTTTATTTTTACTCGTATGGAAAAAAAATGACTATTGATATCCAAGAGAGTGCTGTACTGTGTGTCCATTTTTATCATCTACAAGTGATTCATTTTTGTAGTATGAAAAAAAACAAACAGTCGAAGATTGATGGACAGCCCAAGAATGCACCATGTGCACATTCTACCAAAGCGTTTCAGTTCATTTTTGTATTTTTTGTAGATCAATAATCTGTAATAAAATAGATATGTAAAAAGGCCCACAGGCAGTGTCCGTGCACAATCCTTTAAAAACCAGATAGGACATGTACATGACAATCAGACATGGGAAGAGCGTATGTGCACACAACACCGTAATTCCAACAACTGAGCCACCAAGGTTTTCTAAGCGAAGCAGCTTTAGCAAAAAGCTGAACAACTTTTTCCTGAACCTGCCAACTGTCATTGATTGATGAAGCTGAAAAATCAAAAGGTGCAAAACTGGTATCTTATCCTGGTTGGAAGGAGTATAACGAGGTGCAGGAACTGTTGTTGATTTGGAGGTGTCTTTTCCCTGTACCTTCATCTGTAACTTCCAGTATGGAATATTCTTCTAGTGGCTTTTGTTTGTAGTTTATATATATTTCACACACAAAAAAAAAGCCAACGGTGGCAAAATCACTGCAAAAAATGACAATATAGACATTAAAAAAAAATCTTCATTAAAAACACTACTGGCGTATCTATAAGATGCCATGCACACATAGGGGTACTTTGCACACTACGACATCGCAGGTGCGATGTCGGTGGGGTCATGTCGAAAGTGACGCACTTCCTGCATCGCTCTCGACATCGTAGTGTGTAAATCCTAGATGATACGATTAACGAGCGCAAAAGCGTCGTAATCATATCATCGGTGTAGCGTCAGCGAATTCCATAATTACGCTGACGCGATGGTCCCATGTTGTTCCTCGCTCCAGCGGCAGCACACATCGCTGTGTGTGATGTCGCAGGAGCGAGGAACATCTCCTACCTGCGTCACCGCGGCTCCCGTCGGCTATGCGGAAGGAAGGAGATGGGTGGGATGTTTACATCCCGCTCATCTCCGCCCCTCCGCTCCTATTGGCCGCCTGACGTGTGACGTCGCTATGACGCCGCACGACCCACCCCCTTAATAAGGAGGCGGTTCGCCGGCCAGAGCGACGTCGCACGGCAGGTGAGTGTATGTCAAGCAGTTGTAGCGATAATATTCGCTACGGCAGCTATCGCAATGATATCGCAGCTGCGACAGAGGCGGGGACTATCGCGCTCGGCATCGCAGCATCAGCTTGCGATGTCGTAGTGTGCAAAGTACCCCATACGCTAATAGTCAATTTACTATTTTACTATGTAAATATTGGGCTGGTTTTTTTCTGCAGAGAAAACCTGCTCCCTTGGCAGTAAAGAACCTCCTTAGTCCTCCTTCACACATCCGTGTCTCCAGTACATGTGGTGTCCATTTTTACACGTACCGGAGACACGGACACACGTAGACCCATTAAAATTAATGGGCTTACACACACAACTATGTACTCCACATGACGACATGTCTGTTTTGTGCTGCCAGCACGGATGTCACACTGACCGCACACTGATGTGACCCGTGTGACATCTGTGTGACATGTACCAGAGGAAATACATGTCACTGAGAAATTTATTTTTATAGTTAACTGTCTCCAGCGCTGCTGTCAGACTTGCTTCCGGAACCGCTCATTATGCTCATGAATATTCACTACACTGATTGGGGACCTGGAAGCAAGTGTGAGAGCAGCGCCGGAGACAGGCAAGTATACAGTTTGTCACACGAATAGCACAGGGACAGCACACAAAACACATACATATGGACACACAGACGGACATATATACCTACACCACAGACCGTGCATAATATTTGTTTTTTTGCAAAAACGTGAAGGCGTCTTATATGCAAGGTGTCGATTCGTATTGAATTGATGATGCCCTACAATATTTTAATTCACTTTTTTTGTCTATCTCGTTCCGTTTTCGAGATAAAAATGCTAACTTGGTTGTTTTCCACCAGGTGGCACTATAGGTGGTTTCATTGCGTAGCGCATGGCTACTTTACTATACCTAGACACCACTTCTACGCCTATAGCTGCCGCCATTCTCAAGTTAATGGCGGTGGACAGGATATGGGTGGACATCACTGTATGTTTTATATACTGACTACTATTTATAGATTGCTATGGTAATATTTATTGTTTGCACTGAGGAATTTATTTATTGATCAATCATTGTTACTTCTTTTGATATGTGTTATAGCGTATTTTCTTGTGCCATACCAGCTAAGTTTGCCAGGTGTCTCTCCACCCTTTTCCTTCCTTGTACCTGTTGTAATTTTGTATATGGTCTTGTACCTTTTTATTATTCCTTGAACAAAATCTATTATTTCATGGTGATTGGCATTGGCTTGCTTGATTGACAGCAGGATTTAACTAGTTAGACTAGTTAACAGTGGTTAACCACCACTGTTAGAGGCACATGTCAACTGATCAGTACAGCCGACATGTGCAGGGTAAGGTGCAGGCTCAACGTATGAGCCCTCATCAAAGGGAGCTATACAACCTTGGACTTACCGGTAAGTCCAAGGTCATGAAGGGATTAAAGGGAATTTAACACCAGATTTTTGCTACCTCTCTGAGAGGGGCATTCTGTAAGGTAGAGATCTGATTCCAGCGACGCATTACTTATTGGGCTGCTTGCTGTAGTGTTTATCTGTAACAGATATAGTTCTCTGAATGCTGAACTCTGTATAACCTTGCCCACACCACTGATTGGCAGTTTTCAGACCATATATAGTGTACATAGAAATCTGACTCAGTGGGGGTTTCTTGAAGTATAAGGGAATAACCGGGGCTCCTAGACTGGCCCTCAGGCTAGGGGGCCCTAGCTGTCCCTTATCCCAGAGGTACTTGTGATGGTGAAGAGGTCTAGCCCACCAACCTAGCCCTGATCCTGGCAAGCCCTGCTCTAATAAGCCATCTCCCCCACCCCAGGGGAGGGACGGGACAGAAGTGGTTAAACCCACACAAATAGAAAAATGGGGAAGCCAAAACTCTAAGGTATTAGACAATATGTGATAGTAGAACATAAAGAGCAGGGTGGGAATAAGCCGATGACATGAACTTTCCACAACACAAAAAACAGAGCTCAATAGTTTATCAGCAAGTGGATCACAACAGCAAATGGACTGGTATCGCTTAATGCTATAGTCAGCACAGGAAGTCAGTTTCCACCATCTTAAAAAGGTGGGCAGAAGCTCTGATAGGTTTCTCATAACATGTGATTCTAGAGGTAACCAGCAGGCTAGGAATGATTAATTCTTTCCAGCCCGATCACTAATGAGTACACACCTGGTTGATGCCTAAGCCTGCCTGTGCAACTCTGAAGCCCCAGAGAAACCACAGTGTGTAGTGTCAGAATCTGTGGTGTGAACAGCACCAGACACATTCATGACACTTGGTGAGTCTTGAGCCAAACGCCGTATGACAAGTACGGGAGAGGTTATGTAGAATTCATGAATATGATGGACTACCTGGCAGCAGGTTTACTAGCACATTAAACTGAAATTTTTATCAAAACTACAGCAAACAGTCCAGTAAGTGACACATCACTGAAAATAGGATCTCTGTCTTTACATTATGCTGCTTTCAGAATAGGTATGAAAAAACCTGGTGACAAATTCCCTTTAATGCCTAGGTGTATAATGCTTAATGAAGAAGTGAAGTGTCTGAGCGTGGCCTCATAATAAATTAAAGTAGATTGCAGAAAAAAATACCTGATTATTTCATATGACATAAAATAAAGAGGCAGAATTTTAACAATGTAATAAGATGATAAATTATAAGTGTATGGTTATAGAACAGTACAGTTTAGCATAACTGACAAATAAGTGTATGACACTATGTTAAGACATATTAGTATGTATCTCAATTTTTTTTTAACAATTTATTGGACGACTTAAAAATGTATTTTTTTGCAGAGGGTAAAACTGAAGTCTTCCAGCAGAATAAGCTTCTAGCTTCCATTCCGGTATGGACAACATTTGGAGAGTTAGCAATACTTTATAACTGCACAAGAACTGCTTCCGTCAAAGGTAAATGTATACAGGCGGGACTGGAAGTCTGAAAAGTTTTGCCGAAAGTGGCACATAAACATCTTTATAACTAACTTTGACATTTTTCTCTTTAGAATGTATTAAAATTGAGTATATTATGTGCATGATATTTATTGTAATATTTATTGATGGTGTATGCTAGGATGAGCTACAGTCAAGCAGTCAGATAAAGTGGACATATCAAAAAGTGAGATTGAGTGGAGTCCCCGTACTTTACGTAGTCATATTGATGTTCTCCATGCCATTTTCTAAAGCAAAAACTTTAACAAGGTTTCTGCTGAAAACAGAACACTCCACATGTTCTTGCTTATTACAACCATTTCTGAAGAAATCACAGACCCATAATATCCTTCTCTTGTGTCACTGTCAGTGGTTTAATCAAATTATGGTCATAAGGTGCCAAGAAAAAAGGTAGAATTACAAGATGATTGAGTTAAATCTGCATTACCATCTACTGGGAACTGGTGGTATTACTTTCAGATTGGTGGTGAATAGTGAACAACTGCAGGTAGCAAATCAGATCTGACAATGATAAATGATAAGGAGCAAAACTGTAAAGAGTATGTTGCTTACACTTCGATACTTGGTATAGTTTATACACATCTATCGCCTGAAAAATAACTTTTATTCTTGGTCAACGATTCTTTGTTTCAGCAATCACTAATGTCAGGACATGGGCTCTTGACCGAGAAGTGTTCCAAAATATCATGAGAAAGACAGCTCAAACAAGACATGAGGAATATCAGAACTTTTTGAGAAGGTAAATCTTAACATGACTTTTGTTAAAAATCTGCATACATTATATGTTCTTCCTAGAGAAAAAGGTTGTAAATATGAACAACACAATTCAATGGCATGTTCTGAAAAATTGCTTTATTCCTATTGTGGGCCAGCACAAGGGTGCTCCAAAAGAACAGTTGATACATTTCCAATGGGAAGATGTCTAAAAGCTTGATGCCTAAAAACTAGAGATGAGCGGACTTGTGGATGTTCAAGATCGCAGGGTACAGCCGGGCTTTATTTAAAAGTTAATTTCAGAACCAAGACTTGACCTGACCTTGTTTCTGGATCCCGAACCTAATATAAATCAATGTTTGTCCAAACTAACAGGCTCGACTCGAGTAATGAATATAATGGAAGTCAATGACTGTACAATCTAGCTCTCCGTCCTCATATGGCCAGCCATAAACAGAGCATTTCCAAGGGAAGAAGAGAGGGGGTTCTTTTTGGTCACTCAGCGTCCAAAAACCTTGTTTTTACCCCAGTAAGAGCCATACAGAGACTGCAAGTACAGTAGCTCGCACTGGATCAAGCACCAAGCGTAACCAAGCACCCTAATGCTTGATTGAGTGGTTAGTATACAAACAGCTCTAGGACACGGACTTTAAAAAAAAAGACTGTCTTCAGGTTCAAGCCCCAGGCACCCAGTGTTCAGTATGAACCCCGACCTTTACAGTTTGGGTTCACTCATCTCTACTAACTAAAGTTCTTTTTTAAATAAAGGTTGCCAGTTAGTAGTACCCCAATAACCAGTATGTCTCTGGTTGAAGTATGTCATGTCATGGTAGAATTGGATAGTAAGGTCAGATAGTAAGGCAGAGATCAGGACTTCTCGTGGGGCATCTATGTGACAAATATTGTACATAACTGATCCTAAAATATTTATCTACACTGCAAAATAATTGTGAATGAAGTTTCACATTTATCAAGCAGTGTTAACAGGTTGCCTGATCACTCAGTGGGAAATCTGTCAGGTAATTTTCTAGTACAATACAAATGTTATTTTTAAATATGGCTTCAGGAGACCTTTCAGGAGACCTTTCAGGATCCGGAAGTTTTCTTTCTTTACGTTATACTATTATCTTGTTGTAAGCTCCATAGAGTTCAGCGTGATGTAGTAACTAGTCAAGTGTATATAAATACAAGCTGTATATGCCCTGCTCTCCCCTCCCATTTCTTAGTGCTGGCATCAGAAATGGTAAAGCAGTGTTCCTACCCATACTCCCTCTCACCTTTTAGCAGTGATAGTAAATGCACTGGGAAGTGGGGGGAGCGGTGAATATGCAAAATGTATTTAAATACACTTGATCAGCCTGCAAAAGACACTGAATTCTATGGAGCTTACAGCAAGATAAAAGGATAAGGTAGAACAATAAACGTTACTGAGCCTAAAAGGTCTTCTTAAGCCATATTTAAAGATGACATTAGTATTGTACTACAAAATCACCTGACAGATTTCCTTTAAAATAGCAAACCACTCATATTTTTGGTGAAATGGTTTTATATGCAGCATAAAAGATCATCATTCTCCGCAGTGCGTCATGCTGTACAATCAGGACTGACACTGCTGAAAACCATGGCAGCTCATGTGCACTGATCGCTTACTGTGCATTGTTTGTTTTGTTTTGCCTGTGTAAAGCTGTATTCAAACAAATGCCAATTGGTAAAAGTTTACTGCTTGGTGGTCGTATCTTGTCGTTGGTAGGTATGTGTAACTAGAACCTTAAGGCCACGTCTCACTAAGTGACATTGCTAGCAACATCGCTGCTGAGTCACGTTTTTTGTGACGCAACAACAATCTTGCTAGCAATGTCACTGTGTATGACATCCAGCAACGACCTGGCCCCTACTGTGAGGTCGCCGGTCGTTGCTGAATGTCCTGGTCCATTTTTTGGTTGTTGCTCTCCCGCTGTGAAGCACACATCGCTGTGTGTGACAGCGAGAGAACAACGATCTGAATGTGCAGGGAGCAGGGAGCCGGCTTCTGCGGACGCTGGTAACCAAGGTAAATATTGGGTAACCAAGCAAAGCACTCTGCTTGGTTACCCGATATTTACCTTGGTTACCAGCGTCCACAACTTTTAGAAGCCGGCTCCCTGCTCCATGGTTACAAAGCACAGCGTCGTTACACGGGTCGCTGGTGGCTGATCTCTGATCGCTGTGGAGATCTGCCTGTTAGACAGCTCACCAGCAACCATGTAGCGATGCTCCAGCGAACCCTGCCAGGTCAGATCGCTGGTGGGATCGCTGGAGCATCACTTAGTGTGACGGTACCTTTACAGCCAATACACAAATGTAGACAAAACAATGCTTCTAAGTGGTACACCTCCTTAAGGAGCTGTTGTGATATGACTGTAGGACAGCAATGGACAAGAGGCTCCTATACTTTTCCTCATGCTAGGGGATGCTAGGCTAACCCTGTTCTCAGGATTACCCCTGACGGTGGAGATGCTGGAGTCTCGTGCCTGCTATACTCCTAAGTAAAGCAAATCTGTTTTCTTTCACCCCCCCCAAGGAAGGGGCAGAAGTGTAAAGCCTGCTTTACACGGTACGACCGATTGTGCGATTTCACAATCGATCGTACCCGCCCCCGTCCTTTTTGCGTCACGGGCAAATCGCTGCCCGTGTCGCACAAAGTTAGTAACCCCCGTCACACATACTTACCTCTCGTGCGACCTCGCTGTGGGCGGCGAACGTCCACTTCCTGGAGTGGGAGGGATGTTCGGCGTCACAGCGACGTCACACGGCCGCCGGCCAATAGAAGCGGAGGGGCGGAGATGAGCGGGACGTAAACATCCCGCCCACCTCCTTCCTTCCACATAGAGCCGGCGGCGGCCGCGGGAGGCAGGTGAGCTGCTCATCGTTCCCGGGGTGTCACACGGAGCGGCGTGTGCTTCCACGGAAACGATGGTCAACTAAATTAAACGATATTATGGAACCTAGCGAGCAGTACCCGACTCACGATTTGTGAGCGATACTGCGTCGCTAGGAGGTGTCACACAGGCCGGCATCGCCAGCGATGCCGGATGTGCGTCACAAAATCCGTGACCCCGACGATCTATCGCACGATAGATTGTCTGGTGTAAAGCAGCCTTAAGGGAAATCACAGATTTAGGCAGACAGGAATAACAGAAGCTCTGTCACACTGCGCACTCTAAGGAATTAACATTAAAAATCTAAAGTGAAACGCAAACTGAAGCAAGTCAGCAACACAAATACAAAAAGTGTTAACTCCAAAACAGCTCACAACTATATTACGCACAACCACCAGCAAGCCTGAGTAAATCAGAGCCGTTAGAAAGCATAGTGCAAGAATCTGGAGTTTCCACAGATCTTGATGCTACCATGACAGTTGGCAATGCTTGCAAAAACCTCCTTGCAAATATAACAAGTATTTGTCTGTCAGATTCGTACATAAATGCAACAAAACAAGCTTCAGTTGAGGCTCCATGGACATTTTGGCAGCCAAAATGCAGTTTCCTATCAAATGAAATTGTAATTCAACTATGTGAGCATACAAATATTCATGTGAGGCTCAGCGGTTAGCACTGTTCCTTTGCAGCGCTGAGGTTCTGGGTTCAAATCCCACCTAGGACAACATCTGCAAGAGTTTGCATTTTGCCCTTGTGTTTCTGTGGGTTTCCTCTGATTTCTACCCAGATTTCAAAAACATACTGATATGGAATTTAGATTGTGAGCCCCAATGGGAACAATGATGATGATGTCTGTTGAAAGGAATCTGTCAGCAGGTTTTTGCTATGTAATTTGAATACAGCATGCTGAAGGGTTTAAAACACAGATTTCAATGTTTCTCTTATCAAGATACAGTGCTGTTGTTTACGTGCAATGATTGTTTTAGCACCAGGAGATTAACATTGCTTAGACTACATCAGCTACACCATTTTGAGACTAATGCGGGCATCACACGAGGCAATCTATTGTGCGATAGGTCGTCGGGGTCACGGTTTTCGTGACGCACATCCGGCTTCGTTGGCGACGTCGTCCCGTGTGACACCTATGAGCGATCGTAAATCGGTGACAAATCGTGTATCGTGTACTCGTTGTTTATTTTACTTTGCGCCGGTTGTTCATTGTACCCGGGGTAGCACACATCGCACTGTGTAACACCCCGGGAACGATGAATACCGCTTACCTGCGTCCCGCGGCTCCCGCCGGCTATGTGGAAGGAAGGAGGTGGACGGGATGTTTACGTCCCGCTCATCTCCGCCCCTCCGCTTCTATTGGCCGTCCGCTGTGTGACGTCGCTGTGACGCCGAACGTCCCACCCCCTTCAGGAAGTGGATGTTCGCCGCCCACAGCGAGGTCGCTCAGCACGTAAGTACGTGTGATAGGGGTTAAATGACTTTGTGCGACACGGGCAGCGATTTGCCCGTGACGCACAAACGACGGGGGCGGGTATGATCGCACATGCGATCGCACGATAGATCGCTTCGTGTGACGCCCGCATTAATCCAACCAGGCCTCCTCCTGTAATAAGCAGCTCACTATCTATAGACATTGTACATAGAGAGTCTGGTGTGGATGAGGAGGGCAGCTTCCTGCATTGCTAAATCTAAAAACTGTGATTGTATCACAACTGCTATACCCAGTAAACTAAGTGATGCATTATTGGAATTAGGCTCTTCTTGCCTACATTATGCTGCTCTCAGATGAGGTAGCAAAAATCTGCTGACAGATTCCCTTTAACTACTGTGGAAATTATTTGTGCTATATATGTATAGAAAATGAGAATCTTGTTGAGGGAAATGTGCATAATCAGTATTATTTCATTGCATTGTTCACAATTTTGGTACATGCAATTATGCTTAAATAAATGTCTCTGTTTCCAAAGTGTATTTCTGCTGAAGAAGCTTCCAGAAGACAAGTTGATGAAGATCGCAGACTGTTTGGAACTGGTAAGTCTACATTAAACTGCCAGAAGTTTATTTTTAAAATGTGGTATATTTGCCAATAATATAAAAAAGTAATAGGGGCTTTGTGCTACTGTCTACATGTATTTAAGTATATATGTCTTGTGGAAGGCTCGAACATATTAAAGATGACATTATTGTTTAATATTTGGTTATTACATATTTATAT
Organism: Anomaloglossus baeobatrachus; assembly: GCF_048569485.1. Classification (NCBI taxonomy): domain Eukaryota; kingdom Metazoa; phylum Chordata; class Amphibia; order Anura; family Aromobatidae; genus Anomaloglossus; species Anomaloglossus baeobatrachus. Next base: position 349,070,464 of record NC_134353.1, read on the forward strand.
AATAGGATTTTATCTTAATTTATAGTTTTATTTAACTATAACTTATAAAGCTTTAAATTAAAATAAAATCCTATTATATAAATATTTAATAACCAAGTATTATACAAAAAAAAGGATTTTTTCAATTTATTTTTGAACGACTGGGACTGTTGTCCAAATTATCGAAAAAAAATAAGACAAACAAATTGGAGCAGTGCTTCACAACTTGCACATTATAGGTTTAATTAAATATAACTTGTAAAGCTTTAAATTAAGATAAAATCCTATTATATAAATATTTAATAACCAAGTATTATACAAAAAAAAGGATTTTTTCAATTTATTTTTGAACGACTGGGACTCATACAAAATGTATTACAAGTGTTGTCCAAATTATCGAAAAAAAATAAGACAAACAAATTGGAGCAGTGCTTCACAACTTGCACATTATAGGTTTAATTAAATATAACTTGTAAAGCTTTAAATTAAGATAAAATCTTATTATATAAATATTGAATAACCAAGTATTATGCAAAAAAAAAAGATTTTCTCACTTTATTTTTGAACGACTGTGACTCATACAAAACGTATTACAAGTGTTGTCCAAATTATCGAAAAAAATTGGGACAAACAAATTGGAGCAGTGCTTCACAATTTTCACAACATTAGAGTTTTAATTAAATATAACTTGTAAAGCTTTAAATTAAAATAAAATCCTATTATATAAATATTTAATAACCAAGTATTATACAAAAAAAAGGATTTTCTCAATTTATTTTTGAACGACTGTGACTCATACAAAACGTATTACAAGTGTTGTCCAAATTATCGAAAAAAATTGGGACAAACAGTGCTTCACAATTTTCACAACATTAGAGTTTTAATTAAATATAACTTGTAAAGCTTTAATGTTGTGAAAATTGCAAAGCACTGCTCCAATTTGTTTGTCCCAATTTTTTTTCGATAATTTGGACAACACTTGTAATAAGTTTTGTAGTCGTTCAAAAATAAATTGAGAAAATCCTTTCATTTTTAAACTTTTTTCAACATTTTTGAAATGTCAAATCTGAAGACAAGGGTCTACCCGAAATTATGTTCTCTAAAATGGAAGATAGCGTGAAAGACGCATAACTGTTCTATCAAGGCACAAGAGAGCTCATTAAAAGAGTTCTGTGTGTGCACGAAACAAACCGAAAAAAGTCCCCAGTTAGTTTATTTTCTTGGGCAGAAACATAATATGGAAGGTGGCCACTTCAAATACATGCGGAGGAATCACACACTCCATTTCTGAAAGATTTAACAGAAAGAAACTATTTCGAGGTGTTGACTTTATGTCAGTCCTATGTTCATCATATAATTTAACTAGAAGAAAAGCAACCTTCTATTGAAATGCAGTCAAAGAGCACTTTGCACTTAAGTGTAAATTACACCGCCAATGTATCAATGAGTATTTCATAGAAATTCCCTGGTGTCATTTATTAATTCCATGCCATGATGATACAGTGTTTGCTCTCCCATTTCCCAGGGTTTTGATGATGAAATCATTCTGAACAGGTCTTCTTGGATCTGCTCCCTCCAGAGGGTTGGCCATGTAACGTAACACTGACACAGATGTTACAAATTAATAATTCAGCGTAATTTCACCGAAGAGCACAGTCATTTTTCTTTAAAAGACTAAAATGTGTTTCTAATAGAGTATTTGGAGAGCAGACGTAATAACCACAAGAGAATTCCATTCTGATCTCAGATATTAAATGTGGAGGTATGAGGATTAATGGGAGTGCACTTCGCCTGCTACCTCTTCACCTTTAATATTTAGAATCAGATGTTTCAAGATTGTTTGGTTTATTATTATTTTTTTATTCCTTTCAATTAATTTATTTATGTAGATTTATGCCATACACATACATTTATTTCCATTCATATGATGAGATATTGGTGTTTGAGGTGACCCACTGGCCCAACTGCCATATAAGACATCAGTAATAAAATGGCACGTTAGGTGGGTGGCCCTAGTACTGTTCGGACGTTTATTATTAAAAACAATGTTTGACAATTTTACCAGCATAATATTTATTTTATGGAATTTGGGGTGAAACCTAACATAGGTTTGACAAAATGTAACATCTGGTAGTCCATACTTGTATGTTGTACATCACGTCGGACATCATGGTCTGAATTCTACTTGAAGCACCACTCCAGTGTTTTTTTTTTATTGCACGGCTGGAGTGGTGCGTTAAATCTAAGTCATCTGATCCCTGTTTTATACTCAGCTACCGCCATCTTAATCTTTTATCACCACCACTGTCAGGCTCCGGTGATTTGTGATCTACTGGCTCCTCAAGTGTTTCATGGAGTTCGTTGGAGGTCACAACTCTATGAGAGCCTTATTCTTGCTCTCATAGAGTTGTATTGAGAGCTTGTGACATAACACATGTAACCACTGACACGACTTCCAAACAGTCAGAGGTCACAGTCACAAGATGGTGCTGCAGAACCAGAGTGGCGTAAAAAAAACCATGAAAACTCTGGAGGGTAAGTACTAGACAGTGGGTAGGAGCCTTACATTTAAAGTGCCACTCCAGTGCTGAAAAACACCCCAAAAATGCTGGAGTGGTGCTTTAAAAGAAGGAAAAAAAGTAATTTACCCCTCAAATAAGTGAATCCTGAGGGTTTACTCCCCTATTTTCCTCCTTTCCATATTTTATGGTTATATTAAAATTTACAAAAAAAGAATGTGAGCATTTATTATTTACAGTCATAAAAATGAAGGTTTTGATCAAAATAAAATAACTAATCTTAAAATTAGGTAAAAATAACCTCAGATGAACAACAAAACAAGATAAATTACACCGTACTATTATTGGTTTCTTTTTTTTTTTTTTACAAAAACTTGGCCAAAATGCAGAAACTGTGTGTAAAATTAAGTACACCCCATGAATCAATGGCTTTTTAAACCTCCTTTACCAGCAATAACTTGATTTAATCATTTCCTGTATGACTTTATCAGTTCCTCAAAACGTTCTGGAAGAATTTTGTCTTACTCTTTCTTTTTACAAAATGATTTGCGTTCATTAAGGTTTGTGTGCATTTGTTTATGTACATCTCTCAATTGGGTTAGGGTCTGGATTTTGATTGGGCCATTGCAACACCTTGATTTTTGATTTTCAGCCAATCTGATGTAGATTTGCAGGTGTGATAGGGCTCATGTTTCAGCTAAGCTTTTAGCTTTTGGATTGATGGCCTCACATTTGATTCTAGAATACATTGGTAGATAGAGGAGTACATCATTGACTCAATGAATGCAACATTCTGGGGTCCAGTGGCTTCAAAACATGCCCAAATCATCACCCCTTCATCACCGTGCTCAACAGTTGATATGAGGAACTTGCATTGATATATTTTCACCAACAGTGACAAAGTGCTTTATGGTCAAACATCTCCACTTAGATCTCATCTGCCATAAGGACAGTGTTTTAGAAGACTTTTGGATTGTTTAGATGCAACTTGGAAAACTTTAGCTTGCCGGCATTTTTTTTTTTTATAAAAAGATTTTCTCCTGGTAACCTTTCCAAAAAAGTCATAATTGATCAGTCTTCTTCTAGCTATACTGTTATGAACTTAAAGATTTAACATGCTGAGTTCTTTAGAGTCTGAGCTGTAGCTCTTGGGCTTTTAGCATTTTTTCTGAGCACTTCATATTCTGACCTTGGGATGAATTTACTGTGATGTCCACGACTATCAAGATTATCAATTGTTTTGAATATTTTCTACTTGTGAATAATCTTTCTCTCTGTAGAATGATAGCTCTCAAATTGTTTGAAAATAGTAACAATTGCTTCTCTAAGATTATTACTGATGTTTTTCCTCCTTGACACTGCGTTAATACACTACTGAATGATTCCGACCACCATACTGCCAAAATTTCAGTTTCTGCAGAGGTGTTGACAATTATGGATGAGCAATCAATAAAGGCCATTTAATTAGCAGTGCCCGGCTGCTACTAATTATTATTATTGCTACTACTATTTAGAGCACCATGGATTTCATGGGGCTGTACATGTGAAAAGAGGTTACAAACAGAATGCAGATATAAATTGCAATGAACATACTCGCAGTGACAGAATGGTACAGAATGGAGAGGACCAGATGGGAGCATATAACTACAGACCACTTACCCGCTTACTTTCTATGGAACCAGTAGGGTATAATTAATTAATTACACGCTGATTCTGCATTTTGACCTACCCATCACGCTTTTAAATGTGGCACGTGCATTCAGACCAGCAGATGTCTGACACACAACAAAAACACACCACAACAACACCACAAATGAAGGGGACAACAGGAATATAATAACAATGGTGGGCCTTGGCACTAGTGAGAGGGTAGATGGGACACCTCCTGCACTTACCTGCCACTGTACTCTGCACTCCTAGCCAGACCATATACAGGTTCTACACCTGTCATCGCGCAGGAACCTGAAGCCCTGAAAAGACCCTACAATAGTCCTGTCTAGTGACAAAGAAGGTAAGGTTCACTAGTCCCACTGCTGCACTAATAAAACATGAGCGTAGGTGAGACAAACAGGGGAATAACAACCAAAATAGAGAAGATACGACTTTAGAACGAATCCACAGCAGTTCCTTCCACCAAGGCAGCCACAGTACAAGTGGTTTTGTATTATGAGCAAGGAATGCTGAAAAACCCTACTACTTAACCACAAAGGGGTGTGGCTGCAAAGCAGCTGCAGCTGACAAGCAATGCTGGGAAGCTGATAGCAGCAAAACTGACATTAACTGTTTAAGCAGCATGAGAAACAAAACATTTAAATATAGAGTCCCAGATAGGAATGAGACATGACCATGACACTACCTTTGTTTAAAAAAGTATGACAGTTTATTATGTCCAGATATGTAAAATTATCACATTTAAAGAGGAAGTACTTCGTTTTTCTCATAAGTGTACTGAAGAACTGTAAAGTTAATAAGCAAATCTATCCTTTTAATAGTACAGTATAAGGAGTTAGAGCTCGATGTTTTTTGTTATAGAGCTCCAAATCACCTTTTGCTTACACAATCCAAGAGTTAAAGGCTCTAAGTGGGATAAGGAGCTATTAAAACTCCTTTTATTAGTGTATATAGGCAGGCCGAAGATAATCATTGTTAATGAAGGCATCATTTAAAGCTGTCTATAGACTTTAGATAGTTTGTGGCCAACAGCTCTCCCTCTTGACTGTTCACATGTTTTCAATGTGGGACAGAGAATAAGCCATTGTCAGATGATGCGGAAACAAACGATTGAGCACATTGAAATCCCCACATGCCTGATCTGTCATTCTCCCAATGTTTTGCTTTTGGTGGAGATATTCCATAATATCATTTAGTTTAATTGTGAAAAGAAAAATGTAACTTGTTAAATATTTATGAATCTTAAATTGTCTTTTAACTACATTTTGTTTATTGGCTTTTCTCATCTTGCTCTCCCTGGTTCAAGTAAATTAGAAGAATTCTAACTTCAGCTTTCCATCTTAAAAGGTTATTCTCGTCTTGTTAAAGGAGTTGTCCGACATAAACTCCAAATTTTTGTTAAGCTAATCTGTGCTGTATTGTCATATAAATCACCCCTACATTATTTTTTGTTTCTAACTTTTGGTCCTCTTGAATTATCACTTTATTCTCTGCAGACACTTTATTTACATGCAGCTCAACCAAACTTAACTTTTTCCTTTCCTTGGTTGCCAAACCTCACAGTTAGAGCTAGCACCACCCAGCCTCACTGTCAAGCCCCACCTTCTGCACACTCATTGGCTGCAAGTATTCTGCCCATAACCAGCAGAGGACAATATGGTCACATATAATGTAATAATGTGCCCTTCCTATGGTAATGCCCCCATCCTATAATAATGTGAGATGAGATCCAGCGCAGGAAAGAAGGCACTCTTCAATATAAATTTCCATATGGTTTATTCCATGTGCACACGTATGAAGGTAGGTACAGACAGCCCCTGAGCAGGGGAAAAATGACTAGCGACGCGTTTCGACCGTATTACACGGTCTTAGTCACATGACTAAGTGCCTTCTTTCCTGCGCTGGATCTCATCTCACATGCTTACAGCTGCCCGGCCGATTGTCCGTGCTGCAGAGAGAGGGCCTGGAGACTTGGAGAGGGTGACCTGAATTCCTTTGTCATTCATTAATCCTATAATAATGCCCATCTTGTAATAAATGCGCCCATCCTATAGTATTGTGCTCCATCCTTCTGCTCATCCTATAATAATGTCCCCTTGGGCTCCTCTTCTTGTAGCAATTCTCTCTCCTGTAGAATTGTCCCCTCTTGTGCCATTCATTACACAGGAAAAAAACAAAAACAAACACAAATTCTCACCTGTCCTCGTTCCCTCAGTGTCCTGTCTGCTTCTTGCGGCCGCAGCCCCCTTTATGAATGCTGTCAGTGCAGGGGCCACCACTGATAGTGCTTTATATCAGAGGACAGATTTCCAGGCGCTGCACAGGGACAATCTCTCTATACAGCTTCTCCAGTAATCTGCTGCTGCTTTTGATTGGCCGGTGGCTAATCATTGTAGTAGCTGTATACAAAGCTCGCGTCTAGGCAGCACCAGGGAATCTGACCTCTGATATAAAGCGCTGACTGCACGGCCCCAGCACAGGCAGCGATCAGCAAGGGGGCCTCTGGCCTGTACATCGCAAGCAGCGTCAGAGGCCGCTGCTCACAGTGCTTTATATCAGAGGACAGATTTACGGGTGTTGCGCAGGGACAAGCTGTCTATGCAGCTTCTCCAGTGATCCGCTGCTGCCTCTCATTGTCTGGCACTGATCATTGCAGTAGCTGTACACAAAGCTCGACCCTGCATAGCACCCGTAAATCTGTCATCTGATGTAAAGCTGTCAGCGGCCCCCAGCACAGGCAGTGATCAGCAAGGGGGCCACGGGCCTGTGCACCGCAAACAGCATCAGGGGTCGCAAGGAGCAAACTGGTAGCATATTTGAGACCACTGCACTATGGGACATGTGGCAGGGACTCCACACAAGGCATCCGACCAGCAGGGCGGCAACATAAAGTCGTTTGTGTTGCCCGTCAACAACGTCCTGCCTCTGTTGACGTGATGTCACAGGAAGCAGCAAAATCATGGTAGTAGCGGTAACATGACCGCTCTGAGTCGGGGTAGAGGGGCTAACAGCAGGGCAGGTAGGTAGTCGCTATCTACTTAACTGCCCCAATGTAGCCCAGTAGTAAAATGACAAAAAAAAAAGCAAAATGAGCTGAATAACCCCTTTAAGTTATGAAATATTGCTTCGGAATAGAAGTCTTAATTTGCAAAGCAACACATATTTTTTTAAAATGTTCAGTAGCCTTTCTTTACATCAAACACATAATTTGTTTTAGGAGACATTCACATAATCAGTTTTTTACCTCAGAATTTGTAGCCAAAACCAGGAGTGGAACTGAGAGGAAAGTATAATAGAAACACGTCACCACTTCTGTATTTTATACCCACTCCTGGTTTTGGCTACAAATACTGATGTAACATACTGACCAAACACTGATCGTGTGAACGTGGCCTTAGAAGATATCTGGTGCCTTAGAAATGTTGACTTTTATAGACATACTGAGGTAATTGTGGAACATCTCTTGGAGTTACACAGACAGTAATGCTGGAGCTAGAATATGTCAATTGGCCATGTCAGTAGCCTGAGGCTTCTGGATGGGAGCTCTGCGAATCTCAAATCTTCCATGGTCCTCGATGCGGATTTTGATAGGCCAGACTAGCGCGATATCATCATTGCAGCATAATGCATAGATGACATCCCGCAAGCTAGGCTAATAAAAATCCGAGTCAGGGAACCTAGAAGATAAAAGATTCACAAAGCTCCCATCCAGTTGCCAGAGGCTTCTAACCTGACCGATGAACCGGAGTCCTGAGAATCAATCTGCCCATCTCTAGTCATCACTATAAAAACAGTGAGTGCCAGAATTCTGGGATACACACCAATACTAAAAAAAGGCCACAGCGGTAGTTAAGAGAATTTATCATCAGGTTTTTTCTACTCAGTATATGTAGGAAAAGAAACCCTGATTCCAGCAATCGCTTATGTCGCGGGCAGAGGAGGGGACGCTGCGCTCTCCCACTGCTCGGGTCCGGCCGCGGCTGCTGCGGCTGCTGCTGCTCGGTGGTGGCTCGAGCTGTGGCCCGGATCCCGGGGACTCGAGCAGCGCTCCTCGCCCGTGAGTGAAAAGGGTGGGGATTGGATGGTGGGGATTTGGTTATTGTCCGTGACGCCACCCACGGTTGTGGTGATATTGGTGACACCACCGCTGCTCTGGACGGGGATCCCGGGAGCGATGACAGGGAGCAGCCTAGATGTTAGTTCTCCCCTCCATGGGTAGGGGGTTGGTTGTCCCGGGGCCCGGTGATGGGGTAGGGATGGATGGCAGGCGGGTTACGGGGCCTGGTGAGGTGCAGGGTCGCGGGGGCAGCGCTGTGCCGCACGGCACGGTGGTACTCACTCAGCCAATGATGAGGACACAGTTCTCGGTAAAACATACGGCTGGATGGACGGGTCCCACAGACGGCTGCGGTGTTGTTTCTCCCGGCAGGTTGATGGTGACTGCCTTTCCCTGCACCTGTGTACTGTAAACGGTCCCAATGGGTTCCCACCGGTAACCCACTCCCCAGCCTGGATGGTTGCCGAAGGAGCCCCTTTTGCCCGCAGGCTCTGGCCTTGGGAACTTTAGCCTTGGCGGTGACTGTGTTTCCCTCTCTCGGTTGGACGGTTGCCTTCTGACGGGACTTGGCTGCTGGGAAACCCAGGAGGTTCCCTTCGCTAACGGATTTGGCAAATTCACGGCGACTCCTAGCCTTGCCGGGGTCCGTAAGCCCCTGCCGGATGGTGCTGGCTTCTCTTTGCGTACCGGTCCGGTACCGCCGGGCCACCGCCCGTCCACGGTCCTTACGGCTAGCTCCAATAGGCCACTCCTGCAGACGGTCACCACCATCTGCCAACCTTGCTGATCCATCCGGGCCACACACCCGGACCAACTTCAGTCTGCTCTACTACCACTTTCCTTCCTCTCACTTTTACTTCCCTCACTGAACTCTTTCTACTCCTCAACTCATCTGCCTGCTTTTCCCGCCTCCAGGACTGTGAACTCCTCGGTGGGCGGGGCCAACCACCTGGCCCACCCCCCTGGTGTGAACATCAGCCCCTGGAGGAAGGCAACAAGGGTTTTTGTCTGACTTCGGTGTGCCTGACCGGGAGTGTGGGGTGTGTAGGTGTTGTTCTCTGTGGCCCCTGGCTTGTCCAGGGCGCCACACTTACTGAGCTGCTTGCTGCAACTTTGATTAAAAATTTTTTATCTACAGCAGATCCACAACTTCTCTGAATTCTGAGCTTTGTGTAACCTACCCACACCACTGATTGGCAGCATTCTGTGTACACTGTCCATAGGCAGCAAGCTGCCAATCAGTGATGGGGTGAGTTTATAGAGAGCTCATGAATATGGAGAACTATGGCAGCAGGTTTACTAGTCCTCTAGAGATAATCTCCTGCTGGTAAAACATTGATTTTATCAATATTACAGCAAGTAGCCCAGTAAGTGACACATCGCTGGAATCAGGGTTTCTCTATACTGTTCTCAGATTAATTGTAAAAACCTGGTGACAGATTCCCTTTAAGCACTGCACCTTAATTACTATTTGTTTTCGTAAACTGCCACCTGCTTTGGAGTTTGGAGAGAACTGGTCAGATCAATACACATCCGGGCAGCTGTATGGAAACTCGGTGGTCCAATCATTCTCAGGATTGCTGGAGCCCCATCATTTAAAGCACTACTTGGCATAGTCTCACAAAATGCCATCAACATCACATTACAAAATAGGAATATCCCTTTAAGAAAGTGAGCGGATTTCAGGAATTATACAAACAAAATCAGTATAATTTTGAATAATCTTTAATAACAGCTATGTGTATGATGGTGAATGAAACGTGACGTGGCTTGATACCAGTACATAAACAGCATAAGAATGTATTTCTGTAATAACCTACTTCTCTTTACTTGTCATCCATTAAATTGTATTAAACATTACTGTAATATTTCACTTTAAAATGTTAAAAATAATGACAGAATCAATTACTATTTCTTAACAGGAACGGTATGAAAAAGGAGAATATATTATTCGTGAAGGAGAGGAAGGAAGTACATTCTTTATCATTGCTAAAGGAAAGGTAAGAACAGCCAACCATAACAAATAGCTGTAAGGTCATTTTCACATTTACCATAGGCAGTTATATATATTTGATGGCCCCCTAGTGTTGAGTATATGTTCTCATTTATTTTAAAACATAGAGGGTTGATTGGAATGTTGCTTTAAAGGTGTATTGCCATTTCGAAGATCCTATCCCAATATGTAGCAGGTATAATAATAAAAATAATAATAATAATAATATTAGGAAATACTTCCAATTAGAAATGTAGTATAGTTCTCCTGATATAGCCATGTCTCTTACCTCATGTGCAGGGAATTGCAGCTTAGGTATCCATGGTTATGATCACTCATATAGTGACAGTGCTCGTGGTCATAATCATGTATATCTACCTGCAATGCCCTGTACATGAGGTAAGAGATAAAGCTATACCAGGAGAACAATACTACATTTCTAGTTGGAGGTATTTGCTAATATTCTTATTATTACACCTACTACATATTGGGTAGAATCTTTCCAGATGGGAATACCCTTTAAAGATCACAGATCACATTATCTACACTCCCTAACAGAAGTTCTGTCGCTTATCCATGTTATGTAAATAAAAGCTTATAACCTGACTTTAAATTCATCCATTGGTTTTATAAATTATTCTTTTGAAAGCTGAAACCCTCCCAAATTTGGTTTAGGTTATGAAAATAAAGTTGCTGCAAAGCTGAAATAATGATCATTTAATGAACACAGAAAGGTCAGATTTTGGCAAGACAAACGTTTTGTCGCCTACAAAAAGTAATGTGAAATTCAAACAAATAATTAACATCTAATACAAGTATATGTTGCATAACATTGGTGAATGAAGTTGTGGTGCTATTAGAGCCATATTTAATATTTTGTGTGACTTCCATGAGCTTGAAGGACTGAATGCAGAATGCAGTCTTACATGCCTCCCAGAGTTCATCTATATTCTTTGGTTTTGTCTTCCAAGCTTCCTCTTTCATCCTACCCCAAACATGCGGAATGATGTTCATGTCTGGTGACGCGGCTGGCCAGTCCTTGAGAACCTTGATCTTCTTTGGCAGGAGGATCTTTGTTATAGAGATGGATGTTTGAGATAGAGCACCATCCTGCTGCAGAATTTAACCCCTTTTAAGATTAGGAATGTAAGAGGTAGCTAATACTTCTTGATATTTTAGGCTATTGATATTGCCTTCCACCTTGCAAATGTTTTGCACACCCCCATAATGAATCTAACCCAGACCATGATCTTTCCACCACCAAACTTAACTGTTTTCTGGGTGTATTTTGGATCCATATGGGCTCCAGTAGGTCTCCTACAGTATTTGTGGTGGCTGTGATGTAATTCAACTGAAGATTCATCAGAAAAATCCACCTTCTTCCACTTTTCCAGCGTCCATCTGTTTAGCAGGCTGTGGGACTTGGCAAATGCCACACGTTTTTTTAATTGCCTTTAGTGCTGGCTTCTGGCATTCTAGTAAAGAGTAACCAGAATGCCGCACTATTCGTGCGAGTAGCAAATAGTGCGGAATTTGGGTTACTAGCTACTTTGCGAGTATTCCCTATTGACTTGCATTCAACATGGTGTTTGGAATGTATACGCGAGTATTAGACAATACTCATTATGAGGATAGCGAGTTACGAATAGTTAGGTACTCGCTCAACTCTACCGTAGAGATGAGCGAACCGGTCGCGGTTCGGCTCGAGGTCGGTTCGCCGAATGGAGCTCCCGTTCGAGTTCGGTTCGTCGAACGTTCGACGAACCGAACTCGAACTGCATAAGAAACAATGGCAGGCAATCACAAACACATAAAAACACCTAGAAAACACCCTCAAAGGTGTCCAAAAGGTGATAAACAACTCACAACACAACACAAACACATGGGAAAGTGACAAGGACATATACTCATGCGAAAACAAAAGAGCTGGACAAGGAAAAAGAGGAGGAGACACAGATATATGAGTATATGCAAGGAAACATCGATGCCATTACTGTGCAACTTGAGCCCTGCTCATTTTAGGCTTCCAATCTGGATAAATTGCCTGAGCTTGCCACGTATGCCTTGGGGATCTTGTCGTGTCCTGCAGCCAGCGTTCTCTCGGAACCTGTCTTCAGTGCTGTTGGGGGTCTGCTGGCAGATAAGCACACGTGTCTGTCCACTGACAACGTGGACATGGCTCTCAGAGGACTTTTCTTCCCCTGGGTCAGCCAGGGGACGGGAAAGGCACACATATTTTTGAGAGAGTGCTTCATGCAAAGCATCTGTTTCATTTTGAAAAGGGGGATCAAGTGATGCCAGTCAAGTGGGGGGGGTGTGGCCCAATTAGTGGCAACGAGGGAGACTGTGGTTGGAGTCCCCTCGCTGTGTTTCTAAAAGAACCAAGATGAATAAGTCATGGCTCTCAGAGGACTTTTCTTCCCCTTGGTCAGCCAGGGGACGGGAAAGGCACGCGTATTTTTGAGAGTGCTTCGTGCAAAGCATCTTTTTCTTTTTCAAAAGGGGGGTCAACCGATGCCAGTCAAGTGGGGTGTGTGTGGCCCAATTAGTGGCAACGAGGGAGACTGTGGTTGGAGTCCCCTCGCTGTGTTTCTAAAAGAACCAAGATGAACAAGTCATGGCTCTCAGAGGACTTTTCTTCCCCTGGGTCAGCCAGGGGACGGGAAAGGCACGCGTATTTTTGAGAGTGCTTCATGCAAAGCATCTTTTTCTTTTTCAAAAGGGGGGTCAACTGATGCCAGTCAAGTGGGGTGTGTGTGGCCCAATTAGTGGCAACGAGGGAGACTGTGGTTGGAGTCCCCTCGCTGTGTTTCTAAAAGAACCAAGATGAACAAGTCATGGCTCTCAGAGGACTTTTCTTCCCCTGGGTCAGCCAGGGGACGGGAAAGGCACACATATTTTTGAGAGAGTGCTTCATGCAAAGCATCTGTTTCATTTTGAAAAGGGGGATCAAGTGATGCCAGTCAAGTGGGGGGTGTGTGGCCCAATTAGTGGCAACGAGGGAGACTGTGGTTGGAGTCCCCTCGCTGTGTTTCTAAAAGAACCAAGATGAATAAGTCATGGCTCTCAGAGGACTTTTCTTCCCCTTGGTCAGCCAGGGGACGGGAAAGGCACGTGTATTTTTGAGAGTGCTTCATGCAAAGCATCTTTTTCATTTTCAAAAGGGGGGTCAACTGATGCCAGTCAAGTGGGGTGTGTGTGGCCCAACTAGTGGCAACGAGGGAGACTGTGGTTGGAGTCCCCTCGCTGTGTTTCTAAAAGAACCAAGATGAACAAGTCATGGCTCTCAGAGGACTTTTCTTCCCCTGGGTCATCCAGGGGACGGGAAAGGCACGCGTATTTTTGAGAGTGCTTCATGCAAAGCATCTTTTTCTTTTTCAAAAGGGGGGTCAACCGATGCCAGTCAAGTGGGCTGTGTGTGGCCCAATTAGTGGCAACGAGGGAGACTGTGGTTGGAGTCCCCTCGCTGTGTTTCTAAAAGAACCAAGATGAACAAGTCATGGCTCTCAGAGGACTTTTCTTCCCCTGGGTCAGCCAGGGGACGGGAAAGGCACACGTATTTTTGAGAGTGCTTCATGCAAAGCATCTTTTTCATTTTCAAAAGGGGGTCAACTGATGCCAGTCAAGTGTGGTGTGTGTGGCCCAATTAGTGGCAACGAGGGAGACTGTGGTTGGAGTCCCCTCGCTTTTGAAAAAAGAACCAAGATGAACAAGTCATGGCTCTCAGAGGACTTTTCTTCCCCTGGGTCATCCAGGGGAGGCGAAAGGCACGCGTATTTTTGAGAGTGATTCATGCAAAGCATCTTTTTCTTTTTCAAAAGGGGGGTCAACTGATGCCAGTCAAGTGGGGTGTGTGTGACCCAGTTAGTGGAAACGAGGGAGACTGTGGTTGGAGTCCCCTCGCTGTGTTTTACATGCTTTTAGAAGGGCATGACATGGCTTGGAGGTTGACTTTCAGCATCTGCAAATTGTTGGCTTCCAAAATGCTGCCTTTCCAACCTTTTTAACCGAGGATTTTCGAGACCTTATGCCCATCGCAGTGCCCCAAGAGCCGATGCCCAGGCGCCACTCCTTCTCCAACAAAGGCGTGCACGCGCTACACCAGCATGTCGCACTAAACATCACTGATTCCTTGAGAAACTCTGTGTGACAGGGTGCATTTCACCACAGATAATTGGCCCAGTAAGCATGGACAGGGGCGTTACATGTCGCTGACTGGGAAATGGGTTACTGTGGGGAGAGATGGAGAAGGGTCTGCTGTACAAGTCTTGCCGTCCCCACGAGTTGTGTCAATCCTTTTTCTGTATGTAGAAGTTAATACACTGCTTCTGCCTCTTCAACCTCGTGTGGGTCCTCCACCTTGGCCCAAACCCTGTGTGGTCAGGCCACCCTTCCTTGTAACTGCGCACAAGGAATACCACACACCTCCTTACTATGCTGGCAGCAGAGCTCAATGCCATCAGGCGGTCAAAGGTTTACTTTGAAATGTATGGGAAATGTGAGTCACACCGCTGAGAAGTTGTGGACGGTTAGCTCTGGAGACCGAGTTTCATCAATGGTTGTCTCCACTCAACCAGCAGCCAGGGAAGGCCGGGTGCGACAATGATGCAAACCTGGCTGCGGGCCATCGTCAGTGCAATGTGACACACGTGCCTTGTATGGCTCACGTGTTGAACCTAATTCTCCAGCAATTTTTAAAACACCATCCCGGCCTACATGGCCTTGTGCAGCGGGCACGCTCGCTATGTGCTCACTTCCATCGTGCGCACACAGCAGATCAACAACTTTCGTCGCTACAGAAGTCTTTAGGTCTGGTGGTTAAACGCCTGAAATGCGATGTGCCGACACGCAGGAATTTGAATCTGCACATGTTGCAGCGTTTGTGGCAGCACTGCCGAACCCTGCTGCAATACGTTATGACATATAGCCTGGGATAACTTGATCCAGAGGTGGTGCAGATCACGCTGCTGGAGTGGTGTCAGATCAAGGACCTATGCACCCTTCTACACAGTTTACAAATGTCGATGAAGATGTTTAGCACTGGCGATGCCATTCTCAGCGTGACAATTCTGGTCATCTACATGATGGAGCACACTGTAATTATTATTCGGAGTCAGGTGTTGGGACAAGAGGAAGGGGAGGAAGTACAGGAGGAGTCATATGCGGAAGGGATAAGATCTACGAGGTCCAGATGGTCAGCGGCACCTAGGCGGCAGTCATGGTGAGGGAGAGGGATTAACAAGGGCGCATAGTATCAGCAAAAAGTGTTGAGGAAGGTGCAGGAGCCCATGAAGAAATGGAGGACGAACTGGCGATGGGCATGGAAGACTCAGCAGATGAGTGAGAGCTTGCTCACATTTCGGTTGTGCGAGGTTGTGGGGAGAGGGCAGAGGAAGGAGGCACGATTCTCACCTCTCACCACCAACACACCAATCACTTGGTCCTCCTGGATGCACAAGACACATGAGCGCCTTCTTGCTGCACTACCTACAACATGACCCTCGGATTGTACGAATTCAAAGTAATCCTGACTACTGGGTTGCCACACTGTTAGATCCCCGGTATAAGACAAAATTTGGCAAAATAATTCCTGCCATAGAAATGGACGCACGTATACAGGAGTATCTGCAGAAGGTGGTACGCAATCTTAGATCTGCTTTTCCACTAAACACCAGTGCTGCACAGAGTGAATCTCAACGCTTTGTCATGGATAGGAGGAAATGGTCTTTTACTTGTCCACATCTGAGGGACCGAGGGCTGGCTGCTGTGCTGAGATGGCGTTGAGTATGGTGTCCCTGCAGAGTTGTACTTTTGTTCATATACCAAAATGAGTTTAAAAAGGACAGATGCTGGTGGAAAGGGGAACAGGTGTGTTGGAAAGGGGAAAAAAGTTTTTGTCCGTGGATTTGGTGGTTAAGCAACAGTAACATTTGATGAAGAAACACCATCTGTTACGGTGGGACTGGCAGATTTGGATAAGGTGGTATATACTATGTTACCGCTATATACCGAAAATTATTAAGAAAAGAAAGAGAAAGGTATATATCCCCATCAGCAGTCAGTGTCCACCGTGCTCCCAGATGGAAAAGGAGAGGTTGGCAACTGGAAGGTTTGGTGGAGGATACAGAGCTGTGTGGCTATGAAACTAATAGTAGCCTGAACCGAGTTAGACGCCATTCGGATCTGGAGACTGGGAGCCCTGTTAGCGTCACAGGGTCCACATGCCCAACCAGCCCAGGAACTCCCTGTTAACAACACAGGGGCCATTGATTACGCTGACCGTGTGCGTAGGGGCCACACCTGTGGACAGCAGGTGCATCAGCAGCAGCAGGCCTGTTAATGCCACTGGGCTGCACAAGCAGGACTGGTAGGACAGGAGCTGGTCTTAACCGTTCTGCGTTACCAACTGTGGTGGTGGCCTGCATCGACACCCTATCCCTGCCTACCTCTGGCCTAAAGCCGCAATGGATTCAACACATGGAGGTGTGCTCTTTCGGAGCATAATAGAAGACTGCGCACCTCCTTGTTGGCTCCAGGCCCTTTTATAACCTGGGTCCGCCCCAAACCAGGGTGAACAACAATGCACCTCCTGGAGACAAAAGCAGAGTGACACGTCATGAGTGGCATAACTAGCGTCCTATTTGGAACCGCAACTTCAATGATGACCTCATGGCTGCCATGACCCAAACACCTCACCAGTCATCGTCTGACCATCAATAATGCATTGACAAGTCATAGGGGCGGGCCTCTGCAAGCCATTTGGGAGTGGCCTTGGCACATCGTCAGGACACCTGATGCCCTGTGGTCTATATGGGACCCCCACATTAGGGGCAGGGCCAAAGAGTTCATTACCGGACATAGTCTGTGATGCAGTAAGTGCCTGAGCATGCTCAGTAGCATGAAATACAGTGTCTGAAAAAAGACTATCAGCTTTATGGTGTCTAGGCACAACACAGGACCTAGACCCGGCACGGAGTGCAAGTACCTGTGCAAAGAGGCTTTTCGCACTAAGTGTGGGAGCATTCGCTGTATCCCGAAATGAAGACTTAGCCTCAGCAATGGCACAGTCAGGCAGAGCATACTCACTAGGCGAAACACTGTAGTTAGGCTGTGGCTGGGGTAAATCGGCACACGCATGCGCACTAGCTGCCTCTCCACACAAAGGCTAGGTTCGCACACTGCGTCTTTTTTACGCTGCATTTTTGTGCGTTTTTGTCCGCTAAAAACGCACAAAAACGCACCTGCGTCGAAAAAACGCATCAAAAAACGCATGCGTTTTTGCCGCGATTTGGTGCGTTTTTGGCTGCGTTTTGCTGCGTTTTTGATCTCTGCGTTTTGCTGCGTTTTTCCAGTGCATTGCATGGGGGGAAAACGCAGAAAAACGCAGGAAAGAACTGACATGTCCATTTTTTTTTTTTAACTCAAAAACGCAGGTAAAAAAAACAGATGTGTGCGTACAGCAAAAATGAAAACTCATAGACTTTGCTGGGGAAGCAAAGTCCTGCAGTTTTGAGGCCAAAAACGCACCCGAAAAACGCGCAAAAACGCCGCGAAAAACGCACTGTGCGCACATAGCCTTAGACGTGGAGGAGAAAGCAGCCAGCTGGATAACCCAAGGCACAGCCCTAAATGACAGCTGACGCCTGGGCGCAAATAAAACCGCAGCAGGCTTCAGGTTACAGGTTTTGTAACAACAGATACCATCCAAAAGAACAGGTGTACTTCTTCCCATGGATAATCTGATATGATCCTTTTTTTCACGGACACAACCATCGCTAACAAATGTAGATGAGGCCAAAACAGCAGCTGCTTCAATGGATCTGAAGTGCTCCATAAAGTGGCCTCTCCTCCACCCCAATTTCAAGATCCCAAATACTCCATTCCTCTGTGGTGTCAATCCAATCGCACTTGCTTCCTAACAGCTCTCAAGTTTCCACCAGCCCTGCTGAGTATGGGGTAACAGAGATGGTTGAGTTTGCATAGCTGTTCAGTCGCACTATAGCCTGGGAATCAGAGGTCTGCTCCAAAGCTGCAATGAGTACAGACAAGGAAGTTATTATTATTTTTATTATTATTGATTTATAGAGCACCATTGATTCCATGGTGCTGTACATAAGAAGTGGGTTACATACAGAATACATATACAAGTAACTATAGACAGACTGGTACAGAGGGAAGAGGGCCCTGCCCTTGCGGGATTACATTCTAAAGGATTTTTGGGAGGAGACAGTAGGAGTGGTGTAGGTTGAGCGTCAAGTACGTATGGTGGTGGTGTCATTGAAGGTTATAGTCATTTCTGAACAGATGAGTTTTCAGATTCAGTTTGAAGCTTGCGGGTGTAGCAGATAATCTGACATGTTGAGGTAGCGAGTTCCATGAGACAGGGGAAATGATCTGCGCAGATGGCCAGAAGCTTTGTGAGTGAGATCCAGGCCCCGATGAAGAAGTTGCTGAGCCTAATCTACACCCTCATTTCCAAAAAGTAAATCCTCCTGGTGGAGACAATGGGGAACATGATGAGGAGCACAGATACCTGATTGGAATGACAACTTTACTATTCGGTCAGGGCAGGAAGAGGTTGTCTCGGAGGACTCAGGACGAGGGGAATGAAAACACACAGGGTTTTTGATGAGGTTGGAGACCACACTTACTGTCAAACCAAAGTCAGCCAGTCAATGAGGTCAGCAGAGGAGGTGGAGGAGGATGCTACTGACGACGAGGTTACGTTGCGTCTTCCTGGCCAGAGACAAAGTACTGGAAGCACGTCAACAACTGAATCCTGGACCACAACTTTGACTCTGAGCAGACGTCGTGTTGGCTATGCAGGTCGCATGGGCTGTAAGCCTTGCCTAGCCTGTGAATTTTTGGACATCGCAAAGGATCACCCAAGTCATGGAATCTGTAAGATTTGTCAACAATCTGTAAGTAGAAGGCAAAAACTCACACCTTTGAGTAGTTCCTCCATGAAGTGTCACATGGATATGAATTGATAGCGTGAAGGTGTATTGCTCAGCTTTAGCCACTGTCAATGCAACATGCTTATTTGCCATTGCATGCATTGTTGCAGACTACACACAAGGGGCTGCTGTTTTTTTGGATCTGCCTTTGTTTGGTCACTATAGCAATATCAAATTGCTCTTCGGATGTGGACTTGGAGATGCTGTCTATGAACAGAAGGAAAAGCTAAAGGTGTGTGTTACAGCAAGGAGCCACCGCGGAAACACTTCGTTCAATTGTGAGGGGAGTCATGTTGTACTTTGATGATGAGCCCCGTAATGCCAATGAGCAGCATCCTGTGCCACAGACCAACATTCTTACAGTGCTGTCTATACTGTTTACCGTGAGAGGAGCGTAAAGTCTGTATTTCTGGAAACTGGACATCAGAGTACCCGGGTACGGTAGGCTGTGCCCAGACAATAATGCGGGCACGCAACACTTTGTTTTATTAGCAAAACACATATCTGTTCTGGGTAGGCCGACTATTTATAGACAATAAGACTTGCTGCCTCTGCACTGTCATATTGTCACGTACAGTTTAAATCATAGAGGGACAGCAACACATGTTTGCATTCACTGTTGCTTTTCAAGATTTCCATGACTGTGTTGCAGAGCTGTGTGGTTTGCATTCACACTGTTATCATCTGCATTATCTGTAAGGCTTCAGCTAACAAGGGTATTCAGGGGGGGGGTAATGTGTTTTGACTATGTTTAGGTAGATAACTTGGAAGCTCTTGTGATGCGCCACTGGTAAGTCGTGTTCAAACACACACACACACGCACAAACACACAATTACTGCTACACAGAGGGATTAGCAGGTAGTAGGCAACAGAATAGATTGTTCAATTATTTAACTTGTATGCATGGTTCTTATTGTTTGTTTTGGTAAAGTTAAACAATCATTTATCAACCCAACTGCCTAGAGTCCTTTTCCTGTTGCCTGGTTTTGCTGCATACTGGGTAGCCCACCCTGTACACAACTTAAAATGAAGCATAAGTCGCAATGTGAATTTCACTGTGCTACAATGCGGCCTAGCGTGCCTGTGCAACCACCGCCTGCCCCATCAAGTGCATCTGCGTGCTCTTCATCCTCTGTGACTGTGGGGACAGCAGTCACACATGGTTTTTCACACTGAACTTCCACTCCTTTACCCGCAACAGGGAGTGTGATTGGCAGGTCATCACTTGTTTTGGAAGTGGAAACAGAAGGTATTGTTGAGCTGTCAGACATCGAGAGAACCATCATTGGATGCAGGCTACATTATATCCACGCCTGCACCTTCGTCACAGATTGGCTGGACTACCTGCAGTTAATAATTGCATTCCAGAAATGGAAAGGAGTGTAGAATGCACATGTGTTGTACCTTGCTTGGCAGCAAAGGAACACTAACTAAGTATTCCAGACAATTTTAGGATGGCAGAAAAAGAGTCAACTCTTTGGGCAAATTAAATAGCGTGGCAAAAGTGGACAGATGGGTACAGGGGCCGTGTTCTGTGGGTACCAGGACAGTAAAAGAAGCCTCACTTTCTATCCCTCCTAATGATCAAATACAGCAAGGAATTCCCTGAGTTTGCTATAAAATTAGCATAGCTAAATGTGCATGAGGGTAGAATGCAGAGGTGCTTGAGATTGCTTGGCACAAGTGGCACAATAAAGGAGTCCAACAGCCAGTTCTATGATGCCACTAAATGGCAGTATTTTTTGCTATCATTATAGCTTATTAAAAACAGAGCAGGAGGGTGTCCTGCACAGGTGCTAGAAATAGCTTGGCACCAGTGGGGCACAAATGGAATACAACAGCCAGTTCTATGATGCCACTAAATGGCAGTATTTTTTGCTATCATTATAGCTTATTAAAAACAGAGCAGGAGGGTGTCCTGCACAGGTGCTAGAAATAGCTTGGCACCAGTGGGGCACTAATGGAGTACAACAGCCACTTCTTGTATGCCACTAAGTTTACTCAATTTTTGGTATTATAACGTCTTAGTAAGTAACAATGAGTTTGAGTGTGCAATGCAGGCAGACGTGCTGAAAATATCTTTGCACTAGTGGGACTATACAGAAGTCCAATAGCCACCTTTAGGATGCCACTAGGTTCAATCAGTGTTCGCTAGTATAATGGCTTAGTAACAATGAGTTGGAGTGTGCAATGCAGGCAGAGGTGCTGCAAATATCTTTGCACTAGTGGGACTATACAGAAGTCCAATAGCCACGTTTAGGATGCCACTAGGTTCAATCAGTGTTTGCTAGTATAATGGCTTAGTAACAATGAGTTGGAGTGTGCAATGCAGGCAGAGGTGCTGCAAATATCTGTGCACTAGTGGGACTATACAGAAGTCCAATAGCCACGTTTAGGATGCCACTAGGTTCACTCAGTGTTTGCTAGTATAATGGCTTAGTTATAATGAGTTGGAGTGTGCAATGCAGGCAGACGTGCTGCAAATATCTTTGCACTAGTGGGACTATACAGAAGTCCAATAGCCACGTTTAGGATGCCACTAGGTTCAATCAGTGTTTGCTAGTATAATGGCTTAGTAACAATGAGTTGGAGTGTGCAATGCAGGCAGACGTGCTGCAAATATCTTTGCACTAGTGGGACTATACAGAAGTCCAACAGCCACGTTTAGGATGCCACTAAGTTTCCTCAGTGTTTGCTAGTATAATGGCTTAGTAACAATGAGTTTGAGTGTGCAATGCAGGCAGACGTGCTGCAAATATCTTTGCACTAGTGGGACTATACAGAAGTCCAATAGCCACGTTTAGGATGCCACTAGGTTCACTGAGTGTTTGCTAGTATAATGGCTTAGTAACAATGAGTTTGAGTGTGCAATGCAGGCAGAGGTGCTGCAAATATCTTTGCACTTGTGGGACGATACAGAAGTCCAACAGCCATGTTTAGGATGCCACTAGGTTCACTGAGTGTTTGCTAGTATAATGGCTTAGTAACAATGAGTTTGAGTGTGCAATGCAGGCAGACGTGCTGCAAATATCTTTGCACTAGTGGGACTATACAGAAGTCCAATAGCCACGTTTAGGATGCCACTAGGTTCACTGAGTGTTTGCTAGTATAATGGCTTAGTAACAATGAGTTTGAGTGTGCAATGCAGGCAGACGTGCTGCAAATATCTTTGCACTTGTGGGACGATATAGAAGTCCAACAGCCATGTTTAGGATGCCACTAGGTTCACTGAGTGTTTGCTAGTATAATGGCTTAGTAACAATGAGTTGGAGTGTGCAATGCAGGCAAACGTGCTGCAAATATCTTTGCACTAGTGGGACTATACAGAAGTCCAATAGCCACGTTTAGGATGCCACTAGGTTCACTGAGTGTTTGGTAGTATAATGGCTTAGTAACAATGAGTTGGAGTGTGCAATGCAGGCAGACGTGCTGCAAATATCTGTGCACTACTGGGACTATACAGAAGTCCAATAGCCACGTTTAGGATGCCACTAAGTTCACTCAGTGTTTGCTAGTATAATGGCTTAGTAACAATGAGTTGGATTGTGCAAAGGGCAGGAGGGTACAGTGGCAGGGTTGTGGGTCTCTGGGTAGAGGAAAGGAAGCCTGCCTTTCTATCCCTCCTAATGGGGAAATGCAGCGAGGAAATCCCTGACCTTAGCTACACAGACGCTGTCATCTTGTGTAGCTGTTAAACTCTGTTTTCAGGACCTGTCACCTATGGCTCTGACACTGCCTTTACGAGCCCTTAAAAGGACTGATAGAAAGTGCTCTCCCTAAGCTGTCCAGCGCTGTGTATGGAGCGCATACAGCAGTATCGGCGATAGGACTCAGGACGGAGCTGCGCCAGTGATGTCTGACACCAAGGACGCAGAAGAGATAATGGCGTCCGGATGGGCAGATACTCGTTTTTATAATGCAGGGACATGTGACATGGACATCCTATCACACATGCCGTTGCTTCTCTGGCTAAAAGTCCACTTAGCTGTGTGTGTGTCTGGGAATGGCTGACATGCTGGCCCTCCCCACTACACGCGCGCGCTTAGGGAAGGAAGACAAGGAAAAAAAAAAAAATGGCGATACAGCAGTGATCTGAATGCGCTGTTCCCGCACACTATACACTGAAATTTCATAATAGTGTGAGTCACAGAGTGACTTACACTATTACAGCGTAAAGCCAGCTAGGAATTAGCTGGGTTTTTTGCTGCTAGAACCGTTCTCGAACGTATCTAGAACTATCGAGCTTTTGCAAAAAAGCTCAAGTTCTAGTTCGATCTAGAACAGCCCCCAAAATCACTCGAGCCGCGAACTGGAGAACCACGAACCGCGAACCGCGCTCAACTCTAGTCTACCGGAATGTAATACTATACAAATTGTCAGCTGGAGCTTACCTTCCTATACAGCGAATTCTTGGGAGTTGCAGAAGGCATACCTGTGCCGATTAGTTTATTGGCAGGTTATCTTCAGTGACATCGTTGTCTTTAAAAGAAAATCTCTTAATTTTTACAAACTTTGCCAGACCAACGCAACAGGTTTCATTTTTTTTCTTTCTGAGCAATATTTTTTTTTTTTTTAGACTAAACGTATGTAATCATAAAATAATAATGTGTTATGTCTTTGTGAGAAAATCCTGACCTTTTCATTTATTTTAAAACATTACCCAACAATTAATGTAATTAAAATAACATTAGTTAAAATATGTGAATGATATAAATGTTATAGAGACTGAAGTAAAAGGAAATGTGAGTGTTTATGATGTGAAATTTGGTTTAATAAAAAGCCACCCACAGTTTTTCATTTTTAGGATCATTGATCGTGTTTTCTTAGCTTGCATTTGTGTAACAAGCTTCCCTCATTTTATATTCTTTGGCAAATTTCAGCAAAAATGCTGATGTAACAAAATTTGTCCAAACACGTGAAAATGGAGTTCTAGCATTGAATGTAATATAAGTGCACAGGTACAATAATATTATGCTTTGTGGAGTCATTTACATTGGATGGGATTCAGAACTACCAGCCATGATTATTCTCAACACAATTAAATGTAATGTTGTAGACGTGAGATGGTAACAAAATCAAGAAAATTAATTTAGTTACTGGAAGGCAGAAGAATTGATATTTGAAGTATTATTGGGAAAATATAAATGACAATTAATATTTACCTTATTTTTCGCTTTATAAGACGCACCGGATTATAAAACGCACCCCCAAATTTGGTGAAGGAATAGAGAATTTTTTTTAATAAATGGGGTCCATCTTATAATGGCAGTGTCCGTCTAACAAATCATATAGGGTATATGTCCCTCATAGCCCCCCATCCTAAAATTAGCCCCTTTCATCTGGATATGGCCACCTTATATTGAATATAGCCCCCTTGTGCTGGCACACGCCCCCTGTGGCTGCCACACACTGCCCCCCTGTGGCTGCCACACACGGCCCCCCTGTGGCTGCCACACACGGCCCCCCTGTGGCTGACACACACGGTCCCCCTGTGGCTGACACACACGGCCCCCCTGTGGCTGCTACACACGGACCCCCCTGTGGCTGCCACACACGGCCCCCCTGTGGCTGCCACACACGGCCCCCCTGTGGCTGCCACACACGGCCCCCCTGTAGCTGACACACACAGCCCTCCTGTGGCTGACACACATGGCCCCCCTGTGGCTGACACACACGGCCCCCCTGTAGCTGACACACACAGGCCCCATGTGGCTGACACACACGGGCCCCCTGTGGCTGACACACACGGGCCCCCCTGTGGCTGACACACACGGGCCCCCCTGTGGCTGACACACACGGCCCCCCCCTGTGGCTGACACACATGGCCCCCCTGTGGCTGACACACACGGCCCCCCCTGTGGCTGACACATGGCCCCCCCTGTGGCTGACACACACGGCCCCCCCTGTGGCTGACACACATGGCCCCCCCTGTGGCTGATACACACGGGCCCCCTGTGTTAGATATCACCCCCAGGCTGCTGCTTTTAGTAAAATAAACTCTTTCCTTACCTTCTCCAGCACTGTGCTCCCTCGTGTCCCCTTCCTCAGGGTTGAGCTCCGGCCTCCTGCCTGCATTTCCTTGGTTCACGGTCCGGTCATGTGATCGGCACAGCAGAGTGAAATCTCTGCGTGCCTGATCACAGCACCAGGAGGGAGACACGCTGGAGGGGGTAAGTAAAGAGTTTTTTATTTTACTATGGGCAGCAGCATGGGGGCCATAGCTAACACAGGGGTGCATGTGCAATCAAAGGGGCGCAGGCAAGTATAATATGCGCCGCTCCCTCAGCCCATCGCCGCGGTGCGGTTTCAGCACCACAGCTATGGACAGCGGCTTTGCATATTATATGAGCGGGAGCAGGAGATCAAAGATTCCCTCCCTCAGCTTCACCAGCCCCCCCAGCAGCCCCCAGCACCGCTCCAGAGTAGCCCCCACCTCCCCTGGACCCTGCAGTATATAATCCGTATATTCGGTTTATAAGACGCACCCCCTACTTTCCCCCAAAATTTAGGGGAACAAAAGTGCATCTTAGAAAGCGAAAAATATGGTAGTTTGTTTTCTGTGTGAAACATAATGGTAACTAATTAGCAAAAGTAAATCAAAACCACAAAATCTATACTGTGATACAGACTAGGAAAAGAAGCGCTAATAGGGTCTTACCAGATATATAAAAGGGCAATGTGTAATGATATACACTCTCCTTATGTGGTTGTGAGGGTCACAACCACCAGAGATAACATGCAGATAATGGCATTTGCCGCAGCCCCACGTGGACAAGTCTTCAAAGCAGGAAAGGAGAAGGGAATTAACGCTGCACAGTCACCAAAAAGGATGTAAAAGTGTTGATTAACTAATAATTATTTTATTCCATAGGTCTACGCGTTTCGAGGTATGGAACCTCTTCCTCAGGACCAAAAAATCAACAATACTAATATTGTTGATTTTTGGTCCTGGGAACAGGTTCCATACATCGAAACGCGTAGACCTATGGAATAAAATAATTATTAGTTAATCGACAATTTTACATCCTGTTTGCTGACTGCGTGGCAATAACCCCTTCTCCTCTCCTGCATTGAAGACAAAATCTATACTGAAATAGGAATTGTCTTCTGTCTTTTAATCCTTATCCAGTATTTGTAGCTGCCAGAAGATCAAACAACCTGAAGAAGGTCAGACAGATGTCTCTGCTGGTTCAACGCTACAAAGGCAAACTATTGTATCCAAACCATAACCATGTCTCTAGCAGGGACACAGTGTCATAATAAAATATAAATTTTAATAAAACTGTTTAAAGTATCTTTCCATACAGACAATCCTTGTGTAGAATGAAAGTGCTCAAAGTGTATCAGTGCTCAAATATAAAAAAATTAGTTCGGTCTCACTATATGTTCTTGATGAAGAGGCCATTCACAAATGAGGGATGAGGTCGATTGCTGGGGTAGAGTACCCTATTAACTCTGTCGTGCCCTGTTCTTTGCCTCCTGTTCTCACAAGGACAGTGCCTAGTTTGGTCTGTCCTATTAATTGACATCCCTATCATATTACTTCCCGACTCGTTACGTCCACCATTTACGGTGGGACTCCTCAGGGGAGATATTATTAAGGTTTAATAAAGGCCTTAGTTTTTGGGTACTTGGCAACAAACTATGTGTTATTCCCCCTTATTCCCTGTATGAATTTAAGTACCCATAAACTAGGGGCTTTATTACACCTTAATAATATTTCCCCTGAGGAGTCCCACCATAAATGGTAGACAAAACGCGTTAGAAGGTTATACCATATGGATGCCAATTAGTGGGACAGACCACACTAGGCACTATCCTTGAGAGGATGGGAGTGAAAGCACGGGGCTCAACAGGGATATTAGGGTTTTCTACCCCAGCTAAGGATCTCAGCCCTCATTTGTGAATGGCCTCCTTATTAAGAACATATGGTGAGACCAAAGCAATTTTTGTTATATTTGAGTACTGGTACACTGAGCATTTTCACTTTATACAAGGATTGTCTGTATGGGAAGGTATTTTAAACAGTTTTATTAAAAGTTATATTTTATGATTGCACTGTGTCCCTGCTGGGGACATGGTTCAACACTACTTAGCATATAAAATCAATGGGTAATAGAAGAAATAATAGTAAATGAAAAATGTCTTCAATGAATACAAATGTTAAAAAAATTACAATACAAAGAGTTTTAGCTCTTCAGTCAGACCGTCATACAATGCCTTTTTAGAAAACTGAGTTCCCCTACATCTAAAGATTGGTGGGAATAACAGCATTTAGATCCTAAACTATCTCATATTTCGACTATATCAAACATTTATTTCTCTGTTTGTCTTCAAAAATATGATGGTTTTTCATGAATGTGAACCTATTTTAGGTGAAAGTCACACAAAGCACTGAAGGCTTCAATGAGCCCCAACTAATTAAAACATTAGGAAAAGGAGAGTATTTTGGGGAAAAAGCCCTTATCAGGTCAGTAATTATCCATAGCCTTTACATATCTCAACAGTAGCTATTGAAATACGAGAATGTTTATCTATCTCATCCATACTATCTATCTATCTATCTATCTATCATCTATCTATCTATCTATCTATCTATCTATCTATCTATTATCTATCTATCATCTATCTCTCTATCTATCTATTTATTTAATATCTATCTGTCTACCACAAACATCTGTGTATTAATCCTAATAAGATCAACTATTTTGCTTTCAGTGATGATGTTAGATCAGCAAATATTATCGCAGATGACAATGAAGTTGAGTGTCTAGCCATGGATAGAGCGTAAGTAATGCAAACTGTTTGCTATATTTAACTCTCTATTCTTTTTGGCTCTTAATATCAACTGCTAGTTTATTGCAAGTTACTCATTACAATTTAGGTCTTTTGGGTTATCTGTCTGTGGAAATCATCAGGGAGTCCACAGTGGTTTAGACCGAACCTCTACTAGTTTCTGGAGTTCCTCTTTAACTATATGAACCAAATGAGAACAACTTTCCGTAATGATAAAAACCTAAATAACATTAAAAATGACCATTTCCTAAAAATCTCAATGATTTCCTTAATATTTTTTCTGGTTGAGGAATGAATATAGTATTTTAAATGTCTTCTCTAATCCAAGAAACCGCTTTAAGAAAAAAGTGTACTTGCCCTAGAATATTGACAGCCAAATTAACAGTTAGGTTCTTTTCTATTAGACTCATCATTCTATATAACAATTGGTAAAAAAGCTTTATTTTGCACTTTTCTTTTTCAATTCAGTTTTTAAATGACAAACAAAAGATGACATATCTGGGTGACTAAAATGAATTAATGATGAGTGAATAAACATAACTAAGAAAGTGCACTTAAAGAGGTTATCCACTACTTTCCCCACAAATATGGAATTGAAGATTGGGGGATGCATTTTATAGTGCAGTTGTACCTGGCTTGCTATTGGGGGGGGAATCGGTAGCAGTAGTAGAGCGAGGTCAAAGGAGACAGAAGCAGGCTGCAGCAGCGGGTTACCACAGCTGCCGCTATTAAAGAAAATGAATATTCATTGCTCCCCATGCCCATAATCCCACCCACCTTTCTGCAATGAAGACAGCTTCTTGCAGTGGCTGGGGGACATTTTCACCAGAATAGAGGACAAATATACCAGGATGAGGGACATACATACCAGAATGGGAGACATACAGGATGTACCAGGTTCAGGGACTTGTATACCAGGATGAGGGACATATACACCAGGATGGAAGACATACAGTATATACCAGGAAGGGGCTCAGGTTAGGGGACATTAGTACAGAATTGAGGCACACTACCCCCATAATAGTGCCAACAGCCCCTATAACAGTGAGTCATGACCATAGTTTTTGCTTCAATTTTTTTTCCTATTTTCCTCTTCTAAAACTTAGGTGCATCTTATAGTTTGAAACATACGGTATATATATATATATATATATATATATATATATATATATATATATATTTATACTAAACATAATACAAAATGGATGAACAGAAGCAAAAGTCAATACGTAACATTTGAGCACCGCTTGTCAAAATTAGTTTTTGTGAACAATTGAGCAAATTGAAGATGAAAAGTTAAAGATGACACATTTCCTTTGTATTCTAGGTAAAAGAAATACATATTTTCATCTTTTACATTTTTAAAGTTAGAAAAAGGAAAATAAAATGGGCCAATGCAAAAGTTTGGGCACCCTTGAGATTTGGGTGCTTAGATAACTTTGACCAAGGTTTCAGACCTTAATTAGCCTGTTAGGGTTATGGCTTGTTCACTATCATTGTTAAGAGAGGCCAGGTGATGAAAATTTCACCGCTTTATAAAAAACAGGCCTCCCCTAACCTTGTGCCAAAAAACAGCAGCCATGATTTCTTCTAAGCAGCTGCCTAGTACTTTGAAAATTTAAAATGGTGAAGGCCCACAAAGCCGTAGAAGGCTATAAGAAGATAGCAAAGCATTTTCAAGTTGCCCTTTCCTACGTTAGAAATGTAATTTAGAAATGACAGTTAATAGGAACAGTGGACAGTTAGGTCCAGAAATATTTGGACAGTGACACAATTTTCGCGAGTTGGGCTCTGCATGCCACCACATTGGATTTGAAATGAAACCTCTACAACAGAATTCAAGTGCAGATTGTAACGTTTAATTTGAAGGTTTGAACAAAAATATCTGATAGAAATTGTAGGAATTGTACACGTTTCTTTACAAACACTCCACATTTTAGGAGGTCAAAAGTAATTGGACAAATAAACCAAACCCAAGAAAAAAATTTTTATTTTCAATATTTTGTTGCGAATCCTTTGGAGGCAATCACTGCCTTAAGTCTGGAACCCATGGACATCACCAAACGCTGGGTTTCCTCCTTCTTAATGCTTTGCCAGGCCTTTACAGCTGCAGCCTTCAGGTCTTGCTTGTTTGTGGGTCTTTCCGTCTTAAGTCTGGATTTGAGCAATTGAAATGCATGCTCAATTGGGTTAAGATCTGGTGATTGACTTGGCCATTGCCGAATGTTCCACTTTTTTGCACTCATGAACTCCTGGGTAGCTTTGGCTGTATGCTTGGGGTCATTGTCCATCTGTACTATGAAGCGCCGTCCAATCAACTTTGCGGCATTTGGCTGAATCTGGGCTGAAAGTATATCCCACTGTTGTCATCTGTGGACGCCCAGGCCTTTTTGAGTTCCCAAGCTCACCAGTCAATTCCTTTTTTCTCAGAATGTACCCGACTGTTGATTTTGCTACTCCAAGCATGTCTGCTATCTCTCTGATGGATTTTTTCTTTTTTTTCAGCCTCAGGATGTTCTGCTTCACCTCAATTGAGAGTTCCTTAGACCGCATGTTGTCTGGTCACAACAACAGCTTCCAAATGCAAAACCACACACCTGTAATCAACCCCAGACCTTTTAACTACTTAATTGATTACAGGTTAACGAGGGAGACGCCTTCAGAGTTAATTGCAGCCCTTAGAGTCCCTTGTCCAATTACTTTTGGTCCCTTGAAAAAGAGGAGGCTATGCATTACAGAGCTATGATTCCTAAACCCTTTCTCCGATTTGGATGTGAAAACTCTCATATTGCAGCTGGGAGTGTGCACTTTCAGCCCATATTATATATATAATTGTATTTCTGAACATGTTTTTGTAAACAGCTAAAATAACAAAACTTGTGTCACTGTCCAAATATTTCTGGACCTAACTGTATGTCAAGATAAGGTCTGGAAGACCAAGCAAAACTTCTGTGAAAGCTGCTTGTAGGATTGCTAGAGAGGAAAATCAGAACCCCCCGTGTGAGTGCTAAAGACCTTCAGAAAGATATAGCAGACTCTGGAGTTGCGGTACATTGTTGTTTTACTGTTTAGAGACCTGCACAAATATGGTCTTCATGGAGGAGTCATCGGAAAAAAACTTCTCCTGCATCCTCACCATAAAATTCAGCATCAGAATTATGCAAAAGAACATCTAAACAAACATGTTGCATTTTGGAAACAAGTCCTGTGGCCCGATAAGGTTAAAATAGAACTCTTTGCCACAATGATCAAAGGTGTGTGTGTGTAGGAAAAAGGACACAGAATTTCATGAAAAAAAAAAATACTGCCAACCCTTTAGCATGGGGGTAGATCAATCATTCTATGGGGTTATGTTGCAGTCAATGGCACGGGGAACATTTTACAGGCAGAGGGAAGAATGGATTCAATTAAATTTCAACAAAGTCTTGATGCAAACATAACACCATCTGTGAAAAAGCTGAAGTTGGAAAGAGGATGGCTTCTACAAATGGATAATGATCCTAAACACACGTCAAAATCCACAATAGACACCTCAAAAGACACAAGCTGAAGGTTTTACAATGGCCCATATAGTTCCCTGATCTGAGCATCATGCAAAATCTGTGGCTAGACCTCAAAAGAGCAGTGCATGCAAGACGACCAGGAATCCATCAAACAAGAGTTGAAAGACTTAGCTGGTGACAAAAAGTGTTTACAAGCTGTGATACATGATGAAGCGGTGTTACTAGGTATTAACCATGCAGGGTGCCCAAACTTTTGCACAGGCCCATTTTCCTTTTTTGTTAATTTAAAAATGTAAAAGATGAAAATAAACTTTTTTTTTGCCTAAAATAAAAATTAAATGTATCATATTTAACTTTCTGCCTTTTAGAGATCATATATCTTCAACTTTTCACAATAACAGTAATTTTTACAAGGGGTGCCCAAATGTTTGCATGCTGCTGTATTTTAAAATGTAATGCCATGATGACTAACCAAAGTGATGAAAACTAAAAACTAAAAGGGTCATCAACTGTAGATATTTTAGATCACTGTGTAAACTTACACAAACTCAAAGTGAACATGATAGTAACATGAAAGAAAATTGATTCCCCTAAGGACATTTTGTCACTTTTTTGTTTAAGGACTTTTAACCAGACTGTTGGAACCTTTGAAGAGCTTCAAAAATACCTTGAGGGCTATGTGGCCAACCTCACACTGGATGATGAAAGAAGGCATGCCAAGTAAGCTCTTTTTTGACAATGTCTAAAATTATTTAGAACATTTCATTTTTTCTGTTAAAGTAATATTAATAATCATGCAATATACAATTTTGTAGAACAAATATTGGATATAAATAGTTTCTATTTTTTCCACTTGAAGAAAACTCTAATTTAGGAAATATATTATCAACGGGTTTATTTTGGTAAAACAACCACAACGCACGTTGCATATTTGGAGTTAATTTTTTGTAGTTTTTGAATACTCAGGGCTTTCAGTCATATGGGCCCAGCAGGCCTGGTTTTAGTCACTGATCTAGTGAGTGGCGGCTGTAACTATGCCCCGACTGACTGACAGCCGGCTCAGCATTGCATCAGTACAGAGCTAGCTGCCAGTCACTGCCGGGATTACACTCACTCCTCACTATGCAAAGTGTGGTGACTGAAGCCACGCTGGCCACAACCCTATGACTGAAAGCCAAAGGCTGTTGGGAGGAATAAAGTTAATTTCCTCCTGGCAGCTGGGCCCTCACTGTGGTGATCGCATAACGTTAGAATGATATTAACCTGCAGATTAACCCCATATCTGCAAGTCAATAGCATTTTCTTTTTACATGACAGGTTTCCTTTAATGAGGCTGTTTCATTATGCCACCAATATTTACTTGGTAGGCACTTGATAGCTGTGACTCATTAAAGGGAGCCTGTCACCAGGAATTTCCCCTATAAGCTGCGGCCACCACCAGTAAGCCCCTATATACAGCATTCTAGAATACAGTATATAAGAGTCCAGGCCACTCTGTATAACATAAAAACCCCTATATTATACTCAACGAGTGGGCGGTCTGGTCTGATGGGTGTCGCTGCTCTCGGTCCGGCGCCTCCTCTCTTCTTGCGATTGTTGTCCTCCTGCCCAGCCCCGCGTGCATGACATGTCCTGCGTCATTCTCCTGCGCATGCGCACTTTGAGCATTGTCTTATTGATAGTGAGCGGCTTATCAGATAAGAGGAGGGGTTGTGGTCAGATGACTTGGCACAAAGGCTTCTAGTTACAGCAATGATAATGTCCTAGAGATAAAACCTTCACTGTAAGTAAACAACAGAACAAAGCTTAATAAATGATATATCACTGAAATCTGTTTTCAGCCCCCTATCTCCAGCTTTCTTCACATTACATAGCAAAAAACTGCTGATAAATTCTCTTTATGAATGAATGTTTAGAAGCTATACTAAAAAGATTTTTTTTCCCCTAATTTCATCCCCTTACTATAGAAATGTAGGAAACCTGCCTTCACAATAAAATATTTTTTTTTGTTTAATAGCTCTAAACAGAAAAACATGTTTAAATGTGATTTGACTTTTCTTTTTTAGGAAATCCATAGAAAGACAGATTAACAAGATGGTGTCACCGGAAATGATTCAGATGATGGAAACAGTTTCCAAATTTTCCTCTTCTTCACCTTTTCATGACCTAGAGATTATCACCACGTTGGGTGTTGGTGGGTTCGGGAGAGTGGAACTTGTAAGGGATTTTACTACCTATTGATTTACGACCTAGAAAATGTTGTAAACATAGAAATATGACTATGAACTATATATTGTAATATAATACAATGTATAAAGAAATTATCTGTATAGTTTTCTCCTAACTCAAAATCCAACATTTTAGATGTGACGGCTGAATGAGCTACTATCCATTATGCTGTGTACCTAAATCCTACATGCAGGCAGCAAGGGATGTTTCCATAGCTTGTAATACAAAATGATTAGTAGAAAGTGTGACGACAAGGACTCTGTCAGTGCCCAGCATGAGTTAAGTTTCTTAAAATTCAGCCGGACATGAAGATATTTTGTTTATAAACTGGGGATATACACCTCATTGTTTCTGACTCAGGAGTCTATTGTTAAGGTACCGTCACACTAAGCAACATCGCTAGCAACATCGCTGCTGAGGCACAACTTGCTTAGTGTGACATCCAGTAACAACCTGGCCCCTGCTGTGAGGTCGTTGGTTGTTGCTGAATGTCCTGGGCCATTTTTTAGTTGTTCCTCTCCCGCTGTGAAGCACACATCGCTGTGTGTGACAGCAACAGAGCAACAACTAAATGTGCAGGCAGCAGGAGCCGGCTTCTGCGGACGCTGGTAACCACGGTAAACAGCGGATAACCAACAAGCCCTTACCTTGGTTACCCGATATTTACCTTCGCTCTCAGCTGTCAGTGTCGGCTCCCTGCTCTCTGCACACGTAGCCGGACTACACATCGGGTAATTAACCCGATGTGTACCGTGGCTATGTGTCCAGGGAACAGGGAGTCGGCACTGGCAGTGTGAGAGCGGCGGACGCTGGTAACGAAGGTAAATATCGGGTTGGTTACCCGATATTTACCTTAGTTACCAAGCGCAGCATGCTTCCACGTGTAGCGACGCTCCAGCAATCCCTGCCAGGTCAGGTTGCTGGTGGGATCTCTGGAGCGTCGCTTAGTGTAACATCTCACCAGTGACCTCCTAGCAACTTACCACCAATCCCTATCAGGTTGTATCGTTGTTGGGATCGCTGGTAAGTTATTTAGTGTGACTGGGCCTTTAAAGTTCTTGTTGACTCGTGTAATTACCTTGGCCAGAGAGGATCAGATACCCAGACAAATCAATTGTGCGAACCTCCATTGTATTGCTATGTGTACTTGGATGCAATGTGGCTTGGCTATTTCTCCCTCATCTCTGTCAGAGACCATTACTGCTGGGGATATTTTGTATATGGCTTGAGATCTAGTCAATATCCAGCCTTATCCACCAATTGTGAAGATCCCGGTGGTCTGTATGGAGAGCTCAGGGATATAAGAAGGAGGACTGTCCATTGCCCGGGTTGACTCTTGCTACATGATACCAATCTAGGATCTGCGGATCCGATTGGCAAACCATAGCTGAACCTGGATTACAAGCCCACAGGAATTTAGAAGTGGCTCAGGAAAGGCAAAAACAATGTTACGATCGCACTGCCCGACCCCTAGAATTTGCCTGTGGACAGAAAGTCCTAGTACTCGTATTGGTACGGAAAAGCAAACTGCAAGCCATGTGGGCGGGTCCATTCACCATTACCATGAAATGTGGCAATACTGACTACACCATGGAACTGGATGGAGCAGGTGTTCGTGAGCGTACTTACCACATCAACAGGCTAAAAGCTTATGAGGAACGAGAGGTCACCAATTTAGCAGTTTGTTGTCCAGAGTTAGACGACCCAGAGTTGGACCAGATCCCAGACCTATTAGTGGACTCCAAAAGGGCAATGGGGGTAAAAGATGTGTCACTGGGAGAACAGCATTGTCCATCACAGAAGCGACAGATATCAGACATTCTCGGAACATATGAATCCCTGTTCACTAGTCAGCCTGGTAAAACCCCCTGGTCCAGCATCATGTCAACACAGGGGCAGCCACTCCACTAAGACAACGCGCCTACATGGTGACCCCTCCTGTGTTGGCAATGATGAAGGCCGAGGTGGATGACATGTTAAATATGAGAGTCATAGTTCCCTCCTATAGCCCATGGGCTGCCAGTGTTGTGTTGGTGCCAAAAAAGGACAAGAGTACTAGTTTCTGTGTGGACTATAGATGGCTCAATGAGGTCACGATTACAGATGCTTACCCCATGGTCCCTGTGGATGAACTACTGGATAGGTTAGGGGGATTTCGGTTTATATCTACCCTCGATTTGAGCAAGGTATACTGGCAGATCCCACTCACAAAAACTCAAGAGAAATTGGCCTTCATAACCCCTTTTGGCCTATTTGAGTTTATCAGCATGCCTTTTGGGATGAAGAACTCCCCAGCTACCTTCCAAAAGATGGTAGTCCATTTACTGGAGGGATGTCAGGGTTATGCCCAGGCCTATTTGGATGACATCGCTATCTTCAGAGACACTTGAGAAGAACATCTTCAGCACATGTCCCAGGTGCTGCAGAGGGTAGCCAAAGCCCAGCTTACCATTCGACCTGACAAATGCCAAATGGGGATCGCCGAAGTGCTATACCTGGGACATCGGGAGAGAAGTGAGTGCATTCGTTCCGAACCTGCAAAAGCAGAAGCCATTACACGGTTTCCAATGCCCGGTAAACCAAAAACAGGTCTGCGCGTTCCTAGGAACCGCAAGCTATTATCGAAAGTTTATCCCCAATTACAGTACCATAGCAAAAACGCTCACTGACCTCACAACCAAAAGATATGCCCGTAATCTTATCTGGACCCCAGAATGTGAAATTGCATTCCTCCAGTTGAAAGATCGGCTGGCCCAGAGCCCAGTCCTGACTGCTCCTCACTTCCGTCGCAGGTTCATCATCCAAACAGACGCATCAGACACAGGACTAGGAGCTGTACTTAGCCAAGTGGGGGATAATGGTGACGAACATCCAATAGCTTACCTTACTGTTGGACCGAGAGAGGGCTTAC
The DNA here is from genome assembly GCF_048569485.1 of Anomaloglossus baeobatrachus. Taxonomy (NCBI): domain Eukaryota; kingdom Metazoa; phylum Chordata; class Amphibia; order Anura; family Aromobatidae; genus Anomaloglossus; species Anomaloglossus baeobatrachus. The sequence continues at coordinate 349,107,080 of NC_134353.1, forward strand.
ACCACCATAGAAAAAGAATGTCTGGCCATAGTCGGGGCCTGAATAAATTTCAGCCCTACCTCTATGGCAATGAGTTCACAGTCCTCACTGACCACAATCCATTGAGTTGGCTAAATCGCACTGCCGAGGACAATGGACGCTTGCTCATGTGGAGTCTGGCGTTCCAATGCTACAATTTTTCCATCTCCCATAAACATGGCAAGAACAATGGAAACGCAGATGGTCTTTCCCGTCAGGTGGAGAAGGATGAGCCTATCCTGTCTGGCTAATATTAAGAAGGGGGAGGAATGTGACGACAGGGACTCTGTCAGTGCCTAGCATGAGTTAAGTTTCTTAAAACTTAGCCGGACATGAAGATATTTTGTTTATAAACTGGGGATATACACCTCATTGTTTCTGACTCAGGAGTCTATTGTTAAAGTTCTTGTTAACTCGTATAATTACCTTGGCCAGAGAGGATCAGAAACCCAGACAAATCAATTGTGCGAACCTCCATTGTATTGCTATGTGTATTTGGATGCGATGTGGCTTGGCTGTTTCTCCCTCATCTCTGTCAGAGACCATTACTGCTGGGGATATTTTGTATATGGCTTGAGATCTAACCAATAAGAGCCCAGCCTTATCCACCAATTGTGAAGACCCCGGTGGTCTGTATGGAGAGCTCAGGGGTATAAGAAGGACTGTCCATTGCCCGGGTTGACTCTTGCTACATGATACCAATCTAGGATCTGCGGATCCAATTGGAAAACCATAGCTGAACCTGGATTATAATACTACATGGACTTCAGCATTGAATGCAAAGATTCGGCTGAGATATCAAAGACTACCAAAGGAAGGAATTCAACTTGGGATAATCCAGTCACCTTACTAAAGGCTTTGCGATCCTCAGCCAGCTTCCTAAATCTGGCATTATTCCATTCTCGGTGAGTGCCCACCGAAAGCGGGGTGCTGCTCGTTTGGAGTAAGTAGCCCTGGAAGCTCTGAGGCACGGAAATTCTAATCCCTGGTGAGCCAGCGGAAGGGTGAGAAACTGTTGCCGGTTACATTCTGTGGCTTTGCTGGTTATGTGCCATATGCCAGTAATTGTTTGGGGATTCAATAAAGTCTTAATATTGTGATTCTCTCACCCTGTGTTGTCTGAGTAGTGTTCCGCCCATGATTAAGGAGGTCAGGCGTTCAGTTGGGATGAAGCCTGGGCCATGCTGTCTTTCTAAAGTCGGCCGGGCCAGCGGACAAGAGCATCCACTGACCCCCGGGTCTCCACAGAAAGCACACTGAAAGTGTTGGAAATGATGTACGGTGCTCCCCACTTGTCACAACAGAATTAACCTGTGGGGCTCACTCACATGAGTGTATAAATTGGACGAGGCCAATGCAAGAAAATCTCGCATTGCACTCGGACCAATGTTAGTCAATGATGCACGCAAGTTCTGAAAGTTTTTCCTTAGCTCTTGTTGGACAGAGGAGAAAAAAAGCAGCATGGTTGTTATCTCGGCTCTCTTGCACCGATGCAGGTCTAGGAGGGAAGGGGAGACATCGGCCTGAGCTTGGTTGTCATCATTCTGATATACACGGAGACATACGATGGAGAGACTAATCTCTCCATCTTCTCCACACCTGTGATTCGGTTCCCATGCGAGAGTATTGGGTAACAGTAAATGACACTCGGATCACACTCGCAGCAGAGTTTGAGCTGAGTGCTATTAGCAAATTGCATTGGATGCTCTCACATCGGATACTGTGTGACCCCAGTCTTAGGTTCAGTTCATAACAAGTTTGTGATGATCTTTTGTTCCCAGTATACACTGGAAAAATCCCCAGACATATAGATCTAAAATGTACATGAACTTCAAAATAACTAGTATACCCCAAATATTTGGTTGGTAAATTTCTTATTAACCTCTTCCAAACATCCACTGTACATGAGTTCGGGTGTATCGAGCACGCTCAGGAGCGAAGACTGCATGGTTCAATATCTGACAGCGACATTTAAGGGGGCATACCATTTCAGGCACCCATTTGCCTTCCCTGAGACGTGACCGTGGGTGGTGATGCTATATTAAAGGTTGCCTGCTGAAAGCTCCAATGGCTGCCATGTTGGGACTCCTGTGAAGCTAAAGCCATAGTAATGCAGTAGTATTACAGTATATAGAAACAATTATCTGGTGATCACTGGTTCAAGTTCCCTAAGAGGACTAAAAACTAAATCTTAAAATCTAGTTATCAGGTATCAGACACAAAAGCATAGATCCCTAACTAAAACAGAACATTTAATGATATTATTTAAATGGTCCGTAACCACAATACAAAATAATATAACAAACCGGTGCACAGTGGAGAGGAGGAAATAAATCCCTACAATATATGCTCCCGACTGTGCCCTACTCACCCCCTAAATGTACGATATGACGCCCCCACTCACTGACGGTTGTCCCTACTATTACCCTGAAAACCCCTACAAATAAAGATAAAGTGCAGTGTACATTACATAAAGTGATATAAGTGCAATAACCGGGTTCACAAAACCCCCCAAAATTATTAGGAGGTTCCCAGCATTCTCTATGAGTACCACAACATAAGCAGAGACAGCCTGTATGATAACTTATCTTATCATCGCCTCAAGCCTCAACGCATTTCCCCAACAAATCTGGTTCATCAGGAGGCCGATAATTATCCATTGTGGCTAGATAAACCAAGTAGCAGCAACCATGCTGCCGGATATGGCACTATGTCCATTTTAGGGACTTTTATTTTTGTCTTGTTTAATGATCCTTGGAACAGTCAGTTCTTTGGTGAACACCAGTGAAAAGTGCCTGTTTAATATCTCAACCTTTTCTTTGTCCTCTATGATTAGCCTGTTATAATCTTTTATGGAGCTTATACCATCCTTTTTTCCTTTTAGCATTGATGTGGTTTCTGAAAATTTGGGGGGGGGTTATTTTAATGGTGTTGGCAATTTTTGTTTGAGCAGCTAAATTTGCTAGCTTTTTTTTTTTTTTTAATTTCCTATTGAAAAAATTTATACTCTTGAAATGCTAGAGTTTATATTGAAATTATCTCTCCAGGACAGGAGACACACTCTAGCGCAGCGCCACCTATTGGAAGTAGTTATCCTAAAAGTTAAATGTGGATTTCTAACAATCCTTTACATATAACTTAGGATATATATGCCAGATCAGAATCCCAATTTGCAGACACGGTGTTTCGGGGTGCTTGCCCCTCGTCAGTGCAAAGTATGGGGTGTCTGATCTGGCTAATGAGTTTATATTGAGAATTTAATCCTCTGATAGTATATTATTGGCGGTTGGAAACTGGAGTACATTCAGGAACCCCAATGCAAAAAGTGGTAGAACGCCATACAGATATTGTTGTTGATAAGACTTGAACCCAAGACCCAAGCAATATAAAGCACCCATCCTGTCTCAACTGCAGTGAAAGTGAATGTCATACATATGCAACTGTACATAGCTACATTGATATAGTACAAAAAAATTCCAAAAAAATTTGATGCTGTATTATATGTAAATAAAATAAGAATGCAATGATTTAAAAATCTCCTATACACATATTTTATTTTGTATGCTGATTTTTTTTTTTTTTCACCAGATGATGATTTTATACTAATTTTTGTTTGCAATTAATGGCTGACATTCGTGGGAAAATGTTCTAGTATAGTATCCTATAGATAATATTGATTCTGAAAGTAAACTAAAGGTTGTCTCACAAACCCGTTGGGGTGTACTCATTTATGCTCAGCACTGTATGTTTTAAAACCTTTCTAAAAAAAAGATGCTCAGCACTACAGGACACCAGGTCCATTTTTGCATAAATCGTTTCATATTTTGATACATCATATACAGTATTTACAATGTGGAAAATAAGTATTTGATTGATTTGATAGATTTCTGTACCAAATATTAAGTCCTGTTTTTCTATTGTACCAAATATTTATTTCATGCAATGAAATGCAAATATAGTATATAGTATTTAAAAATCAATAGTATTTAAAAATCATACAATGTGATTTTCTGGATTTTTTTTCAATTCTGTCTGTCACAGTTGAAGTGTACCCACAATAAAAATTACACACAAAATATAACATACATTTATGTGAGAATATTATTCAACTTTGGTGATTATACAAATGATCAGTGTTTTTTGTTTTATTTGGGGGGGTGTAGGTCAAAGTGAAAAATGACTCCTTAGCATTTGCTATTAAATGCATTAAGAAGAAACACATTGTGGATAATAGGCAACAAGAACACATACACTCAGAAAAGAACATTTTAAAAGAAGCTTGTTCTCCATTCGTAGTGAAGTAAGTATGATATAGCAATCAGTGTGTACAGATTAGTTTATCTATGGTATGACTTACATGACTTAAAGGGTATTGAAAATTTTAGCAGTATTTTATATGTTGCAGGTAGATATGAGAGGAGAGCTGAGAAAATTTGAATTCACCAAATCCATACAGATCTTCCCAGGAAATTCAATTCACAGGTTCTTTCTGCCAATTGAATGTCCTTTATTATGCTCTGCGGTCTCTTCAGAACCCAGAGAATAACAAACATAAGATGTAAAAAAATGTATGCTCATCTCACTGCTCCCCTGTCCGACCCCTCCGCAGCTAGCTGGTCGTCAGATCCTCAGCGCTGTCTGTTCTTTACCTTGTCGTGAGCTGCAGCTCATGGCCTGTTCACTTTAAGTTGAGACTTGTGGTCACAACCAGCCCTTGGGGTCATTGCACTTCTCACATCCATAAAGTTGTTGTGTACCGTGGACCATGTGGTCTGCAGTAGTTACTATGCCACCATGGCAGAAACAAAAAGAAGAAAATATAAAGAAATATAGTTTTTGATACTAAGGGGTAATCAATTTACCCCTGTTTCTTGGCAGTGTGGTATTATGTGGTGCACTGCGATTAGTCCAGAAAACATGGAAGTCAGTGGTGCGGTAGAAAACAACACATTTACTTATTGGAAGCTTACGTAAGTACAGTCAGGTGAATGACGCCTTCACACAGGCTCAATTCCTATACAGCACTTACAGTTACTTTCCAGGGTAGTAATGTGATTATACATCAGATGCAGTGATTCCTTAGCTTCTTTTTCTCCTGGTCAACACAATTCTGACCACACAATTAACTGTAACTGAGGCTCTGGGTTCTGATATATATATACACAAGAACTATGGCTGCTCCCTTACCTTCCCCCTCAGCTTCTCCAGAACATCTCATACAGAGACAAAATATCTCCTGTCTTTCCCAGCTAAGCCCAGAGACACAGTCATCTGGTATTACCGGGTGACCTGTATGCCATATATGGAAAGCAGGTTTGATTTACTAACCGCTATCTACCTACTTTAAAAATCAGCACTGAGGAATAAGGACCCTCAACGACTGTCGTTAAAAGGCATATCGGTGGTCGTTGCGAGGTTAAAGTACCTAAAATAAAGAAGTTGCTCCATCATTAAGCACACATTATTCCCTGCACATGTCTGCTGATCTGATCAGTAGATGTGCAGCTCACGATCATGGGGCACCAATAGGTTGTCATGACAGTACGGGGTCAGTTAATGGCCCCTGTTGCTTTCATGACTCACTTCCTGTAAATGCCGGCAGAGCGCCAACACTTGCATTTCTGCTGCTCAGATTGATGCTGAAGCATTGCTCTGATCAGCAGAAGTGATCGGACAGTCCAGGCATAAGTCCAGTAAGGGGACTAGTAAATTCAATAACAAATGTAAAAAAAGAGTTTTTAAAAAATATGAAAAAAACCCTTAAAAGTTCAAATCACCCTCCTTTTGCCTCATTGAAAATAAAACAACAAAAAAATACACATATTTGGTATTGCCGTGTTCAGAAATGCTCGATCTATCAAAATATAAAATCAACTAATCTGATCGGTAAAGGCTGTAGCGAGAAAAAAAATCAATATCCAGAATTACGCTTTTTTGGTTGCTGCAACATTGCAGCAAAAACAAGCAAACAATACATCGCATCTACTCAAAACTGGTATTAAAAATGTCAGCTCAAGACACAATAAATAAGTCTTCACGGAGCCCCAAATTCATGAAAAATGAAAACGCTACGGGTCTTGGAAAATGGACACAAAAGCGCAATTCTTTTATATTTTTTTTTTACAAACTTCTGAATTTTTATTTACTACTTAGATAGAAGTAAACCTATAAATGTTTGGTATCTTCTTGCTTGTACTGACCTGGTGAATCATATTACTAGGACATTTTTACTATATAGTAAACATGGTATATAATAAACCCAAACAACAATCGTGCAATTTCACTTTTTTGCAATTTCACTGCACTTGGAATTTTTTTCCTAATTTCCAGTATATTATGGGGCAGAATGAATGATGACATTCAAAAGTATAACTCGTCCCGCAAAAAACAAGCCCTCATTTGCTAATATTGATAAAGAAAATAAAAAAGTTCTGCCTCTTGGAATAAGGGGAGTAGAAAAACGAAAAAATTGAAAATTGCCCTGAAGTGAAGGGATTAATGGTCTGCAGATTGGTGAGGGGTCCAGGTCCTGACGCGCACACAGCTTTTTAGCCTATGCTTTCTGTGTTTACCACTGTCAACCACAGAGTAAAGGCCGCTTTACATGCTGCGACATCGCTAGCATTCGCTTTAGCGATGTCGTAGCATGTAAAGCGGCCTTAAGGCTAGTTTCACACTTGCGTTGTACGGTATCCGTCGCATTGCGTTGTGTGACGGATGTAACGGATGCGTTGCATATAGTGGCACAACTGATGCGACAGATCCTGCAAAACAACGCAATCCATTGTAGCTTTTTTTTCAGCAATTTACTCAACTGAGCATGCGCAGTTGTGCAAAGACGGATCCGTCACAGGAATCTGTCAAATAACGGATTCCGCCGGATTCCGCCACCATAGGCTTCCATTATAAAAATGATGGAAGCCGACGGAATCCAGCACATTGCGTTGTTTTGACGCTTTGGGAAGCGCAGAAAAACGCTACACTCTGCGTTCTTTCCACCCGGCGGATGCAACGCAACGTTGGCCGGCGGATACGACACAAGGCCATCCGTCGCAATGCGTCGTCAATAAATGTCAATGGGAAACAGCGCACGGATTGTGCTTTTTCCCAAAGCGTCGGATTGCGACGGCTGCCAAACAACGCAAGTGTGAAAGTACCCTAAGGAAAGCAGAACTGATGTACTTTGTGCATATTGTATCTTGTGCTTTCTATTTAGCCTTTTTTCATATTGTTGATGAGTACAAACCTTTTTCAGGTTATACCGCACTTTTAAAGACGAAAAATATGTGTACATGCTACTTGAAGCATGTTTGGGAGGAGAACTATGGAGCATCTTGAGAGATAGGTAAAAGTTTCTTTAATTACCTTTTCATTTACCTTACTGTATTGATATTAACAATAGATAATATAATGAGTTAATTTATTAAATTTTTTTAGCTCAAACCACAGCAAGCATACTTGTATATTAAATTCTACCAAAATCTGTGCCCCTGTTAACATAAAGCCTGAGCAGTAACCGACTCAGCTACATATAAATGATCAAAGAAGGCTTTTATTTTTTAATTAAGTGTTATTGGAAGAGAGAATGAAAAGCTTCTAATATCTGACCAAATTTTACATTTCACAGAATCACTATGTGGGCACTCAAAACCAATATGCTTAAAACACTGTCAATGTGGCACATGTACAGTATAATGCCAACATGATGCCGGAAATTGAAAACATTTTATACTCACATGGAAGATGTCAACTCTTTATTCCAGAGGGAGTTTTGATGAGACGACTGCTAGATTCTGCATTGGATGTGTGGCTGAAGCTTTTGAGTATCTACATCAGATAGGTGTCATGTATCGAGATTTAAAGCCAGAGAACTTACTACTTGACACTGAAGGCTACGTCAAACTGGTAGGTATACTATAGAATTGGTTAAGAGCTGTAAATCTAGACAGCCATCCTGCCAGTGTTTTACAAGGGCTGTAGGAGAGATAGAAATGTATTTTTTTTCCAGGGACTTAAGAGGTAAGGGGGGACCTTTCCTACTTCCAAAGTAGGTGGAATTGTGCATTTTGATGAGTTATCGAACTGCAATGGACCCATGCACTATTTTTATACAAGGGGCCTTTTCTGTCTGTGTCCATTAATGCAACTTACATTTATGGTATTGACAACATGTACGTAACAATAGGCAACATGTAGCTCAAATGGAATGACACAATCACGGGAGATGTATCCACAAGACAACTATATTTATAGCTTACACTTTGCTGCAGTGACTGAGGTTGGAGATAAATTGTTTTATGGGTTATTCCTTCACTGCTCACTTATGGGATGAGCATAGGTATCGCGCACCATGTTCTAGTCTAAGGCTATGTGCCCACGGGCCAACGTGCCCACGGGACAATGTACCCGCGGATTTTGCCGCGGAAAACCTGCGGATTTATCTGTATTTTCAAGATAAATCTGCAAGTTTGCACAAGTACAGACACTCCCCATGTTATCCTATGGGATTTGGGGAGTGCTGTATCAATGGTGCAGTATGTGCGGCTGTTGAAAATGCTGCGGATGTCCCGCAGCCGCACGTAACTGCTTGTCAATTATATATGCGGAAATATATGCAGAATTCCCGCTTCTCCAGTATGGAGATACAAGGCGGGAATTCCGCAGGTATTTCCGCCCCTGTCCTGCAGGTTTAGCGCAACAAAAATGCTCGGAACCTGCAGCAATGGATAGCTGCGGATTCCGGGGAGCAGCTGCGGGAAATCTGCGGACAAACCTGCGAAAATATCCGTGGGTACATTGTCCCGTGGGTACATAGCCTAATAAGGTATTGTGCTTGCAACCCGGCAGGTGTCTAAAACGTAGAGGCGCTCAGATTACCAGATTTTTATAGATTATGATTTCGAAAGTGAGCAGCTGTGGACTAACTCTTTAGCCCCTTAGATGTTATGGTCAACAGTAACCGGATCTAGGTCCTTAGACAAAGAGATAGTTACCATGAAAGTTGGTGAGTCTCATTAATGTCTCATGGTATTACTTGTGCGTGAACCATACTATCACAGCATGACTGCCTTAACCTTCGTGTTTCTCATTTTTTTGCTTTGAGTCTTCAGAATGTATCAGACATAGACAATACTAAATTCATGGCATGTCTTTCCATCATGCAGAGGTCATATGTCCCAAGAGAGTATATTATACGTATCCAAGATGGTACCATAAAGAAATATAATCTGTCCCTTAAAAATCAAACCTTCATACAACTATGCTGATAGAAAAGGTTATGTGTATCAGAATCCGGTAATCAAAAAAAGAGAAAAAAATCTGTATCTGTTAGGGAACCTTTCATCAACATAAGCTCTCCAGCTGCCACCAGAATACACGGCCTTGCAAGTCTTAAATTTTAAGGTAAAAGATACCTATATGGACTCAAAGCACTGCTGAAAAATCCTGTACTTAACGTATGTGCTAAGGAGGCTGGAAGTGCATTGGGGTGGGGCCAATGCACAGTAAGTGTACCAGTCTTCATCACTCCTGACCCTGGGACAACCTCCTCTCAAGTCACTGGTCTGCCAACTGCTGCATGAGGGTTTGGCTGTCGGAGAGTTGGGTTTTCAATCACAAAGACAAAGGTGTTTGGCGGGCAGGGTATAAAAAAAAAGACCAATATATCTACTGTCTATCAGCCTGTCACAATGCATTTTCAGCTTCGTTAGCATATACCAGAGTTGCATTTCTTAGCACTGGAACAGTTCTTTAGGGACAAACAGGTATCCAATACCTTATATTTTCAAGATGTGAAAGACATGCACCTATAAGGGGTTAAACCAGGGGTAAACAGGGGCCCAAAAAGTAATAGGGCCCATTTCCACCTCCAAAGTAGGTGCAATGTTGCATTTTTATGAGCTCTTGTGTTGCAAAGGGCCTATATATTGTTCTTGCATGGGGGCCCTTTTCTGTCTATGTCTGCCAGTGGGTTAAACAGTAAACAATTTGAGCAATTTGCATCCTGTTTCATAACACAATACCACTATATGCACACATGAGACAAACTAGTGATGTTGGGATTGGTTATTCTGATAAAAAAGCACCTTAGTAGTTCTAAACAGTTTTATGTTTTAGGTTGATTTTGGATTTGCAAAGAAAATATTTCCTGGCCAAAAAACATGGACATTTTGTGGAACACCAGAATACGTGGCTCCGGAAGTAATTTTAAACAAAGGTCACAGTTTTAGTGTGGATTTCTGGTCACTCGGAATACTGCTATATGAATTGCTTACAGGAAGGTACGTTTTTCTGTATTATACATTACTTAGCTGTACTACCCGGCGTTGCCCGGGATAGTAACTATCTCTTTCCCAGTCTCTGTCTGTCTGTGTGTCTGTCTCTGTCTGTCTGTATCTGTCTGTCTCTCTGTCTGTCTCTTTCTGTCTGTCTTTCTCTGTGTCTGTCTCTGTGTCTGTCTCTGTGTCTGTCTCTGTCTGTGTGTCTGTCTCTTTCACTGTCTGTGTCTGTGTGTCTGTCTCTCTGTCTGTCTCTTTCCCTTTCTGTCTCTGTCTGTCTCTGTGTGACTGTCTCTCTGTCTGTCTCTTTCCCTCTCTGTCTCTATCTGTCTCTCTGTGTCTGTCTGTCTCTCTACATGTCTGTCTCTGTCTTTATCCATGTCTGTCTCTGTCTGTCTATCTGTGTTTATCTCTCTGTCTTTGTTTATCTCTCTGTCTATCTCTGGGTCTGTCTGTGTCTGTCTGTCTCTCTCTTTCTGTGTCTGTCTGTGTCTGGCTGTCTCTCTCAATCTCTGTGTCTGTATCTGTCTGTATCTCTCTATCTCTGTGTCTGTCTGTCTCTATCTCTGTGTCTGTCTGGCTCTGTATCTTTCCCTGTCTCTTTCTCTGTCCCTTTCCTTATCTCTGTCTCTTTCCCTGTCTCTGTCTCTTCCCTGTCTTTTTCCCTGTCTCTATCTCTTTCCCTGTCTCTCTCTCTTTCACTGTCTTTTTCCCTGTCTGTCTCTTTCCCTGTCTGTCTCTTTCCCTGTTTGCCTTTGTCTCTCTGTCTGTCTAACTTTGCTGTCTGTCTCTTTCCCTGTCTATCTCTCTCTCTGTCTCTTTCCTTGTCTGTCTGTCTTTCTCTATCCGTCTGTCCACCAATATCATATTACCTCACACATAAGCTTCTTATACTAAGAATGTCCATCGTTACCTATAGCAACCAATCACAGCTCCTATTAATGACCTGTAGCTCCCAGCTCTATTGACTTTAATGGAGGCAGTTTTTTTGCAGAGTAACTGTAACGCGCGGGGTTCAATTTTCCTGTCAAAACATAGTCTATGACGCTCCCTGAGTCACATAAGGTGTCTGTGGAAAATGTTGTGATTGTAAATGCGACGGTGCGGATTCCTTTACCGAACATACACACATATACAGTGTGTCCACCTATATCCTGTCCACCGTCATTAACTTGAGAACGTGAGAAGTGGTGTCTAGGTATAGTAAAGTAGCCATGCGTTACGCAATGAAACCACCTATTGCGCCACCTGGTGGAAAACAACAGAGTTAGCATTTTTATCTTGAAAACGGAATGAGATAGAGAGAAAAAGTGAATTACAAAATTGTAGGGCATCATCAATTCAATACAAATCGGTACCTTGTATACAGAAATGCTATGATTAGAACGTGTAAAACTCACAAGGCTGCGGACGTGAAGTGATACCTCATGAAGACCTTCCTACAAGTCATTGGGTATGGTGGCTGCATGGAGTGGCCTCCACGCTCACCTGACCTGACCCCATTGGACTTCTTTCTGTGAGGTCACATCAAACAGCAGGTGTACAGTTAGGTCCAGAAATATTTGGACAGTGACACAAGTTTTGTTATTTTAGCTGTTTACAAAAACATGTTCAGAAATACAATTATATATATAATATGGGCTGAAAGTGCACACTCCCAGCTGCAATATGAGAGTTTTCACATCCAAATCGGAGAACGGGTTTAGGAATCATAGCTCTGTAATGCATAGCCTCCTCTTTTTCAAGGGACCAAAAGTAATTGCACAAGGGACTCTAAGGGCTGCAATTAACTCTGAAGGCGTCTCCCTCGTTAACCTGTAATCAATGAAGTAGTTAAAAGGTCTGGGGTTGATTACAGGTGTGTGGTTTTGCATTTGGAAGCTGTTGCTGTGACCAGACAACATGCGGTCTAAGGAACTCTCAATTGAGGGGAAGCAGAACATCCTGAGGCTGAAAAAAAAAAAAAAATCCATCAGAGAGATAGCAGACATGCTTGGAGTAGCAAAATCAACAGTCGGGTACATTCTGAGAAATAAGGAATTGACTGGTGAGCTTGGGAACTCAAAAAGGCCTGGGCGTCCACGGATGACAACAGTGGTGGATGATCGCCGCATACTTTCTTAGGTGAAGAAGAACCCGTTCACAACATCAACTGAAGTCCAGAACACTCTCAGTGAAGTAGGTGTATCTGTCTCTAAGTCAACAGTAAAGAGAAAACTCCATGAAAGTAAATACAAAGGGTTCACATCTAGATGCAAACCATTCATCAATTCCAAAAATAGACAGGCCAGAGTTAAATTTGCTGAAAAACACCTCATGAAGCCAGCTCAGTTCTGGAAAAGTATTCTATGGACAGATGAGACAAAGATCAACCTGTACCAGAATGATGGGAAGAAAAAAGTTTGGAGAAGAAAGGGAACGGCACATGATCCAAGGCACACCACATCCTCTGTAAAACATGGTGGAGGCAACGTGATGGCATGGGCATGCATGGCTTTCAATGGCACTGGGTCACTTGTGTTTATTGATGACATAACAGCAGACAAGAGTAGCCGGATGAATTCTGAAGTGTACCGGGATATACTTTCAGCCCAGATTCAGCCAAATGCCGCAAAGTTGATCGGACGGCGCTTCATAGTACAGATGGACAATGACCCCAAGCATACAGCCAAAGCTACCCAGGAGTTCATGAGTGCAAAAAAGTGGAACATTCTGCAATGGCCAAGTCAATCACCAGATCTTAACCCAATTGAGCATGCATTTCACTTGCTCAAATCCAGACTTAAGACGGAAAGACCCACAAACAAGCAAGACCTGAAGGCTGCGGCTGTAAAGGCCTGGCAAAGCATTAAGAAGGAGGAAACCCAGCGTTTGGTGATGTCCATGGGTTCCAGACTTAAGGCAGTGATTGCCTCCAAAGGATTCGCAACAAAATATTGAAAATAAAAATATTTTGTTTGGGTTTGGTTTATTTGTCCAATTACTTTTGACCTCCTAAAATGTGGAGTGTTTGTAAAGAAATGTGTACAATTCATACAATTTCTATCAGATATTTTTGTTCAAACCTTCAAATTAAACGTTACAATCTGCACTTGAGTTCTGTTGTAGAGGTTTCATTTCAAATCCAATGTGGTGGCATGCAGAGCCCAACTCGCGAAAATTGTGTCACTGTCCAAATATTTCTGGACCTAACTGTATGCGACCCCTCCATCAACATTGCAGGACCTACGACGACGTATCACAGATGCTTGTGAGACATGTCACCTACCATATTGCACAACGTGCAGCAAGATACAGTATGCTGTCCAGAGTCCAGATGTGCATTGCATCTGATGGTGGCCACTTTGAGCATCAAGGCTACATGAGCGCCATATGCGTGACCAGCATTTAATGTTTTGGGGAAGTCATGGGTTTCATATCATAGCATTTCTGTATGCAAGGTGTCGATTCGTATTGAATTGATGATGCCCTACAATTTTTTAATTCACTTTTTTTCTCTATCTCGTTCCGTTTTCGAGATAAAAATGCTAACTCCGTTGTTTTCCACCAGGTGGTGCTATAGGTGGTTTCATTGCGTAGCGCATGGCTACTTTACTATACCTAGATACCACTTCTATGCCTATAGCTGCTGCCGTTCTCAAGGTAATGGCGGTGGACAGGGTATGGGTGGACACAGTATACATACTGTACATACATACATACATACATGCATACATACATACATACATACATACATACACTCAGCTATAGATATTAGACTATAGGAACAGTCATCTAATTTACTGTCTTTTATGGGGCTTTTATGTCCGCTTTTAGCTATGAGGATGATGGTGAAATAGAAATTAGTAATCACTTGCAAAAATGGATGCCATTAATGGTCTTTAATAGTTTGGATACAACGCCTTAGTGGACCAGAACACTTCTCTCATATTAGAAGTCCAAGTGAAAGGGACCTGTTACAAATGGCATACGAGGACCCAGTATGTCAATTAACATCTCATTAAGCTGAGCCCATTCATAAAAATTAAAAACACAAAATAATGAGGTCAGCAATGGGAATAAAATAAGGGCAAAAACTGAACACTTTGTCTTGATGACAGGTCCTCTTCAACTGTATTTTTACTTGTACCCAACCACTATAAATTACTTTTGGACATAATAGGTGACATATGTAAAGAGTTTATATAGAGTAATAAATTAGAAGAATTTCCTCTAGCAAAGTACAGTTGTAGCACCCAGAGAAGGGGGTACTCGGTCCCGGGCAGTAACAAGTGGGAATGTCACTCTGGTGGCCGTTGCCCAATCCTGTGCTCTGGGCCCCTCTTGTTAATGCGAGTATTTACAGGGGAATTAAGAGTTTTTTTCATGTGATGCCACCTGCTGGTTGCGGTTAAGGATGGAGACCCGCTGCTGCTGAATGTGGGTACTCCCAGGGCTGATGGTAGTGGCAGCTGTGATGGTAGGCCCTCCGCAGGTAGGGCTGTGCCTGGGAGATGTAACGGGGCAATAACAGACCCTTCACCAGGTTGTCTTTAACAGTCTCTACTTACTGTGGACCCAGGGGTTGCTGGTTCAGGTCCCTTGGAGGACCAGTGCCAATGTAGTGACCCGGGTTGCTCGTTCCCTGGCACTCTTTGTTGATTAGGTCCCTGTAGCATGGAGTATTCTGGGGCCCCGACTGTCCCTTATGGGGTACAGTCTCCTTCTCCATACGGCGGGCAGTGCGGACCCTGTGGGGAGGTAAGTGTCTGAACCCCGATCCTAGTTTACTGCTGATGCCCCCAGATTATTTGGTTCGGTAAAGTCCGTGAAGGTGTCCTCACCGCGCAGGTATTTGCCAAAGTCTAAAACTTGCGCTTGACCTAGGTCCCTGTGCCCCGTTCGTGCTTTGGTCCCAGCCTGTATCTCCGGTACCCAACCTGGCAAGCTCTCTCCTGTGCCTCCAGGTCACCGCTTCACGGACCCAGCTCAGGGACGTCCGCACACCTCTCCTGTGTGCTGCTCGACTCTCTCCTCACTACCGACTACTGACTGACCCCTCCCACCAGGCTGGCTATACCCAGGGACTCGTTCCCATGGTGACCATCCACTTACATGGTTAACCCTCTATGCCCAGTTTGGAGTGGTGAACTAGGATTTTGGTCGTGTTTGGATGAAATCGGCACTGGTGTTCCAGGTCCCAGGGGGTAGGTCCTGCATCCCCAAGAGGATGCAGTTCCCTGTAGTGCCCTGAGAGTCTCAGGGGCGCTACACAGTCATTTATAAAGACTATAAATCTGAGCTTAGAGAGAATCAAAATACATTGCCAACATCAATGGCAGGACAATATCTAAAGGTGGTGTATCCTCTTCCCAGTATCTACCAATAGTCGTATCAGATTAAAATCTAACATGTTCGAATGTTGTAATGAACAAATGCTTTGTGGTATTATTTATAACACATACAATATTGAAAATGGTAATAAATAATAAACAGCAAGAGGCTATACAGTGACAGATGGTAGTACATGTTTTCTGAACATATGTTCCACAAATCAGGTTAATAAAAGCAGATAGAGAACAGCATGTGGGAGGTGTGCTATGCAGCAAGTCCATTCAGAGCCTATCCTGATGTCCAATACTGTTACAATGGAAATCTTCCCTACCACTAGAATAGTGTCCACAAGAGGAGCTGCACATCCCTGTTCCCTCTAATCTTCATTATTAGGCAGGATGCAATTTCTCCTACCTTCCATAAGGGTGACCATCATCTGAGGTTAGGCCTAGGATACACAGCGAGAAAAACGGTGCGAGTGGAATGCGATAAAAAAATCGCATTCCACTCGTACCAATATTACTCTATGGATCCGCTCCCATGAGCGATTATTTTCTCAGCCCTAATCGGACCAAGAAAACAGTCGCAGCATGCTGCGGGTGGAATGCGATCCTGTTCCACTCGCACCCATACAAGTCTATCGGGCAAGAGAAACATCGCATTGCACTCGTATTACACTTGTGTAACGCGAGTGCAGTGCAATTCTCTCATCAGCCGGCAACGGAGGAGGTAGGGAGATAAATCCCTCCCTCTCCTCCGCAGAGCTGGCCCTCCTCTCCGCAGCGTCACCTCCCCCTCTGCAACTGTGGTCAGATTACACGATCGGACCACAGTCGCATTATAGTCGCATGACACTCGGCTCCTGCTGTGCTGCGAGTGTCTGCCGAGTGTCATGCGAGCATTCGCACAAGTAACCGTGTGGCCTCGGTCTTCGTACTCCTCCTGCGTCCATATTACACCTAAGCTGTGTTTATTATAGGGGACTATAAACTCATCAAATTTCTGTCAGTATGCTGTCCTCCACTTTCCTCGGGTTAGTCTGCCCATCATGCAGCCTGCTGGAAATGGGGAGAATAATCCCCTGCATGCAGGGCTGCCACTAGGAATTTCAAGGCCCCATACTGGCAAAATCTTTGGGCCCCTTTGAGACCCTCAGGCTTCACCCCAGCTCCTCCTCCATCCCTCAAACCTTCCACAGTCTCACCACCATGAATATATATATATATATATATATTATATATATATATATATATATATATATATATATACACACACACACACTAGTGATGAGCGAGTGTATTCGTTACTATTCGCTATTCACAGAATAGTACAGTACTCGGGCTTTTCATTATACTGTGAGTAATAGTGTATTCGCCTCGCTATATTTGGATGTCCCGCCCAGCCATTTTGGCGCCTGCTTTGCAGCCAATAAAGATGCTGGGCTTCTTAACCAATCACAGTAATGCCGCAGCCATGTTAGTTGTGACGTTACTGTGATTGTCTGGCCGTTCAGCGTCATAGGGTCTATAAAAGACCTTCCGCCACCATTTTGCGCACATTGGGCCCGAAGTCTGCATTGTATCAGCGTAGGGTTAAAGCGTGCAGCTGCTAGAGAGAGTGTAGGCCTCTTAAAGCAAAAAGCCCTATTCAGGGCTGCCTGCAGCATTGGTCAGTGTAGCTTTCAGAGGGAAAGATTTACAAGCAGGGACAGTGTTTAAAGCAGAGTGTGTCACTACCTGCATAGTACTGTTCAGAAACCAGAATATAATAGCTCTTTTAAGAGATGACAGCACCAAACAGTCACAGCAGGGAGACAGAGATTCTGGATTAGGCCTAAGCCATATGGCATGAAAATCGGTGTGAGTGGAGTGCTATAAAAAATCGAATTCCACTCGGACCAATATTAGCCTATATGTCAGCACCCATGAGCGATTATTTTCTCAGCGCTAATCGGACCGAGAAAACAATCGCAGCATGCTGTGATTGTAATGCGAGAGTCTTTCTCTCACACCCATTCAAGTCTATGAGGCGAGAGAAAAATTGCACTACACTCCCGGTACACTGGTGTACCGTGAGTGCAGGGTAAGAATGGCATTAGCTGGCAACAGAGGAGAGAGGGAGATAATTCCCTCCCTCTCCTCCTTCGTGCCAGCCCGCTCCTCCGCAGCACCGGTCCGCCGCTCCTGAGTGCCAGCCCACCCCCCGCAGCTGAGGTACGATCGTGTGGCGCCCTGGACAAGCCAGGACGTCACAAGTCCAACACCAACACACCGACCCACTCCCGGGCAGGATCAGCAAGGTTGGCAGACGGTGGTGACCGTCTGCAGGAGTGGCCTATTGGAGCTTGCCGTAAGAACCGTGGACGGGCGGTGGCCCGACAGTACCGGACCGGTACGCAAAGAGAAGCCAGCACCATCCGGCAGGGGCTTACGGACCCCGGCAAGGCTAGGAGTCGCCGTGAATTTGCCAAATCCGTTAGCGAAGGGAACCTCCTGGGTTTCCCAGCAGCCAAGTCCTGACAGAAGGCAACAGTCCAACCGAGAGAGGGAAACACAGTCACCGCCAAGGCTAAAGTTCCCAGGGCCAGAGCCTGCGGGCAAAAGGGGCTCCTTCAGCACCCATCCAAGCTGGGGAGCGGGTTACCGGTGGGAACCCATTGGAACCGTACATGTTACACAGGTGCAGGGAAAGGCAGTCACCATCAACCTGCCGGGAGGAGAAACACCGCAGCCGTCTGTGGGACCCGTCCATCCAGTCGTATGTTTTACCGAGAACTGTGTCCTCATCATTGGCTGACTGAGTACCACAGTACTGAGTACCACAGCGGCACAGCGCTGCCCCCACGACCCTGCACCTCACCAGGCCCCGTAACCCGCCTGCAATCCATCCCTACCCCATCACCGGGCCCCGGGACAACCAACTCCCTACCCACGGAGGGGAGAACTAACATCCAGGCTGCTCCCTGTCATCGCTCCTGGGATCCCCGTCCAGAGCAGCGGTGGTGTCACCAATATCACCACAACCGTGGGTGGCGTCACGGACAATATCCAATCCCCACAATCAATCCCCACCCTTTTCACTCACGGGCGAGGAACGCCGCTCGAGTCCCCGGGATCCGGCCCACCGCTCGAGCCACCACAGAGCAGCGGCAGCAGCAGCCGGACCCGAGCAGTGGGAGAGGGCAGCGTCCCCTCCTCCGCCCGCGACAATCGCACGATTGGACTCCAGTCGCAAGGACACTCGCATGACACTCGGCTCTGCTGTACTGCCAGCGTGAGGCGGGTGTCATGCAAGCGGATCGCAGTAACTCCCATGTGGCCCCAGCCTTAGAAAGAGAATCGGGAACTGTTTCCACAATAGTCAGGGGTTCACAGGCTGACTAGTGCCGTCAGTCCATGTCAGTCACATTCATACATTGCTAGTGGCCTTTGCAAATACAAAGCAGGACTCTACCATTTTTTGGTGCTTGATACAGTAAAGCACCATTCCTGTTTCCACACTACTTAGGGGTTTACAGCCTGACTTGTGCCATCCATCTACATCGGCCACACTTAGACGTTACTAGTGGCTTTTACAAATACAAAGCAGGACTTTTTACCATTTTGTGGTGCCTGGTAAAAAGTACTCACTTATACTTTCTCCACAATATTTTTGGGGTCAAAGCATTCTTGGCTTGGGCCATCAACATCTGCAAATATGTCACCAAAACCCAAAATGACAAAAAAGGCAGTTGTTAAGGGACATGAATGTGGGCGTGGTGTTGTCAGTGGTGAGCGACAAGGCACTGAGTCTGTGTCAGGTCAGAAGAAGCTTGATGCATTCACTATGTACCTTGCCAAATTTCCCGGTCTGGAACGTAAACGTGTGTAGAAGCCAGAAGAGCGAGAGTAGATTCTGTCTTGGATGGCAGACAAGGTTTCTGCGAATTTGTCAAGCAGCAACCAATCTTCCACAACCACACAGTCTACTATGGATACACAGAAGGCTGTCCCATCCAATCCTCAACCTGGTCCTCATCCCTCCCCCTTTCATCAGTCACAGGAGACATATGACCCCAATCTTGGCCACCCTGAGGATCTGTTTTGTATGTATCCATTGGTTCGCTCTGGCCTCTCACAGTGGAGCATGGAAGAGGGACGTGAGGAGGTGGCATGCGTTGATGCGCAAGTATTTGAGGACCTACGGCCAGAAGGAAACCATTTTGAGGAACCTGATTTACTTTCTCCTGAAGTGGAGGCTGCTGATGATGAGACACAGTTGCCATCAAGTCAGCCTACAATCTCAAGTGTGAAGGAGGATGAAATGGAAGATGAGGTGGTCGATGATGAGTCCACTGATCCGACCTGGACCGTTGACATGTATAGCCAGTACAGCAACACAGAGGAAGATGGATATGTAGCACCAACATAGGCACCAAGGGGTAGTGGTTTGCCCAGAGTGAGAACTGGGTCAAATGTTCCCAAGAGCACCCCCACTGTGGCCAAGTCAGGGCAAGGGGGTCTTCAGCCGCTGTATGGAATTTTTTTTCTGAAAGTCCTTCAGAGAAAAACATTATAATCTGTAGCTTCTGCCATACAAAGTTGAGCAGAGGCCAGGGCAAAGGCAACCTGAGCACCACTAGTATGCAGAACCACATAGCAGCCAAGCAGCCCAGTAGGTGGGCCGAACACCAGGGTACCAAAATTGTGTCTGCGGGTCAAACCACTGCCATATCGCCTGTGTCCTTCACAATCTGCTGTCCAGGAAGCAGGCATTCATACATCCTGCCCAAAAGGTGCAATTGCACAGACACAGCAAACATCAACCACATCCTCTTCCTTTCCCAGGGAAGCGTCCAGTTGTCTGTACCTGAGATCTTGGAAAGGAAGCGTAAATACCCAGTCAAGCACCCACAGGCACAAAACCTAAACTCGCTTATTGCCAAATTGCTTGCCATGGAGATGTTGCCGTTTAGGCTTGAGAGAACACAGTGTTTCCATGATCTCTTGGCTGCGGCTGCCCCACGATACAGTGTTCCCACTGTTGAAGGTGCACCGTATTACTGCCTATGTCCGCCTTTCCTCTACCGCTTTTGCTTGTCTTACAGTGTTGCAAAAATGCTTTAATTTGCCAAATCACCGACTCATGTGCGACCCACTGACGCGGTGGAACTCAACATTCTATATGCTGGTGAGGATTACTGAGCAGCAGTGGGCAGTAGCTGAATACCAGCTCCAACATACCCATCATACTGAGTCAGCCACCACACATAACAACTGTTCAGTGGGTATGGATCGTTGACATTTGTGAGGTTCTTGAAAACTTTGAGTACTGCATCAAGCTAGTGAGCGGTGATCAGGCTATTATCAGATTAACCATCCTGCTGCTGTGTCTGTCTGCGTGATACACATTTTATCCAACAACCTTTACTGGTTGGCCTCCTTTCTGGACCCACGGTACAAGGAGAAATTTCCTTCTCTCCTTTTGGAGTCACCAATGGAATCCTTCAAGAGGGTCGTTGTAGATCACTTAATGAAAACATCACCCTCAGGCAGGTGACAGAGTTACCGGCTTTTTTCAACACCAAGGGAGAGACACCAACACCAGGTCCAACAGAGGTGGGGGGAAAATGCGCGCATCTGGGCTATTTTCAATAAACCGGGACACCAGCAAGAGCTAACTGTGCCTGTAACAATGTCAAAGAGGGAAGTTGCACAACATGGTTAAGGGGTACTTAAGTGACCATATCTGTGTCATTTCTGATGCTTCAGTTCCCTTGGAGGTGCTGGACTGTGTGACGACATGGACTCTCATGGGTTAAAGTTTCTTAACATTCAGCCAGACTATTGTTCTTATGTGTGCTAAGTCATGTTTGCTTAGCTATTGCTCTCCAGACTTTTCCAGTAATCATTGTATTGTAGTTGTGTATTGCTAATGTGATTACCTTAGTAGCCATTGTCTAGTCGGTGACTTGCCGACTCCATGTAGATATACTGAGTCTTTCTATGCACATCATTTAAATGAACATTATCCATGCAGCTTGAAATTCATCCAATGGGAGAAGCAATCTTGTCCAACCAATCGATGAGGACGCAGTATCCTAAGGGAAGGTTATGGCTATAAAAGGGACTTCTTTAAGCCACCAGGGTTGATGAAGGTTGATGGATGCTGATGGATCCAGTCTAAGCTCTTTGGAGCTGACTAGAGGATCAGGATATCTTATGGCTTCAATCTAGGGACTCTGGTCCTGGTTGGAGACCATATCCACAGCCTAGGGATTTCGACTCCGGCTGCCAGAATTTTAACATCAAACCAGGACTACCTAAGGAGGACACTCAGGTTGGGACAGTTCAGTCACCTGTTACAGACTTTGCAGACCTCAGACAGCTTGGAACCTGTGAAGCATGGACATTCTAAATCCCTGGTGAGCCAGCGGAAGGTTGAGACTCTGTTGCCTGTTACATTTGTGTGTTTTGCTGGTTATGTGTTATGTGCCGTTAATTGTTTGGGGATCCAATAAAGTCTAATTATTGTGGTTCCCTCACCCTGTGTTGTCTGAGTAGTGTTACGCCCACGGTTAAGGAGGCCGGCGTTCAGTTGGGATGAGCCCTGAGCCACGCTGTCTTTCTAAAGGCGGCGGGTTTTAGTGGACAAGAGCACCCACTGAGCCGTGTGTTTCCACAATTGGTGGCAGCAGTGGGATACTACTCAGCCTGGTTTACCCAGGGGAGCTGCAGTGGACTGGTGTTTTCGGACACCGTCCAGGGCTCAACAACCAGGGAGGCACATAAGCATACCCAGCAGGCCATAGGGGAGGCATTCAGGTTTCGGACGCTGCCATGTCCAACCCCACCAGCTCAGCCATGGGACAAGGACCAGAGAGGAGTTACGACCGCAGCAGTAAATGGATGCTACAGGATCTGACACTCGGTCAGACTTGATCCGGAAATTAGTCTGTTGGGATGCCCAGAATGATGCAGAGGATGATGAGGACACTGCCGTTGTGGTATCAGAGGAGGTAAACCCTGTATCTCATCATAGATCCAGTGACAGTCTGGAAACAAACCAAACCCAAGCAGCCCGAGTCAAGGAATTGTTTACTGCATTGGGGCCTGAAGCTTCAAGGGAAGAGAGGGCTGGTGTTCTGCAATTTGTGTTTGGATTTCCAATTCCCTCACCATCAGCACCTACCTCCAGGATAGACCACCACCAAGGAAGTCATCTTCGCTACAGGGATGTGCCAGTGTTTAATGATTCCAGTACTGAGATAGATGAACACTTGCAAAACTTTGAGATGCTAATGCGTATGCACCAGGTGCCCACAGATGAGTGGTCCAAATACCTGTGGACAAGCTTGCCGGTCCGGGCCCAGGAGGCTGTCCGATCACTTGGGCCTCAGGACTGCTTGGACTACGGAATTATTAAGGACACTTTGTTGGCCCTTTTTACCATAACACCCGAGAGACATCGCACTAAGTTCTGGACTATGTCTCGCCAGGGTGTCTCATACGTCGAATTTGGCAGTC
Organism: Anomaloglossus baeobatrachus; assembly: GCF_048569485.1. Lineage (NCBI taxonomy): Eukaryota > Metazoa > Chordata > Amphibia > Anura > Aromobatidae > Anomaloglossus > Anomaloglossus baeobatrachus. The sequence continues at coordinate 349,130,193 of NC_134353.1, forward strand.
AACTCCGACGACACTGTAATCGCTGGCTCGATGGTCGGGCTGCCCACTCCGCTGCTGCCCTCCGGGATGTGATAGTGCTTGAACAGCTGCTGGAGCAGATGGACCCAGAAATCCGAGAATGGGTAGCTGACAGGAAGCCCGACACCCCAGAGCAAGCAGCGCGATTGGCTGACGAATTTACAGCCAACCGACCCAGCTGGAGGCCCAATAGGCCCACCGATCTGAGGAGGTCCCTCAACCATGGATCAAAGCGACCCCCAGACTCACGTGCTGGACTAACTCATTACCCCACAGAAGCCCCAACAAGACAAAGGCTTACCAACAGGGTGGGTGACTTGTCTAACCCACAGCGCTGTTATACGTGTGGGTGCCTTGGACACATGGCCAAAAAGTGTCTACAAAACCGGGGCCCCATGCCTGGAACCCGTCTACCAGTCAGCATATGCCGAGATGAACCAACGAGACCTGAGGAATGCTACTCCTGAGAAACACCAATAGCTGAGGAAGTGGTTTATCCAGTCAACACCCTACGGCAGGCCGGACACCGTACACCAGCTAACCTCCATCCCCACATCCAGACGGTCAAGGTCGGTGATATACAGGCTCAGGGACTTCGAGACTCGGGATCTTCCATCACCCTGGTCAGCCCAGATATTGTTCCCACAGAACATCATTTACCTGGCCACCAAGTGACCATCACCCTTGCTGGGGGCCAGCGCTCGAACATCCCTCTGGCACGAGTGCAGTTGGACTGGGGAACTGACCAAAGAGAGGTTGAAGTGGGGCTCATGGACGGCCTCCCCACCCCTGTAATTTTGGGAAATGACCTAGGACAAGGACTATCCAGCCAGTTTGTCACCGCCATCACCCGCAGCCAAGCCAAACACCATCCTGGTGCAGGTCTTTCTTCCAGCCCATCAGAAGGAGAACCCAACTCCTCAATCTTCAGCCTCCTCATCAGAGCCAACAAATGTGAGTACATCAGACCCAACTGTGGCCATTGATTGGGGGGAGATAGATTGTAAGGAGTTCAGGGAAGCTCAACTGTCAGACCCCACCATAGACCTTTCCGTAGTGCGGCCGCCCAACCTGGGGGAGGAAATCAGGGGGAGGTATATAGATGGGAAAAAGGCCTCTTATATCGGGAGAAGCCCGCATCCTGCCCAGAAAAACCCTGGACCCGTGTACATCAGCTTGTGGTACCCCAGCAATACTGACCCCAACTATTGCGTTTAGCTCATGATGTTCCTGCGGCTGGGCACATGGGGACCAAAAAGACTCGGGCCCGCCTTCTGCGTAGTTTTTTCTGGCCAAAGGTCACTCAAGAAGTGCAAAAATACAGAGCCTCTTGCCCAGTGTGTCAGCGTATGGGGGGAGCCCCATGCCGTGCACCACTTCAACCCATGCCCTTGATAGGAGAACCGTTCCAGAGAGTTGCCATTGATATAGTATGCCCCTTAGCCATCCCCAGCCGCAGGGGAAAAAGATTCATCCTCACCCTGGTAGACTTTGCCACCCGTTACCCAGAAGCCGTTGCCTTAACCTCCATAGATGAAAAGCACGTGGCTCAAGCTCTACTGGACATCTTTAGCCGGGTAGGGTTTCCACAGGAAGTATTGACTGACCAGGGGGCACAGTTCCAAAGTGAACTGATTCACACCCTGGGGGAAAAACATGGAGTCCGCCCCATGCGTACAACCCCCTACCATCCTGAAACAAATGGATTGTGTGAGCGCTTCAACAAAACGCTCCAACAGCTCATTAGCCAATATGTAGAGTCCGAGGGGGGGACTGGGAGAAAAACTTGCAGCAGCTCCTTTTTGCTTACCGGGAGGTGCCGCAGGACTCCACTGGGTTCTCTCCCTTTGAATTGCTGTACGGCCGAAAAGTACGAGGGCCCCTAGAGCTGGTACGAGAGAGTTGGGAGGGCACCTTCCCCACAGAAGAGGTTCCCATACTGGACTATGTTCAAAAGTTTAGGGAAAGGATGAGGCACCTCATGGCGTTAGCCCATGGGAATTTAGAAGTGGCTCAGGAAAGGCAAAAACGATGTTACGACCGCACTGCCCGGCCCCGAGAATTTGCCTGTGGACAGAAGGTCCTAGTACTAGTACCGGTGCGGAAAAACAAGCTGCAAGCCATGTGGGCGGGTCCATTCACCATTACCAAGAAATGTGGCAATACTGACTACACTGTGGCCCTGGATCGAGCAGGTGTTCGTGAGCGTACCTACCACATCAACAGGCTAAAAGCTTATGAGGAACGAGAAGTCACCAATTTAGCAGTTTGCTGTCCAGAGTTAGATGATCCAGAGTTGGACCAGATCCCAGACCTATTAGTGGACTCCAAAAGGGAAATGGGGGTAAAAGATGTATCACTAGGGGAGCAGCTTTGTCCATCACAGAAGCGACAGATATCAGACATACTCGGAACATATGAAACCCTGTTCACCAGTCAGCCTGGTAGAACCCCCCTGCTCCAGCATCATGCCAATACAGGGGCAGCCACCCCACTAAGACAACCCGCCTACCGGATGACCCCTCCTGTGTTGACAATGATGAAGGCCGAGGTGGATGACATGTTAAATATGGGAGTCATAGTCCCCTCCCATAGCCCATGGGCTGCCAGTGTGGTGTTGGTGCCAAAAAAGGACAAGAGTACTCGTTTCTGTGTGGACTATAGACGGCTCAATGAGGTCACGATTACAGATGCTTTCCCCATGCCCCGGGTGGATGAACTACTAGATAGGTTAGGAGGGTCTCGGTTTATATCTACCCTCGATTTGAGCAAGGGATACTGGCAGATCCCACTCACAAAAGACGCTCAAGAGAAATCAGCCTTCATAACCCCTTTTGGCCTATTTGAGTTTATCAGCATGCCTTTTGGGATGAAAAATGCCCCAGCCACCTTCCAGAGGATGGTAGACCATTTACTAGAGGGATGTCAGGGGTATGCCCAGGCCTATTTGGATGACATCGCTATCTTCAGCGACACTTGGGAAGAGCATCTTCATCATGTGTCCCAGGTGCTGCAGAGGGTAGCCAAAGCCCAGCTCACCATCCGACCTGACAAATGCCAAATGGGGATGGCCGAAGTGCTATACCTGGGACATCGGGTGGGAAGTGGGTGCATTCGTCCCGAACCTGCAAAAGTAGAAGCCATTACCCAGTGGCCACGCCCGGTCAATCAAAAAACAGGTCCGCGCGTTTCTAGGAACTGCAAACTATTATCGAAAGTTTATCCCCAATTACAGTACCATAGCAAAACTGCTCACTGACCTCACCACCAAAAGATATGCCCGTAACCTTATCTGGACCCCAGAATGTGAAACTGCGTTCTTCCAATTGAAAGACCGACTGGCCCAGGGCCCAGTCTTGACTGCTCCTGACTTCCGTCGCAGGTTCATCGTCCAAACAGACGCATCAGACACAGGACTAGGAGCTGTACTTAGCCAAGTGGGGGACAACGGTGAGGAACATCCGATAACGTACCTCTCCCGGAAACTGTTGGACCGAGAGAGGGCTTACGCCACCAAAGAAAGAGTGCCTGGCCATAGTCTGGGCTCTGAAAAAATTGCAGCCCTACCTCTATGGCAATGAGTTCACAGTCCTCACTGACCACAATCCATTGAGTTGGCTAAATTGCACTGCCGGGGACAACGGACGCTTGCTCAGGTGGAGTCTGGCATTACAATCTTACAATTTTTCCATCTCCCATAAACAAGGCAAGAACCATGGAAATGCAGATGGGCTTTCCCGTCAAGAGGAGAAGGATGATCGGAAGCCTATCATGTCTGGCTAATATTAAGAAGGGGGAGGAATGTGACGACATGGACTCTCATGGGTTAAAGTTTCTTAACATTCAGCCAGACTATTGTTCTTATGTATGCTAAGTCATGTTTGCTTAGCTATTGCTCTCCAGACTTTTCCAGTAATCATTGTATTGTAGTTGTGTATTGCTAATGTGATTACCTTAGTAGCCATTGTCTAGTCGGTGACTTGCCGACTCCATGTAGATATACTGAATCTTTCTATGCACATCATTTAAATGAACATTATCCATGCAGCTTGAAATTCATCCAATGGGAGAAGCAATCTTGTCCCACCAATCGATGAGGACGCATTATCCTAAGGGAAGGTTATGGCTATAAAAGGGACTTCTTTCAGCCACCAGGGTTGATGAAGGTTGATGGATGCTGATGGATCCAGTCTAAGCTCTTTGGAGCTGACTAGAGGATCAGGATATCTTATGGCTTCAATCTAGGGACTCCGGTCCCGGTTGGAGACCATATCCACATCCTAGGGATTTCGACTCCGGCTGCCAGGATTTTAACATCAAACCAGGACTACCTAAGGAGGACACTCAGGTTGGGACAGTTCAGTCACCTGTTACAGACTTTGCAGACCTCAGACAGCTTGGAACCTGTGAAGCATGGACATTCTAAATCCCTGGTGAGCCAGCGGAAGGGTGAGACTCTGTTGCCTGTTACATTTGTGTGTTTTGCTGGTTATGTGTTATGTGCCGTTAATTGTTTGGGGATCCAATAAAGTCTAATTATTGTGGTTCCCTCACCCTGTGTTGTCTGAGTAGTGTTACGCCCACGGTTAAGGAGGCCGGCGTTCAGTTGGGATGAGCCCTGAGCCACGCTGTCTTTCTAAAGGCGGCGGGTTTTAGTGGACGAGAGCACCCACTGAGCCCTGTGTTTCCACAGACTGTACAGCCGCTAGTGTGATGTTAGAGCATGTTTTAAGTTCTGCATGGGAAATCATCACTGATAGTCGTTCACGTCTCTCCAAAGAAAATGCAGATAGACTTAAGCGGGCTTTACACGCTACGATATCGTTAATGAATTATCGTCGGGGTCACGGTGTTTGTGACGCACATCCAGCGTCATTAACGAGATCGCAGCGTGTAACACTTAAGAGCGATCCTAAACGATCGCAAAAGAGGGCAAAATCGTTTGCCGTGGAGAGGTCGTCCTGAAACAAAAAAAGTTTACCTCTCATTAGCGATGTTGTTCGTCGTTCCTGCGACAGCACACATCGCTATCTGTGACACCGCAGGAGCGAGGAACATCTCCTTACCTGCCTGCACCGGCTATGCGGAAGGAAGGAGGTGGGCGGGATGCTACGTCCCGCTCATCTCCGCCCCTCCGCTTCTATTGGCCGCCTGTTGTGTGACGTCGCTGTGACCTTGCACGACCCGCCCCCTTAGAAAGGAGGCGGATCGCTGGACAGAGCGACGTCGCAGGGCAGGTAAGTCCGTGTGACGGGGGTAAGCGACGTTGTGCATGATGGGCAGCAATTTGCCCGTGTCGCACAATTGACGGGGGCGGGTATGATCGCTTGCGATCTCGCTAGCGAGATCGCAGCATGTAAAGCCCTCTTTAATCTCATTAAATTCAACAAGGACTGGATTTCTCCACAGTTTGCAATCCCCCCTGATGAAAGCAAGCCAAACTAAATTCCCCCAAATTATTCATTTTGGCAACTGCTGTTAACGTCCACCCCTTGCCATATAAAGCTGTTTCTTTCCTGCGTCATCCTTGACTCAGGCCAGAGGATTAATTTTTGTAAACACTATGCACATTGTGCAGTAGACAAACAAGGACAGTACTCCTACTCCAGCGTTATTATTATTTGTCATTGGAGGCCCTTGTCATGTGTCATATATATATCTCCCTCCTGGGCACATTCTGGTTTATATGTTCTATTTTGGTTTCTGACCCCTTCCTGGTATATATGTCCTCCTTATGGTATGTATATCCCTTCCTGGTCCCCACCAGGCATATTTGTCTGCCACAAATAAACAACAAACATTTTACTCACCCTCCCTGGCTCCCATGATGCAGGGCATCCTCTCTGAGCCATGATGCATTTCCACTGGATGTGCGCCCTCCAACTCACACTTAGCTGAAGCAAGGCAGGGCTGGGGTTGGCGTGCCCCCACCACCCACTGCCTCCTGTCTTCAGCTCACCAAGCGCTTACCTGTATCCACCAGTAATGCAGTTGTGTAATGAGGTCACAGAGTAATGACTTTATCGCACTGCTACACGCTGGGCCACGGGATGACGCCCTGGCACCCCTGCTCTGCTTAACTGACCTTGCCTCCAGTCCAGTCAAGCACATGGTTAATTTGCATTTGCCGCCCCTTTGCATGCAAATTAGCCATATATAGTGCTGAACTGACACAGCCGACCCCCTCTGCTACTGCTGTGACTGGGGCCTGGTGAAGAGGAGGGCCCAGCCAAGCCCAATATTTAAAAAAGCTAAATAATTACACCGGGCCCCATGCACCAGTCATGGTTGTAATGCCCTGATGGTGGCCCTGCCTGCATGTTGTCTGCTGCTTTCCCACTGGGCTCTGCTGGAACTCTGAATAACAAATCAAATTGCTGCAGCTTAGTTCACTAAAACCTCCACCCATCACCCTAGTTTTCTAGCTACTAGCTTAGTGAAGGGAATAATTCTGTGTGTGTGTGTGTGTGTGTGTGTGTGTGTGTGTGTGTGTGTGTGTGTGTGTGTGTGTGTGTGTGTGTGTGTGTGTGTGTGTGTGTGTGTGTGTGTGTGTGTGTGTGTGTGTGTGTGTGTGTGTGTGGGTGTGTGTGCTGCATATCACATACAATACGGTGCAAAACTTCCAACATTCACAGCATATATATACATGAAACATATTTCACGTTATACAGCTGGTAACCCTCAGAGACAGCCACTCTGTGGGGTACCACGCGTACAACTAGTAGTAACTGCTCTCTTGTACTGCAGATCATTTCGTACTCAAATGAATAGGAATGCGTTTTGATAGTCTATGTTTCCTGTGATTAGGGAAGATGTTATCATCAGTTATGCGGCTGATTCTTACAACCTATATTCACCATCTGGAAAAAAAATCATAACCCATAAGGACAATGTATACAGGTTCAGATTTTTCACATACATTGCTATTATTGACACAGACAACTGTACTTGGTCTTGCAAATGTTATTCACTACTTATGTGCAAAATGAATGCCATACAGATTATTTACAGATGAAATGTCATCCATTTTTTGGGAATGAAAATAGGGTGGTTTTTTTTAAACATTCATGTGAACTCAGCCTTAGGCCTCTTTCACACATACGTGCCTCCGGTACGTGTTTGGCAGTTTTCTCACGTACCGGAGACATGTACACACACGTACACCTAGGTTTTCCTATGGTTTTGGACACACGTAAGTATTTGCACACGCAACGTGTGTCTGTTCCATACTTACGTGTGTCCGTGTGTTTCTCACGCCGACATGTCCGTTTTCTCTCCGGCATCACGGGTGTCACACGGAATGCAAACGTGTCACACATAACACACACGGACCACTCGGATGTGTTCCGTTTGACACGCACCAGAGAGAAGACGTGTCTGTGAGAAAAAAAACAAAACTTTACTCACCTTCTCCTGCCCTCCTGTCTCTGCCGCTGCTGTCACTTGCTGCCGACCACCGCTCATCATGCTCATTGAATATTCACTTCACTGCGACCGGAAGCAGCAGCAGGGAGTCTGCAGGATCGGAGACCGAAGATCAGTACCACGGACAGTGACGCTAGGGACATGTGAGCATAAAGTTCCCGTTCTCCGTGTGTTATCACGGATAACACACGGAGAACACACGTAGCCCATATACACGGGTCACGGAGGGCAAAACGCACCTCTGATACGTCCATGAAAAACATGCGTGATTTTCACGGATGTGTGAAAGAGGCCTTACACAGTATTGTAAATATCAGTAGGTACAGCTTTCACAGGAGGCATCGTCTTTGGTTGAGCAGAGTTGGATTCTTTCCTTCTTCCAGAGATCTGCACTACATTGTAATGACAGTTTTCTTGGGAAGCTGTGAGCACATGTCCAACAATAAACGTTATATTAGCTGAAAGTTTTCCTTGTTTAGTCCCATTTTCCATGGTGACTGAGAGGAAAGTGTTTTCTTTACATGTTTCTGCAGCTGAGTTGAGATCTTAACAACACAGTTCTGTTTTTGTTATTATATATATCTTTGGGAGGATTATTTTTCATGTGTAATATGTGTAACATAACATATCTGGCATATTTCTCTCCAGCCCTCCTTTTACTGGGCCAGACCAGATGATGATCTACAATTTAATTCTCCAAGGTATTGAGAAAGTCGAATTTCATAGAAAAATAGCTAGACGGCCTGAAGAACTGATCCGACGCCTGTGCAGGTAACGTGGATTTTATCTTACATTAAATGGGTAATCAACAGAATTCTAGGTAAATATTAGGATGCACCGTGTTACCTCGGAAATTAGCCAGGGTCTTATATTATATTTGCTCTGAAAGATGCGCTAGGCTAGGGCTTATTTTCAGGGAAAGTTTTATTTTATTTTTTTTAGATGACCAGCAATCCACATTTATTTTTTAACAAAATGATCAACATTTCTTCAAATTTAACATGTCATCACATTTAGGAACATCAACATAACTCTCCAAACCCTGTAACTGTCTATCTATCTGTCTGTCTATCTATCTATCTATCCATCTATTATCTATCCATCCATCTATTATCTATCTATCCATCTATTATCTATCTATCCATCTATTATCTATCTATCTATCATCTATCTATCTAGCCACGCACATACATACTAGCCTGTTGCCTCTTCATTTTTAGATTTCTGCAATTAGGAGACCTTTTGGTGACAACCTAGTCACATGATGTGATGTCACAAAGGTCCTGAAGCAGTGTTATCATCAGAATATAAACACTGGGGCCCCTAGGAGAATGGGGGCCCTATGAGATTGCCCAGCTTGCGCTCCGATCCCTCCAATGCCAATACTGCATACCAGCCTGTCTCCTGTTCAGTTCTTTTAAGGCCGCTTTACACGCGGCGATTTATTGTGCGATCGCATATGCAATCGCACCCGTCCCCATCGTTTGTGCGTTACGGGCAATTTGTTGCCCGTGGCGCACAAAGTTGGTAACCCCCCATCACACGTACTTGCCTCCCGAATAACCTCGCTGTGGGCGGCGAACATCCTCTTCCTGAAGGGGGAGGGACGTTCGGCGTCACAGCGACGTCACACAGCAGCCGCCCAATAGAAGCGGAGGAGTGGAGATGAGCGGGACATAACATTCCGCCCACCTCCTTCCTTCTGCATTGCCGGCGGCCGCAGGTAAGCTGCAGTTCATCGTTCCTGGGGTGTCACATGGAGCGATGTGTGCTGCCTCGGGAACAATGAACAACCGGCGCACAGAAGGATGATCGATTTTTTGAAAATGAGCAACGTGTCAACGAGCAACGATAAGGTGAGTATTTTTGCTCGTTCACAGTCGCTCGTAGCTGTCACACGCTACGATATGTCAAACGATGCCGGATGTGCGTCATTAACGACGTGACCCCGACGACATATCATGAGATATATCATAGCGTGTAACGGGGCCTTAAGACTCCTGCAATTAAGAGACCATTGGTCACCTGACTGAAGTCATCAAAGGTCCATAAACAATCTTAACCTCGGAATACAACAGCTGGGATCCCTAAAAGAGTGTGTCCTGAGAAATTGTGCAGTTTTACTTCCCCTATTGATGGTCCTGACCAGTGTAGGACTGGCTACCGGAGGAACCTCCAGTAATACAAGGCCTGGCCACGGTTGCCTGCACTGAACTTTGAAGCTCTCACCTGAGATCCGGAGTGCAGCCTGGACTGAACTGATTTTTGTAAAACTGAACTGCAAGCGCCGACTGATTCCCCAGCGATTGCTGTTCAGTTCATGGCAGCTGTGGACAGGCCAGGCTGAACTCTGAAGCTGTCACCTGAGCTCCGGAGTTCAGTCCGGCCTGTCCGCAGCTGTGACATGAACTGAACTGCAATCGCCGGGGAATCATTCGGCGCTCACGGTTCAGTCCTGCAAACCCCAAGCTCAGTCCAGGCTGCACTCCGGAGCTCAGCTGAGAGCTCCAGAGTTCAGTGCAGGACTGGTGTTACTGGAGGTTCCTTTGGTAGCCAGTCCGATTCTGGTCCTGACTATAACTAGGGCTTATTTTTGGAGTACAGCTTATATTTCAAGCATACTACAAAAATCCTGTAAAATCATGCTAAGGGAAACATGGTAGTTGTTGGTAAAAATGTAATCATTTTACGAATATCCCAGACATGATTTTATACAATATACCAGTTGTAGTCTATGCTATGGGCCTGATACAATATTGCATTTATGCTTGTTTTTTGCCAACATTTTGGCGTTTTATGCCTTTTTTTATGCCATATTTATCTTACAACTTGCGCCTTTTATGAACTTACTTTTCAATGTGTTTGTCTGTTTTTTAGTTCACGAAAGTAGATGGAGTATAGGGTTTCAAAATGTTTTCCCCTGACTCATCAGTTGTAATTTTTCTAAAAAGTCACACAATTTGGCACTAAAATGTACTCCGGTCCCTCCCCTTTAAATTATTATACAATTTTCAGTCATTTTAATGGAACATGTGAGTAAAAAAACAAAATTAAAGAGCATTTCTTATTTTTCTACAAATTCGTGAACCGCGTGTGCCACATTTGAATTTGGTGCAAAGAAAGTCAGCGAAGGACAAAATCCCAAAAAATAAAAATGACTTTATTAAATTATTTAATTATTTAGAATTTATATTCTAAAATTAAAAATATCTGAAAAAGTGTACCTTCAATGACCAACTCCGAAACATTAAATTACATTACTCTGTATCTACGGAGACTTTTCAATGACCCTGTTTGCAGTCAAAGTCAGGCCTGTACTTACAACATATTTCATTGAAATCACCATAAAGACTTCTCAAGTGCAAATAATAACACCAAAAGGTTACAGAGTGCGACATTTGGAAACAGAATCTAAAAGGAAAACTATACTAGATGTATCGCAGAGAGGTTTACAAAACGGGCCGGCTGCTATGTGTTAACTTGAAAGTCTACAATGTGGACGTGTTTGGCAGCCACATAGTCACCGACCACAAATATTTAGTAAGCAACTGCAGCTGCTTGATGAAATAGACAGGAGGGACAAACGTAGTATGTTATCTATGTAGACCAGAGAGAACGCCAATGTGTCTCTACCATGGAAAGTCATCCAGAGCTAGAAGGCAATTTGTACAATTATTTGTACAATTATATGCAAATAATTGCCCTCTAAGATGCCAAGGCCTATAATTAAAACCATATAATGGTGGATAATTTCCATGACATCTTATACAGGAAGAGCGACACTGCAGCCAAAAAAAATCGCTGAATGGCTGCCATGTAATAATACAGTTCCCATGTAGGAGCGACTTTAGGGGAAATGTCGGGTCAGAAGCAATTACAGCGGATCACTAGGGGTTAGACAAGTCAGACCTGGGGTGATCAGTTCATTGCCACAACTCCACCTTCTTTGTCCTCTTTTTCCTGATACATGTGGCAGAGTTTTTATGTTATTTTTATAATGTTTTTTACTTATTTATTTTTGCCAAAATTGGTGGAAAAATAAATGTAATACTTGTCTGTTTTTCACTATTATTTATAACCTTAAAAGACCACTGAAATACATTTTAAAATGTGTTCCCCTTTTTGTAGCAATTATTTTTATATATCGGACATGTTTTGTTTTCATTGCGGTTAGAGCTAGTAACAGTGATTTGGATTGGCAGCAGCTTTTTATTATTTTTTCCTGGGTATTTTTGTTGTTTTTTTTTCATTTATTTATTTATTTATTACTTATTTTGTTTAGTGTGCCCCCCATATGGTCATAAAAGAATTTTAGGGGGCATTTCAGCATTTAAGTACTTTTTTTTTACCTGATTTCCCCAGTAAGTCAGATTGGTATTATTGGATTGGTATATTAGTCCTAGTGACAGTGGAAATTCAACCTCCTCGGTGCACGGCAAACTTGACTGGGTCTTTTAGAACGCAGCAGCTCCTGCTCCTTTCCTACACCCAAAGTTCACATGACCACTGGGTCTGGAGGAGGAAGCTTCATTAGCGATAAGTATTACTCTTAGGCTGGAATCACACGAACATATGAAAAAAACGGTCCTATTCTCGTACAGGGGAGTCGGATGATTGTTATCCGTGTGGTAGTCCCTGTGTACTATGAGTGCTATGCGAGTGGCTGATTTTTTTCTCACTTGCCGTCCATGTGCTGTCAATGTGCTGTCAGTGTGCTGTCCGTGTACAATCCGTTTTTTTCTCAGCAACAATTAGTCATTTACAGGACCATTTATAGTGATCTGTGCTACATGACAGAAATGTATCCATAAAAACGGACGTCACTAGTATGATCTTTGTGGCGTCTGTTTTTTTCTCGCACCCATTGACTTGTATTGGCGAGTCTCACAATTTCGGCAACAAATCGCAGCATGTTGTGACTTTTCTATCATTCAGAATACAAATGAGGAAAAAGCTGACCAACTGCTCTGCCTCATTGACTAACATTGGTCCGAGTGCAATGAGAGATTTTCCTACATTGCATTCGCGCGAGTCATATGCTCGTGTGACCATACCCTTACGGTTTGTTTAGTGGTGGGCAGGTTTCAGCCTTCCATACCTTGGCCATGTCACTGAGAATGGAACACCTAGTACTTTGGGGCTGTCCAGGGAGACTGCAGTTCTGGAATATGACAGCACTGGAGGATAATGGTTTCCTGGTCACTTCATGCCTGATTCTTCTCAAATCTCTGGCAGGTAATTTGTGGCTTTTTTTCTCAACACAATTTTTGCAACTGTGGCTACAACTTGAAACAACACTTTTGATGGTTCTATGATCATGAAGGACGGTAAATCAATCACAATTTGCCTGCAGGCAACTAAACCCCTAAACTAAAGACTAAACAATACTTTTATTAAACTACAAAAATAGATTGAAGGGACACACTTTAAAAACCCTCATTGCAGAGATAAGTGCTGAGATTCTGTTTGGAGAGACTTAGGGTACCTTCACACTTAGCGATGCAGCAGCGATCCGACCAGTGATCTGACCTGGTCAGGATCGCTGCTGCATCGCTACATGGTCGCTGGTGAGCTGTCAAACAGGCAGATCTCTCCAGCGACCAGTGAACAGCCCCCAGCCAGCAGTGACGTGCAAGCGACGCTGCGCTTGCACGGAGCCGCCGTCTGGAAGCTGCAGAGACTGGTAACTAAGGTAAACATCGGGTATGGTTACCCGATGTTTACATTAGTTACCAGCGCACACCGCTTAGCTGTGTGTGCAGGGAGCCGCGCACACTGAGCGCTGGCTCCTTGCTCTCCTAGCTACAGTACACATCGGGTTAATTAACCCGATGTGTAATGCAGCTACATGTGCAGAGAGCAGGGAGCCGCGCACACTGCTTAGCGCTGGCTCCTTGCTCTCCTAGCTGCTGTACACATCGGGTTAATTAACCCGATGTGTACAGCAGCTACATGTGCAGAGAGCCGGAGCCGGCAGCACTGGCAGCGTGAGAGCTGCAGAGGCTGGTAACTAAGGTAAATATCGGGTAACCACCTTGGTTACCCGATGTTTATCTTGGTTACAAGCTTACCTCAGCTGTCAGACGCCGGCTCCTGCTCCCTGCTCGCTTCATTTGTCGCTCTCTCGCTGTCACACACAGCGATCTGTGTGTCACAGTGGGAGAGCGCCTTTGAAGAAAACGAACCAGGGCTGTGTGTAACGAGCAGCGATCTCGCAGCAGGGGCCAGATCGCTGCTCATTGTCACACACAGCGAGATCGCTAATGAGGTCACTGCTGCGTCACAAAAAGCGTGACTCAGCAGCGATCTCGGCAGCGAGCTCGCTGTGTGTGAAGCACCCCTTAGGCAAAATTAACCCATTTTCTTACTTATTCATATTAAAGCCGCTTTTAGGCAGATTATAGGTTCACTATGTAATCTCTATTCTTATATCTCCAAGTAGTCATACAAGAAGCCATTAAATGATCAACAGTAGCCTCTCCTAGGGGTTACCCCTACGCTCACTTTTGAACAAGTTTCTTCAGTCCATGAAGGAAGATACGGACACCTGGTCATGGGGGCTGCGTACTCTTTTGCTACAAAAAGTCTGTGTGTGCGGATCACTTCGAGCAGGGTCTGTGACACTCACTATTCTCTTCAGGGTGGTGTCCATCACCCCACAGCCGGTCCCCGTTGTAGACTCAGTAGTTAATCATTTGACACTGGAGTTCTTTTGGCAAACATAACTTGAAGAGTTTATTTTCCTTCTCACTGATATGACAGACATGGCCACACTCTTTCGATTCTGCTGCTGTTTTCTCTGAGGTATTCCCTCTTGGTCTATCCCCGCTATCTTCGATCTCTCATCTGCAAACTGCCGGTTCTGTGCCTCCGTTCCCCCACTCTAGTATTACTGCTGTCCACTTCTCTACCCCAACAGCTCTCTAGTCGCTCGATTCTCTAAGCTTGCCAAGGTAAGTCGTATGCTCCAGACCTTATGAGGATATCTCCTGGTTCACTGAGCAGCCCTTATTTCATGCCATGTCTTTAGTCTCTGAACCATTGTGCAGAACTGACTTCTCTTCATGCCCGTCTGTCTAACCAACCCACTGGCCATCTGTTACTCCTTCCCTCTTGACTCTAAGCTTCCTCCATACCAGGAAGTGTCTTGCGCTGCTACATCAATTTAAACCTATGTCTTGATCTAAGGCCCTGTGCACATGCTGCTTTTTTGCTGCATTTTTGCTGCTTTTTTTGTGCAGTTTTGGGTGAACTTTGTGGTCCTAAACTGCATGTATGACCTTCCCCAGCAAAGTTTATGAGAAATCCAAAAGGCTGTGCGCACGTTACTTCTTTTTTGCCTGCAGTTTTCGTTGCAGAACAAAGAAGCAGCACGCTACTTCTTTTCTGCGTTTTCCCCTGTGCTTTTCCATTGACAATGTTAAAAAAACGCAGGGGCAAAAATGCAGGCAAAAACGCACCAAAACGCAGCAACAATGCATGCATTTTTTTATGCATTTTTTCTGTCACAGATCATAGAATCATAGAATATTAGAATTGGAATGGACCTCCTGGGTCATCTAGTCCAACCCCCTGCTCAAAGTAGGATTCACTAAATCATCCCAGACAGATGTCCGTCCAACCTCTTTTTAAAGATTTCCATTGAAGGAGAACTCATAACCTCTCATTGCAGCCTGTTCCACTCATTGATCACCCTCACTGTCAAAAAGTTTTTTGTAATATCTAATCTGTGTCTCCTCCCCATCAGTTTCATCCCATTGCTTCTAGTCTTTCCTTGTAAAAATGAGAATAAAACTGATCCCTCTACAGTGTGACATCCTTTAAGATATTTGTAGACAGCTATTAAGTCTCCTCTCAGTCTTCTCTTTTGCAATCTAAACAATCCTAAATCCTGTAACCGTTCTTCATAGGACATGGTTTGCAGTCCAGTCACCATTCTGGTCACTTTTCTCTGAACTTTCTCCAGTCTGTTGATGTCTTTTTTTAAAATGTGGTGCCCAGAACTGGACACAGTATTCCAGATGAGGCCTGACCAAAGAGGAGTAAAGGGGGATAATGACTTCACGTGATCTAGACTGTATGCTTCTGTTAATACATCCTAGAATGGTGTTTGCCTTTTTTGCTGATGCGTCACACTGTTGACTCATGTTCAGTCTGTGATCTATTAGTATACCTAAGTTTTTCTGCCAGAGGGTGCGTTTTTCGCTGGAGAAACAAAACTGCAGTGTGCACACATAGCCTAACAATTATCTGACTAATACATTACATTATACATTAAACATTACATAGCTATATACATTGTTTTATCATGCCTTGACACTAGGTGCAGCCGGGCACAATGCGGTCTCAGCTCTGTTACATCAGAAAACGCACTTCTCAAACAACAGTACATCCATAGCACAATATATAACATTAAATGACATATATACACTGCACGTAATATAAAACTTTGACTTTGTTACCCAGGGAAATAGCATAACACAATGAGGGGGCGGGTGAACGCGATCTCCTCCTACAATCAAATGTCTTAGTAACTTCCAGAGTGGTCCATCCCTCTGTAAGACTTGTAACAATTTTTGACATTTCAGAGTCAGTTACACCTTGATAAAGGATGTTGTATCCTTAGGCCACATTCTCCTCATTACACAAATACACATTACTGGATCTGCTTCATCCAGTAAGCATTCCAGATTATGCAGCTTGTAGTTGGAAAATCTTCATCAAAATGATGATATGGTGGAAATACTTGCCCAATAATTGTGCACACAGTGTATATACACCATGTTTGTTTAGGGCTGTCTATACAACGATTGGTAAGACAGAGACAATAGTAAACCTTCTCTGCCTGCTCTATGGAGAGTCAGCTATGTCTGACAATTGACTGCCCACTACCACAGCTGCAAGATTGTGTGCAGCTTTTTTCATGGGACCTTGCAGCTGCAAGATTATTTGTAGCTGTTTTAAATTTAACCTATCATGTAAAAAAATCAATATTAACTTGAAAATATTGGACTAATCTGCAGCTTAATAGCATTCTAAAACTCTGCAGCCACAGCACTGAAATTCGGCTGCTGGGAGGAAATGAAGTTTATTCCTCTTGGCAGCCTTCGGCTTTCAGTCATGGAGGCACGGAATCAGTCTCCACACAGTATAGCATGAGCCGCAACTGTAACCAGCAGTGACTGACAGTGTTCCCCATCACAGTACCATACTTGCCAACAGTGTCTATTTTGCAGATATATATTCCTGCAAACTTCACCACAAAAGGGGCAAAATTTAACAAAAAGAAACTAGCTTAAATCTGTTATTTTGTGGGCCTTCCCATGTGGGTGAGGCTTAAATGTCTTGAATTTTTGATGGTAAAGTATACAGAATTCACATTTCTACTTGTGATAATCTGATAAGAACATCAAAATAATCTTTTTTTTCTCCCATGATCACCCATGTGGGATATATGTTCATTTTTTTCCTGTAATATTTTGCAGACAAAATCCCGCAGAAAGACTTGGAAACATGAAGAATGGAATAGCTGACATTAAAAAACACAGGTTTTACTTTGAGAATTTTTGCTTTCTATAATTGTGATTGCTTTATTGTTAACCTAAAATCATGTCACTGAAATGATCTAAATACAACGCTGAATTAATTTGTTACAGTTCAGTAGGACTCTGCTTGCTGTTATTGCATAGGACTCTTCATGTTTCTTTTTAGCAGTCATGTCACAAAATCCTTTACCAATCTGTTCATCCCATGACAAGCAAAAATCGGGTCATACTAAATGACAGCAAGCAGATGTTACAAACCATGAGGAATGGGCAAAAGAAGGATATGAGAACATGCTCAAACTTTCCATTATAGAATGAATACCATATTTATCCAATTGTGTAAACCAATTCTCCTGTGGGTCTAAAAGAGGCATAAAGGTGACATGATAGTATATGAATGGATTTACTAGCACTTAGGGGTACTTTGCACACTACGACGTCGCAAGCCGATGGTAGCGATGCAGAGGGCGATAGTCCCCGCCCCCGTCGCAGCAGCGATATCTTGTGATAGCTGCCGTAGCGAACATTATCGCTACGGCAGCTTCACATGCACATACCTGCCCTGCGACGTTGCTCTGGCTGGCGAACCACCTCCTTCCTAAGGGGGCGGGTTGTGCGGCGTCACAGTGAAGTCACACGGCAGGCGGCCAATAGAAGCAGAGGGGCGGAGATGAGCGGGACGTAAACATCCCGCCCACCTCCGTCCTTCTGCATAGCCGGCGTGAGCTGCGGTGACGCAGGTACGCTGATGTTCCTCACTCCTGCGGCTTCTCACACAGCGATGTGTGCTGCCGCAGGGGAATGAGGAACAACATCGTACCGTCGCTGCAGCGAAATTATGCAAATGTCGGACACTACACCGATGATACGATTACGACACTTTTGCACTCGTTAATCATATCAAAAAGGATTCACATACTCCGATGTCGACAGCGACGCCGGATGTGCGTCACTTTCGATTTTACCCCACCGACATCGCACCTGCGATATCATAGTGTGCAAAGTACCCCTTAGAAGTGGTGTTTCCATGCTACTGGCCAAAAGACTAAGGACAAGTCAGTCAGAAACATGTCTGCTGACCAGGTGCCCGACGGGGCTTTTTCTGTGCATTGAATGCTGTGATTTTATTTTATATTTTCAAATAAATACAAGCTTTTAGAAGGTTGGTGCTGGAGGATTTGTTTTTGTACATGTTAAAACATTATGCTTTGGGGGTGTTTCTCTGATAAGGGCACAGGACTACTTCACCGCATCAATGGGACAATGGATGGAGCCATGTACCATAAAATCCTGAGTGACAACCTCCTTCCCTCCACCAGGACATTAAAAATAAGTCGTGGCTGGGTCTTGCAGCACGAGAATGACCCAAAGCATACAGCCAAGGCAACAAAGGAGTGGCTCAAAAAGAAGGTCATGGAGTGGCCTAGCCAGTCTCCAGACCTTAATCCATAGAAAACTTATGGAGGAAGCTGAAGCTCTGAGTTGCCAAGCGACAGCCTCAAAATCTTAATGATTTAGAGATGATCTGCAAAGAGGAGTGGACCAAAGTTTCTCCTGACGTGTGCGTAACCTCATCATCAACTACAAAAAATGTCTGACTGCTGTGCTTGCCAACAAGGGTTCTGCCACCAAGTATTAAGTCTTGTTTGCCAGACGGATCAAATACTTATTTCTCTCTGCAAAATGCAACTAAAATTTTTAAAAATATAAATCTGAAAATTGTGAAGTGCATTTGTGTTCAGCCCTCCTGAGTCCTTACTTTGTAGCAATTACAGCTATAAGGCCATGTGCCACGTTGCGTTCAGTAACTTGCAGAAATGACCGCATCCTCTGGCAGAATTTGTCATTGTCAAATTTGGTTTTGACCACATAAACACAGGAAATACGCATGTGTTTTTCTTGCGTTTTTGCCGCGTTTTGACTGCGTTTAACATGCATTTTCAGTGCTTAAATTGAGATGCGTTTTCAAAACAAAGACACTACTAAATAAAGCTTGAACATTCAACAGTAGGAAAAAATGGGAAAAAAAATAAAAAAATCATGCTTTAAATCATACACTATAATGTTAATTTTCAGGGAAAGATTATTGATATTTCATATTTATTTAAAAATTAAATTGAAATTATTGTTTGACTCTTTTTTTTTTAAGTCGGGCTGGATGTGAGGGCAAAAGGAAACCTCTTGACCTCACTATAATGCCAAAAATGCATGCTTTGATTTTGACAAAAAAGCATGCGTTTTGCATCAAAAATGCATATAAAACGCTAGGATTTTGTTTTTGTATGCGTTTTGATAATTCTCATTGACATCAATGTTATCAAAACGCTGCCAAAACGCTCAAAACAATTGACATGTTTTTTCAAAAGCAGAGATTTTGACAAATTTTTGTCACAAAAAACGCAGCGTTTCAGGATGCATAGTGCGCACACAATATGCCTATTTCCCATAGACTTTGCTTGGAAAACAAAACGCATGGCATTAAAACGCTGCAGTTCAAAAATGCTGTGTAAACACATGAAAAAACGTAACGTGCACACATGGCTGTCTTTGGGGGTATTTCTGCACCAGCTTTGCACATCTAGAGGATGAAATTTTTGCCCATTCTTCCTTGCAAAATATCTCTAGCTCAATGAGATTGGATGGCAAATGTTTATGAACAGCAACTTCCAAGTCGTCACAGATGCGCAATAGGATTTAGGTCTGGACTGTGACTGGAGCATTCAGACACATAAATATATCTTGATCTAAACCATTCCATTGTAGCCCTGGGCAGTATAATTAGGGTCATTGTCCTACTGGATTGTGAACCTACTCCTCATTCTCAAGTCTTTTGCAACCTCTAACAGGTTTTCCCCCAGTATTGCCACGTATTTAGCTCTATTTTCCCATCAACTCTGTACACCTTTTGCTGTCCTTGCTGATGGGGAAAAAAATCCCCACAGTATGAAGCTCCCACCACTATGTTTGACGGTGGGGATGGTGTTTTCAGAGTGATGTGCAGTGCTAGTTTTCCACCACACATTTTGCATTTAGCCCCAAAAGTCCTACTTTATCCTAATCTGACCAGACACCTCTTTCCAAATGTCATGTAGTGGAAGTTTAATCACAAAGCAGCAGAAGAAGTCCAGTGCTGGTCCTGCTCACTTCTGGTTGTTCCGACTCATTTTTCTCACCTAGAGATGAAAATGGGAGCAAGGTTTATAGCAATTTGCCATTGTTGTGACTTTACAACAAAATATTCACTTAACCTAATGATAATTCCTCCTCCTTTTTTTTTTTAAAGGAAGTAAAAATACACTATGAGTTATATTACAAAATAAATATTGTCCCCTGTATTTATCACATCATGTGAATTATCTACTTCATAAGACATTGCAAGATGCGGGAAATTAAAGCCTATAGACAATTAGACAGCAGTAAACACTCTTCGCTATTGGGGCCTTAACGGTTGTCATTTTGGCTTGGGTACTTTTTTACACTAGTATTTATTCTTCTGCTCCCTCATTACTGCAGGAGAATGTCTCCACAATTTCTTAAAAAACTTGGATCTATTTCCAGACCTGGGAAACTGAAAATATGCATTGTACATTTACTGTGAGGCGAATCCTAGGAGTCAGAAAAAGAAAGTGTTTCTTCCCATAAGTCTGCTTCTCTTTTTCATACATGACAATATCTTGTTGGCTTTGGCAGCTTTTCCGAATCCCTTGATAGAGCAAAAACATCCTGCTATGAGCTTACATAATATTGTGTCATCAGCAAATTCCCAGACACTGCCTGGATGCCTTTACCCAAGTCATTAGTAAGCAAATTAATAGGAAGCGGACGCAGGACAGTCTAGTTTTCAATATTAAGGCTATAAAAGTGCGTAAAACATTTTACCAAACACTTTCTAGGATACTGTGTGTTTTAGGTCGTATAAAAAATGTTGCCACTGGTTGCTATTAATCCCATGTCTAATATAAGGGGGTATTCCCAATTCTGACATGTATGACATATCCACCTCTAAAGCCTGCTTTACACGCTACAATATATCTTACAATGTGTCGGCGGGGTCACGTCGTAAGTGACGCACATCCGGCATCGTAAGGTACATTGCAGTGTGTGACAGGTACGTGCGATTGCGATTGAACGTTAAAACGTTCATTGCATACACATCGTACCTTTCTCTAGAATTGCACGTCAGATTGTTCATCGTACCCGGGGTAGCACACATTGCAGTGTATGACACCCCGGGAACGATGAACAGATCTCACCTGCCTCCTGCGGCTCCCGGCCCACAATGCGAAAGGAAGGAGGTGGGCGGGATGTTTATGTCCCACTTAGCTCCGCCCCTCCAGTTCTATTGGCCGGCTGCCACGTGACGTCGCTGTGACGCCGAACGTCCCTCCCACTCCAGGAAGTGGACGTTCGCCGCCCACATCGAGGTCATATGGACAGGTAAGTACGTGTGACGGGGGTTAATCGTTTGTGCGGCACGGTCAACAAATTGAACGTGCTCCACATACGATGGGGGCGTTGCAAATCGAATACAAGATCGTATGCGAAATTGCAGCGTGTAAAGCAGGCTTAAGGCACCTACAGAATCATTATTTATGAATCAGGTGCCAAAAATTAATTAGGTATTAAAGGCAATCTGTTACCAGATTGTGCCTGTGAGATCAACATAATATAGCGATACCTAGCAGCCATGTTAAAGGCAATCTATCATCAAGGTTATCAACATAATATAGCCTTAACTAGCAGTCATGTTAAAGGGAATCTTTTAGCAGGTTAGCAGTTTTTTCTACACCTGAGAGCAACATGATATTTGAGTAGAGACCCTGATTCCATTGATGGGCTACTTACTCTAGTTTTGATAAATTCAGAGTTTTAGCAGCAGGAGATTATCATTAGTGTAGAGGACTAATAAACTCGGTGCCATGTAGTCCTCCTGATTCATGATCTTCATATAACCCTGCTTCCAATACTGATTGGCTACTTAATACATACGCACAGTATACACATAAAACTATCAGTGGTGTGTGTGGTAATATAGGGAGCTCAGCATTCAGAGAACTGCTAGATAGAACAGCGGTTTTATCAAAACTGCAGCAAGAAGCCCAGTAAGTGACACATCACTAGATACATCATGCTGCTTTCAGATGTAACAAAAACCTGGTGACAGAGTCTCTTTAACATGGCTGGTAGTAATGGCTGTGATATATTTCCAATACTCTATAGTTGCTGCTCAGGAGCACAATTATGTTTTCATTGTTTTTGCATGGGTGTATGATTTAACGAATATTTGATTTTGGTTTTAGGTGGTTTAGTGGTTTTAACTGGGAAGGATTACGTTTAAGAAACCTTCCATCACCTTTAAAACCAGAGGTATGTTTTAATTATTAACAGTTATACCTTAATGAGATATTATTCTAAAAATGTCAAGTTTATTAGCCTGTATACAGTTGTCAGTGTAGTATTTACTAGATTTGTTATCACTTCATGCATTTAGAAAAAGTCTCCTCTTAAAGGGAATCTGTCAACAGGATTTTGCAATGTAAGCTGAGGACAGCATGCTGCAAGGGTTAAAAAGGTAAAAACATCTGTGTTTCTCTTATCTGTATGAGCTATTGTTTACTCATACTAAAGGGGGGTTTATTGCTCTGTGATTAACATTGGTGTGACTCTTCTGCAGTGCAGACCAGTCATCTGTGTCCAGGCATGGAGAGATATTGTTTACTCACAGTAAAGGGTTTATTGCTTTGTGATTAACCCCTTCATGACCGGATGATTTTGCGCTTTCCGTTTTTTTTTCACCATTCTTCTTCCGAGAGACGTAACTTTTTTATTTTTCAGTCAATCTGGTCATGTGAGGGCTTGTTTTTTGCGGAACGAGTTGTGCTTTTAAATGAAACCATGGGTTTTACCATGTAGTTTACTGGAAAATGGCAAAATATTCCAAATCGGAAAAATTAAAAAAAAAAGTGTGCTTGCACTATGGTTTTTGAGTTTTTACATTCACTGTGTTCACTATATGGTAAAACTGATGTGTGGGTGTGATGCCTGAGGTCGGTGCGAATTCGTAAACACAAACATGAATAGGTTTACTTTTATCTAAGGGGATAAAAAAATTAGAACTTTGTCCGAAAAAAATAGTGTACGTTTTGCGCCATTTTCTGCAACCTGTAGCGTTCTCATTTTTCGGGAACTATAGCTCAGTGACAGCTTATTTTTTGCGTCTTGGGCTGACGTTTACAACGGTACCATTTTTGCGCCGATCCTGCATTTTGATCGCCTGTTATTGCATTTTACGCAAAATATGCAGTGACCAAAAAAAACGTAATTTTGATGTTTGGATTTTTTTGCCGCTACGCCGTTTACCAATCAGATTAATTGATTTTATACTTTGATAGATCGGGCATTTTTGAACACGGTGATGCCAAATGTGTGTATATATATTTTTGTACCCTTTAATTTTCAACGGGGTGAAAGGGGGGTGATTTTAACTTTTAGGTTTTTTATTTTTTTTTAACATTTTTCAAAACTTTTTTTTAAACTTTTTTTATTTTACTAGTACCCCTAGGGGCTTTAAGGATCAGCAGTCTGATCACTCATTCATTTCTCCCGATTAGAGCAGCACCGCTCAGACCGGGAGAAATGATCATCTTTTGTAAGCTGCAGTACTCGTTTGCTTCTTACAGGACCTTACTCATATGAGCTACAGGTGCTTTCACATGATCCTGTGTTACCATGACAACCACTGGATCCATGTGATCATGTCACGTGACTTCCAGTATCAGGCGGTGAATAAACTTCTACCGCCATCACTGTTAATATGGCGTTGTCACATGTTGACAGCGCCATTTAAGGAGTTAACAGTTACGGGCGGATAGCGAGTCCACTCGTACCTGCTAGGCACACATGTCACCTGTACAAATCAGCTGACATACGCGGGGATCCCCGCCTGAAGCCTGCAGCAGCAGGTGGGGATTAACACTGTGACCACAGGGATGTAATATTAAAGCCCGCATTCGTTAAGGGGTTAATTTTGATGTGACTCCTCTGCACCAGTCAGACTCGCCCACTGCTGTGATTGACATCTCACAGTCCATACATAACCTCTATTGAGAGCCTGTTGTGGAAGGAGACAGCTCCCAGCTCTGCTATACTCAATTCTGAGATAAAGTCAGAATGGCTGCACACAGTGATCTAAGATAAACATGGTTACTTTCATAATCTCTTTGCCTACAACATGCTGCTCTCAGATGAAGAAGCAAAAACTTGGTGACAGATTCCCTTTAATACTTTTGTGGATAGGCTTTACAGGTAGTAAAAAAAAAGTGGGTGGATAATTTCTACAGGATAAGACTTTGTTGATACCTATAATCATAGAGCTCCATAGCTCTGTGTAGGTGCCTAGATATCTAATGGTAGAATTATTTTAATCAAGACTATTTGTAAAGTTGTCTTTTTTAATATAAGATGCGTTGAAGCACTGTTCCTTGAGAAAAAAGTGTGCATTTTTTCTCTCCTCGAAAAGAAAGAAAATTGACGAGGACATAACTACCCTATAAGTCTGTCCAACTGTTCTTTTAAAGCCTCTCTTTCCCCAGATTCTACAAGCCAAGCCAAATTAATGTAATAGATCTCTTAGAACTGATGAAGCTGGTATACTTACATTGAAAATCCATCTTAAAACGGCTGCGTTATCCATTTTAAACATTTTACAGTCTAATAGTAAAACTCCTAAACTCATAAAATGATCATTTTAATATCAGGATCATATAGCCAATCGGCATGGATTTGTAAAGTAAGTACCTCAGCTTCTTCAAGTTTAATAATGTATCTTGAAATATTGAAAGTTCCATGCAACGTGACTAAGAATATTGAAAAACCTTAAACCCACCCATAGACAATTGTTTTGGTGTACTTACCCCTTGCCTGCTTTGTGCTGATGAGAGGCAAGTACACAAAGACAGTTGTATATTAATGACTTCCTGGTGAGACCAATATAATAGAACTCCCAGAAATAAACATTATACCTTAATCCTTTAGCAATGTTTCTGTAGTGTAGTGTGCATGTGGTCAAATAGTTACCGATTGCCATCTTCTCTTATTCCCAACACCGTGTCTGTCCTCTTCTGCACCACGTGCCTATAGTTCATACTATCTGGATATAACTTTTTTAGTGTAAGTCTATGAAAGCCTCAATGTGAATTTTCTGGGCTTACATTGGGAAAGCAACTACTGGTCCACACAGAAGATGCTGTGCCAGCCATCTGAGCTGCATTAGGTTATATCATTCAGAAGAGGATCGAAACGTTGCTTCACTCTGGGCTGGGACATACAGCTGTAGGCAGGCATTCGAGACTGGATGTCCTGACCCAGCCTGAGCACGGGAATAGAGATATGCAGAGAGAAAGGCTAGGAGAACCGTCTGGCTAGTGGGCAGGGAGCAACGGAGGACTTGGACAGGTAAGAAGTGAGGTAGAGTTTTCCTTTTTAATTATATTATAAAACCCGTAAGAGTGTTGGACACAGACTTATAGGATAGCTTTTCTTAATAGGTGGCACTAGAGAGACAATTTTCCTCCTTCTGGAATTTGCATATAGACTTTAGACTTTTTTTGGGAAATCAAAATTTATAACCAGAATTTTTTATATTCTATTTTAACCCTCAAGCTTGATGGACCAATGGATCACAGCTATTTTGACAACTATCCTCCGGATGATGAAATACCACCTGATGAAATGTCTGGATGGGATCAGGATTTCTGAAGAGGCATTGGTTGTCAAATGTCATGGTTTCATTTAAGTATTGTTTTTGTTGTCCACGATTTTATATGGGCCTCTTTGACAAGGTTGGACCTAGACGGATTAGGATGTGTGCAGTGATAGCTTCGCATGTATCATAAATTATGGTCCAGATAGTAATTATATCAACATTTATGAAAAGGAGGAAAGAGGCCAAGTATTAAAATCTAGTGGTGCGCTGAAGGTAAGGAGCGGCAGTGAAATATTGCTCCTCACCTGTCGTCCAGCAGAGGGCTCCCTTGTCACTAACCAAGAAAACTGGATGTCAAAATCTAATTTTTATGCTGGCTAATCATATTTACACAGTATCTACATGGTTAAAACAGCACAATAATAAGAAGTCTTTTTTTGTGTCTTGTGAAACATCTATAAAAAAAGGGTTTATTACTAGCAAAATAATAAAAACAAAAACAACAAATCAATTCAGCCAATAATATATAAGTATAGCGGAGAATAGTAGTAAACTTTATAGCAATCGTTTGACCATGTAATACCTCAAGAATATGAACCTACAATAGACTGTCAGTATTGACTTGTTTGTGCATTTCGGTTACGACACTTGTGTGGCTGAATCAGTGTCAGTCTGAATTGGTACGTATATCTGCTTTTTACACCAGTTGAGATGTTGTCTAAAGGCCCCCATGCACATTAGATGACTGGTGGAGAAACGATGCTTTGGATGATTGTTCAGATGACATCCGTTTCAGCCGACACTCCTTCAAGAAAGTCACAAGGAGACATCCCTACAGGTGGCTTATCTCTGGGAGAACAAAGCGATTGACAGTCCATGGCCGATCAACATCTCCCCCAACCATCAGTTGGCTGATGCCCCCATACACATTAGAATGTCAGCCGAATCTGTCGATATCGGTGGGTTCAGATGGCATTAGTGTAATGTGTATGGGTTGGCTTTAGACACAAACTTAAACATTTGAACCAGCATTAGGAAACTAAATTGACTCATGATGCCAAATGGCAATGGAAAGTTTGCCTTCAGTTGTCTTAGCTTTTTGTATACCTGTAGAATGTGGTAGTAACGGAAGTGACTCAGCATTTGTAAAAGCTTTATTACAATACAATGCATTTCCTAATAAATTATTCTACAAAAGTTTATAGTTGTCATTAATATTAGGCTTCATTTACAACGTGGCGATGTACAGAATAACACAATACATACAGAAATGCAAAACATAAGAGAGAGATCCTGACCAATTGAGTATATGGTCATAAGCTAGCAGTCTCTTACTTCTGGCTCTCCAGCACTTGGCACACTACCACTATGCCCTGACGGCCCAGGAATCTGAATACATGGGGTTCTTTGCCTTCCTCTAGATCAACATGTTAGGTTAGGTCATGGGTTGAACTCAATGGACTTACGTCTACCTTCAACCTTAAACACTATGAAACTATGTGGTGATGGTTAAAAAAAATAAATAAATTACGTAATCAAATGTAAGCCAATGGCTATTTGTTATTTTGTATTAGTAGCAACAATAGATTGTAAGCTGTAGGGGAGCACTCCTTGCATCCTCCTGGTTCATTATCATTGTATATTTAGTTAATAACGTATGTGTACTCAGTAACCGGGGGTAGCCATGACACCAGTTTTCTTTAAACAGCTGGGTCTACATATGTGACAAAGGGGCTGAATAAGACCGCTAAAGCTGCACCCCTGTTGACAGTGACGTAGACCACAGATACAAGAAATTTCAGATAATTGTTTATCCATCTCTGACCCAAATCTCTCCTTGCTTGTAAAGAAAGTGATTGAGGCAATATATGTTCCTTACTGGACTGCGGGATTCAATACAATTTCTTAAAATATAGGATGTAGAAATTAAAGAGATGAATACAGATTCTAAAGTGGAGAGGAGAAGATTGGGAAATAACTTCATCCTGGATAAGGGTTTTAAAATGATTTCAAAAGTCTGTGCTAAATTTATAGTTTTTTTGATATGTAGACTTTAAAGGGTCTTATAAAATACCACTTTCCTACAAGGGGAAAAGTGGTCTTCAAGAGAATCTGTTACCAGATGGAAACTAACCAGTTCTTACCCTCATTGTTTACCTGTGGTTTAGAGAACCTGCCACCAGGGAGAAATTAAGTAGTTCTTACTCTCAGTTTATACCTGTCTTTAAGAGAACCTGCCACCAGATGAAAACTAACCAGTTCTTAAGGGCGCTTTACACACTAGCAATCGCACCCGCCCTCGTCGTTCATGCGTCATGGGCAAATCGCTGCCCGTGACGGACAATATCAGTACTGCGCGTCACACGCACATACCTTACTAACGACATCGCTGTGGCTGGCGAACAACCTCTTTTCTATAGGGGAGGTTCGTGCGGCGTAACAGTGACGTAATACAGCGGCCCACCAATGGAAGCGGAGGGGCAGAGAGCAGCTGCATTATCGACACTCCCACCTCGTTGCCGGAGGACGCAGGAACGCTGTTGTTCGTCATTCCTGGGGTGTCACACGTAGTGATGTGTGCTTCCTCAGGAACGACGAACAACCTGCGTCCCAGAAGTTCAACGACATTTGGAAAATGAACGACGTGTCAACGATCAACGATATTTGAGGTAAGTGAGATCGGATGTGCATCACGAATTCCGTGACCCCAGCAATATCTTGTTAGCGATGTCGTTGCGTGTAAAGCTGCCTTTACTCTCATTTTATACCTGCTGCTCCACTGAGGACTCAATTTTTTTAAATATTTCATTTATCAAAACTGTTTAAATCTCACAATTGTTCACATAAGATTGTGCATAACAAAAAACATGGTTGTGCCAATTAAGCAACCAAACAAGAATATGTATGCCCAATAATTTTTTTTTTGATTATCAACCAGTGTCAAAAAATAATATAATTATACGAGCAAAAGAGGGAGGATGCACAGCCGCAATAGTAGTGACAATAGATATAAGAGAGAACAATTGTCAAGCAATGGCAACAGACAAGGGAGGAAAGGCGCTTGACAAAATATGGCACTCACTCAATGAATAAAAATTACAAAGTTTTACTAGTGCATAATTAAAACCATATAGCAATACATAAAAATTGACACCACCATGCTTGGTGTGCTTCACCTCTATGTTTATATGGTTGTTTTGTAGACCTTATCCTACCTTGAATTTTCTGATAGTATTGAGATATTCCCCTATATTTTCTTGTGCTCTATTAGGAGTCTTCTCTGCTATTTGGTTTTGGCATGATTTATACTATTATATATTTAAGGAACTTAGGTGCAAAAGAGGCCATTAGTTTATATGGTGGTGTAAATTTTTATGTATTGCTGTATGGTTTTAATTATGCACTAATAAAACTTTGTAATTTTTATTCATTGAGTGAGTGCCATATTATGTCAAGCGCTAAAATAATATAATTAAACAATATATTCAAAAACAGTACTTGGTTTAATAGCCTGTGCTACATAACAAGACATGGGACAACATAGTATAGAAAGTCTAATAATCGTAGCAAAGATTTATATATTAATTTATAATAGGATACTGCCTGGATACTTACTCGAATGACCGTGCTCTGCATTTCCTGCTCGCCCCAACACACGTTTCGACCTTCTTCATCACATGCTCCCTGACGAAGAAGGGCGAAACGTGCATTGAGGCGAGGGTGACATGCAGAGCACGGTCATTCCAGTAAAGCAGAAATTTTGATTTTGTTAACTGGCCATTTTGGTACATTTAAACCTACTGATACAATGAACAGGCACTATAATATCCAGGCAGTATCCTACATATAAATAAATACATAAATCTTTTCTCCGGTAACTAGACTTTGCATACTAAGTTGTCCCCTGTCTTGTTATGTAGAACAGGCTATTAGCCAAATACTGTTTTTGAATATATTATTTCATCATATTATTATTTGACAGCATGTGTGATTCCAACCAATTACAGACACTGTCACACAGGGTGGGAGGCGGGGTCTGACTGCATCCAATCACAGGTGCTGAAATTTCCAGTGGACGGGGGAAGCAATGATTATGTATGAGGGTTAATGAGCGGACACAGAAATAGTGTTACAGCTGCACGAGATACTCAGTAAGTATAACAGTCTTGCTGTAATCCCCTTAGCTCTTTCTACCACCATGTTTGGGTCCCCAGAGACCTATATGGGATTGACATTCGGGCAGATGTTCACGTTCAAGTCAGGTCCCGAACCAAATTTTTTTTTTTTTTTTAAATCTGGTTAGACCCGTCGATTCCAAATATCTGTAGGTTCGCCCATCTATACACATCACCTACTTGCAGCTGTTACTGTGACAGAATGTGCACAGTCTCCAGGGCTGGAACATAAAAACTCCATATACCTTGTAGTGGTCATTATTGGGTACTGCAAGTCAGTGTCTATACAAGTGAACTGTTTGCTGTTACAACTTTCTACACTCTGTACTTCAGATTGCAGCAAGAGTTAGGGGTACTTCACACACAGCGAGATCGCTACTGAGATCGCTGCTGAGTCACGTTTTTTGTGACCTCATCAGCGATCTCGCTGTGTGTGACACTGAGCAGCGATCTGGCCCCTGCTGTGAGATCGCTGCTCGTTACACACAGCCCTGGTTCGTTTTTTTATTGTTGCTCTCCCGCTGATAAGCACACATCGCTGTGTGTGACAGCGAGAGAGCAACAATCCTGAATGTGCAGGGAGCAGGAGCCGGCGTCTGACAGCCTGCGGTAAGCTGTAACCAAGGTAAACATCGGGTAACCAAGGTGGTTACCCGATATTTACCTTCGTTACCAGCCTCCGCAGCTCTCACGCTGCCAGTGCCGGCTCCTGCCCCCTGCACACGCTAAGCGGTGTGCGCTGGTAACTAAGG
Organism: Anomaloglossus baeobatrachus; assembly: GCF_048569485.1. NCBI lineage: Eukaryota > Metazoa > Chordata > Amphibia > Anura > Aromobatidae > Anomaloglossus > Anomaloglossus baeobatrachus. Next base: position 349,160,812 of record NC_134353.1, read on the forward strand.
TAAACATCGGGTAACCATACCCGATGTTTACCTTAGTTACCAGTGTCCGCAGCTTCCAGACGCCGGCTCCGTGCAAGCGCAGCGTCGCTTGCACGCCGCTGCTGGCTGGGGGCTGGTCACTGGTCGCTGGTGAGATCTGCCTGTTTGACAGCTCACCAGCGACCATGTAGCGATGCAGCAGCGATCCTGACCAGGTCAAATCGCTGGTGGGATCGCTGCTGCGTCGCTAAAGTGTGACGGTACCATTAAAAACAGCTGATCAGTAGGTGATCAATCTAGAAGCCATGGACAATCCCTTTTATTGTACACTCATTATATATTACTTCTCATATACACATATGCTAGATATAACCATTTAATGTAAAAAACACTTTAGAAGCTTTGGAGCGTTTCCCACATAAAACTTCCTAAAGTATGGTAGGATGCAATAAATGCAGAATGGCTCTTATATTGGAATTCTTCATCCTTATTACTGATGAGCAAGCACTACCATGCTCATTTGCTTGGTACTCGTAATGAGCAGTCAGACACTCGGATGGGCTTGACTCATTTACCTATTATAATGGAAGTCAATGGGCAACTCTAGCATTTTTCTGAAAAATGGCTGAGTTTTCTATTGACTTCCTTTATACTTGGTACAAGAGTCAAGCCTGTCTGATCATCCGATCATAGTTAACATAAAAAGTAGTAACCCACCACAGAAGCTACACCGTGTGGTATAAGCCTATGGGTGATGTATGCTGGCCATAGTATGTTGCTGCATTCCATTGCAGGTATATGTATATGTCCAGCTGTCTCTAAAATTGTGCACAGGGCTTGAGAACTATGTAATCCAGAAATAGTATGAAAAGTAGTGGTAAGAAGCCATGTAAAACGTAACATTGCCTGGCCTTACGCAAAAGAAAATGTGGCAATTCTGGAATGTCTGCAAAATGAGTAAATTATTTTATTTATTATTACACTTTCTCATTAAATTATTTTATTTTTCAGTTCTTTATGAAACACAATGATGTGTATTGATGATAATAATAATAATATTAATTGAAAAGTCTCTAAAAATAATAACCCTTTAACCTTTTTCATCTTTAAAAGTAAGTGAAAATTGTCTAAGATAATTTCCACTTACTTTTAAAGATGAAAAAGGTTAAAGGGTTATTCTCATCTCCAAGATCCTATCCCAATATATAGTAGGTGTAAAATAATAATAATAATAATAATAATAATAATACCAAATACGTCCAATTAAAAATGTATTATATTCTCATGATTAGCTATGTCTCTTACCTCATGTGCAGGGCATTGCAGCTTAGGTATCCATGGTTATGACCACTCATATAGTGACAATTAGTTAGGTAGCTGCTTGTGGTCGTATTCATGGATACCTAAGCTACTACAATGCCCTACACATGAGGTAAGAGACATGGCTATATCAGGAGAACTATACTACATTACTAATTGGAGGGATTTGCAATTATTATTATTATTATGACACCTACTACATATTGGGATAGGATCTTGGAGATGGGAATAATCCTTTAGGTTTTGGTAGTACTTCTTTATCAGTTGAATGACTTTCAGTATATCCTTACTAAAACATAGACTGGGACTGAGGTTGCATCTCAATTGCTGTCATTATAACCAAGAAAATAAAATAAATATGGAATATGCTTTATCACTGGATATCAACCTGTGAAAAAAAAGTTCTAGGGCCCAATTCACCATTGAATCTACTCTTTTTCTTTAGTCTAATTATTGGTGTTTTTACCCTGTTTTTGTGCCAAATTCTTCTTCTAATTTTTCTTTTTATTAAACCGTTTTTATTGAAAAGAAACAAAATAGACATAGATATCTGGGATAGAATAAAAAAAAAAGAGACAAAGGAAAATACAGTATGTCAATAATAAGACAACCCAAAAAGAGAATAAACGGTAACTTTTGTAAATCAACAAAACTGGGAGCGCCTCCCATAACACCCCCCCCTCCCTTGGGTATGCACAGAGAAAAAAGGAATCTTATGAAAATCCTTACATTACACAAGCCTAACAGGTATTCTGCCTTCTTTTAATTTGTGCCTTTTTTTCCCCAAGTCTACTTTATGCATTTTCCTCTTTTTATTCATGTTCACCAACATGGTGTGGTTGCTTTCCGGGTGTTTGCAGACGATTCATTATTTCTAACATTTTGAAAAATTGCTACATTTTTGTACAACTGTACTGTAGTTCCCCTTGGAGTAAGTTTTTGCATGCCAGATATTTTTGCAACATTTCAGTTGGTCTTTAGACCTTTTTCTGTAAAAAACTGAAAAAAGAAAAGGACAGGAGAGCATTTTCTTATTTTGCACATTTTGTAGATATTGTAGCGAAAATGTCAAGGAATACTACAAGACAATAAAAAAGTCACTTAAAAACACTTGCAAATCATGAATTATTTTCCTCTATAAGTTCTTTTTCTTTTCCCCTTTAACTTTTAAAGCTATGTTCATACCATGATTACTACAGTAAAATACATTAGTGAGAAGAAGTACTGTATACCTTTTTGTTATAACAAAAGTCAATTGTGTACAGTTACATATGTTTACGAACATATAGAAAGAAGAAAAATGACTTAAAGGGAACCTGTCACCACTTTTTTTGGCCTATAAGCTCTTTTATACAGCATTCTAACATGCTGTATATAAGAGCCCAGGCCGGGGATATAACATAAAAAACACTTTATAATATCTAACGGTTTCTCTGCAGTAGATGAGGGCCTTATGGGCGTCTCCGTTCTCCGGTGCCAGCGCCGCCTCTTTTGGCCATCTTTGTTCTCTTTCTTCTCTAGCCAAGGTGGATATTGGGTCCGACGTCATATACACTCGCCGGCTTTCAGGTCCCGAGCAGGCGCACTTTGATCTGCCCTCAGCAGGGCAGATCAAAGTATTGTAGTGCGCCTGTGCAAGACCGGCGAGTGTCTATGATGTAGCCGTGTCATGCACACACACTGGCCGAAAGAGGTGGCGCTGGAACCGGACAACGGAGACACCCATAAGGCCCACAGTGCGACCGTTAGGTAAGTATTATAAAGTGTTTTTTATGTTATACCCCTGGCCTGGGCTCTTATATACAGCGGCATGTTAGAATGCTATATATAAGAGCCCGGTGGTGGTGGCCGCAGCTTATAGGCCAAAAAAGTGGTGATAGGTTTCCTTTAAAGAGGTTTTTTGAGCTTATAAAATAATAGAAAAGGACCAACATGTTTAAATTTCCAATTCCATCCTAGATCAGAAATAGTTATCAATTTGATTAAGTTGCATTGCTTTGTGCTGCACCTTTATTTTAAGGCTGTAGTAGGTGGAAATATCATGTAAATTCTTATGTTTCTCAAGGTATGAGTTAGCCCTGTATGTATTCACTGTCTTTACAAACAACTCAGATCTGTTACTGAGGGACCTCTCTGATGCTCAGCTTTTCACCGAACATCAGCATGATCCCTGCAGAGACAAAAAGAAAAGGAGGTAACTACGAAGCAAAGAGGCATGTGATTTATGATGTCTAGTAATACAGAGAAGGACTAGATATCCCACAAGCAGGAGATAAATATCAGAAAAATACAATTAACCCCTCTGACTATAGTAAAAAATGTGGTGTGACATTAGTCTTAAAATTATACGGTAGGCCAAATAAAAGGGAATCTGGAAGGCGGAGTTATCTTTCAGGCAGGATCCGCCCCATAGCCTGGAAGAGTTCATTTATATAAAGTGCTAAAAAATATTTCAACAAGGCATCTGATATGAGATATAACGGCTTTTTTCAGCATTCTATAACCTTTATACCCATATTAATAGTTTAAAAAGGTCAAAGTGGTGACAGATTCCCTTTAAATGACATATTGGCACCAGTATGGGCAAATAATCTGACATTTGCTGTACGTTTTTAAAGTGTACATACAATACTGCTTAGCACACTCCTTAGGCAACCATAGGACATGGGAGCTTGCAGGGTGGTCGTACCGTTGTCCAGGCAGTTGCTCTCTCTCTACTCTGCTAGGGGGTGAACGCATCAACATTGGACCCCATCATCAAGTTAAAACTTCTGCCAAGGGATGCGATCAACAACATAGTCTATAAGTACCTTTATACAGTGACCCTAGGCCGCAATTGTCAACTGCCTGTAGGCGGATTGTCTCTTTAATACCGGAAATGTAACTAGCTTATATCTGACACATAGTGGTCTAACACGGAAAAGGGAAAAAAAATACCAATGGTAATACATTCTGCGTTCTTGTACAGAAGCAGCAGGCAGATTTATTTTGTGTGGTACAGTATAACAAAATTAAATATGGTTTATTTTACACATTTTTTTCATCATGTCCATTATACCATTCGTTTACACTGTTAAACAAAAAGTGCTGGTTAAAACAAAAAAAAATATATATATAAAGATCAACAATGTTTCCAATTATGTTACACAAACATGTCAAAAACCACTTTCATTAATGTACTGTATGTCTTCAAATTATTTACACTTGCTATTATGCAGGGAAGATCTCGTCATACTCCTTCTGGGTTTCTACAAGGCAACTCCCTCACTTCCCGTCCGTTCTATGGCAACAGATATGTGTAACAGGCGCGAGAAATGTACGGACTGTGTATGTATATATGTATATATATATATAATATTTCGACATTAATAGAACATCATGGCCAAGTGATTGCTGAGAGTCTGAAGGCACTTTACAGCTTCATCTGTTTACATTTTGAGTTTTTTCCAGGTAAAAAAATAAATGCGTCTTTGGAAAAGTCATAAGAACTCCTTTTTTTCTGCAAAGCTTATATAAGACAGGAGCTTATCTTCATGTTCTACATGCCAGTTTTCACTGATCTGTCCAGTATGACTTGCATGTAGCAGAGGTCCATCACCAGTGTTTATAATCTAGATTGTTCTGCATTGCTATCCCTGGTAGACATGAATATTTTCCGAAATGGTGTTTTGAAAGTGCAAATATGAAGATTGCTTTGGATGCTTGTGAAGGTTTGCAATGTTATCTGCAGGCACAAGACTCCACTGTCATGTTGGGATATACTTTGAGCACAACATTTTTGTTTTCGTCAAAAAAGAGAATGCTGAGAGAAGACATCTTCTCCGGGACGCAACAGGGCTCAGGGATTCCAGGAACCACCCCGACAGCTCGCACAATACTCTGGATAGTGGCATGATTGGATGGCTTCAAAGACTGTTCAAGAAAAAAGAAAAAACAATAGATTTAGTAGTCTCCAAAATAACCAAAACCTAAATAAATATTTTTTAGTGTCTTTTAGAAACCAACTTTTATCTAAAATGAGGGGACGGAAAACATAAACACATTGCCCTTTTTGGTTGCATGATGTGTACTAACCTGAAGGCTGAATGATGGGGAACTTTGCGGCATTTTGTTTTTACTTTAATTAATATATTTTTGGCCAAAAAAAAACATTTTTGCAATTAAGTTTCAAAATACATTTTGTGTTTTCGTCAATTTTACTTCTATAGCCTTTGTGTTCCGTTGTCTTTTGCTGACTAGACATCCATCAGAGAGCTCGTTCCAATGTGAAATTTGTAACTAGAAATGAGCAAACCCAACATTCGGTGTTTATTGTTCGTACCGAACACAGACTTTAAAAAAAAAAAACAGAGTTCGGGTACCTTACATATGAACATCACTCACACGAGCATAGCAGTGCGCGGGTACACATGGTGCTTAACCCAGTGCGAGCCACTTGCAGTGTTTGAACACTCACATTGGGAAAATGACAACGTGATCGGATATAGTGGGCACCCAAAAAAACATGTAAAAACACTGACCACTGCCCCCTCCATGATCTGTGTATGGCTTGCTCCATGTGGGCAGAGACCCAAACTGCCCAGTCAGTGTCTTCTATTGGGGTTCAGGTTAAGTCCGGGACCCAAACCGAACTTTATCTAAAGTCCGGCTGGAGCCATCAAACCCAACTTCCACAAGTTTGCTCATCTCTATTTGTAACTCTTATCTGAATGCCTGTGTTGATTTAGGACCACAGACTACATCACAGTTGAATGGGACTTTCTGATAGGATCTCTCAAATAGATAAAAAGAGATAAAAACTCCCCCTTCAGATCAAGCTCATTCACAGATTCTCACTTAAAGCACCATTCCGCCATGGGAATTGAAAGTGACTGTATTTTTTACATGTTTAGTCACTCTGCCTGGTGCTGTCCATTTGCCTTATCCACTTATTCCATTGCCCTGCCTCTAAGATGGCCACTGCTGGTGCAAGGGAAGCTGAGTGGTAAATCCCATCTCACTGGACAGAAAAGGCAGGGTAGGTGTGGTTTAGACTTACCACTGAATACCCCATGCCAATGTGTTGGCCATCTTGGAAGCAGGGGCAAATACTGCCGATCTGAGGCAACTGAAAGCAAACGGAGGGCTCCAGAGAGAGTACCTAAACATGACAACTGTATAATCACTTTTCAGTCCAGTGGTGGAGAGTTGCTTTAGCAGCCAGCAAAGTGTATCAAAAGAGCATCCTTTTTGCCAGAGGTAAGATATCCTGAGATATTGGGTATAGGAATGCCAGCATGTATTTATTTGTTGGATTTGGCCAAACATCAGATTTTACTTTAAAACTTTTTAAACTCCTTCCGCGCAAATTGTACAATGTATGGTTCATCACTAAGGAGAGACGTACCTATCAGTCTGCACTATAGTAATGGCCTATAATGCAGTGAGCTTGTGATGACAGCTGCTGGCAGCAGTATCTAGCTGCACTCCTCGCCTGCTCAATATGGTTGTCATTAACTGTGGAAGGTTTATATAGCTGAAATACCAGGCGCTGTGCATCTAGAGTCTGATCTCTAATGTCACTTTTTGTTTATTGAACTAACCACCAGCTGATGGCGTGCTCCGTAACTGTGAGACAGATGGATGCCATTTTCTGATGCTTTTACACGAAGATATTGTGATTTTACTTCAGGCCTATGTTATAGCATTTGTAGATACTGGAATAAAGTTCATTCAGTCAAAGCAAAGTGTTCTTGATAGAAATTATAACACTGCACTTGACAGCGCACAGAAGCATGGCTACACTGTATATGGATTTTAGGGTCTACGAGCAAAGTCAACTGGTGGGCCATTGTGTGGATTTGAAGAATCTCAGGACAGATTAATTAAAGGGGTTTTCCACTACAATGCAACCCTTTCTGATTCCATTTGTTTCCTCCAGGTAAAATAATAAAGCCTATACTCAACTCCCATACCAGCCCCCTTCCAACGTTGTCCGGGCTTTCGGTGTGGGCTTTTGTTGTCCGGTTTGGTTGTGATGTCACGTGAGCCCCATGTACAATGAGCGCCAGCTGCCTTCTCCCCACCTTTGGACCAAACAAGCAATCAAAAAATAGTGATCGCATCCGCAGGGCTCACTTCCTTTTGATTAACTCATTTGGTTTGAAGGCGGGGAGACAGAAGCCGGCACTGATAGGACGCTAGGCTTGCTTGACGTCACAACCCCAAATGAGCCCCGCCACAGTGAGCTCAAACACCGCTGAAAGGGCGCTGGTACGGGAGTTGTGTATAGGCTTTATTATTTTACCTGCGGGAACATATGAAATTAGAAGAGGTTGTCCTAGTAGTGGACGACCACTTTAATTCATGATACTGTGGACTATACCGGCCAAGATCAGCTTAATCTAGACAGCTAAAAACTGCTAATGCTATGTGCTCACAATGGGTTTTTGACACTGCATACTTCCTCCCATGAAAAAAAGTTTCTGCAAAGTGGATGAGATTTATAGAAATTTTTATGTATGCATTTTCCCTATGGAATTGCATTAGATGTGGAAAATTCACAAGTAAAAAATGCATATGCATTTTTAGTGCGTTTCTGCTGCAGAAACTCACTTAAAACGCATGCAATCAATATTTGCAGTAATGACAGTATCAATAAAGTTTTGTTAAAGCCAAACACCAGGAAGTATCAAAAACAAAGCAATTTTATTTAAAATATGACAGACCAAAAGACACAAAAAAACAGTATAAATATTAGACAAAAACATGTTAAAATACACAATATCTGCCAATAGATGCAGAAATGGTGTAGAAATTCAGGAACATCAAAAACTCACCAAATACTCATTGTGGGCACATACTGTAGCTTCACATGGGTTTTTGCCTTTGTTTGATATATCATGTTTTAAAAAAAACTGCTTTGTTTTTGATTCTTCCTGGTATCCGGCTTTGAAAAAACTATTAATATAGTCAGGTGCGGATAAAATGCGTTTTTAGTTCATTTCTGCAGCAGAAACTGACTAAAACGAATATGTGTTCTTACCTGCAGATTTTCAGCATTCTAATGAAATATTTTGTGGAAAATCTGTGCAGAAAACTCAACATATTCTCAAGAAAAACTGACATGGTTTGGATTTGATCCACTTTGCTATAATGGTAAAATGCATCAAAAACTCACCAAAAGCTCATCGTGGGAACACAGCCTTAGGCCCCCTTCACACGCACGTGTCTCCGGTACATGCTAGGTCCGTGCCCGCATGTTCCCGGAGACACGGGCATACGTAAACCCATTAAAATCAATGGGTTTATGTGCACCCATGTGTTTAGCCATTGGCCCGTGCCTCCGTGTGGAGCACACGTGAGCCCGTGTGCTCCACATGGAAGCATGTCCGTGTTCCTCCGGCAGCACGGGTGTCACGTGGCCCACACACGTGGCACACACACACGTAACACATGGAAGTAGTGTGGATGCAGGCCCACGTGACACGTGCCAGAGAAACACACGTGTCATTTAGAAAAAAAAAAAAAAAACACAAACTCACCTCCACGAGTCCTGCAGTCTCTGCCGCGGCTGTCACCTGCATCCATCCCCCAGTGAATTTGAACAACGCATCTTCTTCACTGGGGGCCGAAAGCAGCATCAGCGGGGCGTGGAATGTGCCGGACGCTGTCAGTCAGCACCACAGACAGCTCCGGAAGAAAAAGGTAAGGCGGGGCTTTCCGTTCTCCGTGTGTTATTACGTATAACAGACGGAGAAGACACGTAGTGCCATAAACACGGCACACGGAGGGGAACACGCACCCTTAACACGTCCGTGAAACATGTGCGTGATTTTCACGGACGTGTGAAGGGGGCCCTAAAGGGAACCTGTCAGGTGCAATATGCACCCAAAACCACAAGCAATTCTGGGTGCATATTGGTAATCCGTGCCTAACCGTCCCTGTATGTAGTAGCGTAGCTAAAAAGATCTTTAGAAGAAGTATTTCTAAAGATCCTTTATGCTAAGTTCTGGGCAATCAGATCAGCGGTAGCAGCTGACAAAGGTATGCACGTCACCACTGGTGATGCTCCATTGAATAGCATGTTAGCACACCCCTGTGGATGTGCTAACATGCTAAGAGGGCGGAATGAGTGTAGGAACTAACGCTCTTGCGACTAGTCCCTGTGCTCATTAGCATACAGTTAGGTCCAGAAATATTTGGACAGTGACACAAGTTTTGTTATTTTAGCGGTTTACAAAAACATGTTCAGAAATACAATTATATATATAATATGGGCTGAAAGTGCACACTCCCAGCTGCAATATGAGAGTTTTCACATCCAAATCGGAGAAAGGGTTTAGGAATCATAGCTCTGTAATGCATAGCCTCCTCTTTTTCAAGGGACCAAAAGTAATTGGACAAGGGACTCTAAGGGCTGCAATTAACTCTGAAGGCGTCTCCCTCGTTAACCTGTAATCAATGAAGTAGTTAAAAGGTCTGGGGTTGATTACAGGTGTGTGGTTTTGCATTTGGAAGCTGTTCCTGTGACCAGACAACATGCGGTCTAAGGAACTCTCAATTGAGGTGAAGCAGAACATCCTGAGGCTGAAAAAAAAGAAAAAAATCCATCAGAGAGATAGCAGACATGCTTGGAGTAGCAAAATCAACAGTCGGGTACATTCTGAGAAAAAAGGAATTGACTGGTGAGCTTGGGAACTCAAAAAGGCCTGGGCGTCCACGGATGACAACAGTGGTGGATGATCGCCGCATACTTTCTTTGGTGAAGAAGAACCCGTTCACAACATCAACTGAAGTCCAGAACACTCTCAGTGAAGTAGGTGTATCTGTCTCTAAGTCAACAGTAAAGAGAAGACTCCATGAAAGTAAATACAAAGGGTTCACATCTAGATGCAAACCATTCATCAATTCCAAAAATAGACAGGCCAGAGTTAAATTTGCTGAAAAACACCTCATGAAGCCAGCTCAGTTCTGGAAAAGTATTCTATGGACAGATGAGACAAAGATCAACCTGTACCAGAATGATGGGAAGAAAAAAGTTTGGAGAAGAAAGGGAACGGCACATGATCCAAGGCACACCACATCCTCTGTAAAACATGGTGGAGGCAACGTGATGGCATGGGCATGCATGGCTTTCATTGGCACTGGGTCACTTGTGTTTATTGATGACATAAAAGCAGACAAGAGTAGCCGGATGAATTCTGAAGTGTACCGGGATATACTTTCAGCCCAGATTCAGCCAAATGCCGCAAAGTTGATCGGACGGCGCTTCATAGTACAGATGGACAATGACCCCAAGCATACAGCCAAAGCTACCCAGGAGTTCATGAGTGCAAAAAAGTGGAACATTCTGCAATGGCCAAGTCAATCACCAGATCTTAACCCAATTGAGCATGCATTTCACTTGCTCAAATCCAGACTTAAGACGGAAAGACCCACAAACAAGCAAGACCTGAAGGCTGCGGCTGTAAAGGCCTGGCAAAGCATTAAGAAGGAGGAAACCCAGCGTTTGGTGATATCCATGGGTTCCAGACTTAAGGCAGTGATTGCCTCCAAAGGATTCGCAACAAAATATTGAAAATAAAAATACTTTGTTTGGGTTTGGTTTATTTGTCCAATTACTTTTGACCTCCTAAAATGTGGAGTGTTTGTAAAGAAATGTGTACAATTCCTACAATTTCTATCAGATATTTTTGTTCAAACCTTCAAATTAAACGTTACAATCTGCACTTGAATTCTGTTGTAGAGATTTCATTTCAAATCCAATGTGGTGGCATGCAGAGCCCAACTCGCAAAAATTGTGTCACTGTCTAAATATTTCTGGACCTAACTGTATCATAAAAGATCTTTAGAAATATTTTTTCTAAAGATTTCTTTATCTATGCTAGTGTATACAGGGATGGTTAGGCAGGGATTAGCAAAATGCACCCAGAACTGCTCGAGGTTCTAGTGTATACAGGGACGGTTAGGCAGGGATTAGCAATATGCACCCAGAACTGCTCGTGGTTCTAGTGTATACAGGGACAGTTAGGCAGGGATTAGCAATATGCACCCAGAACTGCTCGTGGTTCTAGTGTATACAGGGACAGTTAGGCAGGGATTAGCAATATGCACCCAGAACTGCTAGTGGTTCTAGTGTATACAGGGACGGTTAGGCAGGGATTAGCAGTATGCACCCAGAACTGCTTGTGGTTCTAGTGTATACAGGGACAGTTAGGCAGGGATTAGCAATATGCACCCAGAACTGCTCGTGGTTCTAGTGTATACAGGGACAGTTAGGCAGGGATTAGCAATATGCACCCAGAACTGCTCGTGGTTCTAGTGTATACAGGGACAGTTAGGCAGGGATTAGCAATATGCACCCAGAACTGCTCATGGTTCTAGTGTATACAGGGACAGTTAGGCAGGGATTAGCAATATGCACCCAGAATTGCTCGTGGTTCTAGTGTATACAAGGACTGTTAGGCAGGGATTAGCAATATCTACCCAGAACTTCTTGTGGTTCTAGTATATACAGGGACGGTTAGGCAGGGATTAGCAATATGCACCCAGAACTGCTTGTGGTTCTAGTATATACAGAGATGGTTAGTCAGGGATTAGCGATATGTACCCAGAACTGCTCATGGTTCTGGGTGCATATTGCACTTGACAGGATCCCTTTAAAGTGTAATTGGCCCATCTAAATCCAAGTGATCAGATAGTGCCCCAAAAAAGAACAGTGATACGATGATTACTGGTTGTTGTGGCTAAGACACCTTTATATCTGCAATGCCTCTAGAAAATAACTGTATGAAGAAACCCTATAAGACCAAGATTACTGCTGTATGTGAAAACTGTCATATGGGACCTACAACAAAGCTGCCCAAACCTTGGGGCTGCACGCAGTATAAAGTTACAAGTGACACTAATAAAAGATGAATGTCTGGATACTACGGCTTCACTGAGGCTGAGCTCACTCCAAAGTCCAGATGTTTTCAGGATCCCTTTGGACATATTTAACTTATACAATTGAACTTGCGCTGTATTTAAAGCAGTATTTTTACAGTAGCCGGTAGACTTCCCAGGTGATTTTTAGCTTGGTGGAGATGTATAACCAGGGCCGTATTTGCCATTAGGCACTTGAGGGCACGTGCCTAGGGCGGCGCCTTCCAGGGGGGCGGCGCCCAAACCAAAATTTAAAAAAAAAAAAAAAAAACATTTTTTTTTTTTTAAATCTTCCTCCCTCCTCCAAACTCTTTATTAAATCCGGCGCCTTTTTGGAGGAGGGAGGGGGCGCACAGTCATTTATAGTCGCGTCTATAACACGCGAATATAAATGAAACTGTGAGCGTGCCGGCACTTACTTCCGGGGTCAGAGGAGCTGTAATCAGCTCCCCGCCCCGACGTGCTGCCGTGCGCTCACTGTGCAGAGGTCACAGGAGCGTGAGGCAGCGCCGCGCAGAGGAGGACGGGACATGGAGCCGCCGCCGAGGAAGATGTCCAGAGGAGGACGGGACATGGAGCCGCCGCCGAGGAAGAACGGGAGGTGCAGCCGCCGGAGATGCCGCCTGGAGCAGGTAAGCGCTTTACAGCCGAAGACAGCGCCGAACAAGCAACCCGGGGGGGGGGGGGCGCAACATGGAGGATGGGGGGATGGAACATGATATGGGGGCGCAACATGGAGGATGGGGGGATGGAACATTATATGGGGGCGCAACATGGAGGATGGGAGGATGGAACATGATATGGGGGCGCAACATGGAGGATGGGGGGATGGAACATGATATGGGGGTGCAACATGGAGGATGGGGGGATGGAACATGATATGGGGGCGCAACATGGAGGATGGGGGGATGGAACATGATATGGGGGCGCAACATGGAGGATGGGGGGATGGAACATGATATGGGGGCGCAACATGGAGGATGGGGGGATGGAACATGATATGGGGGTGCAACATGGAGGATGGGGGGGATGCAGCATGATATGGGGGTGCAACATGGAGGATGGGGGGATGCAGCATGATGTGGGGGTGCAACATGGAGGATGGGGGGGGATGCAGCATGATGTGGGGGCGCAACATGGAGGATGGGGGGGATGCAGCATGATGTGGGGGCGCAACATGGAGGATGGGGGGATGCAGCATGATGTGGGGGCGCAACATGGAGGATCGGGGGGATGCAGCATGATGTGGGGGCGCAACATGGAGGATGGGGGGGATGCAGCATGTGGGGGTGCAACATGGAGGATGGGGGGGATGCAGCATGATGTGGGGGTGCAACATGGAGGATGGGGGGGATGCAGCATGATGTGGGGGTGCAACATGGAGGATGGGGGGGATGCAGCATGATGTGGGGGCGCAACATGGAGGCTGGGGGGGGATGCCGCATGATGTGGGGGCGCAACATGGAGGATGGGGGGGATGGAACATGATATGGGGGCGCAACATGGAGGATGTTGGGATGGAACTTGATATGGGGGCGCAACATGGAGGATGGGGGGGATGCAGCATGATGTGGGGGTGCAACATGGAGGATGGGGGGGATGCAGCATGATGTGGGGGTGCAACATGGAGGCTGGGGGGAGGATGCCGCATGATGTGGGGCGCAACATGGAGGATGGGGGGATGCAGCATGATGTGGGGGCGCAACATGGAGGATGGGGGGGATGCAGCATGATGTGGGGGCGCAACATGGAGGATGGGGGGATGGAATATGATATGGGGGTGCAACATGGAGGCTGGAGGGGATGCCGCATGATGTGGGGGCGCAACATGGAGGATGTGGGGATGGAACATGATATGGGGGCGCAACATGGAGGATGGGGGGATGGAGCATGGGGGATGGAACATGATATGGGGGCGGAGCATGGAGGATGGGGGGATGGAACATATGGGGGCGCAACATGGAGGATGGGGGGATGGAACATGATGTGGGGGCGCAACATGGAGGATGGGGAGATGGAACATGATATGGGGGCGCAACATGGAGAATGGGGGGATGCAGCATGATGTGGTGGCGCAGCATGGAGGATGGGGGGGGATGCCGCATGATGTGGGGGCGCAACATGGAGGATGTGGGGGCGCAACATGGAGGATGTGGGGGCGCAACATGGAGGATGTGGGGGCGCAACATGGAGGATGTGGGGATGAAGCATGATGTGGGGGCGCAACATGGAGGATGGGGGGGATGAAGCATGATGTGGGGGCGCAACATGGAGGATGGGGGGGATGAAGCATGATGTGGGGGCGCAGCATGGAGGATGGGGGGGGATGAAGCATGATGTGGGGGCGCAACATGGAGGATGGGGGGATGAAGCATGATGTGGGGGCGCAACATGGAGGATGGGGGGGATGAAGCATGATGTGGGGGCGCAACATGGAGGATGGGGGGGATGAAGCATGATGTGGGGGCGCAACATGGAGGATGGAGCATGATGTGGGGGCGCAGCATGGGGGATGGAGCAGAATGGGAAAATGGGGGGGGAGGGAAAATGAGGGAGGGTGGTGGACAGTATAGCAAATGGGAGTTACAGTATGGAGAATGAGAGGCATGGTATGGAGAATGGGGTAGCACGGGGGGGGGGGCATGGTATGGAGAATGGGTAGCACGGGGGGGGCATGGTATGGAGAATGGGTAGCACGGGGGGGGCATGGTATGGAGAATGGGTAGCACGGAGGGGCATGGTATGGAGAATGGGGTAGCGGGGGGGCATGGTATGGAGAATGGGTAGCACGGGGGGGCATGGCATGGAGAATGGGGTAGCACGGGGGGGCATGGTATGGAGAATGGGGTAGCATGGGGGGGGGCATGGTATGGAGAATGGGGTAGCATGGGGGGGCATGGTATGGAGAATGGGGTAGCACGGGGGGGGGGGGCATGGTATGGAGAATGGGGTAGCACGGGGGGGCATGGTATGGAGAATGGGGTAGCACGGGGGGGGGGCATGGTATGGAGAATGGGAAAGCATGGGGGGGTACTCTGTATGGAAGGGGAACCATGGTGGGCTTGGTATGGAGGGGGCTTGATATGGAGAAGGGGCAGCATGGGGAGCGCTCAGTTAGGAGCCTGGAAGGGCTGGGTATACAGAATGCGAAGCATAAGGTTTATTATAGAGTGGGGACATCATGAGGGGGGCAGTGAAGTGGGGGCTGCATGGAGAGGTGGGGACAGTGGAGGTCATAGTTCATAAGTGAGGAAGGTCTGGAGGGTATAATTCAGTGGGGAGGACAGTGGGGGTTTTCATTTGAGGGGGCAGTGTAGTGGAAATGTTATAGGAGAGAATGTGGAGGCCGTATACTATAAGTGACACGGTGTGGGGTCATTCTTTGTGCTGTGAGCTCAGTGATGGGCAATTATTTATTCTTGGGCACAGCCTTGGGCTTACTTAGGGTGGTTACTCTTTCGTGAGAATTATGAGTCTGTCACCAGATTTTTGCCACCTAATTTGAGAGCAGCATAAAGTAGGGGCAGAGATCCTGATTCCAGTGTTGTCACTTACTGGGCTGCTTAGTGTAGTTTTGATAACTACTGCTGATTAAACAGTGATGTTATCATTACAGGACTACTTGGTGTGCTGCAGGTAGTCCAGCATATTCATGAGCTCTGTATAACTGCGAGATCTGCAGCAGAGAAAATGACAGCAAACAGCTCAGTAAGTGACACATTGCTGGAATCAGGGGCTCTGTCTCTACATTATGCTGCTCTCAGATGGGGGAGCAAAACCTGGTGACAGATTCCCTATACGGGCACCATTGCAGTATGTGCTGCAGCAGACCAAACAAGAGGGAAGTCTTGGGAGACGCAGGACAATGTGTTGCTAAGAGCGATGACATTTTACTTTTACTCCCAAAATGCCAATTAATCTGCAGACACATTTATACAGGGGACGTCGCTCTGGCATGTACAGTTTTAACTTAATATTTTATTATATATATGCAGACTGTTCTGTCCCCCCTGGTGCGGCCGATGTCTTGGTGCAGATGTGCACCCTCCTATTTGCATATTAAAGACAGTCCCTCGTCCTTAGGTGAGAGTCAGTGCTGTCTAAAATCACTTAGCATTTCTGCACGTGTCCTGACACTGGAGGAGCAGAGTAGCACTCCAAGTGTCAGTGTGGGTGCGCATGCAATGTGACTGCAGTGTCCGCGTGGGTGCGCCTGCAGTGTGACTGCAGTGTCCGCATGGGTGCGCCTGCAGTGTGACTGCAGTGTCCGCATGCAATGTGACTGCAGTGTCCGCGTGGGTCCGCATGCAATGTGACTGCAGTGTCCGCGTGGGTGCGCCTGCAATGTGACTGCAGTGTCCGCGTGCAATGTGACTGCAGTGTCCGCGTGGGTGCGCCTGCAATGTGACTGCAGTGTCCGCGTGGGTGCGCCTGCAATGTGACTGCAGTGTCCGCGTGGGTGCGCCTGCAATGTGACTGCAGCGTCCGCGTGGGTGCGCCTGCAATGTGACTGCAGCGTCCGCGTGGGGTGCGCCTGCAATGTGACTGCAGCGTCCGCGTGGGTGCGCCTGCAATGTGACTGCAGCGTCCGCGTGGGTGCGCCTGCAATGTGACTGCAGCGTCCGCGTGGGTGCGCCTGCAATGTGACTGCAGCGTCCGCGTGGGTGCGCCTGCAATGTGACTGCAGCGTCCGCGTGGGTGCGCCTGCAATGTGACTGCAGCGTCCGCGTGGGTGCGCCTGCAATGTGACTGCAGCGTCCGCGTGGGGTGCGCCTGCAATGTGACTGCAGCGTCCGCGTGGGTGCGCCTGCAATGTGACTGCAGTGTCCGCGTGGGTGCGCCTGCAATGTGACTGCAGTGTCCGCGTGGGTGCGCCTGCAATGTGACTGCAGTGTCCGCATGCAATGTGACTGCAGTGTCCGCGTGGGTCCGCATGCAATGTGACTGCAGTGTCCGCGTGGGTCCGCATGCAATGTGACTGCAGTGTCCGCGTGGGTGCGCCTGCAATGTGACTGCAGTGTCCGCGTGCAATGTGACTGCAGTGTCCGCGTGGGTGCGCCTGCAATGTGACTGCAGTGTCCGCGTGGGTGCGCCTGCAATGTGACTGCAGTGTCCGCGTGGGTGCGCCTGCAATGTGACTGCAGCGTCCGCGTGGGTGCGCCTGCAATGTGACTGCAGCGTCCGCGTGGGTGCGCCTGCAATGTGACTGCAGCGTCCGCGTGGGTGCGCCTGCAATGTGACTGCAGCGTCCGCGTGGGTGCGCCTGCAATGTGACTGCAGCGTCCGCGTGGGTGCGCCTGCAATGTGACTGCAGCGTCCGCGTGGGTGCGCCTGCAATGTGACTGCAGCGTCCGCGTGGGTGCGCCTGCAATGTGACTGCAGCGTCCGCGTGGGTGCGCCTGCAATGTGACTGCAGCGTCCGCGTGGGTGCGCCTGCAATGTGACTGCAGCGTCCGCGTGGGTGCGCCTGCAATGTGACTGCAGCGTCCGCGTGGGTGCGCCTGCAATGTGACTGCAGTGTCCGCGTGGGTGCGCCTGCAATGTGACTGCAGTGTCCGCGTGGGTGCGCCTGCAATGTGACTGCAGTGTCCGCGTGGGTGCGCCTGCAATGTGACTGCAGTGTCCGCGTGGGTGCGCCTGCAATGTGACTGCAGTGTCCGCGTGGGTGCGCCTGCAATGTGACCGCAGTGTCCGCGTGGGTGCGCCTGCAATGTGACCGCAGTGTCCGCGTGGGTGCGCCTGCAATGTGACTGCAGTGTCCGCATGCAATGTGACTGCAGTGTCCACGTGGGTGCACGTGCAATGTGACTGCAGTGTCCGCATGCAATGTGACTGCAGTGTCCGCGTGGGTGCGCCTGCAGTGTGACTGCAGTGTCCGCGTGGGTGCGCCTGCAGTGTGACTGCAGTGTCCGCGTGGGTGCGCCTGCAGTGTGACTGCAGTGTCCGCGTGGGTGCGCCTGCAGTGTGACTGCAGTGTCCGCGTGGGTGCGCCTGCAGTGTGACTACAGTGTCCGCGTGGGTGCGCCTGCAGTGTGACTGCAGTGTCCGCGTGGGTGCGCCTGCAGTGTGATGCAGGTACGTTCTGACACCTGGTTGCTGCCTGTATTTGACTGCCGATTCAATGAGGAAGGTTGTTGAAGTGAGCAGACAGCACATCACAGCCATGTCCCCCTCCTCATTGTACTCCTCCTGTGTTGTGTGCACACCCGCACTGACGCTTGGAGTGTGCCGCTGTGCTCCTCCTGTGTTGGATGCACACCCGCACTGACGCTTGGAGTGTGCCGCTGTGCTCCTCCTGTGTTGGATGCACACCCGCACTGACGCTTGGAGTGTGCCGCTGTGCTCCTCCTGTGTTGGATGCACACCCGCACTGACGCTTGGAGTGTGCCGCTGTGCTCCTCCTGTGTTGGATGCACACATGCACTGACGCTTGGAGTGTGCCGCTGTGCTGCTCCTGTGTTGTGTGCACACCCGCACTGACGCTTGGAGGGTGCCGCAGTGTTGGGTGCGGTGCAGTCAGGAGATCTGGTGTTGCGGTGCTCACTCTCACCAATGGATCACTATTAATCAAGACACAGGCCTGGCTAGTATTTTCCTATATTAGGTGGTATCGGTGCACCAGGCTTAGGCCGCGCAGAAAATGTCCTCATTTTCATATCAAATGTGGCTTTTTCAGTGAACATTAAAGGGAACCTGTTACACCCTTTTTCAATTCTAAACTGCCCCCCCCTCTTGTTAGTGACGCAACATTAAGTGATGCACATTTTCTGACTAACAAGACAATGGAGCAGTTTAATATTAAAGGTCGTGACCAGTTCCTTTTAAGCTGAACTCTATATGGGTGGGTTTATTTCTCCACAGATCATGTCCCCCATATAAATATTTCTGCAGTCTAGGTGTCATTTTGGGGTGACAGATTCCCTTTCAGTCAGCTTAAAAATCATCTCACCTGACGAATGAGTTTTTTGCTTGTGCATCGGGTGATGGACACTGTTTAGATAAATCAGTTTCCCATCTTTGGCTGCAGTGTGAATGCTGCTTTAAAGGGGTTTTCTCACATTGGGAACTTACCCCCTATCCTTGGGATGGGGAATAACTTTCCAATCGCTGGGGGTCCGACTACCGTGGTCCCGAGTGTTTCCCAGAACCAGAACATGCAGACAGAATGGATTCCGGGAGTAAAATTTCATAGTCCTGTCTCCTGAGCTGTGCACTTAAGAGGTCTTTTGAGCAATTGGTGGGGGTCTCAAGTACCACCCCATGATGCCCCTTCTCCCTACTGAGCCCACCTCTGCCTTACTAATCTCCTCAGAATTAATGGACCTAAACCTATAAGATCTCGTCCAAAAGTTAAGTCTACTGCCTGGGACTAATCAGTATTGTGGTTCTTATATGGTCCACAGTCTAATGATGGCTGGTAACAACTACCAGCATCTCCATACCATTGTTAAGGACATACTGAGAGTTGTACGTTAATGCAATACATAGATGTATATGGGTCTAACCTGACACTGCACTTGATTGCTGTGTGAAGTTGGCAATTTATTCATGTACTGATGGTGGTTTTGGCGATGTATTGTCTTCAGGGTGGGTTTGGTGATGTATTATTGTATTTAGGGTGGTTTTGGTGATATTACTGTATTGACAGTAGTTCTGTTGATGTATTACTGTACTAACTGTGGTTTTGGTTACGTATTCTTGTATGTAGTGTGGTTTTAGTTATGTATTACTGTACTGATGGTGGTTCTGGTGATAGTCATGTGGCTGTTGTAATCTTTACCTTATCAGTCTTGATCCTAAAACATAGGGTCAGCGTGCTGGACTAAAATACAGCTATCTGCATGTCTGTCAGCCGAATAAGTAATAGACTAAAGCCCCCATACACTATAGTCTGATTTTTAGGCCGGCAGCTATCTTGCTCGGCTCTCCCATATACAGGAGCACTCATTCTGCCAATTGTTTCTGTGTTCTTTATTAGAGCCGCTGCTGGACATCTCCGACAGCAGCTTATCATTTAGAGGATAATAGGATCTACACTCCGTAATCGGACATGCTGGATCCTTATTCCCCTGACAATCAGAAGTTAAAGCCCCCATTCACATTGGGCTTTCAGCAGAACCTGTCGATATTGGCGGGTTTAGACAACTTTAGGTTAATGTGTATGGAGGTCTTAACTACTATCTGAAGGCTCTGGGCTCTATCAGGGAATGTGCACACGTCTTGTAGATGTCTGTGAACCCCCGGAATTATTGAGACAGAAAACACTTCAGGACAGTCATCATTTTATCCTGAAGCAAATATTTATTTTTTTTTTTGCTGTGGCTTCTTGGTTGTTTTTTCCAACATCTTTTAGCTACTGGATTTTACTTATTTTTTAAATGAAGTAGTAAGCGGCATCCAAGCAGAAGCCGCCATATAATGGCCGGTCACAACTAGTAAGCGGCATCCAAGCAGCAGCCGCCATATAATGGCCGGTCACAACTAGTAAGCGGCATCCAAGCAGAAGCCGCCATATAATGGCCGGTCACAACTAGTAAGCGGCATCCAAGCAGTAGGCGCCATATAATGGACCGGTCACAACTAGTAAGCGGCATCCAAGCAGTAGGCGCCATATAATGGACCGGTCACAACTAGTAAGCGGCATCCAAGCAGTAGGCGCCATATAATGGACCGGTCACAACTAGTAAGCGGCATCCAAGCAGAAGCCGCCATATAATGGACCGGTCACAACTAGTAAGCGGCATCCAAGCAGAAGCCGCCATATAATGGACCGGTCACAACTAGTAAGCGGCATCCAAGCAGTAGGCGCCATATAATGGACCGGTCACTGTCAGCCGCTTCATGTCTGAGGAAACCTGACGCGCTTAAAAAAAACTCCAAAGACTGAACATATGGACAGCAAGTTGTTTTACACTGCAGTGTATGAGTTCATTTCTTTAATATTTAGAGTTTGGGTTTTTTGGGCGGGTTATAGGGCGGATCTGTCTGAAAAAAAAAAAAAAAAAGCTGTGTGCACATACCCGTAATCTGACTGATCAGAAGGGGGCGCCACCACTGACAGTGCCTAGGGCAGCAAAAACCCCAAATACGGCCCTGTGTATAACCTAACTTAATGGGCTCCAATGATTAGATAAAATGGTAACTACACGCAAGACGCTCAATTCATCAGTTAATCCTTAGTTTTGTTCCTTCCCAATCATCCAAAGTTTTTAAAAAGAATTCATAAAGCTCCATTCATGCTAACGAGTCATGATGTCAACCTTTGTATACTCAACAGCACCATCTTTTTTGTGCCCTCTTCGTCAATATAAACTAAAACTAATAGAAACAATTGAACAACTTGAGTTGTCAGTAATATTTTTAGAATTGACCAAAGTTAGGAACACCATTAAAGAAACTGAAGTGTCTACGAGGTGAAATGTATTTAGCATTATGGTGAAACTTTGGTTACCCACATTGCATGTTACAAAAAAAGGCAACAACTATATCTTTTAGCTTGTTTTGTGCAGTCCATGTACATGCTCCTAATTTTTCCCCAATTTTTTTTTAGCTCTGTTACTGGGGTGCTGGACAGTAAATTACTGGTGGGCACAGACAGTGCAAGAACAATTTATGGGCCCTTTGGAGGTGGAAATGGGCCAGTTTACCTCTTGGGCCCTTTTGTGGCTGCACCCGGCAGTAATCTAGTTCCGTAACGCCACAAAATAGCATCATATTTTAGACACAGGAAATGTTTAAGATAATAAAATGGAAGTCATACGTCATAAGCATAGTTGAGGGCCAATCAGTTGGGGCTGTAAACTGTGCGTTCAGAGGTTTTCATCACTTCTATAAACACTTTCTATAAAGGAAGCTCTCCATACTTGGGATGAGTGACTGATCCTCGTCCCAAAGTTCTGCCCATTTAAAGTGAATGTTATATAACCTTTTAGGCCAATTCTATTATACTTCTATAGTTTTTTTTTTGTTTTTTTCTCTGAAAGAGCCACAGTTCCATTTGACATATGACTGTAACAAAGACTTTTTATACATGCATCACAAAAGTGATAAAAGGGAACCTGACAGCCAATGCATGCTGCCCGATCCACAGGCAGCAAATATCAGACAGTGGCTGTATTAGCTATGCCAGGTATGTTTGGCTCTGAAAGTCTACGGCGTTTCATAGTAAATCATAGTATAAAAGGGGACCGAGCTGCACAGGATACTAGTTGAAAATGCAAAAACACCACAACATAAATTTTAGAATATAGTAATGGAGTAAAACTTACCACTATAGAAAATATATATACACATGAGGAAAAGGCTGAATAATCACAGAAAAAAATTCATAAAAATATTATTGATACAGAAGTTTAATAATAGATTAAAATGTTATATTGTTAGAATAATGGGGAGCAAATACACAAAATAAAGTAATCAAAGGGAACATATCAGAAACATGGCATAAAATAAGTGGCATTATAATGGATATGTATGGTACTGCATAAAGGCATGATACAGTATCTATTGAACATGCCATAAAGAAAAAATAGCATTAGTGATGAGCAAACACTACCATGCTTGGGACTGAAAACGAGCAGTTGGACGACTCGGATGAGGTTGACTTGAGTACCAAACATAATAGAAGTTAATGGAAAAATATAGTCACGTTCCCCCCTGACGTCCATTATGCTTGGTACTGCAGTCCAGCCTTCTTGTTATGAGTACCGAGCACCTGAGCATGATAGTGCTCACTTATCACTAAATAACATATAAAATGTTTTGCAATATCAAATGCAAGACATACCATAGACCAGTCATGGCGAACCTTTTACAGGCCGAGTGCCCAAACTGTAGCCCTAAACCCAATTTTTTTTCCGAAGTGCCAACCAATTCTATTATGTAAATAATTGATTTTAACCTTACCTTTGCTGTCTTCTCTTCAGCAGGGGACATCACGCTCATTCATGCTTACCACACATTGGAGCTGAGCCCCTGCCCTTTCCAGACACAGCAGTTGGATTGATCTTTCTGGAAAAAATTGCAGCATATTAGACAGAGATTTTAGCATAGAATGCAATCAGATTTCACCCTCTAATCCACATCTACATTTCAAAGTCTGAACATCTCGAAAGCCCATAAAGACGTACGAGTTGCTCCCCCTCCCCATCATTGTGTAGTTCTGTCCCCTTCCTCGGCCACTTCCTGGTAAACATGTCCCCCATCCTGATATATATTTCCTACATTCTGGTATATTTGTCCCTATCACGGCCCCATCCTGGTAAATGTCCTCCATCCTGGTAAATGTTACCCATTCTGGCATGTTCCCCCATGCTGGTAAATGTACCCCATCCTGACATATTGCCCATCCTTGTAAATGTTCCCCCATCATGGCATGTACCCCATTCCTGGTAAATGTCCTCCATCCTGGTAAATGTTCCCCCATCCCGGCATGCACCCCATTCCTGGTAAATGTCCTCCATCCTGGTAAATGTTCCCAATCCTGGTTAATTTACCCCCATCCAGGTAAATGTACCCCTTCCTGGTAAATGTACCCTATTGTGGCATGTTTCCTACATCCTGGCATGCATGTTTCCTCCATCCTGGCATGTATGTTTCCCCATCCTGGCATGCATGTTTCCTCCATCCTGGCATGTATGTTTCCCCATCCTGGCATGCATGTTTCCCCATCCTGGCATGCATGTTTCCCCATCCTGGCATGCATGTTTCCCCATCCTGGCATGCATGTTTCCCCATCCTGGCATGCATGTTTCCTCCATCCTAACATGCATGTTTTCCCCATCCTGACATGTATGTTTCCTCCATCCTGGCATGCATGTTTCCTCCATCCTGACATGCATGTTTCCTCCATCCTGGCATGCATGTTTCCTCCATCCTGGCATGCATGTTTCCTCCATCCTAGCATGCATGTTTTCCCCATCCTGGCATGCATGTTTCCTCCATCCTGGCATGCATGTTTCCTCCATCCTGGCATGCATGTTTCCTCCATCCTGGCATGCATGTCTCCTCCATCCTGGCATGCATGTTTCCCCATCCTGGCATGCATGTTTCCCCATCCTGGCATGCATGTTTCCCCATCCTGGCATGCATGTTTCCTCCATCCTGGCATGTATGTTTCCCCATCCTGGCATGCATGTTTCCCCATCCTGGCATGCATGTTTCCCCATCCTGGCATGCATGTTTCCTCCATCCTAACATGCATGTTTTCCCCATCCTGACATGTATGTTTCCTCCATCCTGGCATGCATGTTTCCTCCATCCTGACATGCATTTTTCCTCCATCCTGGCATGTATGTTTCCTCCATCCTGGCATGCATGTTTCCTCCATCCTGGCATGCATGTTTCCCCATCCTGGCATGCATTTTTCCTCCATCCTGGCATGTATGTTTCCCCATCCTGGCATGCATGTTTCCCCATCCTGGCATGCATGTTTCCCCATCCTGGCATGCATGTTTCCCCATCCTGGCATGCATGTTTCCTCCATCCTAACATGCATGTTTTCCCCATCCTGACATGTATGTTTCCTCCATCCTGGCATGCATGTTTCCTCCATCCTGACATGCATTTTTCCTCCATCCTGGCATGCATGTTTCCTCCATCCTGGCATGCATGTTTCCCCATCCTGGCATGCATGTTTCCTCCATCCTGGCATGCATGTTTCCTCCATCCTGGCATGCATGTTTCCTCCATCCTGGCATGCATGTTTCCTCCATCCTAGCATGCATGTTTCCTCCATCCTAGCATGCATGTTTTCCCCATCCTGGCATGCATGTTTTCCCCATCCTGGCATGTATGTTTCCTCCATCCTGGCATGCATGTTTCCTCCATCCTGCCATGCATGTTTCCTCCATCCTGGCATGCATGTTCCCTCTATCCTGACATGCATGTTTCCTCCATCCTGGCATGCATGTTTCCTCCATCCTGGCATGCATGTTTCCTCCATCCTGGCATGCATGTTCCCTCCATCCTGGCATGCATGTTTCCTCCATCCTGCCATGCATGTTTCCTCCATCCTGACATGCATGTTTCCTCCATCCTGGCATGCATGTTTCCTCCATCCTGACATGCATGTTTCCTCCATCCTGACATGCCTGTTTCCCCATCCTGGCATGCATGTTTCCTCCATCCTGGCATGCATGTTTTCCCCATCCTGGCATGCATGTTTCCTCCATCCTGGCATGCATGTTTCCTCCATCCTGGCATGCATGTTTCCTCCATCCTGCCATGCATGTTTCCTCCATCCTGGCATGCATGTTCCCTCTATCCTGACATGCATGTTTCCTCCATCCTGGCATGCATGTTTCCTCCATCCTGACATGCATGTTTCCTCCATCCTGGCATGCATGTTCCCTCCATCCTGGCATGCATGTTTCCTCCATCCTGCCATGCATGTTTCCTCCATCCTGACATGCATGTTTTCCCCATCCTGACATGCATGTTTCCTCCATCCTGGCATGCATGTTTCCCCCATCCTGGCATGCATGTTTCCTCCATCCTGGCATGCATGTTTCCTCCATCCTGGCATGTATGTTTCCTCCATCCTGGCATGCATGTTTCCTCCATCCTGGCATGAATGTTTCCTCCATCCTGCCATGAATGTTTCCTCCATCCTGCCATGCATGTTTTCCCCATCCTGCCATGCATGTTTTCCCCATCCTGCCATGCATGTTTTCCCCATCCTGCCATGCATGTTTCCTCCATCCTGGAATGCATGTTTCCCCCATCCTGGCATGCATGTTTCCCCCATCCTGGCATGTATGTTTCCTCCATCCTGGCATGCATGTTTCCTCCATCCTGGCATGTATGTTTCCTCCATCCTGGCATGCATGTTTCCTCCATCCTGGCATGAATGTTTCCTCCATCCTGACACGCATGTTTCCTCCATCCTGACACGCATGTTTCCTCCATCCTGGCATGTTTTCCCCATCCTGGCATGCATGTTTCCTCCATCCTGGCATGTATGTTTTCCCCATCCTGGCATGTATTCTTTCTCCATCCTGGCATGCATGTTTCCTCCATCCTGGCATGCATGTTTTCCCTATCCTGACATGCATGTTTCCCCATCCTGACATGCATGTTTCCTCCATCCTGACATGCATGTTTCCTCCATCCTGGCATGCATTGTTCCCAATCCTGGCAAGCATGTTTCCTCCATCCTGGCATGCATTGTTTCCCATCCTGGCATGCATGTCCCCACCCCATGCTGGCATGTGCGTTCCCCCTCCCCCACCTCATGCTGGCATGTGCGTTCGCCCTCCCCCACCCCATGCTGGCATGTGCGTTCCCCCTCCCCCACCCCATGCTGGCATGTGCGTTCCCCCTCCCCCACCCCACGCTGCCAAGTGCGTTCCCCCCACCCCACGCTGCCATGTGCGTTTACCTCCACCCCACGCTGCCATGTGCGTTTACCCCCACCCCACGCTGCCATGTGCGTTCACCCCCACCCCACTCTGCCATGTGCGTTCCCCCTCCCCCACCCCACGCTGCTAAGTGCGTTCCCCCCACCCCACGCTGCCATGTGCGTTTACCCCCACCCCACGCTGCCATGTGCGTTTACCCCCACCCCACGCTGCCATGTGCGTTCACCCCCACCCCACGCTGCCATGTGCGTTCACCCCCACCCCACGCTGCCAAGTGCGTTCCCCCCCCACCCCACGCTGCCAAGTGCGTTCACCCCCCACCTTACGCTGCCATGTGCGTTCCCCCACCCCATGCTGGCGCTGCCCCCCCATACCCACCTTGGCACAGCCGCACACAAGTTATTAAAAAAAAAAAAAGCAACACACAACTTACCTGCACACGCTCCCCCGCTGCGCGCTGCTGGGTCCTCAGTTCCCACGCGGCCAGCAGACGGCGCCGGCGGCGCTTCTCCGTCTCCTAGGCAACACACCTGCAGCCTGGGAGAGGAGGAGTGTCAGAGCAGAGGAGAAATGTCTCCTCCGCTCCAACACAGATTTGATCTGCTGGCGCAACTGCATTAGCAGACCAAAGCTGCAGGATCTGGCAACAGCACACGTGCCAGCAGAATGGGCTCAGCGTGCCCCTGGTGGCACGCGTGCCATATGTTCGCCATCACTGCCATAGACTAATAAGCACCACCAGAGTAAAGAACCAACAGATTCAGTAGAAACAGTGCATAATATGTGTGGTAATATAATAGATATACTGTATATGGTAAATCAATAAAGTAAGATGCTGCATGGAAAAACATTTAGCTATCTCACGAGACCATAGCATATAAGATAAGTTACAAAATCAAATGCATGGCATAAATAAGTAAGTACCACAGGAATAAAGAACCCAGACATACATTCTGCTTAAGGCTTTCTCAAGGAGTTTTAAACAACTCTCTTCTCTGAGGCTTGTACTTGTGAACACCTTGTCTGTAGGCAGCAGCTCTAGCAATGAGGCACAGCGCACAAGCAGTAAGCGAAACATACAGTGGGTACGAACAGTATTCAGATCCCTTTAAATTTTTCACTCTTTGTTTCATTGCAGTCATTTGGTAAATTCAAAAAAGTTCATTTTTTCCTCATTAATGTACACTCTGCACCCCATCTTGTCAGAAAACCCTCCCAGAAATGTAGAAATTTTTGCAAGTTTATTAAACAAAAAAACTGAAATATCACATGGTCATAAATATTCAGACCCTGTGCTCAGACGCTCATATTTAAGTCATATGCTGTCCATTTCCTTGTGATCCTCTTTGAGATGGTTCTACTCGTTCATTGGAGTCCAGCTGTGTTTAATTAAACTGATAGGACTTGATTTGGAAAGGCGCACACCTGTCTATATAAGACCTCACAGCTCACAGTGCATGTCAGACCAAATGAGAATCATGAGGTCAAAGGAACTGCTCAAGGAGCTCAGAGCCAGAAATATGGCAAGGCACAGATCTGGCCAAGGTTACAAAATAATTTCTGCAGTACTCAAGGTTCCTAAGAGCACAGTGGCCTCTATAATCCTTAAATGGAAGAAGTTTGGGACCACCAGAACTCTTACTAGACCTGGCCATCCAGCTAAATTGAGCAATCGTAGGAGAAGAGCCTTGGTGAGAGAGGTAAAGAAGAACCCCAAGATCATTGTGGCTGAGCTCCAGAGATGCAGTAGGGTGATAGGAGAAAGTTCTACAAAGTAAACTATCACTGCAGCCCTACACCAGTCGGGCCTTTATGGCAGAGTGGCCCAACGGAATTATCTCCTCAGTGCAAGACATATGAAAGCCCGCATAGAGTTTGCAAAACAAACACATGAAGGACTCCCAGACTATGAGAAATAAGATTCTCTGGTGTGATGAGACAAAGATAGAACCTTTTGGTGATAATTCTAAGCGGTATTTGTGGAAAAAAACAGGCACTGCTCTTCACCTGCCCAATACAATCCCAACAGTGAAACATGGTTGTGGCAGCATTATGCTATGGGGGTGTTTTTCAGCTCCAGGGACAGGATGATTGGTTGCAATTGAAGGAAACATGAATGAGGCCAAGTACAGAGATATCCTGGAAGAAGACCTCTTCCAGAGTTCTCTGGACCTCAGACTTGGCCGAAGGTTCACCTTCCAACAAGACAATGACCCTAAGCACACAGCTAAAATAACAAAGGAGTGGCTTCAGAACAAGTCTTGACTCGCCCAGCCAAAGCCCTGACCTAAACCCAATTGAGCATCTCTGGAGAGACCTGAAAATGGCTGGTCACTAACATTCACCATCCAACCTGATGGAACTGGAGAGGATCTGCAAGGAAGAATGGCAGAAGATCCCCAAATCCAGGTGTGAAAGACTTGTTGCATCATTCCCAAGCAGACTCATGGCTATACTAGCTCAAAAGGGTGCTTCTACTCAACACTGATCAAAGGGTCTGAATACTTATGACCATGTGATATTTCAGTTTTTCTTGTTTTATTCAATTTGCAAAAATGTCTACATTTCTGTTTTTGGGGTACAGAGTGTACATTCATGAGAAAAAAAAAATTACCTTTTTTGAATTTAGCAAATGGCTGCAATGAAACAAAGAGTGAAAAATTTAAAGGGATCTGAATACTTTCCGTACCCATTGTATGTCTGAGTCTCTAGGTGCTTTATTCCTGTGGTACGTACTACTTTGTGGCATTTCCTGCATTTGCTTTTGCAATTCATCTTATATGTTATGGTCTCATGTGATATGTCTAAGTGTTTTTCCATGCTTCCATCTTGCTTCTTTGAAATACCATATATACCTATCATAATCCCGCACAAATTATGCGCTGTTTCTACTGCATCTGTGGGGTCTTTATTCCAGTGTTGCTTAATAGTCTATGGTATGTCATGCACTTGATATTGTAACCTTTTTATATGTTATTATTTCTATATGATATGTTCATTTGGCATTGTTTACTGTATCATGCCTTTATGCAGTACCATACTTTTACTTTTTCCCAGGATAAAGACTACACGTCGAAATGCGCGTAGGGCTCTTGGACTGGGCACATGTTTGTTACTGGTCATGTATGTTACTTAGGCGATTTACTCTATTTTACCCAACCTCCTTGCTGGGACTGTGCTTTGCATCAGCGACAGCAATGCATACTGGCTGAATAGATGAAACGGGGTCACTGTGGTTACCCCTACCTATGGATATATTACTGATTTGCTCTTGGCTATTATTTGATAGGTCTTTATATTGGGCAATATAATCATTATTCCCCTTTGATATTGGTTTAGTTTAGTGTGTAGTCTGTGAGATCTTTGTACTTTCATTTAGACATCCATTAGTAGATTTATATTTCTATGTACTTTGGGTTTTTTTTGCAATATTTGATGTGATTTATTGATTATGTTTCAATTGTGAATTGACATTATCATTTCAATTGTTACCATATTTGCCTGTCCATGCATGTGTTTTCATGTCCTCATTTTTCTGCTGTTATCATGTTCACCAAAAAAAGTTTTTAAATGCTTTACAATAAATTTTTTTTATATTTTATATGTTCTTTTGCGCAAATTCTTTATATGATACTATATATATCTACTAGAATACCACTTATATTATGCCCTGTTTCTAATATATTCCTTTTACTTCTTTGCATATTAGCTCTCCACTATTTTTTACAATGTAAAAGTTGTATCTATTTTTAAACTTTTGTATCAATAAAATCATATTTTTAAGACTAGTTGGACAGAAAGGTCCCGGTTGGATTCTCCCCGCCACGGCCAATGATTGACAAGCCTCTTCCTGCATATGGATACAGGGAGAGACCTGTCACTCAAGAGGAACGGGAAAGCCACAAGGGATGGTCTTTTCAAGTATTCTCCTGTGTTGCTCAGTCCCTCCGTGGCTTTTATAGTACAAACCTGGCTGAGATCATGTCGGCAGTGTCTGATACATGTTGTCTGTGGAATGGGCAGCATGAATCCGCTGTCAGGTTCCCTGTAAATGCAGATCTCTTAGTGATGGATTCATTTGATTTAAACCTTAGAGGGGTGTTCCACCTTTCAGGACAATATATTTTTTTTAATACATGTATTTGGGGCTAACAGTCCTGTTTCAA
Source organism: Anomaloglossus baeobatrachus (assembly GCF_048569485.1). Lineage (NCBI taxonomy): Eukaryota > Metazoa > Chordata > Amphibia > Anura > Aromobatidae > Anomaloglossus > Anomaloglossus baeobatrachus. The sequence goes on from NC_134353.1 coordinate 349,191,542, forward strand.
CTGGGTTTTACTAAAAATGTTCCACCATCAGCCTTCTACAATCACTGCGTATTGCCAGCTGCAGAATGAGTTCTCTGAGAATCTATCAGTTGACCGCTCTGACGAGGAGCTCGTAATTCTTACATCTCTATCTCAGCTCCTCTCAGCTGATTTATGACAACAGACCACATCAAAGTTAAATGAGCAAAGAGACTAAAGACCTGTAAAAGCCAAAAGGTGCAAAATTTATGACACCCAATAGTAAAAATTATTTTTTTTGCCCCAATTACATGTACTTAAGTAAAAAAGAACTGTCCTGGAAGGTGGAGAACCCGTTAATAAGAACCTCTGCATAAAGAATGCAACAAATTGACATTTTGTATGTTGTATTATGCTCTGGGGGACAATATCTTGGCACCACAGAATAGCATGGAGTCACCACATGGTGGTACATAGATTGCCTTTGTAGTAATGAGCAGCAAAGACTTTGTGTATTGCCGTACAGTGTTTTACGTTGTGCATGAAGTCACCTGGATCTGACCAGCACAACTTCTGATCCGTGTCCTATATGAGGTTGCATATATTATCCACGGGTCTACTTGTACAGTAATACTTAAGACAAGCACACGTGCTGTTATTCTTCCTGTTGACTAGCTTTTCAGCCTGAAGGAGGAATGCGATAGGCTATCAATGTCAACCAGCAATTATTAACCTTTGGGCTCTGAGCCCAATCTGTTAGAGGCCCGGGAATTCCACAAGATACAGGTGGACCAACTTACTTGAACTTTCACAAAGTGTAACAAATGCATCCAGAATTTCTCTGCTTGTAAATTATTGACCTTGATTTTACATTTTGAAATCATTTTCTGTATCCAATTTCCACCCAACCCCATGTCACATATGAGAATGGAAGCCAATTCATACTTTCAATTCCACAGATAAACACCACAACCGAATTGTGGAAGCCTTAAACGAAGAAACATAATACAAGCCCTCCATTGTGACCTGAGCATATTTAACTTAACTCCTTCACATACACTTCTATCGTATCCGTACTATGAAACCTCCTGCTGGAAAAGAAGGCAAGAGAAAGGTGTGGAGGCCTGCTGTGACTTATTAGGAAGTGAGGGGTCTACTTAAACTACTGGGAAACTAGTTGGTGGATATGGGGGCAGGTGTAGAAGATACAATGGTTTATACCAGAGGGACTGTAGTACCATTAGGGGGGCCTCAAGTGTTATATAAGAGGATTGCTATGCATTTGATAGGTGTTTGAGTTTCATTTTGTCTTCTTAAAGGGATTGCACTTGTTGCAAAAAAAGTCATATCTACATGTATATATGCGACGCCCTGACAAAATCAGGGTTTCACAGATGACTGCACCCCTCTACTAGGTGCAGGAGTCCCTCCTCTTTGGTCCTCCATCACAATCCCCATCATGGTGCACAACATCAGCCAGCAAAGCCTAGTCACCCCCCATCACAATAGGGACACACCAGTGGGTGGGGCCAAGTGGATTGCAATGCGCACCTAGGGGTTCTGAGGTGTAATGGGAGGGGCCAAAGTCAGAGTCAGTAAGTTGAAGTGAGGAGAGAGTTGAAGTGAGAGTCAGAGAGTGACGGTTGTCAGGAGTTGGAGCTCCTGAGCTGACAGAGGACTAGGTGGCAGTCAGTGGACAGGGCCACAGGCGACGAAGATCCGGTCGCGAGAGACCTTAAGTGGACCGGGGCAGGGTTGTAGCCCATCGGTATCGACAGCGGGAATCCTGTCCGGAGCTGTGCACAGACAGGGTACCTGGACCCTAGGGCTAGGAGCAGCTTTAAGCCCCTTGCTAATTAACCAGCCGGGGACAAGCTTCCAAGTCTTGTCCCACAGGAGGCCCAGATAGAGCGAGATGGAAGCCCAACGAGGGGGATAGGGCTCCGCAATTGCCTGCTAAGATCCCACGGGTCAGTTCTCGTGGGCCACAACTCCCAAAGGACAATAACACCGGAAGTGGACTTCCCCGTTCCACACGGAGTATTCAGAGTAACAATCTTAAACACAAGGTGCAGGTGGAAGGGCCCTTGTTCTACCGTACTGGGGTGCGGGATCCGAATACACCCTCCCAAGGCGACTGGCTACTGGCAATTTGGTTTAATATCTGGACTCTGTGTGAAGTTATTCAGGAACTGTGAGTACACCAACACCATCCAGTCCAACCCTGCAGGTTGCACTACGCCACACTATCCCACCTGCACCTGGGTCCTGGGTCAACACCTCCCCTACCCGTGGAGGGGATAACATCCAGCTGCGCCACTCCATCAGGCCCGGGCCCAATCTCCAGCGGCAGTGGCGGTGCCACCAAAATCAACGCACACCACCGGGGGCGTCACTGACAAACCTTCCCTACAATTCTAAAATCTCCTCTCACAGGAGGCCCAGATAGAGCAAGACGGAAGCCCAATGAGGAAGATAGGGCTCCGCAATTGCCTGCTAAGATCCCACGGGTCAGTTCTCGCAGGCCACAGCTACCAACACATAGAATTACCAGGAGTGGACTTCCCCGTTTCATGCAGAGTAGTCACCAACAAGGACACAAACATTAAGTGCAAGAGGAAGGGATCCCTGTTTGCGGTACCAGGGTGTGGAATTCGAACACACCCGCCGGAGGTCACCGGTCACTGGCAATTTGGTTTACCATCCGGACTCTGTGTGAAGTTATTGAGGAACTGTGAGTACACCAATACCACCCAGTCCAACCTGTAGATTGCGCTCCGCAGCACCAAGCCACTTGCACCTGGGTCCCGGGACTACATCTCCCCTACCCGTGGAGGGGATAACATCCAGCTGCCCCACTCAGTCAGCCCCGGTCCCTACCTCCAGCGGCAGCGGCGGTGTCACCAACAATCACCGCACACCACGGGTGGCGTCACTGAGAAAACCTTCCCAATACAACAACCCCCCCCCCCTTTTCACTTGTGGGCGACGGACGGGTGCTCAGGCCCGGATCCGGCTTCCCCTCGAGCCACCGCAACGACCCCTGATCCGAGCGTCTCGAGTAGCCCCCCTGCTGCGGTCTGTTCCCCGCCCGCAACATATACATATACTATGTATATAAGTGTACCTTTCTAAGATACTTGTATTAGCAAAGCTACGCCAATGTCCAACTTTCACAAGCAATCCTACATTTCAAGTTTTGACTCAAAACGGGAAAGAATCTGCTGTCGGCATGTCATTAGTGCTGTAAGTGAAGGGTCCAACTGGCTCATTTCAATATCTAACTCATCTCCCTTCTCTGTAATGGTGAATGTTGACAGAGAAGGGGGCTGGGTTGGCAATTCTTATGAGCCATTCAGCCAGCCCCTTCCCACACAGCATTGATGGCATAATGAAACAGAAATCAAAATGACCTAAAACCAAGGTGAAACTGGGACATTAATGGAGCTCTGCTAGTGCTATAGTAAAATAGTGATTAATGGTTTCTGTGAATCGCCAACGACATTAAAGTGAGGCCTTAGGTACAAATTCCTATGTTGGAAAATCTCAACCAGCTCCAATTGGAAGCCAGCAACACTGTTCTTGGGGTCAGCAACCCAGCTGAGGTGTGATGGTTAAGAGATGGTGAAAATGAATTTGTAGGAACGTTTTCAGGGGCTATGTCAGTAATCTGTGACCACCGAATGGTAGCCTCGAAATCATGTATCACCTGCCAGCATCTGCAGCTCTTGTTTTGATAAGATAGACTGGTACAAAATCACATACGCATCAACCTACAATGATGACATCGCTCCAGGCCGGCTAATCAAAAAGTAAGAAGAGCTTCACAAGCTCACGTCCAAAGGTAACCGATGCGGCTACTGGACTGAGTCCTGTAAATCAAGTTGCACTATCTTGTTAATAATAAAACAAAAATACTGAATAATGAGGACTACTAGAAACCTCTGTATGAGTGAAGGCTGATACTTACAGCTTGATAAAGGGAAAGACCACCACCTATCGCTTTGGGGGGTCTCAGCAGCAATACAAACCAGTAGAATTCTGTCTATGTGTCTGTAGTTCAGGAGATATTGAGGAGTAACTAACAGAAATTTCATTTGCTGGCCTAAAATGTCAACAAGCTGGAACCTTAAAGGGAACCTGTCACCAGATTTGTTCCCTATAAACTACAGCCAACACCGTAAGCATTTATATACAGCATTCTAGAATCTATATATATAATTGCCTTATTCTGTCTGTCTGTCTGTCTTGCTCCAAAGTGATGTCATTACAGTGACAACTGTCGCATTGGCCGCTCGGCTCGGCCCCGCCTCGCCTCCTGCACACGTTGGCCGCTCGGCCCCACCCCCTGCACACATTGGCCGCTCGGCCCCACCCCCCGCACACATTGGCCGCTCGGCCCCACTCCCCGCACACATTGGGAACCTATACACCTCCCCTCAGGACTACTCCACCTATTAGACACCTCCCCCCAGGACTACTCCACCTATTAGATACCTCCCCCCCACGAGTACTCCACCTATTAGACACCTCCCCCCCAGGACTACTCCACCTATTAGACACCTCCCCCCAAGGACTACTCCACCTATTAGACACCTCCCAACAGGACTACTCCTCCAATTAGACTCCTGTCTCCCCAGGACTACTCCTCCTATTAGACTCCTCTCCCCCCAGGACTACTCCTCCTATTAGACTCCTCTCCCCCCAGGACTACTACTCCTATTAGACTCCTCTCCCCCCAGCACTACTCCGCCTATTAGACTCCTCTGCCCCCAGGACTACTCCACCTATTATCCTCTTCTCCCCCCAGGACTACTCCTCCTATTATACTACTCTGCCTCCAGGACTCCTCCTCCTATTATACTCCTCTCCCCTCAGAACTACTTCTCCTATTAGACTCCTCTCCCCCAGGACTACTCCTCCTATTATACTCTCCCCCAGGACTACTCCTCCTATTATACTCCTCTACACGCAGCACTACTACTCCTATTATACTCCTCACCCCCAGGACTACTCCTCCTTTTATACTCCTCTCCCCCCAGGACTCCCCCTCCTATTATACTCCTCTCCCCCCAGGACTACTCCTCCTATTATACTCCTCTCCCCCCAGGACTACTCCTCCTATTATACTCCTCTCCCCCCAGGACTACTCCTCCTATTATACTCCTCTCCCCCCAGGACTACTCCTCCTATTAGACTCCTCTCCCCCAGGACTACTCCTCCTATTATACTCCTCACCCCCCCAGGACTACTCCTCCTATTATACTCCTCTCCCCCCAAGACTACTCCTATTATACTCCTCTCTCCCCAAGACTACTCCACTTATTATTCTCCTCTCTCCCCAGGACTACACCTCCTATTATACTCCTATCCCCCTAGGACTACTCCTCCTATTATACTCCTCTTTCACCAGGACTACTGCTCCTATTATACTCCTCACCTCCAGGACTATTCCTCCTATTATACTCCTCACCTCCAGGACTACTCCTCCTATTATACTCCTCTCCCCCCAGGACTATGCCTCCTATTATACTCCTCCTATTATAGTCCTCCTATTATACTCCTCTCTGAGGGGTGCGCAGCATGGGGGATGGAGCATGATGGGGGGTGCGCATCATAGGGGGATGAAGACCGATAGGGGGTGCGCAGCATGGGGGGATGAAGCACGATGGGGGGGCGCAACATGGGGGGATGAAGCATGATGGGGGTGCGCAGCATGGGGGGATGAAGCATGATAGGGGTGTGCAGCATGGGGAATTGAGCATGATGGGGGTGTGCAGCATGGAGGATGGAGCACTAAGGGGGTGCGCAGCATGGGGGATGGAGCACGATGGGGGGTGCGCAGCATGGGGGATGGAGCACGATGGGGGGTGCGCAGCATGGGTGATGGTGCACGATGGGGGTGCACACCTCCCCCAAAAACACACACACACTGCCACACACGCACCGCACAACACACCACACACACTGGGAACCACAAACACCGCCCTACACAGACACCCAACACACAAATACCGCGGCACACACAAATATACGCACACACCGCGCAACACACACACACACTGCACAAAACATATCTCCCCCCAAAACACACACACTCACCTCACACACACACACCCACACAAACCGCGCAACACACACAGCACCGCACACACACAACGCTGCAGACACGCAGCGCTCCACAAACATTGCAACACACAAACAACACTGCTCTCACACCCCCCACACCCAGACAACACCCAGAACATTTACAGCGCCCTACACAAACACTGGCAACTACACACAACAACATCTATATATATAACAAAAATCATACATTAACTACACAATAATTTCTAGAATACCCGATGCATTAGAATCGGGCCACCATCTAAGTACCATATATAAGTGCCCAAGTCAATCTGTAAAACATAAAAAAGATTTTTTATTATACTCACTTACGGGGCAGTCCCGTCCAATGGGAGTCGCTACTTGTGGTCTGGCATTTCCTCTCTTCTTGTGTTTGTCATCCTCCTTCCCAGCTCTTTGTGGATGACGCATCCCACATCATTCACATAGAATCCTTCATTGTGCGCATGTGCACGTGTACTTCTCTCTGCCCTGCTGAGGGCCGAGCACAGTATTTTTTTGTGCATGCGTGGGCCTTCTTTGACCTTTCCCTGCACCTGTGCATTACAATAGCTAGAGAGAAGTGTGTACGCTGGAGCGCATTGGAAGACTCTGAGTGGATGAGGTAGGACACGTCATCCACATGAAAAGGACGGCGACTGCAAGAAGAGAGAAGGTGCCAAACCAAGACCATCGATGGCCATTGGACCAGACCGCCCTGCAGGTGAGTATAATAAAAGTGTTTTTTATGTTCTACAGATCAGCTTAGAGACTTATATACAGTATCCTAGAATTCTGTATATAGGGGCTTACTGGTGGTGGCTGCAGTTTATAGGGGACAAATCTGGTGACAGGTTACCTTTAAAACAATGAACAAGCTAAGCCTTAGGCCGGCTTTGCACACTACGACATCGCAGGTGCGATGTCGGTGGGGTCAAATCGAAAGTGACGCACATCCGGCGTCACTTGCGATGTCGAAGTGTGTAAAACCTTTCTGATACGATGAACGAGCGCAAAAGCGTCGTTATCGTAACATCGGTGTAGTCTCCGACATTTCCATAATGCCGGTGCAGCAACAGGTACGATGTTGTTCCTCGTTCCTGCGGCAGCACACATCGCTGTGTGTAAAGCCCCAGGAGCGAGGAACATCACCTTACCTGCGTCCCGGCTGCTATGAGAAGGAAGGAGGTGGGCGGGATGTTTACATCGTGGTCATCTCCGCCCCTCCGTTGCTATTGGCCGCCTGCCGTGTGACGTCGCTGTGACGCTGAACGGCCCGCCCCCTTAGGAAGGAGGCGGGTCGCCGGCCAGAGCGACGTCGCAGGACAGGTGAGTACATGTGAAGCTGCCGTAGCGATAATGCTCACTACGGCAGCTATCACAAGATATTGCACGTGCGACGGGGGCGGGGACTATAGCACTCGACATCGCAGCATAGGCATGCGATGTCGTAATGTGCAAAGTACCCCTTAGTGCAAAGATCACAGACACTGTTGGATATCCTAGTAGCTGTCCATCAGACATACAGGAGTTGATTTTAAAAGAACAGCAGGAAAGTTAATAATAAAAAATATTCAGCATTATTAACCTGTTCCATCCCGGCTCAGAACCAGCACTGATGCTTCAGGGGCCCCAGAAAGTCTTTGTTTCCTTCCCTGCAGCAATGACATCATATACATCCACTTGACAGTGGCAGCAAATTCATGCCTCAGAACAAGACCACCGAGGCTAGTGATTGACTGCAGCAGCCAATCAGTGCCCTAAAGTGATGCCAAGATGTAGAGAACAAGACCACCAAGGCTAATGACTGACTGCAGCCAACATTTGGACGTACATGACATCATCTCTGCAGGGAAGTAAACAGAGACCGGCAGGGACTACTCGATTGTTAGCACTAAATCTTTAAAAGGGTATACAATATATTATTTGTCATTTCTTATATGAGACATCCATATGTCTTGTCATATTAATGCATATTTACCAATCCATGTAAAAATAAATCTAATAGTTAATAAAAATGAGTACATATGAAGGCTTATGCACTTTCCCTTTAACATGTGATGAAAGAAAGTATGAAGGCATGTCTGGTTTTTGCAAAAGTGTGAAATGTGGACATTAACAAATGCAAAAAGAAGTGGAACATGAACCTCCACAAGCGGACAAAAGGTCATGCTTTTCTACATAGCGAGGCATTAGTGTTTGGACAGTGTACAAGAAATTCCTACACATAAACCTTCAGTTTTAACAGCTACACTTATAGAGCAGACATAAAAATATTACTTATTTACGGCTTCGTTGGGCTTCCTAATAAAACAGCTGGAATATTTTACTGATTAAAAAAAAAAAAAAAAGATGCACAGTTCATAAAAAAGTGATGCACTTTCCTTCCCAGCGCTGTGTGAAAATACATGTTGATATAAAATCCAGTGTAAAATTACTATTAAAATATTTACAATACCTTTGGCATCGGGAACTGGCATGCACCTGAGCAATAATAAGCATCAAAGGATTTCGGGGAAATAATCCATTCACTCCAGCCGATGTCTGCAAAGTCTACTTTTAGGTAACGTCGTGCGCAATTTCGTGGCTCATTCCATTGCTTTCTTCTTGCTTTTTTCAGGGTTTGCTCATCAAACTGTAGTGTTTGGCTTTTTTGCCGCCCACTTTTTCTTAATTTCTTTTTGGATTTTCCTTTCTCTGCTGGCTTAACATGAAGGGCTTTGTAGGGTTTTTTCTCTTCCCAAGTCTCTTCATCTTCATTATATTGGTACTCAGCTCCTGGTAGCTCGTTGTTTTGTAACGGTAAAAGAATATCAGTTGAGCGCCGACTTCTGTGTTCGAAAAGCCCTGCTTTTTGGTGAGGTTTATGAATGATAGGACTGTGTTGTCCATGTAAGTTAGAAACAACACTATCAGGTTCGGAAATAGCTGAGTCATTGGCATATACCAAGATATATGGCTTATGCCTTAGCTGATGTTTTCGATGTTGGGTTGGAGTATCAATGGTCATGTTGATTCCAATGATAGCCTCTCCATTGTGCTTGGCCTCACGTAGGATATGTGTAATGTCTTTCCATTGCCAAGAAGGAAGGTCACTGTAGGATGAAGAAATGTTTATGAGAAAGTGACCCAGCACTCTTGTCTGGTTCTCAAGTGATATGAAGCTGGAAACCGTGAAGCCTATGGATACTTCATGCTTTCGATGTGTCCGGCGAAGGCACGGTGAAGAGTGTGGACATCTTAAGCTGCTGTTTAGCAAATCCCCAAGATAATAATGAAATGTAGCTGAGAGTATGTTTTCTGAAGATGTGAGTGATGTCAAATTAAAAATATGGTGACTGGCATCGTCTGCATTGCCTAAAAAGCATGTAAAAATAAAGATTTTATTATTTACGTAGAAACCAACATACATCTATACATTGCGATGATGGCAAATTCATGTATAGTCATATCCAGATATTACGTATATCTATCGTTTAGTTTATTTGGCGTTTGCTTTTTGTCATACATTTTGATTTCTAATAACCTTGAATTTACGTATAAATCAATTCTGCAAACTGCATATTAAAGGGAACCTGACAGCTGATACATGCCGCCCGGTCCACACGCAGAATGTATCAGACATTACATAATTTCAGATAAATATATTTCTCTCTGAAGCGCTGCGGTGATTTCCAGACAGGTATGTTTGACTCTGAAGTGCTGCGGTAATTTCAGACAGGTATGTTTGACTCTGAAGAGCTGTAGTGATTTCAGCTAAGTATAATTGACTCTGAAGTGCTGCGGTAATTTTGGACAGGTATGTTTGACTCTGAAGAGCTGCAGTTATTTCAGCCAGGTATGTTTGACTCTGAAGAGCTGCAGTTATTTCAGCCAGGTATGTTTGACTCTGAAGAGCTGCAGTTATTTCAGCCAGGTATGTTTGACTCTGAAGAGCTGCAGTTATTTCAGCCAGGTATGTTTGACTCTGAAGTGCTGCAACATTATAGCAAAATACATAGTTTAGAAGTTGCCACGGACTGAGCCGCAAAGAGAGACTAGTCGGGCCTCTCCATGACTGCTCTTCTGAGTGACAGGTGTCTCCCTGCACATGAATGCATGGAGAGACCTGTGACTCCAGGCAGCGGGTGGGGAGAAGCTGTGGGGGACCTGTCTGTCTAATTGATCACCCATGCAGCTTGGTCCCTGGAGGCTTCTAAAGTATCTTTTTCTACAAGATATCGCAACATTTCAGAGTCAAACATACCAGACTTTCAGAGTCAAACATACCAGACTTGAGATCATACAGTCAGTACCTGATACATGCTACCTGATCCATGGGCAGAATGTATCAGCTGTCAAGTTCCCTTTAACATGCAGTTTGCACAATTGAGTTATACCTGCATTGCAGGTTATTAAAATGTATAGCATGTCCTAAAGGGCCATCCTACTACCATATTATAGATAACTGTATAGTATGAATTGGAAAATCAACAGCCCTCACCAAATAACTCTAGATTATGGCAATTATCAAATATATTACAGGGCTGGCAAATTCATGTAGACTTTGGGAACCTGTTGACCGAATAGTTATCCAAAATGGGAATTCTCACAAATATCAATAGCAAAGGTGAAAATTTGAAGAATCAACAATGAAAAATCTACTTCTATAGCTTTAAAGATCCCTCTTGTTATGATTTCCATCTGATAGATGTGTTACAATCAGAATAAGCATTGTTGTATTCCATTCATGCTATACTGAGAAAAGGAAAAAGTTGAAAAGAGCCAATCCATCAAAGTGCATATGGAAATCACCAGCAGCCGCTTGTTCTAGGACGCCAACCTACCCTACGGTAGTAGTTGATGGAAGAAGAACAATTCTAACTTAGGCTGACACAATGATGGTAAATAGGGCACAAGCCAGAGTAAAGGATGTGAAAACAAAGAAATGAACAGACAACCGAGCGATCATCTTGAAATAATTATTCTCCATTTTTCATTAAGAATAATGACCCTTTTCATTACTCTGTCAACACATTTAATAGAAAAAGCATTTTTTTATTTAGATTTAAAAAAAATACCATCTCAACAATTTCCAGCAACTTTCCATTTATATAACTTCTAACACAATCGTCAGAAAAGCCATCACATATGATATTTTCCCTAACTTCTAAAGTCCATGGATACAATTCCAATACAAAGAGAAAACACTTTTTTTATATCCATCTTGCTAAGCTCCCTTCTTGGGTTGTGGCTGCGCCCACACTGGTGAAACTGGCAGAAACACTGTCTCTCATGCAAAGAAACACTGGAGAGCTGTAAAATGGAGCTTTGTGGAAAATATAAGTAAAGTACAGCATGTGTGTACATCCAGCCGGACTGGAAAGTGACCAAACATTATGAGAACCAGGCTTATTCATTCAGAGACGCCATGTGCCCAATCAATAAGAAGCTGATTATACTGATGCTTCCTTATGGTGACTTTATAAAAGGAGATGTCAGACATTGAACAAAACCTAATTAGTGCAACACTAAATTCCGAAGTAATCTCCTAAGTATGAAATGAGATGCGGTTGCTAATATGGAGCGGCGACTGATGAGCCTTCACCGTAAGCAACCATCGTGAAAAGCACAAGTGAGTCAGCCCCGATGCAATCTCCCACTGAATATTATATAGAACATATTCTCCTTCTTCATCTTGGGTGTAGAACACTTGTAAAAGAAAGTATGACTATATGGAAATGAATAAAGATTTTTCATGATTTTTAAGTATGTATGTTCCGGCACTGTTCCTTCTTTTGCTTGGTGGTACATCATTGTCAAGATTGTGATGCTATACTGGACAATATTAAAGGCCGCTTTACACGCAACGACATCGCTAACGAGATGTCATTGGGGGTCACGGAATTCGTGATGCACATCCGGCCTCGTTAGCGACGTCGTTGCGTGTGAAACACAGGAACGACCGTTAATGATCAAAATTACTTACCTAATCGTTGATCGTTGATGCGTCGTTCCTTTCCCGATTATCGTTGCTGTTGCAGGACGCAGGTTGTTCGTCGTTCGTGCCGCGGCAGCACACATCGCTATGTGTAACACCACAGGAACGAAGAACTACATTGTACCTGCGGACGCACGCAATGAGGAAGGAAGGAGGTGGGCGAGATGTTGCCCCGCTCATCTCCGCCCCTCCGCTTCTATTGGGCGGCCGCTTAGTGACATCGCTGTGACGCCAAACGATCCGCCCCCTTAGAAAGGAGGCGGTTCACCGGCCACAGCGATGTCGCTAGGCAGGTAAGTATGTGTGATGGGGACTAACGATGTTGTGCGCCACGGGCAGCGATTTGCCCGTGACGCACAACCGACGGGGGCGGGTATGCTTCGCTAGCGATATCGGTAACGATATCGCAGCGTGTAAAGTGGCCTTAAGGCTATGTACCCACAGGACAATGTGTACTCGCGGACTTTGCCACAGGTTTGTCCGCAGGTTTCCCGCAGCTGCCCCCCTGAATCTGCAGCTATCCAATGCTGCGGGATTCGAGCATTTTTGTTGCAAAACAAGTGCAGAAATACCTGCAGATGTCCTGGCCTCTATCTCCATAGGGGAAAGGCGGGACATCCGCAGATTTTTCCGCATGAATAATTGACATGCAGTTACATATGTGTTATGATCCGGAACCATGGAAGACCACCACAAATCATTGGCAAAAGGTGACAAGAGCATTGGCAACTAATCTGGCCGCCATCCCCTTACTAACCATCACAACTAGAAGTAGCCGAGGGGTGAACTAACATTCTGTGCACCGCGAACCCAGCCGGAGAACTAACTATCCTAAAGGTAGGAAAGATGAATAACTCTCTGCCTCAGAAAATAGACAAGAATAGCAAGCCCCCCACATTCAAAGACTGCGGTGATATAGGAAAAACACAATACACAGGTAGATGACAGGATTAGCAAAAGGTGAGGCCCCTGCTGACTAAAATAGGAAAGGACAGGAAAGGGACTGATGGTGGCCAGAGAAAAACCCTGCAAAATACCAACTTCCTGATAGTACAAAAAGGCCCTCAGATCGCACGATCTGAACTCCGTCCTATACCAGGTGCCCTTGTCATACCAATGAAAAGAAAACAAGAATCATAACAAATTCAACAAGCCACAAACACATGGACTCAAAGGAGCTATACTCCACACAGAACTGCAGGGAGTTCCCCAACAAACCACTGAGGGGGAAAATCCCTGCATGCAAATAAACTGAAAACGACCACAGCAAAAGACAAACCCAGATAAGTAAAAGAACCAGACAATAAATAAAGAGCAAGCACTTATCTGGGATAGATGTGGTGTAGAGCAGGATGAAGTAGGCTGGAGATACAAAGAACAACTGACATCCGGCAACAGCCTGCAATCAGACCAGGATTTAAATAAGCAGAGAGTTAGCAAAGGAAACACCCATTGCACAACACACCTGGTCCAAGTCCAAACCATTCCTGGCCACCAGAGGGAGCCTCCCAGCAGCCAAAACATAACTAACATTCACAACACATGTGGCTGCGGGAAATCCATAGCATTTTCCGCAGCCGCACATACTGCAGCATTAATACAGCACTTCCCAAATCCCATAGGATACACATGGGGAGTGTCTGTACTTGCGTAAACCTGCAGATTTATCTGGAAAATCCAGATAAATCAGTGGGTTTTCTGCGGCAAAATCCACGGGTACGTTGTCCCGTGGGCACATAGCCTTAGAGAGAATCTGTCACCAGGTTTTTACCACCTAACATAAGTGCAGCCTAATGTAGAGACAGAGACCCTGATTGCAGCAATGTGTCACTTACTGTGCTGCTTGCTGTTGTTTTGATACAATCATAGTTTTATCATTAGAGAACTAGTAAACCTGCTAACATTTGGTTCTCCATATTCATTAGCTCTATATAACCCTGTCCCCACCACTGATTGGCAGCTTTCTGCCTATGCATAGTGCACACAGAAAGATGTCAATCAGTGGTGTGGATGGGTATATAGAGAGCTTAATATTCAGAGAACTGATGGATGCAGCAGATAAAAGAGTGACCCATGTTGAATTGATCAGAGTGGAGATATCCACATTAACAGGACTGTGATGCAGGAATTCAAGGAGCCTTTGTGTTGAAGGATAAGGTGTTCTATTTCCAAAGCATATCAGCGCCAGACCGACACCTTTTTCAAGATTAAAAATAGTTGGGTTTTTTTCAACCGTCAGAAAGGCACCAAAGCGCTAATAAAAAAGCTTTGTTCTTATACAGTGCACAGGGTGGCGGCTATCCTCGCTTAAATCGGTGTGGTGCCGCTATACAACAGGTGAGCGCATTCATCCCCTCATATCATTTAACCCTACCGTACTGCCCAATTTGTGTGCACTTCTGTCCCATCCTAGATTTCCTCTACATTGCACTAGCGAGGTCTCAAAAACATGCTGACCATTTTTCTTGAAAGGGGTATTCCCATTGACAAGATGCTATACCAACATATAGTGGGTGTAACAATAATAATATTAGCAAATATCTCCAATTAGAAATGTAGTATACGGTAGTTATTCTCTATGTCTTATCTCATGTGCAGGGCATTGCAGGACCTTCGGTATCAATGCATATAGTGACAATTAGTTAGTTGCCAGTGGCCGGAAACATAGATACCTAAGGTCCTGCAATGCCCTGCACATGAGGTAAGAGACATAATGAAGCAGAAGACATATACTGCACTTCTAATTGGAGGTATTTGCTATTATTATTAGTATTACACCTAATATATATTGGGATAGGATCTTGAAGATGGGAATACCCCTAAGGCCCCCTTCACACGTCCGTAAAACACGTTCGTGTTTGTTCCGTTTCCGTATATACCGGAGACACGGTCAAACATGCACCAATGTTAATCTATGATTGTGGTCACACGTGCGTTATTTCATTATGTCCGTGTGTGCGTGTCCGTGATCTGTATGTGTTTGCGTTTTGCACGGATGCATGTCCGTTATCTGCACGGAGCACGCACACGTGGACACAATGAAAGTCTATGGGTATGTGCACACACGTTGGTAAACACATATGCATCTACCTATAGTCCGTGTCCGTTTGGTGTTTTTATTTCTAGTGATGTCGGCCATTCTTTCTATTTCTGTGTATGTCGGTCAATCTCCCTGAGTCCGTCGGTCGGTCTCTCTGTCTCTCTGTCGGTCTCTCTGTCTGTCTGTCCCTCTCTCACAGTCTGTCGGTCAGTTTCCCCCCCTCTCTCATACTTACCGATCCCCGTCGCGGCGCTGCACGGCATTCACACTGCTGCGGCGGCTTTTACTATTTTGAAAAAGCCGGCTGCTCATTAAACAATCTCGTATTCCCTGCTTTCCCCGCCCACCGGCGCCTATGATTGGTTGCAGTGAGACACGCCCCCACGCTGAGTGACAGCTGTCTCACTGCACCCAATCACAGCAGCCGGTGGGCGTGTCTATACTGTGCAGTAAAATAAATAAATAAATAATTAAAAAAAACGGCGTGCGGTCCCCCCCCAATTTCAATACCAGCCAGATAAAGCCATACGGCTGAAGGTTGGTATTCTCAGGATGGGGAGCTCCACGTTATGGGGAGCCCCCCACCCTAACAATATCAGCCAGCAGCCACCCAGAATTGCCGCATACATTAGATGCGACAGTTCTGGGACTGTACCCGGCTCTTCCCGATTTGCCCTGGTGCTTTGGCAAATCGGGGTAATAAGGAGTTAATGGCAGCCCATAGCTGCCACTAAATCCTAGATTAATCATGTCAGGCGTCTCCCCAGATTCCTTTCATGATTAATCTGTAAATTACAGTAAATAAACACACACACACACACCCGAAAAAATCCTTTCTTAGAAATAAAAAACACAAACATATACCCCGGTTCAACAATTTAATCAGCCCGAAAAAGCCCTCCATGTACGGCGGAATCCAGGATGGTCCAGCGTCGCATCCAGCTCTGATGCATGGAGGTGACAGGAGCTGCAGCACACACCGCTGCTCCTGTCAGCTCCACGCAGCAAATGAAGAGTGCCGCGCGATCAGCTGAGCTGTCACTGAGGTTACCCGCTGTCACTGGATCCAGTGTTGACAGCGGGTAACCTCAGTGACAGCTCAGCTGATCGCGCGGCACTCTTCATTAGCTGCGTGGAGCTGACAGGAGCGGCGGTGTGTGCTGCAGCTCCTGTCACCTCCATGCAGCAGAGCTGGATGCGACGCTGGACCATCCTGGATTCCGCCGGACATGGAGGGCATTTTCGAGCTGATTAAATTGTTGAACCAGGGTATATGTTTGTGTTTTTTATTTCTAGTAAAGGATGTTTTCGGGTGTGTGTGTTTATTTACTGTAATTTACAGATTAATCATGAAAGGAATCTCGGGGAGACGCCTGACATGATTAATCTAGGATTTAGTGGCAGCTATGGGCTGCCATTAACTCCTTATTACCCCGATTTGCCAAAGCACCAGGGCAAATCGGGAAGAGCCGGGTACAGAACTGTCGCATCTAATGTTTGCGGCAATTCTGGGCGGCTGCTGACTGATATTGTTAGGGTGGGGGGCTCCCCATAACGTTGAGCTCCCCATCCTGAGAATACCAGCCTTCAGCCGTATGGCTTTATCTGGCTGGCATTGAAATTGGGGGGACACCGCACGCCGTTTTTTTTTAATTATTTATTTATTTATTTT
Organism: Anomaloglossus baeobatrachus; assembly: GCF_048569485.1. Lineage (NCBI taxonomy): Eukaryota > Metazoa > Chordata > Amphibia > Anura > Aromobatidae > Anomaloglossus > Anomaloglossus baeobatrachus. The sequence continues at coordinate 349,208,300 of NC_134353.1, forward strand.
ACTGCACAGTATAGACACGCCCACCGGCTGCTATGATTGGGTGCAGTGAGACAGCTGTCACTCAGCGTGGGGGTGTGTCTCACTGCAACCAATCATAGGCGCCAGAGGGCGGGGAAAGCAGGGAATACGAGATTGTTTAATGAGCGGCCGGCTTTTTCAAAATAGTAAAAGCCGCCGCAGCAGTGTGAATGCCGTGAAGCGCCGCACCGCTGATCGGGGATCGGTGAGTATGAGAGAGGAGGGGAAACTTCAGTCACTCGGGGGATTAGCGGTCACCGGTGAATCCTTCACAGGTGACCGCTAATCAGTACTCGACACAGACAGAGCCGCAGTATGAGGATGAAGTTGGGTGAAGTTCACCCGAGTTCATTCTCATCGCGCAACTCTGTCGGCTGTCAGCCGACATTTATAAACGACATTGTGCATCACACACACGGACATTCCACACGGACATTCCACGTACACATACACGTTAATTCCACACGCACACACGGACGTTCTACACACAAACACGGCTAGCATACGCAATTCACACAGATGCCACACGGACCATAAAAACGGACACAAAATTGGGATACGGACCCGAAAAACGGTCCGTAACACACGTGCGTGTTTTTCACGGAAGTGTGAAGGGGGCCTAAAGGGAATTTTGTGTACTGTGACTTCATAAAATTGCAACATTCACTGTGAATAATCAATATAGTTGGCGTATTTTCCAGGTTATCAGAATTATTTCTGCTTGGTGCTTACACACCACAACATTATACTGTCTCCTAGTACATTGCTGATTACTCTCGCAGAATTAGTGCAGACAAGATACTCTTTTCTTCCAGCATTCAATAATCCCAATGTCAGATATTGCTTTCTTACATTTCTATATTCTACATAAATAAGGAGTGGTACCACACTTCAGCCATATCACCGGTACACTAGGAGAATAAACACCTATTCTTTTTAGCGCCAACTCCACATGTGCACCGAGTGTTTGGTATCGCCAAATCTTGTATGCTCCGGTCGAGCACCTGCGCTTGTATTTGTTTTCACAATCGTATCTTACTAAATTTAGAATGTAAGATAAGAATCCGAAATAACACGTCACCGATGGTTATTATGCTTCACGTGATTAACCCAATCTATAACGGGCACACACCAAAGTGTTTAGAAGTTACTTGTCTGAAGAAGCTAAAATCTCTCTGATTAGAATATTAAATGAAGACTGAGAATTTGAGTCATGAGATCTTTTACACCGAGTACCCAGCATCGTACTTTGAAGTCTGTGAAGCCAAGAGATATATAATGCAGGCCAGTAGGTGGCGCTGTATTCTAAAATATTACATTTTAGGAGACCACCAGCAAATGGACAGAATTGTATAGTTCTGTTGCCTCAGTTTGCGTTCAGCCTTTTAAAAAGTACAATTCGGGTTTAATTTAAGTTAGATCATTAGTGAAGGAGATCCATTTTATATAACCCTATGAGATTTACTGTCTGCATTGTAAGGAGAAGAATCAGGATGTCAATTCATGCACAGAAGCTTTGATTTCTCAATTTTATTTCTTTATTGGTCGAAATTTCACGCAGTTCTTGTAAAAACAAACTGACCATCATCCCTGTGCATCTCCTGAATTGTGATCAGTTGGTCACCTTGCTAGAGAGCAGTTCTTCTCTTTCCACAGCGCTTTAGACTCAAGTAGCAAGTAAAATGTTGTACAAAAAATATACGTCCTAACCATCTCAGATATAGTGGGACAGTCCCTTAATTGGGGACGGCTGGAACACCATTGTAAATGTAAACAGGCTGCTAGCTAAAAAATACACAATCTATATGAAGTGAAAGCTGCACACCAAATTCAGAGAAATATGAACAAGCATAACTGCTTTATGATACATAAGGAATGAAAAATACAATTAGCCATATGAAAAATTGAAAAATTGAAAAATGTGACATTGCATAACTGATGAGGATTATTTGAAAAAAAAAAAAAAGAGATATTTAGCTAATGTATTGATCAATTCATTACTGCCCGATTACCACGTCACGGTAATCTCTTATTTATGGGGTCCCTAACCAAATGTTACCTCTATATGCGGTTAAAACCTGCTCGTGTGAAAGGGTATCTAACCAAATGTTACCTCTATGTGCGGTTGAAACCGGCTTGTGTATGGGAAGCAAGGGACCTGGCTATACAGGAAATTGAATAAACATGGCTAAAAAGCGGGACTGGGTTCGCAGACAGAAAAAACTGCATAACAATGCAAAGGGGATATCATACATTGTGAGGAGGAAGTAGTGTAGGGGTACCATACTGTGTGTGGGGTATGTACTGTGAGGACATCATACTGTGTGTGGGGTATGTACTGTGAGGACATCATACTGTGTGTGGGGGTATACTAAACAGACATCATACTTTGTGAAAGGACATGTACTGTGGGAGACATTATCATGTGTGCAGGGAAAGTACTATGGGGATATCATACATTGTCAGGGGGATGTAGTGTGGAGGCATCATACTGTGTGTGGGGGTGTACTAAAGGGACATCATACTGTGTGAAGGGGAATGTACTGTGGGAGATACTATTATTTGTTCCCTTGTGGCCCTCTGCTCCATGCACTCCATAAATTGTAACAAAGATTGTTTCTCAGCCATTGACTCTCACCGCCATCTCTTCTTCCCTGTCTGACCAGTTGTATAAAAAAGTATGATATCAGCATGTTCAGAAATGTACCCAACTATAGGCAAGAATAGATTTTTGGTACAGTACGCCACTTTCTGTTGCAGATTATAGTTAATTTTATGTACTACATATAGCTACACTTTACTACTAATCCCTACACAAAAACAGAATTCGAAAATCAGCCTTAACTTTACAAAAGTTGATTTTTTTTTCCAAAATCACTAGTTACTAGTGAAAAGAATGTAAAAAAAGTAAAAAAAATAAGCAATACTCACCTCCCCAATGCTTCTGGTCCGATGCTGCCTGGTCTTCTACTTGCCTCTACATCCAAAGTTGACCTTCCAATTCAAGAGCATGATGGCTGAACTTAGGGTGGGTTCACACATAGCGACAGCAACAACGACGTCGCTTTTACGTCACAATTTTCTGTGACGTAACAGCGACCTTGTAAGTCGCTGTTATGATCACTGCTTAGCTGTCAAAAACAGCGACGCAGCAGCGATCATAACGTCGCTACATGTGCAGAGAGCAGGGAGCCGCGCACACTGCTTAGCACTGGCTCATTGCTCTCCTAGCTACATTACACATCGGGTTAATTAACCCAATGTGAACTGCAGCTACAAGTGCAGAGAGCAGGGAGCCGCGCACACTGCTTAGCACTGGCTCCTTGCTCTCCTATCGCTACCGAAATCGCTGCTACATCACAGTTTTTGTGACGCAGCAGTGACCTCATTAGCGATCTCGCTGTGTGTGACAATGAGCAGCGATCTGGCCCCTGCTGCGAGATCGCTGCTCGTTACACACAGCCCTGGTTTGTTTTCTTCAAAGGCGCTCTCCCGCTGTGACGCACACATCGCTGTGTGTGACAGCGAGAGAGCGACGAAATGAAGCGAGCAGGGGAGCAGGAGCCGGCATCTGGCAGCTGCGGTAAGCTGTAACCAAGATAAACATCGGGTAACCAAGGGAAGCCCTTTCCCTGGTTACCCGATATTTACCTTCGTTACCAGCCTCTGCCGCTCTCACTGCCAGTGCCGGCTCCTGCTCTCTGCACATGTAGCTGCAGTACACATCGGGTTAATTAACCCGATGTGTACTGTAGCTAGGAGAGCAAGGAGCCAGCACTAAGCAGTGTGCGCGGCTCCCTGCTCTCTGCACATGAAGCTGCAGTACACATCGGGTTAATTAACCCGATGTGTACTGTAGCTAGGAGAGCAGGGAGCCAGCGCTAAGCAGTGTGCGCAGCTCCCTGCTCTCTGCACATGTAGCGACGTTATGATCGCTGCTGCGTCGCTGTGTTTGACAGCTAAGCAGCGATCATAACAGCGACTTACAAGGTCGCTGTTACGTCACAGAAAATGGTGACGTAACAGCGACGTCGTTGTCGCTATCGCTATGTGTGAACCCAGCCTTAGTTATGTCGGCACAGATAGTACTGCCTCCCAGTTTGTATCGTGTAAGTAATGTTGGGACAGATATTACCTGGTCACATTCCATAAATTTTGTAACACAGGTTGTACTGCCTCCTCACGTATCCCTGTAACTGATGTAGAATCAGATTGTGCTGTTGTTTTTCCTGTACATTATGTTGACCCTGACATTATTGCTGCTCTCATTCTCCATATGTTATGAGGTCGCTGTACTGAGTACAGAGGAAATCATCCAGCTCTTTTTAAAAGCTGTTATAGTATCTGCCATTACTACCTCTTGTGGTAGGGCATTCCACAGTCTGACTGCTGTAACTGTAAAGAACCCTTTCCTATTTAGCTGCCAGAATCACCTTTCTTCAACCTGTAATGAGTGCTCCCTAGTCCTTAGTATTGTCATATATCCTGTGCTAGTCTTTTATATGGACCACACATGTATTTATACATATAAATAAGAGCTATAAATCATCTAATTTAGCAGTCCCTAAGGTTATTAGAGGCGAAGTACGGTACATATTTTTTTGCACACAACTGCAGGATTGGTACTTGGGGCAGATCTGAATGCTAATATGGACGTCTGCTTATCGCTACTGTGGAGGTTAAGGGGTTCAATACAGTATGTGATCAGTGCATGACGGGGGGGAAGACGACCAGAAAAGGCCAATGTAAGCAAATCGACTGACAAAAAAAAAAACTATCATGGAAAAGGAAGCAAGATATTACATTATTTTGGGGAATGCTTGGTATGGAAAACACATGGCGTGTCAGTGCGTTTGCAGAAACCTTTTGACCGACCCCTCCAAAAGTAAGTTGAAAGTAGAAAAAATAAATACATTGTGATATTGCCACCTATGTGTTAGAAGAGTGACTGTGGTTTGTCGTTAATGTTGGAAAGTATTGACAACACGCCAGATTTTCTCCTTTTAAAGAGGGCGAGGGAAGTGTTGTTGGAGTTGTTACTAGGCAGACCTATTAAATTGGGAGGGACAACACGTGTAACATTCTATATGATTAACTTATTGAACGCCATCCAAAAATATTCATCTTTTCAACTTTACTCAAACATTCAGTCTTAGATAAACTATCCTTTTTGGTTAAGACATATCTACATTTCCTGATTATAAATGTTTTCGCATCACATCAAAGAGGGGTCAGGAGTTTTATACAGTAAATCTGTAACATACTTATCTAAATTAAGCTCCTGACCATGGATGACACTACATGTTGGCTATTGCAGCAGTCAATTGTCCATTGAGAGACAAAACCAAGATGTGGCAGGGCCGGTGGGAATAAAGCTTAAGGCCACTTTACACACAGAGATAAATCTGCGGCAGATCTGTGGTTGCAGTGAAATTGTGGACAATCAGTGTCAGGTTTGTGGCTGTGTACAAATGGAACAATATGTCCATGATTTCACTGCAACCACAGATCTGCCAAAGATTTATCTCTGAGTGTGACGGGGCCTTTAGTGTCTAAATAATACCTTTTTTCAATAACTTTAAGGTGTGAAAAATGCCTTTAGAGGGGTTGCCTGTTGAAAACAAGGTAATACCTATCCCATATTAGGATATCATGTACTGAAAAACTATGTTAATTTTATCATAAAAAATAACTTTATTTAACAGATCAGAATGATTATCGTGATAACAAATTTAGGCCCTGTGCGCACTTACCGGATTTTGCCGTGGATTTTCTGCGGATTTGCTGCATTTTTCGCTGCAGAAAATGTTCATAACATCTCTGCAGTGAATCACCAGCAAAACCTATGGGGAAAAAAAATCCTGTGCGCACTGGGCGGATTTTGACAGCTGCATGTTTTGCTGCGGGATTCCCGCAGCAAAAACAATTGCATGTCACTTCTTTTCCGCACGTCGCTGCGGGATTTCACTACATTGACTCCAATGTAATCGTGAAATCCCGCAGGGAATAACGCAGGCAGCAAATTCTGTGCGGTTCACTGCGTTTTCCTGCGTTATTCCCTCCGGTATTTCGTGGTTTACCTCCGGTAATGTACATCGCTTGCCTGCGGTTTTGCAGGGAAGTGATGTCATTATGACAGGAAGAGGAAGCGGAGCAGAGAGTAAACACACACACATCACACTCACACACAGACATCACAGACACAGAACACATAGACACAGGACACAGACACATAGAACACAGACACAGACATATAGAATACACATAGAAAGCAAACGGACATATAGAAAACAAAACACATGGGCTCCGCTGCATATTTACCGTCCAGCCGAGGTAAACACAGCGGCGGCCCGGTATTCTCAGGCTGTGGAGGGCGAGGGGCAGGGTTAATGTCTCCCGCCTCACTCCCCCTCCCGCAGCCGAGAATATCAGCCGCAGCTGGCCCGGGACTGTCGCATGCATTATGCGGCAGTACCGGAGTGTCCCCGGCTCTTCTTGCTGCCGCGTAGCAGTGGCAGTCAAGGTAATACAAGGAGTTAATAGTGGCAGATCATTAACTCCAGGCTTGATCATGGCAGCGTCAATGAGACAGGAAAAATCCTTTATTTTAAATAAAACACAAATAAGCCTCGTTCACCCTTTTATTAACCCCTCCCGAAACAAAGCTCCGACGTAATCCACAGCTCCGGCGTCCTGCGATGCTTGCATCCAGCCGCGACTGACACACAGCGCTGAATGTAGCATCGCAACGAGACAGCAGAGGTAACTCCAGGGCATTTCCCACGGCCGGTAATGTGAACTCACTGCCGACCGTGAGAAATGCAGAGTGCTCACAGGGACTCTATCTATCTATCTATCTATCTATCGATCTATCCCTCTATCTATCCCTCTGTCTGTCTATCTATCTATTCTTCTGTCTATTTCTCTATCTCAGAATGAAATGACTTTTTTTTTTTTTCAATGTGCTTTATTGCATTGAATGCAACAAAGCACATACCAACCCGCACGCGGCAAAACCGCGGCAATACCGTGAACAATACCGCGGTAAAACCGCAGCAAACCGCATGCGGTTTTCGGGTGCGGTTTGCCGCGTTTTTTACCGCGGGTGCGGTAATCTTTGAATATCTGCGGAATTTTCTTGAGAAAATTCCATTTTCCAGTGCGCACAGGGCCTAATACAGTTTTCTTAAGTTTTATTAAAAAAACAGTGGTTTTCATTAATAGGTTCACGAAATGCCAATTAATCATTTTTAGGGATGATTGAATACCCCAAATATTTGGCTTCGCAAATATCCGATGAATAGGTCGCCGTTATGCGAATATTCGATGCGCAATGTAAGTCTATGGGAAACCCGAATAGTTCCGAATAGTTGTTATTCGGGTTTCCCATAGACTTACATTGTGAATCGAATATTTGTGAATAGTCGAATAGTGGCGACCTATTCGGCAAATATTTGCGAAGCCTAATAAGTCCTCCTAATTAATCATTATAATGAATGTATAAATTTATTTGGAAAAGACTTCAGAAATATAAAGACTAACAGACCACAGAACCACAGAAAAGTACTAAAGGTATACAGTATACAGTTTACAGTATACAGTTCTTCACTAAGTTAAAGGGCTATTCCCAGCTCCAAGACCCTATGCCAATATGTAAAAGGTGTAATAATAATAATAATAGCAAATACCTTCTATTATAAGTGTAGTATAGTTCTTCTGATTCACTATGTCACTTACCTCATGTTCAGGGCATTGCAGGACCTTAGGTATCCATGGTTATGACCATGAGCAACTAACTAACTGTGACTATATGCGTGGTCGTAACTATAGATACCTAAGCTCCTGTAATGCCCTGAACATGAGGTAAGTGACATAGTGAATCAGAAGAAATATACAACATTTCTAATTGGAGGTATTTGTTATTATTATTATTATTATTATTATTACACATACTATATTAGGATAGGGTCCTGAAGAAGGGAATAACTCTTTAAATAAAAAAAGCGTAAAAATGAGGTCCAATGTGATGACTACAAATAGAGAAAGAGAGAGCATCTTCTTTCAATGACATAACTCTACCAAAACACATGTAACATAGTAAGTAACACGATTCCAATAAGGGCTTGTAAAAACAATCATATTTTTGGTGCAAGTGCTATCCAACGAAAAAAACGGGATTGCACTTGGACCAATGTTATTCAATCAGACAGTATACATGTCCGATGTTTTCCTCAAACCAAGTTGTCAGAAGACAAAAATTGCAGTATGCACAATTTACCTCTGAGAATTGGATGGCACTAAGACATTCAACTCTAGGGGTCTGTGAATAAAATCACATCACACACATGACAAAAGATCGGTCCGATTTTCATGGTCTAACATAATGGAGAAGATGGAGAAACTTTTCATTTTTTTCTGTCCACTTGCGTGAAAAACAGATCCCAATCTGTTCAAGCACTGATCAGAGTCAGATTAGCATAATGAAGATTAAAGAGGCCCAGCCAAAATGAATAACAGATAGGGCGCTACCACTGTAAGAATACAAGTGGATATATAAGAGAAAAAGCAATATACACTACAGTTCAAACGTTTGGGGTCACCCAGACAATTTTGTCTTTTCCACGAAAAATCATACTTTTACTTATCAAATGAGTTGCATAATGAATAGAAAATATAGTCCAGACATTGACTAGATTAGAAATAATAATTTTTACTTGAAATAATAATTTTCTCCTTCAAACAGACAGCGCTTGATCGGAGCCAATTTCATCCTACAACAGTACAATGACCAAAAGCACACATCCAAATTATGCATGAACCATTTAGGGAAGAAGCAGGCAGCTGGCATTCTATCTGTAATGGAGTGGCCAGCCCAGTCACCAGATCTCAACCCTATTGAGCTGTTGTGGGAGCATCTTGACCGTATGGTACCAAAAAGTGCCCATCAAGCCAATCCAACTTGTGGGAGGGGATTCTGGAAGCAAGGGGTGAAATATCTCCAAATTACCTCAGCAAATTAACGCTAGAATGCCAAAGGTCTACAAAGCTGTGATTGCTGCAAAGGAGCATTCTGTGACAAAAGCAAAGTTTGAAGGAGAAAATTATTATTTCAAGTACAAATCATTATTTCTAACCTCGTCAATGTCTGGACTATATTTTCTATTCATTATGCAACTTATTTGATAAATAAAAGTATGATTTTTCATGGAAAAGACAGAATTGTCTGTGTGACCCCAAACTTTTGAACTGCAGGGTAGGTCACCATTTTCCTTCAGTGATGGTATCAGACAAGTAGTGGATTAAATACTAATAAGCCCTAGGCAATGAGAATATAATATAGTGCAAAAAACGATGATACATATTTCAATAAGATGTTAATATGTGATACCATTACTATATCTACAGAGTATTGAAAATCATATGTGTAATAGAAAAATCAAAGAATGCACATGAAAGGACTGTCAGAATATTGGAATCTATATAGGATACACAGATAGGGAGAGCTTGGTATAAGGAGATATAGTAGAGGAATATAATCTAAAGGGCAAATGGTGTGGCCATACAGTACAGAATAAATCCCAAATGGAATGCAAAACCTGAAGTGCCATCTGAAAGAGTCAGTGGGAAAGACCCAACATAAATGGACCATTTTTCTCAGATGTAGAAGATATGGTCGTGTGAACCCAGTGTATGTAAAACTAATAGAGTGCGAATCAGTTAATAACCAACAACTTGCAAGTAACGGTGAGGGCTCTTATATACAACAATATATCAAACAGAAGCGGTTTCTGCATCAAACCGTACTCTAGCATATAACCAGATAAACATGTCAGCTTAAGTCCTCCTTATGTTAAAAGTTGACCCGTTGAAGCACTAAGAGGTGCGAAACGGCCGTCGGCCGTCTTTAGGGGGCCTGCACCCATCTCTCTTCCCGCTATTTTTATCTGCACTTTACCATGAAATAAAGCACCTTGGAATTTGGGATGGTGTATGCCGTGGCTTTCTACTCCTTGGATATTGCTCTTATACACAACACATGAATGCCCTAAATCATGAGAGTATTAGATCAAATTCTCTCTATTGATGCATCTAAACCACTGGCTCCCAAACTCCAGTCCTCACTAGTGATACTTTGATGATGATTCCATCACCTGTTCAATGATAAGGCATAACTTATTTTTGGGTCAGTGCAGTTGTTTGAAGGCTTGTCTTTTTATGTTTTATGGGACGAGTTGTAGTTTTTACTGGTACCATTTTTGTAGCCATTCCCCTTTTCTAATCTCTATTTATTCCATTTTTGGGACGGCAAGTGACTAAAAAATATCTATTCTGCAGATTTGATTTTTTTGCAATCTCTAATATATGAATAGTTAAGTCAATTGCATATGCAAGAATTATACCAAAGATATATATTTTTCTATGTTTCTGAAAAAAATGTAAACTGCTAAGTTTGGAACAGCTACAGCCATATGTATAAAACAGCGGCCACCTACAATGTATGCAGTGAGCTCATCTTCTGAGTGGATTTACATCATGTCGTGAGCTCATCCACCATACACGTGTAATAGTGGAGAAGTTGTTGGACGCTCTATCTGAAGAACATCACCCTTTCTATATTTCTGTTAGCTTTAATTTCTGATACAACTACAACATTATGTCTTATTTTTGGCTAAGTTCACTTGTCCAGTAATCATCCAGCAGCAATCCGTTGGCAAAACAGTTGTGCAAACACACATATCCATTTTGAAAAAATAGATTTTTGCAGGATCTGTTTTTTTAACATGGGAGTCTATGGAAAACAAATAGGTTAACTGGCTACTGTTTATCTTCAATTTGAAACTGATCCATTAAGAAAAAAGTGGATCCTTTACAAATAAAAGAAAAACATAAGGCTACATCCGTTAACAGATCCGTTTTCCATAAACTCCCTTGTTAAGAAAAACGGATTGTGTAAAATTATTTTTTCAAAACAGACACGAAAGTTGTGTTTATACAACTTTTTTGCCAATGGATTGCGGCTGGATCCGATCTCACAGATGATTACTGGACATGTGAACGCAGCCTTACCTTACAGAGCTGTCTGCTAGACAAGCTCTCAGTTTTCCTAGGCCTCTGTGTGTCTAAGAATAAATTACAATCGAAAACCTTGCGGATTTGACTTGCACTTGTAATGTTATGGGGGTGGAAAGTACTCGTCTTCCACGCCCCAACATGCTACATGAAAATGGGGGTCCTGGCTAGATGTGTGTTTGATATTGGTTTTATCTGGGTGATATGCCTCTGCAGACTGATTTTTGGACATGGCAGGCCAGGACCAAATGGAGTAGGACAGAATCAGTGAGACCAAAGTCCAAAAATAAACTTTTTACCGAACATTAACATGATAACTATGTACATCAGAGAGTAGGCACAACATTCTATGAATGTTTAGTTTCCAGTTACATGTGATAATATATTGCTATCCTTAGAAGCCACAACAGTCCATCTCCGTCTTTTCCTGTGAGGACCGTACAGGTCGAAGTGCAATGGTACAGCCTCTCACAGCTACTCTCAGTTCCCAGCTGACTATGAGGACCTCATGGACTGAGGTACTGTATGTCGGTAGGACTCCTCACTAGTTTCTTTAACTTTCACTGAATTAGGGCCACAAACTCCTGGCTGTAATGCACCCTGAGCTCTCCATAGACTATCTGACCCAATATGGCAACCATAGTCTTCTCTTCAGTATAGACAATTGTTTACTTCAATCCTGTTATCAGAGATAAGGAATCTTTCCTTTCATTCAACTCCCTTTATTTGGGCCTCCCTGGCCTTGTACTCCCCCTGGGCAAAGTTCCATGCCGTTTCAATGGCTTCTCTAGCCTGAATCAATGACCACGTCCTGCTGCTCATCTAAGCACTGTTTTTCCCCTTTAATAAAGTCTTCCTGGCCTGGATCAAGGACAACAACCTTCCTTTAGTCTATGCTAGGGTTCCTGCCTAGAATCTAATATGCTATTATCTATTCGTTTACTGTCTGATGTGTAGTGGTCCTCCTTCTTTACATACATACACTTATTTACATGAAAGTGTTCAAGTAATTAGACCTTAGGTCTTTCACATCTCAAAGCTGAAAAGTATCTGACTTACTACCAGCAAGTTGCCTCCTGCATGCCCACATAACTCCTCAGATCCTGGGCTAGTCCTAACCATAAACCCCTGTATGTACACAATCTGTGGCGACTGGAGCCTCAGGGGCACCACACATGCAAATCACCAGATGAAAACACAATTCAAACAATGAAACGCATTATATAATACCAGCAGCACCTCCACTTCCTTACACACTCATATAACCTGCTTGCCGGCAGACTCCATGCATTTTGTTTATACAGGTGGGATTTCATGGAACGGTGAAATACGATGAGACATTTTCCTTTTAATTTTGCATCTCCTCTATTACTCAAAGTAAAGAACAACTGAAAAGAGTGACTGCTAATAAACAAAACTTCTTTCTAAATAAGTGTCCAGATCAGAACATGCCCAGGAAACACGACTATGCAAGTGAATGAGTCAGAGCCAGTCTGTGCACCTAAAAGTCTGCATGGCTACTGCAAAGAGCAATAAGTATGAAACTGGTATTATGGCAAAATAAAATCAAGTAGCACTCACCATCTTTTAAAATCATTTTATTCAGTCTTAATAAAACATGATGGGAAGGAGCGGTACATGTATAGGAAGAACTTTATTTCGCGGCTGTACACGCTTCAGTGGGTCCCAGTTGAAGTATGTGTAGATGTAAAATGGCCGTTGTCCTGTAGCCATTCCGCTCCTTCTCATCATGTTTTATTAAGACTTAATAAAATGATTTTAAAGGTTAGTGAGTGCTACTTGATTTTTTGGTTGGCATATGATTGGCATAATCATTCAACTTAAGTGTCGGAGTGTTGGCTCGATTTCCTGTTTTTAAGGTATTCAGGTGGTTCCAGAAGAATCTTTTGTATTGTTTGATTATGAGACTGGTATTATTTGCAGGGAAAATAGAAAGATTCTGATATTTTTAAATATAGTGATGTCTAATATAAAAAAATCATGATCAATTGTCTTAAAAAAAATGATTTAAACAAAAGATCGTTTTTGATAACACAAGTTCCTTTAAAAAACGTCCACTATTTTGATATTTATCAACTATCCTTAAGGCCCAGTCACACTAAACAACTTACCAGCGATCCCAACAACGATCCAACCTGATAGGGATCACTGGTAAGTTTCTAGGAGGTCGCTGGTGAGATGTCACACTAAGCGACGCTCCAGCGATCCCACCAGCAACTTGACCTGGCAGGTCGCTGGAGCGTCGCTACACGTGGAAGCATTCTGCGCTTGGTAACTAAGGTAAATATCGGGTAACCAACCCGATATTTACCTTGGTTACCAGCGCACAATGCTTAGCGCTGGCTCCCTGCACACCTAGCCACAGTACACATCGGGTTAATTACCCGATGTGTACTCTGCTACGTGTGCAGGCAGCAGGGAGCCGGCTTCTGCGGATGCTGGTAACCACGGTAAACATCGGGTAACCAAGAAGCCCTTCCCTTGGTTACCCGATATTTACCTTCGTTACCAGCATCCGCCGCTCTCACACTGCCAGTGCCGGCTCCCTGTTCCCTGCACTCCTAGCCACAGTACACATCGGGTTAATTACCCGATGTGTACTCCAGCTACGTGTGCAGGGAGCAGGGAGACGGCACTGACAGCTGAGAGCGGCGGACGCTGGTAACAAAGGTAAATATCGGGTAACCAAGGAAAGGGCTTCTTGGTTACCCGATATTTACTTTGGTTACCAGCAGCCGCAGAAGCCGGCTCCCTGCTCACTGCACATTTAGTTGTTGCTCTCTCACTGTCACACACAGCGATGTGTGCTTCACAGCGGGAGTGCAACAACTAAAAAATGGTCCAGGACATTCAGCAACAACCAGCGACCTCACAGCAGGGGCCAGGTTGTTGCTGGATGTCACACACAGCAACATCGCTAGCAAGTTGTGCCTCAGCAGCGATGTTGCTAGCGATGTTGCTTAGTGTGACGTGGCCTTTGGGATCTGCCAAGGTGCAGTGAATAAACTGTTTACATCCAGTCATCCAAGGAGATGATAACAGATAAATGGTGGGAGTGGTGTCAGTCCCCCACTAATCTGATGTTCAGTATTTATCTTTTCCTGGAAAACCTTTTTTTTCTTGATTCATGAAAGTCTTTACACTAGAATTCTAGTGTAAAACGCTAAAAAGACGCTAATGTTAATTCCTGACTGGAGTAAGGGCGGCTTTGCACACTACGACATCGGAGGTGCGATGTCAGTGAGGTCAAATCGAAAGTGACGCACATCCGGTGTCACTTGCGATGTCGTAGTGTGTAAAACCTTTTTGATACGATGAACGAGCGCAAAAGCGTCATTATCGTATCATCGGTGTAGTCTCCGACATTTCCATAATGCCGGTGCAGCGACAGGTCCGATGTTGTTTCTCGTTCCTGCGGCCGCACACATCGCTGTGTGTAAAGCCGCAGGAGCGAGGAACATCACCTTACCTGCGTCCCGGCTGCTATGAGAAGGAAGGAGGTGGGCGGGATGTTTATATCCTGCTCATCTCCGCCCCTCCGTTGCTATTGGCCGCCTGCCGTGTGATGTCGCTGTGACGCCGCACGGCCCGCCCCCTTAGGAAGGAGGCGGTTCACCGGCCAGAGCGACGTCGCAGGACAGGTGAGTGCATGTGAAGCTGCCGTAGCGATAATGTTCGCTACGGCATCTATCACAAGATATCGCACGTACGACGGGGGCGGGGACTATCGCACTCAACATCGCAGCATCGGCATGTGATGTCGTAATGTGCAAAGTGCCCCTAACATTTCTGGAGAGTCACACACCACTGATAAGAAGCGCCACATTCTTTACGAGGTGTACGCCTATTAATGAATTTGCTGCATCTTACTTTTGCTCCCCCTTCATTAAGACTAATGTATAAATGTATGAAACAAGAGTTAATGAATCGGGGTGTACGTGTAATACTTCCCTTACAGAAAGTAATTCCATGTTTCTCACATTACTAACCCCAGTGTGCCTGATGATGCAAGGCACATGGGGATAATATTAATGACTAGCTGTAGTACCTGGCATTGTCTGGGATAGTAAATAAGTCTCTCTCTTTGTCTCTCTCCCACTCCCCCCTCTCCCATTTTCCCTCTCTTTCCAACTCCCCCTCTCCCATTCTCCCTCTCTTTCCTACTCTCCCTCTCTCCCACTCTCCTTCTCACCACTGAAATTATATTAACTGACATATAAGCTGTCTTATATTAAGAATGTCCTTTGATGTCTTTAGAAACTAGAGTTCCTATTAATGACCTGTAGCAAAATAGAAGTAGAGCTGTGATTGGTTGCTATAGGCCACCTGATAAATATCCAGGCTAACTGTCAAAACAGCCAATATATTACCTAACATAACCAAACATTTAGTAAGTGGGTTTTTTTGGACGAGTAACTGTAAAGCGTGGGGTTAAAATTTCCCCTGAAAACATAATAGATGATGTCAAATGAGGTGGCTGTGCAATATTTGTTGATTGTAAGGCCCCTTTCACACATCAGTATTTTGCCATTAGTCACAATCCGTTTTCTTCACGGATTGGCGGATCCGTCGCAGATTGTGGCTGAACTGATGCGACGGATCCGTTTTTCGATGGATCCGACTAGCTGGGGGCTAAATAATAAATTGGAGCATGCTCAGTTAAGAAAAGCGGAATCCGATGCCTGATTCCGTCATTTGACAGATGACGACGGATCCTGCGCCCACAAGCTTCCATTCTACCAAACGACAGATGGTGAAGGATCCGTCGCTGTCCATTTTTTCGATGTACACAAAAAACATTACTGTGGACGTAGTCTTCGTCCAACAGACAAACATTTTTTGACGGATCCCTCGAACGACAGATGAAACGTGAGGCCATCTGTCGCAATCCGTCGCTAATACACGTATGAGAAAAAAACGGATCTAGCGGCATCAGTCGCTGGATCCGTTTTTTTCAAAATTCGATGGATTGTGACTGATGGCAAAAAAACGATGCGTAAAAGGGGCCTAAATGTGACAGTACGGATTCCATTAGCGGAAATACATACATACAAACATACATACACTCAGCTATACATATTAGATGAGTGAGCACTACCATGTTCGGGTGCTCAGTACTCGTAATGTAGCAGTTGGATGCTCAGATGGGCACAGCTCGAGCACTTGACTATAATGGAAGTCCATGGGGAGCTCAAGTATTTTTCCGGAAGATTTACCTGAAGAAAAGCTCAAGTTGCCCATTGACTTCCATGTTTCGTCAGTGATTTTCATCAGTGTCACCAGTTTGGTCACAGTCTCATCAGTTTAGAAAAAAAAAAGGTTTCTCAACCTTCTATCAGTCAGTAAAAAATGGACAGTACATGGAAGACATCTGAATGCTGGCCAATTTTGTCACTGACCAATAGGCTTGCATTGCTGATGCTGGCCAATTTTGTCACTGACCAATAGACTTGCATTGCTGGTGCTGTCCAACTTTGTCACTGACCCATAGACTTGCATTGCTGATGCTGGTCAATTTTTTCACTGATCCATAGACTTGCATTGCTGATGCTCGCCAATTTTTTCACTGATCCACAGACTTGCATTGCTGATGCTGGCCAATTTTTTCACTGACCGATAGACTTGCATTGCTGATTTTAATCAGGCACTTGGATCAATATTGTACATGTCTCTGTGATTTTTCATGGCCTGCTTGGTTGGCAAAAATCAAGAACATGTGAACAGCCTCATTTAGTATTAAAGGTATGTGTGCTATCTGTGAAAAACATACAGAAGGTGCCCTAACTTTAAAAGCTGCATGACTGTACCGTTAAAGAGGGTGCGGATCACCTCCGAATCCTAGCAGCAAGGGTTTGCAGAGCTGGTGACCATGCTGTGCAAGCTAAAGTACTCCTGTTCTATGAGCCCAAAATGCAAATCAACTGCAGGCGTGCCTTATTCCATTTCAATGTCCCAACAACATTATGATCTGTGACTCAGCAAGCTTCCAAGTGCGTACAATTAGCTACCCCACCTAAGTGTGCAGGAATTATAATCTGCGGGATAGTACTTAAATATTAAGAAGAAAGTAAACCAAGAATAAAAACAACCCAGCACCTGTTCAGCATTTCCTCTAAAGTGCAAACTATCAAAGGGTGTTAGTGACAACAAAGAATAAGCCACTCCTTTAATAATTCTGGAATAATCCTTATTATCACTCTGTCTGCTGACGCTTTCTTACAGTTATAAGAGAACCTGTGAAGGAAATGAGTTCAGGAAATAGAACATGCCTGGCTTGGATTTTCCTTAAAGATCTGAACTCCTTCACAGGTTGTCAGAGAGCAGTATTTATGAAGAGAAAATCATGGTTTCATTGTCTGAGTGAAGTCTCACATAGTTACTTAGAATACATCTGTATAACTCCATAGCATCCTGTGGTGGGACACGTGACCTCAATCAAAGCGTCCTACATCTGGAGGACAATGGTCATCTCTGTATGGGCTAGTATCTGCCCATTTTTAAGACAGCTAGAGAGTAGTAAGAAGGTCTAATTTTATGGGACCTACTTAAAAGTCCAACATCCCCTGATGAACCCCCAAAAAGGGGAGAAACGCGTTGGGATTTTTCTTAACCCCAGCGGATAAGTAAACTATATCTGGGTGGGGTTATATCTGTATAGGCCTCAAATTCATGAGACTGTTTGTCACCCAGGGAGCTATGGCTTATCCTGCTACCTGGGTTATTTTGGTATATGCCTCATTACATATTCATGTTGGAGTCATTATACTAACTCTATCTATGATAATTATGTTCAGATATAGTGTTCTCCTATATGTGTGACCTGAGACTTGTGACTGTTTTATAGCACATTTTGCACTTTATGATTGTGCTGATGGATGCAATTTAGAATCAATATTGACTCATTAGGGTAAGCCGATGTTGAGCGGGGGCAACCAAAAACTTAGGGTGTATTCACCTCCATGGTTAGGCAGGGTGAATATAGGAGCAACTTGGCCTCCATTCCTCTCATTTATTCTTGTTGTATAGTGAGGCCTGCATATGACAGTGTAGGCTCACACGGCTATACACCTGGCTATTCCTCACTATTACCTATTGTACGTATTTACTCTCTTACGACACTTGCCTGGTCTGGAATATAAAGAAACAACAAAGAGCCAGCACCAATGTGCACTAAGGCATCAAATATTCCAAACTGCATTATAAAAATTTTTTTGAGATTTTTGGCAAAAAATTGCAATTTCTTGAGCTGCTTCGCCACGTCACGGCAAATCTCATTTGAAGCAGTCCTACACTAAAATATTTTTATAAAATGTGCCATGCGGCCTCACATATAAATAGCAGAACTGCTCTCAGCAGCACTCACCTGGTCTATTGCAGTCCCGTACCCATGACTGAGTCATGGCTGTGGGCGGGACAGGTCCAAGCAAATGCTGCATGAAGTATATATATAGCCTGTGGACAAAGCCTGATGACCCAATGTGAACAGTCACCAAACGCCAAAATCTATACAGATGGAATACATCCCAAATTGGGGTGCATAGCAAGGTGGAGGTCAACCACCGACCAATTCAACAAAGAAACAACAAAGAGCCAGCACCAATGTGCACTAAGGCATCAAATATTCCAAACTGCATTATAAAAATTTTTTTGAGATTTTTGGCAAAAAATTGCAATTTCTTGAGCTGCTTCGCCACGTCACGGCAAATCTCATTTGAAGCAGTCCTACACTAAAATATTTTTATAAAATGTGCCATGCGGCCTCACATATAAATAGCAGAACTGCTCTCAGCAGCACTCACCTGGTCTATTGCAGTCCCGTACCCATGACTGAGTCATGGCTGTGGGCGGGACAGGTCCAAGCAAATGCTGCATGAAGTATATATATAGCCTGTGGACAAAGCCTGATGACCCAATGTGAACAGTCACCAAACGCCAAAATCTATACAGATGGAATACATCCCAAATTGGGGTGCATAGCAAGGTGGAGGTCAACCACCGACCAATTCAACAAAGAAACAACAAAGAGCCAGCACCAATGTGCACTAAGGCATCAAATATTCCAAACTGCATTATAAAAATTTTTTTGAGATTTTTGGCAAAAAATTGCAATTTCTTGAGCTGCTTCGCCACGTCACGGCAAATCTCATTTGAAGCAGTCCTACACTAAAATATTTTTATAAAATGTGCCATGCGGCCTCACATATAAATAGCAGAACTGCTCTCAGCAGCACTCACCTGGTCTATTGCAGTCCCGTACCCATGACTGAGTCATGGCTGTGGGCGGGACAGGTCCAAGCAAATGCTGCATGAAGTATATATATAGCCTGTGGACAAAGCCTGATGACCCAATGTGAACAGTCACCAAACGCCAAAATCTATACAGATGGAATACATCCCAAATTGGGGTGCATAGCAAGGTGGAGGTCAACCACCGACCAATTCAACAAAGAAACAACAAAGAGCCAGCACCAATGTGCACTAAGGCATCAAATATTCCAAACTGCATTATAAAAATTTTTTTGAGATTTTTGGCAAAAAATTGCAATTTCTTGAGCTGCTTCGCCACGTCACGGCAAATCTCATTTGAAGCAGTCCTACACTAAAATATTTTTATAAAATGTGCCATGCGGCCTCACATATAAATAGCAGAACTGCTCTCAGCAGCACTCACCTGGTCTATTGCAGTCCCGTACCCATGACTGAGTCATGGCTGTGGGCGGGACAGGTCCAAGCAAATGCTGCATGAAGTATATATATAGCCTGTGGACAAAGCCTGATGACCCAATGTGAACAGTCACCAAACGCCAAAATCTATACAGATGGAATACATCCCAAATTGGGGTGCATAGCAAGGTGGAGGTCAACCACCGACCAATTCAACAAAGAAACAACAAAGAGCCAGCACCAATGTGCACTAAGGCATCAAATATTCCAACCTGCATTATAAAAATTTTTTTTTTGAGATTTTTGGCAAAAAATTGCAATTTCTTGAGCTGCTTCGCCACGTCACGGCAAATCTCATTTGAAGCAGTCCTACACTAAAATATTTTTATAAAATGTGCCATGCGGCCTCACATATAAATAGCAGAACTGCTCTCAGCAGCACTCACCTGGTCTATTGCAGTCCCGTACCCATGACTGAGTCATGGCTGTGGGCGGGACAGGTCCAAGCAAATGCTGCATGAAGTATATATATAGCCTGTGGACAAAGCCTGATGACCCAATGTGAACAGTCACCAAACGCCAAAATCTATACAGATGGAATACATCCCAAATTGGGGTGCATAGCAAGGTGGAGGTCAACCACCGACCAATTCAACAAAGAAACAACAAAGAGCCAGCACCAATGTGCACTAAGGCATCAAATATTCCAAACTGCATTATAAAAATTTTTTATAAAAATATTTTAGTGTAGGACTGCTTCAAATGAGATTTGCCGTGACGTGGCGAAGCAGCTCAAGAAATTGCAATTTTTTGCCAAAAATCTCAAAAAAAAAAAAAAAAAAAAAAAAAAAAAAAATTTTATAATGCAGTTTGGAATATTTGATGCCTTAGTGCACATTGGTGCTGGCTCTTTGTTGTTTCTTTGTTGAATTGGTCGGTGGTTGACCTCCACCTTGCTATGCACCCCAATTTGGGATGTATTCCATCTGTATAGATTTTGGCGTTTGGTGACTGTTCACATTGGGTCATCAGGCTTTGTCCACAGGCTATATATATACTTCATGCAGCATTTGCTTGGACCTGTCCCGCCCACAGCCATGACTCAGTCATGGGTACGGGACTGCAATAGACCAGGTGAGTGCTGCTGAGAGCAGTTCTGCTATTTATATGTGAGGCCGCATGGCACATTTTATAAAAATATTTTAGTGTAGGACTGCTTCAAATGAGATTTGCCGTGACGTGGCGAAGCAGCTCAAGAAATTGCAATTTTTTGCCAAAAATCTCAAAAAAAAAAAAAAAAAAAAAAAAAAAAAAAATTTTATAATGCAGTTTGGAATATTTGATGCCTTAGTGCACATTGGTGCTGGCTCTTTGTTGTTTCTTTGTTGAATTGGTCGGTGGTTGACCTCCACCTTGCTATGCACCCCAATTTGGGATGTATTCCATCTGTATAGATTTTGGCGTTTGGTGACTGTTCACATTGGGTCATCAGGCTTTGTCCACAGGCTATATATATACTTCATGCAGCATTTGCTTGGACCTGTCCCGCCCACAGCCATGACTCAGTCATGGGTACGGGACTGCAATAGACCAGGTGAGTGCTGCTGAGAGCAGTTCTGCTATTTATATGTGAGGCCGCATGGCACATTTTATAAAAATATTTTAGTGTAGGACTGCTTCAAATGAGATTTGCCGTGACGTGGCGAAGCAGCTCAAGAAATTGCAATTTTTTGCCAAAAATCTCAAAAAAAAAAAAAAAAAAATTTTATAATGCAGTTTGGAATATTTGATGCCTTAGTGCACATTGGTGCTGGCTCTTTGTTGTTTCTTTGTTGAATTGGTCGGTGGTTGACCTCCACCTTGCTATGCACCCCAATTTGGGATGTATTCCATCTGTATAGATTTTGGCGTTTGGTGACTGTTCACATTGGGTCATCAGGCTTTGTCCACAGGCTATATATATACTTCATGCAGCATTTGCTTGGACCTGTCCCGCCCACAGCCATGACTCAGTCATGGGTACGGGACTGCAATAGACCAGGTGAGTGCTGCTGAGAGCAGTTCTGCTATTTATATGTGAGGCCGCATGGCACATTTTATAAAAATATTTTAGTGTAGGACTGCTTCAAATGAGATTTGCCGTGACGTGGCGAAGCAGCTCAAGAAATTGCAATTTTTTGCCAAAAATCTCAAAAAAAAAAAAAAAATTTTATAATGCAGTTTGGAATATTTGATGCCTTAGTGCACATTGGTGCTGGCTCTTTGTTGTTTCTTTGTTGAATTGGTCGGTGGTTGACCTCCACCTTGCTATGCACCCCAATTTGGGATGTATTCCATCTGTATAGATTTTGGCGTTTGGTGACTGTTCACATTGGGTCATCAGGCTTTGTCCACAGGCTATATATATACTTCATGCAGCATTTGCTTGGACCTGTCCCGCCCACAGCCATGACTCAGTCATGGGTACGGGACTGCAATAGACCAGGTGAGTGCTGCTGAGAGCAGTTCTGCTATTTATATGTGAGGCCGCATGGCACATTTTATAAAAATATTTTAGTGTAGGACTGCTTCAAATGAGATTTGCCGTGACGTGGCGAAGCAGCTCAAGAAATTGCAATTTTTTGCCAAAAATCTCAAAAAAAAAAAAAAAAAAAAAAAAAAAAAAAAATTTATAATGCAGTTTGGAATATTTGATGCCTTAGTGCACATTGGTGCTGGCTCTTTGTTGTTTCCTGGTCTGGAATATGTAGCTTTACTTTGTCTACAATAATTAGTATCCATTTTAACCATATTTAATGAAGTAATTGTTTTAGAGGTGTTTGTTTTTGGTTTGTTAGTTGGGCAGCTTCATCTGTGCCGCAGCCACATAAAGCATTGACAGCGAGGCAAGATTCCTACACAGTGGTTTTTACTGGTGTTTTTCAAAGCCAAAAAAATAGGGATGTTTGCTGCTTTTCTATAGGTATATATGAAGATTAGGGATGAGCACATCTACCCAGATTCAAAGGCCATGGTCACATGTTAAGTATTTGATGAGTTTCTTACCTCAGTATTTCTCAGCCAAAACTAGGAGTGGGACAATCAGAGGAAAAGTCTAACAGAAGCATGGGCACCACTTCTGCATTTTATACCCCCTCCTGGTTTTGGTTTACAAATACCGAGGTAAAAAACTCAACAAATACTCAATGTCTGCACATGGCCTCACTTAGCAAAACATGGGCAATTTACAGGGAAATTCGAATTACAGGAAGGATATTCTCTGCTTATAGATTGATCCTTATTATGTTCTGGGTTCTCTCCATATTGACCTCACTGCTCACCTGTCCCACTTTCTCCATAGTCTGATTCCCCGTGCCTATTCTTTTTCCCTAACCCAGTCTCACAGATTTTCTTTGGCCTTTTCCCTCTAGGCCAGGACTTCCGGCATGACCAGGTCTCAGACGTTACTGTGCATCATGCAGTTGTTGCTCAGGCAATGTACATTTTAATGTCAGAACTTAAGGTGCGATGCCACAAGGAGGTCAGAGGCCTGGTTGTGCTGGAAGATCTGGTCTATAGTGAAGAAGTTGAAGAGAATCCGAGTAATGGGGAAAAGAAGGGATGGAGAGGACTGGACAGTGAGCTGTGAGAACAATGGGACAGGTTTGTCATGAGGTAATTTTTTTTTTAACTGTTTGCCTGACCCTCTACTGTTAAGAAAAATGGCAGCTTGAGTTAGCCACAATCTTGCTGAATTCGTGAGGAGCAAATTACAAAAAAATCAGTATCCTGGAGAATAAAACATTTTGGAAAAATCAAGTCAAATTCAATCCCACTCAAATAAATGTTATCATATCTAATGAAGAGCTCTGCTATTTTTGTAGTCAGCTGCATTTTTGTAGGTAATATTATATGTCACCCCATAAATGAGTTGGTACTCCAGTAGCGTTCCAATCCGTAAGTCTAGTACGGTAATACGAATAAACTCAGCACTCAGGCGTAAGCAGTCCTGATGACTGCTTTTACAAAGGGCAGTCTAATGTGCACAATTGTTATATGGCATATATAAAATGGCATAATCTGAAGGTTAGAGGTAGTAACAGGTTCCAGTTAAAGTGGTTCTCTTCTTCTTCTGAACAATAGTGCATTGCTTCTCAGCCGGCTGGCTCCTGCTTGATCAGTGGCGAGTGCCCTTGCTTGATTGGCAGTTCAGACCAGCAGCATTGTTGTGACACTGACCCAAACTGTCACTCTCTGATGATGGTATACGACGGTGCTTTGCCTAAGAAGTGCATGTATAGTAAAGATGGCTGTGAATGAGAGCTCACAATGCACTCTAGTGATCCTGGACAGCTTCAGAGCAGTGCTAATAAGCTCTAATTCAAATGGCTGTGCATTTTTGACCATAGCTGCTGGCGGTGACTGGCAACCCAGGCAATGAGTATTAAAGAAAAAAATGCAAATTGTAATTATCAGAGGTTACATATTTTAATAAACAGTAAGTTGAAAAATTGGGAACAACTCTTTAAAGGAAATTTGTTTTTATCCAAATCAGCAGTTTCATGAAGTTCTACAGTGACCCATGGGGTTTTAGGCAAATCTGTTATGGTCAGAAGTTGATCTGTGCAATCTCGTGGAGGAAGCGATGTATGGTCCACTTAAAAGGTAAGAGAATCTCAGTCTTCATTTCAATATGCATATGATTCTACCGGCCACCAGGCATAATGATGATCTAATATGTCTGTATTGTAGGACAATAGTGAACTAGAAGTTGTAGGAGTGCGATCCAAGAAAACCTCGGATCTCATTTGGACCAATGTTAGTCTAGGGGGCAGCTCACCGGTCAGAATTTTTCCTCGGACAGTGTCTGTTCAAGGGAAAACTAGTTGCATGTCTGAGTTTATTAACATATTCGGATCGCACTTGACAATGCAAGTCAATGAATACTTAGAAATTATCGGACTTTACTTGGAGTACATCCGATTGCAGTCCAATTTCTTCTGACTCACAGAATAGAGAAGATGGAGAAATTTTGTTCTCCATCTCCTTCTCACAGTGTGCTAATTCTCTTATCTGAGCATTATGCTGACACACTCATCAAACTCTGATCAGAGAGACATTTAAATATTCGACCCGATTCTCTCAGATGAGAGAATCTACGGTGTGCTCTGCCCTTACACAGATCATTATTTTTTTTTACTGCTCCTCTCCAGTTTCTCTTGTACACCACAGTTACCATTAAAGCTATATAATTAGCAATAGAGGTCAACATTTTCCAAAAGAAGATTAATGTTTTAGATTGTCCATGAAAACAAGGACATGTGGAAAGTGAAGCACAGTCAATATACACTACAAGGATAATGGAAACCCTGCCATACGGATTTATGGCAGTCAAATATCTACACAACTATTAGAAGAAACTGCTTGCACTTGCAATAAGAAAGTTACTTTAGCAACATTAAGAAATAAGAGTCTTTTATTGCTTTTGTTATTCCAAATTGAGGCAAATCTCCCCATTATTTACTTGACCTTTATGCATTATGGACAATATAAGCAGTCAAGATACACTTTGTTGTTAGACAATGGAAATAATGGAAGTTTATGAAAAAATACTGTGCAACCATGTCATAAGCAAATGAGAAAATTCTTGTTGGCTATCAGAATACAGAATTTTGAAGAAAAAACAGAGCTTGGATTCCAGTAATCAAACCAATCGCTGATGGTCTATTTAAGCCTTTGCCATTTAATGGTTCTGCTGGTATAAAATAGTTTCAAGTCAGAAGATTTCTATCGCATGCTCCTATTTAAAACAACTACTGAGTATTTTCCGAAATGATTCAGTTTCCAAACATGTTGTGAGTGAAAATATGACCACAAATATATTGAAATCAATCAGACAGAGAGTCCACAGGGGGATAAAATTGTCACGGATGTATCTGGACCTTCAGGTGCTGCTGCTGGGACCAGGTGCAGAAGGGTCCGGCGATCGTCCAGACGTTAATGGACGCTGTCCCTTTAAGGGCTTGATTTAGGTCTTTTCTATTTCCTTGTCAGGTTGGAGGAGACTTTCCTCCAGCTGGTAATTAAGGGCCTTTAGAACGTGGGGCCTCTCATTCCTCCAGTGCAGGTTATACTCTTTACTTGGAGAAGTTGCTTGCTCAGGAGTACATGGGGCTTCAGACTACTGTTGCTGTATATTCTGAAGATTCCCTCTCAAGATAAGTTGTTGTTTTTCCTTTTTGTGGCTTCAGACTACTGTTGCTGAACATTCTAAAGATTCCCTCTCAAGATAAGTTGTTGTTTTTCCTTTTTGTGGCTTCAGACTACTGTTGCTGAACATTCTAAAGATTCCCTCTCAAGATAAGTTATTGTTTTTCCTTTTTCCCCTTTTTTGCTGTTTATTTTTGTGTTTGTTTTTCCACTCCGTGGATTGGTGGGTAGTGGGATTTAGTCCTAGGCTCTGGCTAGGAGACAGGGGCACATTGGTGGGCCACACCGCCTGACCCTTATAGGTACCTGTGGTTTGAGGGCAAGCGCAGGGCTCCACAGTATCAGGGTCAGCGCAGGAGCCCCTGGTCCCCTCCCCTTTGTGTTTCAGCCTCCCTTATTCCCAGGAGTCCACTTGCTGGGTGTCTCTCCCCACACCCAGCGTGACAGAAATGTTATGATCATTTTCTTGATTGAAAACAGAGAAGCTTGTGGCAATGTGTTCATATCCACCATAATGGCCGTTCTGTCATCTCTGCTGGTTGAATACAGTATCCTGATTACAGTTTCTATTCCTTAAATAGAATTGTATTTTGGGCCAAAATATCAGCGGCCAGTTCCTGTAGAGTTGGAGGGGGAAATAGATGTCGGTCCTTGTGGGGTACACTTATAGAATGCTTGGTCTGCCTGATCTAATAGCATGTGTGTCACCAATAGGCTAACAGCTGGCATGGCTACCGTACATGTATCTTAGTATTTATAATATTAAGCATTCATCCTGCCTCTCCATAGATGATTAAAGGGGATTGTTCAGCATTGGAAAAAAATGCTACCTTCTTCCAGAAAAAGCCAACAGGTTGTTGTCCACAGGTTGTGTCTGATATTAGTTATCACATGTAAGCAGTCCACAGGTATCATCCTCAAATAAAGCAATTTGGATATCAGAAGTATAGTATTTGGTCTTTGTATTGCTGGATGTAGTGGTGGTGGTAGAAGCTGTGCTGTTGCTGAGTATTATTCAAAGACTGAATAGTCTGAGAGCTTTTTGTACTAAGGCGTTTCAAGCCCTTCTTCCGATTTTAAGCCTTTTGACCCTTACCTTCTTAAAGCTCCCACTTAGCATTTGCAGAGTAGACTGTTAGTATTTTAAGAAAAACTTTGACTAAGGGTAAGAACGCACTTTGCGTTTCCACCTGCATTTTAGGTGCTTTTTAGGTCCATTTTGAGAAGCGCCTTTTTCATGCCAAAAGGCATGTGTTTTGATTTCACTGAAAAGTCTATGGAAAATGGGGATTTCTAGAACGCACTTTGCGTTTCTAAACGCTGCATTTAATTTGCATATTTTGTGGCAAAAACCATGCGTTCAAAGAAGGAGCATGTCAATTGTTTTTACCATTTTGGGTGCGTTTTGCTAGCATTGAAGTCAATGAGAAATAACAAAAACCAAGATTCCTTCAAATTCCTGCGTTTTACCTGCTTTTTCAGTGTAGAAAACATGCGTTTTGTAGTACCAAAACGCATGCTTTTTGGACATCAAAATAATGATTTGATATGTCCCTTTACACACACACAAAATCCAATAATTAAATTTAAGAAAAATATGGATTTATTGCTATATTAGCGATAAAATGTATATTACCGCTATAATGTTATGAAATATATCTATTTTCATTATTTTTCCCATTACTATAGATATGATCCTTTTTTTTCTCTTTTTTTCATTCTGTTTGACTGTTTAAAGTTTATTTATCAGTGTCTTGATGTTCAAAACGCATCTGTCAAAACGCAGGTGAAAAAGCATGTAAATAGCGCTGAAAACGCATCAAAAACGCGATAAATACGCATGCGTTTTCAGCGCTAAATTTCTGGAAAAGGCAACTTTGGTCAAATCAATTAAGGCAAAACGTGCGTTAAGAACTGCAAGTAGGAAAACGCAAAGTGCGTTCTTACCCTAACAGTGTTGTAAATATCAGATACAAACAAGAAAAGTGAGTGGAGAAAAGGATTATGCACACACTGTGCAGCCAATATGAATATTCTTTTAAAGCATCAATTCTTTAAAAAAGTCGGAAACAGATTTAAGAATATTAAATTTAATTCTATAACTTTTCAATGACTAGAGTGGGTGATCAGAAGACTGCAAAATGATTTGTTAAAAACTTTTCCTGTCATGACCATACTTTTAATTCTGTTGCCTCAGGTGGAAAACAATGAATGAACAACAGCTTTATTGCTGTGTTTAATTCCACACAGCTCATTCTTTCACCCGATTTGTTTCATGTTGTCCGTTTTTTGCTTTGATTTTAGTATATTAATATCGTATGCCCAGCTTATGAATACTAATAAAATGAATATGAATTTGTCATCTCTTGCTGTTTAATGGAAATGGGCAACAGATAACACAGGACATTGTGTCCCAGGAAAGAAGTGTTGGGGAGATTTAAAAAAGGAGAGCTGACCTAGAGAACTACTTCTCGCCAAATATTCTGTTGTGTCATGGTTTCATCTGGTGGATTATAGAACAAAACCTCTCATCATTCTTCCCTTGAAACCAAGAAATATACAATTAATCATAGCTATTAATACTCCTACTTAAGGCCTCATTCCGACGTCGGTGTGGAACGTATGTGTGGTATCCATTTTTTTATTATAACCTATATTTATTTTTTTATTATAACCTCATGGAGACACACATGGAGCCCAAGGGCCAATACAAGTCTGCGTAAAAAACACTTATAGCACATGGATGATATCAGTTTAAGGCCTCTTTCACACGTTCGTGAAAAACAACACACGTTTTTCACGGACGTGTCAGAGGTGCGTTTTGCCCTCCGTGAGCCGTGTTTATTGCCTACGTGTGTTCTCTGTGTGTTGTCCGTGATAACACACAGAGAACGGGAACTTTCTGCTCACGTGTCCCTGGCGTCGCTGTCCGTGGTGCTGCTCTTTGGTCTCCGGTCCTGCCGACTCCCCGTTGCTGCTGCTTCCGGCCTCAGTGAAGTGAATATTCAATGAGCATAATGAGCGGCGGTCGGCAGCAAGTGACAGCAGCGGCAGAGACAGGAGGGCAGGAGAAGGTGAGTAAAGGTTTGGTTTTTTTTCTCACAGACACATGTCTTTTCTCCGGTGCGTGTCACATGGAACACATACGTGTAGTCCGTTTGCATTACGTGTGACACGTTTGCGTTCCGTGTGAGACCTGTGATGCCAGAGAGAAAATGGACATGTTGCCGTGAGAAACACACGGACACACATAAGTGCGGAACGGACACACGTTCCGTGCGCAAATACTTACGTGTGTCCAAAACCACAGGAATACATAGGTCTACGTGTGTACGTGTCTCCGGTACATGAGAAAACTGCCAAACACGTACCGGAGGCACGTACGTGTGAAAGAGGCCTAAGGCTATGTGTCCACGGGAGATCTGCGGATTTTTCTGCATCAAAATCCGCGGCTTTCCCGCAAAATCCGCACCTTTTCAAAGGTGCGGATTTGCCGCGGATTTACCGCGGATTTGATGCGGATTTTGGTGCGGATTTTTTTTTTTTTTTTTTCCAATTTTAAAGCCAAAATCCGGATGAAAATCTGCAACAATAATTGACATGTTGCAGATTTTTCCGGATCAAAATCCGCACGAAATCCGCTGCGGAAAAATCCGCAGCATGGGCACAGCTGAAATAGCTGGGAAGTGCCTGAGCTGCAGATTTTCGAGAAATCCGCGGCTTTTCCGCGAGAAATCCGCGGCAAAATCCGTGCATTTTCCGCAGCGTGGACACATAGCCTTAAGGGAAGATTTTGGAGAGGATCTGCTCAAAAAATACCTAAAAATACTCTATCTTTAGAAGTTAAAAAAAAAAATAATTTATAACCTACAATTGTGGATTTTGCATGCTTATCTGAGGATGATCTGATGGACAATCCTCAACACTACACTGAAATAAGTGGGAACACTGCAAAAAAAATCTGTGCTCAATCTAAAACAGATCTATCATAATGTGAATTTACAGATCAAATGCCATATGGAAAATATCTACAACATGTGGATGAGATTTTGTAAATATATCCACTTTCTTGGTACTGTAATCTACTGTGGATTTTACCTGTGCAAATCTGCACTTAAAATCCACAATATTCTGACCAGTCTGGGGTTTTCCTATCATTATCTCTATTACTGGCTCAGTGACTATTAGTAGCATATCTATAGTGGGTGCAGGGGTTACAGTTGCACCCAGGTTCTGCTCCCTTTGGCCCAAATGAGAAAATCAATACTACCTGTCACAGATCGGGATAGATGGAGTATTTGCAATAGAAACCAGGAGCTTCAAGTTACATCACTGCTGACACTGATTTACAGTATATCACAAAAGTGAGTACATCCCTCACATTTTTGCAAATATTTTATTCCATCTATTTATGGGACAACACTAAAGATTTGACACTATAATGCAATGTAAAGCAGTCAGTGTATAGCTTTTATAGCAGTGTAAATTTAGTGTGCCCTCCAAATAATTGAGCACACATCAACCATTATTGTCAAAACAGTTGGCAACAAAAATGAGGACACCCGTAGTGAAAAAATTGGCAAATTCTGCTCTATTAGCCATTTTCCTACCTGATGTCATGTGATACAAGGTGTCAGGTGTGAATGGGGAGTGTGTGTGTTCAATTTGGTGTTATCGCTCACACAATCTCTCATACTGGTTGTGGCGACATGGACTCTGTCAGTGCCTTGCATGGGTTAAGTTTCTTAAAATTCAGCCAGACATGATGATAGTTTGTTTAAAAGAAGTTGAGTGCACATGCTCAGCATCATATCCAGAGGTTAGCTTTTCAAAATAGACATTAGTGCATAGATATTAGACATTAGACAATAGACATTAGTCAACCTGTCAGTGCTCAGACCAAACGACGCACTCTGTATCAAAATTGGTCTGCATGGCTGTTGTCACAGAAGAAAGCCTCTTCTAAAGATGATGCACAAGAAAGCACACAAACAGTTTGCTGAAGACAAGCAGACGAAGGACATGGACTTCTGATGAGATCAAAATAAACTTATTTGGTTCAGATGGTGTCAAGTGTGAGTGGCAGCAAGAAGCTAAACGAAGAGTATAAAAAATGTGTGTCCTGCCTACTGTCAAGCATGGTGGTCGGAGTGTCAAGGTTTGGGGCTGCATGATTTCTGCCAGATATGGGGCGTCACAGTTCATTGAGGAAACCATGAATACCAACATCTACTGTGACATACTGAAGCAGAAAATGATCCTCTCCCTTTGGAAACATGATAACGAACCCAAACACATCTTTCAAGACAACCACTGCCTTGCCAATGAAACTGAGGGTAAAAGTGCAGGACTAGCCAAGCATGTCTCCAGACCTAAACACTATTGAGCATTTGTGGGGTTTCCTCTAATGGAAGGAGCAGAAAGTTTCTAACATCCACCAGCTCCATGATGTCGTCATTGAGGAGTGGAAGACAATTCCAGCAGCTCCCTGTATGGTCTAGTGAACTCTATGCCCAAGAGAGTTAAGGCAGTGCTGAAGAATAATGGTGACTACACAAAATATTTACACTTAAGGGATAATTAGCTTATTTTCACTTAAGGGTGTACTCACTTTTTTGCCAGTGATTTTGACATTAATAGCTGTGTGTTGGGTTATTTAGAGGGCACACTAAATTTAGAGTTATAAGCTGTACACTGACTACTTTATATTGTGTCAATGTGCCATACCTGCAATGTTTTCCCATGAAAAGATATAATAAATATTTACAAAATTGTGAGTGGTGTACTCACTTTTGTGATATACTGTATATGTGGGATCTAGATGAGTCAAACAAATATTGTTTAAAATAGTCACTTAGGATCTAAACAATAATTTTGGGCCTCTACGAATAGACAGTTGAGAGGTGTGAGATGGTGATTGAGTGACAAATATTGAAATCTATATTTTTATTTTATTTTTTAGAGGTAGCTTTTATGATGGTTTTTTTCAAATTTGTTATTTTATTTGTTTTCCATCTATAGCTTTGGCTGTTATCTGATAACTCAGATCTTTAATTTATAATAAGATAAACATGCCATACTTAAATTAGATATTCCCAGTCTGCGTACTTGAAAGTAAGTTATCATTTGTGTTGGTAATCTTGATGTTATTGTTATAAAATTTTTAGTAAAAATTATATATATATATATATATATATATATATATATATATATATATATATATATATATATATATATATATATATATATATATATATATATATATATATATATATATATACAGTGGAACCTCGGATTACGAGTAACTTGGTGTGCGAGCTTTTCGCTATACGAGAAAAGCTTGCTGTTGTAAATTTGTAACTCGGTTTGTGAACATTGCTTTGCTATACAAGCAAATACTCACAGCACACACTTCCAGTTCCGTACTTTCACCGCGCTGCAACATGCAGGGGCTGCTGCCATCTTTGCTTCATGTTGGCTGGCGCTGAGCTGTCTCTGCACACCTCCAATAGGCAGCACGTTGGCCAATAAGAGGCAGGCAGCTCATGCCTATGACGTCAGCGCGCTGGCCAATCAGAGGCAAGCAGCTCATGTGTATGACGTTAGCTGCGCTGAAGCATTGACAGCGGCAACTCCTGCATCGCCACGATCGTTACCGGATCCACATGCCTGCAGACTGCAAGAACCAGGGAAGAGGCCAGCGAGAGAACGGAGGATAGGTAAGAATGTGTGTGTGTGTGTGTGTGTGTTGGCACAATAGGGGACCAGGATAGGACATTACTACAATGTTGTGGAATGAATTGTATGAGTTCCAATGATTTCCTATGGGAAAATATCCTTTGCTCCATAAGTAACTTGGTTTACGAGCACACTCCCAGAACAAATTAATCTCGTAAACCAAGGTTCCACTGTATACATAAAAAAAGTCACTCATAATTGATAGTTGAGGATCCTCATGGCACTGTTTTTATAAAAAAAAGCTTGTAATTAATGCTGGAGAAGAGTTATATTTTACAAATTAAACTTAAAGCTTCAAATAAGCAAGGTTATTCAGGTACAAGGTGGACGGTAACTGAACACAGAAAAAAAAATACTGTGCCTTTAAGACAGAAGTTAGTGACTTCTACAGTTAGGTACAGAAATATTTGGATAGAGACCAAATCTTTGTGATTTGGGGTCTGCATGCCACTATTTTTTATTTACAATGAAACAACTGAGATGCAAATGAAGAGTAGACTTTCAGGTTAATTATAGAAGTTGAAGAAAAAACCCTTCACAAAATCTACCCAAGTGAAGAACTCTCAAGGAACTACAGTGCCTTGCGGAGGTATTCACCCTCTTGGCTTTTTTAATATTTTGTTAAATTATAACAAATTACAACTATTTTTGTAATCTGACTTGTATATGATACATCAGTGTAAGTTGGGGAAGTGAATTAAGAAAAATATAGGCAAAAATTATATTTATGGGCTGAAATAAGTAAAAATTGCCATGTGCATATGTATTCACCCCTTTTGCTATGCAGTCCCTTAAACTTTCTTGTGCAAGTGTGATGCCCTGGCAAAACCAGGTAGTCACAGTCAGGCCCCCGCATTACACCGTTCCCTCACTATGAAACACACAGCCAACCAGAAAACCTAGTCACCCCCCCTTAGGGAAAGATATACACACCAGTGGGCGTGACCAGGCGGTTCGGACATGCCCACCCAGGGGACTAGACAGCCCGGGGCGGGAAAAACAGGCAGTTAAGCCTGAAGTTCAGTTTGGAGAGGAGTGTGAGCTGGAGCTAACGGTAGCTCCAGCAAGGGAGTTCAAGATGAACGGTACCAGGGTAGGAGCCCTGGTGCCACTGGCTAGGAGGCAGACGGTGGTCTCTATAAGCAGGAGATGGGAAGACGGCTCGGCAGAACCGAGGTGGACTGAGACAGGGTTGTAGCCCGCCGGTACTGACACTGGGAACCGACCCAGAAACCGTAGCACAAAAGAGGGTTACTTGGACCCTGAAGCCAGAAACCGGAACCAAGCGGACTGGTTAATTAACCGATTGAGGCCAGGACTAAAGCTCCTGTCCCATCCAAAGTCCCTCATAGAAGACAACAGCCCACCGATTAGGGATAAGAGGTCACCGCCAGGGCCCATACAGTCATATGAAAAAATTTGGGCACCCCTATTAATGTTAACCTTTTTTCTTTATAACAATTTGGGTTTTTGCAACAGCTATTTCATTTTCATATATCTAATAACTGATGGACTGAGTAATATTTCTGGTTTGAAATGAGGTTTATTGTACTAACAGAAAATGTGCAATCCGCATTTAAACAAAACTTGACAAAAGTATGGGCACCCTTACCAATTTCTTGATTTGAACACTCCTAACTACTTTTTACTGACTTACTAAAGCACTAAATTGGTTTTGTAACCTCATTGAGCTTTGAACTTCATAGGCAGGTGCATCCAATCATGAGAAAAGGTATTTAAGGTGGCCACTTGCAAGTTGTTCTCCTATTTGAATCTCCTATGAAGAGTGGCATCATGGGCTCTTCAAAACAACTCTCAAATTATCTGAAAACAAAGATTATTCAACATAGTTGTTCAGGGGAAGGATACAAAAAGTTGTCTCAGAGTTTAAACTGTCAGTTTCCACTGTGAGGAACATAGTAAGGAAATGGAAGAACACAGGTACAGTTCTTGTTAAGCCCAGAAGTGGCAGGCCAAGAAAAATATCAGAAAGGCAGAGAAGAAGAATGGTGAGAACAGTCAAGGACAATCCACAGACCACCTCCAAAGACCTGCAGCTTCATCTTGCTGCAGATGGTGTCAATGTGCATCGGTCAACAATACAGCGCACTTTGCACAAGGAGAAGCTGTATGGGAGAGTGATGCGAAAGAAGCCGTTTCTGCAAGCACGCCACATACAGAGTTGCCTGAGGTAAGCAAAAGCACATTTGGACAAGCCAGTTACATTTTGGAAGAAGGTCCTGTGGACTGATGAAACAAAGATTGAGTTGTTTGGTCATACAAAAAGGCGTTATGCATGGAGGCAAAAAAACACGGCATTCCAAAAAAAGCACTTGCTACCCACAGTACAATTTGGTGGAGGTTCCATCATGCTTTGAGGCTGTGTGGCCAATGCCGACACCGGAAATCTTGTTAAAGTTGAGGGTCGCATGGATTCAACTCAGTATCAGCAGATTCTTGACAATAATGTGCAAGAATCAGTGACAAAGTTGAAGTTACGCAGGGGATGGATATTTCAGCAAGACAATGATCCAAAACACAGCTCCAAATCTACTCAGGCATTCATGCAGAGGAGCAATTACAATTTTCTGGAATGGCCATCCCAGTCCCCAGACCTTAATATCATTGAAAATATGTGGGATGATTTGAAGCGTGCTGTCCATGCTTGGCGACCATCAAACTGAACTGAACTGGAATTGTTTTGTAAACAGGAATGGTCAAATATACCTTCATCCAGGATCCAGTAACTCATTAAAAGCTACAGGAAGCGACTAGAGGCTGTTATTTTTGCAAAAGGAGGATCTACAAAATATTAATGTCACTTTTATGTTGAGGTCCCCATACTTTTGCACCGGTCAAATTTTGTTTAAATGGGGATTGCACATTTTCTGATAGTACAATAAACCTCATTTCAATCCAGAAATATTACTGAGTCCATCAGTTATTAGATATATGAAACTGAAATAGCTGTTGCAAAAACCCAAATTGTTATAAAGAAAAAAGTTTAACATTAATAGGGGGTGCCCAAACTTTTTCATATGACTGTAGATCCTACGGGCCAGCGTCTGTGGGCACGGCTCCTTAGGCCACATCCAGCCGGGAGCGGACTCCTGAGTTTCACACTAGGAAAGTCCACCTTACACAAAGCAGTGCAGGAAAAGGATAGAGACAACCAGCCGGGTAGGGGACCCGAACGCAACCGGCCGCGGCACTGGCCACCATCACCTTGGTTTACCAGAGACTTGTGTGTTTTACTAATAGTGAGTACACCAGCACCCTCAGCAGTCGCCATTCCCTGCACCGTGCAACCGGGTCCCGGGGCCACCATCCCTACCCACGGAGGGCTTAACAACTTTCTGCACAACATCTCCCCCAGGTACCCCATAACAGCAGCGGTGGTGTCCCACCTCACCACACACTGTGGGTGGAATCACAAACTTACTACGGCCTAGCCCATACATCTACTTCCTCCCCATTTTATTCGGCGTGTCCGTGAGACCCCCTGGTCCGGAGACCCTCAAGCAACCACCCCTGAAGGCCCGGATCTGAGCAGCGCCGGCTGCTGGCATGGGGGCGGTACACAAGCAATTACCTTCATAAGTCACTTGCTTAGTGAAATAAAGTCCACCTGTGTGCAATCTTATTGTCCCATGGTCTGCCAGTATATACAACTTTTCTGAAAGGCCACAGAGACTACAGCACCATTAAGCAAGGGGCACCACTAACCAAACAACACCATGAAGACCAAAGAGATCTCCAAACAAGTCAGAGATAAAGTTGGTGAACGGTACAAGTCAGGGTTAGGTTCTAAAAAAAATCCCAATCTCTGATGATCCCCTGGAGCACCAACAAATCTATTATCATCAAATGGAAAGAACATGATACCACAACAAGCCTGCCTGGAGAGGAGGGCATTACTCAGAGAGGCAGCACAGAGACCAAAGGTAAGCCATACACTCTACAAAGCTGGCCTTTATGGTAGAGTGGACAGAAAAAAAGCCTTTGCTTATAGCCTTTGCTTATAGTTAAACAATTTGAAGGCTTGTTTTGATTTTGCCAAAAAGACATATGGGTGGTCAGATGAAACCAAAATTGAACTTTTTTGCTACCAAGGTAAATGCTATGTCTGGTGCCAAACTCACACAGCTTATCACCTCAAGAACACAATACCTACAGTGAAACATGGTGGTGGCAGCATCATGTTGCAATGAATTTTAATGGCAGCAGGGCAGGGAAAATGGACCGAGTCCAGGGAAAGATGGATGGTGCGAATACAATATTCTTCAGCAAAACCTGTTTCAGTCTGTCAGTGATTTGAGACTGGAACAGAGATTCACCTTTCAACAAGGCAATGACCCAAAGCGAACTGCTAAAGCAACACTCGAGTGGTTTAAGAGAAAACATGTAAATGTATTGGCGTGGCCTAGTCAAAGCCCAGACCTTAATCCAATTGAGAATCTGTGGTCAGACTTGAAGATTGCAGTCCTCCTTAAATTATCTAACTTGAAGGAGTTGGAGCAGTTTTGCCTTGAAGAATGGGGAAAAAGGCAAACATCCCAGTGGCAAAATATGGAAAGCTCATACAGACTTAGCCAAAGTGACTTGCAGCTGCAATTGCCACAAAAGGTGGCTCTACAAGGTACTGACTTTAGGGAGGTGAATAGTTACGCACACTGAAGTGTTTAGCTATTGAATCCTATTTGTTGTTAGAACTATTCCTATAACTATAAAGGTACAGATTTGTTATCTGTGTTTCTTTATTATGTCTTGCGTGCTACATTACATACATATACCGTGAATCTCTGAGTAACTATGTCAGGCCTCTGCCACACTCACGTGAATTTCACGCACGTGCCGAGAGACACGTATTTTCCCTGCGTGTTGCGTGCAGGTAAGTACGTGTCTCTGGTACGTGCGTGACACGTGTGTTCTACGTGTGCTATCCGCGATAGCACACGTAGAATCAGTAATTATTATACTCACCTGGTCCTTCCTGCTGCCGCGCTGCTGTCCGTGGTGCTGATCCTCGGTCTCCAGCCCTCCCGTCTCCCCGCTGCTGCTGCTGGCAGGCAGTGAAGTGAATATTCTATGAGATTAATGAGCGGCGGTCGGCAGCAAGAGGCAGCAGCGGCAGAGACAGGAGGGCTGGAGAAGGTGAGTAAATGTTTTGGTTTTTTTTCACTGACATGTGTGTTTTCTCCGGCGCGTGTCACACGGGACCGCATCCACACTACACCCGTGTGGTACGGGTGCGGGCCGTGTAACACCCGTGCTGCCGGAGAAAACACTGACATGTCAGCGCTTTGAAAATCGCACACACGTACAAACGCACACGGACACACGTTCCGTGTGGTTTTACGTGTGTGTGCCTGCTACAATAGGGTAGCATTGGTTAACGTGTCTCCGTGCCGCCGGTACGTGTAAAAAATGACAAACACGTGCCGGAGGCACGGATGTGTGGCGCAGGCCTCACATGGTGTAGACAAAACCTGATTGTTATGTTATTCTTATGAAGTCAAGCCATGGCCTGCAATACCCAAATGCTGAATATAATGTCTTAGACTACTTTCCTACGATGAGTTTTTGATGTTGCACATTTCCGCCAGTATTTCTGCACCTATTATGTAAATTAGGTTACTTGCATTTTTTCCTTATGTTTTATCATGGTTTTGGTGCTATTTTTATTCCTTTTGGAATGTCTTGCTTTAAATAAAACGTTTGTTTTATATGCTTCCAGCTAGAAGGCTTTGACTAAACCTCAAGTATAAATTTCATGTGTCTTCAGTGCATTTTTGCATTGGAGATGAACCAAAGATGCAAATGCATACTTAAAAAAAAAGCACAGGGCATGTGCACATGTTGAGTACAGTATTTGGTCAGTTTTTTTACCTCAGTATTTGTAACCAAAATCTAAGAGTGAAACAATCAGAAGAAAAGTACAATAGAAAGACGTCACCACTTCTGTATTTTATACCCACTCCTGGTTTTAGCTTACAAATACTGAGGTAAAAAAACCTCAGCAAACACTCAAGGTGTTCATGTGGTCTTAAACTCTGAGTTTTCCACCTGTTTTCACCTTCCTGACCAGGCCATTTCACCAATCTGGTGAAAATTTTCCAATTTTCAAAGTTTGACTATTTTTGCCCATTTAAAGCCAGATAGTTATAAAGTTACAAAGTAGTTAATAACATTTGCCACATGTCTACTTTACATCAGCACCATTTTTGAATCATAATTTTTGTTGTTAGGAAGTTAGAAGGTTTAAAAGTTTATCAGCAATTTTTCATGGAATAGATAGCAGACGCCATGTTGCGTTTCCAGAGCCCCTTGATCTGCCTAAACAGTGAAAACCCCCCCACAAGTGACCCTATTTTAGAAACTAAACCCCTCAACAAGAAATTTATCTAGATGTTTGGTGAGCACCTTGAACCCCCAGGTGCTTCATAGAATTTTAAAACATTGAGCCAAGGATATGAAAGAAAAAAATTTTTTAACCTCAAATCTTTCATTTTAACAAGGGTAATGTTACGGGTCGTGGATCTGCTGGCCCGCGTCCTCCTTCTCCCTCTGGTGCTCTGCCACGGCATTCTACCCGCCTGAGAAATCGTTAGCGGCTGAGGCTAATGCGGGCTTTAGACGAGACGAGCTATTGTACGATGCATCGTCGGGGTCACAGTTTTCGTGACGCACATCCGGCATAGTTCACGATGTCGTCTCGTGTGACACCTCCGAGCGACGCAGAATCGCTCACAAATCGTGAGTCGTGTACTCGTCGCTAAGTTTTAAAAAATTGTTTATTTAACATGGTGCCGGTTGTTCATCGTACCCGGGGTAGCACACATTGCTCCGTGTGACACCCCGGGAACGATGAACACAGCTTACCTGCGTCCCGCGGCACCCGCCGGCAAGAGGGAAGGAAGGAGGTGGGCGGGATGTTTACGTCCCGCTCATCTCCGCCCCTCCGCTTCTATTGGCCGGCGGCTGTGTGACGTCGCTGTGACGCCGAACATCCCTCCCCCTTCAGGAAGTGGATGTTCACCGCCCACAGCGAGGTCGCTCTGCAGTACGTGTGATGGCGGTTTAACGACTTTTTGCGACACGGGCAGCATTTTGCCCGTGACGCACAAAAGGCGGGAGCGAGTACGATCGCTCGTGCTATCGCACAATAGATCGGAACGTGTAAAGCCCGCATAAGTCCTGAAATGGGGCTTCTGCGCATGCGTGAGTAGACAAGCTGCTTTCTGCACTAAGTCATCTTTGGTTCGTTCTGAACATGCTCACCACGTGGCAGCCGTTGATTGGCCGTGGGTGACGTCATCGATGATGCGGGATCACATGACTGTGATACACTGCTTGCTGATTCGCCGCGGGTAACGTCATCAATGATGCAGGATCACATGACTGTGATGCACTGCTTGCTGATTGGCCCCTAGGTGATGTCATCCATGATGCTCTCGATTCCTATTGGCCGAGAGCAGATTGGCTTCTGGGCGCCTCCATCTTGTGGGAGGTGCTTTATCTATAAAGAACCCTGCAGCACGCTGCTCGGCGCTCAGTCGTTCCTGGTGCATGCATGCGGTAGACGCCTCATGTGTGACCTCTCATACTAGCTAGCCTACACTACTGTCACAAACCAGTGTACAGACGCTGGTAATGCGCTACCTACCTACTAGTGCCCGCTTCCTCGCACCTTAGTGGAACCGGGCTTAGGTAGGAAACTCTGTCACTGTGCTCTCAGGTGATTCTCTGTGGCTAGCATAGAGAGATCCCTCGCTCCCTATAGTGCGGCTAGCACATGGGATTAGGCAGGGAGTTATACATTGAGCCTAGACAGTACGGCTAGTACTGTTTGCACCTACACCTTAGGTACATACCCTCTATGAGCTAATAGAGGTTAGCATCGGGGATCTCCTTGACCTGTAACAGATTTCCTATCTTCACACTATATCTAATACTTACCTCTGTGAGGCAACAGAGGAGTTAGTTAGTGGACTACGGTTGGGGTTACCATCCGCACGCTTTTGTAGTTCCTGTGATTAGACAGGAACTACAGGTCCACCTCTATTATTATTTAGGCACTCGCCATAAGTTTATTAGCATTTCCTTATTTACGTTTATGCTAATTCGGTAGTCGCTGCGAGCTAAACAGTGAGTGCCGCAGTTGGCCCTAGTGCTGCTGTGAGGTAACAGCTACAAGTACTGCTTTTGTGGTACGGGTTTTCCCAACCTTCTGCTATCACCAGCAGCAGGTTTCTCTGCACGGTGGACCCTGACTGCCTGATAACCTGATTCCACCTTTTATCAGGCAGTTCCGTAACAGGTAAGAGGAGAAAATGCACTGTACAAATTGTTGTGCAATTTCTTCTAAGTATGTCAATATCCCATATGTGGTAGAAAT
The DNA here is from genome assembly GCF_048569485.1 of Anomaloglossus baeobatrachus. Lineage (NCBI taxonomy): Eukaryota > Metazoa > Chordata > Amphibia > Anura > Aromobatidae > Anomaloglossus > Anomaloglossus baeobatrachus. The sequence goes on from NC_134353.1 coordinate 349,249,398, forward strand.
CTATTGTTTGGGCGCATGGCAGGGCTCAGAAGGGAAGGAGCGCCATTTGAATTTTAGAGCACAAAATTGGCGGGGATCATTAGCGGATGCCATGCGCGTTTGAAGACCCTCCGAGGTGCCTAAACAGTGGAGCTTGCCCACAAGAGAGTCCACTTTGGAAACTAGACCCCCCCCAAGCAATTTATCTAGAAGTGTGGTGAGCAACTTCAACCCCCAGGTGCTTCTCAGAATTTTACAATATTGAGCCTTGAAAATTAAAAAAAGGACATTTTTGTGTACTCACCGTAAAATGTCTTTCTTGGAGCCTTTCATTGGTGGACACAGACAGTGGGTTATATGTTGTCTCCAGGGGAGGCTTGACACTAGATTTAAAAAAGAGTTAGCTCCTCCTCCCACAGCATATAACCCCGGCTAGGCGGGAACTAGCCCAGTTTGGTGTAAAAACAGTAGGAAAAGGATAACCAAAACCACAAGGGTGGGAGCTGTGTCCCCCAATGAAAGGCTCCAAGAAAGACATTTTACGGTGAGTACACAGAAATGTCCTTTCCTTTCTCGCCTTTTCATTGGGGGGCACAGACAGTGGGACGTCCCAAAGCAGTCCCTGGGTGGGAACTGAACTAACAACAGTGTATAACGTCAGGCTAAGAGCTGACTAACAACTGCAACAGTAGGGAACTCATATGAAAACACTGTCAGAACCGAGCAGTGGCCACTTATAAATGGGCCACTGCCGCCTGAAGAACTTGTCTTCCAAGAGCAGCATCCGTGGAGGCATGCGTATGCACTCTGTAGAATTTAGTAAACGTGTGCACACTGGACCAGGTAGCGGCCTTGCAAAGTTGGGCTGCCGCAGCCTGATGGCGGATAGCCCATGAGGCACCCACTGCCCGTGTAGAATGGGCATGCACAGATTGAGGGGGAACGGCACCTCGTGCCTTGTATGCCTCACAGATGGCAGTCCTGATCCATCGGGAAATCGTGGATTTAGATGCTGGGTTGCCCTTCTTGTGTCCTACTGGGAGGACGAAAAGGGCATCGGACTTGCGCAACGGCGCTGTCCTGGAAATGTAGGTCCGCAAAGCCCTGACAAGATCCAGATTGTAAAGGGCTTTCTCAAAGGAGTGGACCGGGGCCGGGCAGAAAGACGGCAACACAATGTCCTCGTTCAAGTGGAAAGAGGATACGACCTTCGGAAGGAAGGCAGGGGAAAGCCGAAAAACCACCTTATCATGATGGAATATCAAGTAAGGTGAACGACAGGAAAGAGCTGCCAGTTCGGACACTCGCCTGACAGAGGTGATAGCGACTAAAAAGGCAACTTTCCAAGATAGTCTTTGAAGAGAGATTTCTCTCACAGAGGTTCGAAGGGAGGAAGTTGAAGAACTCCCAGAACCAGATTCAGATCCCAGGGATCCAAGGGGTGGCGATAAGGAGGGACCAAATGCGCTACCCTTTGAAGGAAGGTACGGACCTGAGGGCGAGAAGCCAGCTGCTTCTGGAAAAAAATCGACAAGGCAGAAACTTGTCCTTTAAGGGTACTGAGAGCAAGACCCGAGTCCAGACTGTCTTGCAGAAAAGCAAGAACGTTAGGGATTGAAAAGGTCAGGGGTGACCGACCATGACGGTCACACCAAGCAAGATAGGTCTTCCAGGTCCTGTGGTAAATGCTGGCAGAGGAAGGCTTCCGAGCATTATGCATAGTATGAACTACCCTGGAAGAAAACCCCGATCTGGCTAGAATCAGGGGTTCAAGCGCCACGCCGTCAAATGCAGCTGTGCCGAATTCTGGTGGAATATTGGCCCTTGCGACAGAAGATCCGGGCAGTCGGGAAGACGCCAGGGAGTGTCGCTGAGAAGTTGGAGGAGCTCTGGGTACCAGGCCCTCCTGGGCCAGTCCGGGGCCACGAGGATCACCGGAATTCCCTCCGCTTTGATTTTCTTGATTACTCTCGGAATGAGAGGAAACGGAGGGAAGATGTAGGGTAGGCGGAACTGCGACCATGAAAGACTAGAGCGTCGGAGCCTAACGCTAGCGGGTCTCTCGACCGCGATATGAAGAAACGTATTTTGGCATTCATTCGAGACGCCATGAGGTCCACATCCAGGAGCCCCCAACAAAGAGTGATCTGATGGAACACTTCGTCGTGGAGGGACCATTCTCCCGCCGCTAGACCTTGCCTGCTGAGAAAGTCTGCGGCCCAGTTGTCTACCCCTGGGATATGGACAGCTGATGTGCAGAGAGCGCTCGGAAGGAGACCAGCGTCTCTGAACAGTGTGGTGGAGAAACACCGCCCCCCAGCCTATCAGGCTGGCATCCGTCGTGACAACCTGCCAGTGGACCGGGCGGAACGACTTCCCTTGAGATAGGGATGAGACTTGAGTCCACCAGAAGAGGGAGCTGAGCGCAGACCGAGACAGGCGGACTGACCGGTCCAGGGAAGCTGGATTCTTGTCCCAGGAGGATAGAAGATCCAGCTGTAGAGGGCGCAGATGGAATTGGGCAAAGGACACGGCTTCCATGACCGCCATCATTTTGCCTAACACTCTCATTCCGTTCCGAAGGGATGTGTGACGGCGAGAGAGGAGGGATTGTGCAGCCCGAATCAGGGAAGCCCTCTTGTCCTCTGGAAGGAAAACCTGGGACTGAGCCATGTCTATCAGCATACCTAGGAAGGTGATGCGCTGATGGGGAATGAGGGATGACTTGTTGAAATTGACAAGCCACCCTAGCCTTGATAGGGTGTCTAGGCAAATCTGCACGCTTTCTGAGCAAACGTGAGGAGAGCTCCCTTTGACCGGAAGGCCGTCCAAGTAGGGAACGACCAGGATGCCTCTGGGGTGATAAATGGACATGATGGCCGCCATGGCCTTTGTGAAGACTCGAGGCGCAGTAGTTAGTCCAAAGGGAAGGGCCCTGAATTGGAAATGACGGTGTCCTACGGCAAAGCGAAGGAACCGTTGATGAGAGACACATATGGGAATGTGTAAATAGGCATGGAAGCTAGGAATTCTCCAGGTTCCATGCGGCTAGCACTGCTCTCAGAGATTCCATTCGGCAAGTACGAATGCGTACGAATTTGTTTAGCCATTTGAGGTCCAGGATAGGGCGGACAGAGCCATCTTTTTTGGGAACGACAAAAAGGTTTGAATAGAAACCTTTGCCGCGCTGTTCCAGGGGCACTGGAATGATAATGTTTGCCTTTTGTAAAGAAGCTATGGCCTGAATTAAGGCCTGATTTTGCGTCTTGGACTTTGGGAGACGAGAACGCAGAAACCTGGTGGCCGGCAGGGAATGGAAATCAATCTTGTAACCCGAGGTGACGATTTCTCGAACCCAGGCATCGTGAGTGTGTTCTAGCCAGATATCCCGGAAAAGCAGAAGCCGTCCTCCCACAGGAGTCGGATCTGCGGGATACCTGGCGTCATGCTGAGGGGGCCTGTACAGATCGAGGTCCCTTGGATTTGGACTGCTTGGAGTGGGAACGCCAAGAAGAGCCCCTTGAGGGACCGGATCCTTGATCTGAGCATTGGGACGGTCCTTGGGCCGATGGCTTTTGGGGAGCCGGCCGAAAGGACCACCTGCGCCAGGAAGATTTTTTGAGATTTCTGGCTACAGGCCGCTTTTGTGGTAGAATGGTACTTTTACCACCCGTCGCCTCAGATATGAGCTTGTCCAGGGATTCACCAAATAGACAAAGACCCTGGAAGGGAAGTGTGGACAGGGACTTTTTGGAGGCACTGTCCGCATTCCAGATTTTTAGCCACAGAACCCTGCGGGCGAAGACAGCATTGGCTGCCGTTAGGGCCGACCAGCTGGCTGCATCTAGAGAGCCGTGAAGAAGATAATTAGAGGCGAGAGAGAACAATCAAGAATCTCAAGAGCCTCCGGAGGAATATTGCAAGGGCGGAGCAACTTGCGCAAGTTCCTACTCCACACGCTCATAGCTCTAGCCACCCATGTTATGGCAAACAGGGGGCGTAGAGAGGAGCCCGAAGCCTGAAAAATAGATTTGACCGCAGCATCAACTGCGCGGTCAGACGAGTCCTTAAGAGAAGCGTTGTCTGAAACAGACATAACCGTGTGTTTAGCCAGTCTGGATACTGGCGGATCCACCACGGGGGGTACCGACCAGGGCTTAACCATTTCCGAGGGAAAGGGATAAGCGAATGAAGAGGAGGATTTTTTATTAAACCTCCTATCAGGGTGATCCCACCGTTTAGATACGATTTGATGAAAAATCAGATTAGGGGCAAGGACTTAGGCAGCTTCTTGGCTCGCTTGATTGCCGACTGAGAAGTCGGGTCCGAGAGCTGATCAGAAATCGACAGAGAGTGATTGACAGCCGCTATCAGAGTGTCTTCCATATGCCTAGACTCAGAAGGGACATCGGAATCAGAGTCAGAGTCTCGGGAATCGTGACTACTAAACGTCACGGAAACTGAGTCAGACTGACCATCGTGTGAGTCAGATGAGGCGGAGCGGACGCAATGGCGCCTTTTGGAGACAGCCTTTTTACGTACTGGGAATGATATACCAGATGAAGGCAGGCGCCCCTTAGGGAGCTGAGCCAGGGGGAGGCTGTGGGAGCCTGTGGAAGGCTGAGATATCTGAGCGGCCAGGTCATCTAACCTTTTAGACATCAGAAGAGCCCATGCAGGGATAGCCTCCTCAGATGGGGGTGCTGCCTCAATGGCGGCCGGGGCCGAACCCACAGATTGCACGACCCCCTGGTCCGGCAACGCCTGTTGTGACTTTGTAGTAGGGGCATCGCAGCCTCAGCAGAGTGGATAGCTTCGCCCATTGGGAAACGAGCTGCGACAGGAGGTGCAAGCATAGTACAGGTCCATAGAGGATGCCTGGGAAGCTTTATCACCCTTGCGGTTTTTACGCATGTCAGCAACAAACGTATAATTATACTGTGAGCCTTTAGCAGTATTACACTACTGTCGGTGAGGAGCTACTAGCAGTATTAGAAAGGGACTGCTATACAGACCTGGTATATACCAATAGTAAAGCGGCACACACTGCCAAACAGTCAATATATACCTGCAGGCACAGTCAGTATATACCGCTGAAAGTTGATATACACCGCCAGCCAGCAGGCACACACCGCTAGGAAAACAGCGATATACCACTGAACAGAGCGATATATAGTGCTGCAGAGTTGCAGAGCCAAGGAGGCGATCTCACCCGTGTCTGCTCCCCACATGTAATGGCGTCCAGTGTTCTCTGGCAGCATGAAGGGGAGAGACGGCCAACTTGAGGGAGCAGCTTCTAGAGCAGTGGAGGGGACGTTGCTAAACATGCAGGCCGACGCCGGGAGCTAAATTAATGATGCTTTTCCGGGATCACAGCCTGTATCGCCCCACCGACGCCATCTCAGGCGGCAGTCTGAATGCAGGGGACTGACTCGTCGTCTCCCTACCTGCCCTTGCTCCGTCTGAAGACGTGTCGGTCCTGGGATGCGGGGATCTCGGGGACGCATCTTCGGCTCAAGGCTAGCAGGTACTCGGTTCTGCCTAGCCCTCTGGAGCTACCTCTGTGAGGTGCTTCCAGGGAGCCTGGAGGGGTACACAGACCCAACCACTTGGGCGCGAGGGAAGACTGACGGCTTTTGCACGTCAGGTTTCCTCTGCCCGTACACGGGGGGGAACGGGGGTGGCAAGGCACCCTGGTATTGCCCATATCAAAAATAGAATGAATAAGAAAAGAAAAGAAAAGAAAAAGTAAAAATAAGCTGGGCTGAGGCACCTCTGGTGGAGCTCAGTCCAGACATGTCAGCCTCCCTGCTGACACTAAAAAGAACTGGGCTAGTTCCCGCCTAGCCGGGGTTATATGCTGTGGGAGGAGGAGCTAACTCTTTTTTAAATCTAGTGTCAAGCCTCCCCTGGAGACAACATATAACCCACTGTCTGTGTCCCCCAATGAAAAGGCGAGAAAGGAATACATTTTTACCACAAAAATGTTGCTTTAACCTTAGTTCTTTCATTTTCACAAAGGTAACAGAAAATGCACCATAGAATTTGTTGTGCAATTTTTCCTGAGTACGTTAATACACCACATGTGGTGCAAAAGTACTGTCAGGTTGCATGGTAGGGCTTGGAAGTGAAGGATTGCTATTTGACTTTTTGAATGCATAATTGTCTGGATTCGTTAGCGGATGCCATGTCAAGTGTGGAGACCCTCCCAAGGTGCCTAAACAGTGGGGCTCCCCCACAAATGACCCCATTTTGAATACTAGACATCTCAAGGAATTTACCTACATGTGCAGTGAGCACTTTGAAACCCCAGGTGCTTCACAGAATTTTATAACGTTCAGCCGTGAAAATAAAAAACTAAATTTTTACCACAAATCTTTTATTTTCATCAGGGTAACAGAAGAAAATGTACCAAACAATTTGTTGTGCAATTTCTCCTGAGTACGCCGATACACCATATGTGGTGGAAATCTACTGTTGTGATGCACGGGAGGGCTCGGCAGGAGCGCTCTTTGAATTTTGGAGCATCATTTTGGCTGGGCTAGATCGCGAATACCATGTCACATTTGAAGCACTCCTGACATGCCAAAACAGCAGAAATCCCCCACAAAAGATCCATTTTAAAAAGAACACACCTCAATGAATTCATGTAGGGGTGCAGTGAGCATATTGACACTACAGGTGTGTCACAAAATGTAATGCCATTGGGTGGTGAAGAAAAATTCATTACATACAGTATTTACTACTAAAATGTTGTTTTAACCCCAGATTTGCAATTTTCACAAGGGAAATTGGTAAAAAAAGTTATTTTATAAAATTTCTCCTGAATGTGGCAATGGCCCACATGTCACTGGACAGTACTCTTTGCCACATGGCAGGGTTCAGGAGGGAAGGGGCGCCATTTGACTTTTGGAGCACAGATTTTCCTTAAATAGTTTGCGGACTCCAGTTGTAGAGCCCCTACGTACCAGAACAGCAGACACCAGCTTAAGTGACCAAATTTTGGAAATTATACCCCTCTTGGACTTCATGTCCTGGTGTAGTGACGATTTTGTTTCTGCAAAACTCAAGGTGTCAAAGTGAATGTTGCAGAATTAAAAATTGCAAATAAGTCTTTGTTTGCCCAGTACATTGTAGTCCCCATACATTGTGCCCAGCTCGTGCTTCTGCAGACACACAACCTGTAAATTAAGCAGGCTCTCCTCACTAAAACAATGCTAAACATGTGGATTTTAACTATGGTTTGGGCACAATGTGAGGCTCAGAAGGGATGGGGGCATTTGGATTTGGAAGTGCATATTTTGCTGAATTTGTTTTGAGAAGGAGCCATAGCACTTGGTACTCCAGAGCCTTGGTACTACCAGTAACGTGGAAGCCTACTATATTTCCATTAATAGATGATGGACCTGAGTGGAGAGTTGTTTTTGTTAGTGGGTTTAGTTTAATGCTATTTGGTGGCAATTTGGGGTGCAGAACATTTTGGATCAGTTCACATTTATCCTGTGCTCTATGGTGAGCACTGATACCAGGGTTTCCATCTACATATCTGAAATAAGTGATTCAGGTGAAACCACTGGCAGAGCCATTCACTATAATGAGGTAGCAAAGTTACTCTAAAATCTGTTTGCCCTCTGTTCAGCGGTGTCCATCTTTTCAAAGATAAACAAAACTGTTGTTGTTGACCACACTTTTGTGCACACCTAAAAACAGTTGTAAAAAGATGGACGCTGACGGGCCACAGGCGAGATAGAAGTTCGAAGTGATTCCCTCTGCCTCATTACAGTGAATTTTCCATTGGGAATTTTGTCTGAATCACGTTTTTCAGAGATTTACGCATAATCCCCAATGGGATTATGGTAAGCGCTAAGTGTAGAGCACAGGATAAATGTGAGCTGAGCCTTACTGCAATCTTTGGGAGGCAAAATGAACAAATAAACAGCAGTACAAGAATTGAGTTTATTACTATTTTATATGCCTTTCACCTTGCAGTATAAGTGATAAGGTGGCTTTATTCCTCAGGTCAGTACAATTACAGTGATACCAGATTTATATAGGGTTTTTTAGTTTTTTTTTAAGGTTTAGCTACTATCACTCTAAAAAACATTTTTTTTTTTTACAAAATAAAGGTTTTTTTGCATCACTGAATTTTGAAGGCCATAGTTTTCTATTTTTCTGCCGACAGAGTCATGTGAGGGCTTGTTTTTTGTGTGATGAGTTGTAGTTTTTAATATTGCTACTTTTTTGGGCCACTTAATATTTTTATTACTTTCTATTCTGCTTGTTGTGAGGCAGAATCAAGAAAAAACAGCAATTCGGGAATTATTTTTTTCATGCCACTCACTGTATCGTAAAAGTGATAATACAACTTTATTCTTCATGTCAGTAGATTAAAGAGATAGCACATTTATATTCTTTTTATGTTTTGCTGTTTTTTACAACATAAAAACAGTGTTATAGAAAAAAATAATTTTTGCATTGCTGTATTCTGAGAGCTATAGATTTTTATAATTCTTCGCTGGCGGAGGTGTATGGCGGCTTGCTTTTTTGGGGGGATAAGATGTAATTTTTAGTGATACCATTTTTATTTACATATGCTTTTTTGATTACCTTTTATTCCACTTTTTCTAGCAACTGTATGATGAAAAGACGTTGTTTTTGCTACGTTTTTTACCATGTTCACTAAAGAGATCAACTAGTGTGACAGTTTTATAGATCAGGGTCATCTGGTTATTCTTTTTTTAATCCGTAAATATGCAGAATTATTGGTATTATTTTTTTTAAAACTTTTTTTGTTTTTTAGTTTGATTTTTAAAAAATATTTGTAGGGGTTTTTTTTACTTTTTTCTAACTTTTTCACTTAGTTCTGACATTAAGTTTTATTGCTTTGATCGCTGATATAATATATTGCAATGTACCAGCATTGCAATTTTTATTTTATGTATTTTACCCACTTATATAGTGCTATTAATTCCACTGCAGTTTACAGACGTGATTAATATTATATATGCAAGTGTTGCACTGATGCAAGCCTCTGGGACCATGCTCCTGGCATGATCTCAGAGGCTTGCTGTAGCTGGGTGGACATGGGGTTGTCGTAATTATCTCGGGTCACAGATAGGATGGGAAAGGGAGCGGACACTCTCTCCCAGCCCCCTAAATGCTGCAATAGAAATTGATCAGAGCATTTATGGGTTTAAAAAGCCAGCCATCCCTGGCAATGAGAGCCAGGGCTCGGCTGTCATATTAACTGAGCTCATGACTTTTGAAGGGGTTAAACTAATCGGCATTGCGGATCTGCAATTTTTCCCATAGCTGTTTTCAGCTTGTGGAACAAAATCGCAGCATGCTACAAATGGTCACATAAAATGGCTAAGACTCAATGCAAGTATATGGTTATATACAGTATAAGTATATACTGTAAATAGACCTGTAAATGATTGTAGAATATGGTGCTGAGAAAAAAAATGCATGTCATACAGATAGTAGACGAGAAAAAAAAAATCGCTTCTTGCATAGCACTTGCATGACAGGGAGTGCAAAAACGGATTACACTTGTCCAATTTTTCTGGATGGAAAAAAACGGAGCGATTTTTCATATGCAGATATGAGCGAATCCTTAAAATGAGGAAAATGTTTCAATATCAAGGCTGAGTGGCAGAAGTATGTGAACCTTTAGGCTTAGCAGGTAAATTGAAAGTGAAATTAGAGTCTGATGCCTTTACTCAATGTGTTTTATGTAAAGAATAGGAATCTATCAAAGCATGATCATTACAACAGATATACTGTATGTGGATGTATATCATGACATTAAAGGGAACCTGTCACCGTTTTTTTGGCCTATAAGCTGCGGCCACCACCACCAGGCTCTTATATACAGCATTCTAACATGGTGTATAAAAGAGCCCAGGTCAGGGGTATAACATAAAAAACACTTTATAATACTTACCTAACGGTCGCGCTGTGGGTCTAATGGGCGTCTCCGTTGTCCGGTTGCCGGAGCCTCCTCTTTCGGCCAGCTTCATCCTCTTTCTGAAGCCTGTGTGCATGACGCGGCTATGCCATACACACTCGCTGGTCCTGCGCAGGCGCACTACAATACTTTGATCTGCCCTGCTCAGGGCAGATCAAAGTGCGCCTGCTCAGGACCTGAATGCCAGCGAGTGGGGATGACATCGGACCCGTCATCCACCGCAGCTAGTGAACAAGGAGAGCAAAGATGGCTAAAAGAGGCGGCACCGGACAACCGAGATGCCCATTAGCGCAAATGTTAGGTATTATAAAGTGTTGTTATGTTATATCCCCGGCCTGGGCTCTTATATACAGCATGTTAGAATACTGTATATAAGAGCCTGGTGGTGGTGGCCGCAGCTTATAGGCCAAAAAACTGGTGACAGGTTCCCTTTAACAAAGGATATTTCTGAGAACTCTGAACAACAAGCGCGTGCATGCAGGATTGCAAGGACAATGTAACTCCTCTCCAAAATGAACAATGCTGCCTGTCTGCAGTTTACTAAGCATCACCCGGAAAAGCCACAGGGCTAGTAGAACAATATTTTGTAGACAGATGAGGCCAAAATAGAGTAAACCCACCAACATTGCAGAATCGGAGCTGTTTTGTAGTGAGGAATGGACTAAAATTCCTCCAAGCTGATGTGCAGGACTGATCTCTAGTTACCAAAGACATTTAGATGCAATTTTTGCTGCATAAAGAGGTCACAACAGACACTGAAACCAAAGGTTCATATATTTCTGCCACTCACAAAAAGTGATTTTGGATCATTTTCCACATTTAAAAAATTAAAAAGTCTTATATCCTTTACTTATTTGTTCGATGTGTTTTACTTCATCTACTTTTTATGACTTCAGAGAAAATCTGATGTCATGTCAGGTCAAATTTATGCAGTAATATGAAAAACTCTAAAGGGTTCACAAACTTTCAATCACCACTGTGTGTATAAAGTTAAGGCCGCTTTACACGCAACTACATCGCTAATGAAATGGCGTTGGGGCCACGGAATTCGTGACGCACATCTGTTCTCGTTAGAGACGTCGTTGCGTATGACACATTCGAGCGACTGCTAATGATCAAAAACGATCACTCACCTTATCGTTGATCATTGACAAGCTGTCCATTTCCCAAATATCGTTGCTGCCGCAGGAACAATGTTGTTCGTCGTTCCTGCGGCAGCACACATCGCTATGTGTGACACCGCAGGAACGAGGAACCTCACCTTACCTGAGGCCGCCCGCAACGAGGAAGGAAGGAGGTGGGCGGGATGTTTGTCCCGCTCATCTCCGCCCCCTCCGCTTCTATTGGGCGGCCGCTTAGTGACGTCGCTGTGACGCTGAACGAACCGCCCCCTTAGAAAGGAGGTGGTTCGCCGGTCACAGCGACGTCGCTAGGCAGGTAAGTAGTGTGATGGGTCCGAGCGATGTTGTGCACCACGGGCAGCGATTTGCCCATGACGCACAGCCAACGGGGGCGGGTACGCTCACTAGCGATCTCGCTAGCGAGATCGCAGTGTGTAAAGTGGCCTTTAAAAAAAACATAATCACCAACAACAGAAACAGTCATCAATACTAGAAATAAGCGATCCCGTGGTAAATTCCGTTTGGCAGGTTTAGCCAGACATTAGATAACGTTCGAATAGGAATCCTGGAATTAACCTTAACCTTAGGCCCATTTCACACGTCAGTGAAAAACACAGACATTCTTCACTGACGTGTAAAACACGCACATGTCCCTCCGTGTTCCGTGATTCACGGCACACGTGGGTTGTCCATGTGCAATCCGTGATCCTTTATCTATGATTGCACATGGACGTATGCTCACCTGTCCCATTCCTGCTCTCCATGGTGCTGAACTCCTTTGCTCTGCAGCGTCCGCACACTGCTCTCTGCAGCCACTTCCGGGTCGGCGCTGACTGCACAGAGCGTCACTGGAAAGGTGAGTTAAACATTTTTATTATTTTAAATTTCCATGTTTTTCTGGTACGTGTTTCACATTCACAGATCACCCCACTGCGTAGTCCTTGGGACATCAGTGATGCCAGAAAAAAATGGACATGTCTCCGTGCGGCAATCACGGACACGTGTGTATGCCGCACGGAGACACGGTCAGTGAAAAATCACTGATGTGAGCGCAGACCCATTGATTATACGTAGGTCAGTGATTCTGGTATGTATAAAAACTAGCACATACGTACCAGAATTACTGACGTCTGAAACAGGCCTTAATGGAAGTCACTAATTGGGCAGTTCAGCTCTCTGTCCACATACAGCCAGCCATAAACAGATCACTTCCAGGGAAGGTTGGGTTTTGTACATACTAAATCTGATAACACTGTTGTTACCCCCAGTGAGCCAGTCAAAAACTACAAGCGTCTCGAACTGGGCTGAGCAATGAGCGTACCCAAGCACAATAATGCTCTCTCAAGTGGTTTGCATACGTAAAGCACCCGAACTCTGGACTCAAACACTGATTTTATTGTAAAGTCTGTGTTTGGTATGAACACCGAACTTTAAAGTTTAGGTTTGCTCATGGCTAATAAATACCCTTAGCCGCCATACTTTCCAACCCACTCCCACACACACAACCTCCAAAATTCAATATACATATGGAGACTACCCATAACCTAAAAAGTTCACAACATGAAGTTCAATCATTAGACTTATATAACAATGTCCATGGCCTCCAGCCGTTTACCAAACATGTTTTAAAAATTATAAGCACATGTCCTTTTAAAGGGAACCTGTCAGGTTCAATATGCACTCAGAACCACGAGCAGATGACTCTTCGTACTCGCTATGCTGTTAGTGAGTACTGTCCGCTACCCGCATATTCGTTACAAGAAGTGGGCACAATGTAAGTCAATGGGAAATACTTGCTAAGTAGCAAGTAACCCGAAAGCCGTACTATTTGCTACTTCCACGAAAAGTACAGCTTTCGGGTTACTCGCTACTTAGCGAGCATTTCCAATTGACTTACATAGCGCCTGCTACTCATAACGAATATGCAAGTAGCGGACAGTACTAGCTAACAGCATAGCAAGTACGAATAGTTAACTACTTGCTCAACACTACTGACAGGTTTTTTATAAAGAATATTGAGCAATGACTTTAACAGAGGAGAAGCATTGCGTAGCATGTGGATTCAAAGAAAAATAATTGATCATTTTGTTATAGTTTTGGGTGATTATGTCTCCTCTATAATTTCAATAGTTGCCTGAAGATTCCTATCCTAACCATAGTCACTCCACAGGTTTTCCACCTTCCCCAAGCTAACAATTACAATACCTCTAATACTGTTTAACACCACTATTTAAAGGTGAAAACTGTGTTAAATAATACATATTTGCAGAAGAACTTAAAGGGAACCTGTCAGGTGCAATATGCACCGAGAACCACGAGCAGTTCTGGGTGCATATTGCTAATCCCTGCCTAACCATCCCTGTATACACTAGCATAGATAAAGGGATCTTTAGAAAAGTATTTGTAAAGATATTTGTAAAGACTTGCAAAAAGTCAAGGCTCGCAGTGCCAGAGGCAGTCAAAACAACCTTAAAACATCTTTGAACCTCCACCATAGTTGACTGTAGGTATTGTGTTTTTTGTATTTCTCTTTCCTTTTTTGATAAACAGTAGAATAATGTGCTTTACCAAAAAATCTCTATCTTGGTCTCATCTGTCTACAAGATGCTTTCCTGAAAGGGTTCTGGTTAACTCACATACATTTTAGCAAACTGCAGTCTAGCAGTTTTTTGTCTGTATGTCAGCAGTGGGGTCCTCCTTGGTCTGCTTCAATAGCATTTAATTTCATTCAAATGTCACCGGATATTTTGGGCTAACACTCACTGATGCACCCTGAGCCTGCAGTACAGCTTGAATTCCTTTCAAACTTGATTAGGGCTTTTTATCCACCATCCAGACTATCCTGCGTTGCAACTTTTCATCAATTTTTCTCTGCCGTCCACGTCCAGGGAGATTAGACACAGTGCCATGGGTTGTAAACTTCTTGATTATGTTGTGCACCATGGATCTCTGGAGATGGAATTGCAACCTTGAGATTGTTGATATTTTTCAACAATTTTGGCTCTCAAGTCCTCAGACAGCTCTTTTCCTTTTTCTGTTCTCCGTGCTTAGTGTGGCAGACACAGACACACAATGCAAAAATTGAGTCAACTTCTTTTTATCTGGTTTCAGATGTGATTTTCATACTGTCCACACTTGTTACTTGCCACAGGTGAGTTTGAACCAACATCACATCTTAGAAAAAAAATTGTTTACCCACAATTTTCGAAAGGTGCCAATAATTTTGTCCAGCTACATTTTTGTGTTTCTGTGTGAAATTATGTCCAACTTGCATTGTTTTCTCTTTTTTTTTTGTGCTGTTCCAATGCACACAAAGGAAATAAACACATATAAAATTTATCATGTGAAATTGCAATAATTTTCTGGGAGAAATACTTCATTTTCTGGAACAATTTCAATACTGTCAACACTTTCTGCTATGGCTGTATATAGTTGTCCTATTTTTTACTGCATCTGTACCAACACTTTTGGCTATGACTATATAGATTCCTCTAAGTTATTTCAATAGTGAATAAGTCTATAAAATAGTTCTTGGTAATTCCCTTGAAAATGTGAATAATGCAGCTGAATTTTAATCTACGGTATTTATCTTCCTAAACTTCCTAAAGTTAATACGACATTTGAAAAATGATGCTGATGTAAAGTAGTTATAGAGTAAATGGCATTTATTAACTCTTTTGTGTGATATCTCTATATAGTATAACAAAAAATTCAAAATTTAACAATGGCTAATTTTTCTACATTTTCAGCAAATTTCAGATATTTTCATAAATAAAATCATAATGACCTAAATTACCTCTAACATAAAGTACAATGTATTATGGGGAAAAAAACAAGAAACACTGGGATATGTAGAAGCTTTCGAAAGTTTCTACAACATAAAAAGACAAATTTAAAAAATGAAAACAACTTCTGAAGTAAATATTTACTTAATTATGCATATTACGTTATAATGTCTCAAAAATGCCACATTAATGCCTGTTTATATAGACCAAACGACAGGGCTAAATAACCGCTGTACACTTTTAGCATTCGGAGGTGTTTAATAACCTGTTTACACAGGCAGACTACAGAAAACAATGCACACTGAACAACCTGTAATAGATCAGTGGGTGAGCACAGACTGCCATGATTCTCAGCAGTGTGAGTCCTGTTTACACATAACGATGCACCTCCGAGAAGATGATCGTTAGCTTTGAGCAAAAGATCATTTCACCAGACGAATGCGTGTTTTGCTCATTCATGAAATTAGCGTTTCAGGAACACTCGTTCATGATTATCTGTCAGTGTAAATGCAGCTTTAGGACTCATTCAAAGGTCAGTTTTTTTCTTGTACAATAAAAAATGACCAAGTTTCATTAGAGATTTTGGTCAAAGTTTCATCAGAGCTTCAGTAGAGTTTGCTTCCAGTTTCTTTTCCTAACAGTCTGTGAAAATTAGACCCCATCTGGATGGCAAACGAGTGCTGTTCGATTTTTTTTCACGAACCCATCGACTTGCATTGACGATTTGTTTAAGATTGGAACAATATCAGACATTTCTCCGCCATGTTCTGTGAACTGCTCAGTACGTGAATAATCATGGAAATATGAATAGCTTGGATAGCAATTGTGTGGAAAAAAGAAACACCTGAATAAGGCCTTAGAGTACTGAAATCTATCTACCTTTCCATCCAACTATCTATCTATCTATCCATCTATTATCTGCCCTCTGTCTATCTATCCATCTATTATCTATCTATCATCTACCTATCTATTATCCATCTATCTACCTATCTATCATCTATCTATCTATCTATTATATACCCTCTGTCTATCTATCTATCCATCTATTATCTATCATCTACCTATCTATTACCATCTATCTATCTATCTATCATCTACCTATCTATTATCCATCTATCTACCTATCTATTATCTATCTATCCATCTATTGTATACCCTCTGTCTATCTATCTATCCATCTATTATCTATCTATCATTTACTTATCTATCATATATCTATCCCTCTATCCCTCTATCCCTCTATCCATCTATCCATCTCTCTATGTATCTATCTATCTATCTATCTATCTATCCATCTATCTATCCCTCTATCTATCTTTCCATCTATCCATCAGCACAATATATAGTTTTATAACCACCACCATAATGCAATCAAATTAAGATCTATTATGATAATCATTCGTATTTCAAAAACGTCAACTATTTCTTTTCAGGATTGCCAATGCTGTCATGAAGAGAACTCTTCATTTTTCACATAAATGTAACTTTTATGATTTATTGGAAACCTTAAGCAACATGGAGATCATAATGTATAACATGAATGGATAAATTAGTTTTATTATATTTCCTAGAGAACAGATATTTACATTTGACTTTGTCCATTCACACAAGAACCTATGGATAGTGGATAATTTATTCCCTTACATGCTTTGTAATAAGTACTAAAGGTCCAGTCACACTAAGCAACTTACCAGCGATCCCAACAACGATAGGGATCGCTGGTAAGTTGCTAGGAGGTTGCTGGTGAGATGTCACACTTTGACGCTCCAGCGATCCCACCAGCAACCTGACCTGGCAGGGATCGCTGGAGCGTCACTACACGAGTTGCTGGTGAGCTCACCAGCAACCAGTGACCAGCCATACGTGCAGAGAGCAGGGAGCAGCGCACACTGAGCGCTGGCTCCCTGCTCTCCTAGTACAGCACACATCGGGTTAATTACCCGATGTGTGCTGCAGCTAAATGTGCACAGAGCAGGGAGCAGCGCACACTGCTTAGCGCTGGCTCCTTGCTCTCCTAGCTACAGCATACATCGGGTTAATTACCCGATGTGTCCTGCAGCTACACGTGCACAGAGCAGGAGCTGGCACTGACAGTGAGAGCGGCTGAGGCTGGTATCAAAGGTAAATATCGGGTAACCAAGGACAGGGCTTCTTGGTTACCCGATGTTTACATTGGTTACCAGCCTCTGCAGAAGCCGGCTCCTGCTGCCTGCACATTTAGTTGTTGCTGTCTCGCTGTCACACACAGCGATCTGTGCTTCACAGCGGGACAGCAACAACTAAAAAATGGCCCAGGACATTCAGCAACAACCAACGACCTCACAGCAGGGGCCAGGTTGTTGCTGGATGTCACACACAGCAACATCGCTAGCAACTTCACAAAAGTTGTTCGTTACCAGCGATGTTGCTAGCGATGTTGCTTAGTGTGACGGGGCCTTTAGGCATGTTAAAGGGATTGTCTCATCTTGACAACTACTTTCCATATGAAGTGTTATATTACTCTTAGATCTATGTCTACTTGGTAAAGACCATAAATATTAGCACTAAAAGGCCCTTATCTCTGGAGACATATGGCATATTTTAGAAAAAAAAAACAAAAAAACCCACAAAATGGAATACTCAGAGGAGCAGTCAGAATAAGAATAGAGTAGGAACTGTAATTTTGATCAATGATAAATCCTCTTTAACCACCAAATTCAACAACTTCAGATCTAATGGGGAATATAAGAAATCACAGAAGTCCCTTTGGGATACAATTGAGTATGAAATTTGTAAAGTATATAGGTGACAAGCAACAACGAGACTCTAGACAATGCCAACACAGAAACCGCAACTGAGATTATTCGACTTACAGTGACAAATCATCCTCCAAAGGCACTTACATAAGTATAAGAACCAACAAAGGGGACAATGCCACAACAAGAAGGGTCAATATCCAGTCCAGACGACCACAACCGGCATACAACAGAGAAATCATCATATCATAGGGCATCAATATTATATACAGTTGAAACCAGAAGTTTACATACACTAACTAAAAAGAAACATATCCATGTTTTTCTCACTAGCTGACATGAAATCAGAATAAACCTTTCCCGCTTTAGGTCAATTAGGAACCAAAATTATTTATATTTGCCAAATGCCAGAATAATGAGGGAGAGGGAATGTTTTAAGGCATTTCTATTACTTTCTGCAAAATCAAAAGTTTAAATACAGTAAGAGAACTATGCTTTTAAACAAGATGGGATATGATGATGTCATATCTTTGGAAGCTTCTGATAGATCTATTGGCAACATCTGAGTTACTTAGAGACACACCTGTGGATGTATTTTAATGCACACCTGAAACACACTGCTTCTTTGTGTAGCATCATGGGAAAGTCAAAAGAAATCAGACAAGATCTTACGAAGAGAATTGTGGACTTGCACAAGTCTGATTCATCTTTGGCTGCAATTTCCAGATACCTGAAGGTGCCTCATTTATCTGTACAAACAATTATAAGCAAGTACAAACAAGATGGGAATGTCCAGTTATCATACCGCTCGGGAAGGAGACGGGTTATGTTTACCAGAGATGAATGTGCTTTGCTCAGACATGTGCATATAAACCCAAGAACAAAAGCAAAAGACCTTGTGAAGATGCTGGCGGGGGCTGGTATGATTGTGACATTATCCACAGTGAAACGAGTACTGTATCAACACAGGCTGAAAGACCACTCTGCCAGGAAGAAGACATTATTCCTAAAGAAACATAAAAAAGCCAGCTAAATGTTTGCAAATGCCCACAGGAACAAAGACCTCAAATTTTGGGGACATGTCCTGTGGTCTGATGAAACTAAAATTGAACTGTTTAACCATAATGACCATCATTACGTTTGGAGGAAAAAGGGAGAAGCTTTGAACCCTTAGAACACAACCCCCAACTGTGAAACACGGCAGTGGGAGCATCATGTTGTGGGTTGTTTTGCTGCAGGAGGGACTGGTGCACTTCACAAAATAGATGGAATCATGAGGAAAGAAGATTATACTGGCAATACTAAAGAAACAGCTCAAAACATTAGGGTCTTCCAATTGGAAACCTCAATTTGATATACACGGGGTATTTAGACCAATAATACCTTCAACAAAGCTCAAAACCCCATAAAATACAATACTTTATCAATAAACCAAAAAGTGCAAATTAAAAACCAAGTGATTTGACACACATGTCCCTAGGGCAAGGGCAACAGGCTACGCACTATGGCGAAGCAGTAGCCATTTGGCTACAACATTATCTTGGTGATATTTCAGAAGTTTGATGCCTTGGAAACGGGACTGTATCTTACAATTTTGAGAAGCTGACTATAGGAAGTGCTTAAGTTTGGGCATGGAACCCGGCAAAATATGGTGATGCCTCTCACCTATTTTTTACTGGAGAGGCAGTCTTGGAATAATGACCGAGTATAGGTTTCCTAAGAATGCCTGAATGAATGCATGACAACCCTGCACTTTATATGACTTTCACATAAGATCAGCAGCACTGATAAGATCATTAGGGTAGGGTCAGCTAGGGTCAGTCTACAAGTGAGCAGGGGCGCCCTTGCGTTTAGTTATTTAGGATGCCAACCCCTGCGGTCAGGAAGGGGGCAGAATAGGGATATTGCCCAAAACCCTTCCCCCCCCCCCTTTTTTCTGGACCATAACATTTGTGTCAAATCACTTGGTTTTTAATTTGCACTTTTTGGTTTATTAATAAAATATTGTATTTTATGGGGTTTTGAGCTTTGTTGAAGGTTTTATTGGTCTTCCAATTGGACAATGAACCAAAGCATACTGCCAAACTGGTTATAAAGTGGCTTAAGGATAACAAAGTCAATGTTTTGGAGTGGCCATCACAAAACCTGATCTCAATCCTATTGAGATCCTATTGAAACTTTATAGACAAAGTTGAAAAGGCAAGTGTGAACAAGATGACCTACAAACATGGCTAAGTTACACCAGTTCTATCTGGACGAATGGGCCCAAATTCCTACCAACTATTGTGAGAAGCTTGTGGAAGTATATCCAAAATGTTTGACCCAAGTCATACAGTTTAAGGGCAATGGTACCAAATACTAATGAAACGTATGGAAAGTTTTGATTTTGTAGAAAGTAATAAAAATGCCTTAAAACATTTTCTCTCTCTCATTATTCTGGCATTTGGCAAATATAAATAATTTTGGTTCCTAATTGACTTAAAACAGGAAAGTTTTATTCTGATTTCATGACAGATAGTGAGAAAAACATGCAGATGTGTCTTTTTAGATGCATGTAAACTTCTGGTTTCAACTATATATAGATAATACTTCTCAACAGAAGCCTCTCATTTTATCTTTTTTATGAAACCTACATCATAGTAAAGCCAACATATAAGATATTAGAACCTGTCATGCAAAGCAAACATGAGTAGATCAGGAAGATTGTGTCATAGCTTCATGAGCATACTGCTGCAACCTTTGGGTTTGTCACTAGGTGGTGTGCACACGTGGCAGTTTAGCTTTTAGATTGCTGAGACTAGTTGTCCCTTTTCTGCCCACCTGTTTTTCTGCATTGAACTGGTATGTAACTAGCTCTCTGCTGAGAATTGTGTGCAGGCCTCCTTTCTACATAAACCACAGATGACAGTGAGTGGCTGCCAGTTATTCAGTTCAGCTAGACCTGGTAACTCTGATCCTTTGCTTTTGTGTGCTATTCTGTGTATACTGTTCTTTTGATCACCCACTTGCCTTCTGATTTTGTCCCTGATATGACTTCTTGGTATTGACTCAACGTGACAACACCTCTCGTTTGTACCTCTGACCAGCAGCTTTTCAGTGGAAGTAGTTCAGAGGACCCTGTTGTAAGACCAGGTCCCTGTATGGGGGTTAAAGGGTGAAGGCCAATGATCCTCTTGTATCTGCCAGATGGAGTGGCTTGTACCAACTCAGTCCAGGCAACCTATTTGAGCCTGTGGCCTCCAACACATGTAACACAGAAGTCTACTTCTCTCAGCACTTGGTTGCCATAATAGATGCACTAAGTTTGTCCCTTGACATTCCACATGAAATAGATGTTGACGTTGTGTTTTGTGTTTTCAATGTCTGCTTAGTCAATGCACCAGTAACGTTCGATGAGCTAACTTTAAAGGTATCTAGGCCACTGTTTATGTGACTAAGGCCAAATAATGTGCCTTTTGGTCTCTGTGCACTGGTATTCATGAGTATACCCTTTTTCTGCATTATGGGACAATGCAATCTGCTGTTCGGTTCCATATGGAAGCATACATTTTTAAAAGTATACTCATACTATTCTTTACCGATGGGCCACAAATTGTACTGTATGCATATAAAGTGGAATCAGTCAAGGGCTATAGTACAGATTTTTTTATGAGGAAACCACATGATTGTGGACACAGTTATACAGTTTTACCCTATATATTCTTGTGACCACAAGAAGTGTTAGGAAGAAGGATACAATGTCCCTGAAACGACTTACCCCCTCCTTAAATACCATATTCTTGAACAAGTCTATCCCTAAAGATAAAGGAGATGTCATTCTCAGTTACAAAAGTCTCCCCATACATGTTAGATATTGTTGATCCGACCTGACCATCTAATGTGACTGAGAGCCTCCTAACTTCCCAGACAGATGACGTTGACGAGATAGAGCGGTTCTAATTCAATGGTCGAATACTTGAGATCTGCAGTCAAATAAGCTGCTGCCAGATGATTCACAGAAACCATTCAGTATATTCATGTATATGGGGGAGTTAAAGAACACTCCATCTATGTTTTTTTTTATTAAATGTGTTTACATATGAATGTAATGTAGTGTGAATGTATTAATATACTCACCTACTGCTGCTCTCTATGCTGTCCAGTTCCATCCTTGACCACATCTCCAAGATGTCAACATTCTGCAGAGACTCTCCAGGTCATGATGTGCTCTGAGTGAGTCGGAAGTCTACTTTACAATTTAGATTTATGGAGCATCAGAACAAGGCTCCAAAGACTTACATTGCAAAATATGCTCCCAACTCACGCAGAGTGCATAGTGCGAGCTGGTTAATCGGATTTACGTTGACGTCACTTAGAAGAAGAACAGAACATTGCTGGAAGGAAAGGAAGAGTTTTCTATGATTGTATATATTGTCACAGATTTACATATATTAAATACAGATTTTGTTAAGAATTTGCGGCAGATATAACGCTATGCATTTCAAGGTGAAATCCACAGTAAAATACGGAGAAAAAATGTATATATTGTGGATTAAAGTATCCACAAGCAGGGCAATTACGGAAATGATGTGCATGGCGTGGATGAGATTTTTGCATATCTTATTTACTTGCTTCTGTTATTTGCTGCAGATATTCCGTCCTGAAATCTGGATGGAAAATCTGCAGCCAATACACATTGTATGAACAAGTGTGACAATGTGCAATCAGACGTCAATGTCAATAGGGCTGATAGCTGAGCACTGTACTTGGCTTTCTCCTTCAGTCCCATAGACATTTAACTGAGTTGTATGAAACCTGCTCGGCCTCTTTACTGAGAGATATAATGTGGCACTTCCGGATCCCAATTATAGTGATCCTAAATATCAATTTAAAGGGGTATTCCCATCTCCAAGATCCTATCCCAATATGTAGTAGGTGTAATAATAATAATATTAGCACATGCTTCCAATTAGAAATGTAGTATAGTTCTTCTGATATAAACATGTCGCTTACCTCATGTGCAGGGTATTGCAGCTTAGGTATCCATAGTTATCACGACTCATATAGGGAAAGTTAGTTAGTTGCTTGTGATCATAACCATGCAATGCCCTGCACTTGAGGTAAAGTGGGCTTTACACGCTACAATATATCTTATGATGTGTCAGCGGGGTCACGTCGTAAGTGACGCACATCTGGCATCGTAAGTTATATTGTAACGTTTGACAGCTCCGTGGGATTGCAATTGAACGTTAAAACGTTCATCGCATGCACGTCGTTCAATTCCTAAAAATTGAACGTGAGGTTGTTCAATGTTCCCGAGGTAGCACACATCGCAGTGTGTGACACCCTGGGAACGATGAACAGATCTTACCTGCGTCCTGCGGCTCCCGGCCAGCTATGCGGAAGGAAGGAGGTGGGCGGGATGTTTACGTCCCGCTCATCTCCGCCCCTCCGCTTCTATTGGCTGGCTGCCGCGTGACGTCGCTGTGACGCCGAATATCCCTCCCACTCCAGGAAGTGAACGTTCACCGCCCAAATCGAGGTCGTATGGACGGGTAAGTACGTGTGACGGGAAATAATCGTTTGTGTGACACGTTTAACAAATTGAACGTGCCGCACATATGATGGGGGCGGGTACGATCACATACGATATCGTATGCAAAATGGTAAGGTGTAAAGCAGGCTTAATAGACATAGCTATATCAGAACTAAACTACATTTCTAATTGGAGGTAATATTATTACTATTATACCTACTAAATATTGGGATAGAATCTTTGAGACGCGAATACCCCTCTAATGGGAAAAAAAAAGTAGGAGACAATGTTAACTACACCGAAGAATAGACGGAAGCTCTGCCTCCTTAGCACGTGTTGCTGGAGTATTCCATTTCTCATAAGTAAAGAGCACATAACGCTAACTGCAACTCCCACCAATCACAAACACATGACTGAAACCCACAGATCTGGAAAACGTACTCGGTATCAAATAGATAAGGGAACTTAGATTTAAAGCAGGTGTTGCATACACAACGCCTTATTTTTTTTGTGTCAAAGCAAAGACGTCCAGACAATTTAGTGCTCAAAATACATAACCAACATGTGCTTTTAATAACAAGACCCCCAGATAAAGGTCAAAAGGATATATGATAACTGTGGGGTAAAGTATGTGATCCTGAAGAGATGGATCGTCTGTTTCCATTAATTATGTTATCTGTTAACAATAATGAGGTGGGACACAAACTTACCGTACGTCTTATGAATAATACCTCTCTACCAAGTGTGAATTCCATCACGCTGCATCACTCTATTTGTTTTTCTGCAGATATCTATTAAATATGTGATAAACTCTACCTGCACTGTTAACTCTGGAATATTTCCTTTTGATAAGTAACCAAGCCACACACCTACAAATGAGGGAACATGGCAAGAAACTAATCAGCAAGCAGTGATGCCAGAGAGAGGCTCCAACTAAAAGCATGGACTAGATTCTTTATGGACTGTCTTGTGTTACCTTTGCTCCTGAGTAGTGATGACCAAGTACTGCCATTCTCAGGTGCTCGGTACTTGTAAAGAGTAGTGATGACCAAGAACAACCATGCTCGTGTGATCGCTACTCGTAACGAGTAGTGTTGAGCGATAACTGCCATCTTGGGTGCTCGGTACTCGTAATGAGTAGTGATGAGTGAGCACTACCATGCTTGGGTGTTTTTACTAGTAACAAGTAGGGGTGAGCGAGCACTACCATGCTCAATACTTGTAATGAGTTGTGATGACCATGCATTACCATGCTCGGGTGCTCGGTACTCGTAATGAGTAGTGATGAGCGAGCACTACCATGCTCGGGGGCTCGGTACTCATAACGAGCAGTGATGAGCGAGCACTACTATGCTCAGTATTCATAATGAGTAGTGATGACCAAGCACTACCATGCTTGGGTGCTCGGTACTAGTAACGAGTAGTGATGAGCGAGCATTACCATGCTCGGGTGCTTGTATCAAGTAGTGATGAGCTAGCGATACCATGCTCAGCACTTGTAACAAGCAGTGATGCCCAAGCATTACCATGCTCAGGTGCTTGTATCAAGTAGTGAAGAGATAGCACTACCATTCTCAACACTTGTAACAAGTAGTGATGAGCTAGCACTACCATGTTCTGGTACTCGGTACTCGTAACGAGTAGTTGGATGCTCAGACAGGCGTGACTCAATTAACAAGTATAAAGGAGGTCAATGCTGAAGTTGAGCATTTTTCCTAAAGATTTTATGGAAAAATGCTTGAGTTTGCCATTGATTTCCATTATACTCGGTACACGAGTGTAGCCCATTTGAGTGTCCGACTGCTCGTTACAAGTATCGAGCACCCGAGCATGGCAGTACTAGCTCATCACTACTCCTTACAAGGAGGGCTGTGGAGTCGGTAAGCCAAACCTGCGACTCAGACTCCGACTACTCAATTTCCCTTGCACCGACTCCGACTCCACGACTCCGACTCCGACTCCCACGTATATTGCTTATATTTAAGTTAAAAATGTATTGTAGTACATTTTTATAGAAATAAAACAAAACTTTGCATAAATTAATAGTACAGATGACAAATATAAAGTTTGTAAAATATGTCATTAGATAGCTTTACTTTGACTTTCCAATCTCAGGCTATTCTTAGGTACAAATCACTAAATGTTTCACGTCAGATTGCTTCAGTCTATGAAGAGGGGAGGAGGGAGGGAGCAAGTTTGTTGTGTATCATACTCCAGGAACAAAGAAACTGATAACAGAGCTAATAACTTGATGTTTTGGCTTCTATACCTATACCGTTCCTCGTATAAGTCCTCATTAATTCTGTTGCTGTATTTTCCCTGTATATTGTATGTATATTCTATTTCCTCCCAAAAGTACATGAGCTCAAAGAAAAAACAAACAAGCATCCAGCATACAGAGAGAACATACAGTATACTGGACTATTGATTTATGCTGTTTATTGAGAGTTTAAATATGCTTTAAGGCTATGTGCCCACGGGACGCTCGTACCTGCGGATATATTCGCAGGTACGGCCGCATGTTTCCCGCAGCTGCCCGCCGGCATCCGCAGCTATTTTTAGCTGCGAGTTTCCAGCGGAATAGCTGCGGGAAACATTCGGAGTTTCACGCGATTTACCTGCGGACGTCCCGGCCTCTATCTCCATAGCGGAGGGCCGGGATCTCCGCAAGTAAATCCGCATGAATAATTGACATGCAGTTAGGTGCGGCTGAGGGATCTCCGCAGGAGATTCCGCAGCCGCACTTTCCGCAGTGTGGACACATACACTCCCCATGTCCCATAGGGTAACATGGGGAGTGCCTGTACATGCTAGAACCTGCGGATTTATCTGGAAAATCCAGAAAAATCCGCAGGTTTTCCGCAGCAAACTCCGCAGCAAAAAGCTCCCGTGGGCACATGGCCTAAGAAGTAATGACCTTAATCTTGTTCTCCTGTTCACTCTAGCAATTCTGAGATGAGTGCGGCCTTCCTTCTGAGTGTGGTTACTTTTTACCCTTGCCTGTAGAGGAGGAGCTTCACTGTGGTGCTCAAGTGCAGCACAGACTTATCTCAGCTAAGACAAAGCCTAGATCCACAGGCTACATACATTCACACATACCGTTTTTGCTGCGTTTTTTGCAGTGAAATGCAGTGACTCTGGCATCCCAGCAAAGGCAATGGGTTTCAAGATAGGACATTCAGACACATCGTTTTGTGAGGATCCATTTTTGGGCTCAAAAACGGATCCTCACAATGAATGAACCGTCAGCTTGTGTGGCATTTTTCTATTCTGCTTTTGCTATTGAAAACATTATCTATCGGCTCAGAAACCTTTCAGGTGATGCGGTTTTTTAAAAAAAACTGATCTGCTTTTGCAGCTGAAAAACGTATCCTCAAAAAACACAGCAAAAACGCTGTGTGTGAATGTAGCCTTAGATCAGGACTAGAGCAGCCATTTATTTATAGGACATTTCATAACTTTCCCAAATTCCTATAAAAAAATATTCAGCACATTCTGCATTGCACTACTGTACCCAATTTATTATATATTTTAGGAGTCAGTGCATTTTATACCAACTCCGACTCCACCAAATTGAACACCGACTCCACGACTCCAACTCCGATTCCACAGCCCTGGTTAGACGTATCGAGAACCCGAGCATGGTGCTAGACAATTAAAGAGTACTTCCATACTTGGAAACCAAAAGTATTTTTAATAACAAGTAAATTTCAAACTTTTACAAACTCTTTTAAAGTTTATAGCGCAACGATCACTGTATTTTATAAATGAATAGTACACATGAAAATAACCAATTTTGTAATATATCTTATCAGAGAAATCTGCTGCTTAAGCGGACTTTAAACGCTGCGACATCGCTAGCCGATGCTAGCGATGACGAGTGTGGCGCCCTGGACTAGCCAGGTAGCCACAGACAAAACACACACACACCTCCACCCCCGGACAGTTACATTAGCCAGACACAAAACCCTTGTTGCCTCCTCCAGGGTCTGTTGTCCACACCAGGTGGGGCAGAGCCAGGCGGTTGGCCCCACCCACCGAGGAGTTCACAGGCCTGGAGGCGGGAAAAGTGAGAGATCAGTTCAGGAGGTGGAAGTGAGAGGAGTAAACACTTGAGGTGTCTGGGTCGGAGCCCAGGCACTGACAGAAAGGTTGGCAGACGGTGGTGGCCGTCTGCAGGAGTTGGTGGAACTCCGCAGAGCCGTAAGGATCGGGGCTGGGCGGTGGCCCACCGGTACCGGACCGGGGAACGGAGTGAAGCTAAGCACACCCAGGCAGGGCCATCGGACCCCGACCAGGCTTGGAGCCGCCGTCAATAGTCAAATCCGAATGTGACAGGAACCCCCGGGGTTCCCTAACAACCAAGTCCCGATTGAAGGCAACCGCTCACACCGTGAGGATACACAGCCACCGCCAATGGCTAGAAATCCAAGAGCCAGCGCCTGCGGGCAAAACGGGCTCCTCCGGTATCTATACACCAGGGAGCAGACTACCGTTGGGAAGCCATTGGAGTCAACACAGTACACAAAGGTGCAGGGAGAGACAGCCACCATCACCTGTCCGGGGAGAGAGACACTGCAGCCGGCTGCGGGACCCGTCCATTCAGCCATTTGGTTTACTGGAGACTTTGTGCATCTCTTGCTGAGTGAGTACACCCGTGCCATCCAGCACCGCGCCGCGCTGTCCCTGCAACCCTGCACCTCACCGACCCTGCCTCCCCGTCACACCACCGGGCCCCGGGACCACCAACCCCTAGCCACGGAGGGGGAAAACAACATCCCAGTTGCTCCCTACCATCGCTCCCGGGATCTCCGTCACCAGCAGCGGTGGTGCCCATCTTCACCACAACCCGTGGGTGGCGTCACGGACAAAATCCCCAAAACAAACCAACCCCCTTTTCACTCACGGGCGAGGAGCACTGCTCGAGTCCCCGGATCCGGCCCACCGCTTGAGCCACTGAGCAGCAGCGCCGGACCCGAGCATTAGCGAGCGCAGCGCCCCGCCGCCTGCGACAACTTGGCGTCACGAACAGGATTGAACCCATCTACTTACCAGTAGAAGTGTGCCTTGTGGTCTCAGCCGGCAGGCTCCGGCCGAAAAATTTGAAGCACCGCTATCTTTGGTGCGAAGATTTCCCACTCGAGAGTCTTCCCCAAGCAGGGAAGGCGCGAAAGCGAAGCCCCGCCCCCAACAAGCGGAAGTGCTAAAGACAACCAAGGGGGGGAGGGTGAAAACCTGCCTAATGTAACCGAGGCCATAAAAAGCGGGGACGCCAGGACTCTGCAACATACCCGGTTCCTGGAAGCAGCTTGCAACATGTCCGTACCACCTGAGAGGCCTGAGTCTCCGGAGCCTGCCCCCGAGACGGCGGCGTGGCTGAAAACCCCAGTGATGCTGTTGTGCTGTCGTAACCGGACCCAAGTACGGGACCTGCTGGATCGCTGGACCGCTGAGATGGAGGAGCTGGCTGCGGTCGTGCGGGCGCATGAAATAGAGGCCATGCTAGAGGAGCTGGTGAGTGACCCACACCCTTGTGTCCCCGAAGGACCGGCCGCTGTGGCTGAAGGACTCGGTCTACCCCTGACCCCAGCAGCCAGTGCTGGCTGCCCGTACAGCCCCGCTCAGGCCGCCGTCCCCGATGGAGGTGACGGAGTCCGCGCTGATGCCCCGCCAGGGCCCGGAGGCCCGAGAGGACGCCAGGCAACCAATAGCTGGAGCGGCTGACTTAGAAGAACCAATGGCGGGCCTCCGTACACCGACCGATGACGGATCACTTGCCACTGAAGAACCACAAGTCTGGGCTCAGCTAGAAACCGTTGCTGTCCTGCCGGGTCCCACCCTTAGCCCCCTGGAGTCAGATGATAGCGGCTCGGGGGCTGACACAGAACCGGTCTCGGAGTCAGAGGAGGCGGGTGAGAGTCTTACCAACGGCAGTGCACCAGTAGCTTTCTATGTCCCACGCGGCAGTGGGAACGGATACCGGGTGGCCCTCTCCCACCAGGCCTGCCACCGTATGTTCGCAATATTGGGGGCGGAGGGCGAGGCCACCTCAGAGGAAGAAGTGGAATAGGCAGCGGTCCACTGTTGCACCCTGTTGTCCCCCGTTGGGACCCTCAGCAAAATGAATCAAACCGAAAAATCACCTGATTACCGTCTGAGAAGAGAACCGTCCCCGTTGGGACTGGAGTTGTCCCTGTTGATAAGTTCACCCCCCATACCCACATGAGAAACTCCTCATGAACATGGCCGAGAACTAGCAGGCCACCCATGAACTTGTGGGCCTGTAAATAATGTTGTGGGATGGATACCATTGCTGCCTCCAGAGAGGCTGATTTGGAGGATGGGCCTGGAGGAAAGATATGGCCCAGGCCTTCCACTACCGTAACCGGTGGCGATCCTCCGGGGGTCAGGGGTCCCCCTTGGACGTGGGGTCCCCTGAAGTGACAGTCGAGTGTGAGTTACCGTACCCGTTCCCGCTCGGGCAGCCTGAACCTGGACTGGGGTCAAGGGGTGCTGCCCACTTCTTAGGGGCAGCATCAGGGCTAGGTTGCTTGGGTGGGAGAGCGGAAGACATACGTCCGTCCGTCAGTATTAAAAATGTTTATATGTGCAACATTTAAAGTGACCTGAAAAATGCTTATGTTTTAAATGTTTACCGTTTTACCTGTTATTTATATTTTTACAGTTTTGAAAAATAAAACCGGTGATGGACGGGCAGCATTTTACCAAGGGGGAATGTGGCGCCCTGGACTAGCCAGGTAGCCACAGACAAAACACACACACACACACCCACGCCCGGACAGTTACATTAGCCAGACACAAAACCCTTGTTGCCTCCTCCAGGATCTGATGTCCACACCAAGTGGGGCAGAGCCAGGCGGTTGGCCCCACCCACCGAGGAGTTCACAGGCCTGGAGGCGGGAAAAGTGAGAGATCAGTTCAGGAGGTGGAAGTGAGAGGAGTAAACACTTGAGGTGTCTGGGTCGGAGCCCAAGCACTCACAGCAAGGTTGGCAGACGGTGGTGGCCGTCTGCAGGAGTTGGTGGGACTCCACAGAGCCGTAAGGACTGGGGCTGGGCGGTGGCCCACCGGTACCGGACCAGGGAACGAAGTGAAGCTAAGCACACCCAGGCAGGGCCATCGGACCCCGACCAGGCTTGGAGCCGCCGTCAATAGTCAAATCCGAATGTGACAGGAACCCCCGGGGTTCCCTAACAACCAAGTCCCGATTGAAGGCAACCGCTCACACCGTGAGGATACACAGCCACCGCCAATGGCTAGAAATCCAAGGGCCAGCGCCTGTGGGCAAAACGGGCTCCTCCGGTATCTATACACCAGGGAGCAGACTACCGTTGGGAAGCCATTGGAGTCAACACAGTACACAAAGGTGCAGGGAGAGACAGCCACCATCACCTGTCCGGGGAGAGAGACACTGCAGCCGGCTGCGGGACTCGTCCATCCAGCCGTTTGGTTTACCGGAGACTTTGTGCATCTCTTGCTGAGTGAGTACACCCGTGCCATCCGGCACCGCGCCGTCCCTGCAACCCTGCACCTAACCGACCCTGCCTCCCCGTCACACTACCGGGCCCCGGGACCACCAACCCCTACCCACGAAGGGGGAAAACAACATCCCAGCTGCTCCCTACCATCGCTCCCGGGATCCCCGTCACCAGCAGCGGTGGTGCCCATCTTCACCACAACCCGTGGGTGGCATCACGGACTAAATCCCCAAAACAAACCAACCCCCTTTTCTCTCACGGAAGAGGAGCGCCGCTTGAGTCCCCGGATCCGGCCCACCGCTCGAGACACCGAGCAGCAGCAGCAGCACAGGACCCGAGCGTTAGCGAGCGCAGCGCCCCGCCGCCCGCGACACGAGCGTGATAGCACCCGCCCCTATCGTTATGCCAATATTTGGTGATCGCTGCTGCAGCGAACATTATCGCTACGGCAGCGTCACACGCACTTACCTGGTCGGCGTCAGCGATGTGACTGCCAAACAATCCCTCCCTCAACGCGACATCGCTAACGATATATCGTCGGGGTCAAATTTCATCAATGATTTCATCAGCGTCATCCTAATTTCATAAGAGTTTAGCCACACTTTCATCAGTTTTTGTCTGGTGGGGGGAAAAATGTTTCTCCTATCAGTCTGTGAAATACATTGGCAGCTCAGCTGAATACTGTACAATTTTTAAATGACCCTTAAGGCCCCGTCACATGCAACAACGTATCTAACGATATATCGCCAGGGTCACGGATTCCGTGACGCACATCCAGCATCGTTAGCGACGTTGTTGCGTGTGACACCAATGTGACCGTTAACGATGGAAAATACTCACCAAATAGTCCATTGTTGACACGTCGTTCATTTTCAAAAAATCGTTGATTGTTGAGGTCGTAGGTTGTTCGTCGTTCCCGAGGCAGCACACATCGCTATGTGTGACACAGCGAAAACAACGAACTACAGCTTACCTGCGGACACCGGCAATGCGGAAGGAAGGAGGTGGGCGGGATGTTACGGCCGCTCATCTCCGCCCCTCCGCTTCTATTGGGCGGCCGCTTAGTGACGCCGCTGTGACGCTGCACGAATCGCCCCATTAAAAAGGAGGCTGTTTGCCGGCCACAGCGACGTCGCTAGGCAGGTAAGTCCGTGTGACGGCTCAGAACGATATTGTGCGCCACGGGCAACGATTTGCCCGTGACGCACAAACGACGGGGGGCGGGTACGCTCGCTAGCGAAATTGCTAACGATATTGCTGCGTGTGACAGGGCCTTTAGACTTGCATTCCCAATTTTGATCTGACATTCGGATCAATATCAGACATGTACCTGTGATTTTGCACAAGGAATTAATCTGGCAATCCCATAGACTATAATAGGTACAAGTGCTATCTGTGATAGCAATCGTATGTGACAAAGTGACATCTGGTGGAAAACTAAGGAACCAATGTGATTTTATTTTAGTCACCAAACAACTGCCAATAGTAGATTTCTTAGGTGTTGATCAGATTGCAGTCAGCTCAACAATGCTTCAGACGATTGTTTGGATGGCAGCTGTCCCAATTATTTCTCCCATACACAGGAGCGCTCTTATGCTATGTGCCCACGGCAGCTCGCACCTGCGGATATATCCGCAGGCACGGCCGCAGGTTTCCGGCAGCTGCTCCCCGGAATCCGCAGCTATACATAGCTGTGGGATTCCAGCGGAATTGTTGAGGTAAACCTGCGGACATTCATGCGATTTACCTGCAGAAGTCCTGGCCTCTATCTCCATAGTGGAGAGCCGGGATTTCCGCAGGTAAATCCGAAGGAATAATTGACATGCAGTTATGTGCGGCTGCGGGAGATCCGCAGCATATTCCGCAGTCGCACATTCCGCAGCATGGACACAGGCACTCCCCATGTCCCATAGGATAACATGGGGAGTGTCTGTACATGCTGAAACCTGCGGATTTATCTGGAAAATCCAGATAAATCCGCAGGTTTTCCTCGGAAAAAATCCGCAGGAGCAAGCTCCCGTGGGCACATAGCCTTACGGCTGAGCCATCCCGTGTTCTCTATGAGAAAGCCGCTTGTTGACACGTTGGCTGGTGATTTATCGCACGGAGAACAATACGATCATCAGTCCGAAATCGGACACGAGTAATTGACATCTCTTCCGA
This sequence comes from Anomaloglossus baeobatrachus, assembly GCF_048569485.1. NCBI lineage: Eukaryota > Metazoa > Chordata > Amphibia > Anura > Aromobatidae > Anomaloglossus > Anomaloglossus baeobatrachus. The sequence goes on from NC_134353.1 coordinate 349,282,165, forward strand.
CCATCGTTAGCCAGTGCCTCCATAGATATTAGACTGTCGGCAAACTTATCGATACCGGCGGGTTAAGCAACTTTAGTTTATTGTGTATGTAGACAACAGACCCTGGTATTTATCAATTCCTGATTTAGAGGATTCCTTACATAATTCCCACAAAGAATACAAGTAAAGGAAACAAAGTTAAAAGCTCCAGACAACTCAACAGTGGGAAATTGAAGTAAGATAGTGTTCTTTATGTATAAAGGAAAGATTTCTGGAAGTACGGTATATAATATGGACAAACTATATAGAATGCCATATCTGTAGCGACTGAGCACAACCCTCCCTACTTCAGGCTACAAAACTTAACACCCAAAGAGTATAAACGTAATTTCTTCAAGTCTTGATTACACATCTATTCTACGTGCCAAAATCCCAAGTTAATGACCGCACAGGCTGAGGTGTATATGTTATAATTAATTTACATTGCGTGCACTGGATATCGTGCCTGCTGGGCTAACACTTTTCTCACTGCCAAAACATCTGACGGAGATTGCAAGTGTCCCAGATGTCTGGCTTCTAATTAAGAAAGGCATCTTTAGAAAGTCTTAAGAACATCCAAGTCAATGTGCAGATAATCCAGCGTTAAAATACAAATTAGATGGAGGTAATAAAGCGTAATTAACAAAAGTGAATTATTCTGCACTGGATCACTGTGTACAATGGGAGGATGGGGAGCCAAAGTATGTCCCAGTGGTGTTTTTACCCAGGTGTTGCCCTTTCCAGCTCTCTGTTGTTTACTCTGGCAGAGAATGGATTAATGTAATTAACTCCACACTCTCTTCGCTGCCAAAGGTGTGATCAGAACACAGCACAGCATCGCTTGATCGCAATCTGCACTTTTACGCAGACGCTGCAGATTTTTCCGCTGTGAAAAGATAAATGGATGTCTGAAATGTGAGTGAACTTTTTATATAAGCTGGGGGCTTGTGCTGCTGTCTGGAGAGGGCACTTAGAGCACCTCTGGGTATGCACCTGCTCAGCAGCACTTTACAAGCCCCACATTGCTGACTTCACATTTGTCCAACATGCCTCCTGGTCTTGTTCCCCATAAGTGTTCCCTGCTGCGTAAACAGAGACCAAAAGAAAACGTAACTACAAAGTGCTCACGCACGTTAACCTCTGCGCCTCTGGATCCAGCGTACACGTCACCTCCTTCCATATGAAAAGCCGGCCTTGAGATGGAATAGTGCGGAATGAATAGCAATGCACTGACACTGTGCCAAATATGCTGTCAAGATGCTTCATCTCCAGTTATCATAAGAAACACATGCTGGCAAGCATTCCACTTATTCTGTGAATGTCAGCATAGGAAGGCAAATAAACATGGCTGTGACAGTGCAACAACATACACCAGCATGACAGCTTTCTACATATGTGCCCACATGTCCATACGCAGCACTGTCACCGCCAGGTTCCTAAGGAGCACTTAACTCTTTGTAGTTCAGACTAGTGCTCCAGCATTCATGCAGCAATTTCATTTCATTCATTTTGCTATAGTGTTAAAGGGAACCTGTCACCAGATTCTAACATGCTGTATATAAGGGGCACTTTGCACACTACGACATCGCAAGCCGATGCTGCGATGCCGTGCGCGATAGTCCCCGCCCCCGTCGCAGCTGCGATATCATGGTGATAGCTTCACATGCACTCACCTGCCCTGCGACATCGCTCTTAATAAGGGGGCGGGTCGGGCGACGTCATAGCGACGTCAAACGGCAGGCAGCCAATAGAAGCGGAGGGTGTCGGAGATGAGCGGGACGTAAACATCCCGCCCACTTCCGTCCTTCCGCATAGCCGGCCGGGACGCAGGTAGGAGATGTTCCTCGCTCCTGCGGCTTCACACACAGCGATGTGTGCTGCCGCAGGGGAACGAGGAACAATATCGCACCGTCGCTGCCGCGCAATTATGAAAATGTCGGACACTACACCAATGATACGATTACGACGCTTTTGTGCTCGTTAATCGTATCATGAAGGATTTACACACTACGATATCGCCTGCATCACTTTCAATTTGACCCCAACGAGATCGTACGTGCGATGTTGCAGCGTGCAAAGTGCCCCTAAGAGCTCAGGCTGCTCAACTGGGTACACCTTGACGTTTGGTGGGATAGCTTTATGCTTTTTTTGATCAAAAACAGTGTTTACTAAGTCCCCTATGTTTATATGCACTATGCTTTTATTCAGTTACAGCAGGGTATGTTTTCACAATTTTTTTTTTTCCTTGGTTTCTCTTTGTCTCATGGCCAGTGTGAACATGGTCTCACAAGTTCCATGTATACCATCTCATACTCCGGCTCACTTTTTTGTTTTTGTGTAGAACGTAAGAATGACTTTATAATACTCACCTAAACGGTCGGTTCGGTGCAGATGGGTCGGATGGGTGTCTCTGTTCTCCGGTTGCGGCGCCTCCTCTTTTGGCCATCTCTGTCCTCCTTCTTCTGAAGCCAGGGTGCATGATGCATCCTACATCATGCACACGCGTCGGCATTGAGGTCCTGCGCAGGCGCACTTTGATCTGCCCTGAGCAGGGCAAATTAAAATATTGTAGTGCGCATGAGCGGGACCTGAATGCTGGCCTGTGTGCATGACGTAGGACGCATTATACACCCAGGCGTCAGAAGAAAGAGGACAAAAATGGCCGAAAGAGAAGGCGCCGCAACAGGAGAACGGAGACACCCATCTGACCCATCTGCACTGAGCCGACCATTTAGGTGAGTATTATAAAGGAATTTTTACGCTCTATACAGTGGCCAGGGCTCTTATATACAGCATGTTAGAATGCTGTATATAAGAGCCCAGTGGTGGTGGTCGCAGCTTATAGGCGCCAAATCTAGTGACAGGTTCCCTTTAAGTCACTGCTGTATGACATGACGTAAAATCTTTGTATTTTCCTCGACCCCTAGGCTGGGTTCACACTACCGTATTTTCACCATCCCAGAAAAACAGTTCTATTATGCTAATCAGACTCTGATCAGAGTGGGATCTGTTTGTCTCGGAGGTGGAGAATAAAAAAAAAAAAAAAGTTTCTCCATCTTCTCTATTCTGTCAGTCCGTGAAAATTGGACTGTAATTGGATGTCATCAAAGTTCTATCATATTTTTTTCACAGACCCATAGATTTTCACGAACCGATTTACGGAGGTAAATGGTGCATGCTGCGATTCTTTTTTTCGAATTACTCAGTCTGAGGAAAAAATGGTCCATCTGCACTGCCTCATTGAATTATGCTGGGTTCACGTGCCCTGTAGTCATCCGTTATCACGGATCCGTTAGACATCCGTTTGAAAAAAGTTGTGCAAACAGAATTTTTTTGTCCGTTGTTAAAGGGAACCTGTCACTGGATGTGTATAATACTTACCTAACGGTTGGTGTGAAGTTTGATCTGCCGAGCAGGGCAGATCAAAGTGCGCCTGCGCAGGACCTCACTGTCGGCTAGTGTAAATGACGTGGAACGCGTCATCCACACTAGCTTCAGAAGGAGGACAAAGATGGCCGTAAGAGGAGGCGTGGACCCAGAGAACTGAGACACCCATGCAACCTGTCTGCTCCGCACCGACCGATAAGTAAGTATCATACACATCCGGTGACAGGTTCCCTTTAAATAACAGACGTCAGCCGTATCCGTTTTTGACATATGGAGTCTATGGACAATGGATCCCTTAACATATTGCTATGTATCGTCCATTTGTAATGGATCCATATGAAAACGCATCTGTTACAAATGCAAGTACAGCGGATGGCTGAGTAGCAATCTGTTAACGAATCCGTTTTCCATAGACTCCCACGTTAAAAAAAACGCATCCGGCAAAAATCAGTTTCTCAGCAGATCTGTTCTAACGGATGACTACAGGACACGTGAACACTGCCTTACATTGATCTGATTTTCTGATAGATAGCAATGGCACCAAAAAGCTGTCTTCTCGCATGAAAGATATATGTTATGTGTATACACGCTGATTCAGCGCGTTTCTGTGAAATCATAGTTTAAAAGAAAACAAAAACATCCATTATTAAATAGTATCACAAGCTTACTAAGTATTATTAAGTATTGTATATATTTGATATACATATATATATATATATATATATATATATACTGTATATATATATATATATATATATTCATTTATATGTATATATATATATGTATATATATATATATATATATATATATATATATATATATATATATATTATATTATATATAGTATAATATTGTCATGAGCTTATTAAGTATTATTAAATATTGTAATGAGATTCGTAATGATTAATAGTATCGTGAAGTTATTAGTAGTAAATACTGTCATGAGCTTATTAAGTATTAGTAAATATTGTTGCGAGCTTACTAAATCTTATGATGTTTACTACTTTGTAATGAAGACCTAATGTATTTCCACCTGCTTTTCTAGATGGGTGAATTCTCTAGAACGCCTGGAATTGTTCTCTAGAGCAGGGTCAGCGGAGAGATCATCTCTTCTTCATTATCAGCAGGAGGCTTTATAGCTGCATCAACAATATGTATTCACTTCTCTGTGTTTATATGTCACCAACATACTCCACAGCGCTGTACAGATTGTCATCATTTCGGTTGCGCTTTCCAATGGGGCTGACAATCTAATTTCTGACACATGCACTTTGGGGCACATTGGGGATTGTGGGTGCAATCCAGAGTGCCAGGATGAAACCCCCACAAATGCAGGCAGCACATACACCCTCCGCGCAGTCGCTGCCCATGAATTGGATTTGTGCCCAAGAACCTAGTGCTGTGACACAACAGTGCCAACCACTCCGTGCCATGGACAGAAAGCAAAACTCACAGTCAAAATGTACCGGTACAGATGTATATAGTCAGACCACTCTGCTTTTTGGGAGCAGTTTTGACTATCAATTCATCAGGGGGACAACAATTCAGGCATTTCTCTGATGGATATACGAGAGTATAAAAACAGGTTTATGTTGAAAACGGTCTATTTCTAATGGATGGAAAATCATTAAGAAAAGCCAGTACATCACACAGCAACTAAGCGCTGGTTCAGACGAGTGAGAGTCGGACAGCACACTGACCAACTGAAGTCAGGGACACTTTCTCACACTGGAAAATACCATAGTATGTTCTGTTCTCTATTCAAGATTACACTGGACTATACAAGTGTATGGGTGCACAGTAATAAAATGGATCCAATATGTATCACATCTGATTTTTACAGATACATTGCCATTATTAATCTAGAAAACTTTCATTGATCATGTACATTCTAAAATAGATGTAGAAACACAGACATCACACGGAGGTACAATACAGACACCAGGATGGCACACGGATGACAATATGGCTAAAAATTGTCCAAGTATTTTCGATAAAAATCAGACTATTTTTCATTCATACATTCGTCTGACCCCTGCCGGAAGCTGTAATGATGTCCAATATCGCACTGTGATATCATCACTAAATCCCAACGCAGAGGCATTGCCCTGTATCAGTGATTCCCAATATTTGGAACCATGGAAGACCCCTGAACAAGTTCTCATCTAAGAGACCCCCTACATCATGAAGTCTCCATAGTTTGTGTTCAGCTCTATGGTTATCAATCCAGAGATTTATTCTGATGCATGGGAGAAGGGAAGGGTTCCCCCACCTCTAATATAAGGAGAACTATCTGTCCTCTAGGGGTTCTTCTCTTTTGTACTCTACTATATTCAAATGATGATTACCCTGATTGCGACCATGTCCAACAGACTGAGATCAGTCTGGCATCCCTGCTTGTAACAGTGACAGCTGCCTAGTAAGGAAGCAAGAGGATCCTGGCTGAATGGACCACTGTCCTGTAGAAGCAAGGATCCCAGTTGGAAGGACCAATGTCCTGTAGGAGCAAGAATCCTGGCTGGCTGGACTACTCTCCTGTAGAAGCATGGATCCTGGCTGGAAGGTTCACTGACCTGTAGAGCAAAGCTCCTAGCTGGAAGGATAACTGCCCTGAGGGACCAAGGATCCTGGATGTAAGGACCACTGTCTTGCAGAAGCAAGGATCCTACCTGGAAGGACCATTGTGCTGTAGGAGCAAGGATCCTGCCTGAAATGACCATTGTCCTGTAGAAGCTTGGATCCTAGCTGGAAGGTCCTACTATCCTGTAGGTCAAGGATCCTAGCTGGAAGGATAACTGTCCTGTAGTACCAAGGATCCTGGCTGGAAGGACCACTGTCCTGAAGGACCAAGGATCCTGACTGGAAGGACCACTGTCCTGTAAGAGCATGGATCCTGGCTCGAAGGACCACTATCCTGTAGGAGCAAGGATCCTAGCTGGAAGGATAACTCTCCTGTAGTACCAAAATTCCTGGTTGGAAGGACCACTGTCCTGAAGGACCAAGGATCCTGGATGTAAGGACCAATGTCACGTAGGAGCAAGTATCCTGGCAGGAAAGACCACTGTCCTGTAAGAGCATTGATCCTGGCTGGAAGGACCATTGTCCTGTAAGAGCATTGATCCTGGCTGGAAGGACCACTGTCCTGAAGGACCAAGGATCCTTACTGGAAAGACCACTGTCCTGTAAGAGCATTGATCCTGGCTGGAAGGACCATTGTCCTGTAAGAGCATTGATCCTGGCTGGAAGGACCACTGTCCTGAAGGACCAAGGATCCTGACTGGAAAGACCACTGTCCTGTAAGAGCATTGATCCTGGCTGAAGGACTACTGGCTATTAGGACCATGGATCCTGGCTGGAAGGACCACTGTCCCGTAAGAGCACTGATCCTGGCTGGAAAGACCACTGTCCTGTAAGAGCATTGATCCTGGCTGGAAGGACCATTGTCCTGTAAGAGCATTGATCCTGGCTGGAAGGACCACTGTCCTGTAGGAGCAAGGCTCCTGGCTGAAGGACTACTGGCTATTAGGACCATGGATCCTGGCTGGAAGGACCACTGTCCTGTAGGAGCAAGGCTCCTGGCTGAAGGACTACTGGCTATTAGGACCATGGATCCTGGCTGGAAGGACCACTGTCCTGTAAGAGCACTGATCCTGGCTGGAAGGACCACTGTCCTGAGGCTTCCTAGATAGGACACACCATCTGATCGCACACATCTGACGATAAGAGTCAACAACCATCACCATACAATCCACCATCATTGATGTGATCCCATTCTAATAACAGACCTGATTCCAATACTATTGCTGGAGATAAGCGATTCTACATGACAGCAGGTCAGCTGGAGGGCGCAGCATGCACGGGCATCATGTGGGCACATAGGCTACTCACCGGGCAGCGCTCGAAAGCTCCTCACTGTATTCCCGTTGTGCAGGGGCAGCGGGTGCCTGGCAGCGTCTGTGCCCCAAACTCCATCTCCTCGGTACCGATCATAGAGTCTGAGCATGTGCTCGGACACCGTGTCCCCCACTGGCAGCACGGCTTCTTCGTGCCTCTGCTGTACCCCGGTGCCCGTGCTCTTCATGTCCGCCAGACACAGGCATCCCAGCCACAGCAAGAGCCAGAGAGGACGCTCCGCGGCCATGTCACACGGCAGGTGCTTATTATATCAACTACTGCAAATGACTTTATTGTTTTACAATCCACAGAAATCGTAAGAGTGGTCGCAGCGACGATGTCGGTGGTGTGCACACGATGCTGGCGGCGGCGAGCGCTCCCGTTCTCCACGGTTAGGACTGCTGTGAAGAGCTGCGCGGCCGGAGTTTTGTGTGTGAGCTCAGGGCTGATCCTAGCACACAGCCAATGGCGGCACTGCTGCTCTGACCAACCTGCACTGTGCGTGTGCGAGCCAGCGTGTGTACTCCGCTCCTGTCACTGCTGGCGCTCCGTCACCTCACCTCAGCTCTGCAATAGAGGCGGGCCTGTCAGGTGTACAGCTGTGAGGGAATGAAGGGGCATAGCAGTGAGGGAATGAAGGAGCACAGCAGTGAGGGAATGAAGAGGCACAGAGTGAGGGGATGAAGGGGCACAGCTGTAAGGGAATGAAGGGGTACAGCTGTGAGGGAATGAAGGGGCACAGCTGTGAGGGAATGAAGGGGCACAGCAGTGAGGGAATGAAGGAGCACAGCTGTGAGGGAATGAAGTGGCACAGCTGTGAGGGAATGAAGAGGCACAGAGTGAGGGGATGAAGGGGCACAGCTGTAAGGGAATGAAGGGGTACAGCTGTGAGGGAATGAAGGGGCACAGCAGTGAGGGAATGAAGGGGCACAGCAGTGAGGGAATGAAGGGGCACTGGAGTGAGGGAATGAAGGGGCACAGGAGTGAGGGAATGAAGGGGTACAGCAGTGAGGGAATGAAGGGGCACAGCAGTGAGGGAATGAAGGAGCACTGGAGTGAGGGAATGAAGGGGCACAGCAGTGAGGGAATGAAGGGGCACAGCAGTGAGGGAATGAAGGGGCACAGGAGTGAGGGAATGAAGGGGCACAGCAGTGAGGGAATGAATGGGCAGAGCAGTGAGGGAATGAAGGGGCACAGCTGTGAGGGAATGAAGGGGCACAGGAGTGAGGGAATGAAGGGGCACAGCAGTGAGGGAATGAAGGGGCACAGCTGTGAGGGAATGAAGGGGCACAGCTGTGAGGGAATGAAGGGGCACAGCAGTGAGGGGAATGAAGGGGCACAGCAGTGAGGGAATGAAGGGGCACAGCTGTGAGGGAATGAAGGGGCACAGCTGTGAGGGAATGAAGGGTCACAGCTGTGAGGGAATGAAGGGGCACAGCAGTGAAGGAATGAAGGGGCACAGCAGTGAGGGAATGAAGGGGTACAGCAGTGAGGGATTGAAGGGGCTACAGCTGTGAGGGAATGAAGGGGCACAGGAGTCAGGGAATGAAGGGGCACAGGAGTGAGGGAATGAAGGGGTACAACAGTGAGGGAATGAAAGGGACGCAGTTGTGAGGGAAAGAAGGGGCACAGGAGTGAGGGAATAAAGGGGCACAGCTGTGAGGGAATGAAGGAGCACAGCAGTGAGGGAATGAAGGGGCACAGCTGTGAGGGAATGAAAGAGACACAGTTGTGAGGGAAAGAAGGGGCACAGGAGTGAGGGAATAAAGGGGCACAGCTGTGAGGGAATGAAGGAGCACAGCAGTGAGGGAATGAAGGGGCACAGCTGTGAGGGAATGAAGGAGCACAGCAGTGAGGGAATGAAGGGGCACAGGAGTGAGGGAATGAAGGGGCACAGGATTGAGGGAATGAAGGGGCACAGCAGTGAGGGAATGAAGGAGCACAGCAGTGAGGGAATGAAGGGGCACAGCTGTGAGGGAATGAAGGAGCACAGCAGTGAGGGAATGAAGGGGCACAGCTGTGAGGGAATGAAAGAGACACAGTTGTGAGGGAATGAAGTTGCACAGCTGTGAGGGAATGAAGGGGCACAGGAGTGAGGGAATAAAGGAGCACAGCAGTGAGGGAATGAAGGGGCACAGCTGTGAGGGAATGAAGGGGCACAGCTGTGATGGAATGAAGGGGCAAAGGAGTGAGGGAATGAAGGGGCACAGGAGTGAGAGAATAAAGGGGCACAGCAGTAAGGGAATGAAGGGGTACAGCAGTGAGGGAATGAAGGGGCACAGCAGTGAGGGAATAAAGTAGCACAGCAGTGAGGGAATGAAGGGGCACAGCTGTGAGGGAATGAAGGGGCACAGCTGTGAGGGAATGAAGGGGCACAGGAGTGAGGGGAATGAAGGGGCACAGCAGTGAGTGAATGAAGGGGCACAGCTGTGAGGGAATGAAGGGGCACAGCTGTGAGGGAATGAAGGGGCACAGCTGTGAGGGAATGAAGGGGCACAGCTGTGTGGGTATGTAGGGGCACAGCAGTGAAGGAATGAAGGGGCACAGCAGTGAGGGAATGAAGGGGTACAGCTGTGAGGGAATGAAGGGGCACAGGAGTTAGGGAATGAAGGGGCACAGGAGTGAGGGAATGAAGGGGCACAGGAGTGAGGGAATGAAGGGGTGCAACAGTGAGGGAATGAAAGGGACACAGTTGTGAGGGAAAGAAGGGGCACAGGAGTGAGGGAATAAAGGGGCACAGCTGTGACGGAATGAAGGAGCACAGCAGTGAGGGAATGAAGGGGCACAGCTGTGAGGGAATGAAGGAGCACAGCAGTGAGAGAATGAAGGGGCACAGGAGTGAGGGAATGAAGGGGCACAGCAGTGAGTGAATGAAGGGGCACAGCTGTGAGGGAATGAAGGGGCACAGCTGTGAGGGAATGAAGGGGCACAGCTGTGTGGGTATGTAGGGGCACAGCAGTGAAGGAATGAAGGGGCACAGCAGTGAGGGAATGAAGGGGTACAGCTGTGAGGGAATGAAGGGGCACAGGAGTTAGGGAATGAAGGGGCACAGGAGTGAGGGAATGAAGGGGCACAGGAGTGAGGGAATGAAGGGGTGCAACAGTGAGGGAATGAAAGGGACACAGTTGTGAGGGAAAAAAGGGGCACAGGAGTGAGGGAATAAAGGGGCACAGCTGTGAGGGAATGAAGGAGCACAGCAGTGAGGGAATGAAAGGAACACAGTTGTGAGGGAAAGAAGGGGCACAGGAGTGAGGGAATAAAGGGGCACAGCTGTGAGGGAATGAAGGAGCACAGCAGTGAGGGAATGAAGGGGCACAGCTGTGAGGGAATGAAGGAGCACAGCAGTGAGGGAATGAAGGGGCACAGGAGTGAGGGAATGAAGGGGCACAGCAGTGAGGGAATGAAGGGGCACAGCTGTGAGGGAATGAAAGGGACACAGTTGTGACGGAATGAAAGGGACACAGTTGTGAGGGAAAGAAGGGGCACAGGAGTGAGGGAATAAAGGGGCACAGCTGTGAGGGAATGAAGTGGCACAGCTGTGAGGGAATGATGGGGCACAGGAGTGAGGGAATAAAGGAGCACAGCAGTGAGGGAATGAAGGGGCACAGCTGTGAGGGAATGAAGGAGCACAGCTGTGATGGAATGAAGGGGCACAGGAGTGAGGGAATGAAGGGGCACAGGAGTGAGAGAATGAAGGGGCACAGCAGTAAGGAAATGAAGGGGTACAGCAGTGAGGGAATGAAGGGGCACAGCAGTGAGGGAATAAAGGAGCACAGCAGTGAGGGAATAAAGGGGCACAGCTGTGAGGGAATGAAGGGGCACAGCTGTGAGGGAATGAAGGGGCACAGGAGTGACGGAATGAAGGAGCACAGGAGTGAGAGAATGAAGGGGCACAGCAGTAAGGGAATGAAGGGGTACAGCAGTGAGGGAATGAAGAGGCACAGCAGTGAGGGAATAAAGGAGCACAGCAGTGAGGGAATAAAGGAGCACAGCAGTGAGGGAATGAAGAGGCACAGAGTGAGGGAATGAAGGAGTAGAGCTGTGAAGGAATGAAGGGGCACAGCAGTGAGGGAACGGAAGGGGCACAGCAGTGAGGGAATGAAGGGGCACAGCAGTGAGGGAATGAAGGGGCACACCAGTGAGGGAATGAAGGGGGCACAGTAGTGAGGGAATAGGTGGGGCACATCAGTGAGGGAATAAAGGGACACAGCAGTGAGGGAATGGAAGGGGCACAGCAGTGAGGGAATGAAGGGGCTCAGCAGTGAGGGAATGAAGGGGCACAGCTGTCAGGGAAAGATACACTCCCTGACAGAAGTTCTGTCGCTTATCCATGTTATGTAAATAAAAGCTTATAACCTGACTTTAAATTCATCCATTGGTTTTATAAATTACTCTTTTGAAAGCTGAAGCCCTCCCAAATTTGGTTTATGCTATGAAAATAAAGTTGCTGCAAAGCTGAAATATTGATCACTTAATGAACACAGAAAGGTCTGATTTTGGCAAGACAAAAGTTTTGTGGCCTTGTCATATAATGCACCCAATCCTAGTTTACATCCTCACCTGTGCTCACTAAATGATAGCTTAATTAATGGGTGTGTATAAAAAGAAACCCATCACCCACACCTTCACTTGAACTGCAACTTGACCTCTGACAACATGCCAAAAATCCATTCTGCGACCAAAGCCTTTATTATCAAGAGGTTGAAGACCAGATCCACTGCAAAGGTGGCTGGCACCAATGTGTGTCAGCGTCAAGTACAAAGAATTAAAAAAATATTTGAAGAGACTGGAGATGTGTTTGACAAGCCCAGGTCCGGCAGACCCCGCAAGATAATTGCTCAGGAGGAACGTTTGTTGGTTAGAAAATCCAATGCCAGCCCCTATTCCACTGCAGCAGAGCTCCAAAAGGTCTGGCCACCTCAAGTCCCTGTGTCAACTAGAACAGTTTGTAGGATTCTGTCTTGAAATAGCCTCAATGGTCGAATCAGTGCCCAGAAGCCAGCACTAATCAAAAGGCAATTAAAAAAACTGTGTGGCATTTGCCAAGTCCCACAGCCTGCTAAACAGCAGGAAGCTGGAAAAGTGGCAGAAGGTGGATTTCTCTGATAAATCTTCAGTTGAATTACATCACAGCCGCCGCAAATACTGCAGGAGACCAACTGGAGCCCATATGGATCTAAAATACACCCAGAAAACAGTTGTTTGGTGGTGGAAAGATCATGGTCTGGGGTCACATTCAGTATGGGGGTGTGCGAAACATTTGCAAGGTGAAAGGCCATTTCAATAACCTAAAATATCAAGAAGTATTAGCTACCTCTTACATTCTCAATCATAAAAGGGGTCAAATTCTGCAGCAGGATGGTGCTCCATCTCATACATCCATCTCTACAACAAAGTTCCTTCTGGCAAAGAAGATCAAAGTGTTCAAGGACTGGCCAGCCCAGTCACCATCCATGAACATCATTGAGAATATTTGGGGTAGGATGAAAGAGGAAGCTTGGAAGACAAAACCAAAGAATCTAGATGTACTTGGGAGGCATGTAAGACTTCATTCTTTGCTATTCCTGATGACTTCATCAATAAATTGTATGAATCATTGTTGAACCGCATGGATGCAGTCCTTCAAGCTTATGGAAGTCATACAAAATATTAAGTATGGCTCTAATAGCACCACAACTTCATTCACCAATGTTATGCAACATATCTTTGTATTAGAAGTTAATTATTTGTTTGAATTTCACATTACTTTCTGTGGGTGACAAAACTTTTGTCTTGCCAAAATCTGACCTGTCTGTGTTCATTAAATGATCAATATTTCAGCTTTGCAGCAATCTTATTTTCATAACCTAAACCAAATTTGAGAGGGTTTCAGCTTTCAAAAGAGTAATTTATAAAACCAATGGATGAATTTAAAGTCAGGTTATAAGCTTTTATTTACATAATGTGGATAAGTGACAGAACTTCTGTCAGGGAGTGTATGGGCACAACTATGAGGAAATGGAAGAGGCACAGCTGTGAAGGAATGGAAGGGGCACAGTTGTAAGGGAATGAAAGAGGCACAGCTGTGAGGGAAAGGAAGGGGCACAACTGTGAGAGAATAGAAGAGGCACAGCAGTGAAGAAATGGAAGGGGCATAGGACTGAAGGAATGGAATAGACACAGCTGGGAAGAAATGGAAGGGGTAGAACTGTGAAGGAATGAAAGAGGCACAGCAGTGAGGGAATGGAAGGGACATAGCTGTGGGGGAATGGAAGAGGCACAGCTGTGAGGGAATAGAAGAGGCACCAATGTGAAGGAATCGGACTGGCACAGATTTGAAGGAATGGAAGAGACATAGCTGTGAGGGAATGGAAGGGGCACAGCTGTAAGGGAATGGAAGGGGCACAACTGTGAAGAAATGGAAGGGGCATAGCTGTGAAGAAATGGAAGGGGCAGAGCAGTGAGGGGCACAGCAGTGAGGGAATGGAAGGGGCACAGCTGTAAGGGAATAGCGTTTGTAAAATTTTTTATTGCCACGCCGTGTAGCAATTAGATTAATTGATTTTATATTTTGATAGATCAGGCATTTCTGAACATGGCAATACCAAATATGTGTTTTTTATTGTTTTATTTTGAATGGGGCAAAGGGTATTTGAACTTTTAGGGTTTTTTTGTTTTTTCATATTTTTTAAAAGTTTTTTTTTTACTTTTTTTTATTGATTTTACTAGTCCCCCTAGGGGACCTTATGACTGTGCAGTCCGATCGCTTGTGCTGACCAGAGCGACGGTTCAGCATTGCTCTGATCAGCAGAAATGCAGCATTCCTGTAAGGGGTACTTTGCACACTACGTGGGGTCAAATCAAAAGTGACGCACATCCAGCGTCGCTGTCGATATCGGAGTGTGTAAATCGTTTTTGATACGATTAACGAGCGCAAAAGTGTTGAAATCGTATCATCTGTGTATTGTCGGTCATTTCCATAATTTCGGAAGGACCGATGTTACGATGTTGTTCCTCGTTCCTGCGGCAGCACACATCGCTGTGTGTGAAGCCGCAGGAGCGAGGAACATCTCCTACCTGCGTCCTGCGGCTCACGCTGGCTATGCGGAAGGAAGGAGGTGAGCGGGATGTTTACGTTCCGCTCATCTCCGCCCCTCCGCTTCTATTGGCCGCCTGCCGTGTGACGTCGCTGTGACGCCGCACGACCCGCCCCCTTAGGAGGCAGTTCGCCGGCCAGAGCGACGTCGCAGGGCAGGTAAGTCCATGTGAAGCTATAACACAATATTGTATGTGCAACGGGGGCGGGGACTATCGCGCTCGGCATCGGAAGCATCGGCTTGCGATGTCGTAGTGTGCAAAGTACCCCTAAGAGTTGGCACTCTATCGGCTCTCACATGAAATACATTATGGTAGCGTCAGAGGACATCAGCTGACCCGCGCTACTCTGGCAACCCATTGGCACCCTGTGATTGCGTCATGGGGATGGCGGGCATGATCCCCACCCATCAAGTCTGAGGGCCAGCCTAGGGGCCCCTGTCCTGTCATTACATACCCCGTGACATTGCCCTTCTTTTGGTGTGTTAAGGGTTAATGTCAACTTTATTGCCAGCAGCTTTCTAGCAGTCCATTTCAGCTGCAGCGGCACTGTGACCTTGCCCATCACCAACAAATAGTCACAAAACACATCAGCCTTTGCTGGTGATTGAATTCAGTGCTGTTCTGACTGCCTTGGTCAAAGGAGCTGCTGGGGTTCTGAACTGAGCGAATCTATCTGCAGACACGGAGTCTGGCTACAGTTGTGGAGTTTATGTTTGAATCCTTTTTTTCCCGTCTTCCTTCCTTTCATGTTGTATTAGTGCAGTGGTGGGACACGTGTTTCTCACTGGCTATCTTGTGGCACCCCAGGACCTGGTCGCCACAACAGCATTGCCCCTCCAAAGGGTTAATGCTGAGCCTGGAGGTAATTGGGGAAATCATTGGCCAGTAAGTTCAACATCCAACGCAGTTTCTCCCTCAGGCCAGCAGGGGGAGCTCTGAACCTGGAGTTCCAGGGAACATTCCTCAAGTCTGACCTGAGGGAGGAGTTAGTGTTCAGTCTCTGTAGAGAGAGCAGAGAGTGCAGACGCAGAGTGTGCTGTCTTGTGGAACTGGGGCCTAGAGCTGGAATAGCTTGGCCTAGTGAAGCAAGATTTGCAGAGAGGCACAGAAGAGACTCAGACATCGGAGTCTGTGGTTGCCAGGGTATAAAATCCTTCCCTGGTGGCCGAATCCGGAGGGCAGGAGAGCTGCAAGCCCCCTGGCCCATCAGCAATCTGAAGGTACAGCTGCATTCCAAGGGCCCGGTGTGGACTTCAGCAGAGAAGCACCCGAGAGGGCCTGCGCAGCCTACTACACAGAAAAAGGGACGAACCAACGGTCCCAGCAGCAAGAGGGCCATTGCTAAATTCAGAGTGCAGGGTCCTGTAGAAGAAAAGAAAGAACAGGGAGTAGGCCTCATACTCAACTGGCCAAAGACATCACCCCTAGGCACTTCCAGGCCGGCCGGATCATCTTTACCACCTGTGACGGTCTCCCTGGACTAAACTGTTGCCAAGTAAAAGAGGAGAAGGTAAAGAGACTACTGTTTGTGCCTGTTTCTTTCACTGCCTGTCGGCCCTGCACCGTATTATTCATACAACATCACACCATAGACTCTCACGAGCACCATCTGTTGCCCCGGGGTACCGCTCCACCTGTGGGGAGCAGGACCATCCAAGCTGCCATTCCATCAGCCCCGGAGGCCCCATACAGCAACGGCGGCTTAATAGCCGCAAACCACAGGTAGCGTCACGACAACCATAAACTTTATTCACCCCCAAGTCACCAGCCATATTTAATTGACACCCACCAGGGCCACGGAGTCGGGCCCCGCCACCACTGACGATCCCCGGACTAGTCCGGCCCGGCACCGGGTGTCCCATAGCCCTGGGGTGGGCGAGTCAATATCACTAGTCAGAGTGGGTACAGGGAGTGCAAGGGCATTAGGTATCCTGCTCGGCGACAGGGTGAAAGAACCCCTATAGGCCTGGTTATGGAGTGCAGGGAACAGCTGCAGGTGAATGCAGGAGGTGTCCCATCTCATTTCCCCCCTCCCTAGCACCAGGGCCCACTGTTGTTAATGTGTACCTGGTGTCTCCCTTGTATGTTTTGTGTTTTGTTGTGCGCCAGACATCTGTAGGTCTGAGCATAACTGTCACATTGTGAATTCGGACACACGCCAGTGTGTGACATAATCACCAACCCTATAAATTTATCCTGTGTCAGTATGACTTAGGCTGCAGCTCTTGAACACCTGCATACCCTTTCACAAGAGGTTTTGGATCTTCTTTCTCAGATAGTGCAGCAGCTACAACAAATTGCTGGGTTTCTGGTGATCTTCTTCTGGGTCTATGGTGATCTTGATTGTGTCTGCCTTGTGGAGTCCAAAATTCGTAGGCTCCAACGGGGGGCGCAGCCAGCTGAGTGCTGCTCTGAATTCAGAAAATGGGCCACATATACCCAATGGAATGATCCTGCTCTCAAGAGTCACTTTTGTCAGGGTCTGTATTTTAGGGTGAGGGATTCTCTGGTTCAGTATGCTGCTCCAAAGTCACTGGAGGCCGCCATAGCCCTTGCTATTAGGGTGGATAAACGCCTCAGGGACAGACCAACTGTGACCCGGTCTCCTGTAGTTCTCCCGCAGGAACAGGTCCCACTAGTGCATGTTAACAAACCCATACAGTTGGGGGGGAGTCTCCCCTCCCACTTCACTGCTTGCGGTTCACCAATGGATGCGGGCTTGCTTCTACTGTGGTCATAAGGAGCATTACATTGGGGTTTGTCCATCCATATCCAAACAAGTAACATCTATCAAAAAGACACATTCCCTTGGTCGTGTGGAGGGAGGCCGAGCATGTATATTTCCTCCAAAACACCTATCTTTCCTACTAAAGTCTCTAAAGAAAGAAGCGGTGTTAACCTTCTTACTAATCAGGATAATTCTAAACTTCGGTATCTCCCCTGGAGAAATGGTCGGAGTTGGGTGGTCGTTATTCCTGAGTGTAAGGTTGTAACATTTTCTAAAAAACTTTAGAGCTTGCTAGTACTTTATAAAGCACGCAGGGGATATTGACAAAGGTTTGTTTTGAGTTCCCTACAAGGGCTCATGGAATATATTGTATGTGCCATTATTTCCAAATGATATCCTGTGTGTTATTTTTTACCTAATCCATGGAGTTGATAGTGTACTATGTTCATGTTTGATTTTAAATGATTTTAACTATGTATGTGTCTATTGCCACCATGTTTAAATAAATATTGTACATTTTTGCACTGTTCAAGGTCCACCCTAGTCATTATCTTCTATTTCAAAGCCTGGTGCCTCACATGTACTTCTCTTGCTGTTTTGGGTCCATTGTTTGGTACATGGCACATGGCTTTATCTAATTATTCAGGTGGTGCCTAGCCTCCCTCTTGGTGTTTGTAATCTTCTAAAAAACCACATTCGTCTGGTCACGTGGAGGTAGGTGACCAGAGTGCATATATTCCCTCCGTAACACCTATTTTTCCTACCAAAGTCTCTAAGGGTAAATTCACACAGTGCGTTTTTTCGGGGGCGTTTTTGCTCAGAAAACTGCATGACTTTGCTTCCCCAGCAAAGTCTATGAGTTTTCATTTTTGCTGTCTGCACACAGCGGATTTTTTTAGCTGCGTTTTTGTGGTGCCCACAAAAACGCAGCATGTCAATTATTTTTCCACCCATTGAGTTCAATGAGATGTTCAAAAACGCAATGAAAATCGCAAATTACAAATATAGCTGCGTTTTAGTGCGTTTTTATGACTAAAAACACAGCTATAAACGCAAGGCGTGGGTAGAAAAGTGGCATGAACAGGAAGAGGATTCCTTCTGTCAGTAAACACAGAAGTGTGAATCCTCCCGGTACCGCCACCGCTGCTTCCATTTCCCGCCCGGTGCCATGTCCGCTCCCGTGCAGGAGGTGGAAGCAGCTGCAAAATCAAAAGTGAACAGTAGAAAAATGTCATACTCACCTGTCTGCAGACTCTCGATGCCATGTCCGCTCCCAGCTCCTCTTCCCGGTTCCGCCACCCCCGCTTTGGCTGTGTGCCAGCTCCCAGGCTTGTACGATAGCTGCAGGACCTGGCGGTGATCATCTGATGCGGTCACCTGACGCATCAGCTGATCGTAAGTCTCGCGATGACGCCGCCTTTTACCGGCCAGCCATCAACTGATGCCGTCAAGAGACTTCATCAGCTGATTACCGGCAGCTCCTGCAGCGGTCAGATGGAAGTCAGCACGGACGTGTGTAGTTGTTTTTTTGTTGTTTTTTTTTTTTCACTGATGCATCAGCCTAGACTGTACAGCGAGCAAGCGCCGAGTGACTGATTCCCCGGCGCTTGCAGTCAGTTCATGACAGCTGCAGACAGGCCGGGGTGGTCTCCGGAGTTCAGGTGAGAGCACCAGCGATCACCCCGGCCTGTCTGCAGCTGTCATGAACTGAACCGCAAGTGTCGGGGAATCAATCACTCGGTGCTCGCTCGCTGTACAGTCTCGGCTGCATGCCGGAGCTCAGGTGAGAACTCCGGAGTGCAATGCAGGTACCTGAATCCAGGCCTGGCGTTACTGGAGATTCCTCCGGTAGCCAGTCCAACGCTGCACAGAAGTGTGTATTTTTTGGTTTTTTTGCACTGATGCATCAGCTGATTGTATAAAAGCCGTTTATACAATCAGCTGCTGTGTCATGTGATTCAGGCTCTTGAACCTGACACATCATCTGATCGCTTTGCCTTCCAGCAAACCGATCAAATGATATTGGATCTGGATTGGACGGCGAGGGACCCTTGACCCAGGATTACTGCGGAGGGGGGTTCTTTATTTCAATAAAGATGGAGTCACTAATTGTGTTGTATTTTATTTCTAAGAAAACTATTTTTCTGTGTGTTGTGTTTTTTTTTATCTTTACTAGTAATTCATGGTGGCCATGTCTAATATTGGCGTGACACCATGAATTTTGGGCTTAGGGCCAGCTGATAATACACAGCTAGCCCTAATCCCATTATTACCCAGCGAGCCACCCGGCATCAGGGCAGCTGGAAGATAAGGATACAGCGCTAGAAGATGGCGCTTTTATGAAAGCGCCATTTTCTGGGGTGGCTGCGAACTGAAATTCGTAGCGGGGGTGCCCAGAAAGCTTGGGCACCCTGCTTTGCAGATTTCAATCCCCAGCTGCCTAGTTGTACCTGGCTGGACACAAAAATTGGGCGAAGGCATCGTCATTTTTTTTTAATTATTTCATCAAATTCATGAAATAATTAAAAAAAAGGGCTTCCCTATATTTTTGGTTCCCAGCTGGTTACAAATAGGCAGCTGGGGGTTGGGGGCAGCTCGTACCTGCCTGCTGTACCCGGCTAGCATACAAAAATACGGCAAAGCCCACGTCATTTTTTGGGGGGGGGCAAAGAAATCCTGCATACAGTCCTGGAATGAGGATGCTGAGCCTTGTAGTTCGGCAGCTGCTATCTGCTCACCTGCATACACTATTGGATGGAGGATGCTGAGCCTTGTAGTTCTGCAGCTGCTGTCTATTCTCCTGCATCCACTAGTGGATGGAGTATGCTGAGCCTTGTAGGCCTGCTCCCCCTGACTCTCCCTCCAGCATACAGTCCTGGATGGAGCATGCTGAGCCTTGTAGTTCTGCAGCTGTCTGCTCTCCTGCATACACTAGTGGAGAATGAAGAACATATTGAAGAAGGAAATGACATCAGACCTTTTTTTTTTTGTTCAACAATCTTTAATGGCAATGTTCACTGATAAAAAACGCATAAAAACGCAGTAAGCAAAAACGCAGCAAAACGCAGCAAAAAACACACCAAAACGCGGTACAAAACGCATGCGTTTATGCCGCGTTTTTTTGCCGCGGGTGCATTTTTGTGCGTTTTTTGCGCCAAAAAATGCACAAAAACGCAGCGGCAAAAAGCCGAAGTGTGTGAACTTAGCCTAAGGCTAATTCGGACACAAGCTTTGTTAACCATCCCACTCCTAAGGTCAATACTAGGCCTCGGTATCCTCCCTGGAGAGGTGGTTGGTGGGGGGTGGCCATTATTCCTGAGTGTAAGGTTGTGCAGTGTTGTGGTGATTCCTCTGTTGCTGGGTCTGAGAGGTTACCTGTTCCCAATGAGTGCATGTATGGTAATAAGCACTAAGGTTCTGACCTGTGTGTGAATGACTAGGTGTGGGGGGCCAAAAAAAAATCAAGTGGAAGTGTACATCTGGGGCTCTGGGCTCAATGTTCCTTGGTCCGTATCATGTAGCAGAGATTGTTAACCCTATGGTCGTTCAGCTGGAGATACCTCCAGTACTAAATGCCCATAACGTTGTTCATGGTTCGTCGCACAGGAGATGTATTGTGCCTACAAAGCCAACGTCATTACCATCGTCACCAGTGTGCGTTATTGGTAGCCTTGGAGGTCAGTTAACATTAGAAGTGAACGCTAGTAAGTTGGACCGTTCAAAAGAAGTAAAAAAAAACCTCACTCAAAACAGCCATTAGCCAACAAAGGTCAAACAGCAAATGCACTTGCAGGATGCAGCCGGCCCCCTATGATAAATTTGGGGGCAACACAGGTACAGAATACTGATGAGACAATCACTGTCAACCTACCATAACAGGGAGGGGGTGGTTGCTGGTAATAAACATGCACACAGATGAGGTTTGCATAGCATGCCAGTCACATAGGTACGCGCGATGCAGTGTCTGGCTTAAAGCCTATTGATGACACCCATACTGTTATATAGTGCTGGGTAGCCCGCCTGATGTAAGTGCATCCCACAGTACAGACACCCCAAAAGAGGCCTGTGCTGTGAATATTATCAGGGATGGTGCTGTTCCTGGGAGTATTTCTAGGCTCTCTCTGGTGGCTAGTGCTGGTAGTTAGTCTGATTCTGCATCTATCGCTCAGACAGGTGTGGAAGATGATTGCGGTTCAAGGAAAACCAATTAAATCCAGCTTGGGGGAATATAGGAGGGCAGTTTCTGTCTAACCTTTGCAGGTGATAATTGTTTCTGCTCCAAGAAAAGATGTCCTGAAGTTTTCCGCCTGCCTTTAGGCTTTTTTGCCTTTCCATTTAGGATTGTTTTTTTATTTTTCTGCTCCTTTTTTTGTATTCTCCAGGAATGATTTCTACAGCAGTTTTTTTTGTTCCTTTGTATCAGTTTTGTTCCTATGTCATCCAGAGTCTGCAGCTATGCCTGATAAGTATTTTGTATTTTCTTCCTGAGATTAGTTCGTTCTCACTCATTTTTCTCTGAATTGTGTAATCTCAGTGATTTTTCCTTGTGAGGGTTTATTCTCTTAGTCTGGCCTTGGTTTAGGTCGAATTGCACTTATGGGCGTTTCTGCTTAAACTATGAAGTCTATTCCTAATTCAATATTTGAGAAAATTCTCTTTTGTTTCTTGCATGGGATTAAGTGTTCTTTCTGCACTATTTTTTGAGGACGATTTATTCCCAGCAAGAAGGAAGGTTTTTTACTCCCAGTCTGATTAGGAGTTTGTATTTGCACAAGAGCTCCTGATATAGTGGGAGGAAGATTGTGTGATCATTTTTGATTATCAGATGTTGGTATTTTTTCAGGATTTTCACTGCCTAAAACCAGTAACTATTTCTATCCTTTTTGTATTTAGCTAACAGGGCCTCACTTTGCTTTTCCCCCATATTAACCATCTGTGTGCTGTCTTTTTCCTTACATCACCGTTTTTATATTCCAAGTGATAGGGAGTAAATTTCAGCCTACCATAGCCATGTGATCCAAGCCATTTAGGGTACACGGATGAAGAAAAGGGGCGATCCACCCCTACAGAAGTCAATCTAAATAAGAGTTAACCACTTACTCTTATTTAGACTGTTTTTATATGTTGGGGGCTTTACTATCCTTTTTGGGCTGTTCTGAGGCAAGTCAGAATTACTCATTCCATCTTTTGAGGCTTGTTAGTTCTCCGGCGGTGACGAGGCATCTAGGTTGGTTAGGAACGCTCCACCGCTACTTCTCGTTGTGTTGCGTAGTCAGCGTATTGCAGCCAGCTAAGCTTCTAACTACTCTTGTGAACTATTTTCTACCTCTTATGGGATTTTTGCAAGATCATTTGCAGTGGTCTCCTGACCATAACAGGCCTGGCTGTATCCTGCAGAAAATTGTGGAATAAAAAAAATGATATAAAATGATAGTTAATAAACTGAGGTATTGGTCCATATTTTGGCCAAAATACATAAGCTTGTAACCGTCGTCAAGGGTTCCCACGCTTACAGTCCTTATACTACATTCAAAATAATTCACAGGAAAGGACATAAATTCAAAAGTCAAAAGGAATGAAAAGAGCACAGCAGTGAGGGAATGGAAGAGGCACAACTGTGAAGGAATGTAAGGGGCACAGCTTTGGAGGAAATGAAGGGCACAGCTGTGAAGAAATAGAACGATTGGCATATGTGCTCTTTGTTCTGAGCGGTGAAGCTGCCATGGCCAGCATTGTGATCTACACACAGCCCCTTTAAGGGTATCTCACCTGAATATGCTGTCCTTTATTCATTTCAGACCCTCATATTTCTGAGAACAATACCTCATTAAAGTGGATAGTAGTTAGCACATCAGGCTACGCTGTTCTACAAGAAAACAATTATAGTGCAGGACTCTGGGGTACAATCATTTTGCTAAATCATGCCCTTAGCGTTTTTTTTTATTATGATTATCTGCAGTTAGTGCGGGCTACATAGATGTTAGCAGCATAATTCTCCTTCTCTAGGCTACTTTCTTCAGTGCGGCTGCGAGCATCATAAGATTTTACAGCACTCTGTCCTGCATGGAAGATTGTAACTAAGGATATGTGTACAGTTAGGTCCTGATTCACCAAAAATGGCAATTTTTATGCCAGTCTTGATGAGGAAGTGTGCTGGAGTCAGACATCTCATTCATTAGGAGTCGCCCAGCACCGAATGAATCTAAGCGTCTGGCAAGTGGTATGTGCCTCTGTGCACCATGACAGAAATCTTGCTCCTTTCAGTGACTGTCGTAAGATTTTTGGTGTAAGGATTGCCACTGTTTATCATAAATTAGATGAGCTGTGGTGATGCGTCCCTGTCCTGCCTCAATTTAGCCATTTTTGGCAGA
This sequence comes from Anomaloglossus baeobatrachus, assembly GCF_048569485.1. Lineage (NCBI taxonomy): Eukaryota > Metazoa > Chordata > Amphibia > Anura > Aromobatidae > Anomaloglossus > Anomaloglossus baeobatrachus. The sequence continues at coordinate 349,305,640 of NC_134353.1, forward strand.
GCTAGTAGAAACTGCCTTGAAAACGCGCATAAATATTTTTTGACTTTTCAAAGCTTTTACACATAAAATCATTGATGAATCAGAGCCAGTATCTTTTCAAGGCAGGTGTGCTCTGATACCTACCTGAAAAATTGCTGTGTAGAAGTTCTATTCTTTAGTATATGTGCTAAAAGGGAAGACTAAAAAGAAACCATGGTATTTTTTTAACGCTTTGCCAGCGTTTCTTCGTGAAAAACAGCTAGTGTTTTTTTAATTGTTGAAGGAAGTTTAAAAATAAAAGTCTCAATAGCTGCAGTAAAATAGATGCCATATAAAGATTGTCATAGGTGATCAAAAACATCCAAAGGCGCCCATGAAACTACCAAAAAATACTAAAAAAGATGCTTCAGAAAAAAACACCTTTTTCTGAAGAGTCTTCCTTTTGAAAAACTCAGTGAATTTGCCTGCCTGAAAAAAACCCAAGGTAAGCAAATACCCTAACTCACTTTATTAGTAGTGATGAGCAAGCACTGCAATGCTTGGGTGCTCAGTACTTGTAAAAAGCAGTTGGATGCTGGATGGGCGCAACCCGAGTTTCAGAGTATAATCGAAGTCAATGAGGAACTACAGCATTTACTGACTTCCATTATACTTGGTACACAAGATGAGCGCGTCCGAACTTCAAACTGCTTGTTACGAGTACCCAAGCATGGTAGTGTTCACTCATCACTACGGACATCCCAAGGCCTGTACTTTGAGTTACACTAAACTAAGCAGTGTCCTTTTTTTGCTACTTTCTTCAGCACAGGAGCGAACCTCATAGGATTATATTGTGCTTGCTTCTGCCCTGAAGGCAGTAGCTAAGAATGTCAAACAAGATGCAGCCTAGGATAGTGCAGCCTGTAGTCAATACTGCAGATTATAGAAATAGCTAACAGAGTAAGGGTACCTTCACACTTAGCGATGCAGCAGCGATCCGACCAGCGATCTGACCTGGTCAGGATCGCTGCTGCATCGCTACATGGTCGCTGGTGAGCTGTCAAACAGGCAGATCTCACCAGCGACCAGTGAACAGCCCCCAGCCAACAGTGACATGCAAGCGACGCTGCGCTTGCACGGAGCCGCCGGCTGGAAGCTGCGGACACTGGTAACTAAGGTAAACATCGGGTATGGTTACCCGATGTTTACATTAGTTACCAGCACACACCGCTTAGCTGTGTGTGCAGGGAGCAGGGAGCCGTGCACACTGAGCGCTGGCTCCTTGCTCTCCTAGCTACAGTACACATCGGGTTAATTAACCCGATGTGTACAGCAGCTACATGTGCAGAGAGCCGGAGCCGGCAGCACAGGCAGCGTGAGAGCTGCGGAGGGTGGTAACTAAGGTAAATATCGGGTAACCACCTTGGTTACCAGATGTTTATCTTGGTTACAAGCTTACCTCAGCTGTCAGACGCCGGCTTCTGCTCCCTGCTCGCTTCATTTGTCGCTCTCTCGCTGTCACACACAGCGATCTGTGTGTCACAGCGGGAGAGCGCCTTTGAAGAAAACGAACCAGGGCTGTGTGTAACGAGCAGCGATCTCGCAGCAGGGGCCAGATCGCTGCTCATTGTCACACACAGCGAGATCGCTAATGAGGTCCTGCTGCGTCACAAAAAGCGTGACTCAGCAGCGATCTCGGCAGTGAGCTCGCTGTGTGTGAAGCACCCTTAAGGCTCTGTGCGCACACTGCGTTTTTTGCTGCGGATTTGCCACGGTATTTGCTGCAGAAAAGGTGTGTTTATTGTTCCTAACATTGCTGTAGTCCTTCCCCAGCAAAATCTATAGGAAATCCACACTGCTTTTTTTTTCCCCTATAGGTTTTGCTGCAGAATTTCTGCAGATTTTCTGCAGCAAAAAGAAGTAGCATGTCACTTCTTTTCTGCAGGTACCTGCGTTTTTGCCATAGAAAATGGTAAAAAAACGCAGGGACCAACCCACGGAAAAACCACACCAAATCCACACCAAAAACACAACAAACCGCAGCAAAACCGCATGCGGATTTGGGTGCATTTTTGGTGTGGTTTTTGACACGGGTGCAGAATTCTGCCAGAGGGTGTGGAATTTTCTTAAGAAACATATGTTTCCCAGTGCGCGCAGACCCTAGTAATTGTACTCCAGAGTCCTGCATCACGTATAATTATTTTCTTGTGAAAGTGGAGGTACGCTTTAAATAAGGTAATAATAATGCAACATAATATTGAACGGTTCCCATTTGTGTTAAAAAAAATAGAACTCATACATGTGCACAATAGTAAATTATCTGGGGTTAAACACTTCTTAGCATCAGTAAAACAGTAGTTTTAGTTACGTTTTGTGTAAGTGGCTGCAGCATACCTTAACCGTTTTGGTGCCAAAACCACTACCATGTTTGTCCACACTTTTCCCACAAAAATAGAAAAATATGCGCTGGGCCCAAGCTCACGACTTATAGTACCAATGGGTGGATCCAGGGAAGTCTCAGGTACAAAGGGGAAATCTCTCAAATCCTAGAAGGAAGAGAGGCACTCAATAAAATGCAATGCCGTTTATTTCATGTAGACATACAAGGGTCGGGAGAGGATGCGGGAAGCGAGGACAATGGCTGCCATTACGTGATTCTTCTGCTCCACCTGTAAAAGCGCTATTCTAAGAGCGAAACGGCAGCCGTTGTCTTTGCATCCCGCATCCTCTCCCTACCCTCGTATGTCTACATGAAATAAAGTGAAAAACACTGTGGAAAGAGAGCGCAATAGGGTCTTACCCCACAAACAATTTAGGGTGTGATTCACAGAGGTTACTCACCAAGTGTAGTTGTGAAAGTCACAACCACTATGCAGGCATATAAACTGGGTCAGCGGCAGCAGTCATCCCTGTGATAAATAATTTTGGTAAGGAGATGGATGTTTGAATACCGCGCCAAAGACCACTAGTGCAGGAGATGAATTTAACGTGACTTTATTCCATGTTCAGGTCTACGCGTTTCAGGAGCATCCGCTCCCTTCCTCAGGACAATACAGGCACAAGCAACATCAAAATCAGCAATCAAAGAATGAGCCGAAAACTATATACCTTCCGGTGTGACGTCATTGATACGCCCACTTGAACCAGAAAAGAAAAAAATCGGCGGGAGTTGCATACATTCATTGAATGACACAGTAACATAATTTCAGTGCAAAAACCGCTTTGCCTTATCATAAACATATCTATTAAAAATATCATAAAACTTCCAGTTTAATAAAAGGAAAAGAAAAATTGTTGGAGTCCCGTGTGTTTGTGAAAATAGAAAAATTATATATGTATGAAGGAATAGTGATTATGTGAAAATGGACCAAGCGGTGAATCAGGATAGAACCTACAAGACATCCGATTAATATGTGTAAAGAATGTGACAGGGGATTAAACCATTAGACCATACAAGGCAGGCAGCGGTACATATAAGAACCCGTTACTGCATCAACAAAAAAAACACATTGTGAGTGCTATAAACACACTGTATAGAATACAGGGAGCTGAAAACTGCACTTCTCAGAACAAATGAGGTCGTGAAAGTTCAAACCGTGGGAAAAAACTTATACGCATGCGGGAAAAAAGGTAAGGAGCGAGATAGATGTGTGAGGTCGAGAAAGTTCAAAGCGTGAGAAAAACACCAATGCGCATGCGAAGAAAAAATAAAGAGATTTACCGTGCTGAATATGCACGGGAAATGCTGATACATATAGAAGACCAATGTGAAGTGAATGAAACAGTGAACATATATCAAAAACCAAAATTTACATCTAATTACAAGAATTAGAAAGGACAATAAATACAAAAATATATAAATATTAATATATGTACAACACTTTTGACAATCATTAAAATTACACAACCAACATGGATGCTAGCAAAAACATAAGACTAAAAATGATGATAAAAACAATATTAAAATATTGGTTTTTGATATATGTTCACTGTTTCATTCACTTCACATTGGTCTTCTATATGTATCAGCATTTCCCGTGCATATTCAGCACGGTAAATCTCTTTATTTTTTCTTCGCATGCGCATTGGTGTTTTTCTCACGCTTTGAACTTTCTCGACCTCACACATCTATCTCGCTCCTTACCTTTTTTCCCGCATGCGTATAAGTTTTTTCCCACGGTTTGAACTTTCACGACCTCATTTGTTCTGAGAAGTGCAGTTTTCAGCTCCCTGTATTCTATACAGTGTGTTTATAGCACTCACAATGTGTTTTTTTTGTTGATGCAGTAACGGGTTCTTATATGTACCGCTGCCTGCCTTGTATGGTCTAATGGTTTAATCCCCTGTCACATTCTTTACACATATTAATCGGATGTCTTGTAGGTTCTATCCTGATTCACCGCTTGGTCCATTTTCACATAATCACTATTCCTTCATACATATATAATTTTTCTATTTTCACAAACACACGGGACTCCAACAATTTTTCTTTTCCTTTTATTAAACTGGAAGTTTTATGATATTTTTAATAGATATGTTTATGATAAGGCAAAGCGGTTTTTGCACTGAAATTATGTTACTGTGTCATTCAATGAATGTATGCAACTCCCGCCGATTTTTTTCTTTTCTGGTTCAAGTGGGCGTATCAATGACGTCACACCGGAAGGTATATAGTTTTCGGCTCATTCTTTGATTGCTGATTTTGATGTTGCTTGTGCCTGTATTGTCCTGAGGAAGGGAGCGGATGCTCCTGAAACGCGTAGACCTGAACATGGAATAAAGTCACGTTAAATTCATCTCCTGCACTAGTGGTCTTTGGCGCGGTATTCAAACATCCATCTCCTTACCAAAATTATACATGAAATAAAGGAAATTGCATTTTATTTTGGGTGAGTGCCTCTCTTCCTTCTAGGATTGGGTGGACTGTACCTTTATGGCTTTTGTTACTGGCACCCCCTACTTTTTTCATGTCCCAGCTATTCGTTCCAGTTAGTGATTTTATGCTACAAGTACTACTCTCAGTGTAGTCAGTAGTGCTGAACTCTCTTTTTTTGCTGTGCTGTTACAAAGGGGAAATCTGGCATCTTTCAGCTCCACAGCAAATCTATAAAGCAGTGGCAATCACAGGGACAGGTCACCTCCAAAGAGAGCCAGCAGTCCAGTGGAAATCGCCTCAATCGGTTCCCTTTAGGGAAGAATCAGCTGTCCGGTGGGAAGTCCCAGGTAACCAGGGAAACCGCTCCGATCAGAGTTTCCTCTCTCCCTGGCAACAGTCTATGAACGCTGGCACTTAGCTGCATGGCCTATATTTGCACAGAAATCAGCTGGCTGTCTCCAGCAGTCGAGGAATCTCAGACCAACGCAGCAAATGTTGGCCACCATACTTCAGGATCCCTCTCGCTTTGTTCTCCTGTCTCCTCCCCTCCACCTCTCTGTTGCTCCTTACATAATTCTCATTCAAGACTCCGCAGACATCCCTCCGGGGGACAGGAGGACACACTGCAGCTGGGATATCACTCTCACACGCTGACAAGAACAATAATATGTTATTCACACAGAATGATCGCGTTAACAATCGTTCTGGGGTGAGCCAGTTTAATCAGGCCGTTGAACGATCGCTGATCGGCTTGCATGTAGCCCATTGGCGGTTTTTTAATGGCCTTGATCATCCAATGTAAAACCACCTGTGAGCCCCCTTCTGTTTGTGGTCATCATAGAATGAAAGTAAAGTGGCCCAGATTCTGCTATTTTCCTGAGTGGATGCTTTCCATACCAGTGACTACCAGCTGCTGTGTATACACTGTGTGCACAATTAAGCCAGGGAAGGAGTCTTGCGAGGATAATTTGCATATTCCCAGTGCCTTCTGGGATAAGTGAAGAGTCACCGCGAGCTCAAGGAGAACCGGGTTTTGGCCGTTACAGCCGGAAGGAAGACTTCTGAAAGCAGCGCGCCTAGCGGCGCGCAAATTTTAGCCTGTCTTCTTCATTGTGAGTGTGAGTGAGCAAAGTGTGAGCAAAAGTAAGTGTGAGTAGAATTGTTTGTATTTAGTTGTTTAATTACTTAACATTTGTTTAGTGCTATCCCCATTAGAAAATGTGCTCCACTATTGCTAATGCGATCCAGTGTACATCTTGTCTCATGTATGCAGTCCTTGAAAAGCCGTTCGAGGGTGCATACTGTTGTTCGAGGTGTGCGCAAGTTGCACATTTGGAAGCCCAGATACTGGATCTAAATGAGCAGCTGGCAACTCTGAGATGCATTAGCAATATGTAAAGGAGTGTGCTGCTCACTGAGCAGCAGCTTGCTGGGACAGATGTGGGGGAGGATCGTAGTAGGGAGCGGCAGGACGGTGAGGTAGGTAGCTGGGTGACAGTTAGAAAGGGGGGTAAAGGGAAAAGTGCTAGGAAGGCTAGTCCTGAACTGACACACCCCAATAGGTTTGCAAACTTGGCAGATGAGGGGGATGTCATTACAGGGGTAGCATTGCTGCAGCAAGGCATGATCTCTGAACGCCAGAGGAGTGTCTGCTCCAGTAAGGGGGGGAATAGGAGTGCAGGGCAGGCAAGACAGGTACTGGTAGTGGGGGACTCAATTATTAGGGGGACAGATAGGGCAATCTGTCACAAAGACAGGGATCGCCGAACAGTGTGTTGTCTTCCTGGCGCTCGAGTTCGGCACATCGCTGATCGGGTTGACAGATTACTGGGAGGGGCTGGGGAGGACCCAGCAGTCATTGTACACATTGGCACAAATGACAAAGTTAGAGGTAGGTGGAAGGTCCTTAAAGATGATTTCAGGGAATTAGGTTGTAAGCTTAAAGCATGGACCTCAAAGGTGGTATTTTCGGAAATACTACCTGTGCCACGAGCCACACCAGAGAGGCAAAGAGAGATCAGGGAGGTTAACAGGTGGCTCAAGAATTGGTGTAGGAAAGAGGGTTTTGGGTTCCTAGAGAATTGGGCCGACTTTTCAGTTGGCTACAGATTCTATGCTAGGGATGGGCTGCATCTTAATGGGGAGGGTGCAGCTCTGCTGGGGCAGAAAATGGCTAGAAGGTTGGAGGAGTGTTTAAACTAGGAATGGGGGGCGAGGGTATTCACTTTATAGAAGGGGAATGTAGTGCAGATAGTGACCAGGGCACAAGTAATGAAATTGGGGGTGGTACGGGGGGACGGGTTAGGACAGTCAATACAGTAAGCAGGAATATAGGTACATAGTCATACGTAACGTGCATGTACACTAATGCCCGAAGCCTCACAAATAAGGTGGAGGAATTAGAATTAATATTGTTGGAAGAAAATTATGATATAGTGGGGATATCAGAGACATGGCTGGATGAGAGCTATGACTGGGCTGTTAATTTACAGGGTTATAGCCTATTCAGGAATGACCGTACAAATAAGCGAGGGGGAGGTGTGTGTCTATATGTCAAATCATCCTTAAAACCCATCCTGCGTGACAACATATGTGAGGGTACTGAGAATGTAGAGTCCCTATGGGTGGAGATAAGGGGGGGGAGAATGAATAATAAAATACTGATAGGGGTGTGTTATAAGACGCCGAATATTATGGAAGAGGTAGAGAATCTCCTCATAAAGCAAATTGATAAAGCAGCGAGTCTCGGAGAGGTAATTATTATGGGGGACTTTAACTATCCTGATATAAATTGGGGAACAGAAACTTGCAGTTCCAGCAAAGGAAATAGATTTTTGATAACAATGAAAGATAATTACCTTTCACAAATGGTACAGGACCCCACAAGAGGGGGAGCACTACTAGACCTTGTACTAACCAATAGGCCAGACCGCATATCAAATATACAAGTTGGGGGTTACTTGGGGAATAGTGATCACAAAATAATAAGTTTTCATGTATTCTTTAGTAAGATGTATAGTAGAGGGGCTACAAGGACACTAAACTTCAGGAAAGCAAATTTTAAACGGTTGAGAGATGATCTTAGTGCAATAAACTGGGATGATGTACTAAGTAATAAAAGTACACAAAGCAAATGGGAGACTTTTATGAGCATCCTGAATAGGGCTTGTGCAGAAAATATACCCTATGGGAACAAACATTCTAGAAATAGGAGGAAACACCTATGGCTAAATAGAGCTGTAAGGGAAGCAATAAAAGAAAAACAGAAAGCCTTAAAAGAATTAAAGAGGGTAGGTAGTGATGAGGCATTATATAATTATAGAAAATTAAATAAAATATGTAAAAAGCAAATTAAGTTAGCTAAGTTTGAGACAGAGAGACTCATTGCGAGAGAAAGTAAAAATAATCCTAAAATATTCTTTAACTACATAAACAGTAAAAAACTGAAAAGCGATAGTGTTGGCCCCCTTAAAAATAGTCTTGGTGAAATGGTGGAAGGGGATGAGGGTAAAGCCAACCTACTGAATGACTTTTTTTCTACGGTTTTTATACAAGAAAATGCCATGGCAGATGACATGACCAGTGATGCCATAAATTCACCCTTGAATATTGCCTGCTTAACCCAGCAGGAAGTACGCCGCCGCCTCGAAATCACTAAGGTTGACAAATCTCCGGGCCCGGATGGCATACACCCCAGAGTACTACAGGAATTGAGTTCTGTGATAGATAGACCATTATTTTTAATCTTCTCAGATTCCTTAATAACAGGGTCGGTACCGCAGGACTGGCGCATAGCAAATGTGGTGCCAATATTCAAAAAGGGGACAAAAACTGAGCCGGGAAATTATAGGCCGGTAAGTTTAACCTCTACGGTTGGTAAAATCCTTGAGGGTTTCTTGAGAGATGCTATACTGGAGTATCTCAAGAAAAATAACCTTATGACAGAGTATCAACATGGGTTTATGAGGGATCGATCCTGTCAAACTAATTTGATCAGCTTCTATGAAGAGGTAAGTTCAAGCCTGGACCAGGGAAATGCAGTGGATGTTGTGTATATGGACTTTTCAAAAGCTTTTGATACGGTGCCACACAAAAGGTTGGTACATAAAATGAGAATAATGGGGATAGGGGAAAATATGTGTAACTGGGTTAAAAACTGGCTCAGTGATAGGAAACAAAGGGTGGTTATTAATGGTACGTACTCAGACTGGGTCTCAGTTCATAGTGGGGTACCACAAGGGTCAGTATTGGGCCCGCTTCTTTTCAACATATTTATAAATGACCTTGTTGGGGGCATGCGGAGTAGAATTTCAATATTTGCAGATGATACTAAACTCTGCAGGGTAATCAAAACAGAGGAGGAAAATTTTATATTACAGGGAGATTTATGTAAATTGGAGGATTGGGCTGAGAAGTGGCAATTGAAGTTTAATGTAGATAAATGTAAGGTCATGCACTTGGGTAGAGGAAATAACATTTATGATTATGTACTTAATTGTAGAACACTGGGTAAAACAGACACAGAAAAAGACTTGGGTGTATGGGTGGATGGTAAACTTCACTTTAGTGGACAGTGTCAGGCAGCTGCTGCCAGGGCTAATAAAATAATGGGATGTATTAAAAGAGGTATAAGTGTTCATGAAAAAAATATAGTTCTACCGCTGTACAAGTCACTAGTGCGACCGCACTTAGAATACTGTGTACAATTCTGGTCACCGATATATAAGAAGGACATAGCTGAACTGGAGAGGGTGCAGAGAAGAGCCACCAAGATTATTAGAGGAATGGGTGGGCTGCAATACCAAGACAGATTATTAAACTTGGGGTTATTTAGTCTGGAAAAACGAAGGCTTAGGGGAGATCTAATCACAATGTATAAATATATGAGGGGACAGTACAGAGACCTTTCCAAAGATCTTTTTACACCTAGGCCTGCGACTGGAACACGGGGGCATCCGCTACGTCTTGAGGAAAGAAGGTTTAATCATAATCACAGACGAGGATTCTTTACTGTACGAGCAGTGAGACTATGGAACTCTGCCGCATGATGTTGTAATGAGTGATTCACTACTAACATTTAAGCAGAGCCTGGATGCCTTTCTTGAAAAATTTAATATAACCAGTTATGTATATTAGATTTTATGACAGGGTATTGATCCAGGGAACTAGTCTGATTGCCGGATGTGGAGTCAGGAAGGAAATTTTTTCCCCATTGGAACTTGTTTGCCACATTGGGGTTTTTTTGCCTTCCTCTGGATCAACATGTTAGGCTACGGGTTGAACTAGATGGACTTAGAGTCTCCCTTCAACCTTAAAAACTATGATACTATGAATTATTATGCAAGTGAGTATTTTCATCATATCATTTTTATATGCAGATTTTCCCCTTCCAAGCTGTATAATCTTGAATACTTATTGGATGAAGAAGATCAAGTGTGTTTGTGTAATGACGGAGGATGTGGCCTAAGGATTTAACACTAGAGATGAGCGAACCTTTGAAAGTTCAGTTTGCCAGGTACATTCATACCTTAAAAAAGTTTGGTTTTTGACCTCAACTTGATCTGAAACTCAATGGATGTCAGTAATTAGTCATTTCGTGGCTCCACCCACATGCTGCCAGCCATAAGCAGAACACTTACGGGAGAGGGTGTTCACAGCGAATAAAAAAACAACACCGCACACCCACCTTAGGAAGTATTTTGCTATGGGCCAAAAGGAAAACATTTCTGGAGGTGGGTGGTTTTTTTTTTAATTCTCTTTGAACAATACATCTGAGAACGCTGATTGTAAGCCACATTTGAGCCAATCAAACACTAACCGCAGTGCGCACAATGCAGGGCATCACTCACACACGAGTACAGCGCTATATTCACTTTGGTGATTTTCACGTAATTTTCTTGGCCCAAACCCGAAGCCTCGAGCCGATGAGTTGCTCATCTCTACTTGTAACTCTCTCGAACTTCGAAGCTGAACTTAGTTTTTTTGGAAGTCAGTTTTCGAACCCGAACTCCGAACATCGAACATCATTCATAAAATCCAGCCGGCTTTTTACCTCCAAGCCGGTTTAAACGATCAGATGATGCTGTCAGGTGACAGCATCAGCTGGTTACCGGCGGGTCCTGGAGCCGATCAGACGTGTCCGGGAGTCTGCAGAGAAGTGAGTATAGTTTTTTTTTCTTCTACTGATGCATCAGCTGATTGTTTAAACAAATTTTAAACAATCAGCTGATGTGTCATCTGATTCAGGTCCTTGAACGTGACACATCATCTGATCGGTTTGCCTTCCGGAAAACCGATCAGATGATATTAGATACAGATTGGATATCACGGGACCCTCGACCCAGGACTACAGTGGGGGGGGGGTTCTTTAGTTCAATAAAGAAGGAGTCACTAATCGTGTTGTGTTTTATTTCTAATAAAAATATGTTTCTCTGTGTTGTGTTTTTTTTAGCTTTACTAGAAATTCATGGTGGCTATGTCTAATATTGGTGTGACACCATGAATTTTGGGCTTAGGGCCAGCTGATAATTTACAGCTGGCCCTAACCCCACTATTACGCAGCAAGCCACCCGGCACCAGGGCCACTGGAAGAGTTAAATACAGCACCAGAAAATGACGCTTCTATGAACACGCCATTTTCTGGGAAGACTATGGACTGCAATTTGCAGTGGGGGGCCCAGAAAGCTTGGGCCACCCTGTATTGCGGATTCCAGGCCCCAGTTGCCTAGTTGTTTTAAATTCATGAAATAATTTAAAAAAAGGGTTTCCCTATATTTTTGGTTCCCAGCTCGGTACAAATAGGCAGCTGGGGGTCGGGGCAGCCATTACCTGCCTGCTTTACCTGGCTGGCATACAAAAATATGGCAAAGCCCATGTCGATTTTTAAAAAAAAAATTAATTAAAAAATAAAAAACAAACAAACACATAACCCTAACCCTAGGATTAGGGTTAGGGGTAATAAAAAAAATGTACGGGCTCCCTCTGCATTGTCTAATGCTAGCTAAGGGTAAGCCAAGCAGCTACTGGCTGCTAACCCCCACTGCTTGGTGTTACCTTCACTTGTAATGGAAAATGCAAGGAAGCACTTTTTTTTAAAGTTTTTTGCCAAAAAACTAAAACAAATTATGTGGACTTCGCCATATTTTTGTATGCTAGCCAGGCACAGCAGGCAGGTACAGGCTGCCCCCCCATCCCCAGCTGCCTATTTGTACTCAGCTGGGAACCAAAAATAATTTAAAAAAAACGACGTGGGCTTCGCCCCATTTTTGTGTCCAGCCATGCACAACTAGGCAGCTGGGGGGCCCCCGCTGCGAATTTCAGTCTGCAGCCGCCCCGGAAAATGGCGCTTTCATAGAAGTGCCATCTTCTGGCGCTGTATCCAACTCTTCAGCGGCCCTGGTGCCAGGTGGCAAGCTGAGTAATAAGGGGTTAATACCAGCTTTGTTTTACCAGCTGGTATTAAGCCCGAGTGTCAGGTTTCCAGGTTTTCCAGTTCTCTTTTGAATGAGCTTGCCCTCAGTTAACATGGAGTTTAAGGTTCTGTTGCCCTACTTCCTGTCCAGCTGCTTAAAAGGCCGCCTCTCAGCCCAGTCCAGTGCCTGAGTATACTGCTTGCTGTGTGCTCCTGCTTTGCTGCTGCTAATCCTGATTGCTTTTGGATCCTCCTAAAGACTACCGACCGACCGCCTCTGGACCTTACCCGGTTTCTCAAGCTGTGCCCGGATTCCGTCTGCCATCTTCGGTCAGCACTCTGCCTGGTTCTCTCTGGTTCGTAACCACTCTGGACAATCATCCCGTACGGACACTCCTGGACTTTTACCGCTTGCCCCTTGTGTCCCGGCTGCTGCGCATTTAGGCCTTCCGGGGTGATTGCCGGACAGTCCCTGTATAGGGGTTCGCTCTGGTGGTCTCCCTGGGGGAGTCCGGTGCGTGGCCCCGGGAATTCCCTCCGCTCCGTTTCGGGAAGGTATTTTGTGTATTTGTACTGCTGTGTTTGTTCTGTTGTTATCTACCGTGGTTACAGATTATAAAACATCTTGTATCAAAAACTCGTCTCTGCTGATCATTGCCCTACGCTATCGAAATCCTCAGAACATATAATAAGTATTACACCGAGATTCTTAATGTTAGGCCAAGTTTGACCTGGCCATTAAGAATCTCCAATAAAGGGTTAAAAAAAAGACAAGACACCTCACAGAGAAAAAATACTTTATTAGAAATAAATACACAGACACACTTAGGGACTCCATCTTTATTACTCTCTCTTACCCCTCCTCGATGCTGGTCATCTTTCTTCTGTCTTCTTCAACTGATGCAGCTCCTCTATATCAGAAAGCACGGAGGGAGGAAGAACGCTTCTGCTCCTCGTGCAGTCTAATCACTCAATTAGTGAGCAGAGACTGCAGGTTGGTAAGCGGGGATGTCACCGCTGCCACTGTTGCCATAGTAACCTAACAAGCACGTTAATAAATCTGGTATTGAACATTTGGTCCCAGATCCAAAAGCTAAAAAAAATTTGATTAAAAATGATAATATACTAACATTTAGCACACAATATAGCATTCTATTTAAACAAGTAAAACATTATATAAAAAAAAATAACCTTCCTCCACCAATTATACATTTTTGTTACTAAATCATCTATAACTGAAAGTGTTATATGAACTGAGCAACTCATGCAGCACTTTTTTTTTACTTTTATAAAAATTGTTAGTGTCTGCCATTACTACTTCTTGTGGTAGGGAATTCCACAATCTAACTACTCTAACTGTAAAGAACCTTTTCCTATTTAGCTGCCGGAATTGCCCCACATACTGTATGAGATCTCCTCTGAGACGTCTTTTACGAAGCTAAACAAGCCCAAGTTTTTAAACCTGTCATCATATGTGATGCCTTCCATTCCTTGTAATAATCTAGTTTCCCACTTCTGAACTGACTAAGTTTTCAATATCCTTTTTAAAATGTGGTGCCCAAAACTGGATCCCATACTCCAGATGTGGCCTTACAAGTTATTTATAGAGGGGTAACTACTTTTTTATCCCAGGATCTAATCTCTCTTTTTATACACCCTAAAATCTTGTTTGCTTTTGCAGCTGCTACTTGACTTGGAGTGCTGCTGCTCAGCTTACTTGTAACCAGAATACCTAAGTCTTTGTCCTGCTGTGTAGTCCCGAGTTTACTTCCATTTAATGTACAGTATATGCAGCAATAGGATTACTCCATCCTAGGTGCATTACTCTACATTTATCAACATTAAATCTCATTTTCCAAGTGTTTGCCCATTCAGACATCTTATTCAGAGCATTTTGTAATATTGTACAATCAAGTTCAGTTTTTAATATCATACACTGTTTGGTGTCGTCACCAAAAACTGACCCTTTACTCTCAATCTTATCCACAAGGTCATTGATAAAGAGATAAAAAAGAATCGGTCCTAGCACAGATCCCTTTAGTAGCCCATTTAGAGAAAGGACCATTCATAACTACTTTTTGTTGCCTATCTTTTAGCCAATTGTGACGCCCTGGCTGGGCCAGGTAGTCACAAATAGGGCCCCGCATTACACCTGTCCTCATAGGTAACATTCAGCCAAACATTAAAACCCTAGTCACCCCCTCAGGGCTTGATGGACACACCAGGGGGCGGAACCAGGTGGTTGGAAGACGCCCACCGAGGAGTCTCAGATAGCCTGGGGCGGGAAAGTACACAGTAGGTAGAGAAGGTTTACAGTTCAAGTTGGAGAGGTGTGTGGGCTGGAGCTGTGTGCAGCTCCAGCAGAGTAGAGAAACCAATTTGAGCAGGTGCCGGGGTAGGAGCCCTGGTACCTTTGGCTAGGAGGCACACGGCGGTCTCCGTCTGCAGGAGCCGGGAAGACGGCTCGGTGTAACTGAGGTGGACCGGGACAGGGTTGTAGCCCGCCGGTACCGACCCGGGGAACCGACTCGGAAACCAGAGCACAAAGGGGGGTACTCAGACCCTGAAGCTAGGTCCAGAAGCTACTGGGGGCTAGCTAATTAACTGATTGCAGACAGGACTAGAGGTCCTGTCCCCCGCAAAGTCTTGACTGAAGGCAACAGCACAACGAGGGGGATAAACGGCCACTGCCACAGCTCAGAGATCCCACGGGCCAGTGTCTGCGGGCAAAGGGCTCCTTAGGCAACAACAACCCGGGAGCTGACTACTGAAGTTGCAAGCACAGGCAGTCCACCATCCAACACAGGTGTGGGAGAAAGACAGAGACCACCAGCCGGGTGGGGGACCAGACCGCAGCCGGCTGCGGGCACCGACCACCATCACCTTGGTTTACCAGAGACTCGTGTGTTTACTAATAGTGAGTACATCAGCACCCTCCGGTCGCCCATCTCCCTGGCACTGCCAAACACCCCCAACGGCTCTCGGGGCCAACATCCCTGCCCACGGAGGGGTTAACAACTTGCTGCGCAACATCTCCCCCGGGTGCCCCGTAACTGCAGCGGTGGTGTCCACCTTCACCACATCCTGTGGGTGGCGTCACGAACTTAACACGGCTCCAGACGTACATCTACGTCCCCAAACCACAACCCCCCTTTTAGTTGAAGTGACCACGAGACCCCCGGGTCCGGAGACCCTCAAGCCACCCACTGAAGGTCCGGATCCGAGCGGCTCGGCTGCTGAGCACGGGGCGGTACACAATTCCTTACCCATCTGTTTATAGTTTCCCCTAGTCATTGCTTCTGGAGCTTCATTATAAGACTGTTATGTGGTACAGTATGAAATGCCTTTGCAAAGTCTAAATAAATCACATCAGCTGCATTACCAATATCCAGATTTGCACTTATTTCCTCAAACCCAAAATGTTAGTTAGACCTGACTTCTCTTTCATGAATCCATGCTGGTTGTTAGTAATTATTTTATTCTCTCTAATATATTGTTGTATGTCATGTCTTAAAATGCCTTCAAAAACCTTGCACACCACTAATGTTAGTCTTACTGGACGGTAAAAGCAAAGATGAAAATAATATGGATGTATACCCTGCTGTAACTAAATAAAATGATAGTGCATATGAATAAACATTGGGTACTTTTTAAATACTAAGCGTAAAGCCATCCCACCGCGATAAAGTGTACCCAAATTGGGATAGTACCTAACACTCTCTAGTATTAAAACAACCTTACCATGTGTCAAAACAGACCTTAATCTAAATAAGGGAAGAGAGTGACTAGTTCCCAACTATGGATACACAGCCATGGGAGGCACTATAGATGAAATACCCAGCTTAGTGAAAAGGAAGCCATACTCCCTGCCTCTCTGCCCTTATTTAGATTGAGGTCTGTTTTGACACATAGTAAGATTTTAATACTAGATAGCGTTAGGTACTGTCCAGATTTGGGTACACCTTATCGCAGTGGGATGGTTTTAAGCTTTCTTACTGGATGGTAGTTGCCACTCTCTTACTTTTCTTAAATATTGGTACCACATCAGCCATTCTCCAATCCTGAGGTACCAACCCTGCTACAAGAAAGTCTAAGATGATAAGATACAGCGTTCTGTCAATTATTGAGTTCAATTTCCTCAGTATCCATGGATGAATGCCATCTGGCCCAAGGATTTGTCAATGTTTAATTTACTCAGACACATATGTATTTTTTACTTGCGTTAACTTAGTTATATCAGGGGGGACTTTGATTTTTGCTGTGTTGAATGATCCCTGGAACAGTCAGTCTCTTGGTGAACACCGATGCCTGTTTAATATCTCAGACATTTCTTTGGCCTCTATAATTGTCCTGTTATAATATTTTATAAGGCCAATACCATCCTTTTTTTCCTTTTGGCACTGATGTATTTATAAAAAATGTGGGATTTATTTTAGTGTCTTTTTAGTTTCAGTAGCTAATTTTGCTAGCTTGATTTCTTTTTTGTATTTCATATTGAGAGATTTATACTCCTGAAATGCTATTTCTGTATTCTCAGACTTCAAAAATTTGAATGCCCTTTGTTTTTGTTTTATTATACTTTATATTGTATTGTTTATCCATAGTGGTTTATTTTTATTCCTGGACATTTTATTACCAAAGGGTATGAGTTTTGTTCAGGACTCTATTGGTGTATCCTTAAACTTGCCCCATTTATGTTTGGCATCCCCAGTTACCATGAAATTCGCAATAATAAGGACCTGATTATTATTAGTTACCATGAAACTCCCCATAATAAGGACCTGATTATTATTTGCTGCCTTTTCATTTTGTTGATCAATCAAAAAGATGCCTCAAAAGGTGCTCAATAAATGTAATGATAATCTCAAAAAGGCTCCCATGGACAAATGTGTGGTGTACAACTGCCCATATGAGTCAAAACACCATAAATATAAAATGTATATTTTTATTTTAAAAAATCTTAAAAATATACAAATAATTTAAAAATAATAGAGGAGCAAAATATTCAATAATAGACAGGGAAGTTCTAAAGGCAGTATATGCAAACATAAATACCAGGGGGACTACAATAAATAGGTAAAAAATGTAAATATACCAGAAAATGCTAAATATTAATTTATGAGTAGATTAGAAAACCACAGTAAAATATAAAGTATGCCTTTTAAACAGATATCAAAAAAATAAAGTGCATAGTGCTCAAAGATTTAAATACTACAATTGAAATATGTGGTATAAGGAATACAATTAAGTGTGCATTACCTATATGCAGAGCCCATGGAATTTGCCTGCCTGCTATCCGACGCGCGATTCGTCCTGCGTTGGACTTTTTCAAGGGAGGGTAGTGAAGTAAGTGGTGTTTTGACTCGTATGGGCAGTTGTATACCACATATTTGTCCATGGGAGCCTTTTTGAGATTATCTTTTGTTGCAGCATTTAATCCTCTGCTATGTTAGGAGGCTTAGCAGTTTTTCATTATTGCCCTACTCATGTACATTGCAGGCATTATAATGATAACTGTTTATCATCAGCTCACTATTTCATAGAGAAGACACAAATTTGGCTACAGTATTTCAACAGATGGTATTACACAAGACTTTCAAATGCAAAAAGAGGAAAATATTTAAAAAATTGAATGGACAATAAGGCCTATTCAGCCTTTGTCACTAAAGGTTTTAAACATTACCTACCTGTTCCACACCTTTCCAGGACTAATGGGAAAACTCTTCTCCTTGCGGAGACCTGACAAACCAGCCTGGCTGCCAGTGAGGAGTCTTATAACTAGAGATGAGCGAACCGGTCCCGGTTCGGCTCGAGGTCGGTTCGCCGAACGGAGGTCCCGTTCGAGTTCGGCTCGTCGAACGTTCGACGAACCGAACTCGAACTGCATAGGAAACAATGGCAGGCAATCACAAACACAGAAAAACACCTAGAAAACACCCTCAAAGGTGTCCAAAAGGTGACAAACAACTCACAACACATGGGAAAGTGACAAGGACATATACTCATGCGAAAACAAAAAAGCTGGACAAGGAAAAAGAGGAGGACACACAGATACATGAGTATATGCAAGGAAACATCGATTCCATTATTGTGCAACTTGAGCCCTGCTCATTTTAGGCTTCCAATCTGGATAAATTGCCTGAGCTTGCCACGTACGCCTTGGGGATCTTGTCGTGTCCTGCAGCCAGCGTTCTCTCGGAACCTGTCTTCAGGGCTGCTGGGGGTCTGCTGGCAGATAAGCACACGTGTCTGTCCACTGACAATGTGGACATGGCTCTCAGAGGACTTTTCCTCCCCTGGGTCAGCCAGGGGACGGGAAAGGCACGCGTATTTTTGAGAGTGCTTCATGCAAAGCATCTTTTTCATTTTGAAAAGGGGCATCAACTGATGTCAGTCAAGTGGGGTGTGTGTGGCCCAATTAGTGGCAACGAGTGAGACTGTGGTTGGAGTCCCCTCGCTGTGTTTCTAAAAGAACCAAAATGAACAAATCATGGCTCTCAGAGGATTTTTCTTCCCCTGGGTCAGCCAGGGGACGGGAAAGGCACGCGTATTTTTGAGAGTGCTTCATGCAAAGCATCTTTTTCTTTTTCAAAAGGGGGCTCAACCGATGCCAGTCAAGTGTGGTGTGTGTGGCCCAGTTAGTGGCAACGAGGGAGACTGTGGTTGGAGTCCCCTCGCTGTGATTCTAAAAGAACCAAGATGAACAAGTCATGGCTCTCAGAGGACTTTTCTTCCCCTGGGTCAGCCAGGGGACGGGAAAGGCACGCGTATTTTTGAGAGTGCTTCATGCAAAGCATCTTTTTCATTTTGAAAAGGGGCATCAACTGATGTCAGTCAAGTGGGGTGTGTGTGGCCCAATTAGTGGCAACGAGGGAGACTGTGGTTGGAGTCCCCTCGCTGTGTTTCTAAAAGAACCAAGATGAACAAGTCATGGCTCTCAGAGGACTTTTCTTCCCCTGGGTCAGCCAGGGTATGGGAAAGGCACGCGTATTTTTGAGAGTGCTTCATGCAAAGCATCTTTTACTTTTTCAAAAGGGGGTTCAACCGATGCCAGTCAAGTGGGGTGTGTGTGGCCCAGTTAGTGGCAACGAGGGAGACTGTGGTTGGAGTCCCCTCACTGTGTTTCTAAAAGTACCAAGATGAACAAGTCATGGCTCTCAGAGGACTTTTCTTCCCCTGGGTCAGCCAGGGGATGGGAAAGGCACGCGTATTTTTGAGAGTGCTTCATGCAAAGCATCTTTTTCATTTTGAAAAGGGGCATCAACTGATGTCAGTCAAGTGGGGTGTGTGTGGCCCAATTAGTGGCAACGAGGGAGACTGTGGTTGGAGTCCCCTCGCTGTGTTTCTAAAAGAACCAAGATGAACAAGTCATGGCTCTCAGAGGACTTTTCTTCCCCTGGGTCAGCCAGGGGACGGGAAAGGCACGCGTATTTTTGAGAGTGCTTCATGCAAAGCATCTTTTTCTTTTTCAAAAGGGGGCTCAACCGATGCCAGTCAAGTGGGGTGTGTGTGGCCCAGTTAGTGGCAACGAGGGAGACTGTGGTTGGAGTCCCCTCGCTGTGTTTCTAAAAGTACAAGATGAACAAGTCATGGCTCTCAGAGGACTTTTCTTCCCCTGGGTCAGCCAGGGGACGGGAAAGGCACGCGTATTTTTGAGAGTGCTTCATGCAAAGCATCTTTTTCTTTTTCAAAAGGGGGCTCAACCGATGCCAGTCAAGTGGGGTGTGTGTGGCCCAGTTAGTGGCAACGAGGGAGACTGTGGTTGGAGTCCCCTCGCTGTGTTTCTAAAAGAACCAAGATGAACAAGTCATGGCTCTCAGAGGACTTTTCTTCCCCTGGGTCAGCCAGGGGACGGGAAAGGCACGCGTATTTTTGAGAGTGCTTCATGCAAAGCATCGTTTTCATTTTCAAAAGGGGCATCAACTGATGTCAGTCAAGTGGGGTGTGTGTGGCCCAATTAGTGGCAACGAGGGAGACTGTGGTTGGAGTCCCCTCGCTGTGTTTCTAAAAGAACCAAGATGAACAAGTCATGGCTCTCAGAGGACTTTTCTTCCCCTGGGTCAGCCAGGGGACGGGAAAGGCACGCGTATTTTTGAGAGTGCTTCATGCAAAGCATCTTTTTCATTTTGAAAAGGGGCATCAACTGATGTCAGTCAAGTGGAGTGTGTGTGGCCCAATTAGTGGCAACGAGGGAGACTGTGGTTGGAGTCCCCTCGCTGTGTTTCTAAAAGAACCAAGATGAACAAGTCATGGCTCTCAGAGGACTTTTTTTCCCCTGGGTCAGCCAGGGGACGGGAAAGGCACGCGTATTTTTGAGAGTGCTTCATGCAAAGCATCTTTTTCTTTTTCAAAAGGGGGCTCAACCGATGCCAGTCAAGTGGGGTGTGTGTGGCCCAGTTAGTGGCAACGAGGGAGACTGTGGTTGGAGTCCCCTCGCTGTGTTTCTAAAAGAACCAAGATGAACAAGTCATGGCTCTCAGAGGACTTTTCTTCCCCTGGGTCAGCCAGGGGACGGGAAAGGCACGCGTATTTTTGAGAGTGCTTCATGCAAAGCATCTTTTTCATTTTGAAAAGGGGCATCAACTGATGTCAGTCAAGTGGAGTGTGTGTGGCCCAATTAGTGGCAACGAGGGAGACTGTGGTTGGAGTCCCCTCGCTGTGTTTCTAAAAGAACCAAGATGAACAAGTCATGGCTCTCAGAGGACTTTTCTTCCCCTGGGTCAGCCAGGGGACGGGAAAGGCACGCGTATTTTTGAGAGTGCTTCATGCAAAGCATCTTTTTCATTTTCAAAAGGGGCATCAACTGATGTCAGTCAAGTGGGGTGTGTGTGGCCCAATTAGTGGCAACGAGGGAGACTGTGGTTGGAGTCCCCTCGCTGTGTTTCTAAAAGAACCAAAATGAACAAATCATGGCTCTCAGAGGATATTTCTTCCCCTGGGTCAGCCAGGGGACGGGAAAGGCACGCGTATTTTTGAGAGTGCTTCATGCAAAGCATCTTTTTCTTTTTCAAAAGTGGGCTCAACCGATGCCAGTCAAGTGGGGTGTGTGTGGCCCAGTTAGTGGCAACGAGGAAGACTGTGGTTGGAGTCCCCTCGCTGTGTTTCTAAAAGAACCAAGATGAACAAGTCATGGCTCTCAGAGGACTTTTCTTCCCCTGGGTCAGCCAGGGGACGGGAAAGGCACGCGTATTTTTGAGAGTGCTTCATGCAAAGCATCTTTTTCTTTTTCAAAAGGGGGCTCAACCGATGCCAGTCAAGTGGGGTGTGTGTGGCCCAGTTAGTGGCAACGAGGGAGACTGTGGTTGGAGTCCCCTCGCTGTGTTTCTAAAAGAACCAAGATGAACAAGTCATGGCTCTCAGAGGACTTTTCTTCCCCTGGGTCAGCCAGGGGACGGGAAAGGCACGCGTATTTTTGAGAGTGCTTCATGCAAAGCATCTTTTTCTTTTTCAAAAGGGGGCTCAACCGATGCCAGTCAAGTGGGGTGTGTGTGGCCCAGTTAGTGGCAACGAGGGAGACTGTGGTTGGAGTCCCCTCGCTGTGTTTCTAAAAGAACCAAGATGAACAAGTCATGGCTCTCAGAGGACTTTTCTTCCCCTGGGTCAGCCAGGGGACGGGAAAGGCACGCGTATTTTTGAGAGTGCTTCATGCAAAGCATCTTTTTCTTTTTCAAAAGGGGGCTCAACCGATGCCAGTCAAGTGGGGTGTGTGTGGCCCAGTTAGTGGCAACGAGGGAGACTGTGGTTGGAGTCCCCTCGCTGTGTTTCTAAAAGAACCAAGATGAACAAGTCATGGCTCTCAGAGGACTTTTCTTCCCCTGGGTCAGCCAGGGGACGGGAAAGGCACGCATATTTTTGAGAGTGCTTCATGCAAAGCATCTTTTTCATTTTGAAAAGGGGCATCAACTGATGTCAGTCAAGTGGGGTGTGTGTGGCCCAATTAGTGGCAACGAGTGAGACTGTGGTTGGAGTCCCCTCGCTGTGTTTCTAAAAGAACCAAAATGAACAAATCATGGCTCTCAGAGGATTTTTCTTCCCCTGGGTCAGCCAGGGGACGGGAAAGGCACGCGTATTTTTGAGAGTGCTTCATGCAAAGCATCTTTTTCTTTTTCACCACAGATAATTGGCCCAGTAAGCATGGACAGGGGCGTTACATGTCGCTGACTGGGCAATGGGTTACTGTGGGGAGAGATGGAGAAGGGTCTGCTGTACAAGTCTTGCCATCCCCACGAGTTGTTTCAATCCTTCTTCTGTATGTAGAAGTTAATACACTGCTTCTGCCTCTTCAACCTCGTGTGGGTCCTCCACCTTGGCGCAAACCCTGTGTGGTCAGGACACCCTTCCTTGTAACTGCGCACAAGGACTACCACACACCTCCTTACTATGCTGGCAGCAGAGCTCAATGCCATCAGGCGGTCAAAGTTTTACTTTGAAATGTATGGGAAATGTGAGTCACACCGCTGAGAAGTTGTGGACGGTTAGCTCTGGAGACCGAGTTTCATCAATGGTTGTCTCCACTCAACCAGCAGCCAGGGAAGGCCGGGTGCGACAATGATGCAAACATGGGTGCGGCCCTTCGCTGTGACAATGTGACACACGTGCCTTGTGTGGTTCACGTGTTGAACCTAGTTGTCCAGCAATTTTTAAAGCACTATCCTGGCCCACATGGCCTTCTGCAGAGAGCACGGTGTAACGCCTTGCTTGATCCACACACTCAGATGGGCTGTAAATGATAGGCTAGAGGGAAGCCACTCACCAAGCAGGACCCCTAGAACCCTGAAACCCTTTAACCCCTATACAGGGATTAGGAATTTCACAGGGCCCAAGGTGATTAATACCTGTGGAAGGCTGCAGTTCCAGAGAATAGTAGTCAGGCAGGGTCAAAATATTAATTGAGGAACAGGAACAGAATGGGACGGCCAGGACTTAATCAGAAAACAAGCAGAGGTGAAATGCGGATCGGCCAACAAGGTACATAAACAGCAAGCAGGAAAAGTAGTCAGGTAACAAGCACACAAAATCATAAAACTGAACTGGGGGTAAAAGCAGAGCTATGTCTAGCAGTGGTCTGCAGACAGGATGGGCATAAAAAAGGGTGTGGTGTCTTCCCATTGGTTGTAGCTGAATGATGGTATTTCATCTGTGAGATACCCACCAGCTACATTCAGCCAGAGATTCTGCATCTGTCAAGGTAATGCAGCCCAGTGGGTGAGCATAACCTGCGTCCACCTGCGCCGCTGGCATCGACTCCTCTCCCATCATCAGCACTATTCATGAAAGGAACACGTTGTCACCTGGCGACCGGAGTACAAATTGATGGAGCGGACTCCGTTGGTGACTTAACAGCCGTGTGCGGCAATGATGCAAACCTGGCTGCGGGCCATCGTCAGGGCAATGTGACAAACGTGCCTTGTATGGCTCACGTGTTGAACCTAATTCTCCAGCAATTTTTAAAACACCATCACGGCCTACATGGCCTTGTGCAGCGTGCACGCTCGCTATGTGCTCACTTCCATCGTGCGCACACAGCAGCTCAACAACTTTCGTCGCTACAGAAGTCTTTAGGTCTGGTGGTTAAACGCCTGAAATGCGATGTGCCCACACGCAGGAATTTGAATCTGCACATGTTGCAGCGTTCGTGGCAGCACCGCCGAACCCTGCTGCAATACGTTATGACATATAGCCTGGGATAACTTGATCCAGAGGTGGTGCAGATCACACTGCTGGAGTGGTGTCAGATCAAGGACCTATGCACTGGCAATGTCATTCTCAGCGTGACAATTCTGGTCATCTACAGGATGGAGCACACTGTAATTATTATTCGGAGTCAGGTGTTGGGACAAGAGGAAGGGGAGGAAGTACAGGAGGAGTCATATGCGGAAGAGATAACTAGATCTACGAGGTCCAGATGGTCAGCGGCACCTATGCGGCAGTCATGGTGAGGGAGAGGGATTAACAAGGGCACATAGTATCAGCAAAAAGTGTTGAGGAAGGTGCAGGAGCCCATGAAGAAATGGAAAGCGTCACAGGGTCCACATGCCCACCCAGCCCAGGAACTCCCTGTTAACAACACAGGGGCCATTGAGTACGCTGACCGTGTGCGTAGGGGCACACCTGTGGACAGCAGGCGCATCAGCAGCAGGCCTGTTAATGCCACTGGGCTGCACAAGCAGGACTGGTAGGACAGGAGCTGGTCTTAACCGTTCTGCGTTACCAACTGTGGTGGTGGCCTGCATCGACACCCTATCCTTGCCTACCTCTGGCCTAAAGCCGCAATGGGTTCAACACATGGAGGTGTGCTCTTTCAGAGCATAATAGAAGACTGCGCACCTCCTTGTTGGCTCCAGCCCCTTTTATAACCTGGGTCCGCCCCAAACCAGGGTGAACCACAATGCACCTCCTGGAGACAAAAGTAGAGTGACACGTCATGAGTGGCATAACTAGCGTCCTATTTGGAAACGCAACCTCAATGATGACCTCATGGCTGCCATGACCCAAACACCTCACCAGTCATCGTCTGACCATCAATAATGCGGTGACAAGTCATAGGGGTGGGCCTCTGCAAGCCATTTGGGAGGACACCTGATGCCCTGTGGTCTATATGGGACCCCCACATCAGGGGCAGGGCCAAAGAGTTTATTACCGGACATAGTCTCTGATGCAGTAAGTGCCTGAGCATGCTCAGTAGCATGAAATACAGTCTCTGAAAAAAGACTATCAGCTTTAGCATGGTGTCTAGGCACAAAACAGGACTTAGACCCGGCACGGAATGCAAGCACCTGTGCAAAGAGGCTTTTCACACTTAGTGTGGGAGCATGCGCTGTATCCCGAAATGAAGACTTAGCGTCAGGAATGGCACAGTCAGGCTGAGCATACTCACTAGGCGAAACACTATAATTAGGCTGCAGCTGGGGTAAATCGGCACACGCATGCGCACTAGCTGCCTCTCCACACTTAGACGTGGAGGGGAAATTGCTCTTGGAGATGCTGTTTATGAACAGAAGGAAAAGCTAAAGGAAGCCTGACTTTCTATCCCTCCGAATTATCAAATGCAGCAATGAATTCCCTGAGTTTGCTATAACATTAGCGTAGCAAAATGTGCATGAGGGTGTCATGTAGAGGTGCTATAAATAGCTTGGCACCAGTGGGGCACTAATGGAATACAACAGCCAGTTCTATGATGCCACTAAATGGCAGTATTTTTTGCTATCATTATAGATTATTAAAAACAGAGCAGGAGGGTGTCCTGCACAGGTGCTAGAAATAGCTTGGCACCAGTGGGGCACTAATGGAGTACAACAGCCACTTCTTGTATGCCACTAGGTACACTGACTGTTTGCTAGTATAATGGCTTAGTTAAAAAAAGTTTGAGTGTGCAATGCAGGCAGAGGTGCTGCAAATATCTTTACAATAGTGTGAATAGACAAAAGTACAATAGCCACGTTTAGGGTGCCACTAGGTACACTGACTGTTTGCTAGTATAATGGCTTAGTTAAAAAAAGTTGGAGTGTGCAATGCAGGCAAAGGTGCTGCAAATATCTTTACAATAGTGTGAATAGACAAAAGTACAATAGCCACGTTTAGGATGCCACTAGGTACACTGACTGTTTGCTAGTATAATGGCTTAGTTAAAAAAAGTTGGAGTGTGCAATGCAGGCAGACGTTCTGCAAATATCTTTACAATAGTGTGAATAGACAAAAGTACAATAGCCACGTTTAGGATGCCACTAGGTACACTGACTGTTTGCTAGTATAATGGCTTAGTTAAAAAAAGTTGGAGTGTGCAATGCAGGCAGACGTGCTGCAAATATCTTTACAATAGTGTGAATAGACAAAAGTCCAATAGCCACGTTTAGGATGCCACTAGGTACACTGACTGTTTGCTAGTATAATGGCTTAGTTAAAAAAAGTTGGAGTGTGCAATGCAGGCAGACGTGCTGCAAATATCTTTACAATAGTGTGAATAGACAAAAGTACAATAGCCACGTTTAGGATGCCACTAGGTACACTGACTGTTTGCTAGTATAATGGCTTAGTTAAAAAAAGTTGGAGTGTGCAATGCAGGCAGACGTGCTGCAAATATCTTTACAATAGTGTGAATAGACAAAAGTCCAATAGCCACGTTTAGGATGCCACTAGGTACACTGACTGTTTGCTAGCATAATGGCTTAGTTAAAAAGAGTTGGAGTGTGCAGAGGACAGGAGGGTACAGTGCCAGGATTGTGGGGCTCTGGGTAGAGGAATGGAAGCCTGCCTTTCTATTCCCTCCTAATGGTGAAATGCAGCGACGAAATCCCTGACCTTGGCTACACAGACGCTGTCTCTGTTTTCAGGACCTGTCACCTATGGCTCTGACCCTGCCGGTTTGAGCCCTTAAAAGGACTGATAGAAAGTGCTATCCCTAAGCTGTCCAGCGCTGTGTATGGAGCGCATACAGCTGTATCGGCGATAGGACAAAGGACGGAGCTGCGACAGTGATGTCTGACACCAAAGACGCAGAAGAGATAATGGCGTCCTGGAGGAAAATGTCCGGTTTTATAATGCAGGGACATGGGACATGGACATCCTATCACACATGCCGTTGCTTTTCTGGCTAAAAGTCCACTTAGCTGTGTGTGTGTCTGGGATTGGCTGACATGCTGGCCCGCCCCACTACACGCGCGCGCTTAGGGAAGGAAGACAAGGAAAAAAAAAAAAAATGGCGATCGCCATTATAGAAACAGCAGTGATCTGAAGGCGCTGTTCCCGCACACTATACACTGAAATGTCATAATAGTGTGATTGAGTGAAAACTGTGGAAAAAGAAAGCGCAATAGGGTCTTACCCCAATATATATAGGGTGAAGCAAAGAATAATCCTACTCACCAATTCGGGTTGTGACAGTCACAACACCTATAGCAGCATGTAACACCAAGTCCTGGCAGCGGTCCCCATGAGGCAGATAACAGAGAGTAGTAGAGAATGGGTTTCACAGCCGCGCCAAAAGACTACTGGATTCTTCTCAGATTAATGTTTCTTTTATTTCATAACAGGTCAAGTCTACGCGTTTCAGGAGAACACAGCTCCCTTCTTCAGGACAAACCAGCAAAGAATCATCAAATCTGCTGTATAGAGAGCCTATACACCATTATATACCTCATGGAATGAGGTCAGAGCACACCCACCAAAAGAAAAAAAAAAAAAGGAGGCGGGAAAGACATGCTTGCAAGTCACAGTGACGTAGTATGGAATAAAAAAGTCATAATGCAATACAATTGTAAAGGCTCTCTTATAATGGTGTATAGGCTCTCTATACAGCAGATTTGATGATTCTTTGCTGGTTTGTCCTGAAGAAGGGAGCTGTGTTCTCCTGAAACGCGTAGACTTGACCTGTTATGAAATAAAAGAAACATTAATCTGAGAAGAATCCAGTAGTCTTTTGGCGCTTCTGTGAAACCCATTCTCTACTACTCTCTGATAATAGTGTGATTCACAGAGTGACTTACACTATTACAGCGGAAACCAAGCTAGGAATTAGCTGTTTTTTTGCTGCTAGAACCGTTCTCGAACGTTTCTAGAACTATCGAGCTTTTGCAAAAAGCTCGAGTTCTAGTTCGATCTAGAACAGGCCCCAAAATCACTCGAGCCTAGAACTGGAGAACCTCGAACAGCGAACCGCGCTCAACTCTACTTATAACTGCAATGCTCCCCTGGGAAACTTATTCCTTGTGGAGACCTGACAAACCAGCCTGGCTGTCAGTGAGGTGTCTTATAACTGCAATGCTCCTCTGGGATATATTCAAATTGTCTCTTCAGGGAGGAAGTAGACGAACTCTAGTGCCATCTATTAGAAGTAGCAATCCTAAAAGCCTAAAGTGGCCCTTTTTCATATGACTTAGTATTTATGCCAGATCAGAACCTTAATTTGCAGACAAGGTGTTTTGAGGTGATTGCCCCTCGTCAGTGTAAAGTATGAGATCTAATCTGGCTGTATGAAAAGCTTTAGTGGGGTCTAAGGGGAAAATTTTTCTCCTTGCAGAGACCTGACAAACCAGCTTGGCTGCCAGTGAGGAGTCTTAAAGCTACCTTTCCAGAAAACACACACTCACTTTAGGCCCCCTTTACACATGTGTATATAAACATATGTGTAAACCCATAATTGTTTTCCGTCAGTGTGCCATCAATGTGTCATGTGTGTGTCAACTGTGTGCCATCCATGTCATTATTATTATTATTATTATTATTATTTATTATTATAGCGCCATTTATTCCATGGCGCTTTACAAGTGAAATAGGGTATACGTACAACAATCATTAACAGTACAAGACAGACTGGTATAGGAGGAGAGAGGACCCTGCCCGCGAGGGCTCACAGTCTACAGGGAATGGGTGATGGTACAATAGGTGAGGACAGAGCTGGTTGCGCAGTGGTCTACTGGGCTGAGGGCTATTGTAGGTTGTAGGCTTGTTGGAAGAGGTGGGTCTTGAGGGTCATCAGTTTGTCATCCATGTTTTTCCAGTATGGCTAAAGAAAAAGATATTGCAAAACTTCTGTAAGGCTATGTGCGCACTTTGCTTTTTTACCTGCTTTTCCACTGCTTTTTCAACTGCAGCGTTTTTATGCCAAAATGCATGCGTTATGCTTTTCAAGAAAAGTCAATGGGACATTGAGCTTTCTTGTGCGCACTTTGCTGTTCAAAACGCTGCATTTAATTTGCATACATTTGGGCAAAAACTCAGCGTTTAAAGAAGCAGCATACCAATTGTTTTTGCCATTTTGGCTGCATTTCCCATCCATTCCATTTAATAAAATCGGCAGCGTTTCTAAAAGCACCGGAAAAGCACTAAAAACTCATGAAAACCGCAAGGTGCGCATAGGCTACTTTCTTTGTGTTTTGCATGCATTTTTAAAGCCAAAAGCATTGCCCTTTCTGCCAGAGGATGCTTTTTGAACTGCAACTACCTCGACGCAAATATCGCGGGCGGGGAGGACGCCGTCACTGCTGCGCTCTCGCAAGTGAAAGGGGTGGTTGGTTTGAGGGATTTAGTCTGTGACGCCACCCACGGGTCGTGGTGAAGATAGGCACCACCGCTGCTGATGACGGGGATCCCGGGAGTGATGGTAAGGAGCAGCTGGGATGTTGTTTTCCTCCTCCGTGGGTAGGGGTCGGTGGTCCCGGGGCCCGGTGATGTTGTGGGGAGGAGGCAGGGTCGGTGAGGTGCAGGGTTGCAGGGACAGCGCGGCGTGGTGCCGGATGGCACGGGTGTACTCACTCAGCAAGAAAGGTACAAAGTCCTCGGTAAACCAAACGGCTGGATGGACGGGTCCCGCAGCCGGCTGCAGTGCTTCTCCCCGGACAGGTGATGATGGTGGCTGTCTTTCCCTGCACCTTAATGTTCTCTTTCTGACTACTATCGATTCCCAACGGTAATCCGCTCCCCGGTGTATGGGTACCGGAGGAGCCCGTTTGCCCGCAGACACTGGCACTTGGGTCTCTAGCCTTAGGCGGTAGCTGTATACCCTCACGGTGTGGGCTGTTGCCTTCAATCGGGACTTTTGCTGTTGTGAAACCCCTGGAGTTCCAGTCACATTCGGATCTGACCATTGTCGGCGGCTCCAAGCCTGGTCGGGGTCCGATGGCCCTGCCTGTGTGTGCTGGCTTCACTTGCTCCCCGGTCGGTACCGGCGGGCCGTCGCCTGTCCCCGGTCCTACAGTTCCGCGTTGCTCCACCACTCCTGCAGACGGCCACCACCGTCTGCCAACCTTGCTGTCCATGCCTGGGCCACAAACCCAGACACCCAAGTGCTCACTCCTCTCACTTCAAACTCCAACTTCTAACTGACACTTTTCCCGCCTCCAGGCCTGTGAACTCCTCGGTGGGTGGAGCCAACCGCTTAGCTCCGCCCCACCTGGTGTGGACATCAGGCACTGGAGGGAGGCAACAAGGGTTTTTGTTTGGCTGGTGTCCCTGTCTAATGGGGGTGGGGGGTGTTTGTATGTTATCTGTGACGACCTGGCTAGGCCAGGGCGCCACACAAAGTGCGCTCATAGCCTAAAAGCACCAGAAAAGCACTAAAAACTCATGAAAACCGCAAGGTGTGTGAAGCCCCACAGGTGTTGTATCGGTGCATACCTTCAGGGACTCCACGTAGCTGGTGCTGGTCACAGGTAGGGAATCTTCAGTTTTGATCGTGACGCCACTCTCAGTATTGCGGTCAGTGGGGACCGCCACTGCAGGTTAGGGGACGCCTGGGGCTGATGGTGGGTGCAGTCGGATATAGTAGCCTCCTGAGAGTGAGGCAAGCCCCAGGGCCCGGTGTGAGTTTGTAGTACCACAAGTCGCAGAATGACTCAAACACAGTCCAAGAAGTCTTTTAACGTGTTTACTCACTGTTTGGAGGTCACGGTGAGATGCCCGGGCGACACTGTGATAACCAGGTGGAACCAGGAATTCCAGGAGGCCGTTCTGAGGGTAGCTGTCCACTCGCCTTCCTTGCACTCTTTCTGTTTTAGGAGGATCCTTTGCTTGAAGCGTGGTAGGACCCCTCCAGGGAAGCTGTTACCACCCTGCTCCCCTCTCTCTGGCTCGTCTGCCGGCAGCGTGGCCTTGGTGGGATGGCTTCTGGCCCTGTCCCCTTATGGGCCTGGTGTGCTGCTTGGCTCAAGCTCTGTGTAGTCGTGGTGAGGGCATGAAGTACCCCCCCCAACCTGTAGGTTAAGCAGCTCTGGATGATCTGCTGCCTGTACTGGGGACCTAGTTCCCCTTGTGTGCTCGGATACCGGGATCTCCGTACTCAGCCACCCCTCTTTCTCTGGATGCTCTTCAGGCCGACCCACAGTACTCCGTTCTCCTCCGCTTTCAGCTACAGCACTCCTCAGGACCTGTCTGCACGGGAGCTTCTCTGCTCCCCCTCCATACACTTCAACTTCTTCCTCTCCACTCCCTCACTTCCTCTCTCTCTCTGCCCTGCTTCCTAGCAACCAGCCCCTGAACACACCCCTAGCTGGGAATTGAAAGTTAACTCCTTCTGGCTACTCAAGGGTCCCCTCTGTGGTGTGGGAGACCTGGTCACTATGTGTTTGTGTGTGCACCTCATCCTGGCCTTTGGAAATTACCTGGAAGCATTGTCCCCGCATGGGTGCAATACTCTGTGGTGCCTGACCAGGTCAGGGGCGCCACATTCCCCCTTAGTTATCATCAGCACGTCCTCGGGCTGCAAAGACAAGAGAAAGAAAAAAGGTAATTACAAACTTTTCCCACACAGGGGCAATTATTTACATTTAAACATGCCAGGTACCATTCCACCACCAACCACCCACATGTCCGAAACCCACCCAAAAACCTTCAGGAGGTAGGTCACCGGTCCTTTTGGTAACCAGGTCTGGGCCATCACATTCCCCAGACCTTTCCTCCAATCTTCCTCTCCTGAGGGGAGTGGTGTAAGGTAGGCCCCATAAACAGGCGTACCCGCTTCCGAGTGTTGGAGGGCAGGCCCCATAAACAGGCGTGCCCCCTTGTTGGTGCAGAGCCATGCCCCTCAACAGGCAGGCCCTGTGGTTGGTACCAAGAAGGCAACTTTTTACAATGCAAAGTTTGTGGTTAAAGCCAGTTCATAACCAGTGGTCTAACATTTTAAGGAAGTCTCACAATAGTCCTTGTGGGCACATTTCGCTTAAACGTTGCTTAACTATAACAGGTTAAACATTACACTTCATACCGTCACTTTCAACTAAACTGTACTTTGTCTATAGCGTAATGGGAGCTGACCAAAGTTGCTGCGGGTTGATCTACGCAGTACTATACTGTCATCTGTCTGAGGTTGTGTCCTCCCACCCGATGTATGTGTCTCAATGTGAATTCTGGGTGTACTGGGTACTGATACCAATGCGTGGTTTTCTGCTTCAGCTACATTTGGCACTTCTAGGTTCTGAACAGGTGCTTCTAGGTCTCCTACTTCTCTAGATTGAGTGAATGTAATGACTGGAATAACAACTGCTCCATTGTATTGAGGCCAACTTGCTGGAAAATCTCCAAGCGCAGTATGGATCATCCTTTCTTTTGGTTCTTGAACTGGCAAAGGGTTGGGAATTTCTTCAGGGATTCTTAGTTGTTCAGGACATTTCTTTAGGCGATCTCTAGAAACGACAGCTGTTGTTTTTCCTCCATCTTTGCTGATAAGGCATGTCTTTTCATTGCTAAGCGTTGATGGTAACACAGTATAGGGTTCTTCTTCCCAGTGATTGTCAAGTTTATGACGCCTTCTCTTTCCCTTGAGAACTATATCTCCTGGCATCAAAGGAACAGCAGGTGCTTTTCGATTGTAGGCCTTTTCTTGTTTCTCACGCTGCTGAGTCAGGCTTCGCTCCACACACTCTTGTACTTTCTTGTATTGGGCTTGGCGGTTGGAATCCCAATCAGCACCTTGTTGATGGTCTTCAGGGGTCTCAACTCCCATTTCCAGATCTACTGGCAATCTCCCTGGTCTGGCCCTCATCAGGTATGCCGGTGTGCAGTTCGTGGAACTCACAGGGATGTTGTTATACATGTCCACTAGATCGGGCAGCTTTTCCGGCCACTGACTTCGTTCTTCTAGTGGGAGCGTCCTCAGAAGATCGAGAATGATGTGGTTCATCTTCTCACACATGCCATTGGTCTGAGGATGGTAAGGCGTAGTACGGATCTTCTGGCAGCCGTATAGGTTACAAAACTCCTTAAACACTTCAGCTTCAAAGGCTGGTCCTTGGTCAGTGAGCACTTGATCTGGATAGCCATGTGGTCGACAGAAGTGTGTCTGGAAAGCTTTGGCTGCAGTTTGACCTGTCAAGTCCTTGACTGGTACTACCACCAGGAATCTGGAGTAGTGGTCAACCATAGTGAGAGCGTAGTTGTAGCCTTGTCTGCTGGGTGCCAACTTTACATGGTCCAGGGCCACGATCTCCAGGGGCCGTTTAGTTTGGATGGGCTGGAGTGGTGCTCTCTGGCGGTGCTGGTCTTTTCTTCTAAGATTGCAAGGCCCGCAGTTTCGACACCACTTCTCTAGGGCAGATCTCATGCCCACCCAGTAGAATCTTACTTTAAGTAGGGCCTCCAGTTTCTTCCAACCAAAGTGGCCTGCACCATTGTGATAGGCTTCTAGCACCATCCTCGTATCCTTCTGTGGTACAATCACTTGCCACACCTTCTCATGCGTCCTTGGGTCAATGATGCTCCTGTAAAGTTTGTCTTGATAGATGAATAATCGACCCCTCTCCTTCCATAGGTACTGTGCCTCAGGTGGGGCTCCTTTGTCAAGGCTGGCGCCAGGCTGGCTGATCAGTTTCTTTACCAAGCCCACCGCTGGATCATTTTCCTGGGTCTCCTTCCAGTTGTAATGAGGTAGTGGGTTCAGGGTCACCTCTTGGCGGTTGGCACGCGACTGCCGACACTGTTTTGCTCCATGGCGATGGAACGCTGGCAGCTCAATCTCTTCCAGATCCTCTTCATCTTCACCCTCGTCTGCTAGGTGAGGCATCCTGGACAGAGCATCTGCGTTGCCGTTCTTGCGGCCAGCTCGATACTTGACAGTAAAGTCATAATTCGCCAGTCGGGCTACCCAACGCTGCTCCATGGCACCCAATTTAGCAGTATCCAAGTGGGTCAGGGGGTTGTTGTCCGTGAAGACAGTGAATTTGGTGGCTGCCAAGTAGTGCTTGAACCGCTCTGTGATAGCCCATACCATGGCCAGGAACTCTAGCTTGAATGAGCTATAATTCTCTGGGTTTCTTTCGGTAGGCCTGAGCTTCCTGCTGGCGTAAGCAATCACACGCTCTTTGCCTCCCTGCACCTGTGAAAGCACTGCTCCCAGTCCCACATTACTGGCATCTGTGTACAGTACGAATGGCAGACCGTAGTCAGGGTAGGCTAGGATCTCTTCACCCGTCAAGGCCCCTTTCATTTGTCTGAAGGAGTGTTCTTCTGCTTCTCCCCAGTGAAATGGCGGGCCGGAGATCTTTCCTCTCTTCTTTGGGTGGCCTACCAGGAGCTCTTGCAAAGGCGCCGCCATTTTCGTGTAGCCCTTGATGAACCTTCTGTAGTAGCCTACCAAGCCAAGGAACTGACGTACCTCCCGGACGGTAGTAGGTGTGGGCCATTCCTGGATGACTGTGACCTTCTCTGGGTCCGGTGCTACTCCTTCTGCACTGACCACGTGACCTAGGTACTGGACCCTTGGCTTCAGTAGATGGCACTTGGATGGTTTCAGCTTCATTCCATATCGGGATAGTGCTTCAAAGACTTCAGCCAGGTGTTTCAGGTGGTCCTCATAGGTCTTGGAGTACACGATGACATCATCCAGGTAGAGCAGGACGGTTTCAAAGTTGAGGTGCCCTAGGCAGCATTCCATAAGCCTCTGGAAGGTCCCGGGGGCATTGCAGAGTCCAAATGGCATGCTGTTGAACTCACAGAGGCCCATTGGGGTGGTGAAGGCCGTCTTCTCCCGATCTTCTTCTGCTACAGATACTTGCCAGTAGCCACTAGTAAGATCTAGGGTAGAAAAGTAGTTAGAGGCTTTCAAGGCAGCGAGGGATTCCTCTATCCTTGGCAAAGGGTAGGCATCCTTGTGTGTTATCTGATTTATCCGTCTGTAATCCACACACATCCTCATCGTGCCATCCTTCTTTCTTACCAGGACCAGGGGAGCTGCCCAGGGGCTGCAACTGTCCCTTATGACTCCTGCCTCCTTCATGTCCTTCAGCATGTCCTTTGTGCGCTGGTAATGGGCTGGTGGAATAGGCCTATGTCTTTCCTTAATGGGAGGATGACTGCCTGTGGGTATGTGATGTTGCACCCCTTTGATCCTACCAAAGTCTAGTGGGTTCTTACTAAAGACCTGCTCGTATTCCTGCACGACCCTGTAAACCCCATGTTTCTGGTAGTCGGGTGTAGAGTCAGTCCCCACGTGTAGTTTCTGGCACCAGTCCTCTAACTGCTTTTGGGAGGTCTCGCCCTCTTTTGAGTCAGCTTGTGTCAGGGGACCTACAGGTGTTATGGCGTCATCTGAGCATGTAAACAGTTTGGCTATGGTAGCGTACCTTGGTAGTCTGGCTTCCTCCTCCCCACAGTTCAACACTCTTACAGGCACTCGTCCCTTGTGTACATCAACTACCCCCCTGGCTGTCAGAATCGTGGGCCAGTGGTCTGAATGAGTGGGCTCTAGTACAGCCTGGTAATCTTGTCCTCTGAGACCTACCGCTGCTCTACACCACATCATCATTTCACTCCGTGGGGGTATCACAATGGGGTTAGCATCCATCACCCGTACACTACCAATCTCACCGCCAGTCTGTTTTACCTGTTGCTTCCTCAGAATGATTCGGATCTCCTTTTGCAAGGCTCTTTGCGACCTGCCGTCAGCACCTTCAACAATCTGGTGAAGCAACAACAACACTTCCCCTAGGCAATTTTCTATGACATTAGTGCCTAAAATCATTTGCGGGTTCCTTTCTCTAACATCAGTGTCCACAACAATCAGTCCTTGTCCCTTCATTTCCTGCCTTCCCACCTTTATGGTTACCTCTTTGACCCCGATCTGGTCTATAGGTTGTCCGTTGGCAGCATAGATGGTGAGGGAGGGGTCCGGTGGTCGGAGATCGTCGTCCGACCAAAACCTACGATACAGGACATACGGGATCGTGGTTACCTGAGAGCCGGTGTCCAATAATGCCGGGGTAGGGATCCCGTCCAAGACGATGGACAGGACAGGACGTCCACCCACGTACTGATCACAGCAGCGACTTGGGCCTGATCTTCTTAATCCTGAGGACTGGCCCTCGGCCCCAGGTTTGACTCGTTTAAAGGACAGGCCCTTGCATAGTGACCTGCCTTCTGGCAACGACGACAGATGGGTTGTCCAGCTGAGTCATAGCGATCACTGCTCCTGCCTCGAGTTGGGGGACCCCTTCTCCTCCGCATCCAAGGGACGTCCTCTGGGTTGTCGGCTAGCAGGATCTGATGAGGGACTTTGGTCTCTGAGGGCAACTGCATTGCTTTCAGGATTTGTGCGACGTCCTTAGTGAGCTGCTGCACTTGGGAGGATAGCGTACTTATGGTCTCTGCTGGCGCGTTGAGTCCTTTTGCAGTCATCAGGGCCTGCGTGGAGGATTCCGCTCCTGCAGGCGTGGAACTGGCAGGGTCTGTGTCCACAGGGGGTTGGAGTGCTTTCACTGCCCGGTCTTTCAGAATGGCAAAGTCCACGTCAGGGTGTTCCAGGGACCACAGCTTCATCTGCTTCCCATCCTCAGGAGAGCGCAGGCCCCGCAAGAATTGTTCCTTCATCATCCGGTTTCCTTCCTGATCACTGACAGGGTCCACCAGCTTGAGAGCCCGTAGTGCAGCCTGCAGCCTGAGGGCATAGTCTCTTATACTATCTTGGGGCTTCTGACGGCAGTGATAGAAGTCCGTTCTCAGCTCTCCCTCCGTGCGGTGTTCAAAAGCAGCTGCTAGTTTGGCAAAGATGGTCTCAACAGAGCTCCGGTCATCATTGGCCCAGGACTCAGCTTCCAATTCTGCTGCTCCAGTCAATTGTCCCAGCACCACAGCGGCCCTCTGTTTACCAGTCATCGCGTGCATGTCTAGCAGGGTGTTGATCTTTTTCTTAAACCCGGTCAGCGTGTCTATTTTACCGGCGTATTGAGGCAGCCATTGCGCCCCTGGGGCATACAACAAGGACACTGGCATTATGGGGGCGACCTCGGCCGGCGCAGCTGCGACCGCGGCACCGGCACCAGGCGCTGCGGCGTCCAGCGCGACAGGGGCTGGCATCGCTTGGGCTGCGTCGCCCTGACCAGGGGCATTACCTCCTGCAGCGTCCATTTTTCTTCAGAAATCTGCGCGCTCCCTTTCCACTTCCTGGGTCAGAACGCTCTCTGAATTGTGGGGATTCTGGGGCGGCCACACCTCTTCGTGGGCGGTGCTCTTCTCCCTCGCGCGGGCTGCAGCGCGCGCTTTTGAAGATGGCAATATGGCGGCGGTTCAATTTTTGCGGTCGGACCTCTGAGGCACACGGTCACCTGTCTGAACAGGTCTAGTCCTTATCCTGTTCGTGACGCCAGAAGATGTGAAGCCCCACAGGTGTTGTATCGGTGCATACCTTCAGGGACTCCACGTAGCTGGTGCTGGTCACAGGTAGGGAATCTTCAGTTTTGATCGTGACGCCACTCTCAGTATTGCGGTCAGTGGGGACCGCCACTGCAGGTTAGGGGACGCCTGGGGCTGATGGTGGGTGCAGTCGGATATAGTAGCCTCCTGAGAGTGAGGCAAGCCCCAGGGCCCGGTGTGAGTTTGTAGTACCACAAGTCGCAGAATGACTCAAACACAGTCCAAGAAGTCTTTTAACGTGTTTACTCACTGTTTGGAGGTCACGGTGAGATGCCCGGGCGACACTGTGATAACCAGGTGGAACCAGGAATTCCAGGAGGCCGTTCTGAGGGTAGCTGTCCACTCGCCTTCCTTGCACTCTTTCTGTTTTAGGAGGATCCTTTGCTTGAAGCGTGGTAGGACCCCTCCAGGGAAGCTGTTACCACCCTGCTCCCCTCTCTCTGGCTCGTCTGCCGGCAGCGTGGCCTTGGTGGGATGGCTTCTGGCCCTGTCCCCTTATGGGCCTGGTGTGCTGCTTGGCTCAAGCTCTGTGTAGTCGTGGTGAGGGCATGAAGTACCCCCCCCAACCTGTAGGTTAAGCAGCTCTGGATGATCTGCTGCCTGTACTGGGGACCTAGTTCCCCTTGTGTGCTCGGATACCGGGATCTCCGTACTCAGCCACCCCTCTTTCTCTGGATGCTCTTCAGGCCGACCCACAGTACTCCGTTCTCCTCCGCTTTCAGCTACAGCACTCCTCAGGACCTGTCTGCACGGGAGCTTCTCTGCTCCCCCTCCATACACTTCAACTTCTTCCTCTCCACTCCCTCACTTCCTCTCTCTCTCTGCCCTGCTTCCTAGCAACCAGCCCCTGAACACACCCCTAGCTGGGAATTGAAAGTTAACTCCTTCTGGCTACTCAAGGGTCCCCTCTGTGGTGTGGGAGACCTGGTCACTATGTGTTTGTGTGTGCACCTCATCCTGGCCTTTGGAAATTACCTGGAAGCATTGTCCCCGCATGGGTGCAATACTCTGTGGTGCCTGACCAGGTCAGGGGCGCCACAGGTGCGCATAGGCTACTTTCTTTGCGTTTTACATGCATTTTTAAAGCCAAAAGCATTGTCTTTTCTGCGAGAGGATGCTTTTTCAACTGCAACTACCTCGACGCAAAGTGCGCACATAGCCTAATACTTTCAATTTTAAAAACATACACAATGCCATCCGTGTGCTGTATGTGTTTTTCACACACACATAGCCTTGCATTGGCCCTTGTCATCCGTGCTGCCAGAAAAAAACGGACTTGTCAATTTCACTTTTAATTATTCACTGTCATGGAGAATGATGTCAGAAATTAAGATCCAGTGTCTTTCAAAAATGTGTGCCCTCTTACATATGAGTGAAGTACAACATTTCTGTACAAGTATGTTATCACTTACCAGCAATCCCATGGCACCAGACTTTCTCTATGCCAAACTATTACACCAAATAAATGGTGCTGTTATTTTTTATATGCAATATTTTAGTGACCTATAATTGACTTTCTACGTTCCGCGTTTACATCATTCAAAATTTTATAAAACTTTATATACAGAGCGCCACTTATTAAACGTTCAAACTCTCTTGTCTTATGCACAAATGGAGTATTTTTCTTACCCACAGAGACTAATGATTTCAAAAAGAATGAAAAGTGAAAATCACAACTTGGTGTGTGTGGTAATCAAAAACAGGTGGGTACCCTTGGGGCATGCAGTAAATTAGAGTAGAAACTGGCACAGTCATCGCTGTTTGAAGACTTGAGCTTGGTGATAGATAAAATTAAATAACATTCAGTAACTATTGCAAATTAATGATTCATTTATTTCATGTGGTTTATTGTATGTAATTAAACACCTGCTTTTTCATGGCCGTGAAAATACAGGTTTGCTATGCTTCAATTAATAAGAAGAATTGGATACATTAGAACAGATTTATGCATGTAGTTTTTGTTCCTGAAAATTATCTGGCACAGGATAGCTCAACAATACTACCTTGTTCTGTATATAGAATGTGATTATGTGCTACTATAGTCATTCTCTTTTTTGCAGGTGGGCACTTAAAATGCAGAAGAATTGTTATATAATATTATGCTTGGGGATATGCTCTGACCTTTTTTTTACAATAGTGGCAAAGAACAGGAAAAAGAATGGCTAAGGCGAGATTTGTTACGTTTGGGCACTGAGAAACCATTGAAACGTTCCAACGAAAGTATGACCTAGACATATGCAACTGTATGCTCATCCTGATATTAAAGGGAATGAGAAAAACAACATATGCTTGATTTGTGATATGATTTGATTTGATTTGATATGTGAGATTTTTGTATTTTTGCTTCAAGTGTATTTTGTTTTTTTCCATATTATCATTTTTTATATACACAACTTTTATATAAAAAAATTGGAATCTTGCAATTTTCTCACAGGCCTTTTTCTGGGGACCAGGATGTTACTTATGTAGGGACCAGGTGTCCCACGAAGTTTTAAATAAAACTCGCCGACTGTCATGGCGGCATCAGATGCTGTTGATGGTTTCTCTGGTGTTTCTGATCTACACAGACTCGAGCGTCGATCAGCTATGTACTCATTCATAGACAGGCTAGCAATAATTAACCTCAGCTAGCCTGCTTGTTAGGCTTCTGAGATCACATGTTGTAAGGAAGCCTAACACATTTGCTCCTCTCATACTTCAGTTGCAGGAGATCTTCCACCCATGCCGACTATAGTGTTAAGCACTGTTGGTCTGTGTGCTGTCGTGTCCCTGATTTGCTGGAGAAAGAGTAGCCTGAACTTGGTATTGTTGTGGAGTTTACCTGTCATCTTGTTGTTTCCACCCTGCTCTTGTTTTTCTCCCGGGCTTTAATTGTCTTGTACCTCTGTGTGTGTGCTGTGTGACAGAGTTTTGGTTTACCCTGTTTGTCTATTTCTGTGGCTTAAATTACTCTCCTGTCCTGGGGGGGAGGCAGGGGTTATAAGATCAGTCCTGTCAAGGAGCAAGGCCAAAAAAGAGACTCAGGCATCCCCACCACTAGGGGTATCTCTGAGAAGAGGGATAGCACAGGGCCCCTAGTCTGAGGGTCAGCTTAGGGGCCCCAGTTTCCTGATATCCCCATAGTTCCCCATGACACTAGGGTGGAACATATATAGGGACAATGATGACATATGGGGATCAGGATGGTAACATATAAGAGGACTAGAATGACATATGGGGATCAGGATAGGGAGATTTGGGGACCAGGATGGGAGACATATGGTGACCAGGTTGGGAGACATATGCGGACCAAAATGGGGGACCTATGGGAACCAGAATGGAGGACATATGGGGACAAGGATGAGCGACTTTACAGGAAGGACCCAGGATGGGGACAGTATTGCAGAATGTGGCCAGGGCAGAGAACATTATTCCTGCTGTAATATATATTACTTTTAGGATACTTTTGTAACGGGGTGCCGGGTGTGCCTCAGGAGTCGCTGTGATTGCCGCTTCATGTATCAGGCTAACCCCCGGC
This sequence comes from Anomaloglossus baeobatrachus, assembly GCF_048569485.1. Classification (NCBI taxonomy): domain Eukaryota; kingdom Metazoa; phylum Chordata; class Amphibia; order Anura; family Aromobatidae; genus Anomaloglossus; species Anomaloglossus baeobatrachus. The sequence goes on from NC_134353.1 coordinate 349,346,515, forward strand.
CCCGCCGTCACTATTGGGACAGGGGAATGTTTTGTGGGGCAGAGTGTGGATGGCAGGAGCACGCCGACAGACTCAGGAAAACTCCGCATGCAGGCATCAGCTGAACCAAAAGGCATTTTATTACACAGATCTTCAAAACAGTCTCGGTACACAAATCTTGCAGTGTAAAATCACAATTCCTGCCGGGGAAACTGTTCCTGTTCTCTCTGTTCAGGGGCCTTGCCCAGCTACTCTCGTTTCCTTCACCTAAGCTCACACTCCGGTTACTGCAGACTTGACCCACACACTTCTGCTTTGCCGGCTAAGCCTCTTCGGGTCCCACCTGCACACTGCTGGTTCCCGATCCGGACACTCTCCTTTTTCTCTCTCTCTGGCTAACTGCCACAATCGACCCCACACTCTGCCCCCGTTGCTCCTTCTCCCCCGTCCCAGCAGACACTGCTCTTTCTTTTCCTACAGCAACCTCTTGCCCTCCCCCTAGACTGCCCGGCTCCTCCTCTCTCCTGTACTGTTCCTATGGGGGCAGCCGTCCCACTCTGACATCTAGGGGGGAAAACCCGTTAATACTGTAAAACACAATTAACATTAACATCTTTAGCTACCCCAGCGTGGGGCATCTTCAGGGGGGAAAACTGCGCCTCCGTGTAAGGGGTCTGCCCACCCCTTACACTTTTATGAAGAGTAGAAGATGTGGGTAAAGTGTGGAATGTGCTCTAGAAGGGATCAGCTGTGGATGACTGTGTTTTATATTCTGCAGAGATCAGTCCTTGCAGGAAGAAGTGATAGTGGTCTGCACCAGATGAAGAAGAAAGGCGAAGATGAATGACTTCACCTAGAAATGTCACTGGTAAGTCAGTGTAATATGTGTACACTTACGCTATACACTATTTAGTTTATTGCGGATTCCTGTGTATAATGTCAGCGGTAATCTCTGTATTACCTGTACACTATATACACTTCTTTTGTGTATAATGGCACAGATGGTAATATTAGTGTTATTAGTATTGTGGTTTTTATTAATGATCAGTATTGTACAGTAGTATTCAGTTACTATGTGGTTTTAATATGTGGTCTGGTCACAGTGTGGTTGTTATATGGGGTCCGGTCTATTTCTCACATAACTGGTCTGTGGCTGCTAAGGCCAGAGATTAGGTACAGTAGACAGTTAAGGGAGAGCAGATAGAGAAGACATCATCCTTTCCAAGTTGAGCAGGGTTCCTTTAACAATAATTTTCAAAACTTATAGAAAATCCCTTTAATGCTATTCACTATTCTAAACAGTAACTGACAGTGATTGGAACAACGTGGACCTGAGAGAAGGCAATGAGTTTGATCATCAAGGTACACGTGTCAATCTAATATATAAAGCTCAGTGTATGTATGTATGTGTGTGTGTATGTGTGTATGTCCGCTAAAGGATTCCGCACCGTTGCATGTACAATCACGAAATTTTGCACAGACACTCCATGTGACTCAGGGAACTTCATAGACTATATTTGGGTGGGAAAAGTTAACCCCGTGTTTTCCAGTTACTCTACAAAAATCCTGGAGCCATTAAACTGAATGGAGCTGGGAGCTGCAAGCTATAAATAGCAACTGTCAGTGGTTGCTATAGGAACAAAATAAACTGTTAGTATAAGAAGCTCATGTGTGAGTTAAAAAGATGTCGGTGGTGAGACGGATAGAGACAGACATGGGGAAAGAGACAGACACAGGGAAATAGACAGCCCTGGAAAGAGACAGCCGGGCAAAGAGACAGCCGGGTAAAGAGACAGCCGGGCAAAGAGACAGCCGGGCAAAGAGACAGCCGGGCAAAGAGACAGCCAAGCAAAGAGACAGCCCTGGAAAGAGACAGATGGGCAAAGGGACAGATGGGCAAAGAGACAGACGGGCAAAGAGACAAAGAGCCAGACGAGCAAAGAGCCAGACGGGGAAAGAGACAGACGGGGAAAGAGACAGACGAGGAAAGAGACAGACGGGGAAAGAGACAGACGGGGAAAAAGACAGACAGGGAAAGAGATAGACGGGGAAAGAGACAGCCCGGCAAAGAGACAGACGGGCAAAGAGACAGCCGGGCAAAGAGACAGCCGGGCAAAAAGACAGCCGGGCAAAGAGACAGCCGGGCAACGAGACAGACGGGCAAAGGGACAGATGGGCAAAGAGACAGACGGGCAAAGAGACAAAGAGCCAGACGGGGAAAGAGACAGACGGGGAAAGAGACAGATGGGGAAAGAGACAGCCAGGTAAAGAGGCAGACCTAGAAACAGGCAGCCGGGCAAAAAGACAGCCGGGCAAAAAGACAGCTGGGCAAAAAGACAGCAGGGTAAAGAGACAGCCGGGCAAAGAGACAGCCGGGCAAAGAGACAGAGAGAGACAGACAGATACAGAGATTGAGACAGATAGACTGATGCAAATACAGACAGAGAGATAAAGACAGACAAGGAAAGAGACAGACAGCGACTGGGAGAGAGACAGAGAGACAGTTACTATCCCGGGCAACGCCCGGGTACTACAGCTAGTGAGGCTATAAATGAAAGGTAGAGGTGGATTAAGAAGGGTAAAGTGTCTTTAATTTAAGTTATTGTTACTTGTATTTTGTGGTTGTGGAAAGTGTGTGTAAATGGATGTGGCTAGCAAATGGGTGTGGCATTAAAAATGGGCTTGTCTTCTTAAATGAGTGTGGTTTCCTAACAGATAGGGAAACTATTGTTCAAAAATGTAATCCCTCCCCTGCTTCATAGTGACCTTTGCATGAATTCATTAGATGCTTCAATATAAAAGATAAGGCTGGGTTCAGTTTATTGCTGCTAATGTACTTGAGGATTCCTTGAAAGAACAGTAAGTTAGGCTAAAAAAGCCCCCAGTAGCCAGTGTGAAAATTGCAAGATTTTTATTTTTTAATACAGAATATTATGAGAAAAAAATAAAACACTGCAAAGATGATAGAAAATAAATGTCACATCAAAAACCTGATTTAAACAATGTTATTCCTGATTATTACTTCCCTTTAACCCCTTCACAACCTAGGACGTATATGTGCGTCTTAGTTCGCCTCCCTCTGGTTACTGCGAGCCTGCATTCATTCCGCCTGTGCAGATGAAAAAAAAAAAAAATAATTCTGCCCATGCACTGATGCCACTCATATCTTCTCCTCAGGGTTTTCAATAAAATGGTGCCGGAGATCACGGTACACGCATGCGCTGACTCTGGCGCCAATTTTAATGAAGGCATCGTTACTGTTCCAATGCGCATGTGCTGCCATGCAATGTGGAATTTGAATAAAGAAAAGGGACAAGACAGGATGATGCCAGAGTAGGAATTAACACAGAGGACCCGACCCACAAAGGTTCGCAACGCTGAATATATCAGTCAAGGAATGCACCAATTTCTGGACCTTTATCAGTGTTTTTTCTGTAATCAAAGATCCAATTTGAAAAGTGAATGTATGCTAGCACCAGTATGGCACTTCCTGTACTTTATATGGTAAAACCTTGGTGTTTGGTTTTCTTAAATAGCCGTTGGAGACAGAGCCCCTCTGTAGACTAGTCAGACAAGTGGTTCCCCAGTGGTTTCTTCCAGACTGATGCACTGGATTGCATGCCAAGGACTACCTATCCAATCACGTAGAAAAAACCACAGCGCCTCGGTCAAAAATAGACTGTGCAAAAAACCACAATCACCAGTTCATGGACGCACGTCCATAATCAAAATCAAAGGATTACTACAATTCTCAACCTGTACAACAACAAAAAAGGTGGCAATCGAATAATAAGCACCAGAGAAAGACACTTAATAAATCACGAACCAAGTTTGGGTTCACCATAGGGGAGTCTGACGTCACTCATGATTCCAGCGCAGTGGTCCCGGGACCCTCGTCCGGATCTTCCTCTTTTTCGGGGAGGAATCGGAGTGGAAAATCAAGAGACAGAGGAGAGGACACAGAGGGGGTCATAAGCACAGGAAACATTAGTTTCGTCTTATAGCTTCATAAGTGGGCGTATAGCAGGCATTGTTAACAACAATTTGCCATTATTCTCTAAAGGGCACCCGGAAATTGAGGAGTTTAAACTATCCCCTTTATTGTCATATAGACGTGGATCTAACCTCAAGGACATACTGGTGAGTTTGGATTTTGGATCCTTTAAAAGGGATACTCAGACTACTTTGAGCCAACCCAGGATGGGTAATTTCCCATGTCTGGGTGGTGTGTGCTGTAATAATATGCTGAAGGGCACCACGTTCTCTCACCCATGTACGATCAAGTTATACCGCACTGGTGGGAGATATACATGCACTAGTTCTTTTGTGGTGTATGTGGTCTCCTGCCCATGCGGCTTGCTGTATGCGGGTGAGACGATGATGGAGGTCCGAGCAAGAATCAGTAAACACAAGAGTACAATTAGGACATTACTAACAGAATTGCTCATACCAAGACACTTTAAAGATAGTGGTCATTCAGTTAATCAACTGCGGTTCTGCGTGATTAACAGTGTCCCATGTTCTAGGAGGGGACCTGATAGGGTTACATCCTTAAAAATTAAAGAATTTCATTGGTTTTTGAATTAGAGAGTAGTGATGGGCGAACCCGAACTGTAATATTTGGTGTGCGTACCGAACACATAGTATTCATGCACACGATCCCGAACACAAGCTTTCCTGGTTAGCTCATGTTACAGTTCGGGTCCAGTTCGGGTCAAGAGGCTGTAAAAAAACCCCACATTATTAAAAAACATTATGATCATACTTAAAGGTCCCATGACGCGTCCTGCAGACTCTGTTTTCCGCCCACTTCTGCTTCCGTGTCCGATCAGTGCTGTGCCCCCGGTAAGCACCACTGACTAAAGGACCTTTCATGACATCATAGCCATGTGACCAGTCTGGTGTGAATGTTGTTCAGACATTGGCTTACAGACTGGTCACATGGCTATGACATCATCGAAGGTCCTGTTAACTGAACATTGACTGTCACTGTCCGAGTGTCCCATTGGCATCACCCGATACGGCCACACACCCTCCTTACAGGAGCGGTCGGCTGCATGTATTTCCATGCAGCTGAGACGCTCGTGTCCGGAGAGTGTCAGTCCATGCCGAGTGATGCTGATGCCAGACTGCAAGAGTCATATGCAAGTGAAACTCCAGCCTCAGTGTCAGCCTGCTTCTCACTCTGTATAGACGCTTGTCTGTGCAGAGTTATGAAGTAGAGCTGAAATTGCTCTCTCTGCTTCTCACTCTTTATAGATGCTCTCTGTACAGAGTGATGAAACAGAGCTGACATTGCTCTCTCTGCTTTTCACTCTGTATAGACGCTGTCTGAACAGAGTGATGAAGCAGAACTGATGAAAGCTCTACCTGTGGACTACGTCGGACTAAGGATTTTTTATAATAAAGATGGAGTCTCTAAATTTTTTTTGTTTAATTTCTAATAACAAATTTTTTCTCTGTGTTATGTTTTTTTACTGTTTACTAGAAATTCATGGTGGCCATGTCTAATATGGCGTGACAACATGAATTTCGGGCTTAATACTAGCTGAGAATACAAAGCTGGTATTAACCCCTTTATTACCCAGTGTGCCACCTCCATCAAGGCCGCTGGACAAGTCGGGAAAAGCGCGGGCTGCGGTTTTTAGCGTGGGGGGCCCAAAACGCTTGAACCTTACCATGCTGAGAATCCCAGCCCCCAGCTGCCTTGTTTTACCTACTGGTGATCAAAATCCGCCGAGAGCCCACGCGTTTTTTTAATTATTTTTTTAAATACTTAAAAAAAATACATAAATAATGCTCTTCCCTGAATTGTGATTGCCAGCCAAGGTAAAGCCAGGAAGATGGGGGTGGCAGCCTCTAGCCGTCCGCTTTATCTGCGCTGAGAATCCAAAATACTGCGGAGCACTACGTCAATTCTTATAATTATTTTTTTATTTGTATACAGCTATGTATTGTTTAAATTACCGTATATATACAAACTGTACATATATATATATATATATATATATATATATATATATATATATATATATATATATATATATGCAGCTCCAGCTCTGGCAAAAATTAAGAGACCACTGCAGAATTTTCAATTTTTCTGATTTTTCTCTCTATTGGTATACTGTATTTTTGAGTAAAATCTAAATTGTTTAATTCTATAAACTACTATTTTCAGAAAATATATACAATTTTTTTTTCTTGTAAATTAGGAGACATGTTGTCAGTAGTTTATAGAATAAAAAAACAATTTACAGTTTACTCTAAAATATACCTAGAAAAAAAGAGAAACATTTTGCAGTGGTCTCTTGACTTTTGCTAGAGCTGTATATATATATATATATATATATATATATATATATAGTGCCTTGCAAAAGTTTTCGGGCCCTTGAATTTTTCAACCTTTTCCCACATTTCAAGCTTCAGACATAAAGATAAAAATTTTAATGTTATGTTGAAGAATAGAGATGAGCCAGCCTCTAGAGACTCGAGTTCGGTTCGTCGAACGGAGGCCGCGTTCAAGTTCGGTTCGGCGAACCATTCGACGAACCTCACGAGCCCCATTGAAACCAATGGCAGGCAAACACAAACACATAAAACACATTATAAATGTACACATACAGTTAATAAACATTGCCATAACATTTACCTGTCCCCGCGATGTGTCCTGCACTCTGTCTCCCGCCGCATTTCCTTCCGATAATCGCTGCGTCCTCCCGGTAACCAGCACTGATGATAGGACCTATTGTGACGTCAAAATAGCATGTGACCAGTCACGTGTCTATTATCTCATTGGCTACAGATTGGTCACATGGCTAGACGTCATGCTAGGTCCTGTCATTGCATCTCTCCGGTGCGTGGTGCACGTTTGTGCATCCCCGTGTACCAGCGAGATGCTCTGGCACACGGTCGACTCCCCGTTCTGCTTCCCCGTTCCGTTATTCACCGGCTGCCACAGCCGGTCAATAACGGAGATCACCATTGGTATAGCAACGCGCCTGTCAGCGGTGACGTCACCGCTTACAGCCAGCAGCTTCCTCTCACTCACGGAGTGAAAAGACTGCACGGGAAGCAGCAGCGTCCTTCCTCCCATGCAGCGCTGTCTGATATAGCAGAGCTGCATGGGTTGAAGGAGAAAGAAGACAGAAGACCATGGATCGTGGAGGGATAAGAGGGAGTAATAAACATGGAGCCTCTAAGTGTGTCTGTGTATTTATTTCTATTAAAGTATTTTTTCTCTGTGTGGTGTCTTTTTTTTTAACCCTTTATTGGAGATTCCTAATGGCTGGGTCAAACTTGACTGACATTAAGAATCTCTGGCTTAATACTAGCTAGTAAAACAAAGCTAGTATTAACTCATAATTACCCAGCAAGCCACCCGGCTTCAGGGCTGCTGGAAGAGTTGGATACAGCGCCAGATGATGGCGCTTCTATGAAAGCGCCATTTTCTGGGGCGGCTGCGGATTGCAATTTGCAGCAGAGGAGCCCAGAAAGCTCAGGCCAACCTGTGCTGCGGATTCCAATCCCCAGCTGCCTAGTTGTACCTGGCTGGACACAAAAATATGGCGAAGCCCACATCATTTGTTTTATAATTATTTCATGAAATAAGTGAAATAATAAAAAAAAACGGGCTTCACTATATTTTTGGTTCCCAACCAGGTACAAATAGGCAGCTGGGGGTTGGGGCAGCCGTACGTGCCTGCTGTACCTGGCTAGCATACAAAAATATGGTGAAGTACACGTCATTTTTTTGGTGGGCAAAAAACTCCTGCATGCAGTCCTGGATGGAGTATGCTGAGCCTTGTAGTTCTGCAGCTACTGTCTGCTCTCCTGCATACACTAGTGAATGGAGCATGCTGAGCCTTGTCGTTCTGCAGCTGCTGTCTGCTCTCCTCCATACAGACAGACAGCAGCTGCAGAACTACAAGGCTCAGCATTCTGCCCCCCAAAAAAATTACGTGGGCTTCACCATGTTTTTGTATGCTAGCCAGGTACAGCAGGCACCTACGGGCTGCCCCCCACCCCCAGCTGCCTATTTGTACCCGGCTGGGAACCAAAAATACAGGGAAGCCCTTTTTTATTAATTACCGTATTTTTCGCTTTATAAGATGCACCTAGGTTTTAGAGGAGGAAAATTAAAAAAAAAAATTTAGCCAAATAGTGTGCTAAAACATTTTAATAAAATTAAAAAAAAACATTATTTTAACAATTTAGACTCAACAGGAGGGTCTGTTATGGGGGGATCTGTGGATGATGCACTGCTGTGGGGGACCTGTGGATAACGCACTGCTATGGGGGACCTGTGGATGACACTGCTATGGGGGACCTGTGGATGACACTGCTATGGGGGACCTGTGGATGACACTGCTATGGGGGACCTGTGGATGACACTGCTATGGGGGACCTGTGGATGGCGCACTGTTATGGGGGACCTGAGGATGATGCTCTATTATGGGGGACCTGTGGATGACACTGCTGTGGGGGATCTGTGGATAACGCACTGCTATGGGGGACCTGTGGATGACGCACTATTATGGGGGAAATGTGGATGACGCATTGCTATGGGGGACCTGTGGATGACGCACTATTATGGGGACCTGTGGATAATGCACTTTTATGTGGGATCCGTGGATGACACGGCTATGGGGGACCTGCATGATGCACTTTTATGGGGATCTGGGACTACCACCCCCCTCATCCTTAGGAATACACCCATGTACTGTATACCATACATGGCTGTATTCTGAAAGATGAGGCAGGTGGTAGTCACATTTACACTTTGGCCACTACATTAGTCCCTCCCTGGAGTGTTTACACTAAAGGACTACAGCCTCCATCATCCTTCAGAATACACCGATTGATACAGTATATTCTGAAGGCTGATGATGGGGGTTGTGTTCCCCATTGTTCCCCCATGTTCCTGACATTTGTCAGGCTCAGATCACTGATTGGTGGAGGCAGCTCTGCAGAAGTTGTCTCCACCAATCAGCATCCAGCCCTAGCGAGGAGAGGGAGAATCTTTCTTCTCTCTCTCCTCTTTCTTATGATAGTCTCCGTCTGCTGCGGAGATCTAAAATGGAGCCCGCGCATGCGCAGATCGCGATCTTCGAGAGCCGCGATCTCTATCTGCGCCTGCGTAGCCTCCGACGTGATGGACTTCAGGAAAACGACTACGGAAGGCAGCGCATGCGCAGATGGAGATCTCGCTTCTCTGAGATCTCCATCTGCGCCTGCGTCACCTCCGCAGCCATTTCCCGGAAGTCGCGTTGGAGGCAGCGCAGGCGCAGATAAAGATTTCGGCTATGGTGACCGCCACCGCAGCCGATTGCTGGGGGATCCATGGCGGCCGCCACCGCAGCCGATTGTCGGGGGATCCATGGTGGCCGCCACTGCAGCCGATTGCCGGGGGATCCATGGCGGCCGCCACCGCAGCTGATTGCCGGGGAATCCATGGCGGCCGCCTCCGCAGCCGATTGCCGGGGGATCGATGGCGGCCGCACCAGCCTCCTGTGACTCACCCCACCGCCGGATTACTGCCCGGTAAGTTACATTCACTTTGTAAGACGCACCCCTTGTTTCCCCACAATTTTGGGGGAAAAAAAGTGCGTTTTATAAAGCGAAAAATACGGTATTTCATTAATTTCATGTAATAATTAAAAAACAAATGACATGGGCTTCGCCATATTTTTGTATGCTAGCCAGGTACAGCAGGCACCTACGGGCTGCCCCCAACCCCCAGCTGCCTATTTGTACCCGGCTGGGAACCAAAAATATAGGGAAGCCCTTGTTTATTAATTATTTCATGAATTTCATGAAATAATTAAAAAACAAATGATGTGGGCTTCGCCATATTTTTGTTTGCTAGCCAGACATAGCAGGCACCTACGGGCTGCCCCAACCCCCAGCTTCCTATTTGTACCCGGCTGGGAACCAAAATTATAGGGAAGCCAATTTTTTTTTAATTATTTCACTTATTTCATGAAATAATTAAAAAGCAAATGACGTGGGCTTCGCCATATTTTTATGTCCAGCCAGGTACAACTAGGCAGCTGGGGATTGGAATCTACAGCACAGTTTGGCCTGAGCTTTCTGGGCCCCTCTGCTGCGAAATGCAGTCCGTAGCCGCCCCAGAAAATGACGCTTTCATAGAAGCGCCATCTTCTGGCGCTGTATCCAACTCTTCCAGCTGCCCTGGTGACGGGTGGCTCGCTGGGTAATAATGGGGTTAGGGATAGCTGTATATTATCAACTGGCCCTAAGCCAAAAATTCATGGTGTCACGCCAATATTAGACATGGCCACCATGAATTTTTAGTACCTATAAAAAAAAACCACAACACACAGAAAAATATTTTTATTATAAATAAAACACAACACAATTAGTGACTCCATCTTTATTGAAATAAAGACCCCCCTCCACAGTAATCCTGAGCCGTCCAATCCGGATCCAATATCTGATCGGTTTGCTGGAAGGCAAAGTGATCAGATGATGTGTCAGGTTCAAGGGTCTGAATCAAATGACACAGTAGCTGATTGTATAAACGGCTTTTATACAATCAGCTGATGCATCAGTGCAAAAAAAAAAAAACTAAACACTTCAGTGCAGACTCCTGTCCGAAGACATCAGCTGATAGTTTAGCCGGCTGGGCGGTAAGAAGCCGGCCACACCGCTCGACTTATAGTGTTAGCTGATACCGTCAGGTGACGGCGTCAGCTGATCACCGCCAGGTCTGAGAAAGAGAGGGAGAGAGAAAGAAGAGAGAGAAGATAGAGAAAAAAAGAGAGAGGAGAGAGAGAGAGAAAGAAGAGAGAGAGAAAGAGAGAAAGAAGAGAGAGAGAGAAAGAGAGAAAGAAGAGAAAGAAGAGAGAGAGAGAGAAAAGAGAGAGAGGAAGGAGAGAGAAAGGAGACAGAGAAAGGAGAGAGAGAAAGGAGAGAGAGAAAGAAAGAGAGTGAGAAAGAGAGAGAGAGAGAGAGAATGCGAGAGAGAGAGAGAGAGGAGAGAGCAATGTAGCCTCATTCCCTGAACTGCTCTGATTTTAGAGGTGTGTCCCGCGGCTCACAGCTGATGTCCGGCTCCTCCCATCAGTGCATATTTAAATTATAATTATATAAATATATTATAAATATAATTTAAAATTAAAAAAAAAAGGTCTTTACTGGGACTAGAGCTCGCGATCTAATGCAAGGTGAGCACTCTATCCACTCAGCTACTGACTCTATTGATAAAGATAAGCAGTAATTTGGTAATCTTGAAGTCTGCATTGCTGAAGTCTCTGCTGACTGCATGATTCACTTCATTGCTACGTGGAGCTGATACAGAGCACTCGTGTTCTATAGCAGCGCTGACAGTGTTGTGTGGATTACGTCGGACCTGGAGGGGTATTTGTGGATTTTAATAAAATGGTGAAACAGGAATTTTTTTTGTCTTTTATTCCAAATGAAGGATTTTTCGGTGTGTGTGTTTATTTACTTTCACGTTGATCATGGAAGGTGTCTCGGGGAGACTCCTGGCATGATTAACTCTTTATTACCTCGATTGCCACCGCACCAGGGCAATTCGGGATGAGCTGGGTAGAGTCCCGGGAGTGTCGCATCTAATGGATGCGGCTATTCCGGGCGGCTGCTGGGTGATATTGTTAGGGTGGAGGGCTCCCCATACCCTGGCGCTCTCCATCCTGAAAATACCAGCCTCCAGCCGTGCGGCTTTATCCTGGCTGGTATCAAATATGGGGGGAACCGCATTTTTTTTTATTATTTATTTATTTATTTATTTATTTTACTGCACCATATAATTAAAAAAAAAAAAATTAAATTCTTCACCGGGACGGCCGAGACTAGAACTCACGACCTAATGCTTCATAGGCAACAACTCTAGCCACTGAGCTATTGCCCCTATTGATAAAGATAGGCAGGTTTTGTAATCTTGAAGCCTGCAGTGCCGACTGATGTTTCTGCTGACAGCGCGATTCACTTCATTGCTACGTGGACCTGATACAGCGCGATGGTGTTCTACGGTGCTGCTACATCTTCATGTAGCAGAGCTGACAGTGTCGTGTGGATTACGTCGTATCTGGAGGGGTATTTGGGGATTAATAAAGGGGTGAAACAGGGTGTTTTTTGTCTTTTATTCCAAATAAAGGATTTTTAGGTGTGTGTGTTTATTTACTTTCATTTTCAGGTTGATCATAGAAGGTGTCTTGGGTAGACGCCTGGCATGATTAACCTCTTATTACCTTGATTGCCACCGCACCAGGGCAATTCGGGATGAGCTGGGTGGAGTCCCGGGACTGTCGCATCTAATGGATGCGGCTATTCTGGGCGGCTGCTGGGTGATATTGTTAGGCTGGAGGGCTTCCCATACCGTGGCGCTCTCCATCCAGACAATACCAGCCTCCAGCCGTGCGGCTTTATCCTGGCTGGTATCAAATATGGGGGAACCGCATTTTTTTGTATTATTATTTATTTATTTTACTGCACAATATAGACCCGCCCGCCGGTGGCTGTAATTGGTTGCAGTGAGACAGCTGTCACTCAGCTTGAGGACGTGTCTGACTGCAACCAATCATGGGCGCCGGTGGGCGGGGAAAGCACGGAACAACTAATTGACTAATGAAGCGGCAGCCATTTTCTAAAGAGGAAAAGACGCCGCAGATTTGTGACAGACGTGCAGCGAGACGCCTGTGATCGGTGAGTAGGAAAGGGAGAGGGATTGTGCTGGGGACGCAGGACGCATGCAGATAGCAACATGTGCACATAGCCTTACTGTGAAAAGACACAATTATGGTGATCGAACCATTCTCGAACCTAACTTGAACTGTCGAGCTTTTAGCAAAAAGTTCGAGTTCGAGTTCCATCTCGAGCACCCCCCAAAATCACTCGAACAGGAAATTGGCGAACCTCGAACATCGCTCAACTCTAGTGAAGAATCAAAAAGTAGGACACAGTTGTGAAGTTGAACAAAATTTATTGCTTATTTTAAAGTTTTTTAAAAAATAAATAACTGAAAAATGTGGCTTGCAAAATTATTCGGCCCCTTTAAGGTAATACTTTTTAGCACCATCTTTTGCTGCGATTACAGCTGTAAGTCGCTTGGGGTATGTGTCTATCAGTTTTGCACATTGAGAGACTGAAATTCTTGCTTATTCTTCCTTTGCAAATAGCTCGAGCTGAGTGAGGTTGGATGGTGAGCGTTTGTGAACAGCAGTTTTCAGCTCTTTCCACAGATTCTCGATTGGATTCAGGTCTGGACTTTGACTTCGCCATTCTAACACCTGGATACGTTTATTTGTGAACCATTCCATTGTAGATTTTGCTTTATGTTTGGGATCATTGTCTTGTTGGAAGACAAATCTCCGTCCCAGTCTCAGGTCTTTTGCCGACTCCAACAGGTTTTCTTCAACAATGGTCCTGTATTTGGCTCCATCCATCTTCCAATCAATTTTAACCATCTTCCCAGTCCCTGCTGAAGAAAATCAGGCCCAAACCACAACCATGTTTGACAGTGGGGATGGGGTGTTCAGGGTGATGAGCTGTATTGCTTTTATACCAAACATATCGTTTTGGCATTGTGCCCAAATAGTTCGATTTTGGTTTCATTTGACCAAAGCACCTTCTTCCACATGTTTGGTGTACCTCCCAGGTGGCTTGTGGCAAACTTTAAACGACACTTTTCATGGATATCTTTGAGAAATGGCTTTCTTCTTGCCACTCTTCCATAAAGGCCAGATTTATGCATTGTACGACTGATTGTTGTACTATGGACAAACTCTCCCACCTCAGCTGTAGATCTCTGCAGTTCATTCAGAGTGATCATGGGCCTCTTGGCTGCCTCTCTGATCAGTCTTCTCCTTGTTTGAGATGAAAGTTTGATAGACGGCCGGGTCTTGGTAGATTTGCAGTGGTATGATACTCCTTCCATTTCAATATGATTGCTTGCACAATGCTCCTTGGGATGTTTAAAGTTTTGAAAATCTTTTTGTAACCAAATCCAGCTTTAAACTTCTTAACAACAGTATCACGGACCTGCCTGTTGTGTGCCTTGGTCTTTATGATGCTATCTGCGTTTTAAACAGAACACTTAGGCTATGTGCCCACGGGAGTTTGTTTGCAGATATATCCGCAGGTACAGCCGCAGGTTTCCCGCAGCTGCCCGCCGAAATCCGCAGCTATTTTTAGCTGCGGTAGTACAGCAAAATAGCTCCGGTAAACCTGCGGACATTTATGCAGCTTACCTGCGGAAGTCTAGGCCCTATCTCCATAGTGGAGAGCAGGGATTTCCGCAGGTAATTCTGCAGAAAGAATTGACATGCAATTACGTGTGGCTGTGGAACATCCGCAGCATGTTCCGCAGCCACACGTGTCCGCAGCATGGACACAGCACTCCCCATGTGCCATAGGATAACATGGGGAGTGTCTGTTCAAGCTGAAACCTGTGGATTTATCTGGAAAATCCAGAAAATCCGCGGATTTTCCGCAGATAAATCTGCAGGTTTAATCTCCCATGGGCACATAGTCTTAAGGGTGCTTTACACGCTGCGACATCGCTAACGATATATCGTCGGGGTCACGTCGTGAGTGACGCACATCCGGCGCTGTTAGTGACATCGCAGCATTTTACACCAATGAGCAATGATCAACAAGCGCAAAAATGTGAAAAATCGTTGCTTGTTGACACATCGTTCATTTCCTTAATATCATTGCTGCTGCAGGTACGATGTCCGTCGTTCCTGCGGCAGCACACATCGCTATATGTGACACTGCAGGAATGACGAACATCTCCTTACCTGCGCCAACCAGCAATGAGGAAGGAAGGAGGTGGGCGGCATGTTCCGGCCACTCATCTCTGCCCCTTCTCTGCTATTGGACGGCTGCCGTGTGACGTCGCTGTGACGCTGCACGAACCGCCCCCTTAGAAAGGAGTCGGATCGCCGGCCAGAGCGACGTCGCAGGGAAGGTAAGTCCGTGTGACGGATGTTAGCAATGTTGTGCAACACGGGCAGCGATTTGCCCCTGACGCACAACCGACGGGGGCGGGTATGCTCGCTAGCGATATCGGTGCTGATATCGCAGCGTGTAAAGTACCCTTTAGACTATCACAGGGCAGGTGCATTTATACGGAGACTTGATTACACACAGGTGTCTTATATTTATCATCATCAGTCATTTAGGACAACATTGGATCATTTAGATATCCTCAATGAACTTCTGGAGGGAGTTTGCTGCACTGAAAGTAAAGGGGGCGAATAATATTGCACGCCCCAATTTTCAGTTATTTATTTTCTAAAAAAGTTTTAAAAAAGCAATAAATTTCATTCAACTTCACAATTGTGTCCCACTTGTTGATTCTTCACCATAACATTCACATTTTTATCTTTATGTTTGAAGCCTGAAATGTGGGAAAAGGTTGAAAAATTCAAGGGGGTCGAATACTTTTGCAAGGCACTGTAAGTACACAATTGCAGCCAAATAACTTTTTTTTTTTGCAAACTGTCTTTCTTAGAAATATCCTACCATATGTATATCCAGATCACACAAATCTATGTGTTTTTATAACAGTAGGCTTTAGGAAACTCTGTATAATCTGTTTCTGAAATCATGTCGTACTACAATCAATCTGCCCTATCTGCCATAACACATGACTGATGATAATTTGTGTATGGTTCAGCTGAATATTTTAGCATTACATAAGTATCAAACATTTAAACAAGTGGCTGCAAGATAATGCTGCAATTTGTTTATGACAACACAAATTAGCAAAATATTTTTCACCCCTTACTGCTGAAGCTTCCTGACAGAGTACACTATTTTTCAAATCTGACATCTATCCCTTTATCTAGTAATCACTTTAGAAGACTTCTATGTTTCAATGATTCTGAGATTTTTCCCGTAACACATTGTAATTACGTTTAGTGTTAAATCTAGATCGATATGTTTTGCTCTTATTTCTGAAAAAAATCAAAAACGATTCCAAAATGTAGAAAAATTTGCAATTGTCAAACGTTCAATTTTTATACCTTCAAAACAGAGTATGCTAAAAGATTTAAACGTTTAGCAGAAATATTACATTTTTGCAATAAAATTTCCAAAACTTATTTTTTAGGGACCACTTTACTTTTGAAGTACGGTATTTTTCGAATTATAAGACGCAGTTTTCCTCCCAAAAATTTGGGAGGAAATTGAGGGATGCATCTTAATACCTGAATGTAGCTTACCAGGGGGTGGTGGAGAAGGGTCGGCGGCATGGTGGCTCTGCTCTGTCCTTGGCGGGCTGGCCTGCTCTGCGAGGCTCTGTGCGGCAGCGGGCGACCTGGTCTGCTCTGCGAGGCTCTGTGCAGTGGTGGGCGGCCCTGCACTGTGAGGCTCTGTGCGGCGGCAGGTTACCTGTTCTGCTCTGCGAGGCTCTGTGCGGCGGAAGGCAGCCCTGCTCTGTGAGGCTCCGGGCGGCGAGGCATTCTGAAGATTTCAGCAATAATGACTTTCAAATAATGGCGCCCAGAGTAGGCACGTGCGCAGATGGCTCAAGCTCTCGCCTGCGCATGTGCCAACTGCGGCCTCTATTTCTTTGAAGCTTTCACCACCGATATCTTCAGAATGGTAGTATGTCAATGCCTACAGCGAGCACCAGCATCGTGTAACGCTGGCTGCCTCAGGATCGTGCAGCATTGGCAGTCCCAGGATCGTGCAGCGAAGGCTGCACCAACATCATGCAGCAACGGCTGTCCCAGCATCGTGCAGTGCTGCAGCCCACAGTGAGTATCTGGGTCCCCCTCTGTACTGCTGATAGCATCGCCACTGTACACTTATACCGACCCTGCCTCCTGTTACCCCCGCTGCCGTCCCATGTCCCCAGTAAAACACCACCGTACACTTATACCGACCCTGCCTCCTGTTACCCCCGCTGCCATCCCATGTCCACAGTAAAACACCACCGGATTATAAATTGACCCCGTATTTTTCTTACTTTTTTATCTCTAAATTTGGGGTGCATCTTATTATAATCCGGTGCGTCTTATAAAACAAAAAATACGGTAAATTCGAAGGACCTCTACTTCATCAAACCCACAAGCAAGCCACCATTTTAAAAACTGCACCCTTAAAGTATTTAAAACCACACTCAGGAAGTTTATTAACCCTTAAGGTGCTTCAGAGGAATTAATGAAATGTGAAATGAAAAACGTAATTTTTTTTTTGTAAAAAAGTTTTTTTCAGCAAATGAGTCCACAATTTATTACATAATTTCCCTAAAACACGGCAATACCCTATATGTGGTCGTAAACTGTGGACATGTGGTGGTGTTTCTACATGAAGCAGCGCTATTTGATTTGATTTTCTGGAGTAAATTTGGCTGAAATAGTTTTTCAGATGCCTTGCCGCATTTGAAGATCTGTGTGGTGACAGAGAAGCAGAAACTCCAACAAGTGACTCCCTTTTCAAAACTGCACACACTTATAGAATTCATAAAGAGGAGTTGTGAGCATTGTAACCCACTGGTGCTTCAAAGACGTTTTGTAAAATTGGATTACGAAAATAGAAAATTCATTTTTTTCCCCACTAAAACCTTTATATAGCGCAATATTTCTCAGTTTTGCATGGGGAAAGAAAATGTTCTACAGGATTTCTTATGCAATTTCTCATGAACACTCATTTTTAGTTGGCAACTACTGTTTGGCTCCAAAGGAAAGGAGTGCTATTTAATATCCAGAGCACAAATTTGGCTGTAGTAGATTGTAGATTCTGTGTTGCAGTTTCAGAGCCCCTAAGGTGTGAAGATAGAAGAAACCCCCAAAAGAGATCACATTTTGGAAACAACACCCCTCAAGGCATTTACTAACAGTGTACAGATTATTTTAAATGGTACTTCTTGGATTTAAAAAAAAAAAAATGTCTATGAAAATAAAAAGTTAAATATTTATTTACTCTAAAATATTATTTCAGCCCCAAATATTTTATCTTCACAAGGTGTAACAGGAGAAACTAGACCCCAAAATTTGTAATGCAATTTTCTTCTCAGTATGAAAACACCCCATATGTGATTGGAATCTACTGTATGGGCAACCGTTTGGGTTCAAAAGGGAAGGGGCACTATTTGCAGTGCAATTTTGACTAGAATAGATTATGGATTCTAGTACACATTTCCAGAGGCCCCAAGATTCCACACTAACAAAAACGTCCCTATGATTGACCTTATTTTAGAAACTACATATGTCAAGGAATTCATCTAGGGGTGCGATGACCCCACCCTTATAGAATTTTTTAACATTGGGATGTGAAATTAAAAAAAAAAAATCTTTCCCACTAAAATGCTGCCTTAGGCCCAAATTTTTCATTTTCATAAGTGGTAATAGAAAAAAAAAATGGGCATCATAATTTGTAAAGCAATTTTTCCCAAACTTAGAATTACCCTATATGTGGTCGAAAACTACTGTTTGGACATACTAAAGTGCTGGGAAGGGAAGAAATGCTACTTGGCTTTTTGTCATTCAAAATTAGTTGGAATTATTTGAAGGCACCAATTGCAGAGTTCCTGACTGGGTCATGGTAGCAGGGAATGCAACCATGACTGGGTCTAAGTCGGATGGAATCCACCTAGCCACTGGGCTGGCATTGCTGTTAACTGTGTCTGAGTTTTCATGACACAGATACAGGTAAAAACTCTGGTAGAGGAGAAATCCATTCGCTCTCTGCTTTTTCACTACTTACTCTGGTAAGTCACAGACTGCTTAAGGCTAGGTTCACACACTGCGTTTTTTTGACGCTGCGGTTTTGTGCGTTTTTTGCAGCAAAAACCGCACAAAAACGCACCCGCGTCAAAAAACGCGGCAAAAACGCACTAGTTTTTGCCGCAATTTGGTGCGTTTTTTGCTGTGTTTTGCTGCGTTTTTGCTCACTACGTCTTTATGCGTTTTTTATCAGTGAACAAAAAAAAAGGTCTGATGTCATTTCCTTCTTCAATATGTTCTTCATTCTCCACTAGTGTATGCAGGAGAGCAGACAGCTGCATAACTACAAGGCTCAGCATACTCCATCCAATAGTGTATGCAGGAGAGCAAACAGCAGCTGCAGAACTACAAGGCTCAGCATGCTCCATCCAATAGTGTATGCAGGAGAGCAGACAGCAGCTGTCGAACTATAAGGCTCAGCATCCTCCATCCAATAGTGTATGCAGGAGAGCAGACAGCAGCTGTCGAACTACAAGGCTCAGCATCCTCCATCCAATAGTGTATGCAGGATTGCAGACAGCAGCTGTTGAACTACAAGGCTCAGCATCCTCCTTCCAGGACTGTATGAAGGATTTCTTTGCCCCCCCAAACAAAAAAAATGACGTGGGCTTCGCCATTTTTGTATGCTAGCCGGGTACAGCAGGCAGGTACGGGCTGCCCCCAACCCCCAGCTGCCTATTTGTACCCGGCTGGGAACCAAAAATATAGAGAAGCCCTTTTTTTTTAATTATTTCATGAATTTCATGAAATAATTAAAAAAAAAATGACGTGAGCTTCGCCTAATTTTTGTGTCCAGCCGGGTACAACTAGGCAGCTAGGGATTGGAATCCACAGTGCAGGGTGCCCATGCATTCTGGGCACCCCCGCTGCGAATTGCAGTCTGCAGCCACCCCAGAAAATGGCGCTTTCATAGAAGCGCCATCTTCTGGCGCTGTATCCAACTCTTCCAGCTGCCCTGATGCCAGGTGGCTCACTGGCTAATAATGGGGTTAGGGCTAGCTGTATATTATCAGCTGGCCCTCAGCCCGAATTTCATGGTGTCATGCCAATATTAGACATGGCCACCATGAATTTCTAGTAAAGATAAAAAAACCACAACACACAGAAAAATATTTTTATTAGAAATAAAACACAACACAATTAGTGACTCCATCTTTATTGAAAAAAAGAACCCCCCTTTGCAGTAATCCTGGGTCAAGGGTCCCACGCCGTCCAATCCGGATCCAATATCATCTGATCGGTTTGCTGGAAGGAAAAGCGATCAGATGATGTGTCAGGATCAAGTGCCTGAATCACATCACACATCAGCTGATTGTATAAAAGCCGTTTATACAATCAGCAGATGCATCGGTGCAAAAAAAAAAAAAAAACTCACTTATGAGCTGATTACCGGCAGCTCCTAGAGCAAGTCTGATTCCGTCCGATCACTGCAGGAGCTGCCGGTAATCAGGGATGAAGTCTCCTGACGCATCCGCTGATAGGTTAAACCGGCCGGCCGCTGGCGTCACCCCGAGACTTACGATCAGCTGACGCGTCAGGTGACTGCATCAGGTGATCCATCGCCAGGTCCTGCATCCTGCAGGCATACGTACCCAGGGAGACTGCACACACCCGGAGCAGCGGTACCGGGAGGAGATGGGAGCGGGCATGGCACCGGGAGTCTTCAGACAGGTGAGTATGACTTTTTTTTTTCTACTGTTCACTTTTGATTTCGCAGCCACTTCCACCTCCTGCCCGTAAATGACGCCGCATGGCAGCATACATGCACAGGACTGGAGGTGGAAGCGACGGTGACGGTACCGGGAGGATTCCTGTACATGTCACTTTACTACCCACCTCCTGCGTTTATAGCTGCGTTTTTGGTCTTAGAAACGCACTAAAACGCACCAAAACGCACCTATTTGCGTTTCTCATTGCGTCTTTCAACATCCCATTGCACTTAAGGGATGAAAGCGCAGTGAAAAACGCGGGAATAATTGACATGCTGCGTTTTTGTGGCACCACAAAAACGCAGCTGAAAAAAAAACGCTGTGTGCAGACAGCAAAAATGAAAACTCATAGACTTTGCTGGGAAAGCAAAGTCATGCAGTTTTCTGAGCAAAATCGTACCCGAAAACTGCGCAAAAACGCCGCGAAAAGCGCACTGTGTGAACTTACCCTAAAGGGTTTTTTCCAAGTTGACATTTCAATGTAAGTTCCCCTTCACATGTATGTGTTTCTGGCACATGTGGCATCCATTTTACATGTACCAGAGACATGTACACACGCACATACACACACACACACACATTAAAATCTATGTTAATCTTCACACCTCTGTGTTTTCACATGGACTGTGTGTCCATGTGAACGACATGTGTGTATGGGGACAAGTCCATTTTTCCCATCAGCTCGGATCACACACCCATACTAGCTATCTAGATAGATAGATAGCATATAGATGATAGATAAATACATAGACTGATTGAGAAAGAGATAGATGATAGATATAAAGAGAGAGATAGATAGCTAATAGATGAGTGACAAAGAGATAGAGATAATAGCTAGCTAATAAATAGATACAGGCAAAAAAGAAAGACTTACATGCCAAATCTAGCAACTAAAAAAGCAAAACAAAAAAAATTCTAAATATTTTTTTAGGTGTTTTGAATATTAGAATGGCCATTCTCATACCTGCCCAGTAGCCACGTCATGACAACCTCATTGTACTGGGTCCTACTCTATATTACTACCTCTTTCATGGTTTAAAAACCAGTTATATTTGGGGAAAAAAGAGACCCACCATTAAAGGATAAAAACAACTGTGGCTAATGGGGGAGGAGGGCCTGGAAGCATGGTGTGTCCATGTAAACCACATGTGTGTATGGGGATATGTCTATTTGTTCTCATCAGCTCAGATCACACAACCAATACTAGCTATCTAGATAAATAGATAACAGATAAATGATAGATAAATACATAGATTGATAGAGAGAGATAGATGATAGATATAAAGAGAGAAATAGATAACTAATAGATGAGTGACAAAGAGATAAATTGATAATAGCTAGCTAATAAACAGATACATAGATTCCATGGCTCTTAAAATAAATAATTAAATGAAAAAAATTTATAAGTAATGATCAAAGGTAAGGCAGACAGCTGTGAGCTGATATTATCAGGCTGGGAAAGTCCATGGTTTTTGGGCCCTTCGCAGCATAAAAATACCAGAGCGCAGCCGCCCCAGAAGTGGTGCAACACAACATGCTCCAAATATGGAGCTTTGCCTCAGCTCTTTCGGATTACCTTATGGCGGTGGCATTCAGGGTAATGGTTTATGGGGTTAATGTCAGCTGTGAATTGACAGCTGGAGTAAAGCCCTGATGTTAGTAATTGATGTGTCTATCAAAGACCTCCATTACTGACCCAGTAGTAAATAAAAAAATGACACACAACTGAAAATCTTTTATTAAAATAAGCACTCACTGAAACATTTCCTCTTTCGTCACTTTATTAAAAATAAATAAGTAAAAATACATGCAGGTCTGCTGTAGTCCAGTGGGTCTTCTGTAGTCCACCGAATCCGTCATAGTCCACAAATGGAAACCTGCAAAAAAACAAACATGAAAACAGAGAAATAAAACCAGACACTTTTCTTAGTTCACAACTTTATTACGAAAAAAGAATAAATTCCCGACTAGTCCATGGAATCTGATGAACAAAGACTATGGTGGATCCTTCTAATACTTGATAGACTTGTTAAGAGCCAGTTCTCGGTCAAGCTGCACTGCACGAGACTCGGCGCCTCTAAAAAGCGGTGACATCAGTAATTCTAATACATGTTACATGGATGTCACAGGGACAGCACACACGGATAGCACATGAATGACACACACATGCATGTGGATGGCCACACGGATGGTCAAAAAGGAACGTGCCACACCTGCGTTTTTTATGAGTGTGTGTGATGGGACCCTTAAACGCTACTAAGCATCATTATACTTTGTATGCACAGGAGCAGTACGTCCATTGACCTCCTGAATCTACTTTTTCTCAATTCTGTTTCCCTGCTTTTTTACTAACATCAGCCTTTTAAAATGCATGTTGCTTTTGGGGCCATTTTCCATGAACTGAAACATTTTTTTTTCAGGGTCTGGGACTAAGTGATGGCTTATTTTTTTTGCTCTGTAGCTGATGTTTTTATGTGATACCATTTTTGGGTTGACATGCTTTATTTTATTGCTATGTTGCCGCTGCCAAAAAAAACGTAATTCTGGCATTTTTAATTTTATATATATATATTAGATAGATAGATAGATAGATACATAGATAGATAGATAGATAGACATCTAAGTTTTCACATCAAAGTTTATTACAAAGACAATCCATCAAAATACAAGTAGACTACAAATCACATATTGGTTTCTTGAATTACATATTTAACAGAGAATTTATTGAAACCAAGATAATCACATTTGATACTGAAAAGTTAAGCCAATCAAGCCCAAAATACAAGAAAGGTTTATTCAGTTAAACAAATATAACTAAGGAAGGCAGAAAAGTAGAAGGGCAAATGTGAAGGAGATAAAAGAACAGAAGAATAGTGATCGGGAAAGGGAAAATAGGAAAAGTCCCACATGAGTAACCCTCTAGGTGCCCCCGGCACCCCCACCTAACCTTTCGGAATCATATATATATATATATATATATATATATATATATATATGTGGCGCCCTGGACAAGCCAGGTCGTCACAGAACTACACCAACACACCCTACACCCCGGTTAGGCACATCTAAGTCTAAGGCCCCCTTCACACGTCCGTGATACACGTGCGTGTTTGGTCCGTTTCCGTATATACCGGAGACACGGCCAAACGTGCACCAATGTTAATCTATGATTGTGGTCACACGTCCGTTATTTCATTATGTCCGTGTGTGCGTGTCCGTGATCCGTATGTGTTTGCGTTTGGCACGGATGCATGTCCGTTATCTGCACGGAGCACGCACACGTGGACACAATGAAAGTCTATGGGTATGTGCACACACGTTAGTAAACACGTATGCATATACCTATAGTCCGTGTCCGTTTGGTGTTTTTATTTCTAGTGATGTCGGCTATTCTTTCTATTTCTGTGTATGTCGGTCAATCTCCCTGAGTCCGTCGGTCAGTCTCTCTGTCTCTCTGTCGGTCTCTCTGTCTGTCTGTCCCTCTCTCACAGTCTGTCGGTCAGTTTCCCCCCCTCTCTCATACTTACCGTTCCCCGATCTCCGGCGCAGCGCTGCACGGCATTCACACTGCTGCGACGGCTTTTACTATTTTGAAAAAGCCGGCCGCCCATTAAACAATCTCGTATTCCCTGCTTTCCCCGCCCACCGGCGCCTATGATTGGTTACAGTGAGACACGCCCCCACGCTGAGTGACAGGTGTCACACTGCACCCAATCACAGCAGCCGGTGGGCGTGTCTATACTGTGCAGTAAAATAAATAAATAAATAATTAAAAAAAAACGGCGTGCGGTTCCCCCAATTTTAATGCCAGCCAGATAAAGCCATACGGCTGAAGGCTGGTATTCTCAGGATGGGGAGCTCCACGTTATGGGGAGCCCCCCACCCTAACAATATCAGTCAGCAGCCGCCCAGAATTGCCGCATACATTATATACGACAGTTCTGGGGCTGTACCCGGCTCTTCCCGATTTGCCCTGGTGCCGTTGGCAAATCGGGGTAATAAGGAGTTATTGGCAGCCCATAGCTGCCAATAAATCCTAGATTAATCATGTCAGGCGTCTATGAGACACCTTCCATGATTAATCTGTAAGTGACAGTAAAAAAACACACACACCCGAAAAAATCCTTTATTTGAAATAAAAAACACACACAAATTCCCTCATTACCAATTTATTAACCCCGACAAACCCTCCATGTCCGGCGTACTCCACGGACCTCCAGCGTCGCGTCCAGCTCTGCTGCATGGAGGTGACAGGAGCAGCAGAAGACACCGCCGCTCCGGTCACCTCCACACAGCAAATGAGATGAGTAGCGCGATCAGCTGCTGTCACTGAGGTTACCCGCGGCCACCGCTGGATCCAGCGGTGGCCGCGAGTTACCTGACTGACAGCAGCTGATCGCGCTACTCACCTCATTTGCTGTGTGGAGGTGACCGGAGCGGCGGTGTCTTCTGCTGCTCCTGTCACCTGCATGCAGCAGAGCTGGACGCGACGCTGGAGGTCCGTGGAGTACGCCGGACATGGAGGGTTTGTCGGGGTTAATAAATTGGTAATGAGGGAATTTGTGTGTGTTTTTTATTTCAAATAAAGGATTTTTTCGGGTGTGTGTGTTTTTTTACTGTCACTTACAGATTAATCATGGAAGGTGTCTCATAGACGCCTGACATGATTAATCTAGGACTTATTGGCAGCTATGGGCTGCCAATAACTCCTTATTACCCCGATTTGCCAACGGCACCAGGGCAAATCGGGAAGAGCCGGGTACAGCCCCAGAACTGTCGCATATAATGTATGCGGCAATTCTGGGCGGCTGCTGACTGATATTGTTAGGGTGGGGGGCTCCCCATAACGTGGAGCTCCCCATCCTGAGAATACCAGCCTTCAGCCGTATGGCTTTATCTGGCTGGCATTAAAATTGGGGGGAACCGCACGCCGTTTTTTTTTAATTATTTATTTATTTATTTTACTGCACAGTATAGACACGCCCACCGGCTGCTGTGATTGGGTGCAGTGTGACACCTGTCACTCAGCGTGGGGGCGTGTCTCACTGTAACCAATCATAGGCGCCGGTGGGCGGGGAAAGCAGGGAATACGAGATTGTTTAATGGGCGGCCGGCTTTTTCAAAATAGTAAAAGCCGCCGCAGCCGTGTGAATGCCGTGCAGCGCCGGTGATCGGGGATCGGTGAGTATGAGAGAGGGGGGGACACTTCAGTCAATCGGGGGATTAGCGGTCACCGGTGAATCCTTCACAGGTGACCGCTAATCAGTAGAGATGAGCGAACCGGTCGCGGTTCGGCTCGAGGTTGGTTCGCCGAACGGACCTCCCGTTCGAGTTCGGTTCGTCGAACGTTCGACGAACCGAACTCGAACTGCATAGGAAACAATGGCAGGCAATCACAAACACAGAAAAACACCTAGAAAACACCCTCAAAGGTGTCCTAAAGGTGACAAACAACTCAAACACATTGGAAAGTGACAAGGACATATACTCATGCGAAAACAAAACAGCTGGACAAGGAAAAAGAGGAGGACACACAGATATAGGCATGGCACGCCCTTCTAAAATCATGTAAAACACCGCAAGGTGACTCCAAGCGGAGTCTCCATTTTTTCCAAAAATTGGGCCACACACACACCCACCCCTTCAGTGGCAGCAGTTGTGCCCCAGTTGTACACTTCACAGCTACATTTGCATCAAGCACATTCAAAAATACGCCATTCTTATCCATCCCCAGGATGACACCGGGGTAGGTAGCAAAGTCTTTGCTGACCCATGACTTGTTCATCTTGGCTTCTTTTAAAAACAATGTAAGCAAGGGTTACTCCAAGCGGAGTCTCCCTTTTTTCCAAAAATTGGGCCACACAGACACCCACCCCATCAGTGGCAGCACTTGGGCCCTAGTTGCAAACAGGATGTTTTGATTTGCATCAAGCACATTCAAAAATACGCCATTCTTATCCGTCCCCAGGATGACACCGGGGTAGGTAGCAAAGTCTTTGCTGATCCCAGCTCTGTTCATCTTGGCTTCTTTTAAAAACACATCAAGCAAGGGTTACTCCAAGCGGAGTCTCCCTTTTTTTCCAAAAATTGGGCCACACAGACACCCACCCCATCAGTGGCAGCACTTGGGCCCTAGTTGCAAACAGGATGTTTTGATTTGCATCAAGCACATTCAAAAATACGCCATTCTTATCCGTCCCCAGGATGACACCGGGGTAGGTAGCAAAGTCTTTCCTGATCCCAGCTCTGTTCATCTTGGCTTCTTTTAAAAACACATCAAGCAAGGGTTACTCCAAGCGGAGTCTCCCTTTTTTTCCAAAAATTGGGCCACACAGACACCCACCCCATCAGTGGCAGCACTTGGGCCCTAGTTGCAAACAGGATGTTTTGATTTGCATCAAGCACATTCAAAAATACGCCATTCTTATCCGTCCCCAGGATAACACCGGGGTAGGTAGCAAAGTCTTTCCTGATCCCAGCTCTGTTCATCTTGGCTTCTTTTAAAAACACATCAAGCAAGGGTTACTCCAAGCGGAGTCTCCCTTTTTTTCCAAAAATTGGGCCACACAGACACCCACCCCATCAGTGGCAGCACTTGGGCCCTAGTTGCAAACAGGATGTTTTGATTTGCATCAAGCACATTCAAAAATACGCCATTCTTATCCGTCCCCAGGATGACACCGGGGTAGGTAGCAAAGTATTTCCTGATCCCAGCTCTGTTCATCTTGGCTTCTTTTAAAAACACATCAAGCAAGGGTTACTCCAAGCGGAGTCTCCCTTTTTTCCAAAAATTGGGCCACACAGACACCCACCCCATCAGTGGCAGCACTTGGGCCCTAGTTGCAAACAGGATGTTTTGATTTGCATCAAGCACATTCAAAAATACGCCATTCTTATCCGTCCCCAGGATGACACCGGGGTAGGTAGCAAAGTCTTTGCTGATCCCAGCTCTGTTCATCTTGGCTTCTTTTAAAAACACATCAAGCAAGGGTTACTCCAAGCGGAGTCTCCCTTTTTTTCCAAAAATTGGGCCACACAGACACCCACCCCATCAGTGGCAGCACTTGGGCCCTAGTTGCAAACAGGATGTTTTGATTTGCATCAAGCACATTCAAAAATACGCCATTCTTATCCGTCCCCAGGATGACACCGGGGTAGGTAGCAAAGTCTTTCCTGATCCCAGCTCTGTTCATCTTGGCTTCTTTTAAAAACACATCAAGCAAGGGTTACTCCAAGCGGAGTCTCCCTTTTTTTCCAAAAATTGGGCCACACAGACACCCACCCCATCAGTGGCAGCACTTGGGCCCTAGTTGCAAACAGGATGTTTTGATTTGCATCAAGCACATTCAAAAATACGCCATTCTTATCCGTCCCCAGGATGACACCGGGGTAGGTAGCAAAGTCTTTCCTGATCCCAGCTCTGTTCATCTTGGCTTCTTTTAAAAACACATCAAGCAAGGGTTACTCCAAGCGGAGTCTCCCTTTTTTTCCAAAAATTGGGCCACACAGACACCCACCCCATCAGTGGCAGCACTTGGGCCCTAGTTGGAAACAGGATGTTTTGATTTGCATCAAGCACATTCAAAAATACGCCATTCTTATCCGTCCCCAGGATGACACCGGGGTAGGTAGCAAAGTCTTTCCTGATCCCAGCTCTGTTCATCTTGGCTTCTTTTAAAAACACATCAAGCAAGGGTTACTCCAAGCGGAGTCTCCCTTTTTTTCCAAAAATTGGGCCACACAGACACCCACCCCATCAGTGGCAGCACTTGGGCCCTAGTTGCAAACAGGATGTTTTGATTTGCATCAAGCACATTCAAAAATACGCCATTCTTATCCGTCCCCAGGATGACACCGGGGTAGGTAGCAAAGTCTTTGCTGATCCCAGCTCTGTTCATCTTGGCTTCTTTTAAAAACACATCAAGCAAGGGTTACTCCAAGCGGAGTCTCCCTTTTTTTCCAAAAATTGGGCCACACAGACACCCACCCCATCAGTGGCAGCACTTGGGCCCTAGTTGTACACTTCACAGCTACATTTGCATCAATCACATTCAAAAATACCCCATAATTAACCGTCCCCAGGATGACACCGGGGTAGGTAGCAAAGTCTTTGCTGACCCATGACTTGTTCATCTTGGCTTCTTTTAAAAACAATGTAAGCAAGGGTTACTCCAAGCGGAGTCTCCCTTTTTTCCAAAAATTGGGCCACACAGACACCCACCCCATCAGTGGCAGCACTTGGGCCCTAGTTGCAAACAGGATGTTTTGATTTGCATCAAGCACATTCAAAAATACGCCATTCTTATCCGTCCCCAGGATGACACCGGGGTAGGTAGCAAAGTCTTTCCTGATCCCAGCTCTGTTCATCTTGGCTTCTTTTAAAAACACATCAAGCAAGGGTTACTCCAAGCGGAGTCTCCCTTTTTTTCCAAAAATTGGGCCACACAGACACCCACCCCATCAGTGGCAGCACTTGGGCCCTAGTAGTACACTTCACAGCTACATTTGCATCAATCACATTCAAAAATACCCCATAATTAACCGTCCCCAGGATGACACCGGGGTAGGTAGCAAAGTCTTTGCTGACCCATGACTTGTTCATCTTGGCTTCTTTTAAAAACAATGTAAGCAAGGGTTACTCCAAGCGGAGTCTCCCTTTTTTCCAAAAATTGGGCCACACCGACACCCACCCCATCAGTGGCAGCACTTGGGCCCTAGTTGCAAACAGGATGTTTTGATTTGCATCAAGCACATTCCAAATCCACAAGCATTTACTCTCCCCAGGATGACACAGGGGTAGTAAATTCCTTCTGGATCCATGACTTGTTCATTTTGATGAACGTCAGTCTGTCCACATTGTCACTGGACAGACGCGTGCGCTTATCTGTCAGCACACACCCAGCAGCACTGAATACACGTTCAGAGACAACGCTGCCAGCTGGACACGACAAAATCTCCAAGGCGTAACTGGAGAGCTCTGGCCATTTTTCTATGTTTGAAGCCCAAAAGGAGCAAGGCTCCAGTTGCACAGTCATGGCATCGATGTTCATTTGGAGATACTCCTGTATCATCCTCTCCAGCCGTTGAGTATGTGTCAGACTTGTTGTCTCTGGTGGCCTTGCAAAAGAGGGTCTAAAAAAATTATGAAAAGATTCCATAAAATTGCTGTTACCGGCACCAGATACGGTCCTACTGGTACGGGTAGACTGGTGAAGATGACGAGACCGTCCCATGTTTGTCAAGTTACAACTGGGAGATTCCCTCCCTGCACCTGCACGGTTGTTTGGTGGAAAAGCCGAGCTAAGATCGAGTAACAGCTTCTGCTGATACTCCTGCATACGTGCGTCCCTTTCTATGGCTGGAATTATGTCACAAAATTTGGACTTGTACCGGGGATCTAATAGTGTGGCAATCCAGTAGTCATCATCACTTCTAATTTTGACAATACGACTGTCATGTTGGAGGTAGTGCAACAAAAAGGCACTCATGTGTCTTGCGCAGCCATGCGGACCAAGTCCACGCTGTGTTTGTGGCATAGAGGTGCTACCCGTTCTTTCTTCCTCTGACATCTCCCCCCAACCTCTTTCAACTGAAATTTGACCAAGGTCTCCCTCATCCGCTGAGTCTTCCATGTCCATGGACAGTTCGTCCTCCATTTCTTCATGTTCTCCTGCACCTTGCTCAACATTTCGCCTGCTACTATGCGCCCTTGTCGATCCCTGTTCCCCATGGTCCCATGCCTGCTGCGTTGGTGATGATGAACGTCTGGACCTTGGTGATGTTGTTGTCCCTTGCACATATGAATCCTCCTGTAGTTCCTCCCCTTCATGTTGTCCCACCCCCTGACTCCGAATAGTGTTTAGCGTGTGCTCCAGCATGTAAATGACTGGAATCGTCATGCTGATAATGGCATTGTCAGAGCTAAACATATTCGTCGCCATGTCGAAACTGTGCAGAAGGGTGCATAGGTCCTTGATCTGAGACCACTCCATCAGGGTGATCTGCCCCACCTCTGCATCTCGTTGGCCCAGGCTATACGTCATGACGTATTGCACCAGGGCTCTGCGGTGCTGCCACAGTCGCTGTAACATGTGGAGAGTTGAATTCCAGCGTGTCGCCACATCGCATTTCAGGCGATGAACCAGCAGGCCGAAAGACTTCTGTAGCGATGCAAGTCGCTCAGCTGCGGCGCTTGAACGCCGGAAGTGAGCAGACAGTTTTCGTGCCCTGTTCAGAAGGCCATCTAGGCCGGGATAGTGTGTTAAAAATTGCTGCACGACAAGGTTCAACACGTGAGCCATACAAGGTACGTGTGTCACCTTGCCCAGGCGAAGGGCCGCACCCAGGTTTGCAGCATTGTCGCACACGGCCTTACCAGGCTGCAGGTTGAGTGGAGACAACCATTTATTAAACTCGGACCGCAGAGCTGACCACAACTCCTCAGCTGTGTGACTCTTATTACCAAGACATGTCAAGCTAAAGACCGCCTGATGCCGTTGCGCTCGGCTGCCAGCATAGTAATGAGGCGTGCGTGATTCCTTCTGCGCAGTGAGAACGCTGGTGGCCTGACCAGGCAGGCTTGGGGCAGAGGTGGAGGACCCAGATGAGGTGGAGGATGCAGAAGCTGTGGCGGAACTTGGACAGACAGAGGATTGACACACAAGTCGTGGGGACGGCAAGACTTGTGCAGCAGACCCTTCACCATCTATCACCATAGTTACCCAGTGCCCAGTCAGCGACATGTAACGTCCCTGTCCATGCTTACTGGTCCAAGTATCGGTGGTGAAATGCACCCGTTCACACACAGAGTTTCTCAAGGAAGCGGTGATGTTGTGTGCGACATGCTGGTGTAGCGCGGGCACACCTTTCTTAGAGAAGTAGTGGCGACTAGGCATCTGGTACTGGGGCACAGCGACAGACATAAGGTCTCTAAAATCCTGTGTGTCCACTAGGCGGAAAGGCAGCATTTCTGTAGCCAACAGCTTACAGAGGGATAGAGTCAACCTCTTAGCTTTGTCATGGTTCGGAGGAAGTGGCCTTTTATTTGACCACATCTGAGGGACAGAGATCTGGCTGCTGTGTGTAGACGGTGTTGAGTAGGGTGTCCCTGGAAAAATGCAGGTTTGTGAGGAAAGTGCAGGCGGAGACATGATGTTGCCTTCATCCAACGTTGGTGCTATCGATGTCTGAGAGAGCTGTACACACTCACTTGTTTCCCCTTCCAAACCAACTGACGACCTTACAAGCAAACTGCCTGTTGCGGTTACAGTGGTGGAAGTTTTGCGTGGAAAAACAGGTGTGACAGCTGTCCCCACAGTCCTAAAAGATGAAGAGCGCGCGGATGCACTGGAAGGGGCGGGCGGTGGATGGTTCGCTCCGCTAGCCGGCATTGCAGCACGGTGAGCTTCCCACCGGGACTTATGATATTTATTCATGTGACGATTCATGGAAGAAGTTGTCAAACTGCTGAGGTTTTGACCTCTACTAACAGAATCATGACAAATGTTACATATCACATGAGTTGGGCGATCTTTTTCGATGTGAAAAAAGGCCCAGGCTAGGCAAGGCTTAGAGGCCATGCGACCTGTTGATCCACCCCGAATAATGCTCATAGGCAGAGTGGTGGCTGAGGATGCAGTTGTAGACGTGCTACCAGTGCTCCGACTCTGTCCAGGAAGGCGCAAGGTAACTTCGTCGTCGGTTGCATCCTCCTCCACCGCCTCTGTTGACCTCCTCGAGTGCCTGACTGGGGGTTGACAGTAGGTGGGATCTAGAACGTCATCATCAATTGTTGTGTTCGCACTCCCCTCCCCCTCAGACCGAGCCTCTTCTTGCCCTGACCGAATATTTAAGTTGTCATCCCAATCGGGTATCTGCGTCTCATCTTCATCAGTATGTTCCTCATTGTCTATAACCACAGGTGTTACAGTTTGTGACAAAGGGTCAACATTATGCTCAGAAACTTGGTCCTCACGGCCTGAATCTGAGTCACAAAGGTTCTGGGCATCACTGCAGACCATTTCCTGTTCTGTACTCACTGTAGCTTGGGAGCAGACCTCTGATTCCCAGGCTATAGTGTGACTGAACAGCTCTGCAGACTCAGCCATCTCAGTTCCACCATACTGTGCAGGGCTGATGGAGACTTCAGAGCTGGGAGAAATCAAGTGTGATTGGGAAGACAACTCAGAGGAATGGTGTTTTTTGGATGCGGTACTTGAAGTGGCTGAGAGGGCACTTGTTGGACCACTTGAGATCCATTCAAGCATTTTCCTTTTTTGCCCATCATCTACCTTTGTTCCTCTTGTTCGTGTCCGTAAAAAAGGGAGCACATCGGATTGTCCACAATAAGTAGTAGACATCTTACTTTTGCTAGTAGATGGTCTATCTTCAGCAGATGATAATGGAGCTTTGGCACCTTCCCCACTGACAAAACCTTTTTTGCCTTTTCCACCACGCCTCTTCCCCTTTCCACCAGCATCTGTCATTTTGCCACTCATGTTGATTGCGACAAGATTGTGGACTGAAAATGTGGTAGTAAAAATTGAGAGGTGGTGAAGATTGCAGTGGTGGTCTAGCTTTATTAACAGCAGAATAATAAAGAATAAATATCCCTGACAAAGTAACTTAGTTATAATTCGTTGGAGTGTGCAACGCAGGCAGACGTGCTGCAAATGTCTTGGCACTAGTGGGACTATAGCAAAGTCCAATAGCCACGTATAGGATGCCACTAGGTTCACTGAGTGTGTGCTAGTATAATGGCTTAGTTATAATTAGTTGGAGTGTGCAACGCAGGCAGATGCGCTCTGCAAATGTCTTGGCACTAGTAGGACTATAGCAAAGTCCAATAGCCACGTATAGGATGCCACTAGGTACACTGAGTGTGTGCTAGTATAATGGCTTAGTTATAATTAGTTGGAGTGTGCAACGCAGGCAGACGTGCTGCAAATGTCTTGGCACTAGTGGGACTATAGCAAAGTCCAATAGCCACGTATAGGATGCCACTAGGTACACTGAGTGTGTGCTAGTATAATGGCTTAGTTATAATTAGTTGGAGTGTGCAACGCAGGCAGACGTGCTGCAAATGTCTTGGCACTAGTGGGACTATAGCAAAGTCCAATAGCCACGTATAGGATGCCACTAGGTACACTGAGTGTGTGCTAGTATAATGGCTTAGTTATAATTAGTTGGAGTGTGCAACGCAGGCAGACGTGCTGCAAATGTCTTGGCACTAGTGGGACTATAGCAAAGTCCAATAGCCACGTATAGGATGCCACTAGGTACACTGAGTGTGTGCTAGTATAATGGCTTAGTTATAATTAGTTGGAGTGTGCAACGCAGGCAGACGTGCTGCAAATGTCTTGGCACTAGTGGGACTATAGCAAAGTCCAATAGCCACGTATAGGATGCCACTAGGTACACTGAGTGTGTGCTAGTATAATGGCTTAGTTATAATTAGTTGGAGTGTGCAACGCAGGCAGACGTGCTGCAAATGTCTTGGCACTAGTGGGACTATAGCAAAGTCCAATAGCCACGTATAGGATGCCACTAGGTTCACTGAGTGTGTGCTAGTATAATGGCTTAGTTATAATTAGTTGGAGTGTGCAACGCAGGCAGATGCGCTCTGCAAATGTCTTGGCACTAGTAGGACTATAGCAAAGTCCAATAGCCACGTATAGGATGCCACTAGGTACACTGAGTGTGTGCTAGTATAATGGCTTAGTTATAATTAGTTGGAGTGTGCAACGCAGGCAGACGTGCTGCAAATGTCTTGGCACTAGTGGGACTATAGCAAAGTCCAATAGCCACGTATAGGATGCCACTAGGTACACTGAGTGTGTGCTAGTATAATGGCTTAGTTATAATTAGTTGGAGTGTGCAACGCAGGCAGACGTGCTGCAAATGTCTTGGCACTAGTGGGACTATAGCAAAGTCCAATAGCCACGTATAGGATGCCACTAGGTTCACTGAGTGTGTGCTAGTATAATGGCTTAGTTATAATTAGTTGGAGTGTGCAACGCAGGCAGACGTGCTGCAAATGTCTCGGCACTAGTGGGACTATAGCAAAGTCCAATAGCCACGTATAGGATGCCACTAGGTACACTGAGTGTGTGCTAGTATAATGGCTTAGTTATAATTAGTTGGAGTGTGCAACGCAGGCAGACGTGCTGCAAATGTCTTGGCACTAGTGGGACTATAGCAAAGTCCAATAGCCACGTATAGGATGCCACTAGGTACACTGAGTGTGTGCTAGTATAATGGCTTAGTTATAATTAGTTGGAGTGTGCAACGCAGGCAGACGTGCTGCAAATGTCTTGGCACTAGTGGGACTATAGCAAAGTCCAATAGCCACGTATAGGATGCCACTAGGTACACTGAGTGTGTGCTAGTATAATGGCTTAGTTATAATTAGTTGGAGTGTGCAACGCAGGCAGACGTGCTGCAAATGTCTTGGCACTAGTGGGACTATAGCAAAGTCCAATAGCCACGTATAGGATGCCACTAGGTACACTGAGTGTGTGCTAGTATAATGGCTTAGTTATAATTAGTTGGAGTGTGCAACGCAGGCAGACGTGCTGCAAATGTCTTGGCACTAGTGGGACTATAGCAAAGTCCAATAGCCACGTATAGGATGCCACTAGGTACACTGAGTGTGTGCTAGTATAATGGCTTAGTTATAATTAGTTGGAGTGTGCAACGCAGGCAGACGTGCTGCAAATGTCTTGGCACTAGTGGGACTATAGCAAAGTCCAATAGCCACGTATAGGATGCCACTAGGTACACTGAGTGTGTGCTAGTATAATGGCTTAGTTATAATTAGTTGGAGTGTGCAACGCAGGCAGACGTGCTGCAAATGTCTTGGCACTAGTGGGACTATAGCAAAGTCCAATAGCCACGTATAGGATGCCACTAGGTACACTGAGTGTGTGCTAGTATAATGGCTTAGTTATAATTAGTTGGAGTGTGCAACGCAGGCAGACGTGCTGCAAATGTCTTGGCACTAGTGGGACTATAGCAAAGTCCAATAGCCACGTATAGGATGCCACTAGGTACACTGAGTGTGTGCTAGTATAATGGCTTAGTTATAATTAGTTGGAGTGTGCAACGCAGACAGACGTGCTGCAAATGTCTTGGCACTAGTGGGACTATAGCAAAGTCCAATATCCACGTATAGGATGCCACTAGGTTCACTGAGTGTGTGCTAGTATAATGGCTTAGTTATAATTAGTTGGAGTGTGCAACGCAGGCAGATGCGCTCTGCAAATGTCTTGGCACTAGTAGGACTATAGCAAAGTCCAATAGCCACGTATAGGATGCCACTAGGTACACTGAGTGTGTGCTAGTATAATGGCTTAGTTATAATTAGTTGGAGTGTGCAACGCAGGCAGACGTGCTGCAAATGTCTTGGCACTAGTGGGACTATAGCAAAGTCCAATAGCCACGTATAGGATGCCACTAGGTACACTGAGTGTGTGCTAGTATAATGGCTTAGTTATAATTAGTTGGAGTGTGCAACGCAGGCAGACGTGCTGCAAATGTCTTGGCACTAGTGGGACTATAGCAAAGTCCAATAGCCACGTATAGGATGCCACTAGGTACACTGAGTGTGTGCTAGTATAATGGCTTAGTTATAATTAGTTGGAGTGTGCAACGCAGGCAGACGTGCTGCAAATGTCTTGGCACTAGTGGGACTATAGCAAAGTCCAATAGCCACGTATAGGATGCCACTAGGTACACTGAGTGTGTGCTAGTATAATGGCTTAGTTATAATTAGTTGGAGTGTGCAACGCAGGCAGACGTGCTGCAAATGTCTTGGCACTAGTGGGACTATAGCAAAGTCCAATAGCCACGTATAGGATGCCACTAGGTACACTGAGTGTGTGCTAGTATAATGGCTTAGTTATAATTAGTTGGAGTGTGCAACGCAGGCAGACGTGCTGCAAATGTCTTGGCACTAGTGGGACTATAGCAAAGTCCAATAGCCACGTATAGGATGCCACTAGGTACACTGAGTGTGTGCTAGTATAATGGCTTAGTTATAATTAGTTGGAGTGTGCAACGCAGGCAGACGTGCTGCAAATGTCTTGGCACTAGTGGGACTATAGCAAAGTCCAATAGCCACGTATAGGATGCCACTAGGTACACTGAGTGTGTGCTAGTATAATGGCTTAGTTATAATTAGTTGGAGTGTGCAACGCAGGCAGACGTGCTGCAAATGTCTTGGCACTAGTGGGACTATAGCAAAGTCCAATAGCCACGTATAGGATGCCACTAGGTACACTGAGTGTGTGCTAGTATAATGGCTTAGTTATAATTAGTTGGAGTGTGCAACGCAGGCAGACGTGCTGCAAATGTCTTGGCACTAGTGGGACTATAGCAAAGTCCAATATCCACGTATAGGATGCCACTAGGTTCACTGAGTGTGTGCTAGTATAATGGCTTAGTTATAATTAGTTGGAGTGTGCAACGCAGGCAGATGCGCTCTGCAAATGTCTTGGCACTAGTAGGACTATAGCAAAGTCCAATAGCCACGTATAGGATGCCACTAGGTACACTGAGTGTGTGCTAGTATAATGGCTTAGTTATAATTAGTTGGAGTGTGCAACGCAGGCAGACGTGCTGCAAATGTCTTGGCACTAGTGGGACTATAGCAAAGTCCAATAGCCACGTATAGGATGCCACTAGGTACACTGAGTGTGTGCTAGTATAATGGCTTAGTTATAATTAGTTGGAGTGTGCAACGCAGGCAGACGTGCTGCAAATGTCTTGGCACTAGTGGGACTATAGCAAAGTCCAATAGCCACGTATAGGATGCCACTAGGTACACTGAGTGTGTGCTAGTATAATGGCTTAGTTATAATTAGTTGGAGTGTGCAACGCAGGCAGACGTGCTGCAAATGTCTTGGCACTAGTGGGACTATAGCAAAGTCCAATAGCCACGTATAGGATGCCACTAGGTACACTGAGTGTGTGCTAGTATAATGGCTTAGTTATAATTAGTTGGAGTGTGCAACGCAGGCAGACGTGCTGCAAATGTCTTGGCACTAGTGGGACTATAGCAAAGTCCAATAGCCACGTATAGGATGCCACTAGGTACACTGAGTGTGTGCTAGTATAATGGCTTAGTTATAATTAGTTGGAGTGTGCAACGCAGGCAGACGTGCTGCAAATGTCTTGGCACTAGTGGGACTATAGCAAAGTCCAATAGCCACGTATAGGATGCCACTAGGTACACTGAGTGTGTGCTAGTATAATGGCTTAGTTATAATTAGTTGGAGTGTGCAACGCAGGCAGACGTGCTGCAAATGTCTTGGCACTAGTGGGACTATAGCAAAGTCCAATAGCCACGTATAGGATGCCACTAGGTACACTGAGTGTGTGCTAGTATAATGGCTTAGTTATAATTAGTTGGAGTGTGCAACGCAGGCAGACGTGCTGCAAATGTCTTGGCACTAGTGGGACTATAGCAAAGTCCAATAGCCACGTATAGGATGCCACTAGGTACACTGAGTGTGTGCTAGTATAATGGCTTAGTTATAATTAGTTGGAGTGTGCAACGCAGGCAGACGTGCTGCAAATGTCTTGGCACTAGTGGGACTATAGCAAAGTCCAATAGCCACGTATAGGATGCCACTTGGTACACTGAGTGTGTGCTAGTATAATGGCTTAGTTATAATTAGTTGGAGTGTGCAACGCAGGCAGACGTGCTGCAAATGTCTTGGCACTAGTGGGACTATAGCAAAGTCCAATAGCCACGTATAGGATGCCACTAGGTACACTGAGTGTGTGCTAGTATAATGGCTTAGTTATAATTAGTTGGAGTGTGCAATGCAGGCAGACGTGCTGCAAATGTCTTGGCACTAGTGGGACTATAGCAAAGTCCAATATCCACGTATAGGATGCCACTAGGTTCACTGAGTGTGTGCTAGTATAATGGCTTAGTTATAATTAGTTGGAGTGTGCAACGCAGGCAGATGCGCTCTGCAAATGTCTTGGCACTAGTAGGACTATAGCAAAGTCCAATAGCCACGTATAGGATGCCACTAGGTACACTGAGTGTGTGCTAGTATAATGGCTTAGTTATAATTAGTTGGAGTGTGCAACGCAGGCAGACGTGCTGCAAATGTCTTGGCACTAGTGGGACTATAGCAAAGTCCAATAGCCACGTATAGGATGCCACTAGGTACACTGAGTGTGTGCTAGTATAATGGCTTAGTTATAATTAGTTGGAGTGTGCAACGCAGGCAGACGTGCTGCAAATGTCTTGGCACTAGTGGGACTATAGCAAAGTCCAATAGCCACGTATAGGATGCCACTAGGTACACTGAGTGTGTGCTAGTATAATGGCTTAGTTATAATTAGTTGGAGTGTGCAACGCAGGCAGACGTGCTGCAAATGTCTTGGCACTAGTGGGACTATAGCAAAGTCCAATAGCCACGTATAGGATGCCACTAGGTACACTGAGTGTGTGCTAGTATAATGGCTTAGTTATAATTAGTTGGAGTGTGCAACGCAGGCAGACGTGCTGCAAATGTCTTGGCACTAGTGGGACTATAGCAAAGTCCAATAGCCACGTATAGGATGCCACTAGGTACACTGAGTGTGTGCTAGTATAATGGCTTAGTTATAATTAGTTGGAGTGTGCAACGCAGGCAGACGTGCTGCAAATGTCTTGGCACTAGTGGGACTATAGCAAAGTCCAATAGCCACGTATAGGATGCCACTAGGTACACTGAGTGTGTGCTAGTATAATGGCTTAGTTATAATTAGTTGGAGTGTGCAACGCAGGCAGACGTGCTGCAAATGTCTTGGCACTAGTGGGACTATAGCAAAGTCCAATAGCCACGTATAGGATGCCACTAGGTACACTGAGTGTGTGCTAGTATAATGGCTTAGTTATAATTAGTTGGAGTGTGCAACGCAGGCAGACGTGCTGCAAATGTCTTGGCACTAGTGGGACTATAGCAAAGTCCAATAGCCACGTATAGGATGCCACTACGTACACTGAGTGTGTGCTAGTATAATGGCTTAGTTATAATTAGTTGGAGTGTGCAACGCAGGCAGACGTGCTGCAAATGTCTTGGCACTAGTGGGACTATAGCAAAGTCCAATAGCCACGTATAGGATGCCACTAGGTACACTGAGTGTGTGCTAGTATAATGGCTTAGTTATAATTAGTTGGAGTGTGCAACGCAGGCAGACGTGCTGCAAATGTCTTGGCACTAGTGGGACTATAGCAAAGTCCAATAGCCACGTATAGGATGCCACTAGGTTCACTGAGTGTGTGCTAGTATAATGGCTTAGTTATAATTAGTTGGAGTGTGCAACGCAGGCAGATGCGCTCTGCAAATGTCTTGGCACTAGTAGGACTATAGCAAAGTCCAATAGCCACGTATAGGATGCCACTAAAAAACACTTAGTGTGTGCAAGTATAATGGCTTAGTTATAATTAGTTGGAGTGTGCAACGCAGGCAGATGCGCTCTGCAAATGTCTTGGCACTAGTGGGACTATAGCAAAGTCCAATAGCCACGTATAGGATGCCACTAGGTACACTGAGTGTTTGCTAGTAAAATTGCTTAGTTTAAAAAAGTTGTAGTGTGCAATGCAGGCAGACGTGCTCTGCAAATGTCTTTGCACTAGTGGGACTATAGCAAAGTCCAATAGCCACGTATAGGATGCCACTAGGTACACTGAGTGTTTGCTAGTAAAATTGCTTAGTTTAAAAAACTTGGAGTGTGCAATGCAGGCAAATGTGCTCTGCTAATGTCTTTGCACTAGTGGGACTATAGCAAAGTCCAATAGCCACGTATAGGATGCCACTAGGTACACTGAGTGTGTGCTAGTATAATGGCTTAGTTATAATTCGTTGGAGTGTGCAACGCAGGCAGATGCGCTCTGCAAATGTCTTGGCACTAGTGGGACTATAGCAAAGTCCAATAGCCACGTATAGGATGCCACTAGGTACACTGAATGTTTGCTAGTATAATGGCTTACTTAGAATGAGTTGGAGTGTGCAGAGGACAAGAGGGTACAGTGGCAGGATTGTGGTGCTCTGGGTAGAGGAATGGAAGCCTGCCTTTCTATTCCCTCCTAATGGTGAAATGCAGGGAGGAAATCCCTGACCTGGGCTACACAGACGCTGTTGCTGTTTGCAGGACCTGTCACTTATGGCTCTCTGACCCTGCCGCTTTGAGCCCTTAAAAGGACTGCTAGAATGTGCTCTCCCTAAGCTGTCTAACGCTGTGTATGCAGCGCATACAGCTGTATCGGCTATAGGACTCAGGAGGACGGAGCTGCGACACTGATGTCTGACACCAAAGACGCAGAAGGCAGATAATGGCGTTCGTGAAGAAAATGTCCGGTTTTATAATGCAGGGACATGTGACATGCAGATCCTATCACACATGCCGTTGCTTCTCTGGCTCAAAGTCCACTTAGGTGTGTGTGTGTCTGTGATTGGCTGACATGCTGGCCCGCCCCACAAGACGCGCGCGCTTAGGGAAGGAAGACAAGAAAAAAAATAAAAAAAATGGCGATCGCCATTATAGAAACAGCAGTGATCTGAAGGCGCTGTTCACGCACACTATACACTGAAATGTGATAATAGTTTGATTCACAGAGTGACTTACACTATTACAGCAGAAACCAAGCTATGATTTAGCTGTTTTTTGGCTGCTAGAACCGTTCTCGAACGTTTCTAGAACTATCGAGCTTTTGCAAAAAGCTCGAGTTCTAGTTCGATCTAGAACATGCCCCAAAATCACTCGAGCCGCGAACTGGAGAACCACGAACCACGAACCGCGCTCAACTCTACTAATCAGTACTCGACACAGACAGAGCCGCGGTATGAGGATGAAGTCGGGTGAAGTTCACCCGAGTTCATTCTCATCGCGCAACTCTGCTGTCAGCCGACATTTATAAACGACATTGTGCATCACACACACGGACATTACACACGGACATTACACGTACACATACACGTTAATTCCACACGCACACACGGACGTTCTGCACACAAACACGGCTAGCATACGCAATTCACACAGGTGCCACACGGACCATAAAAACGGACACAAAAACGGGACACGGACCCGAAAAACGGCCCGTAACACACGTGCGTGTTTTTCACGGACGTGTGAAGGGGGCCTAACACAAAATCCTTGTTGCCTTCCTCCAGGGGCTGATGTCCACACCAGGGGGTGGGCCAGGCGGTTGGTCCCGCCCACTGAGGAGTTCACAGTCCTGGAGGCGGGAAAAGCAGAGCAGATTAGTTTTGAAGTTGAGAAGTGAAGTGGTAGTGGAGGAACAGTCTGATGGTGTCCGGGTGTGTGGCCCGGATGGTACAGCAAGGTTGGCAGACGGTGGTGACCGTCTGCAGGAGAGGCTAATTGGAGCGAACCGTAAGGACCGTGGACGGGCGGTGGCCCGGCGGTACCGGATCAGAGAGCAAAGAGAAGCCAGCACCAA
The DNA here is from genome assembly GCF_048569485.1 of Anomaloglossus baeobatrachus. Lineage (NCBI taxonomy): Eukaryota > Metazoa > Chordata > Amphibia > Anura > Aromobatidae > Anomaloglossus > Anomaloglossus baeobatrachus. The sequence goes on from NC_134353.1 coordinate 349,388,388, forward strand.
CCGGCAGGGCTTACGGACCCCGGCCAGGCTAGGAGTCGCCGTAAAACTGGTCAAATCCGTTAGCGAAGGGAACCTCCGGGGTTTCCCAGCAGTCAAGACCCGATTGAAGGCAACAGCTCACACCGTAAAGGGAAACACAGTCACCGCCAAGGCTACAGTTCCCAGGGCCAGAGCCTGCGGGCAAAAGGGGCTCCTTTAGCATCCATCTAAGCTGGGGAGCGGGTTACCGATGGAAAGCCATTGGAACCGTAACACAACACAGGTGCAGGGAAAGGCAGTCACCATCAACTTACCGGGAGCAGAAACCACCACAGCCGCCTGTGGGACCCGTCCATCCAGCCGTTTGTTAGACCAGAGACTCAGTGTGAATTACTGGCTGAGTGAGTACCACCGTGCCGTGCGGCACAGCGCTGCCCCCGCGACCCTGCACCTCACCAGGCCCCGTAACCCACCTGCCATCCATCCCTACCCCTCACCGGGCCCTGGGACAACCAACCCCCCTACCCACAGAGGGGAGAACCAACATCCAAGCTGCTCCCTGTCATCGCTCCCGGGATCCCCGTCCAGAGCAGAGGTGGTGTCACAACCTCACCACAACCGTGGGTAGCGTCACGGATAATAAATCCCCAAAACCATTCCCCTTTTCACTCACGGGCGAGGAACGCCGCTCGAGTCCTCGGGATCCGGCCCACCGCTCGAGCCACCACCGAGCAGCAGCAGCAGCGGCCGGACCTGAGCAGTGGGTGAGCGCAGCGTCCCCTCCTCCGCCCGCGACATATATATTTGTATATATATATATATATATATATATATATTTATTTATATTTATTTTTTTTTTCATAGTTTTATTCTCAGTGGAGCAAAGAGGGGTTGATTTGAACTTTTGTGTTTGGTGTTTTTTTTTTCATATTATCAAAAACTTTTTTGTTTACTTTTTATTGTTTTTACTAGTCACCTTAGGGGACTTGAGGCTGTGATCATCCAATCGCCTATGTACAGCAGAAATCACTATTTCCTATGAATACCGGCTCACAGTTGGCATTCACAGGAAGAGTGTCATGACAGACACAGTGGTCACCAGCTGTCCCCTGGTTGTCATTACAACCATTTTTCGCCCTGCAATCACATCATGGGAGCTTGCTATTAACCTACTGCAGCAATTGCAGAAAGGTATCAGCTGATGAAGTTGACTCTACTTCTGAACCAGCTTTATTACTGTGATTTGTGGGAACACCGTTCTGATGCACCATGCATGTACAGTAGATGTTGGGAAAAAGTAAAAAAGCAATATTTAAAATGTTACTTCAGTTTTATTTTATATGCATTGTATCAATTAAAAATAGTTGTGATAATGTATTTAAACTTTGCCATTATGTCTGAGAAAGTGCAGAATAACAGAATGATAGTTTGTGAAGATACGTTTTTTGATTCATGAATAAAGTATAGTCAGAATTCCATCTTTCAGCAGTTGATTATTGGCAAATTATTTGCAAAATAAATTTGCTAAAAATAAAACTGTTATTTATGAAAATTTGATTCATTTGATTGTATGCATTCATAGTAGGGATGTATGCAGCGAACGTATTAGGGATGTATGCAGTGAACGTATCTTCACAAACTATCATTCTGAGTGAGCACGAACACTGTTTCATTACATAGCTATCTCATTTTATAGCTTGACTGAAAATTTTAATCTTAAAGGAAACCTGTCAGGTCCAATATGCACCCAGAACCACGAGCAGTTCTGGGTTCATATTTTGCAATCCCTGCCTAATTATCCCAGTATACACTAGCAGAAATAGATCTTTAGAAAAAGTATTTCTAAAGATTTTTATCGTATGTTAATGAGCGAGGGGACTAGTCCCCTGGGCGTTAGTTCCCCTTGCTAGTCGGCTCCATTAGCCTGTTAGTACGCCCCTGTGGGTGTGCTAACATGCTAATGAATACGCAGCATCACAGGATGATCTCACTCACTTCTCCGCTGCCATTGCTGCTCGATGCTGGATTTCGGCTTAGTGTGCATGACTCCAGAGCTTTGGGTTCAAACTGAAGTAGTACGCATGACCGAAACTCCGGGGTCATGCACACTGAGCTGAAATCCAGCAGCGGACGCGATGGCAGTAGAGACGTGAGTGAGATCATCCTTTGATACTGCCCATTCATTAACATGTTAACACGCCCTCAGGGGCGTACTGACATGCTAATGGAGCCAACTAGCCAGGGGAACTAATGCCCAAGGGACTAGTTCCCTCGCTCATTAGCATACGATATAAGATCTTTAGAAATAGTTTTTCTAAAGATCTCTTTATCTATGCTAGTGTATACAGGGACAGTTAGGCACGGAATAGCAATATGCACCCAGAACTGCTCATGGTTCTGGGTGCATATTGGACCTGACAGGTTCCCTTTATTATCAGGAACATACAGCCATTCTGTTAAGGATGTTCAAAAAAAACACATGTCTTATCATGTCTAAGGGTACCGTCACACTTTAGCGACGCTCCAGCGATCCCACCAGCGATCTGACCTGGTCAGGATCGCTGGTGCGTCGCTACATGGCCGCTGGTGAGCTGTCAATCAGGCAGATGTCACCAGCGACCAGTGACCAGCCCCCAGCCAGCAGCGACGCGTGGAAGTGATGCTGCACTTGGTAACTAAGGTAAATATCGGGTAACCAAGCGCTTGGTTACCCGATATTTACCTTGGTTACCAACGCACACCGCTTAGCGCTGGCTCCCTGCACTCCTAGCTAGAGTACACATCGGGTTAATAAGCAAACAGCTTTGCTTATTTACCTGATGTGTACTCCGGCTACTTGTTCAGGAAGCAGGGAGCCGGCACTTACAGCGTGAGAGCGGCGGACGCTAGTAACCAAGGTAAATATCGGGTAACCAAGCAAAGGGCTTCGCTTGGTTACCCGATATTTACCTTGGTTACAGCTTACCGCAGGCTGCCAGACGCCGGCTCCCTGCTCCCTGCACATTCAGATCATTGCTCTCTCGCTGTCAAACACAGCGATGTGTGCTTCACAGCGGGAGAGCAACGTCCAAAAAATGAACTAGCACTGTGTGTAACGAGCAGTGATCTCACAGCAGGGGCCAGATCGCTGCTCAGTGTCACACACAGCGAGATCGCTAATGAGGTCACTGGTACGTCACAAAAACTGTGACTCAGCAGCGATCTCGCTAGCGATCTCGCTATGTGAGAAGTACCCCTGAAGCCCCCAAACACATTTGTTTACTGTTTGCCAAACTGATTAAAGTTTGCTGTTTGCTGATGATTTGGTTAATAGTTTAGGATACAGTCATCTTGCCTGGGTATCTCATAGCTACCTTGTTTGAAAATGTGCTCCTGTGTTCTCTAAGGCCCCCTTCACACGTCCGTGAAACACGTGCGTGTTTGGTCCATTTCCATATGTACCGGAGACATGGATACACGTGCTCCAATGTTATTTAATGTTTGTAGTTACACTGCGTTATTCTGTACGGTGCGTGTGTCCGTGTGCGTGAAACGTATGTGTATCCGTATTACACGGATGCATGTCCGTTTTCTGCACGGAACACGCACACACGCACCCAATGAAAGTCTATGGGTCCGTGAGCACACGTACGTGACACGGATGCATCAACGTATGCTCCGTGTACGTTTTGTGCTTTTTTCTAGCAATGTCGGCCTTTTTTTTTTCTGTGTATGTTAGTCAATCTCCCTCAGTCCGTCGGTCGGTCTCTCTCTCTGTCTGTCCGTCGGTCTCTCTGTCTTGTCTGTCCCTCTCTCAGTCTGTCGGTCAGTCTCCCCCCTCTCTCATACTCACCGTTCCCCGATCACCGGCGCGGCGCTGCACGGCTGTTAAAAAAAACTCCGGCAGCTTTTACTATTTTGAAAAAGCCGGCCACTCATTAATCAATCTAGTATTCCTTGCTTTCCCCGCCCACCGGCGCCTATGATTAGTTGCAGTGAGACACGCCCCCACACTGAGTGACAGCTGTCTTACTGCAACCAATCACAGCAGCCGGTGGGCGGGTCTATACTGTGCAGTAAAATAAATACCGTAATTAAATCATTTAATAAAACGGCGTGCGGTCCCCCATAATTTTTATACCAGCCAAGATAAAGCCATACGGCTGAAGGCTGGTATTCTCAGGATGGGGAGCCCCACGTTATGGGGAGCCCCTCAGTCTAACAATATCAGCCAGCAGCCGCCCAGAATTGCCGCATCCATTAGATGCGACTGTTCTGGGACTCTACCCGGCTCTTCCCGATTTGCCCTGGTGCGTTGGCAATCAGGGTAATAAGGAGTTAATGGCAGCAACCCATAGCTGCCACTAAGTCCTAGATTAATCATTGCAGGCGTCTATGAGACACCCCCAATGATTAACCTGTAACTTAAAGTTAATAAACACACACAGTGAAAAAATCCTTTATTTCCAATAATAAACACTAACAAATACCCTCGTTCACCACTGTATTAAGCCCCAAAAACCCATCCATGTCCGGCGTTATCCACGGAGGTCCCGCGTCGCTTCCAGCTCTGCTACATGAAGGTGACAGGAGCTGCAGAAGAACACCGCCGCTCCTGTCAGCTCCACGCAGCAACTGAGGAGAGCTGTACGATTAGCTGTGCTGTCACTCAGGTTACTCGCGGCCACCGCTGGATCCTCCAACTGTGACAGCAAGTCACCCGAGTGACAGCGATGAAGTCACAGGTGAGTTGCAGTCTCGGGTAGAGGATCCAGCTGGCCGCGGGTAGCCTGAGTGACGGCAGTGCTAATCGCGCTGCTCACTTTAGTCACTCAGGGGATTAGCAGTCACCAGTGAGTCCTTCACGGGTGACCGCTAATCAGTACGAGACACAGACAGAGCTGCGGGATGACAATGAAGTCGGGTGAAGTTCACCCGAGTTCATTCTCATCGCGCGACGCTGTCTGCTGTCAGCGGATATGTATCAATAACATTGTGCATCACACATGGAACATTTCACACGGGCAACACACGGACATGTCACCTACGTATCTCACGCACACATGGACATTCCACACGCACACACGGCTAGCATACGCCATTCACACAGATGCCACATGTACCATAAAAACGGACATAAAAACGGAACACGGACCCGAAAAACGTAACGTAACACACATGCGTGTTTTTCACGGACGTGTGAAGGGGGCCTCAAGGGAAGAACTTGTCTGTCTGAAATTAGATATGCTGGATCAATATTTTCCCTGACAATAAATTGTCTAGGGTTTCCATATACAGCAGATGAAATAAATATTGAACACATCACCAAATTTCTCACCAGATGTCGGTAACAACCCATCCACTCTACACAGGCAGATAAATCAAACCATATATCACTAAAGTTAATACACCCCTCTTGATCAATACTGAAGATATGACACTTTGATACAATGTAATGTAGTCAGTGTACAGCTTGTATAACAGTGTAAATTTGGTGTGCCCTCTAAAAAACTCAACACACAGCCATTATTGTGAAAACCAACGGCAACAAAAATGAATACACCCCTAGGTGAAAACGGCCAAATTGTCTCCAAAAGTGTCAATATTTTGTGTAGCCACCATTATTTCCGAGCAGTGCCTTAATTCTGGAGTTCACTACAGGTTCACAGGTTGTTACTGGAATGATCCATAATCTAGACAAAAATACTGACTGCACTCCCAAAATGCCGCCTGAACAGTTGCAAAACTGAACATGACATATAATAACAACAAAAAAAAGACAGTTGCACTCTGAAATGCTAAAGCATGCAAACAATGAGTGCAAGAATATAGCTATGCATTACTGCTTAAGGAAATCTAGGAAAAATTGAGACATTTAGCATATAAAATGGCAATTTCTATATCTGCCCAGTAGCCACGTCAAGGAATATCTCATATACTGGGAACCTACACTGAACTGAAGCCTCTCTCTAGGTTACAAACCTTTATGGGAATAGGCAAGTAGGAACCTGCTACTTGAGTATAAAATCAACTGTGCTTAATGGGGGGGTGCACAGTCAGAGGGCATGACTCCATAATCTAGACAAAAAGACTGACTGCACTCCCAAAATGCAGTCTGTACAGGTGCAAAACTGAACATGACATATAATAACAGAAAAAGACAGTTGCACTCTAAAATGGCCATCTTGGTCTCATCAGACCACATGGTTCCAGTAATATATGGCTTTAGTCTGCTTGTCTTCAGCAAACTATTTGCAGTCTTTCTTGTGCATCATCTTTAGAAGAGGATTTCTTCTGGGACGATAGCCATGTAGACCAATTTGATGCAGTATGGGGCATATGGTCTTAGCATTGAAATTTTGACCCCCCACCAGCATGCTGTTTGTTTTAATGTTTTGTTTATTGAAGCAAAAATAAGAATACACAGTCAACAGAAAGCACAGTCTTAACTAGTATTATTGCAATTGTATCGGATGCTTCCCATTCATCTCTATGACTCAGACTACTTGTGTAATATCTAATCTTATCCAAATAATAAACTTATCCATCAGGCTGTGGGGAAGTCCGATCTAGATTATTAGCCTGGTTTATGGATTAATATGAAACAATTTTTAACAGTAAGTACCATAGGAACTAGGAATAGGGGGGTAGCTGGAATATAGGAGAGCAAGGTTATATCGCATGAAATTCAGTTAAGGGAGTAGAGTTAGTGGGTTCAAGAGACGAAGAGAGAAAGGGAAGGGGTAGAAGAGAAAGGAGAAAGGAAAGGATTTTGGTCTTGGGTCCATTCAATCCGTGGCAAGGATGATCAGCCAGCTGTCATTCATCCCGTTGGTGGGGGGGTAAGGTAACTTACAGTCCACTATGTTGCCTTCTGCGAAGTAACTACTGAAAATTGAGGTTTAGACTTATAGGCCTGCCAAGCCTTCGAAACCTGGAGGAAAGAGAGCATATTCTGACGTGAAAGGGCTGAGAGTTCTTCAACATGATATAATTGATCAATTTTCAGCAAGAGCTGCGTGAAGGTGGGAATTGTCGTTGTACGCCACAACTGAGCAATGAGAAGTTTACAGGCTGAACCCACAAATGACACTAATTTCGAAGTAGCTTTATCTTTAGGCCACATTGGGAAGTTCAGGAGCAATTGCCTAGGGTCCAGGACCACCATTTTGCCTGTGAAGTCAAATATTAGCTGTGATGCTGTCTTCCAGAAGGTCTGGATGATCGGACATGTCCACCACACATGAAGATATGTTCCTTTGTCCCTCTCGCATCTCCAGCACTGATCTGAGGAGGAGGAACTCCAAGTACTAGATGAGGTAGGGACAATGTACCATCTTGCAACCACTTTGAAAGAATTCTCTTGGACTCTCACACAGCATGACGGTCCATGTGAGGCATTATAAATTTGGCTCGTTTGTGCATCGGTGAATGTGGTATTCAGATCCCTTTCCCATCTCAGTACATACAGTGCCTACAAGTAGTATTGAACCCCCTGCAGATTTAGCAGGTTTGATTAAATGCAAATAAGTTAGAGCCTGCAAACTTCAAACAAGAGCAGGATTTATTAACAGATGCATAAATCTTACAAACCAACAAGTTATGTTGCTCAGTTAAATTTTAATAAATTTTCAACATAAAACTGTGGGTCAATTATTATTCAACCCCTAGGTTTAATATTTTGTGGAATAACCCTTGTTTGCAATTACAGCTAATAATCGTCTTTTATAAGACCTGATCAGGCCGGCACAGGTCTCTGGAGTTATCTTGGCCCACTCCTCCATGCAGATCTTCTCCAAGTTATCTAGGTTCTTTGGGTGTCTCATGTGGACTTTAATCTTGAGCTCCTTCCACAAGTTTTCAATTGGTTTAAGGTCAGGAGACTGACTAGGCCACTGCAACACCTTGATTTTTTCCCTCTTGAACCAGGCTTTGGTTTTCTTGGCTGTGTGCTTTGGGTCGTTGTCTTGTTGGAAGATGAAATGACGACCCATCTTAAGATCCTTGATGGAAGAGCGGAGGTTCTTGGCCAAAATCTCCAGGTAGGCCATGCTATTCATCTTCCCATATATGCGGACCAGAAACAGCCCCACAGCATGATGCTGCCACCACCATGCTTGACTGTAGGGATGGTATTCTTGGGGTCGTATGCAGTGCCATCCAGTCTCCAAACGTCACGTGTGTGGCTGGCACCAAAGATCTCGATCTTGGTGTCATCAGACCAGAGAACCTCGAACCAGTCTGTTTCAGAGTCCTCCAAGTGATCATGAGCAAACTGTAGACGAGCCTTGACATGACGCTTTGAAAGTAAAGGTACCTTACGGGCTCGTCTGGAACGGAGACCATTGCGGTGGAGTACGTTACTTATGGTATTGACTGAAACCAATGTCCCCACTGCCATGAGATCTTCCCGGAGCTCCTTCCTTGTTGTCCTTGGATTAGCCTTGACTCTTCGGACAAGCCTGGCCTCGGCACGGGTGGAAACTTTCAAAGGCTGTCCAGGCCGTGGAAGGCTAACAGTAGTTCCATAAGCCTTCCACTTCCGGATGATGCTCCTAACAGTGGAGACAGGTAGGCCCAACTCCTTGGAAAGGGTTTTGTACCCCTTGCCAGCCTTGTGACCCTCCACGATCTTGTCTCTGATGGCCTTGGAATGCTCCTTTGTCTTTCCCATGTTGACCAAGTATGAGTGCTGTTCACAAGTTTGGGGAGGGTCTTAATTAGTCAGAAAAGGCTGGAAAAAGAGATAATTAATCCAAACATGTGAAGCTCATTGTTCTTTGTGCCTGAAATACTTCTTAATACTTTAGGGGAACCAAACAGAATTCTGGTAATTTGAGGGGTTGAATAATAAATGACCCTCTGAATAAACTTTTCACAATTTAAAAAAAAAAAAAGAAATAACATTCTTTTTTGCTGCAGTGCATTTCACACTTCTAGGCTGATCTACAGTCCAAATGTCACAATGCCAAGTTAATTCCGAATGTGTAAACCTGCTAAATCTGCAGGGGGTTGAATACTACTTGTAGGCACTGTATGCTCTCTTCACCACCAGTCTTTTTATAAGCAAGGTATGGTATAAATTAGAAAGTATTTTTCTGGGGGCCCGGGTTTGCATGCAGAATGATTCAAAGGTAGTTAGAGGTCTATCGAGATGGGTATGTGGTAATAATGGTTGGATCACGTGTTTTAGTTTCATATAATGGAGAAATGTAAGCTTAGAGAGGAGGGGGTTCGTACACATTTCCTGTTTAGATATCAAAGAGCCATCTACCAGAAGGTCTGCCACCGGAACCTTTGCATTGGTTAAGTATGTAGATTTCGTGGACGCGGCTTGGTTTACACCGGCGTCTAAAATATCTGGAACTTGGGTTAGAGGGGAGAGAGGTGGGGCCAATATCTCTCTATTTTCCTTCCAGTTCTGTAGAAGTGTTCTCGTTAGTTTATTAGTATAGATTCTTTTATCTCCCTGGCTGGGAGGGGAAAGTAGCAGGGCTCGTAGAGGGGTTGGAGCTAGGTATTCCTCTATTGTCATCCATAGTTTACTCGGTGGACGTCTGATCCAGTCCACCGTTCTGGAGAGAATGGCGGCTTGGTAATATAATGATATATTGGGTAGTCCCATGCCCCCTTTGTCTTTTGGAAGGCTCAATGTTTGGAAGTTGATTCTCGGTTTGTGTTTGTTCTAGACATAGTTGGAGATTAAAGAATTACATTGGGAGAGAAATGCTTTGGGAATTGGTATGAGTAACATTTGGAAAAGGTAAATAAGTTTTGGGAGTATGATGCTTTTAATTAAGTTTTTCCGGCCCATGCACGAAAGAAAGGGAGCCTTCCACGAGGATATTTGTGCGGTAAGTTTAGGGAGAAGGGGCTTGTAATTGAGATCAAACAAGGACTTGAAAGTTTTCACTAGTTTGATGCCTAGATATGTAATGTGACTGTTTGGCCATCGAAAAGGAAACGATTTTTGTAGAAACTTGGTAACGTTACCAGCGATATTAATGCTTCTGATTTGGATAGATTAATTTTGAAGTTAGACCAGTGGCCGTAATCCTCTAATATTTTCATGAAGGCAGGGAAACCCCTTTCCGGCCTAGACATTACCACCAACAGGTCATCGGCAAAGGCGGTGGACTTGTGGTGAATTCCCTGCAGGCTGAACCCTCCCGGTCTCGCTGGATGGAATTTATCAATGGCTCCATGCCCAAGACAAAGAGTAGGGGGGATAAGGGGCATCCCTGCCTTGTACCATTTTTTATGTCAAAGGGGTCGGTGAGAGTATTATTTATCTTAATCCTGGCTGTGGGGGATGTGTAAATCTGTAGGATTGCGCGTATGACATCCGGGGGGAAATGAAAGGCCTCCACCGTTTCCTGCAAAAAAGTCCAGTCCACCCTGTCAAACGCCTTCTCGGCGTCCGTTCCCAGCAGCACAAGAGGCAAGTTATGGGTCCTGGCGTGTTGCATTAAATTTATCAATCTTAGCGCATTATCCTTCCCCTCTCTACCTCTAACGAATCAAGATTGCTCCGGGTAGAGGAGGTCGGGAAGGATGGTCGCCACCCGGTTGGCAATTAAACTAGCATATATCTTTAGGTCCACATTCAGAAGTGAGATGGGTCTATAGTTTCCACAACACTCCGGATCTTTCCCTTCTTTGTGTATTAATGATATGTGGGCCTCTAATGCTTGCTTGGCCATAGGATCACCGAGTAGTAGAGCATTGCACGTTGCTAGGAGGTGATCTCCCAGGATATCAAAGAATTTTTTATAATAGATAATGGGAAGGCCATCCGGACCTGGTGCCTTCCCCAAGGGGCTCTTGGACAGGATGGACTGAAGTTCAGCACGAGAGAACGTTTTTTCCAGGGATGCTTGTTGTAGTTTGGAGAGTTTCGGGAGATTTAGTTTAGCTAAATAGTTTTGTATGCCGCATTTCCTCTTGTCCCTTTCCGTTGCCGTCTCTTCTGGTCGAATTTGATATAAGTCTTTATAAAATCATAGGAATTCTTTTGAGATTTGTGAATAGTCCTGTGTGCGTTGGCCCTGAGGGGTTTTAATTACATGCATAAAAGTGCGACCCTGTCTTTTTTTTATCAGGGACATCATAAGTTTAGAGGCTTTATCCCCGTGGAGGAACATGCGATTTCTCCAACCAAGGTATAGTTTAGCCGACTGTTTATTGAGTATGTCTCTAAGTGCCACACGTTTCGCGGTCAGTTGTTCCAATATCTGTTGGTATAGGGATTTTTTATATTGAGTTTCCAATGTGGCTATCTCTTCATACAAAGTCTGCAAATACATTTTCCTCTGCTTATTGAGGTGTGAGGAAATGGAAATCAATTCTTCCCTAATGACCGCTTTGTGTGCTTCCCACAAAATTGGGGCCGTGATGTCTTGTGTCTTATTCATCGCAAAGTAATTACGGAGGCATTCAGATATGCGTTTCCTATTATCTTCTGAGGAGAGAATTGATTCATTCAATCTCCATGTACGGTGGAGCCAATACGGCGTCAGGAGTAGAGTTGAGCGCGGTTCGCGGTTCGAGGTTCTCCAGTTCTAGGCTCGAGTGATTTTGGGGGCTGTTCTAGATCGAACTAGAACTCGAGCTTTTTGCAAAAGCTCGATAGTTCTAGATACGTTCGAGAACGGTTCTAGCAGCAAAAAGACCAGCTAATTACTAGCTGGCTTTCCGCTGTAATAGTGTAAGTCACTCTGTGACTCACACTATTATGACATTTCAGTGTATAGTGTGCGGGAACAGCGCATTCAGATCACTGCGATTTGGATAATGACGATCGCCATTTTTGTTTTTTTTTTCCTTGTCTTCCTTCCCTAAGCGCGCGCGTGTAGTGGGGAGGGCCAGCATTTCAGCCAATCCCAGGCACACACACAGCTAAGTGGACTTTTAGCCAGAGAAGCAACAGCATGTGTGATAGGATGTCCATGTCACATGTCCCTGCATTATAAAAACGAGTATCTGCCCGTCCGGACGCCATTATCTCTTCTGCGTCCTTGGTGTCAGACATCACTGGCGCAGCTCCGTCCTGAGTCCTATCGCCGATACTGCTGTATGCGCTCCATACACAGCGCTGGACAGCTTAGGGATAGCACTTTCTATCAGTCCTTTTAAGGGCTCATACCGGCAGGGTCAGAGCCATAGGTGACAGGTCCTGAAAACAGAGTTTAACAGCTACACAAGATGACAGCGTCTGTGTAGCTAAGGTCAGGGATTTCCTCGCTGCATTTCCCCATTAGGAGGGATAGAAAGGCAGGCTTCCTTTCCTCTACCCAGACCCCCAACCCTGCCACTGTACCCTCCTGCCCTTTACACACTCCAACTCATTGTTACTAAGCCATTATACTAGCAAACACTGAGTGTACCTAGTGGCATCCTAAACGTGGCTATTGGACTTCTGTATAGTCCCACTAGTGCAAAGATATTTGCAGCACCTCTGCCTGCATTGCACACTACAACTCATTGTTACTAAGCCATTATACTAGCAAACACTGAGTGTACCTAGTGGCATCCTAAACATGGCTATTGGACTTCTGTATAGTCCCACTAGTGCAAAGATATTTGCAGCACCTCTGCCTGCATTGCACACTCCAACTCATTGTTACTAAGCCATTATACTAGCAAACACTGAGTGTAGCTAGTGGCATCCTAAACGTGTCTATTGGACTTCTGTATAGTCCCACTAGTGCAAAGATATTTGCAGCACCTCTGCCTGCATTGCACACTCCAACTCATTGTTACTAAGCCATTATACTAGCAAACACTGAGTGTAGCTAGTGGCATCCTAAACGTGTCTATTGGACTTCTGTATAGTCCCACTAGTGCAAAGATATTTGCAGCACCTCTGCCTGCATTGCACACTCCAACTCATTGTTACTAAGCCATTATACTAGCAAACACTGAGTGTACCTAGTGGCATCTTAAACGTGGCTATTGGACTTCTGTATAGTCCCACTAGTGCAAAGATATTTGCAGCACCTCTGCCTGCATTGCACACTCCAACTCATTGTTACTAAGCCATTATACTAGCAAACACTGAGTGTACCTAGTAGCATCCTAAACGTGGCTATTGGACTTCTGTATAGTCCCACTAGTGCAAAGATATTTGCAGCACCTCTGCCTGCATTGCACACTCAAACTCATTGTTACTAAGCCATTATACTAGCAAACACTGAGTAAACCTAGTGGCATCCTAAACGTGGCTATTGGACTTCTGTATAGTCCCAGTAGTGCACAGATATTTACAGCACCTCTGCCTGCATTGCACACTCCAACTCATTGTTACTAAGCCATTATACTAGCAAACACTGAGTGAACGTAGTGGCATCCTAAACGTGGCTATTGGACTTCTGTATAGTCCCACTAGTGAAAAGATATTTGCAGCACCTCTGCCTGCATTGCACACTCAAACTCATTGTTACTAAGCCATTATACTAGCAAACATTGATTGAACCTAGTGGCATCCTAAACGTGGCTATTGGACTTCTGTATAGTCCCACTAGTGCAAAGATATTTGCAGCACCTCTGCCTGCATTGCACACTCCAACTCATTGTTACTAAGCCATTATACTAGCAAACACTGAGTGAACCTAGTGTCATCCTAAACGTGGCTATTGGACTTCTGTATAGTCCCACTAGTGCAAAGATATTTGCAGCACCTCTGCCTGCATTGCACACTCCAACTCATTGTTACTAAGCCATTATACTAGCAAACACTGAGTGAACCTAGCGGCATCCTAAACGTGGCTATTGGACTATTGGACTTCTGTATAGTCCCACTAGTGCAAAGATATTTGCAGCACCTCTACCTGCATTGCACACTCAAACTCATTGTAGCTAAGCCATTATACTAGCAAACACTGAGTGTACCTAGTGGCATCCTAAACGTGGCTATTGGACTTCTGTATAGTCCCACTAGTGCAAAGATATTTGCAGCACCTCTGCCTGCATTGCACACTCCAACTCATTGTTACTAAGCCATTATACTAGCAAACACTGAGTGTACCTAGTGGCATCCTAAACGTGGCTATTGGACTTCTGTATAGTCCCACTAGTGCAAAGATATTTGCAGCACCTCTGCCTGCATTGCACACTCCAACTCATTGTTACTAAGCCATTATACTAGCAAACACTGAGTGTACCTAGTGGCATCCTAAACGTGGTATTGGACTTCTGTATAGTCCCACTAGTGCAAAGATATTTGCAGCACCTCTGCCTGCATTGCACACTCCAACTCATTGTTACTAAGCCATTATACTAGCAAACACTGAGTGTACCTAGTGGCATCCTAAACGTGGCTATTGGACTTCTGTATAGTCCCACTAGTGCAAAGATATTTGCAGCACCTCTGCCTGCATTGCACACTCCAACACATTGTTACTAAGCCATTATACTAGCAAACACTGCTGCCAGTTTAAGGGCCGTAGTTGCATTGCCAGTGATAGTCAGTTGTTGTTTATTCTGCTGTTAATAAAGATAGACCACCGCTGCAATCTACACCACCTCTCAATTTTTACTACCACATTTTAAGTGCACAATCTTGTCGCAATCAAAATGAGTGGCAAAATGACAGATGCTGGTAAAAAGGGTAAGAGGCGTGTTGGAAAAGGAAAAAAAGGGTTTGTCCGTGGTGAAGGTGGCAAAGCTCCATTAACATCTGCTGAAGATAGACCATCTTCCAGCAAAAGTAAGATGTCTACTACTTACCGTGGACAATCCGATGTGCTCCCTTTTTTACGGACACGGACAACTGGAACAAAGGTAGATGATGGCCAAAAAAGGAAAATGCTTGAATGGATCTCAAGTGGTCCAACAAGTGCCCTCTCCGCCACCTCAACTACCGCATCCAAAAAACACCAGTCCTCTGAGTTGTCATCCCAATCAAACTTGCTTTCTCCTAGCTCTGAAGTCTCCATCCACCCTGCACAGTATGGTGGAACTGAGATGGCTGAGTCTGCAGAGCTGTTCAGTCACACTATAGCCTGGGAATCAGAGGTCTGCTCCCAAGCTACAGTGAGTACAGACCAGGAAATGGTCTGCAGTGATGCCCAGAACCTTTGTGACTCAGATTCAGGCCGTGAGGACCAAGTTTCTGAGCATAATGTTGACCCTTTGTCACAAACTGTAACACCTGTGGTTATAGACAATGAGGAACATACTGATGACGATGAGACGCAGATACCAGATTGGGATGACAACTTAAATATTCGGTCAGGGCAAGAAGAGGCTCGGTCTGAGGGGAGTGCAAACACAACAATTAATGAGGAAGTTCTAGATCCTACCTACTGTCAACCCACAGTCAGGCACTCGAGGAGGTCAACAGAGGTGGTGGAGGAGGATGCAACTGATGACGAAGTTACCTTGCGCCTTCCTGGACAGAGTCGGAGTACTGGTAGCACGTCTACAACTGCATCCTCAGCCACCACTCTGCCTCTGAGCACTAGTCGGGGTGGATCAACAGGTCGCATGCCCTCTAAGCCTTGCCTAGCCTGGTCCTTTTTTGAAATAGCAAAAGATCGCCCAAATTATGTGATCTGTAAAATTTGTCATGGTTCTCTTAGTAGAGGTCAAAACCTCAGCAGTTTGACAACTTCTTCCATGAATCGTCACATGAATAAATATCATATGTCCCGGTGGGAAGCTCACCGTGCTGCAGTGCGGCCTAGCAGAGCGAACCATCCACCGCCGGCCCCTTCCAGTGCATCCGCGCGCTCTTCATCTTCTAGGACTGTGGGGACAGCTGTCACACCTGGTTTTCCACGCACAACTTCCACCACTGTAACCGCAACAGGCAGTTTGCTTGGTAGGTCGTCAGTTGGTTTGGAAGGGTAAACAAGTGCGTGTGTACAGCTCTCTCAGACATCGATAGCACCAACGTTGGATGAAGGCGACATCATGTCTCCGCCTGCACTTTCCTCACAAAGCTGCATTTTTCCAGGGACACCCTACTCAACACCGTCTACACACAGCAGCCAGATCTCTGTCCCTCAGATGTGGACAAATAAAAGGCCATTTCCTGCGACCCATGACAAAGCTAAGAGGTTGACTTTATCCCTCTGTAAGCTCTTGGCTACCGAAATGCTGCCTTTCCGCCTGGGGGACACACAGGATTTTAGAGACCTTATGTCTGTCGCTGTGCCCCAGTACCAGATGCCCAGTCGCCACTACTTCTCTAAGAAAGGTGTGCCCACGCTACACCAGCATGTCGCACACAACATCACCGCTTCCTTGAGAAACTCTGTGTGTCAACGGGTGCATTTCACCACCGATACTTGGACCAGTAAGCATGGACAGGGACGTTACATGTCGCTGACTGGGCACTGGGTAACTATGGTGATAGATGGTGAAGGGTCTGCTGCACAAGTCTTGCCGTCCCCACGACTTGTGTGTCAATCCTCTGTCCAAGTTCCGCCACTGCTTCTGCCTCCTCCACCTCATCTGTGTCCTCCACTTCCGCCCCAAGCCTGCCTGGTCAGGCCACCAGCGTTCTCACTGCGCAGAAGGAATCACGCACCCCTCATTACTATGCTGGCAGCAAAGCGCAACGGCATCAGGCGGTCTTTAGCTTGACATGTCTTGGGAATAGGACTCACACAGCTGAGGAGTTGTGGTCAGCTCTGCGGTCCGAGTTTAATAAATGGTTGTCTCCACTCAACCTGCAGCCTGGTAAGGCCGTGTGCGACAATGCTGCAAACCTGGGTGCGGCCCTTCGCCTGGGCAAGGTGACACACGTGCCTTGTATGGCTCACGTGTTGAACCTTGTTGTCCAGCAATTCTTAACACACTATCCCGGCCTAGATGGCCTTCTGACCAGGGCACGAAAACTGTCTGCTCACTTCCGCCGTTCAACCGCCGCAGCTGAGCGACTTGCATCGCTCCAGAAGTATTTCGGCCTGCCGGTTCATCGCCTGAAATGCGATGTGCCGACACGCTGGAATTCGACTCTCCACATGTTACAGCGACTGTTGTAGCACCGTCGAGCCCTGGTGCAATACGTCATGATGTATAGCCTGGGCCAACGAGATGCAGAGGTGGGGCAGATCACCCTGATGGAGTGGTCTCAGATCAAGGACCTATGCACCCTTCTGCAGAGTTTCGACATGGCGACGAATATGTTTAGCGCTGACAATGCCATTATCAGCATGACAATTCCCGTCATTTACATGCTGGAGCACACGCTACACACTATTCGGAGTCAGGGGGTGGGACAACAGGAAGGGGAGGAACTACAGGAGGATTCATATGCGCAAGGGACAACAACATCACCAAGTACCAGACGTTCATCATCACCAAGGCAGCAGGCATGGGACCATGGGGGACAGGGATCAACAAGGGCGCATGGTAGCAGGCGAGATGTTGAGGAAGGTGCAGGAGAACATGAAGAAATGGAGGACGAACTGTCCATGGACATGGAAGACTCAGCGGATGAGGGAGACCTTGGTCAAATTTCAGTTGAAAGAGGTTGGGGGGAGATGTCAGAGGAAGAAAGAACGGTTAGCACCTCTATGCCACAAACACAGCGTGGACTTGGTCCGCATGGCCGCGCAAGACACATGAGCGCCTTCTTGCTGCACTACCTCCAACATGACCCTCGTATTGTCAAAATTAGAAGTGATGATGACTACTGGCTTGCCACACTATTGGATCCCCGGTACAAGTCCAAATTTTGTGACATAATTCCAGCCATAGAAAGGGACGCACGTATGCAGGAGTATCAGCAGAAGCTGTTACTCGATCTTAGCTCGGCTTTTCCACCAAACAACCGTGCAGGTGCAGGGAGTGAATCTCCCAGTTGTAACTTGACAAACATGGGACGGTCTCGTCATCTTCAACAGTCTACCCGTACCAGTAGCACCGTATCTGGTGCTGGTAACAGCAATTTTATGGAATCTTTTCATAATTTTTTTAGACCGTCCTTTGCAAGGCCACCAGAGACAACAAGTCTGACACATAGTCAATGGCTGGAGAAGATGATACAGGAGTATCTCCAAATTAACATCGATGCCATGACTTTGCAAATGGAGCCTTGCTCATTTTGGGCTTCAAATCTTGAAAAATGGCCAGAGCTCTCAACTTACGCCTTGGAGATTTTGTCATGTCCAGCTGCCAGCGTTGTCTCTGAACGTGTCTTCAGTGCTGCTGGGTGTGTGCTGACAGATAAGCGCACGCGTCTGTCCAGTGACAATGTGGACAGACTGACGTTCATCAAAATGAACAAGTCATGGATCCACAAGGAATTTACTACCCCTGTGTCATCCTGGGGAGAGTAAATGCTTGTGGATTTGGAATGTGCTTGATGCAAATCAAAACATCCTGTTTGCAACTAGGGCACAAGTGCTGCCACTGATGGGGTGTCTGTGTGGCCCAATTTTTGGAAAAAAAGGGAGACTCCGCTTGGAGTAACCCTTGATTGCTGTGTTTTTTTAAAAGGAGCCAAGATGAACAAGTCATGGTTCAGCAAAGACTTTATCTACCTACCCCGGTGTCATGCTGGGGACGGTTAATTATGGCGTATTTTTGAATGTGCTTGATGCAAATCTAGCTGTGAAGTGTACAACTGGGGCACAACTGCTGCCACTGAATGGGTGGGTGTGTGTGTGGCCCAATTTTTGGAAAAAAAGGGAGACTCCGCTTGGAGTAACCCTTGATTGCTGTGTTTTTTTAAAAGGAGCCAAGATGAACAAGTCATGGTTCAGCAAAGACTTTATCTACCTACCCCGGTGTCATGCTGGGGACGGTTAATTATGGCGTATTTTTGAATGTGCTTGATGCAAATCTAGCTGTGAAGTGTACAACTGGGGCACAACTGCTGCCACTGAAGGGGTGGGTGTGTGTGTGGCCCAATTTTTGGAAAAAAAGGGAGACTCCGCTTGGAGTAACCCTTGATTGCTGTGTTTTTTTAAAATGATCCAAGATGAACAGAGCTGGGATCAGGAAAGACTTTGCTACCTATTCCGGTGTCATCCTGGGGACGATTAATTATGGCATATTTTTGAATGTGCTTGATGCAAATCTAGCTGTGAAGTGTACAACTGGGGCACAACTGCTGCCACTGAAGGGGTGGGTGTGTGTGTGGCCCAATTTTTGGAAAAAAGGGAGACTCCGCTTGGAGTCACCTTGCGGTGTTTTACATGATTTTAGAAGGGCGTGCCATGCCTAAATCTGTGTGTCTTCCTCTTTTTCCTTGTCCTGCTCTTTTATTTTCGCATGAGTATATGTCCTTGTCACTTTCCCATGTGTTTGTGTTGTGTTGTGAGTTGTTTGTCACCTTTTGGACACCTTTGAGGGTATTTTCTAGGTGTTTTTATGTGTTTGTGAATGCCTGCCATTGTTTCCTATGCGGTTCGAGATCGGTTCGTCGAACGTTCGACGAACCGAACTCGAACGGGACCTCCGTTCGGCGAACCGACCTCGAGCCGAACCGGGACCGGTTCGCTCATCTCTACTCAGGAGTGAGAAACTGGCCGAAACATAAGCATGATCAGAGTAGGGTGTTGACTGGATCGCCATGTCAGTGACGTTAGGGAGTAGATGCCTAGGTAGAAAATTATAGTCTAGTCTATGGTATGATTTATGAGGATGAGAGAAAAAAGTAAAGTCTTTAGTTGTGGGATGTTGATAGCGCCAGATTTCGATCAGAGAGAGGGAGAGGAGAGAGCTTTTAATCCGAGAGAGGTCCCTTAAAGAGATGTGGCTTTTTTTTTGCAGTGGAGTCTAATTTAGGTTCCAAAGCCACGTTAAAATCGCCACAATGTATTGGAGTACCTTCTGAGAAAGCACGAAATTTTTTGAGTGTGGATATCAGCCAACGGATATGTTTGACATTCGGGGCGTATATATTCCCTAGGGTTACCACCATTGAGCCGGCCAATATACCCTTGACGAATATGAACCGGCCCTCTGGGTCAATAGCGACATCTCGGGCTAGAAAGGGTATATCTTTAGCAAGGGCTATAGAAACCCCCCTAGAACCTTTGTTTGGGGAGGGGGCAAGGAACCAGGTGTTGTAATATGCTTTGTTGAAGCTTGGGATTTTGCCCTCACGAAAATGTGTTTCCTGAAAGAAGATCATGTCTGCGTGCTTCTTATGTAGGCTAGATAGAGTCTGTGACCTTTGTATGGGGGAGTTCAGCCCGTGTGCATTAAGATTTATCACCGTAAATACCTTATGATGTGTTGCCATGATGACGCATGCGGGAGGACGATCTTTTCTTTTTCCATCGGGATGAATGGACCAGACCTGTGACCAATGCAGGAGAAGAAGGAATAGAGAAAATAGAGAGTAGAGGGAGGTTCGGAGGAGAACAGGGTATTAGTATCAACATTTTCAACTATTTGAAATTCAAGACAAGTATGAATGTGCGTCAGAAGGGAGCAGTAAGTGCAAAACCCCTATAATGACTTCATGCTTTAGCTAGCATAAACAGTGATAGGCAACAATAGACCAGATCTTAGGCCCCTTCAGTGGGGCTCGCCTTCAGAGTTCATCTGGAATTTCTTTGCCGCTTTGCGTCTGGATCTGTGGGTCTTTGGGGTGAGGCTGTGCCATGGTGTCGGTTCTGGGAGCGGTTGTAGTGTAGATGTCGAGTGATGGGTTTCCAGCTCTGGGTATTTCTCCAGAGTGATCCCCAGATCTTTGCAAATCCGTCTTATTTCAGCCGATGTTTTGCCTTGGTAGTGTTTCCCATTTGCTGTTATAGCAATGCCAAATGGGAATAACCAGCGGTATGGAAATTGGCGTTGGCGTAACACTTCTGTGAAGGGTTTTAACAATCTCCTCTTGGTCAGGGTGGTGGAAGCAAGGTCTTGGAATATCAGTATTTTGGAGCCTTCATGACTTATGGACTCAGCTTCTCTTGCTTTTTTAAGAATGAGTTCTTTAATTCGGTAATCCAGGAAGCAGCAGATGACATCTCTTGGTGGTTCCCCTTGTTTGGGTCGGGGTCTCAGCGATCTATGAGCTCTGATCAGCTCTATTGTTGATGCAGGATCAGAGTCCACCAGGTCAGTGAAAATGCCTTGTAAAGTCGAGATCAGAGCTTTATTTGCCACCGATTCCGGAAGACCCTTTAATCTGAGGTTGTTTCACCTTTCTCTGTTTTCATGGTCCTCCAGAATGGCATGTATTTGATTGACACTGTCCTCCTGATGGCAAAGGCAAGAGATGATAGCATTGGAGGTGGAGGTTAAAGTGGCTTGAGAAGCTTCCAAGGTTTCCACTCTATGTCCTATTTGGCCAATATCTTGTTTAATGTCTGATAACTCCCTTACTACAGGCTCCAGTGCATTTCTGAGAATCCGTTTTATAAAAGATCTTGAGATGGGGAGACTCTTGCTATTATCAGCACCCTCTGTGTCACTTTCGTCATCTTCCATATCTTGTACATCATTAGTAGATATGCTTTGGAGGCTGTCTGTTTCAGCATCGGCTGTATGTAAGTTTTTATGAGAAACTTATCGACATCAGCCTGGGTAGTGAACGTAGCTGGTCTAGGCAAAAAACTGGCTCGTTTGTTGCCGATTTTGCCCATGTTGAAGTCAGTCACTTATGGTATTAAGTTAAATGGAAATAGTGGGGGTTAGGCCTCTTTACTCCCTCTGGACAGCTCGGAGTCTAGAACATTGTACACCCCTAGAAAGGGGGAAGTGGGCAAGAAGAGAGTGTCTCTATGTTAGAGGTATATCTGTGTGACAACTCTCTATATCAGCTCCACTGTGTAGCCCCACTGGTTGCCTCGGGGCCCTGAAAGGTGTATGGAGCCGGGTCTTGAGGGGTTTGCTTGCTGCTGCTCCAGTTATGGGGGTCCTATCGCAGGCCGTCAGAGCACCCTGCAGTGTGGAGGGGTAAAGATCAGCCCCCTTTGAATCTTAACTTCTTTGTGCTGTCTGAAAAGGGGGTCCCCTTTAACAGGGCTCCGTTCCCCCTTCTTCTCCCTCCACCAGTCAGGCTTCCAGTGTGGGGATTTTACTCAGCGTCTCCCACTCAGCACCGGTCCCTGCTCTCTCCGCGGACAAACGCTCAGCAGCGTGACAGGCCGCTGATCCACGTAGGAGAGCTATGGAGGGGGACGCTGAGGTGTCGGAGGCCTGTGCTTAAGCCCGTACGGTGCTGCAGACTGGGCTCGGGGCTCGCCGAGGGTCCCTGGGGCGGGTGTGGAGCGGGTGTGGAGCTGGGCGTCAGGGGAACTCTCACTCACCGCCAGGTCTCCCCTCCGGACACAGCAGGATCTCCTGAAGTGCCGCTCACAGCCGCCGCGAGATTTCCAGCCGGGTCCCAGGAACTCCAAGCAGCCTCCCGAGGATCTCATGTGGCTCACAGTCTCCTCCACTCCGGACCCGCAGTCTTCCGGATCTGGTGAGTGTCAGCACTCTCGTTCCCTGCAGGTCGTCCGGCTTGCTCCCGTGTCCTGTGGGTTCACCGCACTGTCCACCGTCCTCGGGACCGGGCGGCCGATTACCCAAGATGGCGGCAGTTCTTCTCCTTTTTTTTTTTTTTTTTACGGGGCACCGGGCTCACCCACTTGCTTGGTCCAGGTCGAGGGGGGGAGGGTAGCAAGGCCTCCGGACCCTGGTCCGTTCTTTCTGAGCCTGCTGGTGTTCTCTAGATGTCCTCCGGCGAGTGTCTGCCGTTCTCAGAGGTCGCGTTGTTCGGGCCTCGCCGCCTCCAGTGCCCTGCCCGGTCTCAGTGTTGGGAGGCTCCTAGGGGGTGCCAGTGTGGGTGAAGCTGGAAAATGAGGGTCCCCCCCTTCCAGGGATGTTCCAGGGACGTGGATGGAGGAGTCAGACGGGTGTATTTTCAGCAGGGGAGCAGGATGTCTGTCGATGTTCAGAAGCTCCATCATCCACGTCTGCCTCTGACAGCGGCCATTTTGGACTCTCCCCCCACCAGCATGCTGATGGCACTCATACCGCTATTTTAAAAATACAACATATGAATATGACACTGAGCATGTGCACTCAACTTCTTTGGGTGACCATGGTAAGGCCTGTCCCGAG
Source organism: Anomaloglossus baeobatrachus (assembly GCF_048569485.1). Lineage (NCBI taxonomy): Eukaryota > Metazoa > Chordata > Amphibia > Anura > Aromobatidae > Anomaloglossus > Anomaloglossus baeobatrachus. The sequence continues at coordinate 349,411,362 of NC_134353.1, forward strand.
TGTTAAACCGCTGTATCATGTTGGCTATCACGCTGTAGCTCAATTTCAGGGTGTTGGCAATTTTCTTAAAGCCTATGCCATTTTTATGTAGAGCAACAATTCTTATTTTGAGATTGTCAGAGAATTCTTTGCCATGAGGTGCCATGTTGAACTTCCATTGACCAGTAGGAGATGGTGTGAGTAATAACAACAAATTTAAGACACCTGCTCCCCATGCACACCTGAGACCTTGTAGTAGAAATGAGTGACATGACACAGGGGAAGAAACATGGCTAGTTGAGCAAAATTTGACCATTTTCACTTAGGGGTTTACTAAGTTTTGTTGCCAGTTGTTTAGACATTAATAGCTGAGTGTTCAGTTATTTAGAAGGCACACCAAATTTACACTGTTATACAAGTTGTACGCTGACTTCTTTACATTGTATCAAAGTGTCATATCTGCAGTATTATCCCATAAAAATATATAATAAATATATACAAAAATGTGAGGAGTGTACTCACTTTTGTGATATACTGTAGAAGTCCATAAATTTAGTGATGTGTAATAACTAATAGTGCAGTTTGGAAATGGGAACGTCATGGTGTGAGGCTGCTTTTCAAAATACTGCTCTGGCAAACTTAATATAATTGAAGGAGGGATGACTGAATAAATGTACAGATATATTCTTGATAAAAAAAAATCTGCTGCCATCTACTAGGATGAAGCAGATGAAACTCTCAATTGGTTTCAGAGAAAGAAAATAAAGCTGCTAGACCCAGCCAATCACCTAACCTGAATCCAATAGAAAATTTATGAAAGGAACTAAAGCTCAGAGTTCATAGAAGGAGCCCATGGAATCTTTAGGACTTGAGCAGTGATTGTGTGAAAGGATGGTCTAAACTCACACCTGAGCAATGCATGCAACTAGTTTCTCAATACAGGAGGCATTTTGAACCTGTCATCACCAACAAAGGCTTTTGTATGAAGTATCAAATAAATTTCAGTAGGCGTGTCCTATACGTTTTCCGTGTCATTTTTCATTGTTATGTAAAATAAAGTTCACCGCACCCTCCAATAATTTTTCATGCAGTAAGTGAGATTTATTCGAGAAATACAGACGGTGGACAGTAGAAGGCAAGAGGAAAAGCGACAATAACGTTTCGACCTGTGAGGTCTTTATCAGAAAATCGCTGAAAATAAATTAAAAACAAATATCAGTGCGTACCCTGTAAACCATATATTATAAGCATACATAAACAACATACATAGAAATATATACAAATTATACATACGGTATATACATATATACTATATAGATCAATATTCAAGTGAAAACATTCTTTGATACAGCATACAGACTCTGATCTGGTAACTAGTGAGTGAAAGAGACACATAATATCCATTAGAAGCCATTGTGGCTAGAGGAAGCAGAAGGTGTGTACATAGAAGGCTAGTATGTCAGGACTGTGAGGCAGGGTATTTACCTTTAAGCAATGTGGTCTGGGCGCTACCGCACCTATGTCCCTGCTGGTCCGTCAGTGTGTGTATGACTGCTAGGCAGGGCCGGCTCCAGGTTTTTGTGGGCCCCGGGCGGAAGAGTCCCAGTGGGCCCCATCCACACACAGACACCGATGCGAACACGTACATATACATATTTAAAGACAAACTCACAAAAATACATATAAACAGACAAATCTATACAGTCATATACACTTACAGACACACACACACAACTCTGCTACATACAGACAGACAGACAAACACACACAACTCTGCTACATACAGACAGACAAATACACACAACTCTGCTACATACAGACAGACAAACACACACAACTCTGCTACATACAGTCAGACAAACACACACAACTCTGCTACATACAGGCAGACAAACACACACAACTCTGCTACATACAGGCAGACAAACACACACAACTCTGCTACATACAGGCAGACAAACACACACAACTCTGCTACATACAGACAAACACACACAACTCTGCTGCTCTGTGGGGCCCGCACCCGCGGCTCGGCGGGGCCAGCACCCGCGGCTCGGCGAGGACAGCACACGCGGCATCGGCGGGGCCTGCACTCACGGCTCAGCGGGGACAGCACCCGCGGCTCGGCAGGGACAGCACCCGCGGCATCGGCGTGGACAGCACCCGCGGCATCGGTGGGGCCCACACCCGCGGCTCGGCGGGGACAGCACCCGCGGCTCGACGGGGACAGCACCCGCGGCATCGGCGGGGACAGCACCCGCGGCTCGGCGGGGCCCGCACCTGCGGCTCGGCGGGGCCCGCACCCGCGGCTCAGCGGGGAAAGCACCCGCGGCATCGGCGGGGGGGATTGATAGGGCATACATCTGGGGGGGTAGAAGCAGCTCACGGGGGCCCATAATGGGGAGGCGGGGAGGGCACTTACCCGATTAGGTCACGGTGGAGAGGGGGCCCACACAGCGCCGGACAGAAGCTCGCCTCCTTCATCTGTGGGACTGAGAAGGCGGTAGCTCCGCCCACAGATGAAGTTCAAACCAGAATGTCTGTGCGCCTTAAAGTGACGGCGCCGCATATTGCTGCCGAGGACTGCGGTCCCCGGAACTCGGCCGGGGGCAGCAGAATTGTAAAGGCGAGTGGGCCCCGGCCAAGGGACAGGAGAACTGACGAGGTCGAGTGGCCCCCCCGGCTCTCCAGGGCCCCGGCATTTGCCCGGGTTTGCCGGGTGCTGACGCCGGCCCTGCTGCTAGGATGCCTCAGGTTTAAATAGGCTGCTCATGATAGAGGAGGCATAGCGTGGCGGTCACGTGATAGTGTGACGTCACGTTAGTATAGTGAATATGGGAGATACTACTCATTGGAGTAAGGGGATGGGCTTCGGCAGACACGTGGGTGTGAAGGCATTTGTGCTTTAGGAAGCCTGGTCTTAGTAGAGGGGAGGGGGAGGGAAGGGGGAAGGCACAGTGTGACAGTCATGTGACGTGACGGACCAGCAGGGACACAGGTGCGGGAGCGCCCAGACCACATTGCTTAAAGGTAAATACCCTGCCTCACAGTCCTGACATACTAGCCTTCTATGTACACACCTTCTGCTAACTCTAGCCACAATGGCTTCTAATGGATATTATGTGTCTCTTTCACTCACTAGTTACCAGATCAGAGTCTGTATGCTGTATCAAAGAATGTTTTCACTTGAATATTGATCTATATAGTATATATGTATATACCGTATGTATAATTTGTATATATTTCTATGTATGTTGTTTATGTATCCTTATAATATATGGTTTACAGGGTACGCACTGATATTTGTTTTTAATTTATTTTCAGCGATTTTCTGATAAAGACCTCACAGATCGAAACGTTATTGTCGCTTATCCTCTTGCCTTCTACTGTCCGCCATCTGTATTTCTCGAATAAATCTCACTTACTGCATGAAAAATTATTGGAGAGTGCGGTGAACTTTATTATACATTACCTGGGAATTCATATCCCATCTACCAGCACCTCTCAATGCAAACGGCTGTGTGCACACCAATATTCTAATATTTTTCATTGTTAGACATCACTAAACATATGGACATCTGTGGTTTGATTTCTTTGCATTGGATGGGTTTTTACTAACATATCGTCAATAAGGTCAATAAATGCCAATAGCACCATAAGAAATATTTTCTCTTTGAAAATTGGTGATGTGTTCAATACTTACTTCACCCACTGTATATTTCATTGTCAGGCAAACCCATTGATATCAGTGGTTTTGACTGCTATTTGTCTAATCCAGGGTTCTCAAATTCAAATTTATATATAAAAAAATATAGCATATAGAAAAAATAATAATTTGATGGGCTGCATTCTTCGCAGGATGAGTTGACATATTTGTGATACCATTTTTTCCTATATACCTTTAGATCTTTTATTAACATTTTTAGCATGTTTTGATTTCATTTTTTTTTAAAATAACATTCATCGTTTGGATTATGGTACAGTTTTATAGCTTGGGTTGTTTAAATACAGCGTTAACAAAAGTGCACTTTTTTAGTTTGCATATAAAACAGCATTTTTAGCTTCAAAATATTATTTTCATACTTGTTTTTGAATTTTTTTCTACAATTGTTTTGCCCCTTTTTTTTCCATATTTTTCCCTCAATTAGCCCCATACAGTAATTTTGTTTTACAATTAGCACTATACAGTAATTCTGGCCAACATCTTGTAGTAATATCTCCATCCTGGTCCCTATCCTGTAATAATATTTCACATCCTGGTACCCATCTTGTAGTTATTTCTCCCATACTAGTCCTTATCTTGTATTAATGTCCCCATACTGGTCCTGATCTTGCACTAATGTCCTCCATCCTGTTACCTATCTTGTAGTGATGCCTCCCATCTTAGTCCCCTACATGTCCTTCATCCTGGTCCCACACCGACATACCAATGTCAGCTGCCAACCTCTGATTGGCTGGGGGCTATTGTTGCAGTGCTGAGAGCTGGTCTCTGCACCACGATACATTTCAGCTGAAGGACGCACATTCAACTGAAAAAATCACTGGCATAGGCGACCCCCCTGAACCAGGTCACAATTGTCACGTGAGCTTCTTTTCTTGTGGTCCACATGAAGCAGCCTCAGGAGCCGCATGTGGCCTGCAACCCGCTTGTTTGAGACCCCCTGGTTTAATGGGTATGATGGAATGCTTTTTAGTTTTATTTAAAATTGTATAAAGACTCTCCTAGGAAAATCAAGCGAGAAGCTGCGAAGATGCTATTTGCCACCAGTTTGGCCATATTTCAGAGCTGCAACGTATCAAAAAGCACAATGTGTGCCATGCTCAGGGACATGGGCAAGGTAAGGAAGGCTGAAAAACGACCACCTTTGAAAAAGAAACATAAGATAAAACGTCAAGACTGGGCCAATAAATATCTTAAGACTGATTTTTTAAAGGTTTTATGGACTGATGAAATGAGAGTGAATCTTGATGGGCCAGATGGATGGGCCAGAGGCTGGATCAGTAAAGGGCAGAGAGCTCCACTCCGACTCAGACGCCAGCAAGGTGGAGGTGGGGTACTGGTATGGGCTGGTATCATCAAAAATGAACTTGTGGGACCTTTTTGGGTTGAGGATGGAGTGAAGCTCAATTCCCAGACCTACTGCTAGTTTCTGGAAGAAAACGTCTTCAAGCAGTGGTACAGGAAGAAGTCGGTATCGTTCAAGAAAAACATGATTTTCATGCAGGACAATGGCCCATCACATGCATCCAACTACTCCACAGTGTGGCTGGCCAGTAAAGGTCTAAAAGATGAAAAAATAATGACATGGCCCTCTTGTTTACCTGATCTGAACCCCATAGAGAACCTGTGGTCCCTCATAAAATGTGAAATCTACGGGGAGGGAAAAGAGTACACCTCTCGGAACAGTGTCTGGGAGGCTGTGGTGGCTGCTGCACGCAATGTTGATCGTAAACAGATCAAGCAACTGACAGAATCTATGGATGGTAGGCTGTTGAGTGTCATCATAAAGAAAGGTGGCTATATTGGTCACTAAATTTTTGGGGTTTTGTTTTTGCATGTCAGAAATGTTCATTTCTAAATTTTGTGCAGTTATATTGGTTTACCTGGTGAAACTAAACAAGTGAGATGGGAATATATTTGGTTTTTATTAAGTTGCCTAATAATTCTGCACTGTAATAGTTACCTGCACAAACAGATATCCTCCTAAGATAGCCAAATCTAAATAAACCCTGCTCCAACTTCCAAAAGTATTAAGCTTTGATATTTATGAGTCTTTTGGGTTGATTGAGAACATAGTTGTTGATCAATAATAAAAAAATCCTCTAAAATACAACTTACCTAATAATTCTGCCCATGGTGTAGTTATTATGGTGTAGGACATAGACATTTGCAAGTTAATGATTACCGTGGTTAATGTTGAATCACTATTTCTTTTTATTTCCATGGGTAGTAAGGTAATTAGGCAGTTAGCATAGATCCTTACTGGTTCAATGCAATCCTTAGCAATTTAAATGGGGGCTGAACAGATATGCTTTTTATCACACTTCCCACAAGCAGTCTGTGTTTTTTGGAGATAAGACTAGTCTAGACGTTTATTTAAACAATGTGATTTTTTTTTTGCCTAATCTTGTTCATATTTCATTAAACCAGTGACTGGGCCTGTGCAACTGTGTAGGATCCTTCTGTGTACTATGTCCTTATCTCTTCCTCTGATGCTTTACAAATAAATAACTGATAATTTGTGTGAAGGTGAAACCTTCATAAATATCTTGAGGATTAAGCAGTAGCCAGATCATTACTCAAATATTTGATGTGTTTTATTCATTGTAAAGAGAGAGAACACAACAAACTTCAAGACACAAAACCGTAAAAGGAGGAAATGACAATTGTGTGTATTTTTTAACGATTTACACATGTTCACTTTTAAAAAAAAAAGTAAAATTTTACATTTAAAAGTGTAACTGTCATTTCAGGTGAACTTGCAGTAGCTCCTTTGTGTTTGTCTCTATCTCTCTAGCTCCGCCCTCCTCCTCCTTCCCCCCTCTCCTCCCTAGACTTATGAGCAAGCATCTGCCATCTTATACATCGATGAGCTGAAATCTGTATTCACAAAGAGAAATTTTACTATTGAATTTGTCATTACAGCAACTCGCATACCTCCTCAGCGCTGCCCCACTCACCAAGCTCACCGCATGGCTTCTTGTGTCAAGTATTTTTGCAGAGTTTCCTTTTGCAGCACTCCTCTACACTGCTGCTTCTTCATGTAACTTCTTTTTGGCCTTATGGGACATGTCCAATCTCTGGAGGAATTTATCCCTGCTGTGTCCTGCAGAGACTAGGTTCCCTGACCTATCCCAAGCTAGCTGAGTGCATATTTAGAAACTGCTTCTCAACTCCTTTCCTGGTTCCTAGTCAGTTTCTTCGGCTAGTGTCAATTTCATGAGCTTGTTTATATTGATCCTCCCATTAATTATCTAGCTAGTATACTCATCCTGACTCTCCGCTTCTGACCTCAATTTTGTACTTTGATCCTGTGCTGCCTGCTCTGACCTTGAACCATTTGACTACATATTTGTTTTGCCATCCTGTACCCCACTCCGGCACCCCTAAAGCTGGTGTCACACACAGCGACAACGACGTCGCTGCTACGTCACCATTTTCTGTGACGTTGCAGCGACGTCCCGTCGCTGTCGCTGTGTGTGGCATCCAGCAACGACCTGGCCCCTGCTGTGAGGTCGCCGGTCGTTGCTGAATGTCCAGCTTCATTTTTTGGTCGTCACTCTCCCGCTGTGACACACATCGCTGTGTGTGACAGCGAGAGAGCAACGAAATGAAGCGAGCAGGGAGCAGGAGCCAGCATCTGGCAGCTGCGGTAAGCTGTAACCAGCGTAAACATCGGGTAACCAAGGGAAGACCTTTCCCTGGTTACCCGATATTTACCTTCGTTACCAGCCTCCGCCCTTGCTGCCAGTGCCGGCTCCTGCTCTGTGCACATGTGGCTGCAGTACACATCGGGTAATTAACCCGATGTATACTGTAGCAAGGAGAGCAAGGAGCCAGCGCTAAGCAGTGTGCGCGGCTCCCTGCTCTCTGCACTGTGACATGTAGGTGCAGTACACATCGGGTTAATTAACCCGATGTGTACTGTACCTAGGAGAGCAAGGAGCCAGCGCTAAGCGCGGCTCCCTGCTCTCTGCACATGTAGCACAGCAACGTTATGATCGCTGCTGCGTCGCTGTGTTTGACAGCTAAGCAGCGATCATAACAGCGACTTACAAGGTCGCTGTTACGTCACAGAAAATGGTGACGTAACAGCGACGTCGTTGTCGCTGTCGCTTAGTGTGAACCCAGCTTAACCCTCTGGTCAGCTGCTGCAATTCCAGGAACTGCTTTGGAGTGGGACATGTTGTCTACCTGCAGAATAGCCTATAAACACCATCAGAGGCCATAGTGAAGACCCGGAAAACAGTTAGCCATGCCCCTTCAGGGTAAGCCCTGCCCTTAGCTTAGTGAGTCCACACACCAGTGTCACATTATGTTTGGGCCATGGACCCTGCTGACAAGTCAGAATCCAGAGATCCCAAGTCTATTGTATCATTTTTATATGAGGAGGTCAGCTCTCAGTGCAAGCTCAGGACCAACTGATGCAGGCTATCTATCTGGTGGCAACTGCTATGTCCACCATGCATACCGCTTCTAGCTTGTCAACCATCCTCTAGACAGTCAACCTCTTTGAGGAAACCACCAAATGCTCCAGTTTTAGTGAAACTGCTAAACTCCAGCTTCCAATTCCATCCTGCTACATTGGAGAGCCCAAGGAGATCCGTGGCTTTATTAATGTGTCAGATCCATTTCACACTCCACGTACAGCTCTTTCAGACCACACCATATAGTGTATATGGTTTCTCTGTGTCTGGACAAGGCCTTGCTTGAGCAAACCCTATTTGGGAGCTCAGAGGTCTGGAGACCCATGATGTTGGAAAGTTAATTGAGGTTCCAGGCTGCACTTCCTCTTTACGCGAATAACCACTTCTCTCGACCAATTGCTATTCTTAATGGCACTAGGCAAGGTTGTCCACTTTCTCCACTGTTGTTCGCTATGGCAATGGACCCTTGGCTGAACATATTAGAAGTAATGGCAGCATAAAAGGTATTCTAATAAATAATCGCCAATATAAAATAGGATCATTTGCAGATGATGTTATTTTGTCACTTTCCAACCCTCTGAAGTCAATTAGGAAATCAAAGGCCATATTAGATAGATTTTCAAGAATTTCCTGCTACAAATTAAATTTGGAAAAATCCAAAATATTACAATTCAATTTAGAAGATGCCACTATTAGAAATATTAGGAGCTTTACCTCGTTTAGATGGGTAGAAGAATCACTGGAGGATTTGGGAATCTCTCTTAGTAAAACTTGCAGTCTTTAGTTTAGTCTAATTTAGAAAACTTGGTCGGAACAGTCCTGAAAGATATTAACAATATGACAAAGACTGACTTAACTTGGCTTGGAAGAATTGTCTTTTTAATGGTAGTTCTCCTGAAAATATTATTATTTTTTTAGAGCAATCCCTTTAACTATACCGTTGAGATATCCTAATGACCTCCAGAAATTACTAAACGACTTTGTTTGGAACAATAAAAAAACCTAGATTTGCAAAAACGACATTAACAAAACATAAGAAAAGGGGAGGTTATAGTCTTTCAAACATAAAGGGCTATTACCAAACAAATTTAATAAGATAACAATGATTCTCTTGCCTGGATTGAATTAGAGACAGGGCTCAATGGTTGTTCCTCACTCCGCTCACTCATTCTCTCCCACATTGTAAATCCCCTTTTGCCCCTACCTAAATTTCCTACTCTTTCAGTGACTGTTAATGCGTGGAAAGAGTTATCTAGACATAGACTGAGGGCATCCAAATTTGAGGAAATTAAAGATTACCCCTTAATGTTTTTGGGAATGGCAAGGATTTTATCAATTTTTTAGATATAAGACTTAGATTTGGAATCCCTGACTCATCTTTTAAACTGGTTCTCTCACTTAGAGGGGCTCTTAATGACTTACTCCGTAACAGGTATTCTTTGAAGGAACTTATTAGTTTCCTGTTCTGCAACTCGTCAGTGTAAAAATTTGGAAATCAAGTAATATTTATGATTATATTAACAATGACCACTGATTCGGTAAAAGTCCTTATAAGGTCAAATGGGAAAAAGATCTAAAAAAGACCTTTTCCTTGGAACAATGGCAATGCTGCCTTAAAACAAAGTATAATTCTATTACTTGTGCGACTCTGCATGAATCATACTACAAAACGATTACTCGATGGTATTATACCCCAGTGGTTTTAAATACAGCAGCCTTGATTCCATCACCACTTGTTGGAGAGAATGTGGAAGCGAGGGTAATCTCCTTCATACCTTCTGCAGCTGCCCGAAATGAAAGGGTTTTTGGTGAGGAATATCCGCTCTGATAAACCGTATAACTAACATTTCTATTAACCTTACACCACAAATGACTGTTTTATCTTTGGACATGGAGCACATCGACCCAATTTTTAGACCAATTGTAATTCATATATGCGTGGTAGCTAAAAATCTAATTGCATCATACTGGAGACAGGTTTTGATCCCCACAATCACTGAGGTGATTGACAAAGTTACCATACATAACGATCTCGAACAGTGTTATGCAATTTATAATAATTCATTTGCTGCATATCATAAAAAGTGGAGCCCTTGGTTTTCTTAGAAACAAAATTCTTTATAGCCTCTGGTCCATGCGCTTAATGTCTGATTTTAACTTCACAATCCTTGAAAATTGAGACTTGTATGCCTGGAATTTTACTTTTTTATATTCAGCATTTTATCTTGTATGTATATACACTTGAATTATTATAAAAGTTTTCCGTTGCTTCTTACACTTTGCCACTAACTTCCCTCTTTTCCTCTCCTCCCCAATAAAGTGTTCTTTTCTTCATCCCATCCCTTCCTTTCCTCCCCACCCTCTCCCTTAGGTAAGATAGTTTACTCACTTGATACATTAATGTCTACATATATTGTTATGTACTGAGTATCCTTTATAATGTTACTGTTTGTTTTGTTTTGATTGTTTCTATGAAAATTGTTTAATAAAAATTATTTCAACCCAAATTTAAAGAAACTTGTCTGCTGATTCAAGCTACTCAAACCACTGGAAGCTTGAATCAGAACTAGCTGTATGGCTATTGTATGAAGATCCAAGTCTGTAAATAGAAAGAGTTACGGTACATTTAAGCTGGACATATATTATGGGCAAACAGTAATCGTAAAGGTCCAGTCACACATAACGAGATCGCGAACGAGATTGCTACTACGTCACAGTTCCCGGATCGTTGCTGAGTCGTTGGTGAAATCGTATGTGAGGTGTCACACACACCGACTTTAGGAACGGCATGTGACCCGTATAACGATCTTGTAAATCGTCGGGACCCTGTCACACAACAGCTGTGGTAACGATTCCAATCTCGATTAGGGTCATAGTGAAACGCAGTAAACCACGTAGGCGTGCATTTGCGTCGCCTTTTCCACACCCCTCCGCTCCGATTGGTGGCCAATACTGCGTTCTGATTGGGCGGGTGGGCGGGCCTAAAAGGTAACTTTTGTATCGCGTCATCCTTTGTCACTTCTTTTGAGCTTTGCTTTGAGAATAGAACCTGCGACTCCACCTTGATTCATTCGTACTTTGTACCCAGTTGCTTGTTTGCTTTTCGGATCGAAGCTGCATCTGCACCCGGATTCATCCCTCCTTCGTTCCCGAGTGTTTATCAGCGCCAACCAATCGGTGCAGAGGGGGCGTGGAAACGGGAACGCAACTACACGCCTACGTGCCGCACTAAAGTTCTAATCTAGGTTGTTAACGAAATCGTAGGTAGGTGTCAAACATACAGATCCATCCTGCCCAGCAGGACTCCAACAAGTCAAAAATGGCCCAGGCTGTTCAGCATCGACCAACGATTTCACAGCAGCTGGCGGATCATTGGTATGTGTCAAACATGACGAGATTGCTAGTAAAGTCGTTGTTGCGTCACAGAAACTGTGACGTAGCAACGATCTCGTTCACGATCTCGTTATGTGTGAAGTGGCCTTAACATTGATAATCTTGGGTGATAATGGGTGATAATCTTGCAGTTTAAACAAGCTGCTGATCACCTCATGAATAAGCAAAACACTTGTTCATTGCGTGAAAGCATAAAAAACATCATTCTCAGCAGTGCATCATCTTGCGTAAAAATGACTTTTGCTCACAATCACAAAGGCAATCTATGTGCACTAAACTATCCATTACAAATTATTCAGTGCATATCTGACGTATGGTCTGCCATTAAAAGCTGGGAATTCAATGACAGCTAATTAGCAAACAAGTTAGTGATTGGCAGTCGTTAAGTACCACACGTCATTTAATGTAAATGGACTCTAAAGGCCCCTTTACACACTGAAATTTTCTAGCAATCCCACCATCGATCCCGACCTGGCCAGGATCGCTGGAAAGTCTCTAAACAGTCGCTGGCGAGCTGTCAAACAGGCAGATCTTGCCAATGACGCAGCAGCGATACGGACCTCCAGAATGGCCTCTCTAGTCATTGGGGACGGGTAACACAACAGCTATTTGAGAAGTCACACCTATGTTACGGGCGTGGTGTTTGGCACTGAAGCCACCTAGGTGTCCTTTTTAGACGCCCCCCTCAGCTCCGATTGGTGATCGCTAGTGCCTTCTTATTGGCAATCCCGAGCTTGGAAAGATTGGCAAAAGTCGCGCTTTTATATCCTTTGTTTCTGAGCTTCTGTTGCTTAGCGGATCTTTGTAGAGTTCTCTGTGCGGTGACTGCACACTGGTTTATCTATACAGCATCAATACAGCTTCAATCAAATGATGTGATGTTTACCGTATAGGCTTTATAGTATTGCAGACTGGAGAACTCTCCAATGACCTGCAAACCAGCATGCTCAGGAACAAGGTAGCTTTGAAACAAAGGACGGAAGCGGAAAAGTTGCCTTCTTTTGAGAGAAAGCCGCCCAACGGGAAAGGGAACGCTATAGCACGCCTACGGGATGGGTTATAAATTGCTAACGATGTCGTTGTAACGTGTCAAACACACCAATGCATGCTGCACAGCAGGAAACAAAGGACCAAAAAATGTTCCTGAACGATTTGTAGCGATCAGCGACCTCACAACGGGAGCCAGGTCGCTGATGCGTGTCAGACTGCAATGTCGCTGGAGAGGTCACTATTACGTCACAAAACCGGTGACATTACAGCGATATCGCTAGCGATGTTGCAGTGTGTAAAGGAGCCTTAAGTGCCAGGGTTGGAAAAGAGCCTAGGTAGAGCATACAAACCTCAACTCCATTCTCGATGGGACTGCTGGAGATAGCTGAGATTTTGAGCAGAGCTGGATTCAGGTCTACTATGCTTAGTACTGCTGTATAAGTTTCCTTCCATGAGTTCAGAGTCACTTCCAACTTAAGAGATGTAATTTCATAAAATTGTGTTATGCCTCATGCACACAAACCTGACATCTTATTCTGAAAAGTTAGTTACCTTTTTAAATAGAAAAAACAGACTATGTAAGTCTGAATAATCATTCTTTTATCCTTTTTGCCGTGTTTTAAAAATGCTTAAACGTTTTTTAAATAAAGATAAATAAATCAATATGTTTTGAGATAAAAAGATGCAATTGTTAACAGTTACATTCCATTGAGTTCATTACATTCCAGTGCGTGCAATGCTTATGTATTGTAAGAATAACCCTTACAAGGCACAGGTGTGTGCATTAGGCTAACAGAGGAAGCAGCTGTGTTTAGCTAGAGATGTCCTTAAACGTTGGCATGTTTGTGAACTAGGATTCTGACATGTGAGATGTATATGGTCATTGCATAAGGGTTATTAAGTTTTGCAAACAGTGGCTTCATGCAGATCTTTTTGAACATATAGAAAATTAAGTGTGATTGCCAAAAAGGGTCACCAACTGGGGAGCTCATCTCACTGCATTTGTAATCTGCACATCTGTTCTTTATCTAGAAACATCCTCTGTAGCCTCTTCCAACCAACAGCTCTGAGAACTAAGAAAGTGACATAAAAAAACTCAAGTTAATGATTTATGATTTTTCACATACACATAAGCTATTAATATAATACATTTTCGTAGATAACAACAGGAAGAAAGTAAATTAATCTTATTCAAGTAATAAATTCTAGTAAATGTACAACCGAGGTTATATTTAGATCCATACTATATTTAGAGGACATAAATAAAAGCATGGTGAAGTTTTTAGCTCAGTAATCAAAATCACATTTCCCCTTTTGTTGCATATTTTGTGACAATGGATTGTTAAGATCTTTGTAATCAGAATATATAATTATACACTCTTCAATATTAAAATTGTAACACAAAGAAGGAAAAGTCATGGCATAGTGTGAGCCCAACAGCCAGCGGCAAGGTGACCCCATTTTTGTTGGGTCCTTATCAAACAAATGCCTCTCTTTGAGTTAAAAAAATCTACAGTTTATGGGTGGACAGGAACATGCAAATGGAGAATTAAGGTTACTGTCCATCCATAAATTGTAGGTATTTTTAACCCAAAGAGAAGCATTAATTTGATAGGTATCTAACAAAAATCAAGTCATCTTGCAGCTGGTTGTTGGGCTCACATAACCCTGGCCAGTTTGTGTGCTAAGTATCTCAATTTGTACATGTTTTTTTCACAACAGTAATGAATGTCTATATTCCCATATTCATTGTTCCACATATCTTAGCACTCAGCAGAGTGCAACTGTCTCCTTTTGTTACTATGTTTTAATTTCCGTGTGCACCTGTTCACATTTAAAAAGTAAGATGTGCCATCAATCCTTTTCTTAAGGGGGCTTTACACGCTGCAACATTGCTAATGCAGAGTCGTTGGGGTCATGGAATTTGTGACGCACATCCGGCCGCATTAGCGATGTTGCTGCGTGTGACACCGATGAGCGATTTTGCATCGTTGCAAAAACGTGCAAAATCGCTCATCGGTGACATGGGGGTCCATTCTCGATTATCGTTACTGCAGCAGTAACGATGTAGTTCGTCGCTCCTGCGGCAGCACACATCGCTATGTGTGACGCCGCAGGAACGAGGAACCTCTCCTTACCTGCCTCCCGGCCGCTATGAGGAAGGAAGGAGGTGGGCGGGATGCTCCGGCCACTCATCTCCGCCCCTCCGCTTCTATTGGTCGGCCGCTCAGTGACGACGCTGTGACACCACATAGACTGCCCCCTTAGAAAGGAGGCGGTTCGCGGTCACAGCGACGTCGCCGGGCAGGTAAGTATGTGTGACGGGTCTGCGCGATGTTGTGCGGCACGGGCAGCGATTTGCCCGTGTCGCACAACAGATGGGGGTGGGTACCCACGCTAGCGATATCGGGACCGATATCGCAGCGTGTAAAGTAGCCTTTAGAATACAGGGTTAGGCCTTCTGATTGAGCACTCCAGCTTTTTAGCCTCAGGCGATTTTAATTCTCCATTTGCAGGTTCCTGTCAGCCCATAAATTGTAGGCTTTTTGTTAACCCAAAGAGAGGCATTAGTTTGATAGGGACCCAACAAATATGAGGTCACCTTGCCACTAGCTGTTGGGCTCACATAACCCTGGCCATTTTGGGTGCAAACTATCTCAATCTTTATATGTTTTATTCACAACAATAATGCATGTCTATATTCCCCTATTCATTATTCCACATAGCATTACAGAGTGCAACTGTCTCCTTTTTATTACTATGGTTCAATTTCCGTGTGCACCTGTTCACATTTAAAAAGTAAGATGGACCATCAATCCTTTTCTTAGAATACAGGGTTATTCCTTCTGATGGAGCATTCCAGCTTTTAAACCTCAGGCAATTTTAATTCTCCATTTGCAGGTTCCTGTCGGACCATAAATTATAGGGGTTTTTTTAACCCAAAGAGAGGCATTAGTTTGATAGGGACCCAACAAATATGAGGTCACCTTGCCACTACCTGTTGGGCTCACATAAACCTGGCCAATTGTGTGTGATAAGTATTTAAATTTTTACATGTTTTTTCATAGCAGTAATACATGTTTATATTCCCATATTCATTGTTCCACATATCTTATCACTACAGGGTGCAATTGTCTCCTTTTTTTACTATTTCATGTTCAGTCTGCACCTGTTCATATTAGAAAGGTAGGATGTGCAAACAGCTGTGAGGAAAGCTGAGTCCCCAGCAGCGATCGCAGCAGACACAGCCCCGGTGCCCATGCGATCGCCATGACGTACCTATACATCATTGGTCGGGAACGACCTGACTTCCATGACGTAAAGGTACATCAAGAGTTGTGATGACCCCCACATAGCCTTTCAAATAGTATAAGGGCCCCTCACATAGCCATAAAAATAGTATAATCACCTCCACATAGTCCTTCAAATATTTTAATTGGCCCCATATTGCTTTCCATATAGTATAATGGACCTCAAATACATTTTGCGAGAGTGGTCAACCCATTGACATTTCTTGTGATTTGCTACTTCAGAACTTGGAATTTCCCTGTTTTTTTGATGGTTTGCATCAGTTCATGTAAAGATCATGCCTACAACTGCAAACATTAGATTTTATTCTTATTGTGAAACAAACAACAAATATGACAAAATAACTAAAAACTTCAGTGTGCAGAACTATTCACCCCCTAAAGCCGGTAGAGCCTCATATTGTGGAAATTACAGCTGTAAGTCATTTTGGATGTCTCTATGAGCTTTACACATCTTGCCACTAGAGATGAGCGAACCGGTCGCGGTTCGGCATGAGCTCGGTTCGCCGAACCGAGGTCTGGTTCGCGTACGGTTCGGCGAACCACTCGAACCGCATAGGACACAATGGGAGGCAATCACAAACACATAAAAACACCTAGAAAACACCCTCAAAGGTGTCCAAAAGGTGACAAACAACTCACAACACAAACACATGGGAAAGTGACAAGGACATATACTCATGCGAAAACAAAAGAGCTGGACAAGGAAAAAGAGGAGGAGACACAGATATATGAGTATATGCAAGGGAACATCGGTGCCATTACTGTGCAACTTGAGCCCTGCTCATTTTAGGCTTCCAACCTGGATAAATTGCCTGAGCTCACCACGTACGCCTTGGGGATCTTGTCGTGTCCCGCAGCCAGCGGAACGTGTCCTCAGTGCTGCTGGGGGGGTGCTGACAGGTAAGCACATGCGTCTGTCCACTGACAATGTGGACAGACTAACGTTCACCAAGATGAACAAGTCATGGCTCTCAGAGGACTTTTCTTCCCCTGGATCAGCCAGGGGAGGCGAAAGGTACACATATTTTTGAGAGTGCTTCATGCAAAGCATCTTTTTCATCTTGAAAATGGGGGTCAACTGATGCCAGTCAAGTGGGGTGTGTGTGGCCCAATTAGTGGAAACGAGGGAGACTGTGGTTGGAGTTCCCTTGCTGTGTTTTACATACTTTTAGAAGGGCATGACATGGCTTAGAGGTTGACTTTCAGCATCTACAAACTATGGGCTACCAAAATGCTGCCTTTCCAACCTTTTTAACTGAGGATTTTCGAGACCTTATGCCCATCGCAGTGCCCCAAGAGCCGATGCCCAGGCGCCACTCCTTCTCCAACAAAGGCGTGCACGCGCTACACCAGCATGTCGCACCACACATCACCTCTTCTTTGAGAAACTCTGTGTGACAGGGTGCATTTAACCACAGATACTTGGCCCAGTAAGCATGGACAGGGGCGTTACATGTCGCTGACTGGGCAATGGGTTACTATTGGGAGAGATGGAGAAGGGTCTGCTGTACAAGTCTTGCCGTCCCCACGAGTTGTGTCAATCCTTCCTCTGTATGTAGAAGCTAATACACTGCTTCTGCCTCCTGAACCTCGTGTGGGTCCTCCACGTCGGCCCAAACCCTGTGTGGTCAGGCCACCCTTCCTTGTAACTGCGCACAAGGAATACCACACACCTCCTTACTATGCTGGCAGCAGAGCTCAGTGCCATCAGGCGGTCAAAGGTTTACTTTGAAATGTATGGGAAATGTGAGTCACACCGCTGAGAAGTTGTGGATGGTTAGCTCTGCAGACCGAGTTTCATCAATGGTTGTCTCCACTCAACCAGCAGCCAGGGAAGGCCGGGTGCGACAATGATGCAAACATGGGTGCGGCCCTTCGCCGTGACAATGTGACACACGTGCCTTGTGTGGGTCACGTGTGGAACCTGGTTGTCCAGCAATTTTTTAAAGCACTATTCTGGCCTACATGGCCTTCTGCAGAGAGCATGGTGTAACGCCTTCCTTGATCCACACACTCAGATGGGCTGTAAAGGATAGGCTAGAGGGAAGCCTCTCACCAAGCAGGATCTCCAGAACCCTGAAACCCTTTAACCCCTATATAGGGATTAGGAATTACACAGGGCCCAAGGTGATCAATACCTGTGGAAGGCTGCAGTTTCAGAGAATAGTAGTCAGGCAGGGTCAAAACATTAATTGAGGAACAGGAACAGAATGGGACGGCCAGGACTTAATCAGAAAACAAGCAGAGGTGAAATGCGGATCGGCCAACAAGGTACATAAACAGCAAGCAGGAAAAGTAGTCAGGTAACAAGCACACAAAATCATAAAACTGAACTGGAGGTAAAAGTAACCAGAGGTTCATAGCTATGTCTGGCAGTGGTCTGCAGACAGGATGGGCAACAAAAAGGGTGTGGTGTCTTCCCATTGGTTGTAGCTGAATGATGGTACTTCATCTGTGAGATACCCACCAGCTACATTCAGCCAGAGATTCTGCATCTGTCAAGGTAATGCAGCCCAGTGGGTGAGCATAACCTGCGTCCACCTGCGCCGCTGGCATTGACTCCTCTCCCATCATCAGCACTATGCATGAAAGGAACACGTTGTCACCTGGCGACCGGAGTACAAATTGATGGAGCGGACTCCGTTGGTGACTTAACAGCCGTGTGCGGTAATGATGCAAACCTGGCTGCGGGCCATCGTCAGGGCAATGTGACACACGTGCCTTGTATGGCTCATGTGTTGAATCTAATTCTCCAGCAATTTTTAAAACACCATCACGGCCTACATGGCCTTGTGCAGCGGGCACGCTTGCTATGTGCTCACTTCCATCGTTTGCACACAGCAGCTCAACAACTTTCGTCGCTACAGAAGTCTTTAGGTCTGGTGGTTAAACGCCTGAAATGCGATGTGCCGACACGCAGGAATTTGAATCTGCACATGTTGCAGCGTTTGTGGCAGCATCGCCGAACCCTGCTGCAATACGTTACGACATATAGCTTGGGCTATCTTGATCCAGAGGTGGTGCAGATCACGCTGCTGGAGTGGTGTCAGATCAAGGACCTATGCACCCTTCTACATAGTTTACAAATGTCGACGAAGATGTTTAGCACTGGCGATACCATTCTCAGCGTGACAATTCTGGTCATCTACATGATGGAGCACACTGTAAGCATTATTCAGAGTCAGGTGTTGGGACAAGAGGAAGGGGAGGAAGTACAGGAGGAGTCAAATGCGGAAGGGATAACAAGAACTATGAGGTTCAGATGGTCAGCGGCACCTAGGCGGCAGTCATGGTGGGGGAGAGGGATTAACAGGGGCGCATAGTATCAGCAAAACGTGTTGAGGAAGGTGCAGGAGTCCATGAAGAAATGGAGGACGAACTGGCCATGGGCATGGAAGACTCAGCAGATGAGTGAGAGCTTGCTCACATTTCGGTTGTGCGAGGTTGGGGGGAGAGGGCAGAGGAAGGAGGCACGATTCTCACCTCTCTGCCACCAACACACCAAGGACTTGGTCCTCCTGGATGCACAAGACCCATGAGCGCCTTCTTGCTGCACTACCTACAACATGACCCTCGGATTGTACGAATTCAAAGTAATCCTGACTACTGGGTTGCCACACTGTTAGATCCCCGGTACAAGACAAAATTTGGTGAAATAATTCCTGCCATAGAAAGGGACGCACGTATACAGGAGTATCAGCAGAAGGTGGTACGCAATCTTAGATCTGCTTTTCCACTAAACACCAGTGCTGCACAGAGTGAATCTCAACACTTTGTCATGGATAGGAGGAAATGGTCTTTTACTTGTCCACATCTGAGGGACCGAGGGCTGGCTGCTGTGCTGAGATGGCGTTGAGTACGGTGTCCCTGCAGAGTTGCACTTTTGTTCATATGCAAAATGAGTTGAAAAAGGACAGATGCTGGTGGACAGGGGAACAGGTGTGTTGGAAAGGGGAAAAAAGTTTTTGTCCGTGGGCTTGGTGGTTAAGCAACAGTAACATTTGCTGAAGAAACACCATCTGTTACAGTGGGACTGGCAGATTTGGATAAGGTGGTATATACTATGTTACCGCTATATAACGAAAATTAATAAGAAAAGAAAGAGAAAGGTATATATCCCCATCAGCAGTCAGTGTCCACCGTGCTCCCAGATGGAAAAGGAGAGGTTGGCAACTGGAAGGTTAGGTGGAGGATACAGAGCTGTGTGGCTATGAAACTAATAGAAGCCTGAACCGAGTTAGACGCCACTCGGATCTGGAGACTGGGAGCCCTGTTAGCGTCACAGGAGCAACACGCCCACCCAGCCCAGGAACTCCCTGTTAACAACACAGGGGCCATTGAGTACGCTGACCGTGTGCATAGGGGCCACACCTGTGGACAGCAGGCGCATCAGCAGCAGCAGGCCTGTTAATGCCACTGGGCTGCACAAGCAGGACTGGTAGGACAGGAGTTGGTCTTAACCGTTCTACGTTACCAACTGTGGTGGCGGCCTGCATCGACGCCCTATCCCTGCCTACCTCTGGCCTAAAGCCGCAATGGTTTCAACACATGGAGGTGTGCTCTTTCGGAGCATAATAGAAGACTGCACACCTCCTTGTTGGCTCCAGCCCCTTTTATAACCTGGGTCCGCCCCAAACCAGGGTGGACCACAATGCATCTCCTGGAGACAAAAGCAGAGTGACACATCATGAGTGGCATAACTAGCGTCCTATTTGGAACCGCAACTTCAATGATGACCTCTTGGCTGCCACGACCCAAACACCTCACCAGTCATCGTCTGACCATCAATAATGAGGTGACAAGTCATAGGGACGGGCCTCTGCAAGCCATTTGGGAGTGGCCTGGCCACATCGTCAGGACACCTGATGCCCTGTGGTCTATATGGGACCCCCACTTCAGAGGCAGGGACACAGAGTTCATTACCGGACCTAGTCTCTAATGCAGTAAGTGCCTGAGCATGCTCAGTAGCATGAAATACAGTCTCTGAAAAAAGACTATCAGCTTTAGCATGGTGTCTAGGCACAACACAGGACTTAGAAACGTCACGGAGTGCAAGTACCTGTGCAAAGAGGCTTTTCGCACTAAGTGTGAGAGCATGTGCTGTAGCCCGAAATGAAGACTTAGCCTCAAGAATGGCACAGTCAGGCTGAGCATACTCACTAGGCGAAACACTGGAGTTAGGCTGCGGCTGGGCTAAATCGGCACACACATACGCACTAGCCGCCTCTCCACACTTAGACATGGAGGAGAAAGCAGCCAGCTGGACAACCCGAGGCACAGCCCTAAATGGCAGCTGACGCCTGGGAGCAACTGAAACCGCAGCAGGCTGCTTGCGTTTAAGGCGGCACCGTTTTGTAACAACAAATACCATCCAAAAGAACAGGTGTACTTCTTCCCATGGATAATCTGATATAATCCCTTTTTTCACGGACACAACCATCGCTAAACAAATGTAGATGAGGCCAAAACAGCAGCTGCTTCAATGGATCTCAAGTGCTCAATAAAGTGGCCTCTCCTCCACCTCAAGTTCAAGATCCCAAATACTCCATTCCTCTGTGGTGTCAACCCAATTGTACTTGCTTCCTAACAGCTCTCAAGTTTCCACCAGCCCTGCTGAGTATGGGGTAACAGAGATGGTTGAGTCTGCATAGCTGTTCAGTCACACTATAGCCTGGGAATCAGAGGTCTGCTCCAAAACTGCAGTGAGTACAAACAAGGAAGTTATTATTTTTATTATTATTGATTTATAGAGCACCATTGATTCCATGGTGCTGTACATGAGAAGGGGGTTACATACAGAATACATACACAAATAACTATAGACAGATGGGTACAGAGGGAAGAGGGCCCTGCCCTTGCGGGATTACATTCTAAAGGATTTTTGGGAGGAGACAGTAGGAGTGGTGTAGGTTGAGCGTCAGGTACGTACGTGTCAGGGCCGGGAGGACTGGTGGGCCCAGGAGGTGGATCCACTGGACCTTGCACCCCACCGGAGGGCAGGGTACACGGCAGCCGGAGCACTGACGTGGCAGGGACAAGTATAAGCAGGTCACCAGAGTCACAGAGTTCTTTAGGACAATAATGTAAACAGACACAGGTACCAGAGTGCAAGGACAAGAAGTCAGTAGGACACGGTACCAGGGGACCTGAGCACCTAGCTCATAAGACTAGCTACAAGACACGTTGATCAGGCCCCGCCCACATGGAAAGGCAAGTCTTATATACCCAGCACAGCCTCATGTCATTTCCTGCTACAGGTGTGCTGGGCCTATAAGACCAGGAGAGTGGGCGCGGCCTGGTCCTATAGAGAACCATGAGGCTAAGACTCAGAGTCAGACTCCTGAGACCAGGAACAGGACTCAGGGGAGCAAGAGCGGGAGCGGCAGCCATGACTGGTGGACACATGGACTGGATCAGTGGGTAAGGAGTGGTGCTAGGACACGGGGAGCGTGACAGTACCCCCCCCCTGAAGCCCCCCTCCCCGCGGCCGGGACATGTAGGCGTGCCGAAGAGGGGCAGCAACGTACTTCCGGGACAACCAGGACCGGGCCTCAGGACCGCAATCCACCCAATCGACCAGGAAGGACTGCTTACCCCGGACTGTTTTCATGGCCACTATGTCCCGTATCGGGGAACCCATGTCAGCGGCAAGGGAGGCAATGGAAAGGGGAGGACCGTCAGAAACAGGACTGGAGTCTTGGACGGCCGGATCGGGCGTCTCGGACTGGGTACAGGACAGTATCTCATCCTCGGTAGCCGGTGGCATCAAAGTCTCAATTGTCAGGGACGGTGGAACGTCGCTGGAGTGCGTCGTCTCCTCTGGTTCCGGTGGCACCACGGTCTCAATTATCAGGGACGGCGGAACGTCGCTGGAGTGTGTCGTCTCCTCTGGTTCCGATGGCACCACAGGCACAAGAGACAAGAGTTGTGGCACGGCACTGGACTGCGTCGTCACCTCTTCCTCTTCCTGCGGCATAACAGGTTCAGGTGACAGGGGCCGAGGAACGGGCTGTAGGCAGTGGTCATGACACAAGGGTCCCCAGCGAGTAATAGCGCCAGAGCGCCAACTAATGGCAGGGTCATGGAGTTGAAGCCAGGGCAGACCCAGCAGGAGCTCAGGAGCCATTCTTGGGATGACATAGAAGGCAATGGTCTCAGTATGCAAAGTGCCAACCTGGAGTCTCACGGGTTCAGTGGTATACCGGACAGGTTCGTATAGTGGTTTACCATCCACGGAGGCGAACCAGAGGGGCTTGGCAAGCGGGATCACAGGTACCTGGTATCGGTTCACTGCAGACTGGTGTATGAAATTACCCGCTGCCCCAGAATCAATGTGGGCCTCTGCTGTGAACCTGATCTTCTCCGTCGTCACCTGGACAGTCTGCGTAACTGGAACGGAGGGGATTCCGGTGCCAAGGGTGGCGGTTCCCACCTCCCCTTGGACCTGGGGTCTACCAGGTTTCTCCGGGCAAGAACGTAGCATATGTGACCCGTCACCGCAATAGAAGCACAGGCCCCGGGCGAGCCGTTCTGCACGGCGTTGCTTGGCCTGGGTCAGACGGTCCACCTGCATGGGTTCTGGCGATAAGTCACGGAAAGGCAGGGACGAGGGAACGGTAGGTCTCTGCGGGGGCAAGGCATGGCAAGGTGGTCGCTTCTCCCGGACTCTCTCTTTCGTACGCTCCTGAAAGCGAAGATCAATCCGGGTGGCCAGGGAAATCAAAGTGTCCAGGGTGTGAGGGACATCACGGCCGGCTAGTTCGTCTTTAATACGACCAGAGAGACCCTCCCAAAAGGCCGCTGTTAAGGCCTCATTGTTCCAGCCCAGCTCCGAAGCGAGCGTGCGGAACTGGATGGCGTATTGGCCGACTGTTTGGGTCCCTTGGCGTAGCCGGAGGAGCGTAGAGGTCACTGCGGTAGTTCGTCCGGGTTCGTCGAAGGTGCCTCTGAAGGCTCGCAGGAACTCCTGGATGTCGGTGATCATTGGATCCTGGTTTTCCCACAGGGGGTTAATCCAGGCCAGGGCTTCGCCTTCCAGGTGTGACATCAGGAACGCCACCTTGGCCTGGTCTGAGGCAAACAAGTGCGGGAGCAACTGGAAGTGCAGAGAGCACTGGTTCAGGAAACCGCGGCAGGACTTGGGATCCCCTGCATAGCGAGGCGGAGCAGCGAGGCAAAGTTGCGAGGCCGTGGAAGAAACTGGTTCGGACCTGGAGACTGGTTGCTGCGTGGACGAGACGGCAGTCTGCAGCGTATACAACCGGTGGTCCACGGACGTCATGAATTTCAGCATCCGGTTCAGGGTTTCACGCTGTTGTGCCAGCTCCTGGCGCAGCTCAGCCAGCTCCGATGTTTGTGCTTCAGCGGGATCCATGGCCTGATCAATCTGTCAGGGCCGGGAGGACTGGTGGGCCCAGGAGGTGGATCCACTGGACCTTGCACCCCACCGGAGGGCAGGGTACACGGCAGCCGGAGCACTGACGTGGCAGGGACAAGTATAAGCAGGTCACCAGAGTCACAGAGTTCTTTAGGACAATAATGTAAACAGACACAGGTACCAGAGTGCAAGGACAAGAAGTCAGTAGGACACGGTACCAGGGGACCTGAGCACCTAGCTCATAAGACTAGCTACAAGACACGTTGATCAGGCCCCGCCCACATGGAAAGGCAAGTCTTATATACCCAGCACAGCCTCATGTCATTTCCTGCTACAGGTGTGCTGGGCCTATAAGACCAGGAGAGTGGGCGCGGCCTGGTCCTATACAGAACCATGAGGCTAAGACTCAGAGTCAGACTCCTGAGACCAGGAACAGGACTCAGGGGAGCAAGAGCGGGAGCGGCAGCCATGACTGGTGGACACATGGACTGGATCAGTGGGTAAGGAGTGGTGCTAGGACACGGGGAGCGTGACAGTACGGTGGTGGTATCATTGAAGGTTATAGTCATTTCTGAACAGATGAGTTTTCAGATTCAGTTTGAAGCTTGCGGGTGTAGCAGATAATCTGACGTGTTGAGGTAGCGAGTTCCATGAGACAGGGGAAATGATCTGCGCAAATGGCCAGAAGCTTTGTGAGTGGGATCCAGGCCCGATGAAGAAGGTGCTGAGCCTAATCTACACCATCATTTCCAAAAAGTAAATCCTCCTGGTGGAGACAATGGGGAACATGATGAGGAGCACAGATATCTGATAGGAACGACAACTTTACTATTCGGTCAGGGCAGGAAGAGGTTGTCTTGGAGGACTCAGGACGAGGGGAATGAAAACACACAGGGTGATTGATGAGGTTGGAGACCACACTTACTGTCAAACCAAAGTCAGCCAGTCGATGAGGTCAGCAGAGGAGGTGGAGGAGGATGCTACTGATGACGAGGTTACGTTGCGTCTTCCTGGCCAGAGACAAAGTACTGGAAGCACGTCAACAACTGAATCCTGGGCCACAACTTTGACTCTGAGCAGAAGTCGTGTTGGCTATGCAGGTCGCATGGGCTGTAAGTCTTGCCTAGCCTGTGAATTGTTGGACATCCCAAAGGATCACCCAAGTCATGGAATCTGTAAGATTTGTCAACAATCTGTAAGTAGAAGCCAAAAACTCACTACTTTGAGTTCTTCCTCCATGAAGTGTCACATGGATATGAATTGATAGCGTGAAGGTGTATTGCTCAGCTTTAGCCACTGTCAATGCAACATGCTTATTTGCCGTTCATTGCATGCATTGTTGCAGACTAGACACAAGGGGCTGCTGTTTTTTTGGATCTGCCTTTGTTTGGTCACTATAGCAATATCAAATTGCTCTTCGGGTGTGGACTTGGAGATGCTGTCTATGAACAGAAGGAAAAGCTAAAGGTGTGTGTTACAGCAAGGAGCCACCGCGGAAACACTTCGTTCAATTGTGAGGGGAGTCGTGTTGTACTTTGATGATGAGCACCGTAACGCCAGTGAGCAGCATCCTGTGCCACAGACCAACATTCTTATGGTGCTGTCTATACTGTTTACCGTGAGAGGAGCGTAAAGTCTGTATTTCTGGCAACTGGACATCACAGTACCCGGGTACGGTAGGCTGTGCCCAGACAATAATGCGGGCACGCAACACTTTGTTTTATTAGCAAAACACACATCTGTTCTGGGTAGGCCGACTATATAGACAATAAGACTTGCTGCCTCTACACTGTCAAATTGTCACATACAGTTTAAATCATAGAGGGACAGCGACACATGTTTGCATTGACTGTTGCTTTTCAAGATTTCCATGACTGTGTTGCAGAGCTGTGTGGTTTGCATTCACACTGTTATCATCTGCCTTATCTGTGAGGCTTCAGCTAACAAGGGTATTCAGGGGGGGTAATGTGTTTTGTCTATGTCTAGGTAGATAACTTGAAAGCTCTTGTGATGCGCCACTGGTAAATCGTGTTCACACACACACACACACACACACGCACAAACACACAATTACTGCTACGCAGAGGGATTAGCAGGTAGTAGGCAACAGAATAGATTGTTCAATTATTTCAATTGTATGCATGAATCTTATTGTTTGTTTTGGTAAAGTTAAACAATCATTTATCAACCCAACTGCCTAGAGTCCTTTTCCTGTTGCCTGGTTTTGCTGCATACTGGGGAGCCCACCCTGTACACGACTTAAAATGAAGCATAAGTCGCAATGTGAATTTCACTGTGCTACAATGCGGCCTAGCGTGCCTGTGCAACCACCGCCTGCCCCATCAAGTGCATCTGCGTGCTCTTCATCCTCTGTGACTGTAGGGACAGCAGTCACACATGGTATTTCACACTGAACTTCTACCGCTATACCCGCAACAGGGAGTGTGATTGGCAGGTCATCACTTGTTTTGGAAGTGGAAACAGATGGTATTGTTGAGCTGTCAGACATCGAGAGAACCACCATTGGATGCAGGCTACATTATATCCACGCCTGCACCTTCGTCACAGATTGGCTGGACTACCTGCAGTTAATAATTGCGTTCCAGAAATGGAAAGGAGTGTAAAATGCACATGTGTTGTACCTTGCTTGGCAGCAAAGGAACACTAACTTAGTATTCCAGACAATTTTAGGATGGCAGAAAAAGAGTCAGCTCTTTGGGCAAATTAAATAGCGTGGCAAAAGTGGACAGGTGGGTACAGTGGCCGTGTTCTGTGGGTACCAGGACAGTAAAGGAAGCCTCACTTTCTATCCCTCCTAATGATCAAATGCAGCAAGGAATTCCCTGAGTTTGCTATAAAATTAGCGTACCAAAATGTGCATGAGGGTAGAATGCAGAGGTGCTTGAGATTGCTTGGCACAAGTGGCACAATAATGGAGTACAACAGCCACTTTTTGGATGCCACTAAGTTGCAGCATTTTTTGCTATTATTATAGCTTATTAAAAACACAGCAGAAGGGTGTAATGCAGAGGTGCTAGAAATAGCTTGGCACCATTGGGGCACAAATGGAGTACAACAGCCACTTTTTGTATGCCACTAACTTGCAGCATTTTTTGCTATTATTATAGCTTATTAAAAACAGAGCAGGAGGGTGTAATGCAGAGGTGCTAGAAATAGCTTGGCACTATTGGGGCACAAATGGAGTACAACAGCCACTTTTTGTATGCCACGAAGTTGCAGCATTTTTTGCTATTATTATAGCTTTTAAAAACAGAGCAGGAGGGTGTAATGCAGAGGTGCTAGAAATAGCTTTGCACCATTGGGGCACAAATGGAGTACAACAGCCACTTTTTGGATGCCACTAAGGTGCAGCATTTTTTGCTATTATTATAGCTTATTAAAAACAGAGCAGGAGGGTGTAATGCAGAGGTGCTAGAAATAGCTTGGCACCATTGGGGCACAAATGGAGTACAACAGCCACTTTTAGGATGCCACTAAGTATCCTCAGTGTTTGCTAGTATAATAGCTTAGTAAAAATGAGTTTTAGTGTGCAATGCAGAGGTGCTGCAAATATCTTTGCACCAGTGGGACACTAATGAAGTACAACCTTTTAGGATGCCACTAAGTTTCCTCAGTGTTTGCTAGTATAATGGCTTAGTAACAATGAGCTTCAGTGTGCAATGCAGAGGTGCTGCAAATATCTTTGTACCAGTGGGACACTAATGAATAGAGATGAGCGAACCGGTCCCGGTTCAGCTCGAGGTCGGTTCGCCGAACGGGGTCCCGTTCGAGTTCGGTTCGTCGAACGCTCGACGAACCGAACTCGAACCAATAGGCTATAATGGGAGGCAATCACAAACACATAAAAATGCATTATAAATGTACACAAACAGTTAATAAACATTGCCATAACACTTACCGGTCCCCGCGATCCCTTCTGCACTCTGTCTCCTGCCGCTATTCCATCCGATGATCGCTGAATCCTCCCGGTGACCGGCACTGCCAGCAGAGATGCAGGACCTATCGTGACGTCAAAATAGCCATGTGACCAGTCACGTGGCTATTATCTCATTGGCTACAGACTGGTCACATGACTATGACACGTCATGTAGGACCTGCGAGTGCATCTCTCCGGTACACGGTGCACATATGTGTATCGCCGTGTACCGGCGACATGCTCTAGCACACGGTCGACTCCCCGTTCCGTTAGGGACCGGCTGACACAGCCGGTCATTAACGGAGATCACCGTTGCCATAGCAACGCAGTTAGCGGTGACGTCACCGCTAACCGCGGCTCCGAGAGCACCATTGCTATGGTAACGCGTCTGTCAGCGTTACCGCTGTTACCGCTGACAGCCAGCACTGATCTCTCACGGAGTGAAGGCTGCATGCTGCTTCCCGATTGTAGTGAGGATTGTAGTGAGGATGAGGTTCCCCAGCCCCAAGTGATGAGCTGGTGAACCTCATCCTTCCTCACTACAATCGTCACTACTACTACACTAGAAAGAAAGAAGACAGAAGAGCAGGATCGTGGAGGGCTGACAGGGGGTAGTAAAGATGGAGTCTCTAATGTGTCTGTGTATTTATTTCTATTAAAGTATTTTTTCTCTGTGTGGTGTTTTTTTTAACCCTTTATTGGAGATTCTTAATGGCCGGGTGAAACGTGCCTGACATTAAGAATCTCTGGCTTAATACTGGCTAGTAAAACAAAGCCAGTATTAACTCATGATTACCCAACAAGCCACCCGGCTCCAGGGCTGTTGGAAGAGTTGGATACAGCGCCAGATGATGGCGCTTCTATGAGAGCGCCATTTTCTGGGACGGCTGCGGACTGAAATCCGCAGCAGAGGCGCCCACAAACCTCGGGCTAACCTGTGCTGCGGATTCCAATCCCCAGCTGCCTAGGCTGGACACAAAAATGGGGCGAAGCCCACGTCATTTGTTTTTTAATTATTTCATGAAATAAGTGAAATAATTAAAAAAAACGGGCTTCCCTATATTTTTGGTTCCCAGCCGGGTACAAATAGGCAACTGGGGGTTGGAGGCAGCCCGTGGCTGCCTGCTGTACCTGGCTAGCATACAAAAATATGGCGAAGCCCACGTCATTTTTTTGGTGGGCAAAAAAATTCTGCATACAGTCCTGGATGGAGTATGCTGAGCCTTGTAGTTCTGCAGCTGCTGTCTGCTCTTCTCCATACAGACAGACAGCAGCTGCAGAACTACAAGGCTCAGCATACTCCATCCAGGACTGTATGCAGAAGTTTTTTGCCCCCTGAAAAAATTATGTGGGCTTCGCCATATTTTTGTATGCTAGCCAGGTACAGCAGGCAGGTACGGCTGCCCCCAACCCCCAGTTGCCTATTTGTACCCGGCTGGGAACCAAAAATAAAGGGAAGCCCCTTTTTTTATTATTTCATGAATTTCATGAAATAATTAGAAAACAAATGACGCAGGCTTCGCCCCATTTTTGTGTCCAGCCAGGTACAACTAGGCAGCTGGGGATTGGAATCCGCAGCACAGGTTGGCCTGAGCTTTCTGGGCCCCACTGCTGCGAATTGCAGTCTGCAGCCGCCTCAGAAAATGGCATTTTCATAGAAGCGCCATATTCTGGCGCTGTATCCAACTCTTCCAGCACCTGCCTGCTATACCTGGCTAGCATACAAAAATATGGCGAAGCTCAGGTCCTTTTTTTGTAGTTTTTTGGCAAAAAAAATTAAAAAATGCTTCCCTGGATTTTCCATTGCCAGTGAAGGTAACACCAAGCAGTGGGGGTTAGCAGCCAGTAGCTGCTTGGATTACCCTTAGCTAGCGATACAAAAAATGCAGCGGGAGCCCATATATATTTTTTTTAATTATTTATTTAAATAACTAAAAATAAAATGGGCTTCCCTGTATTTTGATTGCTGGACATCACAGTGCTGTAAAAATAAATCTTTAAAAAAATGACGTAGCGCTCCGCGGTATTTTTGATTCTCAGCGCAGATAAAGCAGACAGCTATGGGTTGCCACCCCCATCTGCCTGCCGTTACCTTGGTTGGCAATCAAAATACAGGGAAGCCCATTAATTTTTTCTATTTAAAAAATAGTTAAAAAAAAAAATGACGTTGGGTCCCCCCATTTTTGATAGCCAGCTAGGGTAAAGCAGACGGCTGTAGCCTGAAAACCACAGCTGGCAGCTTTACCGTGGTTAGGGATCCAATGTGGAGGTCCCCTCAGGCTCTTTTTTATAATTATTTTATAAATATTAATAATTACACAATAAAAGTAGGGTCCCCCCCAAATTGGATCACCAGCCAAGGTAAAGCGGACAGCTGTGGTCTGGTATTCTCAGGGTGGGAAGGTCCATAGTTATTGGGCCTTCACAGCCTAAAAATAGCAGGCCGCAGGCACCCCAGACGTGGCGCATCCACTAGATGCGCCAATCCTGGCGCTTCACCCCAGCTCATCCCGTGCCCTGGTGTAGTGGCAAACGGGGTAATAAATCGGGTTGATACTAGCTGTAAAGTCACCTGAGATCAAGCCCAGCAGTTTGTGATGTCATGGCGTCTATTAGATACCCAACATCATAAACTGTCAGTACTAACAAAAAAAAAAAAATCGACAAAAGAAATTTATTTGAAAAAACAGTCCCCAAAACATTTCCTCTTTCACCAATTTATTGTAAGAAAAAAAATAAAGGGGTCCCACGACGACTCTGGACCGTCTAGAATATGGGGGGGAGACACTCAGGGAACGTATCCCCCATTTTCTAGGAGTGCGGACCCTTCATGTGAGGAGTGTGGGTGCAATGAATCTGCACTCACTCTTCTCGGGTCCACAGCAGCAGAGTCCATGTCGTAATGGTTTCTACCAAAGCTGCAATGCCCTGCTCATGAGGTAAGGGCATGCCTAATCAGGAGAACTACTGTAGAGGAAGCTCTGCTCACTGGTATATAGGTGCTCAGAGGTAATAATAGATAAAATTAGTGAGTAACCTCGGCACTCTAAATCTCCCAGACTAAGTCAGTAAGTCACAACGGATAGTAATGCAAAATCACTCTTTATTGGTCCGTATTAAGAAAAAAAAAATTTTCATAAGCATATATGTTTTTGTCCAAAACAAGTTACAAATGACGTTTCGGCCTGAGCCTTCGTCAGATTGGACTTATCTGCATGTAATCATGAAAAATGACAATAATCAGTATCACATAAGAGTGAGAGAACAATAACATAAACTCGAACAATGTAGAGGTACAATTGGGATGCAGCAAAAAAATTGCAACACAGCAAGAAATGAAACACATGATACAAATGTCATAATACAGTACAAGGACAATATAGTAATGACAAATATGGGGTCAGAGTAGGCTTAGACAGCTCTGGTACGAAAGAGATGTCAATCATAAAGTAACATGTGCAGTAGGTGTAGAGCTACAGTATGCATGGCAGAGCTAATGGGTAGACCGACCATAGAAATAGAACGGAGAAAAAGTGGAGAAAAAGTGGAGAAAAAGTGGAGAAAAAGTGGAGAAAAAAATGGAGAAAAAGTGGAGAAAAAGTGGAGAAAAAATGGAGAAAAAGTGGAGAAAAAAAATGGATAAAAAGTGGAGAAAAAGTGGAGAAAAAAAGTGGAGAAAAAGTGGAGAAAAAGTGGAGAAAAAAATGGATAAGAAGTGGAGAAAAAGTGGAGAAAAAATGGAGAAAAAGTGGAGAAAAAGTGGAGAAAAAGTGGAGAAAAAAATGGAGAAAAAGTGGAGAAAAAGTGGAGAAAAAATGTAGAAAAAGTGGAGACAAAGTGGAGAAAAAGTGGAGAAAAAGTGGATAAAAAGTGGAGAAAAAGTGGAGAAAAAAGTGGAGAAAAAGTGGAGAAAAAGTGGAGAAAAAATGGAGAAAAAGTGGAGAAAAAGTGGAGAAGAAGTGGAGAAAAAAATGGATAAAAAGTGGAGAAACAGTGGAGAGAAAGTGGAGAAAAAATGGAGAAAAAGTGGAGAAAAAAATGGATAAAAAGTAGAGAAAAAGTGGAGAAAAAAGTGGAGAAAAAGTGGAGAAAAAAATGGATAAAAAGTGGAGAAAAAGTGGAGAAAAAGTGGAGAAAAAAATGGATAAAAAGTGGAGAAAAAGTGGAGAGAAAGTGGAGAAAAAATGGAGAAAAAGTGGAGAAAAAAATGGATAAAAAGTGGAGAAAAAAAGTGGAGAAAAAGTGGAGAAAAAGTGGAGAAAAAGTGGAGAAAAAAATGGATAAGAAGTGGAGAAAAAGTGGAGAAAAAATGGAGAAAAAGTGGAGAAAAAGTGGAGAAAAAGTGGAGAAAAAGTGGAGAAAAAAATGGAGAAAAAGTGGAGAAAAAGTGGAGAAAAAGTGGAGAAAAAAATGGATAAAAAGTGGAGAAAAAGTGGAGAAA
Organism: Anomaloglossus baeobatrachus; assembly: GCF_048569485.1. Taxonomy (NCBI): domain Eukaryota; kingdom Metazoa; phylum Chordata; class Amphibia; order Anura; family Aromobatidae; genus Anomaloglossus; species Anomaloglossus baeobatrachus. Next base: position 349,443,938 of record NC_134353.1, read on the forward strand.
AAGTGGAGAAAAAGTGGAGAAAAAAATGGAGAAAAAGTGGAGAAAAAAATGGATAAAAAGTGGAGAAAAAGTGGAGAAAAAGTGGAGAAAAAAATGGATAAAAAGTGGAGAAAAAGTGGAGAGAAAGTGGAGAAAAAAATGGAGAAAAAGTGGTGAAAAAAATGGAGAAAAAGTGGAGAAGAAGTGGAGAAAAAAATGGATAAAAAGTGGAGAAACAGTGGAGAGAAAGTGGAGAAAAAATGGAGAAAAAGTGGAGAAAAAAATGGATAAAAAGTAGAGAAAAAGTGGAGAAAAAAAGTGGAGAAAAAGTGGAGAAAAAAATGGATAAAAAGTGGAGAAAAAGTGGAGAAAAAGTGGAGAAAAAAATGGAGAAAAAGTGGAGAAAAAGAGGAGAGAAAGTGGAGAAAAAATGGAGAAAAAGTGGAGAAAAAAATGGATAAAAATTGGAGAAAAAGTGGAGAAAAAAAGTGGAGAAAAAGTGGAGAAAAAAATGGATAAGAAGTGGAGAAAAAGTGGAGAAAAAGTGGAGAAAAAGTGGAGAAAAAGTGGAGAAAAAGTGGAGAAAAAATGTAGAAAAAGTGGAGACAAAGTGGAGAAAAAGTGGAGAGAAAGTGGAGAAAAAATGGAGAAAAAGTGGAGAAAAAAATGGATAAAAAGTGGAGAAAAAGTGGAGAAAAAATGTGGAGAAAAAGTGGAGAAAAAGTGGAGAAAAAAATGGAGAAAAAGTGGAGAAAAAAATGGATAAAAAGTGGAGAAAAAGTGGAGAAAAAAATGGATAAAAAGTGGAGAAACAGTGGAGAGAAAGTGGAGAAAAAATGGAGAAAAAGTGGAGAACAAAAAGGATAAAAAGTAGAGAAAAAGTGGAGAAAAAAAGTGGAGAAAAAGTGGAGAAAAAAATGGATAAAAAGTGGAGAAAAAGTGGAGAAAAAGTGGAGAAAAAAATGGAGAAAAAGTGGAGAAAAAGAGGAGAGAAAGTGGAGAAAAAATGGAGAAAAAGTGGAGAAAAAAATGGATAAAAATTGGAGAAAAAGTGGAGAAAAAAAGTGGAGAAAAAGTGGAGAAAAAAATGGATAAGAAGTGGAGAAAAAGTGGAGAAAAAGTGGAGAAAAAGTGGAGAAAAAGTGGAGAAAAAGTGGAGAAAAAATGTAGAAAAAGTGGAGACAAAGTGGAGAAAAAGTGGAGAGAAAGTGGAGAAAAAATGGAGAAAAAGTGGAGAAAAAAATGGATAAAAAGTGGAGAAAAAGTGGAGAAAAAATGTGGAGAAAAAGTGGAGAAAAAGTGGAGAAAAAAATGGAGAAAAAGTGGAGAAAAAAATGGATAAAAAGTGGAGAAAAAGTGGAGAAAAAAATGGATAAAAAGTGGAGAAACAGTGGAGAGAAAGTGGAGAAAAAATGGAGAAAAAGTGGAGAAAAAAATGGATAAAAAGTAGAGAAAAAGTGGAGAAAAAAAGTGGAGAAAAAGTGGAGAAAAAGTGGAGAAAAAAATGGATAAAAAGTGGAGAAAAAGTGGAGAAAAAAATGGAGAAAAAGTGGAGAGAAAGTGGAGAGAAAGTGGAGAAAAAATGGAGAAAAAGTGGAGAAAAAAATGGATCAAAATTGGAGAAAAAGTGGAGAAAAAAAGTGGAGAAAAAAATGGATAAGAAGTGGAGAAAAAGTGGAGAAAAAGTGGAGAAAAAGTGGAGAAAAAGTGGAGAAAAAGTGGAGAAAAAGTGGAGAAAAATGTAGAAAAAGTGGAGACAAAGTGGAGAAAAAGTGGAGAGAAAGTGGAGAAAAAATGGAGAAAAAGTGGAGAAAAAAATGGATAAAAAGTGGAGAAAAAGTGGAGAAAAAATGTGGAGAAAAAGTGAAGAAAAAGTGGAGAAAAAAATGGATAAAAAGTGGAGAAAAAGTGGAGAAAAAGTGGAGAAAAAAATGGATAAAAAGTGGAGAAAAAGTGGAGAGAAAGTGGAGAAAAAAATGGAGAAAAAGTGGAGAAAAAAATGGAGAAAAAGTGGAGAAAAAATATGTAGAAAAAGTGGAGACAAAGTGGAGAAAAAGTGGAGAAAAAGTGGAGAGAAAGTGGAGAAAAAAGGGAGAAAAAGTGGAGAAAAAAATGGATAAAAAGTGGATAAAAAGTGGAGAAAAAAAGTGGAGAAAAAGTGGAGAAAAAAATGGAGAAAAAGTGGAGAAAAAGTGGAGAAAAAGTGGAGAAAAAAATGGAGAAAAAGTGGAGAAAAAGTGGAGAGAAAGTGGAGAAAAAATGGAGAAAAAGTGGAGAAAAAAATGGATAAAAAGTGGAGAAAAAGTGGAGAAAAAATGTGGAGAAAAAGTGGAGAAAAAAATGGATAAGATGTGGAGAAAAAGTGGAGAAAAAGTGGAGAAAAAGTGGAGAAAAAGTGAAGAAAAAAGTGGAGAAAAAGTGGAGAAAAAGCTGAGAAAAAATGGAGAAAAAGTGGAGAAAAAGTGGAGAAAAAGTGGAGAAAAAGTGGAGAAAAAAGTGGAGAAAAAGTGGAGAAAAAGTGGAGAAAAAAAATGGATAAAAAATGGAGAAAAAAATGGAGAAAAAGTGGAGAAAAAGCGGAGAAAAAGTGGAGAAAAAATGTAGAAAAAGTGGAGACAAAGTGGATAAAAAGTGGATAAAAAGTGGATAAAAAGTGGATAAAAAGTGGAGAAAAAAATGGAGAAAAAGTGGAGAAAAAGTGGAGAAAAGTGGAGAAAAAAATGGATAAAAAGTGGATAAAAAGTGGAGAGAAAGTGGAGAAAAAGTGGATAAGAAGTGGAGAAAAAGTGGAGAAAAAGTGGAGAAAAAGTGGAGAAAAACTGGAGAAAAAAGTGGAGAAAAACTGGAGAAAAAGTGGAGAAAAAGTGGAGAAAAAAGTGGAGAAAAAGTGGAGAAAAAGTGGAGAAAAAGTGGAGAAAAAGTGGTGAAAAAAATGGAGAAAAAGTGGAGAAAAAGTGGAGAAAAAGTGGAGAAAAAAATGGAGAAAAAGTGGAGAAAAAGTGGAGAGAAAGTGGAGAAAAAGTGGAGAAAAAGTGGAGAAAAAGTGGAGAAAAAATGGAGAAAAAGTGGAGAAAAAGTGAAGAAAAAGTGGAGAAAAAGTGGAGAAAAAATGGAGAAAAAAATGTAGAAAAAGTGGAGAAAAAATGTAGAAAAAGTGGAGAAAAAGTGGAGAAAAAGTGGAGAAAAAGTGGAGAAAAAATGGAGAAAAAGTGGAGAAAAAGTGGAGAAAAAGTGGAGAAAAAGTGGAGAAAAAATGGAGAAAAAATGTAGAAAAAAATGTAGAAAAAGTGGAGAAAAAATGTAGAAAAAGTGGAGAAAAAGTGGAGAAAAAATGGAGAAAAAGTGGAGAAAAAGTGGAGCACCCTTTGGTGCCTTTCATGTGGCACTAAAGGGTGCTTAGCTTTGTATTTAGCCAAAAAAATGAAAAAAAAAATGACGTAGGGTTCCCCCTAGTTTTGTAGCCAGCTAGGGTAAAGCAGACGGCTGCAGCCTGCAGACCACAGCTGGCAACCTCACCTTGGCTGGTAATCCAAAACTGAGGGCACCCCACGCTGTTATTTTAAATTAAATAAATAATTTAAAAAAAAACCACGTAGGGGTCCCACAAAATTGGATCACCAGCCAAGGTAAAGCAGACAGCTGGGGCCTGATATTCTCAGACTAGGGAGGTCCATGGTTATTGGACTCTCCCCAGCCTAAAAATAGCAGGCCGCAGCCGCCCCAGAAGTGGCGCATCCATTAGATGCACCAATCCTGGTGCTTCGCCCCAGCTCATCCCGCGCCCTGGTGCGGTGGCAAACGGGGTAATATATGGGGTTAATACCAGATGTGTAATGTCACCTGGCATCAAGCCCTGGGGTTGGTGAGGTCAGGCGTCTATCAGATACCCGACATCACCAACCCAGTCAGTAATAAAAAAAAATAGACGACAAACACATTTTTATTTGAAAAAACACTCCCCAAAACATTCCCTCTTTAACCAATTTATTAGAATGAAAAACAAATCCAGGTCTGGTGTAATCCAAGGGGTTTCCATGACGATCCACACTGTCCCAGTCAATGAAGAGCAGGATGTTCCCCATTGGCTGGGAGAGCAGTGCAGTGACCTGAGCTAACATCAATGGGTCAGCCCAGGTCACTGCAGGGCATGACAAGTGCTGCTGTCAGCGAGGTACATTACCTGCGCTGATCTCCAGCACACTGACAGCCCCTGTCACTGAGTTCAATGACCGCCGCCTTCACACCAAGTATCGCGAGAGGTCCGTGACGTCACCGCTAGTCAGTCTCGGGTCGGAAGCGAGAGGTGATGTGACAAGCGGCGGCCATGGAGGACAGTGACAGCGCTGAGGTCGGGATGGCGGGACTTCATCACCGCAAGTAAGCCGAGCGGGACCATGTGTGTGTGTGTGTGTGTGTGTGTGTGTGTGTATATGTGTACATGCCGCGGGCAGGAGGGGGTGGAGCGAGCTGAGCGGGGAAGTGTGGGCTTCCTGCACGTAACTAAGATAAACATCGGGTTACTAACCAAAGCGCTTTGCTTGGATACCCAATGTTTATCTTGGTTACCAGCTTCTGGCAGGCTGCCAGCAATGGCTCCTGCACACTGTAGCTGTAAAAAGCCCTGCTTTTTGCTGCTAGAACCGTTCTCGAACGTATCTAGAACTATCGAGCTTTTCCAAAAAGCTCAAGTTCTAGTTCGATCTTGAACAGCCCCCAAAATCACTCGAGCCTAGAACTGGAGAACCACAAACCGCGAACCGCGCTCAACTCTACTAATGAAGTCCAACAGCCACTTAAGATGCCACTAAGTTTCCTCAGTGTTTGCTAGTATAATGGATTAGTAACAATGAGCTTGAGTGTGCAATGCAGAGGTGCTGCAAATATCTTTACACCAGTGGGACACTAATGAAGTCCAACAGCCACTTTTAGGATGCCACTAAGTTTTCTCAGTGTTTGCTAGTATAATGGCTTAGTAAAAATGAGTTTGAGTGTGCAATGCAGAGGTGCTGCAAATAGCTTTGCACCAGTGGGACACTAATGAAGTCCAACAGCCACTTTTAGGATGCCACTAAGTTTCCTCAGTGTTTGCTAGTATAATGGCTTAGTAAAAATGAGTTTGAGTGTGCAATGCAGAGGTGCTGCAAATACCTTTGCACCAGTGGGACACTAATGAAGTACAACCTTTTAGGATGCCACTAAGTTTCCTCAGTGTTTGCTAGTATATCGGCTTAGTAACAATGAGCTTCAGTGTGCAATGCAGAGGTGCTGCAAATATCTTTGTACCAGTGGGACACTGAAATCCAACAGCCACTTTTAGGATGCCACTAAGTTTCCTCAGTGTTTGCTAGTATAATGGATTAATAACAATGAGCTTGATTGTGCAATGCAGAGGTGCTGCAAATAGCTTTGCACCAGTGGGACACTAATGAAGTCCAACAGCCACTTTTAGGATGCCACTAAGTTTCCTCAGTGTTTGCTAGTATAATGGCTTAGTAACTATGAGCTTGAGTGTGCAAAGGGCAGGAGGATACAGTGGCCGGGTTGTGGGTCAGTGTAGAGGAAAGGAAGCCTCACTTTCTATCCTTACTAATGGTGAAATGCAGCAAGGAACTCCCTGACCTTAGCTACACAGACGCTCTTATCTGTAGCTGTTAAAAACTCTTTCCACGGACCTGACTGTCACCTATGGCTCTGAGCCTGCTGTAATTAGCCCTTACAAGGGCTGAAATAAACTTCTATCCCTATTCTGTATAGCGCTGTGTGTAGAGCGTACACAGCAGTATCAGAGACAGGAGCTGCGCCAGCGGTGACTGACACCGAGACGCAGAAGGCAGATAATGGCGTCCAGACGGGCAGATACCCGTTTTTATAATGCAGGGACATGTGACATGGACAGCCTATGACAAATGCCCTTGCTTCTCTGGCAAAAAGTCCACTTAGCTGTGTGTGTGTCTGGGATTGGCTGACATGCTGGCCTGCCCCACTACACGCGCGTTTACGGAAGGAAGACAAGGAAAAAAAAACAAAAAATGGCAATCGCCATTATCCAAACAGCAGTGATCTGAATGCGCTGTTCCCGCACACTATACACTGAAATGTCATAATAGTGTGAGTCACAGAGTGACTTACACTATTACAGCGAAAATCCAGCTAGTAATTAGCTTGGTTTTATGCTGCTAGAACCGTTCTCGAACGTAACTAGAACTATCGAGCTTTTAGCAAAAAGCTCGAGTTCTAGTTCGATCTAGAACAGGCCCCAAAATCACTCGAACCGCGAACTGGGCAACCACGAACCACGAACCGCGCTCAACTCTACTTGCCACTGGGATTTTTGCCCATTCCTTAAGGAAAACTGCCCCAGCTCTTCAAGTTAGATGATTTCCTCTAGTGAACAGCAATCTTCAAGTCTGACCACAGGTTCTCAATCAAATTAAGGTCTGGGCTTTGGCTAGGCCGCTCCAGTACATTTACGTTTCCCCTTAAACCACTAGAGTGTTGCTTAAGCAATATACAGTTGAAATCAGAAGTTTACATACATTATCTAAAAAGACACATACAGTATCCATGTTTTTCTCACTATTTTTCTTGAAATCAGAATAAAACTTTCCAGTTTTAGGTCAATTAGGAACCAAAGTTATTTATATTTGCCAAATCCCAGAATAACGAGATAGATAATATTTTAAGGCATTTTTACTACTTCCTGCAGAGTCAAAAACTTCCTGCAAAGTCAAAAATAAAAATTGCCATGTGCATATGTATTCATCCATTTTGCTATGAAGCCACAAAACATTTCTAGTGCATGCAATTAACTTCATAAGTCACATATGCTTAGTAAAAGGAAGTGAAGTTGTATTGAATATAGGTGTCACATGGTCTGTCAGTATATACACACCTTTACTGGAAGGCCACAGAAGCTGCAACATCATTAAGCAAGAGACACCACTTATAAATAACACCATGAAGACCAAGGGGATCTCTGACTTGTTTGGGTTGGGTTCTAAAAAATTATGCCAATCTATGATGATCGCCTGATACCCCATCAAATCCATTATCATCAAATGGATAGAACACGGTACCGCAACAAACCAGCCAAGAAAGAGCCACCCACCAAAACTCTCAGCTCAAGCAAGGAGGGCATTAATCAGAGGGGCAGTAAGGAGACCAAATGTAACCCTTGAGGAGCTGCATAGTTAAGCAGAGAATTGAGATCTGACCATGTAACCACAATAACCCGTACACTTCATAGAGCTGGCCTTTATGGAAGAGCAGCCAAAAGGCTTTACTTACAGCCAAAAATTGGAAAGCTTGTTTTGAATTTGCCAAAAGGCATGTGGAAGACTCCCCAAATGTATGAATGTGCTGTGGTCATATAAGACCAAAATTTAACTTTTTGGCTACTAAGGTAAACTTAATATCTGGTGCCAAACAAACACAGCTCATCACCCCAAGAACACTATCCCACAGTGAAACATAGTGGTGGCAGCATCATGCTGTGAAGATGTTTTTCGGCAGCAGGCACAGGGAAAATCGTCTCAGTCGAGAGGAATATGGAAGGTGCAAATTACAGGGTTATTCTTGAGCAAAACCTGTTCAGTCTATCAGTAATTTGATACTGGGACTGAGATTCTCCTTCCAACAAGGCCCACAATACAATTGAAACCAGAAGTTTACATACACTATCTAAAAAGACATATCTTTTTCTCACTATCTGACATGAAATCAGAATAAACCTTTCCAATTTTAAGTCAATTAGTATTACTAAAATTATATATGCCAAATGCCAGAATAATGAGAGAGAGAGAGAGAGAGAATGTTTTAAGGCAGTTTGTTACTTTCTGCAAAGTCAAAAGTTTACGTGCATTTCATTAGTATTTGGTAACATTGCCCTTAAACTGTGTGACTTGGGTCAAATGTTTTGGCTATCCTTCCACAAGCTTCCCACAATAGTTAGTAGGAATTTGGGCCCATTCTTCCTAACAGAACTGGTGTAACTGAGCCATGTTTGTAGGGCGCCTTGCTCACACCTGCCTGTTCATCGTTGCCCATAAATATTCAAAAGGACTGAGATCAGGGTTTCGTGATGGCCACGCCAAAACATTGCCTTTTTTTATCCTTAATCCACTTTGTAACCAGTTTGGCAGTATGCTTTGGGTAATTTTTCATTTGGGAGACCCATTTCCGCCCGAGCTTTAAGTGCCTTGCTGATATCGTGAGATGTTGCTTCATTATTGCCACATAATCTTCGTTTCTCATGATGCCATCTATTTTGTGAAGTGCACAAGTCTCTCCTGCAGCTAAACAACCCCCCAACATGATACTGCCACTCCTGTGTTTCACAGTTGGGATGGTGTTCTTAGGCATCAAAGCTTCTCCCTTTTTCTTCCAAATGTAACTATTGTCATTATGGCCAAACAGTTCAATTTTAGTTTTATCAGACCAAATGACACATTTTCAAAAATGAAGGTCTTTGTTACTGTGTGCATTTCCAAACATTAATCTGGCTTTTTATGTTTCTTTTGGAGTAATTGCTTCTTACTGGCAGAGTGGTCTTTCAGCCCATGTTGATACAGTACTCGTTTCACTGTGGATAATGACACAATCTTACCCGCTTCCATCAGCATCTTCACAAGGTCTTTTGCTTTTATTCTTGAGTTGATATGCACATGTCTGACTAAAGCACGTTCATCTCTGGTACACAGAACCTGTCTCCTTCCTGAGTGGTATGATGGCTGGACATTCCTATCTTGTTTGTACTTGCATATAATTGTTTGTACAGATGAACGAGGCACTTTCAAGTATCTGGAAATTGCACCCAAGGATGAACCAGACATATGCAAGCCCACAATTTTCTTGAGATCTTGGCTGATTTCTTTTGACTTTCCCATGATGTTACACAAAGAAGCAGTGTGTTTCAGGTGTGCATTAAAATACATCCACAGTTGTGTCTGTAATTAACTCAGATGTTGCCAATAAACCTCATCAGAAGCTTCTAAAGACATGACATCATCATATGAGCTGTCCCATATTGTTTAAAGGCATAGCACTGTAATGCCGGCGTCACACGGTACGATATATCGGGCGATATGTCGTCGGGGTCACGTCGTTAGTGACGCACATCCGGCATCGTCAGACATATCGTACCATGTGTATACGGATAAGGCTGCACATCAAACTTAGATAATAGTATAATGCTTCAAGCATATGGACAAATATTGGAATATACAATGAAAAATGCTACTTGCTAATTTGAACATGTGAATAATGAATTGCATACCTGCCATGAATATTAGGAAAAAGGAGATATTTAGCAATCGCATTGATCAATGTAACTGAGCCCCAAGGCCTCGTCAAGGCATATCTCTATATTGGGGTCCCTAGCTCTGTGACCCTAACTGTGTGTCATCTCATTGCAATTAAAAACTGCTATGGGTGGAGAGGGGTAACTAAGGACTTTCTTATATAGGAGATGGAAAAAACATGGCCGAAAGGGGCGGAGCTGTGTTCACATTCAGAAAAAAACTACAAATAACTGAATAGGATAACTGAAGTGAGCACTAATATATATATTATGAGTGCAAGCCAAAAATTACATACTGTATACGGATAAGGCTGCACATCAAACTTAGATAATAGTATAATGCTTCAAGCATATGGACAAATATTGGAATATACAATGAAAAATGCTACTTGCTAATTTGAACATGTGAATAATGAATTGCATACCTGCCATGAATATTAGGAAAAAGGAGATATTTAGCAATCGCATTGATCAATGTAACTGAGCCCCAAGGCCTCGTCAAGGCATATCTCTATATTGGGGTCCCTAGCTCTGTGACCCTAACTGTGTGTCATCTCATTGCAATTAAAAACTGCTATGGGTGGAGAGGGGTAACTAAGGACTTTCTTATATAGGAGATGGAAAAAACATGGCCGAAAGGGGCGGAGCTGTGTTCACATTCAGAAAAAAACTACAAATAACTGAATAGGATAACTGAAGTGAGCACTAATATATATATTATGAGTGCAAGCCAAAAATTACATACTGTATACGGATAAGGCTGCACATCAAACTTAGATAATAGTATAATGCTTCAAGCATATGGACAAATATTGGAATATACAATGAAAAATGCTACTTGCTAATTTGAACATGTGAATAATGAATTGCATACCTGCCATGAATATTAGGAAAAAGGAGATATTTAGCAATCGCATTGATCAATGTAACTGAGCCCCAAGGCCTCGTCAAGGCATATCTCTATATTGGGGTCCCTAGCTCTGTGACCCTAACTGTGTGTCATCTCATTGCAATTAAAAACTGCTATGGGTGGAGAGGGGTAACTAAGGACTTTCTTATATAGGAGATGGAAAAAACATGGCCGAAAGGGGCGGAGCTGTGTTCACATTCAGAAAAAAACTACAAATAACTGAATAGGATAACTGAAGTGAGCACTAATATATATATTATGAGTGCAAGCCAAAAATTACATACTGTATACGGATAAGGCTGCACATCAAACTTAGATAATAGTATAATGCTTCAAGCATATGGACAAATATTGGAATATACAATGAAAAATGCTACTTGCTAATTTGAACATGTGAATAATGAATTGCATACCTGCCATGAATATTAGGAAAAAGGAGATATTTAGCAATTGCATTGATCAATGTAACTGAGCCCCAAGGCCTCGTCAAGGCATATCTCTATATTGGGGTCCCTAGCTCTGTGACCCTAACTGTGTGTCATCTCATTGCAATTAAAAACTGCTATGGGTGGAGAGGGGTAACTAAGGACTTTCTTATATAGGAGATGGAAAAAACATGGCCGAAGGGGCGGAGCTGTGTTCACATTCAGAAAAAAACTACAAATAACTGAATAGGATAACTGAAGTGAGCACTAATATATATATTATGAGTGCAAGCCAAAAATTACATACTGTATACGGATAAGGCTGCACATCAAACTTAGATAATAGTATAATGCTTCAAGCATATGGACAAATATTGGAATATACAATGAAAAATGCTACTTGCTAATTTGAACATGTGAATAATGAATTGCATACCTGCCATGAATATTAGGAAAAAGGAGATATTTAGCAATCGCATTGATCAATGTAACTGAGCCCCAAGGCCTCGTCAAGGCATATCTCTATATTGGGGTCCCTAGCTCTGTGACCCTAACTGTGTGTCATGTCATTGCAATTAAAAACTGCTATGGGTGGAGAGGGGTAACTAAGGACTTTCTTATATAGGAGATGGAAAAAACATGGCCGAAAGGGGCGGAGCTGTGTTCACATTCAGAAAAAAACTACAAATAACTGAATAGGATAACTGAAGTGAGCACTAATATATATATTTATATTATATATTATATTATATATCGGCCATGTTTTTTCCATCTCCTATATAAGAAAGTCCTTAGTTACCCCTCTCCACCCATAGCAGTTTTTAATTGCAATGAGATGACACACAGTTAGGGTCACAGAGCTAGGGACCCCAATATAGAGATATGCCTTGACGAGGCCTTGGGGCTCAGTTACATTGATCAATGCGATTGCTAAATATCTCCTTTTTCCTAATATTCATGGCAGGTATGCAATTCATTATTCACATGTTCAAATTAGCAAGTAGCATTTTTCATTGTATATTCCAATATTTGTCCATATGCTTGAAGCATTATACTATTATCTAAGTTTGATGTGCAGCCTTATCCGTATACAGTATGTAATTTTTGGCTTGCACTCATAATATATATATTAGTGCTCACTTCAGTTATCCTATTCAGTTATTTGTAGTTTTTTTCTGAATGTGAACACAGCTCCGCCCCTTTCGGCCATGTTTTTTCCATCTCCTATATAAGAAAGTCCTTAGTTACCCCTCTCCACCCATAGCAGTTTTTAATTGCAATGAGATGACACACAGTTAGGGTCACAGAGCTAGGGACCCCAATATAGAGATATGCCTTGACGAGGCCTTGGGGCTCAGTTACATTGATCAATGCGATTGCTAAATATCTCCTTTTTCCTAATATTCATGGCAGGTATGCAATTCATTATTCACATGTTCAAATTAGCAAGTAGCATTTTTCATTGTATATTCCAATATTTGTCCATATGCTTGAAGCATTATACTATTATCTAAGTTTGATGTGCAGCCTTATCCGTATACAGTATGTAATTTTTGGCTTGCACTCATAATATATATATTAGTGCTCACTTCAGTTATCCTATTCAGTTATTTGTAGTTTTTTTCTGAATGTGAACACAGCTCCGCCCCTTTCGGCCATGTTTTTTCCATCTCCTATATAAGAAAGTCCTTAGTTACCCCTCTCCACCCATAGCAGTTTTTAATTGCAATGAGATGACACACAGTTAGGGTCACAGAGCTAGGGACCCCAATATAGAGATATGCCTTGACGAGGCCTTGGGGCTCAGTTACATTGATCAATGCGATTGCTAAATATCTCCTTTTTCCTAATATTCATGGCAGGTATGCAATTCATTATTCACATGTTCAAATTAGCAAGTAGCATTTTTCATTGTATATTCCAATATTTGTCCATATGCTTGAAGCATTATACTATTATCTAAGTTTGATGTGCAGCCTTATCCGTATACAGTATGTAATTTTTGGCTTGCACTCATAATATATATATTAGTGCTCACTTCAGTTATCCTATTCAGTTATTTGTAGTTTTTTTCTGAATGTGAACACAGCTCCGCCCCTTTCGGCCATGTTTTTTCCATCTCCTATATAAGAAAGTCCTTAGTTACCCCTCTCCACCCATAGCAGTTTTTAATTGCAATGAGATGACACACAGTTAGGGTCACAGAGCTAGGGACCCCAATATAGAGATATGCCTTGACGAGGCCTTGGGGCTCAGTTACATTGATCAATGCGATTGCTAAATATCTCCTTTTTCCTAATATTCATGGCAGGTATGCAATTCATTATTCACATGTTCAAATTAGCAAGTAGCATTTTTCATTGTATATTCCAATATTTGTCCATATGCTTGAAGCATTATACTATTATCTAAGTTTGATGTGCAGCCTTATCCGTATACAGTATGTAATTTTTGGCTTGCACTCATAATATATATATTAGTGCTCACTTCAGTTATCCTATTCAGTTATTTGTAGTTTTTTTCTGAATGTGAACACAGCTCCGCCCCTTTCGGCCATGTTTTTTCCATCTCCTATATAAGAAAGTCCTTAGTTACCCCTCTCCACCCATAGCAGTTTTTAATTGCAATGAGATGACACACAGTTAGGGTCACAGAGCTAGGGACCCCAATATAGAGATATGCCTTGACGAGGCCTTGGGGCTCAGTTACATTGATCAATGCGATTGCTAAATATCTCCTTTTTCCTAATATTCATGGCAGGTATGCAATTCATTATTCACATGTTCAAATTAGCAAGTAGCATTTTTCATTGTATATTCCAATATTTGTCCATATGCTTGAAGCATTATACTATTATCTAAGTTTGATGTGCAGCCTTATCCATATACAGTATGTAATTTTTGGCTTGCACTCATAATATATATATTAGTGCTCACTTCAGTTATCCTATTCAGTTATTTGTAGTTTTTTTCTGAATGTGAACACAGCTCCGCCCCTTTCGGCCATGTTTTTTCCATCTCCTATATAAGAAAGTCCTTAGTTACCCCTCTCCACCCATAGCAGTTTTTAATTGCAATGAGATGACACACAGTTAGGGTCACAGAGCTAGGGACCCCAATATAGAGATATGCCTTGACGAGGCCTTGGGGCTCAGTTACATTGATCAATGCGATTGCTAAATATCTCCTTTTTCCTAATATTCATGGCAGGTATGCAATTCATTATTCACATGTTCAAATTAGCAAGTAGCATTTTTCATTGTATATTCCAATATTTGTCCATATGCTTGAAGCATTATACTATTATCTAAGTTTGATGTGCAGCCTTATCCGTATACAGTATGTAATTTTTGGCTTGCACTCATAATATATATATTAGTGCTCACTTCAGTTATCCTATTCAGTTATTTGTAGTTTTTTTCTGAATGTGAACACAGCTCCGCCCCTTTCGGCCATGTTTTTTCCATCTCCTATATAAGAAAGTCCTTAGTTACCCCTCTCCACCCATAGCAGTTTTTAATTGCAATGAGATGACACACAGTTAGGGTCACAGAGCTAGGGACCCCAATATAGAGATATGCCTTGACGAGGCCTTGGGGCTCAGTTACATTGATCAATGCGATTGCTAAATATCTCCTTTTTCCTAATATTCATGGCAGGTATGCAATTCATTATTCACATGTTCAAATTAGCAAGTAGCATTTTTCATTGTATATTCCAATATTTGTCCATATGCTTGAAGCATTATACTATTATCTAAGTTTGATGTGCAGCCTTATCCGTATACAGTATGTAATTTTTGGCTTGCACTCATATATATATATATTAGTGCTCACTTCAGTTATCCTATTCAGATATCGTACCATGTGACACCTTGGAACGACTGTGAACGAGCAAAAATACTCACCTTATCGTTGCTCGTTGACGCGTCGTTCATTTTCAAAAAGTTGGTCCTCCTTCTGTGCTCCGGTTGTTCATCGTTCCCGTGGCAGCACACATCGCTCCGTGTGACAGCACGGGAACGACGAACACAGCTTACCTGTGTCCCGCCAGCAATGTGGAAGGAAGGAGGTGGGCGGGATGTTACGTCCCGCTCATCTCCGCCCCTCCGCTTCTATTGGCCGGCTGCCGTGTGACATCGCTGTGACGCCGAACGTCCCTCCCTCTTCAGGAAGAGGATGTTCGCCGCCCACAGCGAGGTCATCCGGGAAGTAAGTACGTGTGACGGGGGTTCACGACTTTGTGCGCCACAGGCAACTAATTGCCCGTGACGCACAAACGACGGGGGCGGGTACGATCGCTCGTGCGATCGCACGATAGATCATCCCGTGTGACGCCGGCATTAGTGTATGTAAACTTTTCACTTTGCGAAAATTAATAAAAATGCCTTAAAACATTCTCTCTCTCTCTCTCTCTCTCTCTCATTATTCTGGCGTTTGGCAAATATAAATAATGTGGTAATCCTAATTGATTTAAAATGGGAAAGGTTTATTCTGATGTCAAATAGTGAGAAAAACATGCATATGTGTCTTAGTGGATGTAAACTTCTGGTTTCAACTGTATGTATGTATGTATGTCACCAATGTTCTAAGTAAACATATTTCATAAGGTTCTATTGACATGAATTTCTCACTAGATGTTGGTAACAACTCATTCAATCCACACAAGCCAAGATATCAAACCATAGATGTTAATAAATTTAGTGATGTGTAATAATAAGAAATGACACAGGGAAAAAGTGTTGAACATGCTTACTGAAAAATAATTCAATACTTATTCCTTGTCTTGTTCTCATTATTACACATCACTAAATTTATGGACATCTATACAGCGATTACTTTGCCTGTGTAGATTGAATCAGTTGTTACCAACATCCAGTGAGATATTCATGTCAATAGCACCTTTAGAAATATATGTACTTAGAAAATTATTGACGTCATTATTGTACCTTCTGTGTATAATATCTATACAGTGGAACCTTGGATTAAAAGTAATTGTGGTTTGAGAGCGTTTTGCAAGACAAGCAAAGCTTTTTACAAATTTGTAACTTGGTTTAAGAGCAATGATTTGCAAGAAGAGCAAATACTCCCCACTAGTGATGAGCGAGCATGCTTGTCACTACTCGGTACTCGCACGAGTATCACTGTACTCGGGCGACTCGGCGGGTACCGTGTAATTTCGCGATACTCGTGCTGTACTCATGGTCTTCATCCCTGCATGTTGGCGCTCTTTTGAGAGCCAGCCCTCATGCAGGGATTGGCTGGCAGACCACTGCAATGCCACAGCCCTGTTAGTTGTGGAATTGCAGTGATTGGCCGGCCCGCACAGCGTGACCGAGCCTTTATACCGGTGGGCGCGCTGTGCTCTGCACACAGCCATCTCATATTCCCTGCTTTCCCCGCCCACAGGCGCCTATGATTGGTTGCAGTGAGACACGCCCCCACGCTGAGTGACAGGTGTCTCACTGCACCCAATCACAGCAGCCGGTGGGCGTGTCTATACTGTGCAGTAAAATAAATAAATAAATAATTTTAAAAAACCGGCCTGCGGTCCCCCCAATTTTAATACCAGCCAGATAAAGCCATACAGCTGAAGGCTGGTATTCTCAGGATGGGGAGCCCCACGTTATGGGGAGCCCCCCAGCCTAACAATATCAGTCAGCAGCCGCCCAGAATTGCCGCATACATTATATGCGACAGTTCTGGGACTGTACCCGGCTCTTCCCGATTTACCCTAGTGCGTTGGCAAATCGGGGTAATAAGGAGTTAATGGCAGCCCATAGCTGCCACTAAATCCTAGATTAATCATGTCAGGCGTCTCCCCGAGAAACCTTCCATGATTAATCTGTAAATTACAGTTAAAAAACATACACACCCGAAAAATCCTTTATTAGAAATAAAAAACAATAACAAAGTCCCTCATCAACAATTTATTAACCCCGACAAAGCCCTCCATGTCCGGCGTAATCCACGGACCTCCAGCGTCGCGTCCAGCTCTGCTGCATGCAGGTGACAGGAGCTGCAGAATACACCGCCGCTCCTGTCAGCTTCACACAGCAACTGAGGTGAGTAGCGCGATCAGCTGCTGTCAGTCAGGTAACTCACGGCCACCGCTGGATTCAGCGGTGGCCTCGATTAACCTCAGTGACAGCTCAGCTGATCGCTATAGTCACCTCAGTTGCTGCGTGGAGCTGACCGGAACGGCGGTGAGTAGCGCGATCAGCTGAGCTGTCACTGAGGTTACCCGCGGCCACCGCTGCATCCACCGCTGGATCCAGGTAACCTCAGTGACAGCTCAGCTGATCGCGATACTCACCTCAGTTGCTGCGTGGAGCTGACCGGTGCTGCGGTGAGTAGCGCGATCAGCTGAGCTGTCACTGAGATTACCCGCGGCCACCGCTGCATCCACCGCTGGATCCAGGTAACCTCAGTGACAGCTCAGCTGATCGCGCGGCTGTCTTCAGTTGCTGTGTGAAGCTGACAGGAGTGGCTGTGTATTCTGCAGCTCCTGTCACCTGCATGCAGCAGAGCTGGACGCGACGCTGGAGGTCCGTGGATTACGCCGGACATGGAGGGCTTTGTCGGGGTTAATAAATTGGTGATGAGGGACTTTGTTAGTGTTTTTTATTTCTAATAAAGGATTTTTTGGGTGTGTGTATGTTTTTTAACTGTAATTTACAGATTAATCATGGAAGGAATCTCGGGGAGACGCCTGACATGATTAATCAAGGACTTATTGGCAGCTATGGGCTGCCATTAACTCCTTATTACCCCGATTTGCCAACGCACTAGGGTAAATCGGGAAGAGCCGGGTACTGTCCCAGAACTGTCGCATCTAATGTATGCGGCAATTCTGGGCGGCTGCTGACTGATATTGTTAGGCTGGGGGGCTCCCCATAACGTGGAGCTCCCCATCCTGAGAATACCAGCCTTCAGCCGAATGGCTTTATCTGGCTGGTATTAAAAATGGGGGGAATGCACGCCGTTTTTTTTAATTATTTAATTATTTATTTCACTGCACAGTATAGACACGCTCACCGGCTGCTGTGATTGGGTGCAGTGAGACACCTGTCACTCAGCGTGGGGGCGTGTCTCACTGCAACCAATCATAGGCGCCGAAAAGCAGGAAAGCAGGGAATACGAGATTGTTTAATGAGCGGCCGGCTTTTTCAAAAGAGGAAAAGCCGCCGGAGTTTAGTGAACAGCTATGCTGCGCCGCGGCAGTGATCGGGGAACGGTAAGTAAGAGAGAGGGGGGAGAATGACCGACAGACTGTGAGAGGGGGACAGACAAGACAGAGAGAGACCGACAGAGCGAGACCGACCGACGGGAGAATGAAAAAAAAAATGACCGACATCGCTAGTAAAAAGCACAAAACGTGCGTTTTGGACATCGGAGTGCCACACAATGTTTTTACATAAAATCTTTCATGTAATAATCTCAAAAAGTAACATACACCAGCTCTATCTCACTATTGGGTATGTGCCCTTAACATTTCCGCAATGAAAATTCATTTTGGTGTCATTTTGGAAGGTTTTCTGGTGAGTCCGTAAAAATGGCGTAAAACTCGGACAAAATTGTTCACAGCTGTGACTTTTGAGTGATAAATGCTTCAAGGGGTCTTCCCCATGCTGTTGCCATGTCATTTGAGCACTCTTCTGAGACTTTTGTGACATTTTTAGGGTTTCTACATGCTGCCGGGGGTCATTTCAGAATAATACTCGGGTCTCCCATAGGATAACATTGGGCTCGGTGCTCGGGCCGAGTACACGAGTATCTTGGGATGCTCGGCCCGAGGCTCGAGCACCCGAGCTTTTTGGTACTCGCTCATCACTACTCCCCACTTCACCACTCTCTGACCTGCTCTGGAGGTAACTTTCTCTACATATGTACTGTATACTGTATACAGTATACCATTGTAGTACAGTATATACTATACGAGTAGTATAGAATGTCTATCAAATTGAATTTGTGGATATAGTATTGTACTTTCTTTCTGCTAACCAGTACAACATATTGCTTATACTGTACCTCTCGCACACCAACAATTTTATTGTAAGTTAAAGTGCAGTTTAATTTG
Source organism: Anomaloglossus baeobatrachus (assembly GCF_048569485.1). Taxonomy (NCBI): domain Eukaryota; kingdom Metazoa; phylum Chordata; class Amphibia; order Anura; family Aromobatidae; genus Anomaloglossus; species Anomaloglossus baeobatrachus. The sequence continues at coordinate 349,462,628 of NC_134353.1, forward strand.
TTTTATATGTTTTTACTGCACTGTACAGTGTTTTGTATTAGTGTACTGCAGGGGTCTTAAACTCAGCTGGGTGTATGGGCTGCATATAGAAAAAAAAATTGAGAGAGGCCGCATTCTTTGCATGACAAAGTGACATTTTTAATGAATTCATGTTTTTTTCATACATCTTTGGATTACTTTTTTTGAACATTTTTTGCTTATTATTATTACAAACCTGCACTTTTTTGTTTAGTTAAGTTTATATAGACTGCAGAACAGCGGCACTAAAAATAGGCTGAACTAGATGGATATAAGGTCTTCCTTCAGCCTTAGAAACTATGTTACTATGTTACTATATATATAAAACAGCATTTCTAATGGCAAAAAAAATAAAATAAAATTCATGCTTTATTTTAAATTTTATAATCTTCGTGTAATATTGTTTTAAAATTAGCAGCATCATATAGTAATCTTAACCAATATCTTGTAGTAATGTCCCCATCTCTGTGCCCTGTAGTATTGTGCTCATCCTTGTAGTATTCTGCCCATCCTTGTAGCATTGTGCCCAGTAGTATTGTGCTCATCCTTGTAGTATTGTGCCCAGTAGTATTGTGCTCATTCTTGTAGTATTGTGTCCTGCAGTATTGTGCCTATCCTTGTAGTATTGTGCCTATCCTTGTAGTATTGTGCTCATCCTTGTAGTATTGTGTCCTGCAGTATTGTGTCCATCCTTGTAGTATTGTGCCCATCCTTGTAATATTGTGCTCAGTAATATTGTGCGCATCCTTGTAATATTGTTTCCTGCAGTATTGTGCTCATCCTTGTAGTATTGTGCTCATCCTTGTAGTATTGTGCCTATCCTTGTAGTATTGTGTCCTGAAGTATTGTGCCCATCCTTGTAGTATTGTGTCCATCCTTGTAGTAATGTACCCATCCTTTTATTATTGTGCCCATCCTTGTAGTATTGTGTCCATCCTTGTAGTATTGTGCTCATCCTTGCAGTATTGTGTCCATCTTTGTAGCTTGTGCCCATCCTTGTCGTATTGTGCCCATCCTTGTAGCTTGTGCCCATCCTTCTAGTATTGTGCTCATCCTTGCAGTATTGTGCCCATCCTTGTAGCTTGTACCCATCCTTGTAGTATTGTGCTCATCCTTGCAGTATTGTGCCCATCCTTGTAGTATTGTGCTCATCCTTGTAGTATTGTACCCATCCTTGTAGCTTGTGCCCATCCTTGTAGCATGTGCCCATCCTTGTAGTATTGTGCCCATCCTTGTAGTATTGTGCCCATCCTTGTAGCTGGGCCAATCCTTGTAGTATTGTACCCATCCTTGTAGCATTGTGCTCATCCTTGTAATATTGTGCTCATCCTTGCAGTATTGTGCCCATCCTTGTAGTATTGTGTCCATCCTTTTAGTTTGTGCCCATCCTTGTAGTATTGTGCTCATCCTTACATTATTGTGCCCATCTTTGCAGTATTTTAGTAGTGTGCCCATCCTTGTGGTAATCCTTTAATAATACGAAAAAAAAAAAAATGTCCTCATCTTTCCTCCATTCCCTCTTATTAGGGTGCGTGCACACAACAGGGTTTGCAGCGTTTTGAAAGCAGCATGCTTCAGCTGTGTCCAAAACGCTTCTGTGCACTACAAGCATAGTGGACGGGATTTCTTGAAATCCCATACCCACTGTGCTTGCACAGCCAGCAGTAAAAACTTACCTGCGATACAGCTTGCAGAGGCCACAGCATGTGAATTTATTTATGCTGCGGAGTCGCAAGCCCTTCCTAGGGAGAACACAGCGAGGAGACCCGAACCTTGATCTCGGGCACGGGCAGCTGCAGTCTCCTCAGAAGGAGACTTGCAGCCCCACAGGTCAGTACCCGCCGTGTCCAGGACACAGCGGGTCCTGATCATGAGCACATATTTGCTTGTTGCGGGTCGTGATGATCGCAGCTCTATGCCCGGGGGCCGGTGCCGGCAGGACTTTACTACAACTGAATCATTTGTGGTGCCGCGCAGAGGAGCTGTCTGCGTTATACCAATGGCTGCCGCTGGCCAATCAGAGAAGTGACGTCATACAGCAACGTCACTTCCTTGTATCTGATTGGTGGGTAGCAGCCATTGGTATAACGCAGACAGCTCCTCTGCGCGGCACCGCAAATGATTCAATTGCATGTGTGTCGCCCTGGGCAAGCCAGGGGACACAGGTCACAACACCACCACACCCCACACTCCAGGTAGGCACATCAAAGCTAACCTACAAATCCTTGTTGCCTTCCTCCAGGAGTCTGATGATGCACACCAGGGGGTGGGCCAGGCGGTTGGCTCCGCCCACCGAGGAGCTCACAGCTCTGGAGGCAGGAAGTAACCAGGCAGATTGGCCCAGGCAGGGCTTGAGTGCAGACAGCTCAGGGAGGAGCAGGAGTGAGGAGCTAAGTGGAGGAGTTAAGAAAGTGAAAGTGAAAGTAGGGAGTAGCAAACCTAGAAGCTACGGCGGTTGGAAGCTACCCGTCTGGTGCGGAAGCTGTTGATGGTGACTCTGGGCCTGACACCGAGCCCATGTCGGAGGAAGATGGGTCCGCCGCAGCCGAAGAATCTGAGTAGGGCAGCGGATGCCCGTTGCATCGTCCCCGTTGGGACCACCACTGAGTTAAGTTTGTTTAAAAGTTTTGACGAATGATGAAAATGATTAATCCAAGAAGCAGTTACCAGATTGTCTGATGTGATTGAACCGGCTGGAGCCGGCATCGTTGTCCCCGTGGGGACCGTTAAAAGTTTTGCATAAGGGACTCCTTATGGACAAGCCCGTGAACTTGCAGGGCACCACAAACGTTAAGTGGCTTGTAAATATGTTGGGTACCGTTACCGTTTCCGCAATGCCGCCTCCGGAGAGGCAGGTTGGAGGGAGGGCCCTGAGCAGAGCAGGCCAGGGCCCAGCCACCAAAGGAACCGGTGGCCACCCTCTGGAGGGGAAGGACAGATCCCGCTCGGGTAACTTGTGCTGGACTGTGGGTCAAGGGGTGCTGCCTGGGTTTTAGGGGCAGCATCAGGGCCAGGTTGCTTGGGTGGGAGAGAGCGGAAACCGTGACCGTATACCGTTGCAACGTTTAAGTAAATGTGCCTCCCGTCTTGGGAAGAGTTATGATTAAAAATGTTATTTATGTTTTCTTAACCCTGTTACCCCCTTTTACAGAAAAAAAAAACCGGTGTAGGACGGCAGCCCGCGGACGGTCTGCATTTTGCTAAGGGGGAATGTGTCGCCCTGGGCAAGCCAGGGGACACAGGTCACAACACCACCACACCCCACACTCCAGGTAGGCACATCACAGCTAACCTACAAATCCTTGTTGCCTTCCTCCAGGAGTCTGATGATGCACACCAGGGGGTGGGCCAGGCGGTTGGCTCCGCCCACTGAGGAGCTCACAGCTCTGGAGGCAGGAAGTAACCAGGCAGATTAGCCCAGGCAGGGCTTGAGTGCAGACAGCTCAGGGAGGAGCAGGAGTGAGGAGCTAAGTGGAGGAGTTAAGAAAGTGAAAGTGAAAGTAGTAAAGGAGGAAAGCAAGAAAAGTGACAGTGAAGAAAGAAAGCCTGAAGGGTCCAGCTTTGTGTAGGGCCAGAACAGCAAGGTCAGCAACAGCGGTGACTGTCTGGAGGGGGACCGTTTGGAAGTTCCTTGAAGGACCCCGTTGGCTGTGTGCCCGGTGGTCTGGAGCAGTGTTCCGAAGGACAGTCAGCACCAGGGCAGGGGCCTCTCGGACCCCGGCAAGGCTAGGAGTCGCCAGATTTGCCAAATCCGTCAGTGACGGGGACGCAGATCCCCCAACAACCAAGTCCCGATTGAAGGCAACAGCCCAACCTGAAGCAGAGAGACACCGCCACCGCCACGGCACCAGATTCTCAGGGCCAGCGCCTGCGGGCAAAGTGTAGAGCTCCTCCGGCCCAGATTGCAGCCGGGGAGCGGGTAACCGGAGGGAATCCACCGCTACCACAAGTCAAACAAAGGTGCAAGGAAGAGGGACATCACCGTCACCTACCGGGAGTGCAGGTGCAGCCGTCTGTGGGACCGTCCTACCAGCCGTTTGGTTTACCGTACAAACTGTGTCCGTGTGTCAAGCTGAGTGAGTACCACAGTGCCGCAAGGCACAGCGCTGCCCCCGCGTCCCTGCGCCCATCAGGCCCCGCACCCACTTCTCTTCACTGGGCCCCGGGATCACCAACCCCTACCCACGGAGGGGCAACACAACACCTGGCTGCTCCGCATCACCATCCCCGGGACCCCCATACTGAGCAGCGGTGGTGCAATCACCACAACCGTGGGTGGCGTCACGAACTATAACAATCCCCACACCCAACAAACACCCCCTTTCACTCACGGGCGAGGAGTGTCGCTCGAGAAACCCCGGGATCCGGCCCACAGCTCGAGCCACCAGGAGCAGCTGCCGGACCCGAGCAGAAGGGGTGAGCGTGGTGTGCTGACACCCTCCTCCCCGCCCGCGACAACTTGGCGTCACGAACAGGATCTTACCGCTCTGCCGTCTGGTAGAGGTGCGCCTTGTTACCGCCGGAGGCATCCGGCAGAAAAATTTCAGAAGCCGCCATCTTTGGCGCGAAAAGTTCCCGCTCGAGCGTCTTCTCGAGCAGTAGAGGCGCGAAGGCCAAAACCCCGCCCCGAGAGAGGAGGGGCCGGAAAGAGCTAAGGGGGACGCGATGGCGGCTGGACGCATGTAAGTGTGGCGTCGCAACAAACACACTGGGGCCCCCGATCCATCGACCCTAATGGAAAATGTCCGCCCCGCCGAGCTATGCGGAGGCGGCCGAGCTGGTGCCCGAGACAGCGGCATGGCTGAGGGCCCGAACGGTGGAGATTTGCCGTCATTATCAGAGGCAGATCGGCGGGCTGATGGAGCAATGGGCCGCAGAGGTGGAGGCGCTAGTTGCCGTAGCACGAGTATATGGAATGGAGGAACCGGAGAGTGACCCACGCCCCTGTGTCCCGGAGGGACTGGCCGCTGCGGCTGAGGGACCCGGTCTAACCCTGGCTCCTAGGTTGCCTCCGTCCTACTTGCTCGCCTGCTGCACAGCACCTGGCCCGTTGGGCGTACACCCCCCCGTTATCGCGGCCCAGGGAGTAGCAAACCTAGAAGCTACGGCGGTTGGAAGCTACCCGTCTGGTGCGGAAGCTGTTGATGGTGACTCTGGGCCTGACACCGAGCCCATGTCGGAGGAAGATGGGTCCGCCGCAGCCGAAGAATCTGAGTAGGGCAGCGGATGCCCGTTGCACCGTCCCCGTTGGGACCACCACTGAGTTAAGTTTGTTTAAAAGTTTTGACGAATGATGAAAATGATTAATCCAAGAAGCAGTTACCAGATTGTCTGATGTGATTGAACCGGCTGGAGCCGGCATCGTTGTCCCCGTGGGGACCGTTAAAAGTTTTGCATAAGGGACTCCCTATGGACAAGCCCGTGAACTTGCAGGGCACCACAAACGTTAAGTGGCTTGTAAATATGTTGGGTACCGTTACCGTTTCCGCAATGCCGCCTCCGGAGAGGCAGGTTGGAGGGAGGGCCCTGAGCAGAGCAGGCCAGGGCCCAGCCACCAAAGGAACCGGTGGCCACCCTCTGGAGGGGAAGGACAGATCCCGCTCGGGTAACTTGTGCTGGACTGTGGGTCAAGGGGTGCTGCCTGGGTTTTGGGGGCAGCATCAGGGCCAGGTTGCTTGGGTGGGAGAGAGCGGAAACCGTGACCGTATACCGTTGCAACGTTTAAGTAAATGTGCCTCCCGTCTTGGGAAGAGTTATGATTAAAAATGTTATTTATGTTTTCTTAACCCTGTTACCCCCTTTTACAGAAAAATAAAACCGGTGTAGGACGGCAGCCCGCGGACGGTCTGCATTTTGCTAAGGGGGAATGTGTCGCCCTGGGCAAGCCAGGGGACACAGGTCACAACACCACCACACCCCACACTCCAGGTAGGCACATCACAGCTAACCTACAAATCCTTGTTGCCTTCCTCCAGGAGTCTGATGATGCACACCAGGGGGTGGGCCAGGCGGTTGGCTCCGCCCACTGAGGAGCTCACAGCTCTGGAGGCAGGAAGTAACCAGGCAGATTAGCCCAGGCAGGGCTTGAGTGCAGACAGCTCAGGGAGGAGCAGGAGTGAGGAGCTAAGTGGAGGAGTTGTGAAAGTGAAAGTAGTAAAGGAGGAAAGCAAGAAAAGTGACAGTGAAGAAAGAAAGCCTGAAGGGTCCAGCTTTGTGTAGGGCCAGAACAGCAAGGTCAGCAACGGCGGTGACTGTCTGGAGGGGGACCGTTTGGAAGTTCCTGGAAGGACCCCGTTGGCTGTGTGCCCGGTGGTCTGGAGCAGTGTTCCGAAGGACAGTCAGCACCAGGGCAGGGGCCTCTCGGACCCCGGCAAGGCTAGGAGTCGCCAGATTTGCCAAATCCGTCAGTGACGGGGACGCAGATCCCCCAACAACCAAGTCCCGATTGAAGGCAACAGCCCAACCTGAAGCAGAGAGACACCGCCACCGCCACGGCACCAGTTTCTCAGGGCCAGCGCCTGCGGGCAAAGTGTAGAGCTCCTCCGGCCCAGATTGCAGCCGGGGAGCGGGTAACCGGAGGGAATCCACCGCTACCACAAGTCAAACAAAGGTGCAAGGAAGAGGGACATCACCGTCACCTACCGGGAGTGCAGGTGCAGCCGTCTGTGGGACCGTCCTACCAGCCGTTTGGTTTACCGTACAAACTGTGTCCGTGTGTCAGGCTGAGTGAGTACCACAGTGCCGCAAGGCACAGCGCTGCCCCCGCGTCCCTGCGCCCATCAGGCCCCGCACCCACTTCTCTTCACTGGGCCCCGGGATCACCAACCCCTACCCACGGAGGGGCAACACAACACCTGGCTGCTCCGCATCACCATCCCCGGGACCCCCATACTGAGCAGCGGTGGTGCAATCACCACAACCGTGGGTGGCGTCACGAACTATAACAATCCCCACACCCAACAAACACCCCCTTTCACTCACGGGCGAGGAGTGTCGCTCGAGAAACCCCGGGATCCGGCCCACAGCTCGAGCCACAAGGAGCAGCTGCCGGACCCGAGCAGAAGGGGTGAGCGCGGTGTGCTGACACTCTCCTCCCCGCCCGCGACACATGCGGCCCGTGGGCACATGTTTGAGACCTCTGGTGTACTGTAATAATTTTATATGAATACAGTACATTAGTTTGCATTACTGTAAAAAGTTTGTATAAGTACAGTAAATATTTTTGGGTTGTGGAACGAATTGTCTATGTTTCAATTATTTCCTATTGCTTTGATATAAGAATAACTTGGTTTAAGAGCCAAACTCCTGGAACCAATTATGGTCGTAATCCAAGGTTCCACTGTATTTTTAAAATATTTTATGTTACAGTCATACAGCACCCTATACAAATAATGGCCGCCTCTGTGTATCTCTTTAAAAATATAAATATATATATATATATATATATATATATATGCAGTGCCTTGCGAAAGTTTTCAGCCCCCTTGAATTTTTCAACCTTTTCATACATTTCAGGCTTCAAACATAAAAGATAAAAATTTGAATGTTATGGTGAAGAATCAACAAGTGGGACACAATTGTGACGTTGAACTAAATTTGTCTAATTTTAAACTTTTGTGGAAAGGAATAAACTGAAAATTGGGGTGTGCAATATTATTCGGCCCCTTTACTTTCAGTGCAGCAAACTCACTCCAGAAGTTAATTGAGGATCTCGGAATGATCCAATGTTGTCCTAAATGACTGATGATGATAAAAAATAAGCCACCTGTGTGTAATCTACTCTCCATATAAATGCACCTGCTCTGTGATAGTCTCAATGTTTTGTTTAAAGCACAGAGAGCATCATGAATACCAAGAAACACAACAGGCAGGTCCATGATACTGTTGTGGAGAAGTTTAAATCCGGATTTGGTTACAAAACTATTTCCACAACTTTAAACATCCCAAGAAGCACTGTGCAAGCGATCATATTGAAATGGAAGGAGTATCATACCACTGCAAATCTATCAAGATCCGGCCGGCCCTCAAAAATTTCATCTCAAACAGGAAGAAGACTGATCAGAGATGCAGCCAAGAGGCCCATGATCACTCTGGATGAACTGCAGAGATCTACAGCTGAGGTGGGAGAGTCTGTCCATAGGACAACAACAGTCGTACACTGCACAAATTTGTCCTTGATGGAAGAGTGGCAAAAAGAAAGCCATTTCGCAAAGATATCCATAAAAAGTGTCGTTTAAAGTTTGCCACAAGCCACCTGGGAGACACACCAAACATGTGGTAGAAGGTGCTCTGGTCAGATGAAACCAAAATTGAACTTTTTGGGCACAATGCCAAACGTTATGTTTGGGGTAAAAGCAACACAGCTCATCACCCTGAACATACAATCCCCACTGTCAAACATGGTGGCAGCATCATGGTTTGGGCCTGCTTTTCTTCAGCAGGGACAGGGAAGATGGTTAAAATTGATGGGAAGATGGATGAAGCCAAATACAGGACCATTCTTGAAGAAAACCTGTTGGAGTCTTCAAAAGACCTGAGACTGGGACGGAGATTTGTCTTTCAACAAGACAATGATCCAAAACATAAAGCAAAATTTACAATGGAATGGTTGACAAATAAACGTATCCAGGCGTTAGACTGCCAAGTCAAAGTCCAGACCTGAATCCAATCGAGAATCTGTGGAAAGAGCTGAAAACTGCTGTTCACAAACGCTCTCCATCCAACCTCACTCAGCTTCAGCTGTTTACAAAGGAAGAATGGGCAAGAATTTCAGTCTCTCGATGTGCAAAACTGATAGAGACATACCCCAAGCTACTTGCAGCTTTAATCGCAGCAAAAGGTGGCGCTACACATTATTAACTTAAAGGGGCCGAATAATATTGCACGTCACAATTTTCAGTTTATTATTTTTCATAAAAATTTAAAATAAGCAATAAATGTTGTTCAACTTCACAATTGTGTCCCACTTGTTGATTCTTCACCATAAAATTGGAATTTTTTATCTTTATCTGTGAAGCCTGAAATATGGGTAAAGGTTGAAAAATTCAAGGGGGCCAAATACTTTTGCAAGGCACTGTGTATATATATATATATATATATATATATATATATATATATATATGCACAGTATATAATATCCATCAATACAAAGTTGGAGAAGCACAAAAAAAAATATAGTGGTTGTAGGGCCTACCAGACAACCATCCCGGTTCAGATACCGTCATATGGAAAAGTTTGGGCACCCCTATTAATGTGAACCTTTTTTCTTTATAATAATTTGGGTTTTTGCAACAGCTATTTCAGTTTCATATATCTAATAACTGATGGACTGAGTAATATTTCTGGATTGAAATGAGGTTTATTGTACTAACAGAAAATGTGGAATCCGCACTTAAACAAAATTTGACCGGTGCAAAAGTATGGGCACTTCAACATAAAAATTACATTAATATTTTGTAGATCCTCCTTTTGCATAAATAACAGCCTCTAGTCGCTTCCTGTAGCTTTTAATGAGTTCCTGGATCCTGGATGAAGGTATATTTGACCATTCCTGTTTACAAAACAATTCCAGTTCAGTTAAGTTTGATGGTCGCCGAGCATGGACAGCACGCTTCAAATCATCCCACAGATTTTTAATGATATTCAGGTCTGAGAACTGGGATGGCCATTCCAGAACATTGTAATTGTTCCTCTGCATGAATGCCTGAGTAGATTTGGAGCGGTGTTTTGGATCATTGTCTTGCTGAAATATCCATCCCCTGCGTAACTTCAACTTCGTCACTGATTCTTGCACATTATTGTCAAGAATCTGCTGATACTGAGTTGAATCCATGCGACCCTCAACTTTAACAAGATTTCCGGTGTTGGCATTGGCCACACAACCCCAAAGCATGATAGAACCTCCACCAAATTTTACTGTGGGTAGCGAGTGCTTTTCTTGGAATGCCGTGTTTTTTTGCTTCCATGCATAACGCCTTTTTGTATGACCAAACAACTCAATCTTTGTTTCATCAGTCCACAGGACGTTCTTCCAAAATGTAACTGGCTTGTGCAAATGTGCTTTTGCATACCTCAGGCGACTCTGTTTGTGGCGTGCTTGCAGAAACAGCTTCTTTTGCATCACTCTCCCATACAGCTTCTCCTTGTGCAACGTGCGCTTTATTGTTGACCGATGCACATTGACACCATCTGCAGCAAGATGATGCTGCAGGTCTTTGGAGGTGGTCTGTGGATTGTCCTTGACTGTTCTCACCATTCTTCTTCTCTGCCTTTCTGATATTTTTCTTGGCCTGTCACTTCTGAGCTTAACAAGAACTGTACCTGTGTTCTTCCATTTCCTTACTATGTTTCTCACAGTGGAAACTGACAGTTTAAATCTCTAAGACAACTTTTTGTATCCTTCCCCTGAACAAATATGGTGAATAATCTTTGTTTTCAGATCATTTGAGAGTTGTTTTGAGGAGCCCATGATGGCACTCTTCATAGGAGATTCAAATAGGAGAACAACTTGCAAGTGGCCACCTTAAATACCTTTTCTGATGATTGGATAGACCTGCCTATGAAGTTCAAAGCTCAATGAGGTTACAAAACCAATTTAGTGGTTTAGCAAGTCAGTAAAAAGTAGTTAGGAGTGTTCAAATCAAGAAATTGATAAGGGTGCCTATACTTTTGCACCGGTCAAATTTTGTTTAAATGCGGATTGCACATTTTCTGTTAGTACAATAAACCTCATTTCAAACCAGAAATATTACTCAGTCCATCAGTTACTAGATATATGAAACTGAAATAGCTGTTGCAAAAACCTAAATTGTTATAAAGAAAAAAGGTTAACATTAATAGGGGTGCCCAAACTTTTTCATATGACTGTATGTAGAAAAAATTATAAGACAGCCCTCTGAAAATAGTTTGAATAAAATAGTACTGCAATTGCCATGTGGCGTCACAGTTTCTGAGAAACCAAAACATTGCCACTACACATGGTCTATTAAAAGTTCTATTTTCTTCAATTTTGGAGTGCCCCCCTTTATTTGAGATTTTATATATATATATATATATATATATATATATATATATATATGTATATATATATACATGCATACAGTGTATATGTATATATATATATATATATATATATATATTATTTTTTTTTATTTTTTTTTATAGTACTGTGAAAGACTTACCGTATAGGCTGGTATGTAAAAAAGTCATGCAACGTAGAATGTTTTAAAAACTAAAATAGTTTATTCAATTAACAAAATGCAAAGTGAATGATCAAAAGAAAAATCTAAAGCAAACCAATAATATTTTGTGTGACCACTAGTTGTGGGGGAACTCGGACTGTAAAAGGGTGACCGCAGCTACCCTGACCTTAGTGTACTTCATTAAACTGAGTGACCCCACCTGAAGTCAAGTTAGCTGTGGTTACATGTGGAGAACCATGGCAACCTCCAGCTGTGGTTGCAACTATCCTGAGCGATGTCACCTCTGATCGCGGCTTTCTCTGCCTGCAGTTACAACATCCGGTCATGTTCCCTGATTGTGCGCTCTAATTTCAGATGTAACAGAGCTGAATCATCGTGGTACCTCATGTGGATTATATCGGACATTCAGGAGTGTTTGTAGGGTTAATAAAGGGGTGAAAGAAGTGTTTTTTTGTCTTTTATTCCAAATAAAGGATATTTTTAGTGTTTGTGTTTATTTACTTTCACTTACAGATTTGTAATGAGGGGGTCTCATGGATGCCTCCCATTATTAATCTAGGGCCTAGTGTCAGCTGTGAGCTGACATTAACCCCTTTTTACCCCAATTGCCACCGCACCAGGGCAATCAGGAGGAGCCAGGTAAAGGGCTGGGATTGTCACATCTAATGGATGTGACCATCCTGGACAGCTGCAGGCTGCTATTTTTAACCCCATGCTTTACAGTTACTCTCCAAAAAACCTGCCTCCATTAAAGTGAACGGAGTTGCAAGCTACAGGCTATTAATAGGAGCTGTGATTGGCTGCTATAGGAACAAAGGACAGTCATAGTATAAGAAGCTTATGTGTGAGGTAATATGGTGAGGGTGGAGAGATAGACACAGACAGACACAGAATGATAGACAGACAGAGACAGACAAACAGGCACAGACAGGGAAAGAGACAGAGACTGAAAGAGACAGACAGGAAAAAAAAGCCAGACAGACAGAGAGAAAGAGACAGACAGGCAGACAGGGAAAGAGACAGAGAGAGACAGACAAGGAAAAAGACAGAAAGACAGACAAAGACAGATGGGGAAAAAGACAGACAGGGAAAGAGACAGACCTGGAAAGAGGCAGATAGGGAAAGAGACAGAGACAGATGGACAAATACAGACAGGGAAAGAGATAGAGAAAGACAGACAAGGAAAGAGACAGACAGAGACAGACAAAGACAGATGGTGAAAGAGACAGACGGGGAAAGAGACGGGAGAAAGAGACAGACGGGGAAAGAGACAGACCTGGAAAGAGACAAACAGCAAAAGAGACAGATAACAAAAGAGACAGACAGAGTGTTACGGGGGGCTGTCTGATAATAACCTAAATGAGTATCAGACAGTCAGGGTCCACCGTGCAAAGACTCTGCTGCAGACTATGGCAGAGTGCAATACCTCTGTTAACTCACAGAAGGATATAATAAGAAAGTAAAGCAATTCCTCCCTTACTTGGAGGGTGTGTGGAATGATCTCTGTTAATATTCACAGAGACAAAGGCAATGTGTGCGAAATGGCACCTACCTAGGTCCGCTCTTCTAGTGGTGCAAAAGAGACGAACAGCAGCGTAAGCCGCACAAAGCTCCTACCTGCGTTCGCTCCACTAGTGTGCGAGGACACGAACCACTAGATATGGCACCTGCCTAGGTCCGCTCTTCTAGTGGTGCAAAAGAGACGACGTCGACGACGTCCACCTACGAGTCGAACCACGAGGCCCAGCCAGACCATGTGCCTCAGGCACCTGCCTATGTCCGCTCCCCTAAGAGGTAAGGATACGGACAGCAGCCGAAGCTGTAAGGTATAAGAACGCTACCCTGCCGGTAGCGCTCACCTAGCATAGACAGAGGAATGCCTAGAGGAACGCGCACAGAGCGTCTACTCTTATGCATGAACCAAGAGGACTGAGCGCCATGCGGCATGTGTCAGGGTCTTATATAGACTCTGTGCCTCATCCAAGATGGAGGACACCAGAGCCAATCCGCTGCCAGAATGACAGGAGTGACGTCATGCTGGCCTATCACCGAGCAAGGCATCACAAGCACATGACCAGCGACCAATCGGCATAGAAGGTGTCAGAGACATGTGACCTCGTGTCAGCGATGATGTCACCCGCACATGTGCAATGGCTCCAATATAGGACTTAGTCTCCGGCGCTCGCACATGTGCAGTAGCAAGAAATCTGGACTTAGTCTCCAGCGCTCGCACATGTGCAGTAGCAAGAAATCTGGACTTAGTCTCCAGCGCTCGCACATGTGCAGTAGCAAGAAATCTGGACTTAGTCTCCAGCGCTCGCACATGTGCAGTAGCAAGAAATCTGGACATAGTCTCCAGTGCTCGCAGCAACCGTAACACAGAGAGACAGACAAAGACAGACAGGTAAAGACAGGGAAAGAGACAGATGGGGAAAGAGACAGACGGGGAAAGAAACAGATATGGAAAGAGACAGATGGGAAAAGAGACACACCTGGAAAGAGACAGATGGGGAAAGATAAAGACCTGGAAAGAGACAGGGAAAGAGACAGACAGCAAAAGAGACAGACAGCAAAAGAGACAGACAGATGGATTGAGAAAGACAGACAGGGAAACACGGGTAAAGAGACAGACCGGAGAAAGAGACAGGCGGGGAAAGAGACAGACGAGGAAAGAAACAGATGTGGAAAGAGACAGATGGGAAAAGAGGCACACCTGGAAAGAGACAGATGGGGAAAGATACAGACCTGGAAAGACACAGCAAAAGAGACAGACAGCAAAACAGACAGACAGAGAAACTGAGAAAGACAGACAGGGAAACACGGGGAAAGAGACAGACCGGGAAAAGAGACAGACGGGGAAAGAGATAGACAAGTAAAGAGACAGATGAAGACAGACAAGGAAAGATCCAGACGGGGAAAGAGACAGATAGAGACAGACAAGGAAAGAGACAGACGGGGAGAGAGACAGACAGGGAAAGAGAGAGGTAGACAGACCGGGGAAAGAGACAGACCGGGGAAAGAGACAGATGTGGAAAGAGACAGATGGGAAAAGAGACACACCTGGAAAGAGACAGATGGGAAAAGATACAGACCTGGAAAAAGACAGGGAAAGAGACAGACAGCAAAAGAGACAGACAGATAGACTGAGAAAGACAGACAGGGAAAAACAGGTAAAGAGACAGACCGGGGAAAGAGAGAGACATGGAAAGAGACAGACCTGGAAAGAGTCAGACATGGAAAGAGTCAGACGAGGAAAGAGTCAGATGGGGAAGGAGTCAGACGGGGAAAGGGAGAGACAGGGAAAGAGACAGACAGGCACAGAGATAGAGAGTGACAGACACAGAGAGAGAGAGACAGACACAGATATACAGACAGACACAGAGATAGAGACAGACAGACACAGAGACACAGAGATAAAGAGAGACAGAAAGACTGATACAGAGACAGACAGAGAGATAGACACAGACAGACACACAGAGACAGACAGACAGAGACAGAGACACAGACAGAGACCGGGAGAGAGACAGAGACACAATTAGTATTAACAAATTAATATATATTTATATTAATAAATTAATTTTTATGTATATATATATATATATATACACAAACATATATATATATATATATAAATATATATATATATATATATATATATATATATATTGTGTGCAGAATTATTAGGCAAATGAGTATTTTGATCACATGATAATTTTTATACATGTTGTCCTACTCCAAGCTGTATAGGCTTGAGAGCCAACTACCAATTAAGTAAATCAGGTGATGTACATCTCTGTAGTGAGGAGGGATATGGTGTAATAACATCAACACCCTATACAAGGTGTGCTTAATTATTAGGCAACCTCCTTTCTTTTGGCAAAATGGGTCAGATCAGAGGAGAGATTTGACTGGCTCTGAAAAGTACAAAATTGTGAGATGTCTTGCAGAGGGATGCAGCAGTCTTGAAATTGCCAAACTTTTGAAGCGTGATCACCAATCAAGCATTTCATGGCAAATAACCAACAGGGTCGCAAAAAGCATGTTGGGCAAAAAAAGCGCAAAATAACTGCCCACAAATTGAGGAAAATTAAGCGAGAAGCTGCCAAGATGCCATTTGCCACCAATTTGGCCATATTTCAGAGCTGCAACATTACTGGAGTATCAAAAAGAACAAGGTGTACCATACTCAAGGACATGGCCAAGGTAAGGAAGGCTGAAAAACAATCACCTTTGAACAAGAAACATAAGATAAAACGTCAAGACTGGGCCAAGCAATATCTTAAGACTGATTTTTCAAAGGTTTTATGGACTGATGAAATGAGAGTGACTCTTGATGGGCCAGATGGATGGGCCAGAGGCTGGATCAGTAAAGGGCAGAGAGCTCCACTCCGACTCAGACGCCAGCAAGGTGGAGGTGGGGTACTGGTATGGGCTGGTATCATCAAAGATGAACTTGCAGGACCTTTTCTGGTGGAGGATGGAGTGAAGCTCAACTCCTAGACCTACTGCTAGTTTCTGGAACACAACTTCTTCAAGCAGTGGTACAGGAAGAAGTCGATATCCTTCAAGAAAAACATGATTTTCATGCAGGACAATGCTCCATCACATGCATCCAACTACTCCACAGCGTGGCTGGCCAGTAAAGGTCTAAAAGATGAAAACATAATGACATGGACCCCTTGTTCACCTGATCTGAACCCCATAGTAAACCTGTGGTCCCTCATAAAATGTGAGATCTATAGGGAGGGAAAACAGTACACCTCTCAGAACAGTGTCTGGGAGGCTGTGGTGGCTGCTGGACGCAATGTTGATCGATCGTAAACAGATCAAGCAACTGACAGAATCTATGGATGGTAGGCTGTCGAGTGTCATCATAAAGAAAGGTGACTGTATTGGTCACTAATTTTTTGAGGTTTTGTTTTTGCATGTCAGAAATGTTTATTTTGTAAATTTTGTGCAGTTATATTGGTTTACCTGGTAAAAAATAAACAAGTGATATGGGGGTATATTTGGTTTTTATTAAGTTGCCTAATAATTCTGCGCAGTAATAGTTACCTGTACAAACAGATATCCTCCTAAGATAGCCAAATCTAAAAAAAAAACACTCCAACTTCCAAAAATATTAAGTTTTGATATTTATGAGTCCATATATATATATATATATATATATATATATATACAGTACAGACGAAAAGTTTGGACACACCTCATTCAAAGAGTTTTCTTTATTTTCATGACTCTGAAAATTCACAGTGAAGGCATCAAAACTATGCATTAACACATGTGGAATTAAATACTTAACAAAAAAGTGTGAACAACTGAAAATATGTCTTATATTCTAGGTTCTTCAAAGTAGCCACCTTTTGCTTTGATTACTGCTTTGCACACTCTTGGCATTCTCTTGATGAGTTTCAAGAGGTAGTCACCGGAAATGGTCTTCCAACAGTCTTGAAGGAGTTCCCAGAGATGCTTAGCATTTGTTGGCCCTTTTGCCTTTACTCTGCGGTCCAGCTCACCCCAAACCATCTCGATTGACTTCAGGTCTGGTGATTGTGGAGGCCAGGTCATCTGGCGTAGCACCCCATCACTCTCCTGCCTAGTCAAATAGCCCTTACACAGCCTGGAGGTGTGTTTGGGGTCATTGTCCTGTTGAAAAATAAACGATGGTCCAAGTAAACGCAAACCGGATGGAATAGCATGCCACTGCAAGATGCTGTGGTAGCCATGTTGGTTCAGTATGCCTTCAATTTTGAATAAATCCCCAACAGTGTCACCAGCAAAGCACCCCCACACCATCACACCTCCTCCTCCATGCTTCATGGTGGGAACCAGGCATGTAGAGTCCATCTGTTCACCTTTTCTGCGTCAAACAAAGACAAAGTGGTTGGATCCAAAGATCTCAAATTTAGACTTATCAGACCAAAGCACAGATTTCTACTGGTCTAATGTCCATTCCTTGTGTTCTTTAGCCCAAACAAGTCTCTTCTGCTTGTTGCCTGTCCTTAGCAGTGGTTTCCTAGCAGCTATTTTACCATGAAGGCCTGCTGCACAAAGTCTCCTCTTAACAGTTGTTCTAGAGATGTGTCTGCTGCTAGAACTCTGTGTGGCATTGACCTGGTCTCTAATCTGAGCTGCTGTTAACCTGCAATTTCTGAGGCTGGTGACTTGAATAAACTTATCCTCAGCAGCAGAGGTAACTCTTGGTCTTCCTTTCCTGGGGCGGTCCTCATGTGAGCCAGTTTCTTTGTATCGTTTAATGGTTTTTGCCACTGCACTTGGGAACACTTTCAAAGTTTTCCCAATTTTTCGGACTGACTGACCTTCATTTCTTAAAGTAATGATGGCCACTCATTTTTCTTTACTTAGCTGCTTTTTTCTTGCCATAAATACAAATTCTAACAGTCTATTCAGTAGGACTATCAGCTGTGTATCCACCAGACTTCTGCACACCACAACTGATGGTCCCAATCCCGTTTATAAGGCAAGAAATCTCACTTATTAAACCTGACAGGGCACACCTGTGAAGTGAAAACCATTTCCGGTGACTACCTCTTGAAGCTCATCAATAGAATGCCAAGAGTGTGCAAAGCAGTAATCAAAGCAAAAGGTAGGTACTTTGAAGAACCTAGAATATAAGACATATTTTCAGTTGTTTCACAATTTTTGTTAAGTATCTCATGAAAAGTATTTCATGAAAAAAAAAGTATTTGTCATGAAAATAAAGAAAACTCTTTGAATGAGAAGGTGTGTCCAAACTTTTGGTCTGTACTGTATAAATATTGTCTATGGATGTATGGATTCTGTTAGTTTTTTAATATTTTCTCCTATATTGTGGAACATCTTTTTTTCAGGTGCTCTTAGCCAGCTGCCATTTTTGACAACCTTAGTCACGGGTGACTTGTGAGGGACAAATGATGAAAGAACCTTAAGTAGGTATTTGGAAAGTGGCAGGCACATTCCTTCTGAAAACCTATCCTCCTGTCCACAAGATATATTTAAGAACAACATGAGTGCCATCAATTGCGGTCTTCTCATGTGATATGCCTCCTGAGGTGTAAATGGCCTCTTGACCTCTTGCTATAGTTCATAGACACTAGGAAATTTAATAAAATGCCAGCATTGTCTTAGTCAAGCATGAAAACACTTGGAAAGACAAGTCATCAACAGAAGTGAAATGTCCAGAGGCTAATCTATGGAGAATAATACTGCTCATTGCAGTATGAGCCTGCAGTAAGTCATGAAGACGAGGGAGAAAAATCTCTTCCATCTGGATTACAATATAAAGCTTCACAGTTCTGTTTGAGAGCAGCCCAATATTTAGCAGCGGAATATCACTTATCATGAAATGTGTCAGCGCCCAAACCAGAAGAAAAGCACAGGCACCAATTTATTAAAGAAGGATGGTGATAACTATGAATTAATATTCTGAAAAAACAGCAGTTTTGTTAAAAAATACCTCATGGATCACTTGTTCCTCATCCCCTATGTTCAATGTTTGTTTCTCTGCATCACTTCTTTTCACCTTCCCTTTTTGGTTGTATCTGCTTTAGTTTACTTCACTCTGGGGTGAGTCTTCCGGCCTCTGATATTCTGCGCGACAACCATTGTGAGAACCATGACAAGTCGCAATGTAATAATAATGTGCATCACCCTAGGCCTAGTCCGAGGGTCAGAAGGACGTATGTCGTGATGGCACAATGTGAGCTTTGAGGGCACAGCTAGCAGGAACATCAGAGGTCTAGTCGCTCTGGATACTGCAGATTAAAGGAAAGCGCAAAATAAAAATGAATTCCAATTTAATGGGTTAAAGAGATGTTGGTACACTTAAAAGGGGTTGTTCTCTTAGTTAATGAATGTCTCTGGCTGCATGTCATAACAAAGAAACAAACTGCACTGTATTCACCTTCCCCAGGTCCAAGAACGAGTCTCCAACACTTTTCTTGGTGTCTGGCATTTGCTGCAATGCTGACATCACGTCGACAGCACTGCAGCTAATCAGTGAGGTTAGCGGCTTAGAAAGGGGCAGAGCCACTGAACTTGCTGACTGTTTGCCATTGTGTCAACATGACATCATCACGCAGCCAATTCCAAACACCGAGAACAGCGGTGAGTACAGTGCATATTGTTTCTACACACTACTCTAACCTGCAGGCGGCATTCACTGAAAGAGAACAAACCCCTTTAACTTGTAGAATATATAGTAACATTATAATTATTGATACTAGAGTTTATCAGAAGCTTGTTATGACTATTTGATTGGAATTGGAAGTGAAAATTTGTTACATACAATCTTAACCCCTTTGCGACCTTGAATGTACTGATACGTCCAAGGTCATGTCTCTGCCTTTGATGTCAGCTCGCCCACTGAACCTACATTGCACATGTTGGCTGATCTGACTAGATGACATGTGCCTCTAACGGGTGCGGGTGGATTGGAGAGCCTCCAATGGCTGTTTGCCATTAAAATCCCACTGTCAATCTCTGACAGCGGAATTGAACACGTGCTGGCAGGGAGTGCTCCATTCCCCACTCCCATTGACGCTCTCATGACTAGAGTTGAGCGCGGTTCTAGGTTCGTGGTTCTCCAGTTCGTGGCTCAAGTGATTTTGGGGGCTGTTCTAGATCGAACTAGAACTCGAGCTTTTTTGCAAAAGCTCGATAGTTCTAGATACGTTCGAGAACAGTTCTAGCAGCAAAAAAACCAGCTAATTCCTAGCTGGCTTTCCGCTGTAATAGTGTAAGTCACTCTGTGACTCACACTATTATGAAATTTCAGTGTATAGTGTGCGGGAATAGCGCATTCAGATCAATTTTTTCCTTGTCTTCCTTCCCTAAGCGCACGCGTGTAGTGGGGAGGGCCATTATGTCAGCCAATCCCAGACACACACACAGCTAAGTGGACTTTTAGCCAGAGAAGCAACGGCATGTGTGATAGGATGTCCATGTCACATGTCCCTGCATTATAAAACCGGACATTTTCCTCCAGCACGCCATTATCTGCCTTCTGCGTCCTTGGTGTCAGACATCACTGGCGCAGCTCCGTCCTGAGTCCTATCGCCGATACTGCTGTATGCGCTCCATACACAGCGCTGGATAGCTTAGGGAGAGCACTTTCTATCAGTCCTTTTAAGGGCTCGTACCGGCAGGGTCAGAGCCATAGGTGACAGGTCCTGAAAACAGAGTTTAACAGCTACACAAGATGACAGCGTCTGTGTAGCTAAGGTCAGGAATTTCCTTGCTGCATTTTCCCATTAGGAGGGAATAGAAAGGCAGGCTTCCATTCCTCTACCCAGAGCCCCACAACCCTGGCACTGTACCCTCCTGTCCTCTGCACACTCCAACTCATTATAACTAAGCCATTATACTAGCAAACACTGAGTGAACCTAGTGTCATCCTAAACGTGGCTATTGGACTTCTGTATAGTCCCAGTAGTGCAAAGACATTTGCAGCACGTCTGCCTGCATTGCACACTCCAACTCATTATAACTAAGCCATTATACTAGCAAACACTGAGTGTACCTAGTGTCATCCTAAACGTGGCTATTGGACTTCTGTATAGTCCCAGTAGTGCACAGATATTTGCAGCACGTCTGCCTGCATTGAACACTCAAACTCATTATAACTAAGCCATTATACTAGCAAACACTGAGTGAACCTAGTGGCATCCGAAACGTGGCTGTTGGACTTCCGTATTGTCCCAGTAGTGCACAGATATTTTCAGCACGTCTGCCTGCATTGCACACTCAAACTCATTGTTACTAAGCCATTATTCTAGCAAACACTGAGTGAACCTAGTGGCATCCTAAACGTGGCTGTTGGACTTCTGTATAGTCCCAGTAGTGCACAGATATTTGCAGCACGTCTGCTTGCATTGCACACTCCAACTCATTATAACTAAGCCATTATACTGGCAAACACTGAGTGTACCTAGTGTTATCCTAAGGCTGGACTCACACGAGCGTATGGCATCCAATGCGAGAGCATCGGATGCGATATGCTAATGTCCCCCGGCTCAGGCTCTGCTGCGAGCGTGAGCCGGGTGTCATGCGACTGTAACCCGATCTTGCGATCGGGTCACAGCTGTGAGGCTGAGTGCAGGCGCTGCGGAGGAGAGGGAGGGGTTAATTCTCCCATCTCCTCCACTGTCAGCCTGTGGGTAGATCGCACTGCACTGGGATAACATCCGAGTGCAGTCCGATGTATCTCTCGCATCCATTCACTTGAATGGGTGCGAGGGATACGGCTCTCGCAGACAATCGCAGCATGCTGCCGCTTTTCTCGCATCCAGAATCTGGATGCGAGAAAAGCTGACCAACAGCTCGCCCTCATTGCCTAACATTGGTCAGAGTGCAATGCGAGAATTTCTCGCATTGCACTCGTCCGATTTTCACGCTCGTGTGAGCGTACCCTTAACGTGGCTATTGGACTTCTGTATAGTCCCAGTAGTGCACAGATATTTGCAGCACGTCTGCCTGCATTGCACACTCCAACTCATTATAACTAAGCCATTATACTAGCAAACACTGAGTGAACCTAGTGGCATCCTAAACGTGGCTGTTGGACTTCTGTATTGTCCCTCTAGTGTAAAGATATTTGCAGCACGTCTGCCTGCATTGCACACTCAAACTCATTGTTACTAAGCCATTATACTAGCAAACACTGAGTGTACCTAGTGTCATCCTAAACGTGGCTGTTGGACTTCTGTATAGTCCCAGTAGTGCAAAGATATTTGCAGCACCTCTGCTTGCATTGCACACTCCAACTCATTATAACTAAGCCATTATACTAGCAAACACTGAGTGTACCTAGTGGCATCCTAAACGTGGCTGTTGGACTTCTGTATAGTCCCAGTAGTGCAAAGATATTTGCAGCACCTCTGCTTGCATTGCACACTCCAACTCATTATAACTAAGCCATTATACTAGCAAACACTCAGTGTACCTAGTGGCATCCTAAACGTGGCTATTGGACTTCTGTATAGTCCCAGTAGTGCACAGATATTTCCAGCACCTCTGCCTGCATTGCACACTCCAACTCATTATAACTAAGCCATTATACTAGCAAACACTGAGTAAACCTAGTGGCATCCTAAACGTGGCTGTTGGACTTCTGTATTGTCCCTCTAGTGCAAAGATATTTGCAGCACGTCTGCCTGCATTGCACACTCAAACTCATTGTTACTAAGCCATTATACTAGCAAACACTGAGTGAACTTAGTGGCATCCTAAACGTGGCTGTTGGACTTCTGTATAGTCCCAGTAGTGCACAGATATTTGCAGCACGTCTGCCTGCATTGCACACTCAAACTCATTGTTACTAAGCCATTATACTAGCAAACACTGAGTGAACTTAGTGGCATCCTAAACGTGGCTGTTGGACTTCTGTATAGTCCCACTAGTGCACAGATATTTGCAGCACCTCTGCCTGCATTGCACACTCCAACTCATTGTTACTAAGCCATTATACTAGCAAACACTGAGTGTACCTAGTGTCATCCTAAACGTGGCTGTTGGACTTCTGTATAGTCCCACTAGTGCACAGATATTTGCAGCACCTCTGCCTGCATTGCACACTCCAACTCATTGTTACTAAGCCATTATACTAGCAAACACTGAGTGAACCTAGTGGCATCCTAAACGTGGCTATTGGACTTCTGTATAGTCCCACTAGAGCAAAGATATTTGCAGCACGTCTGCCTGCATTGCACACTCCAACTCATTATAACTAAGCCATTATACTAGCAATTTATGCTGCCAGTTTAAGGGCCGTAGTTGCATTGTCAGGGATATTTATTCTTTATTATTCTACTGTTAATAAAGCTAGACCACCGCTGCAATCTACACCACCTCTCAATTTTTACTACTACATTTTCAGTGCACAATCTTGTCGCAATCAACATGAGTGGCAAAATGACAGATGCTGGTGGAAAGGGGAAGAGGCGTGCTGGAAAAGGAATAAAATGGTTTGTCCGTGGGGAAGGTGGCAAAGCTCCATTATCATCTGCTGAAGATAGACCATCTACCAGCAAAAGTAAGATGTCTACTACTTACCGTGGACAATCCGATGTGCTCCCTTTTTTACGGACACGAACAACAGGAACAAAGGTAGATGATGGCCAAAAAAGGAAAATGCTTGAATGGATCTCAAGTGGTCCAACAAGTGCCCTCTCAGCCACTTCAAGTACCGCATCCAAAAAACACCAGTCCTCTGAGTTGTCATCCCAATCAAACTTGCTTTCTCCCAGCTCTGAAGTCTCCATCAGCCCTGCACAGTATGGTGGAACTGAGATGGCTGAGTCTGCAGAGCTGTTCAGTCACACTATAGCCTGGGAATCAGAGGTCTGCTCCCAAGCTACAGTGAGTACAGACCAGGAAATGGTCTGCAGTGATGCCCAGAACCTTTGTGACTCTGATTCAGGCCGTGAGGACCAAGTTTCTGAGCATAATGTTGACCCTTTGTCACAAACTGTAACGCCTGTGGTTATAGACAATGAGGAACATACTGATGAAGATGAGACGCAGATACCCGATTGGGATGACAACTTAAATATTCGGTCAGGGCAAGAAGAGGCTCGGTCTGAGGGGGAGGGGAATGCAAACACAACAATTGATGATGAAGTTCTAGATCCCACCTATTGTCAACCCCCAGTCAGGCACTCGAGGAGGTCAACAGAGGCGGTGGAGGAGGATGCAACCGACGACGAAGTTACCTTGTGCCTTCCTGGACAGAGTCGGAGCACTGGTAGCACGTCTACAACTGCATCATCAGCCACCACTCTGCCTCTGAGCACTAGTCGGGGGGGCTCAGCAGGTCTCATACCCTCTAAGCCTTGCCTAGCCTGGTCCTTTTTTGACATAGAAAAAGATCGCCCAAATTATGTGATGTGTAAAATTTGTCGTGATTCTGTTGGTAGAGGTCAAAACCTCAGCAGTTTGACAACTTCTTCCATGAATCGTCACATGAATAAATATCATAGGTCCCGGTGGGAAGCTCACTGTGCTGCAATGCGGCATGCATTGCGAACCATCCACGGCCTGCCCCTTCCAGTGCATCCGCGCCCTCTTAATCTTCTAGGACTGTGGGGACAGCTGTCACACCTGGTTTTCCACGCACAACTTCCACCACTGTAACCGCAACAGGCAGTTTGCTTGGTAGGTCGTCAGTTGGTTTGGAAGGGGAAACAAGTGAGTGTGTACAGCTCTCTCAGACATCGATAGCACCAACGTTGGATGAAGGCAACATCATGTCTCTGCCTGCACTTTCCTCACAAACCTGCATTTTTCCAGGGACACCCTACTCAACACCGTCTACACACAGCAGCCAGATCTCTGTCCCTCAGATGTGGTCAAATAAAAGGCCATTTCCTGCGACCCATAACAAAGCTAAGAGGTTGACTCTATCCCTCTGTAAGCTCTTGGCTACCGAAATTCTGCCTTTCCGCCTGGTGGACACACAGGATTTTAGAGACCTTATGTCTGTCGCTGTGCCCCAGTACCAGATGCCTAGTCGCCACTACTTCTCTAAGAAAGGTGTGCCCGCGCTACACCAGCATGTCGCACACAACATCACCGCTTCCTTGAGAAACTCTGTGTGTGAACAGGTGCATTTCACCACCAATACTTGGACCAGTAAGCATGGACAGGGACGTTACATGTCGCTGACTGGGCACTGGGTAACTATGGTGATAGATGGTGAAGGGTCTGCTGCACAAGTCTTGCCGTCCCCACGACTTGTGTGTCAATCCTCTGTCTGTCCAAGTTCCGCCACTGCTTCTGCCTCCTCCACCTCATCTGGGTCCTCCACCTCCGCCCCAAGCCTGCCTGGTCAGGCCACCAGCGTTCTCACTGCGCAGAAGGAATCACGCACCCCTCATTACTATGCTGGCAGCAGAGCGCAACGTCATCAGTCTTTAGCTTGACATGTCTTGGGAATAGGAGTCACACAGCTGAGGAGTTGTGGTCAGCTCTGCGGTCAGAGTTTAATAAATGGTTGTCTCCACTCAACCTGCAGCCTGGTAAGGCCGTGTGCGACAATGCTGCAAACCTGGGTGTGGCCCTTCGCCTGGGCAAGGTGACACACGTGCCTTGTATGGCTCATGTGTTGAACCTTGTTGTCCAGCAATTCTTAAAAACCCTATCCCGGCCTAGATGGCCTTCTGACCAGGGCACGAAAACTGTCTGCTCACTTCCGCCGTTCAACCGCCGCAGCTGAGCGACTTGCATCTCTCCAGAAGTCTTTCGGCCTGCCGGTTCATCGCCTGAAATGCGATGTGGCGACACGCTGGAATTCGACTCTCCACATGTTACAGCGACTGTGGCAGCACCACCGAGCCCTGGTGCAATACGTCATGATGTATAGCCTGGGCCAACGAGATGCAGAGGTGAGGCAGATCACCCTGATGGAGTGGTCTCAGATCAAGGACCTATGCACCCTTCTGCACAGTTTCGACATGGCGACGAATATTTTTAGCGCTGACAATGCCATTATCAGTATGACAATTCCAGTCATTTACATGCTGTAGCACACGCTAAACACTATTCGGAGTCAGGGGGTGGGACAACAGGAAGGGGAGGAACTACAGGAGGATTCATATGCGCAAGGGACAACAACATCACCAAGGTCCAGACGTTCATCATCACCAACGCAGCAGACATGGGACCATGGGGGACAGGGATCAACAAGGGCGCATAGTAGCAGGCGAAATGTTGAGGAAGGTGCAGGAGAACATGAAGAAATGGAGGACGAACTGTCCATGGACATGGAAGACTCAGCAGATGAGGGAGACCTTGGTCAAATTTCAGTTGAAAGAGGTTGGGGGGAGATGTCAGAGGAAGAAAGAACGGTTAGCACCTCTATGCCACAAACACAGCGTGGACTTGGTCCGCATGGCTGCGCAAGACACATGAGTGCCTTCTTGTTGCACTACCTCCAACATGACCCTCGTATTGTCAAAATTAGAAGTGATGATGACTACTGGATTGCCACACTATTAGATCCCCGGTACAAGTCCAAATTTTGTGACATAATTCCAGCCATAGAAAGGGACGCACGTATGCAGGAGTATCAGCAGAAGCTGTTACTCGATCTTAGCTCGGCTTTTCCACCAAACAACCGTGCAGGTGCAGGGAGTGATTCTCCCAGTTGTAACTTGACAAACATGGGACGGTCTCGTCATCTTCAACAGTCTACTCGTACCAGTAGGACTGTATCTGGTGCTGGTAACAGCAATTTTATGGAATCTTTTCATAATTTTTTTAGACCCTCCTTTGCAAGGCCACCAGAGACAACAAGTCTGACACATAGTCAATGGCTGGAGAGGATGATACAGGAGTATCTCCAAATGAACATTGATGCCATGACTTTGCAAATGGAGCCTTGCTCATTTTGGGCTTCAAATCTAGAAAAATGGCCAGAGCTCTCCAGTTATGCCTTGGAGATTTTGTCGTGTCCAGCTGCCAGCGTTGTCTCTGAACGTGTCTTCAGTGCTGCTGGGTGTGTGCTGACAGATAAGCGCACGCATCTGTCCAGTGACAATGTGGACAGACTAACGTTCATCAAAATGAACAAGTCATGGATCCACAAGGAATTTACTACCCCTGTGTCATCCTGGGGAGAGTAACAGAGAATGATGAAGTAGGGCTTGCACGGCCGCGCCAGTGACCACTCTGACCATAGTCCACCTCAGGACACACAGGAAAAAGGTACATCAAATCACTATACAATAACTTTTTTCCTGTGTGTCCTGAGGAAGGGAGCAGAGACTCCAGAAACGCGTCGACCTAAAGATGAAATAAAGGAACATTAACTCTCTATGGTCAGAGTGGTCACTGGCGCGGCCGTGCAAGCCCTACTTCATCATTCTCTGTTATCAGCCATCTTGGGTGCTGCTGCCTTTGGCCTGGAATCTATGCCTGCATAGTAGTTGTGACTTTCACAACTCTCTGGGTGAGTGCTATTTATTAATTTTTCACCCTAACATCACTCGGGTAAGACCCTATTGCGCTTCTCTTTTCCACAGTTTCTCACTTCATCCTGGGGAGAGTAAATGCTTGTGGATTTGGAATGTGCTTGATGCAAATCAAAACATCCTGTTTGCAACTAGGGCACAAGTGCTGCCACTGATAAGGTGTCTGTGTGGCCCAATTTTTTTAAAAAAGGGAGACTCCGCTTGGAGTAACCCTTGCTTGCTGTGTTTTTTAAAAGTGATCCAAGATGAACAGAGCTGGGATAAGGAAAGACTTTGCTACCTACCCCGGTGTCATCCTGGGGACGGTTAAGTATGGCGTATTTTTGAATGTGCTTGATGCAAATCTAGCTGTGAAGTGTACAACTAGGGCACAAGTGCTGCCACTGAATGGGTGGGTGTGTGTGGGGCACAATTTTTGGAAAAAAAAGGGAGGCTCCGCTTGGAGTAACCCTTGCTTGCTGTGTTTTTTAAAAGGAGCCAAGATGAACAAGTCATGGTTCAGCAAAGACTTTGCTACCTACCCCGGTGTCATCCTGGGGACGGTTAAGAATGGCGTATTTTTGACTGTGCTTGATGTAAATCTAGCTGTGAAGTGTACAACTGGGGCACAACTGCTGCCACTGAAGGGGTGGGTGTGTGTGGGGCCCAATTTTTGGAAAAAAGGGAGACTCCGCTTGGAGTCACCTTGCGGTGTTTTACATGATTTTAGAAGGGCATGCCATGCCTATATCTGTGTCTCGTCCTCTTTTTCCTCGTAACGCTGTTTTGTTTTCACATGAGAATTTGTCCTTGTCACTTTCCCATGTGTTTGTGTTGTGAGTTGTTTGTCACCTTTTGGACACCTTTGAGGGTGTTTTCTAGGTGTTTTTATGTGTTTGTGATTGCCTGCCATTGTTTCCTATGCAGTTCGAGTTTGGTTCGTCGAACGTTCGACGAACAGAACTCGAACGGGAGCTCCGTTCGGCGAACTGACCTCGAGCCGAACCGCGACCGGTTCGCTCATCTTTACTCATGACGTGATTGCGAGGTGCCAATGGGTTGTCATTAGAGATGGATGAGTACCGAAATATTTGTAATCGCTATACTCGTAACGAGTACTTTGTAATACTCGCATATTTGTTCTGAATAGCGAGTACAATGCAAGTCAATGGGAAATTGACAACAAAGGTCTGGGGGCCTGAGGAAAAGGCTGCAATGGATGGGAAAGGGATTAAACTGAATGGGGAGAGTCTGAAGAATATGGCTGCAAGCATTTCTAACTCATATGGCTTCTGGGATCCCCTGAAGCTACATGAAAGAATTTGGATGATGAGCGCCAACATCAGAAGGTTAGCTCAGGTCATTAACTGCTGTCATGATCTCTGCTGAACTCGTGACGTCAGCACTCGTCACTGACTTCCATGATGCCGTGTTCTCACATCACGTCTCGCTGGTGGCCTGAGACTATGACTAGCGGTGACATCACAGGCTTACGGGACAGTTCGTGTGAGAACGCAACGGGCATGGAACTCATTGACGAGCACTGACGTCACAAACTCAGCGGAGTTCATCACTGCAGGTAATGAACTTAGCTAACTTCATAACGTCGGCGCTCGTTATGCCCTGCAGTGACCTGGCCTGGCCTGCTGATGTTAGCTCAGATCACTGCACTGCTCTCCCAGCCAATGGGGAACATTCTGTTCTTTATTGACTGGGGCAGTGAGGATGGGATGGATCGCCGTGGGACCCCCTTATTGGATTATGCTGAACCCAGATTTGTTTTTTCTTTTCAGTAAATTGGTGAAAGAGGGAATGTTTTGGGAGTGTTTTTTGTAAAAAAAAATTTTTTGTCTATTTTTTTTTTTACTGACTGGGTTAGTGATGTCAGGTATCTGATACATGCCATGGCATCACTAATGCATCACTGATGCCAGGTGACATTACACAGCTGGTATCAACCCAAAATATAACCCTGTTTGCCACCGCACTAGGCGAAGTGCCAGGATTGGTGCATCTAGTGGATGTGCCACATCTAGGGTGGCTGCGGCCTGCTATTTTTAGGCTGGGGAGGGTCCAATAAGCATGGACCTCCCTAGTCTGAGAATAACAGACCACAGCTGTCTGCTTTACCTTTGCTAGTGATCTAATTTGGGGAGACCCCATGTTTTTTGTTTTAAATAATTTAATTTAATTTAATTTAAAATAACAGCATGAGGTGCCCTCTGTTTTGAATTACTAGGCAAGGTGAAGCTGCCAGCTGTGGTCTGCTTTAGCTTAGCTGGCTACAAAAAATAGGGGGGTCTCCATGTTTTTTGTTTTAAATAATTTATTTATTTTAATTTAAAATAATAGCGTGGGGTGCCCTCTGTTTTGGATTACCAGACAAATTGAAGCTGCCAGCTGTGGTCTGCTTTAGCCTAGCTAGCTACAAAAAAAGGGGGGGACGCCAAGTCATTTTTTTTAATTTATTTATTTATTTATTTAATTGGCTAAATACAAGACTTAGCACTAGAGATGAGTGGTATTCGAATCGAACTGTTCGCCAATCTCAAATACGACCTGTTTTAGGCAATGTTCGAGTCGTTCGACAAACGTGAACAATTAGCTTCAAATTCAACAGTTCGAGGTTATGTTCGATAACGGTTCGATCACCAAAAGCGTAACTGGCTTTTCACGGTAATACTGTCATTCAATTTTAATACAAGGGAACCTTGGTTAACGAGAACAATCCGTTCTGGGAGTGTGCTTGTTAACCAAGTTACTTGTTTAGCAAAGCAAGATTTCCCATAGGAAGTTCTTCTCTCGTCGCGATGGTAACCCGATACACGTAGTTCACCGCTACAGGATGTGTATCGGGTAACCATCGCGACAAGGGAGGAACTTCCTCTTACAGATGCTACTCAAAGGCAGCGCGCTGGCCAATCAGAGGCAAGCGGCTACTGCCTTTGAAGTCAGCCCACTGTCAGAGGAAGTCCTGGAATCGGTTGCGATGGTTACCCAATACACACCTTGTACCGGCAAACTGCAAGTCCCAGGAGGCCGGCGATGGAACGGAAGGTAAAGTGAGCATAATATGTGTGTGTGCATTCGTGTTTGTGCATGTTTGTATGTCTTTTTTTGCCTACCATTGTTTTCAATGGTGTTTGACAGTGTTTGACGAACATTCGCGAACGTTCGACGAACACACCCCAAGTTCGACGAACCAAACTGAACTCGAACACTTGGGTGGTGGCTCATCTCTACTTAGCACCCTTTAGTGCCACTTGAAAGGCACTAAAGGGTGCCAGATCACAAAATGCAGGGGAGTGGGACATTATATATGTTTATCTATCTATCTATCTATCTATCTATCTATCTATCTATCTATCTATTCATTCAGCTATCTATCCAACTATCTATCTTTCTAGCTTTTGACTGTATGTAACTCTCCTGTTTTTTTTGCGGTCCGCAAAAAAACCCAAAAAACGGAAGGCACAGGGATGTAAAACAGACCATATACAGAACTGAAAGGATGCAGTTGTCACACGGATGTGCATTGTTTAAAAAAATTAGCCCTGCGGGCTGAGTCATGAGAAGTCCCCATCACGAGTGCCTCCAAAGACAAATAGTAGTTAGACTGGAGTAGGAGTACTATCCCGGTTTGTCCGCCATTGTACAATGTGCATAGTGTTTACAAAAATTAGCCCTATGGCCTGAGTCATGGATGACATAGGAAAGAAATGGCTTTATATGGCAAAGGGTGGATGTTAACAGCAATAGTAAAAAATGAACATTTTGGGGGAATTTAGTTTTACTTGCTCTCATCTGGAGGGATTGCAAACTGTGGAAAAATACACTCCTTGTTGAATTTAATCAGAGTAGGTCTGTCTGCATTTTCTGTGGAGAGGCGTGTGCACCTATCAGTGATGATTGCCCAGCAGAACTGAAAACACTCTCTGACATAACACTAGCAGCTGGACAGGCCAGCACATCCAAGGCGTATAAGGAGAGGTCGGGCCAAGTGTTCAGCTTGGACACCCAATAATTAAAGGCAACTGAAGTGTCAAAAAGGATGCAGGTATGGTCACTTAAGTACCCCTTGACCATACTGTGCAAATTTTCTCTCCTTGGCATTGCTACAGGCACAGATAGCCCTTGCTGGTGTCCTGGTTTATTGAAAATGGCCCAGTTTGCACACATTTTCCCCCACCTCTTTTGAACCTGGTGTTGGTGTCTCTCCCCATTAATCCTCGGTGTTGAAAAAGGCCAGTAACTCTGCCGCCAGCGTTGTCTGAGGGTGATGCTTTCATCAACTGATCTACAATGACCCTCTTGAGGGATTCCATTGTGCAACCCTTTGGTGATTCCAAAGGAGAGAAGGAAATTTATCTTTGTACCGTGGGTCCAGAAAGGTGGCCAACCAGTATAGATTGTTGGATAAAATGTGTATCACATGAGGATCTTGCCACATACACTTATACATGAACTGTGCCATGTGGGCCAAGCTGCAAACAGGCAAAGGTTCAGTATCCCCACCAGGAGGAACAACACCCATCCTCTCCTCACACGGACTCTCCTCCTCCACCTCCTCCTCTCCAGCCCATCCACGCTGGATAGACATGAAGATGGGGTTGAGAGTCCCCTGTGTAGCATTGGGACTCCCCTGGGTAGCAAAGAAAAACAAATCTTCTTCCTCCTCATCCTCCTTATCATCACCCAATGTTGCCTCACAATATTGGCTGGGCTCGGTAGTATCACCCATTGGGAAATCTGGCTCCATAGCTGTATGCTGGGCTCTCAAAGCTTCCTCTGAGATTATGCAGTGATTGTTTCAACAGACACAGCAGCGGGATGGTTAAGCTGATAATAGCCTGATCACCACTCACGAGCTTGGTGCAGCACTCAAAGTTCTGAAGAACCTCACAAATGTCAGCGATCCACACCCACTGAACAGTTGTTATGTGTGGTGGCTGACTCTCAATCTGACGAGCATGGTGAAGCTGGTATTAAGCTACTGCCCTCTGCTGCTCAGTAATCATAGTTTCACCATGTGGGCAGGTCACACATGAGTCGGCGCCATGGCAAATTAAAGCGCTAGAGGAATGGTGGAAATGGACACTAATATGGTGCACCTTTTCAAGTAGGTACAGCAAGTCAGGGTATGTTTTCATGAATTTCTGAACAACTAGGTTCCGCATGTGGGTCATGCATGGCATGTGTACCAGCTTGCCAACCTTTAAAGCCACCACCAGGTTATGCCCATTGTCGCAAATGACCAGGCCGGATTGCAGGTACAGTGGAGTGAGCCACTGATCGATCTGCTCCTTTACATCTTGCCACAGCTCTGCTGCAGTGTGTGCTTTGTGACCTAATCAGATCAACGTCAGCAGAGCATGTTGCTGCTTTGCCGATGTGCTGCTGCACAGCTCCCAGCTTGGCAGTGATGGGAGGGTAATTCAGCAGAGGATGAGATGCAGGAGGAGGAGGGGAGACAGGAAGTGGCATATGATGAGGCGGAAATGCTGATAGAAGTTGGACCCGCTATTCTTGGCGTGGGTAGGATGTGTGACATTACAGTTTGCGAGTTTGTCCCAGCCTTCACCAGGTTCACCCACTGTGCCATGACAGATATGTATTATCCCTGTCCACAACAGCTTGTCCACCTGTCTGTTGTTAGGTGGACCTTCGTGGTTTCGGCATTGATCAGAGCACAGTTGAGATTATTTAACATGTGCTTGTGTAATACGAGGACGGCACAATGGGCACAATAGTGGCACATGGGAACACTTTATTGTGGGGAAGCCACAGCCAAGAGATCACAAGTGTTCCCACAAGCCTAAACAGCAACATCTCCACAGCTAGCAATTTGTCAATGTGCAAGTTTAGGTTTTGTGCCTGTGAGTGCATGGCTGGGTATTTACGCTTCTTTTCCAAGATCTCAGGCACGGACAACTGGACGCTTTCCTGGGACCAGGAAGTGGATGTGGTTGATGTTTGCTGTGCCTGTCAAATTTCACCTTGTGGGCAGGATGTATGAACGCCTGCTTCCTGGACAGCAGATTGTGAAAGACGTAGCACAGGCGACATGATAGTTGTTTGACCCAGAGATACAAATTTGCTACCCTGGTGTTCTGCCCACCTACTGGGGTGCTTGGCTGCCATGTGGTTCCACATACTGGTGGTGCTCAGGTTGCCTGTGCCCTGGCCTCTGCTCAGCTTGGTATGGCAGATGCTAGAGATTACAATGTTTTTCTATACAGAACTTTCAGAAAAATTTTTTCCAGACAGCAGCTGAATGCCCCCTTGCCCTTGTTGCACCCCTGAAGCTACCGTCTCCACAGAGGTAGTGCATCTCAGCCAGAGGTGTGGTGCCCCATCCTGGGTAAGAAAGAGTCCATCTATCGGTTCACGCACCAAAAACCTGCATACACCCAATTATTAGCTCACACATTAGATCAAGGACGGGGCAGATTCCATTAATGCTTAGCGACCAGTAGTCTGGTTATGGCACTTAAGCCCCGTGCACTGTCTCTAGAACCATCCAGGGGGTGGAGCTTAGTGGGTGAGCTGTCTAAGGTAAAATGGGCGAAGCTAGGTTTTGAAAATTGGCGGTTAGGAGAGTCAGTCAGTCAGGAGGAGGGAGGAGACAGACTAGGGGTGATGACCCCTGGGGTCCTGTTGAACTCTGAGGCGATGGAAGAAAGAATCCCAATGACTTAGAGGAATTGTGTCTATAGTCACGTTTCACAGGCAGCAGCTCAAGGTGGAGGCATTGTAGCAAACGGGTTTCCGGACCTTAGGCTAGGAAGATACTTCAGGATGTCCTATTAACACCGGAGGCCAGGGTGGCTCTATGCACCTTCGGGCCATAAGCAGCACATAAATCCACTGGAAGGGGGCCAAAGAGGACCAGGGAGCCAGGCAGGCAGAAATTCCATTGAAGGTCCCCGGAGGGAGCCAGGCAGGTGCAGAAGTCCCTTTACAGGTCCGCGGCCCCTGGCTCAGGGCATTGTGTGTGGAGGCGCAGGACAGGAGGGTGAAAGTCAGTGCAGAGAGACAGCCAGGAAAGGCAAACAAAGGAGAACCACTACTGGCCTCGGACTTACTCGGGATCGGCTGATACCCATCACTGGGGATCCCAGCGTACTGTTGATGGACTAAAATGGCTGTCAAGCTTGAATCAGGTTAGTGAAAGATTGTTGTTGCAAAGCCCTTGTGTCGTCTCCATGCATCCTGCGTCACAACCTGCCCTCATAGACTTTTCATATTATCAACGGTTATCTTGGGGCCTCACTCCACCTGTGGGGAGTAAGAACACCTCAGCTCTGCCCTCATCACCTGCCCCGGGAAACCTACAGCGCAGCGGCGGCTCACATGGCCACATAACCACAGGTGGCATCACAAACTTTATTCCACTGCAATATAATCATCATCCCCCTTTATTTATAAGACACCGCCAAGGTCACGGAGCCGAACCCCGCCACCGCTTACATCCCCTGAGTACCCTGGCCCTGGAGTGGGCGTGTCACTGTGACTTGGGCCAGAGTGGGGGTGCTCTTGGGAACAGTTGACCCAGTTATCACTCTAGGCATACCACTATCTCTTGGTGCCTGTGTTTGTTCTACATATCCATCTTCCTCAGTGTTGCTATGCTGGCTATGCATGTCAATGGTCCAAGTCGGATCAGTGGACTCATCATTGACCACCTCATCTTTCATCTTATCCTCCTTCCCACTTGAGATTGTAGGCTGACCTGATGGCAACTGTGTCTCATCATCATCAGCCTCCACCACTGGAGACAGTAAATCATGTTCCTCAAAATAGCTTTCTTCTGGCCGTAGGTCCTCAAATACTTGCACATCAATGTATGCCACCTCCTCATGTCTCTCTTCAATGCTGCACAGTGAGAGGCCAGAACCAACCAAAAGTTACGTATAAAATAGATCCTCAGAGTGGCCAAGCTTGGGGTAATATGTCTAACTTTAAATGTGAAGAAAAAAGAGGCACTCACCAGTTGTAGATATTTCACAGTACTGTGATTTATTAAGGCATAGGGGGGGTGCAAGGATGTTGTGCACACGGACAACGGCCGTTTCGCACCGATTACCGATTCCTCCACGGTCCAGGGTGCTCAAACGTCATTTCCTCTCTCCGTTTAAGGGGAGTTACTCTGAGGATGACGTAGTGACATTAAAAACATGGTATAATATATACCTTCGAACACCAAGAAATACAATGTTTAAAACAGAACATAGAAGATTTATAACAATATATTTCAATTAGCTCATTATGTTGGAAAACTTTTTTTTTTCACAAAAATATTGCCATTTCATTTTTGTCATTTAGACCAATTGGTCCCATCTCCCCACTATTTATTATCCATCGTGCTTCCCTCCTTAACCCCTTCACGACCGGCCGATTTTTCGATTTCCGTTTTTTTTCCGCCATTCTTTTTCTGAGAGACGTAACTTTTTTATTTTTCAGTCAATATGGTCATGTGAGGGCTCATTTTTTGCGGAACGAGCTGTACTTTTAAATGAAACCATAAGTTTTACCATATAGTGTACTGGAAAATGGCAAAAAAATTCCAAATGCAGAAAAATTGCAAAAAAAAGTGCAATAGCACTATGGTTTTTGAGATATTTTATTCACTGTGTTTACTATATGGTAAAACTGATGTGTGGGTTTGATGCCTCAGGTCAGTGCGAGTTTGCAGACACTAAACATGTATAGGTTTACTTTTATATAAGGGGTTAAAAAAAATCGGAAGTTTGTCCGAAAAAAAGTGGCGCACGTTTTATGCCATATTCCGTGACCCGTAGCGTTCTCATTTTTTGTGATCTATGGCTCCGTGACAGCTTATTTTTTGCGTCTCGAGCTGACGTTTTTAACGGTACCATTTTTGCGCAGATGCTACGTTTTGATTTCTTCTTATTGCATTTTGCGCAAAAGTTGTGGCAACAAAAAAACGTCGTTTTGGCATTTGGAATTTTTTTGCTGCTACGCCGTATACTGATCAGATTAATTGATTTTATATTTTGATAGATCGGGTGTTTCTGAAAGCGGCGATACCAAATGTGTGTATATTTTTTATTTTTTTAACCCTTTAATTTTCAATGGGGCGAATGGGGGGTGATTTGAACTTTTAGGTTTTTTTGTTTTTTTTTAATTTTTTAAAACTTTTTTTAACTTTTTTTTTTTATTTTACCAGTCCTTCTAGGGGGCTATTACGAACAGCATTCTGATCGCTCTGCAGTATCTGCTGATCAAAGCTACAAGGCTGTAAACAGCAGATACGCTCTCTTTCTCTTTTGCTGTGCCGCTGGCACAGCAAAAGTGAAAGCAAGTCAGGTGTAGTACAGGAGTCATCACATGACCCTGTGCTACCATGACAACTATCGGAAGTCACGCGATCGCCTCACATGACTTCCGGTATCGGGCGGTAAGTAAAAGTTTACCGCGATCACGGTTATAATGGCGCTGTCACATATTGATAGCGCCATATAAGGGGTTAAAGGGTACGATTTGATAATGATTCTGCTCGTGCCTAGCAGGCACACATCTCAGCTGTGAAAATCAGCTGAGATGTGTGCCGATCGCAGCATGATGCTGCCGGCAGACCGCGGGCAGTAAGGTTATGACCGCTAGGATGTAATTTTACGACCCGCGGTCGTTAAGGGGTTAATATCATTTTATGTAGGTCACCTCCCGCCGGAGTCGGCACTATTCTCTCCAGTCCTGCAAATCGCAGGAGCTTTTTATTTGCCGCATGAATTTCCTGCATATGTTTTATAAGTCTCAGGCTTCCAATTTCTGTTGATTGTGAATTCAGATGTTCTCTGAATCTAATATATAGGGGACGAATTGTTTTCCATACATAGAAGT
Source organism: Anomaloglossus baeobatrachus (assembly GCF_048569485.1). Taxonomy (NCBI): domain Eukaryota; kingdom Metazoa; phylum Chordata; class Amphibia; order Anura; family Aromobatidae; genus Anomaloglossus; species Anomaloglossus baeobatrachus. The sequence goes on from NC_134353.1 coordinate 349,499,658, forward strand.
GGCCACATGGGCAAAAAAGCGCATAGACTACATAGTCTGTTTTACAACTTATGAATTGTGTCACTTTGTGCCAACTACAGTGCCTACAAGTAGTATTCAACCCCCTGGAGATTTAGCAAGTTTACACATTCGGAATTAACTTGGCATTGTGACATTTGGACTGTAGATCAGCCTGGAAGTGTGAAATGCACTGCAGCAAAAAAGAATGTTATTTCTTTTTTGTTTTAAATTGTGAAAAGTTTATTCAGAGGGTCATTTATTATTTAACCCCTCAATCCACCAGAATTCTGTTTGGTTACCCTAAAGTATTAAGAAGTATTTCAGGCACAAAGAACAATGAGCTTCACATGTTTCGATTAATTATCTCTTTTTCCAGCCTTTTCTGACTAATTAAGACCCTCCCCAAACTTGTGAACAGCACTCATACTTGGTCAACATGGGAAAGACAAAGGAGCATTCCAAGGCCATCAGAGACAAGATCGTGGAGGGTCACAAGGCTGGCAAGGGGTACAAAACCCTTTCCAAGGAGTTGGGCCTACCTGTCTCCACTGTTGGGAGCATCATCCGGAAGTGGAAGGCTTATGGAACTACTGTTAGCCTTCCACGGCCTGGACAACCTTTGAAAGTTTCCACCCGTGCCGAGGCCAGGCTTGTCCGAAGAGTCAAGACTAACCCAAGGACAACAAGGAAGGAGCTCCGGGAAGATCTCATGGCAGTGGGGACATTGGTTTCAGTCAATATCATAAGTAACGTACTCCACCGCAATGGTCTCCGTTCCAGACGAGCCCGTAAGGTACCCTTACTTTCAAAGCGTCATGTCAAGGCTCGTCTACAGTTTGCTCATGATCACTTGGAGGACTCTGAGACAGACTGGTTCAAGGTTCTCTGGTCTGATGAGACCAAGATCGAGATCTTTGGTGCCAACGTTTGGAGACTGGATGGCACTGCATACGACCCCAAGAATACCATCCCTACAGTCAAGCATGGTGGTGGCAGCATCATGCTGTGGGGCTGTTTCTCAGCCAAGGGGCCTGGCCATCTGGTCCGCATCCATGGGAAGATGGATAGCACGGCCTACCTGGAGATTTTGGCTAAGAACCTCCGCTCCTCCATCAAGGATCTTAAGATGGGTCGTCATTTCATCTTCCAACAAGACAACGACCCAAAGCACACAGCCAAGAAAACCAAGGCCTGGTTCAAGAGGGAAAAAATCAAGGTGTTGCAGTGGCCTAGTCAGTCTCCTGACCTTAACCCAATTGAAAACTTGTGGAAGGAGCTCAAGATTAAAGTCCACATGAGACACCCAAAGAACCTAGATAACTTGGAGAAGATCTGCATGGAGGAGTGGGCCAAGATAACTCCAGAGACCTGTGCCGGCCTGATCAGGTCTTATAAAAGACGATTATTAGCTGTAATTGCAAACAAGGGTTATTCCACAAAATATTAAACCTAGGGGTTGAATAATAATTGACCCACACTTTTATGTTGAAAATGTATTAAAATTTAACTGAGCAACATAACTTGTTGGTTTGTAAGATTTATGCATCTGTTAATAAATCCTGCTCTTGTTTGACGTTTGCAGGCTCTAACTTATTTGCATCTTATCAAACCTGCTAAATCTGCAGGGGGTTGAATACTACTTGTAGGCACTGTATGTCCTATTTTAACCGTTTTTCCTACTATATGTTGGGTGCAAAATGAATAGGAACCGCATCAGTAATTGCCTGTAATGTTCATGTAATGTAGCCAATTACTTTTTGGGACGAATCTCTTATGTACTATACATCGCCTAAATTTTTATTTCGTCTGTATGAAATTGACGGTTTGTAATTGCTATTGGTTTCAGAACTTATCTTCTTCAATAATGTACTAGTATTTGGCTATAGTGGTTCGTATGATCTTATCCATAGAACTATACTTGAAATTAAACCTGAATTTTGGCCCGGAAGTTTTATTGTTGTTTTTTTGTTATTTGTTTAGTGAAAGAATTTTCTCTAGTCTCTGCTTCGTTTAAAGCCTCTTTAATTATAGAAGGAGGGTATTTTCTCTGTAAGAATCTCCTTTTTAGTTGTTCTGTTTGCTCCACGTAAGTTAAACCTTCACTGTTTATTCTTTTGAGTCTAATAAACTGACTAAGCGGCACGGCTTTCTTAACATGATCGAAGTGTGAGCTATCATAAGCTAAAAGCATGTTTACAGCAGTCGGTTTTCTATATAATTTTCTTGTTATTTTACCCTCTATGAGTTTTAGCTCTACGTCCAAAAATTCCAAGCTTTGTCCTCCAAAAATATGTGTAAAAAACATATTATGGCAGTTTTCATTATTTAAGTATGCAACAAATTATTCAAAATGTTCTTTAGTCCCATCCCATATCAGAAACATGTCATCTACGAAACGTAGATATTTTTTGACATGCTTCAGATATGGGTTTGTTTTACTAAATATGAAATCATTTTCCAACTGAGATAAGTACAAATTTGCAAAAGTGCAAGCTACTGGGGTCCCCATAGCCACCCCTCCATGTTATAAAAACCAAGTGTGGCCAAACTTAAATGCATTGTGGGACAAGATGAAGGACAAACTGTCACATATAAAGTCGATTAGAATTCCGTCTTGTTTCATATTTGTTAGAATGGTTCTGATCGCCTCCACACCCGGACCCTGTAGGATCCGAGTGTAGAGGCTCTCTATATCAATTGATGTAAGTTGGAAGCCTGGTTGCCATTCAAAATCATCTAGTATCTCGATAAACTGTTGTGTATCATGCACATGGGACAGTATTTTATCTAATGAAGGGTGGAGCAGCCAATCTAAGTAGCTAGAAAGGGGCTCTGTCAAAGACCCTATCCTTGAGGCTAATAGCCAATGTTATGTCACCATTCGGGAGAAAAATAGTGCCCAGTTTTTTCCTTCTCATATTTTCGGTCGGGGTCATATGTCTCCTGTGACTGATGATGGGGGGAGGAAGGAGACCAGGTTGAGGACTGAATGGGTCAGCCTTCTGTGTATCCACAGTCGACTGTGTGGTCATGGAAGATTGGTTGCTACTTGCCAAATTGAAAGAGGCCTTGTCTGCTCTCGCTCTTCTGGCTTCCACACACGTTTTCTTTCCAGACTGGGAAATTTGGTAAGGAACATAGTGGATGCATAAAGCTTCTTCTGATCTGACACAGACTCAGTGCTTTGTCACCCACCACTGACAACACCACACCCAAGTCCACGTCCCTGTCTCTTAAGAACTGCCTTTTTTTGTCATTTTGGATTTTTCTGACATATTTGCAGATATTGATAGCCCAAGCCAAGCAAACTTGGACCCCCAAAATATTATGGAGAAAGTACAAGTGAGTACTTTGTATCATAGAGCACTGATTGCCAGAGTCCTGCTTTTTAATTGCAAAAGCCACTAGCAACGTATGAATGTGGCTGATGTGGACAGATGGCACAAGTCAGACTGTGAAACCCTAACTATTGTGGAAACAGGAATGGTGCTTTACTGTATCAGACAGCACTGATTGCTAGAGTCCTGCTTTGCAGTTATTTGCAAAAGCCTCTAGCAACGTATGACTGTGGGTGATCTGGATGCCACAAGTCAGGCTGTGAAACCCTAAAAATTGTGGAAACAGGTCTGGATTCCCTATTTAATCCACAATCTCTGCCTCCCTGCTGTAACTTTATTCATTGCTATCAGCTCTTAAAAGAGCTATTGTATTCTGGTTGCTGGACAGTACTGATGGAGGTAGTGAAACACACTGCTTTAAACACTCTCCCTACTCGGAAATCTGTCCTTCTGAATGCTACATTGACCTACACTGCAGGCAACCCTGAAAAGGGCTTTTTGTGTTATTAAGAGGACAACACTCTCCCTAGCTGCTTCTCGCACTATCCCTACACTGATACATCGCTGGCTCCAGACGCAGTATGCGCCGAATGGCGACGGAAGGTCTTTTATAGAGCCAATGCCGCTGAACAGCCAAGCAATCACAGTAACTCCACAACCAAGATGGCTACAGCATTACTATGACTGGTTAAGAAGCTCAGCATGTTTATTGGCTAAAAATCAGGTGCCAAAATGGCTGAGAGGGACATCCGAATATAGTGAGGCAAATATACCATTAATTGCAATATAATGAATAGCCCGAGTACCGTACTATTCTGTGAATAACGAATAGCAACGAATACATTCGCTCATCACTAGTTGTCATGACAGCCAGGGGTCAGCTGATGACCCTTGAGTCCATCATGATAAACTTTCTGTGAATGCCAGCTGCAAGCAAGCATTCATAGGAAGTCATCATTTCTTCTGTGTAGTGCACTACTCATGCACTGATATGAACAGCACAAGCGATCAGATGATTGCAACATCAAGTCCCCTAAGGAGGCTAGTAAATACAATCAAAAGTGGAACAAAAATGTTTTTAAAAATATGAAAAAATAAATAAAACATCCCTTTTGCCCCATTGAAAATAGAACAATAAAAATTAAGAAAATACATATATTTGATATCACTGCTTTCAGAATCTATCAAAATATAAAATAAATTAATCTGATCGGTAAACAGTGTGACGGGAAAAAAAATTCAAAATTCCAGAATCACGCTTGTATTAGCTGTTGCAACATTGCAATAAAAGGCAATAAAAGGTGATCAAAGCATTGCACCTACCCAAAAATGGTATCAGTATAAATGCCAGCTCAGGATGCAAAAAATAAGCCATCACACAGTCCCAGATCCTGCAAAATGAAAATGCGCTTTTTTTACAATTTTATCTTACTTGGAATTTTCTTTCCCATTTTCTAGTGCATTATTTGGTAAAATGAATGGTTTAATTTAAAAGTATAACTCGACCCACAAAAAGCAAGCCCTTATACAGCTATATTGACAGAAAAAAAAAAAAGCTATGGCTCTTGGAAGAAGGGGAGGAAAAAACAAAAATTGGAAAATTGCTGTGTGGTGAAGAGGTTAAAATTGTAGTTAAAAACATCCTATTAAATTATATGCATTTGCTATTAAATGCAAATCCAGTCCATTCTTCCCTCTGCGGTTTCTGTGACTTGGATATTTCTCTGTCTGGTAAGTGGGTGAGCTATTCCTGGCATCATATAAAAACTTGGCATGCTGTGAACCGATCTACCTGGTGCGAACTGCAGCTCCTCCTCGCATCCCACTATGTGTTAAGTGAGAAACTGCAGCTGCATCTTCCTTCTTTCTCTCTTCTGCTTGCTGCATGAAACAAAACAGATTTCAAGATTTTTGTTCTTCACAATTACAGAACACTATAGTATGCGAAAAGGTGAGGAAGTAAATTTTTCAACCGTATGTATAAAATAAATCATTGTAAATATAAATAATAATAATAATATAATAATAATATTAAATAATAATAATAATAAAAAATAATTGTAAATGTAAAACTTTATATGAAAAACATAATCAGATCACTTTATGGCAGAAGCATCAAGCTCACCCTTTTTTAGTTAAAGGGGTTGTCCAGTGTTGGGGTACAAGATTGCACTCACTTTTCATGACTGCAAACTAGTGAATCCTCATAGTGCCCAATTCGTCCATTTATATTCTCAGGCACTGACATTGGGAGTTGGCTGGCGTGTGACCGTAAGTAAACAATTTGTAGACATCCGGTCACATGCAGATTGGACATGCATGGCCTCTCTCAGTGAGACAGATACGTCTAGTCAGAATGTGGATGGAAATATGTACATCAAACATCTGCAGTGCTGGCACCGGAGAATGCTGACATAGAGGGACTCAGACTTGTACCTCAAGACTAGGCAACCGTTTAACCTCTACACGACCCAGAACGTATTTTTACAGCCTAGGTTGCCTCCATCTGGTTATCATGGGCTCCCAGAGCGAGCTTGCTGTAATCCCTGCACATCTGCTGATCTAATCCTCAACGCAATCACGGGGCACAAATGGGTTGGCAAGGCAGGGTGGGGGTCAGCTGATGACCCCTGTCGCGACCATAACGCGTTTCCTGTGAATGCCGGTAGAGCACCAGCAGTCACAGTAACACAGCATTTCTGCTGATCAGAGCGATATTGAAGCATCACTGTGCAGTAATGAAGTCCCCTAGGGGGACTAGAAAAATGTATATCTTTTTTTTTTTAAAAAAAAAAGGACTTTTCAGTACACTATATGGTAAAACTAATGGTTTCTTCAAAATTACAACTCGCCCTGCAAAAAAACAAGCCCTCATATAGCTATATTGATGGAAAACTAACAAAGTTATGGCTCTTGGAAGAAGGCGGAGGAAAAAATAAAAATAGAATATGGCAGGAGGTGAAGGGGTTAAGAGTAGAAATACAGTATATACCATTGTATTTGATTATAAGCATTATGTAATAATATGTAATAATGTCACTGTGTTTGGGCCATCCAAACCTCAAAATAATAATAATACTATATGTTACACATTTCACTACCAAGCTTATTGCATCATGTTTGTTTTCTATAGCAATGACAAACACAGTAAGGATACTTTAGCTATTCTTGCTGATTCTTTTTTTCAGACTCCGCACCACACAGCCTCCCAGGACACGCGGCCACACAGCCTCCCAGGACACGCGGCTGCAGCCCGTGCCCCGTCGCCCCCATCCATATGGATATTACCGACTCAAGTCAAGGCTTATTTTTTTCATAAACTTGTTTATTGTTTTGTATGAATAGCATACACTGCAGATTAAAATTATAGAACAGTATATGATCACTTGCTTTTTCAGAAATAATGTAATCTACATTGATCAACATTTGATGTTTTTTTTGTAAGGAGTACACCATGCCACTAGAACAGTGCATTACAAAAGATTAAAAGGTTATTGACATAAAACGTTTGTTCTGCCCAAAAAGTCATAATTAGAGTACAGCAATGACTGTAGTGCAGAGAAAAATTCTAACTAAATTTTCTGAAGGTAACAACAGACATCAATCAGTAGGAAGTGTACAGGCCTTTATTTTGAATGACTTCAGCACATCTGCAGCCACAGGACATCACTAGTCTCTCACACTGCTCTGGTGTGATTTTTGTCCACACTTCTTCCAGTCTCTTCTACAGTTCATTGACTGTTGTGGGTTTCATGGCCATAACTTTGCCACCAAGGATTTTCCAGAGGTTTTCTATTGGGTTTAGATCAGGACTCTGGGCTGGCCATTTGATTGTATCAATATTTTCTGTTTCAAGGAACTGCTTTACTGGTTTTGCTGTGTGACAGGGGCCATTGTCCTTCATGAAAATTGCTGGCTGATTGAGTGATGAATGCAAGTAAGGAACCACGTGTTGTTGAGGAAGGTTCTGATACTCACTTTCATTCACTTTGCCATGTAGCTGTATGAGAGGTCCAACTCCTGCTGCAGAAAACATTCCCCAAACTATGACACTTCCTCCACCTTTCACTGACTTCTTAACAAACTTTCAGTCTTTCCTCAGCTTGTCGATGAACATGTTTCCCATCAGATCCAAATAAATTAAACTTCCTTACATCACTAAAATGAACTGTGGACGACTTCTCCTCTTTCTACACAACATTCTCCTCACCAAAGGTGAGTCTAGCCTTTTGATTCTTTCTGCTAATGAGAGGTTTGGTCACTGCAGAGTGGGATTTCAGTTCAAATGCTCTTAAACGTTGTGACACTGTATGGCAAGACCAGATCCTTACACTATTCAGTGCTGAACTGCTGAGCTATTCCAGCTGTAGTGTTGAAACGATTACCCATGAAGATTCTCCACATTATCCTGTCCTCTCTTGCATTTGTCTTTCAAGGGCAACCAGCCTTCTTGGGGGATTTGAAAGAGTTTGTGATGTTGTAAAGATGCAATATTCTCGAAACTTTCTTGAAAGTACAGACTTGGAATGACCAACTTCTCTTGATATGTTTGATAGGGTCACCTCTTTGGCCTTCATCTTGACAACCTGCTGCTGGAGGGTGTCAGTCATTTTGGAACAGCACACCATTTTTACAAAGTCAATGCAAACTGGAAAGATAGGCTGCCTGTTAAATAGGGTTTGTCACATAATTAAGGAAATAAGCACCAGGTGCCAGATTAACACCAATGACTTGCAGGTATCTGAAAGTGTTCTCTAATTTTGATTAGTGTTCTTTTTCATTTATCTCATTTACATTTTTATTATGTGCTTTTGAAAACAATCAATTTATGAAATAAGCTTAAAATACTGCTAGTTCATCACATAGGGCTACAGAATGATGTTAACATTTAGGAAATCGTGTGCTGTTTTCTAATTTTGAACTCCAGTGTATATCAGGACAATAAAAGAATGGTGAAACTGAAATTGAATAATTACAAAAAATAAGGCACATTCAACCATATGTGATATTGCATATATCATAGCATACTACACAATCGCATGACAAATTACTTAATCCTTGAATGAAAACATGAGTTGTAGTTTAAGGTCTTTGCTCACAGGAGAATGTAGTGGTTTACAATATATTATTTCCATTGGTTCTGAATGTGGTTCACCCTGCTCAAACTTTGTGAAATTGTGTGAAAAGTATGTAAAATCTATGGCATGATAAAGAAATGTACTATATAGCTCAGGTATGTGAATCTTATAATAAATCTATGATCATATTTGCTGCATTTTTTTATTTTTTTAAGGGTGGTTTTATGGTTGATTTATGAATCAATATAATTTTGCGGAATTGCCAAGTGGTGTCAGGCAGCAAGAGCTTCACAGACGTTTTCATCGTTGTGCTATTTTGTTATCTCATATCTGTCAATGATGATAAAACTGGTAAGATACTGTATTCATGAAATGATGTGGATAGTGGGTGAGGTGAGGTTACAAGACTCAAAGCAATGTTACGTAGATTTAAAGGGGTATTCTCATCTCCAAGATCCTATCCCAATATGTAGAAGGTGTAATACTAATAATATTAGCAAATCCTTCCAATTAGAAATGTAGTATAGTTCTCCTAATTCACTATGACGGTTACCTCATGTGCAGGGCATTGCAGGACCTTAGGTATCCATGGTTATAACCCCACATATAGTGACAGTTAGTTAGGTAGTTAGTTGATAGTGGTCATAACCATTGTGTTACGTCACAATGGGAGTCCGCTCCAGTGACTTCTGCTCTGATCGCCAGGCGACGCCGTGTTTCTGCCGTGGATGGTGCTGGTGATGGGAGAGGAGTCGATGCCAGCGGCACCGGTGGGCGCAGGCTCCAATCATCCACTGGGCTGGGTTATCTTGGGATCTGCAGTACCACTGGCTGACTGTGGGTGGCGTGTGTCTTACAGCTGAAGTTGCCAGCGTTCAGCTACAGTCAATGGGAAGACACCACACCCTTCTTAGTTCCCCTCCTGTCTGCTGACCTCTGCCAGAGATAGTTCTGATTTCCTGGCTCCTGATCTGCCCTATTCTGTTTAGTGATTCCTATGTGCTAAACTTCTGCGTGTTTTCTGACTACCCTTTTGCCTGCTGTTTTTGTACCTCGCTGCCCGATCCGGATTTGACCTCTGCTACGTTTTATGATTACGTCCTGGCCTGCCGATTCTGTCCCTGTTCTGCTATTCCTGGTTTGACCCTGCCTGACGACTACTCTCATCGGACTACAGCCTTCCATAGGTAGTGATCTCCAGGGCCCTGTGTAATTCCAAATCCCTGTATAGGGATATAGCTTGGTAAGTAGCTTCCCTCTAGCCTGTCCATTACATCCCAAGTCTGTTGATCCAGGCAGGCGTTACACATTGATACCTAAGGTCCTGCAATGCCCTGCACATGAGATAAGAGACATGGCTATATCAGGACAACTATACTACATTTCTAATTGGCGGTATTTGCTAATATTATTATTATTATTATTATTATTACATCTACTACGTATTAAGATAGGATCTTGGAAATACCCCTTTAAGGCTAATATCCAGTAATCATACATTATGAAATGGATCCAGCATCAATCAGGACAAAAAAATTGTGCAAACGAATTGCAAGCGGATCCATGTATTTGACATTGATGTCTATGGAAAACATTGAATAGCCATCTGTTTTTCTATCATTTGAAACAGATCCATTTTTTTTGCTTACTGGATCAGTTTCAAACAAATGATCAGTTTCAGAAAGATGTCCGACTTTAAATGCTCATAACATAACACTTTAAATTTCTTATATTCTAGTATTCTTGGTTCACAGATTTGGGTTTACATAAGCTGTAACTGATTCATTCAGCTTATAAATATACTTTTCTGTCACTGGTTCTCCGAATTTTAGTTCCTTTTTTTATCAACATCTAAGCATAATATGGAAAACTGTTTTACTTTCTCAAGGTCATAATATTAATCATTAACCATCTTAACTGGAAATTTCCAGCCTTTTCTTGTCCCGGTATTCTCTGATGAAATTTTCTCATGCATGTCAAATTTCCCAATAAGGTTTATTTATTAAGAGGTGAAAAATGTATACTAAGTATTCCAGGCAGTTTAACGTTGCTTTTTTATTTTATGCTCTTAAGGCTAAGTTCGCATGGTGAGAATTTGGTGCGTTTTTAACTCAGTGTATTTTCACGAAGCAAAAAAATACAACACATTACTCACTAATAATAATAACAAAAATCATCATCATCATATTCTTAATTTATATTGTGGTAACATATTCTGCAACAATCTACAATTCAGATTCAGTGCATGGGATTTATTGAAAGAGCAATCCACGACATGTCAACTTCTCTTGCAGTAAATATGCATTAAAGTCACTGATTTATCTCATAGATTTGAATGAAAGGAGGAAACTCCTCAGTTAAATGTCATGGGGAATCAGGGTTACAGAAGAGGGACCTTAAAGCTGGCCCTCAAACTAGGGACCCTATGCTGTCCCTTATCCCAGAGGTAAGCTTGATGATAGCTAGGTCTGGGCTGCCAGCGTTACTCTAAGGGGTACTTTACACGTTGCAACATCGCTAGCATCGGCTAGCGATGTCGAGCACGATAGTATTCGCCCCCGTCGCACAAGCGATATCTTGTGATTGCTGCCGTAGCGAACATTATCACTACGGCAGCATCACACGCACATACCTGGTCGGCGATGTCACGGTGACCGCCGAACAATCCCTCCTTCAAGGGGGAGGTGCGTTCGGTGTCACCGCGACGTCACCGCGACGTCACTAAGCGGCCGGCCAATAGAAACGGAGGGGCGGACATGAGACATATCATCCCGCCCGCCTTCTTCCTTCTGCATTGATGGTGGACACAGGTAGGAGATGTTTGTCGTTCCAGCGGCTTCACACACAGCGATGTGTGCTGCCGCTGGAGCGACAAACAACATCGTACCTGCAGCTGGAGCGACATTATGAAAATGAACGATGCGACACAGATCAGCGATTTTTGACTGTTTTGTGCTCGTTCATTGTCACTCCTAGGATTTACACATTGCGATGTCGCTACCGGCGCCGAATGTGCGCCACAACAACCGTGACCCCGACGATATTTCGGTAGCGATGTCGCAACGTGTAAAGTACCCCATAGTCCTGTTTAACCCCTGACCTTACCCCACCTTACCACCACCACAGAAAGGGCTGGGACCGGAGAAGCAAACCCCACAAATAGCACAGACAGGAGAAAGAACCAAAAGTCATGCACACTGCAATCAAACACGATGGAGAGACTATACAAATGCAGGAGGAAATAAAACACAGGGAGGAAATAAACTAACAATGGGGATATTTCCACACCACTCAGGAAAGCTCACAACAGATCACAAGGATCTGGATCACTACAATAAAGACCGAATTCACAGGAAAAGCGCTAAGCTATATTCGTCGAAAAGCAACCGGATCCAGAACCTTATAAAGAATGAAGGGGGCTGTGAGTGATCATTAGCAGTCTAAGGTCCTAACAACAGTTTACAAGCAAGCTGGAATTAACCCCTGCGAGACTGGAGAGCAGTTAAGTAAAAGACAGTCGATGCCCCAGTTAGGCTAAGCAACTAAGAGACCTCAGGCTGATTGTCAGACCCTATAGCAGGGGTAGAGAACCACCGACCTGCGGGCTGTATGCAGCCTGCAAGGACATTTTATGCGGCCCCTGGGCACATCCCGGGCACCACAGTAAGTCGGGTGGCAGCTGCGGTTTTGTCGGCTGACAGCCCTTTAAACCACTGTGTGGCACGCATACTATTAGTTTCTCAGCACGCTGGCCTGTGCCAATGTGCTGAGGACATACTTTGTGGGCGGGATAAGTGCGAGATGTGCTGTGCTCCCGTCTCACAGAAGAAGAGTAGCAGCTGGTTTACCGGCTTCCTTGCTGTATATGCCTTCCGGTGCAGTGTGAGTCCTGCCTCGCGGTGCAGTGTGTTTTCTGCCTCGTGGTGCAGTGTGACTTCTGCCCCGCGATGCAGTGTGCATTCTGCCTCACAGTGCAGTGTGACTTCTGCCTCGCGGTGCAGTGATCCTTCTGCCTCGCGGTGCAGTGTGGCTTCTGCTTCGTGGTGCAGCGTGAGCCCTGCCTCGTGGTGCAGCGTGAGTCCTGCCTCGCAGGGCAGCATGCCACCAACCCAGTGCTGTGTTCTACCTTTCAGTGCTGTCCGCCATCCCCCCTAGTGTTGTGTGCCCCCACCAGTGCTGTCCATGCCCCCTTGGTGATGTCTGTGCTCCCTCAGTACTGTCCATTTCCCCCAGTCCTGATCATGCCCTTCTAGTGCTGTTTGTGAACCTTCAAGGGGTGTCCGTACCCCCTTGGTGATGTCTGTGCTATGTGCCACCCCTACCCTGTGCTGTCCGTGCCCTCTTCGTGATGTCTGTACTCCCTCAGTCCTCTCCATGTTCCCCAGTTCTGTCCATGCCACCGCCAGTGTTGTCCACCCCCCTGTGCTGTCCGTGCCTGCTTGGTGATGTCTGTGCTCCCTCAGTTCTGTCCATGTCCCCCAGTCCTGTTTGTGCCCCTCTAGTGCTGTTCGTGCCACTGCCAGTGCTGTCTGTTCCCAGCAGTACTGTCTGTGTCTCCTCAGTGATGTCTGAACCCCAGCCCCTGTGCTGTATATATACCCCTAGCCCCTCCTGTGCTGTATATGCAGTATGTCCCCAGCCGGTCCTGTGCTGTATATATGTTCCCAGCTCGTCCTGTGCTGCATATATGTCCCCAGCTCGTCCTTCACTGTATATATGTCCCCATCTCGTCCTGTACTATATATACAGTACAGACCAAAAGTTTTGACACACCTTCTCATCTCTAGAACAACTATTAAGAGGAGACTTTGTGCAGCAGGCCTTCATGGTAAAATAGCTGCTAGAAAACCACTGCTAAGGACAGGCAACAAGCAGAAGGGCAAAAGAACACAAGGAATGGACATTAGGCCAGTGGAAATCTGTTCTTTGGTCTGATGACTCCAAATTTGAGATCTTTGGATCCAACCACCGTGTCTTTGTAGAAAAGGTGAACGGATGGACTCTACATGCCTGGTTCCCACCGTGAAGCATGGACGAGGAGGTGTGACAGTGTGGGTTGCTTTGCTGGTGACACTGTTGGGGATTTATTCAAAACTGAAGGCATACTAAACCAGCATGGCTACCACAGCATCTTGCATCGGCATGCTATTCCATCCGGTTTGCGTTTAGTTGGACCATCATTTATTTTTCAACAGTACATTGACCCCAAACACACCTCCAGGCTGTGTAAGGGCTATTTGACTAAGAAGAAGAGTGATGGGATTCTACGCCAGATGACCTGGCCTCCACAGTCACCAGACCTGAACCCATTCGAGATGTTTTGGGGTGAGCTGGACCGCAGAGTGAAGGCAAAAGGGCCGACAAGTGCTAAGCATCTCTGGGAACTCCTTCAAGACTGTTGGAAGACCATTCCCGGTGACTACCTCTTGAAGCTCATCAAGAGAATGCTAAGAGTGTGCAAAGCAGTAATCAAAGCAAAATGTGGCTACGTTGAAGAACCAAGTATATAAGACATATTTTCAGTTGTTTCACACTTTAAGTATTTCATTCCACTTGTTTTCATTCATAGTTTTGATGTCTTCAATGTGAATCTACAATTTTTAGAGTCATGAAAATAAAAAATACTCTTTGAATGAGAAGGTGTGTCCAAACTTTTGGTCTGTTCTGTATGTCCCCAGCTCTTTCTGTGTTGTATATATGTCCCCAGCTCCTCCTGTGCTGTATATATGTCCCCAGCTCGTCCTGTCCTGTTTATATGTCACAGCTCGTCCTGTGCTGTATATATGTCCACAGCTCGTCCTGTGCTGTATATATGTCCCCAGCTCCTCCTGTGTTGTATTTATGTCCCCAGCATCTCCTGTAATGTATATATGCCCCCAGCATCTCCTGTAATTTATGCACCCCAGTGTCTCCTGTGATGTGTATGCCCCAGCATCATCAGTGATGTGTATGCCCCCAGCCTCTCCAGTGATGTCTATGTCTCAAGCCGCTCCTGTGATGCATATATGCTGCCAGCCCTTCCTTGATGTAGTTACCTCCAGTGTCTCCTATGTGATGTATTTGATTTACTAATCTGTTGACTGTGCCCCAGACCGAGACAAAGCTGGAAAAGCAGTTGTGAGAAGCAACATGACATGACAACCCTGGCATAACAACTTCACTCAAAAGGTTCAGCAAGGTTTAGGGTTGCAGAGTGGCGCTGGAAGAAAACACACGCAAAATGGTGTCACAATAGTTAAACAAGCACCTTTCACATTCAAGTCAATATCCTCTATTAAACAGAATTACTTCACAATCCTCGTAGTTTCTTTATATCACAACCCCAAATAGTTATTCTTTACTTTTAACTCCCTCCTCCACCTACAACTGCCCCCTCAGACCTCCCTCATCTTTACACACTTTACCGCACTTTTCAAAAATAAGATCAACCAAACAAGGCACGTTTTTACTGTTCAACAATCACAACTCCTATGTACAACAGACTAGTGCCCCTTCCCCATAACCTTCATCCCCACCATTACTGAAAGACAGCTTAATCATCTTCTCACCAAATTGCACTTCACCGCTTTACACCATTCTATCCCACCTCCTTCCCAACCTCACCGCCACTTTTATCCCAACCCTTACCGATCTTGTCAACCAACCATTAACTTCTGGTACTTTCCCTTCTGCTTTCAAACATGTCACGATCATACCTATCCTGAATAAGCCAGCTATTGTCCCATATCGTCCAATGTCGCTGCTCCCGTTCACCTTCAAATTACTTGAACAACATGTCTATGCTGACTTTTCCTCCCACCTATCATCTAACTAAAAAAAACAAAAGAAAAAAGTCGTAAAAAGATTTTTATTAAATATTCAATATTAAAATAATAATTATAAAAAGCTATATTGCTTCTCAAATGTCCACTCAGTACAGACCAGTCACGTGGAGTGGGTGCAGAAGAGGGTAGAGTTGATTAGTGAGATGAGTGATGGTATCTTACTTAGAATTAATAAATCAACTATAATAGTTGTTGTTTTTGGGGTAGTCGTTGTTCTTGTTATGGGGAGGGTATTATCCCTCCCTATCGCCTACCTACCAGCGGAGGTGCACCATAAAGTTTCGGGTACCCCCCGCTCCTCATCATCTCACCCTGTTCTCTCCCTGCAATCCGCCAGTTGCAAGAAAAAACACCCACCACCAATAAGAGGTTAAATAGTGCCAATTTTTCTGTCTAGGCTTAGCTTTGGTTTGATTACAATTATTAACCTTGCTTTTTTCACGGCTGTGCAGGCTGAATGGTCTGTTCAGCTGGATTATGGTTGCTATATTTATGGCAAGCTTAGTAAATTGATAATATTGACCTGAGACAATTGGCACTATTTAACCTCTTATTGGTGGTGAGTGTTTTTTCTGACAACTGGCGGTTTGCAGGGAGAGAACAGGGTGAGACGACGAGGAGCGGAGGGTACCCAAAACTTTATGGTGCACCTCCGCTGGTAGGTAGGCGATAGGGAGGGATAATAAACACCCCCACCCCCCCTATAACAAGTAGCACGATTACCCCAAAAACAACAGCTACTATAGTTGATATCTTAATTCTAAGTAAGATACCATCACTCATCTCACTAATCGTCTCTACCCTCTTCTGCACCCACTCCACGTGACCGGTCTGTACTGAGTGGACAGTTGAGAAGCAATATAGCTTTTTATAATTATTATTTTAATATTGAATATTTAATAAAAAATCTTTTTAGGAGTTTTTTCTTTTGTTTTTTTTTGCTTTTATTACTCCAGTTTTTCATTAATTTTGGTTTATAATCTCATCTAACTCACTCTGATAACCTACAATCTGGCTGCCTCCCCCACCACTACATAGAAACTGGCTTAACCAACATTAATATCGATTTACGGCATCTCCTATTCCCATATTACCTCTGCTTTCCACCCTCTGTTTGCCGGTTTCCCAAAAGGCCCTGTTTTGGGACCCCTACTTTTCTCAATCTATACCTTCTGGCTGGTATTAGGGTTCTGTCCTCCAGGTCATATCATCTGGGGCCCCAGCATTCACAGATCGTTTTCTAGTTACAATGTTGTTCACACCCACCTACCTATGGCCAGTCTCAAGATTGACTCAATCTTGCTTCCTGTTTTCTTTTCTTCATTGCAACAAATCGCCCACTGTATGCGACCCCCACGACGGACCGACTATTCAGCTGTCATGTTAGCCAACTAGGCTTCACTGACTATTTCTAGAATGAACCATTCTTTCCCTGTCAGCTGACCCGTCCCAGGGTGGGCTAAGTCCGAAAACGTAACTGTTTTTGTCACTTCTGTCTGTTGATGAGCAGACTAAAAGGGCTTCTGTCACCAGGTTTTTGCTACCTCATCTGAGAGCAGGATAATGTACAGACAGCAACCCTGATTCCAGCGATGTGTCACTTACAGAGCTGTTTGCTGTCATTCTGATAAAATGTTTTCTCTGCAGCAGATATAGCAGTTATACAGAGCTCATGAATATACTAGACTGTCCTCTAATGATAATCTACTGCTGATTAATCAGTGATTTTATCAAAACTACACTAAGCAACCCAGTAAGTGAAACACCATTGGAATCAGGGTCTCTGCCCCTACATTATGCTGCTTCAGATTAGGTGTCAACAACGTGGTGACAGATTCTTTTTAACCTCTCAACTAGTTCTATGCAAATTTTCTAATACCTTACCAACACTGCTATATATTACATTATCATCACTGCTCCATTTTTATACATTACTAGCTGTAGTACCCGGGCGTTGCCCGGGATAGTAACTGTCTCTCTGTCTCTCTCCCAGTCTCTGTCTGTCTGTCTCTATGTGTCTGTCTCTGTCTGTCTGTAGCAGTCTCTCTGTATGTCCCTGTATCAGTCTCTCTGTCAGTCTCCCCCTATCTCTGTGTCAGTCTGTCTCTCTCTGTCTGTCAGTCTCTTTCCCCATCTGTTTCATTCCAGGTCTGCCTCATTCCAGGTCTGTCTCTTTTCAGGTCTGTCTCTTTCCTCGTCTGTCTTTTTCCCTGTCTGTCTTGTTCCCTGTCTGTCTCTTTCCCCTTCTGTCTCTTTCCCTATCTGTCTCTTTCCCCATCTGTTTTTCCCATCTGTCTTTCGTTGTCTCTGTCTGTCTCTTTCCCCATCTATTTTTCCCTGTCTCTCTTTCCCTGTCTGTCTCTTTCCTTGTCTCTCTCTTTCCCCATCTGTCTTTCCCTGTCTCTGTCTGTCTCTTTCCCTGTCTGTCGCTTTCCCTGTCTGTCTCTTTCCCCGTCTGTCTCTTTCCCAGTCTGTCTTTTTCACAGTCTGTCTGTCTCTCTGTCTGTCTCACTGTCTGTCTCTCTATCTGTCTCTATCACTCTCTTTCCCTGTCTGTCTGTGCCTGTCTCTTTCCCTGTCTGTGACTGTCTGCCTCTGTCTCTTTGTCTGTCTGGCTCTGCCTGTCTCTATCCGTCTCCCCACCGATATCATATTATCTCACACATAAGCTTCTTATACTATGAATGAATTTCGTTCCTATAGCAACCACTCACAGCTGCTATTAATAACCTGTGGCTTCCAGCTCCATTGACTTTAATAGAGGCAGGTTTTTTGGAGAGTAACTGTAAAGCGCAGGGTTACATTTTCCCATCAAAACATATTCTATGACGTTCCCTGAGTCAAATGGAGTGTCTGTGCAAAATTTCGTGATTGTAAATGCGACGGTGCGGATTCCTTTAGTGGACATACATACACACATACATAAATACATACATACACTCAGCTTTATATGTTAGACTATACATTACACCATCACATCCTACATTATACACTATCCATTTTACCTTATACTAAACATTAACATTACATCTTATCTTAATACACATAAATTATGCAGGAACATATAACATTATCAATTCTTATCACACTCTACATCATAATACAATACATTACACTTCACATGACACTATTTACAAAACTCAATTAATGACACATGGCACTTCTGACTAATTTCAGGGTTCTAGAGCCTAGAGCTGGAGGCTGGTATTCTCAGGCTGGGAAGGCCCATGGATATTGCCCCCGCCCCCCCAGCCTGAATATAGCAGCACACAGCCACACTGGTTGCCTTGAAGCGATAGCAGTCAGGGTAATATAAGGATAATATAATTTGTCAAAAAATCACAGCTGACATCAAGTCATGGTCTATGAAATTGCCTGACAGACACCTACGTCACTGGACTTCCCTCCAGCAAAGTCCCGCGGTAAAGACCTCAAGGCCTAAATGCAGGGAAACCTGGTGATGTTCATGCTGGGGGTTCTGCAGGAAACCCCGGTGATTCGCCGGCATGAATGCAATTCACCTTGTGACGTCACTTAGGTTACCTGTGGCCACACGTGAACATCCAGATGTGACCGTCAATAACCTGAGTGACATCAAAGCTAATTGTAGCTCACTCTCTGCCTGCGGTTATAGCGTTCGGTCATGTTTCATGATCGCACGCTGTAATTTCAGATGTAGTAGTGTTGGAATCGTCGTAGGAATTTGTGTGGATTATGTCAGACCTACAGGGGTGTTTTGGGGTTGAAAGGATTTTTATGGTGTTTATCATTTTTTACTTTTACTTACAGATTAGTGATGGGGTATCATGAATACCTGCCATCACTAATCTAGAGCTTAGTGACAGCTGTGGGCTGTTATTAACCTCTTATATTACTCTGATTGCCACCACACCAGGGCAATCGGTAAGGGCCGGAAAAAGCGCTAGGCTTGTCACATCTAATGGATGCGACAATCCTGGGTGGCTGCATGTTTCTATTCTTAGCCTGGGGGGGCGACCTATTAACCATAGGACTCCCCAGCCTGAGAATACCAGCCCCCAGCTGTCGGGCTTTATCATGGCTGGGTATCAAAATTAGGGGGACAACGCATTTTTTTTAAATTATTTATTTCAATTAATAAAAAAAAAGACACATGTGGTTCCTCTTATTTTGATACATAGCCAAAATAAACGCACAGCTGGGGGTGCAGCCTATAGTCGTCTTTATCTGTGCTGGAACCAATACAGATGGGGACCCTACACCATTTATCTAATTTTATTTTATACCACAATATAGACTCTGCGATTCCAACCAATCAACAGACGCTGTCTGGGGGTGGGGTCTGACTGCAGCCAATCAGATACGCTGTTGCGCTAAGAAAACAGGGAATATTCATTAGAGATAATTGTTGGGCCTGGAAGTAATGCTGCAGCCATGGGGACTTTGTAAGTATGTACTGCTTTAACCCTTTTGCTTCTTTTTTTTTTACACTGGCCATTCACAGCCATGCCAATAATTGTCATAGCTGTGATGGGCAGGGAGAGGATGGTTTTTGCCATCCAATCATTTACCGATCCTTGGCAAGATCTTTTGTGGTAAATGATTAGATGTTCGCTCCCGATCCAGCAAAAGAGTGTACGATTTTTTCCAATCTTTGCCTATCAGGTTTGCTCATCTCTATGGCAGGGAACCCCAGTGACCTCAAAAAACACATAAAACAGCACAAAAAAAAGCAACGTAAGCATTACACTATTAAAGTCAATTGGGGAAAAAAGCAGGAAAAAATGCTAAAACAATTGACATGTTGCTTATTTTTTTCAGCAACAAAAAAAGGAAGGAAAAAAGAAGCAACGGGGGCACCGCAAGTCACGATTCTCATAGACTTTGTTGGGATGATTTTTCCTTGCTTTTTATTGATTAAAAAAGCAAGGAAATGCTAGAAAAAACACCCTGTGGACACAAATCCTTATTTTAAGTTAAAAAACCACACCCTTTTTCTCTATTTTATTAATCCACAAAACATCCCTACGGGTCAATCTCTTGGTATAAAAACACACCGATACTGAATGCATTTTGATGCTCTTTTTGTGTGTTTTTTGCCAGGAGATGCAGATTTGGTGCAGAATTATGTACATCTAAATGCTCACTGTGAACACTTTGCCTAATATGGTAATCTTGCAGTGAGTTCAAGAGTTCAATTACTTCACCTGAGGTGAGATGACTGAGTTCAATGAGTTCAGCTCAGGTCAGTTCACCTGAGGTTACACCTGGGGTACCATGGGAACCAGTTAATCTGAGGTCACTCCTGGAATACCATGAGAACCCCAGCTGTGACCTCAGGGGAAGTATTTGAACTCATTGCCGGATTATCACAGTAGGCAATGTGTGCATATTGAGCATTTGGGTGTAGACATTTCTGCACCAAATTTGCATCACCTAGCATTTTTTTGCACCCAAATACTCACTGTGCACACATTGCCTAATCCTTTAAATCTGCATTGAGGTCAATGGCTTCACCTGAGATGAGGTCACTGAGTTCAATGAGTTCTCCTCAGGTCAGTTTACCTGAGGTCCCACCTTGGGTACTATGGGAACCTCCAGCAGTGATCTCAGGTGAACTCAGTGAAGTCGCCACTCACAGCTGCGACTCAGCCAGTGTGTTCAGCTGCTCACAGTGAGTGATAAAGTTTTCTAATGTTACCGTGCACTGCAGGGATGTTTTGGGGGTTAATAAATTGGAGAAAGAGAGTGTTTTTTCCCTTTTTTTAAAGAGGATTTTTGTGTGTCTGTGTTTATTTTTACTTACAGGATTAGTAATGGGGGGTCTCATAGACTCCTCTTCATTACTAACCTCAGGCTTGATGACAGCTGTGATTTTTTTCACAAATCACAGCTGTCATTGACCTTTTACATTACCTTGATTGCCACTGCTCCATGGCCATCTGGATGAGCTGAGTAAAGCACTGGAACTGTCGCATCCAATGAATGCTACAATTCCGGGCTGGCTGCAGGTTGATATTTTTAGGTTGGGGGCCCAATAACCATTGGCTTTCCCAGCCTGAGAATACCAGCCCCCAGCTGTCCATTTTATCTTGGCTGGGTATCAAAATTAAGGGGAACTGCATGCCATTTTTTAAATTACTCATTTAAATAATTTTATAAAAAGCTGCATCGTTAATATACAGCCAAGATAACGCGCATAGCTGTGGCTGCAGCCTGTAGCTGTCTGCTTTATGCGTGCTGATTCTCACTATACGGGGGACAATATGCCATTTTTTCAAATTATTTATTTATTTTTACACTCCACAGCCAATCAGACAACGGCATGGCGGCATTCTGACTGCAACCAATCACAGACCATGTCACAGAGAGTGGGTTGAGGAAGCAGTGAATACACATGAGATTTAATGAGCGGACCCGGAAATAGTGTGACAGACACACAGGAAACTCGGTAAGTAGAATTCTCCAGTTTTAGTCTCCATTTTGCTTCTTTTTAAAAAAATGTTATTTTAATCCGAGTGGACATTAGGTGTCCAGTGCAGACCCCAAACTTTACAGTTCGGGTTTGCCTATCACTACTTCTGAATAAAAATATCTGCTCTTCATTGTGCTCCTGTATAAATAATTGTCTCTCATTGTTTTTTGCAAAGAATACAACCCCCACACTGTACCCCTTAAAGTACATGTCTTCTACACTGCACTCTCCTTTCTATCCTGGGCCCGCTCTTCACAGTGTCTTCTTACACTGTGTCCCCCCTATACTGCCCAGTCTCTAAACTTTGCCACCTCATCATACGCCCCCTTCTTGGTTTCTAAAAAAATTGGTTTTGCAAATTTTGTTGGGAAAATTAGAAATTGCTGATAATCTTTTAATCCTTTTAACTTCATAACAAAAAATGTATGATGGAAAAATCGTGCTGGTGTAAAGTTTTCATGTAGGAAATGTTATTTATTAATAGAGTTGAGCGGATCGGTTATAATCCGGGTCCGGCGGATCCGGATCGGGTTGCCGCAGAAGTCCGGATCCGATCTCCGCGTCCATGTTAATAGAGAGAGAGAGAGAGAGGGAGAGAGAGAGAGAAAAAAAAACGGATCCGGATCGTGCACCCCGAATCCCGGGTACTAGTCGGACCCGGGATTCGGGGTGCACGATCCGGATCCGTTTTTGGTTTTTTTTTTCTCTCTCTCTCTTTTAAAATTTGGCCTTGTCAGGAACATGAAAACAGGCTCCCTCAGTAAGAGGTTAAATCAATAAAGAATATGACATTTGTAATGGTGGTCCTAATTTTTTTTGCAATTTAAATACATTTTTTCATTCTAATATTCTGATGGTCATTTTATTGATTTATCATCTCTCCATAGAATAGGTGATGAATGTTGGATTACAAAAAGTTCCAGTCTTGGAACACCTACAGTGATGGAAATAATTATTTGATCCCTTGCTGATTTTGTAAGTTTACCCACTGACAAAGACATGAACAGTCTATAATTTTAAGGTTAGGTTAATTTTAACAGTGAGAGATAGAATATCCAAAATAAAATCCAGAAAATCACATTTTATAAATGATATAAATTTATTTGCATTTTGCAGAGAGAAATAAGTACTTGATCCCTTTGGCAAATAAGACGTTATACTTGGTGGCAAAACCCTTGTTGGCAAGCACAGCAGTCAGATGTTTTTTGTAGGTGATGATGAGATTTGCGCACATGTCAGAAGGAATTTTGGTCCACTCCTCTTTGCAGAACATCTCTAAATCATTAAGATTTTTAGGCTGTCGCTTGGCAACTCAGAGCTTCAGATCCCTCCATAAGTTTTCTATGGGATTAAGGTCTGGAGACTGGCTAGGCCACTCCGTGACCTTAAAGTGCTTCTTTTTGAGCCACTCCTTTGTTGCCATGGCTGTATGTTTTGGGTCATTATCATGCTGGAAGACCCAGCCACGACCCATTTTAATGTCCTGGCGGAGGGAAGGAGGTTGTCACTTAGGATTTTAAGGTACTTGGCTCCATCCATTGTCCCATTGATGCATTGAAGTAGTCCTCTGCCCTTCGCAGAGAAACACCACAAAACATAATATTTCCACCTACATGCTTGACAGTGGGGGTCATAAGCAGCATTTCTTTTCCTCCAACCATGGCGAGTTGACTTAAGGCCAAAGAGCTCAATTTTTGTCTCATCTGACCACAGCACCTTCTCTCAATCACTCTCAGAATCATCCAGGTGGTCATTGGCAAACTTCAGATGGGCCTGCACATGTGCCTTCTTGAGCAGTGGGTCTTTGCGAGCACTGCAGAATATTAATTCATACAGCATAATGTGTTACCAATGGTTTTCCTGGTGACAGTAGTCCCAGCTGCCTTGAGATCATTAACAAGTTCCCCCTGCGTAGTTTTAGGCTGATATCTCACCTTCCTCATACTCCTGGATACCCCATGAGGTGAGATTTTGCATGGAGCCCCAGATCGATGTCAATTGACACTCATAATGTATTTCTTCCATTTTCTTACTATTGCACCAACAGTTGTCTCCTTCTCATCCAGCATCTTACTTATGTTTTTATAGCTTATTCCAGCCTTGTGCAGGTCTATGATCTTATCCCTGACATCCTTAGAAAGCTCTTTCATCTTGCCAATATTGTAGAGGTAAGAATCTGACTGATTGAGTCTGTGAAAAGGAGTCTTTTATACAGGTGACAATTTAAGACAGCTGTCTTCAATGCAGGGAACGAGTTGATTAGGAGTGCCTAAGTGGTCTGTAGGAGACAGAACTGGTTGGTAGGTGATCAAATACTTATTTCTCTCTGCAAAATGCAGATAAATTTATATAATTTATACAATGTGATTTTCTGGATTTTATTTAGGATATTCTATTTCTCACTGTTAAAATTAACTTACCTTTAAAATTATAGACTGTTCATGTCTTTGTCAGTGGGCAAACTTACAAAATCAGCAAGGGATCAATTAATTATTTCCTTCACTGTACCAATCATGGACATGAAGCAGAGAAACATATATTTTCTATTCTGTGCAATCATGGAAATGCTTAACAATACCAAAATAATTTTTGAATGTTTGTAACCATTTTTATTTTGCATGAATTTTTAAGGGCATCTGTCAGTGGGATCAACCTTCCTAAGTTTTCTACATGGACATAGGTAATAGAATGTTCAATAAAATGATATTTTGATATCTGAGATCCAATATCTTATTCCAGAGTAAACCATGTCCTACTTAATATGTAAATTAACTGTTACAATCTATAGCGCCTGGATATAGATCTCCATTAAAGTCTGCCTTTAGTGCTTACTTTAAATGAAAGGGGGAGTTACCAGTGTGAGACATGTAATGCCTGACAGTCTGCTCTCCTCTTCTACATGTCTCACTTTGACAATGCCTCTTTTTAGCTAAAATAATCAGTAGGGATGAGCGAGCATGCTCGCCGCTACTCAGTGCTCGCCCAAGCATCTCAGAGCTCGGTATGCTCGACAAGCTCCGAGTACCGGCGAGATGCTCGGCTCCGCCTCCCTGAATGTTGGCGCTGTTTACAGAGTCAACCCACATTCAGGGATTGGCTGCCACACACTGTAATGCCACAACCAACATGGCTTTGGCATTACAGTGATTCGCTGGCCGCACAGCGTCATCAGCTCTATATTACCCCTGACGGCGCTGTGCTCGGCAGTGTGATTCACAGTCAGCTAGTGTAGGGAGAGGTGCTTCTGAGCTAGGGACAGATTTACTGTGTGTCTTAGGTAGTGCAGGTACTAGGAGATGTGTCGTCACGCTGCCACCATTGGCATAGTAACCTACGAAGCGGGTTACTATAGCACCGGTGATTTCCAACCACCTGATTAACGAGGCCGCTATGCACCGGCACCTGCAGAAGCTGCCGGAATTAACTCCCTGTTTACCGGCGTCGCTATTCAGTGGCTCATGCAGGAGCTGCTGAATAGCAGCGCCGGGAATCAGCTAATCAGAAATCACCGTTACTATAGTAACCGGCTTGGTAGGTTTCTATGGAAACAGTGGCAGAGGTAACGTCAACGCTTACCAACCCGCAGTCTGTGCTCAGTCATTGAGTGATTACACAGTGCGGGAGCAGCAGCGTCTTCCTCCCCTGTGTTTTGTGATATAGCAGAGCTGCATGGGTTGAAGAAGACAGAAAACAGAAGACCAGGATCATGGAGGGGTGAGAGGGAGTAATAAAGATGGAGTCCCTAAGTGTGTCTGTGTATTTATTTATAATAAAGTATTTTTTCTCTGTGTGGTGTCTATTTTTAACCCTTTATTGGAGATTCTTAATAGCTGGGTCAAACTTGGCCTGACATTAACAATCTCGTGCGTAATGCTAGCTGGTAAAACAAAGCTGGTATTAACCCCTTATTACCCAGCGTGCCACCCGGTACCAGGGCTGCTGGTAGAGTTGGATACAGCGCCAGAAGATGGCGCCTCTATGAAGGCACCATTTTCTGAGGCAGCTGCAGACTGCAAGTGGCAGCGGGGGGCCCAGAAAGCTTGGGCCACCCTGCACTGTAGATTACAATCCCCAGATGCCTAGTTGTATCTGGCTGGATACAAAAATTGGGCAAACCCACGTCATTTTTTTTTTTTAAATTATTTCATTAAATTCCCAGCTGCGTACAGATAGGGAGCTGGGGGCTGGGGGCAGCCAATACCTTCCTGCTGTACCTAGCCAGCATACAAAATATAGCAAAGCCCACGTCATTTTTTTTTTTTTTTTTTTTTTTTAGTTTTTTTTAAAAAAATTAAAAAAAAAAAGGGCTTCCCTGGATTTTCCATTGCCAGTGAAGGTAACACCAAGCAGTTGGGGATAGCAGTCAGTAGCTGCTTGGGTTACCCTTAGCTAGCAATAGAAAATGCAGCAGGAGCCCACACATTTTTTTTTACACTTAACCCTTGGGTTAGGGTTATGTGTTTGGGTTTTTTGCTTTTATTTTTTAATGTTTTAAAAAAAAAAAATCAACTTGGGCTTTGCCATATTTTTGTATGCCAGCAAGGTACAGCAGGCAGGTATGGGCTGCCCCCAAGCCCCAGCTGCCTGACTGGGAACCAAAAATATAGGGAAGCTGGGTGGCTCGCTGGGTAAGAAGGGGTTAGGGCTACCTGTATATTATCAGCTGGCCCGAAGCCCGAACTTCATAGTGTCACGCCACTATTAGACATGGCCACCATGAATTTCTACTACAGATAAAAAAAAAAAACACAACACAGAGAAAAATATTTTAATTAGAAATAAAACACAACACAATTAGTGACGCCATCTTTATTGAACTAAATACTCCCCCCCTCCTCCGTAGTCCTGGGTCGAGGGTCCTGCGATGTCCAGTCTGTCCAGTCTGGATCCAATATCATCTGATCGGTTTACCAGAATACAAAGCAATCAGATGTATCAGGTTCAAGGACTTGAATCACATGACACATCAGCTGACTGTATAAACGGCATTTAAACAATTAGCTGATGCATCAGTAGAAAAAAAAAACTATACACCTCTGTGCAGACTCCCATCTGATCCCTCCAGGACCCATCGGTAATCAGCTGATGCGGTCACCTGACAGCATCAGCTGATCGTTTAAACTGGCTGGGTGGTAAAAGCCGGCCTCACCCCTGGACTTAAACTGTCAGCTGATGTCGTCAGGTGACTGCATCAGCTGATCACCGGCAGGTCCTGCAGTGTTCGGACGTACCCCTCTGCAGTGTGAATATGATATTTTTTTTTTCTTCTACTGTTCACTTTTTATTTCACTTAGCAGTGAATGTACAGGCAGAGAGAAGCTGACGCACATACGCTACTAAGTGAAAGTGCATGTCACACGGGAGGAGGAACACAGTGTTCTTTCTCCCCCTAATACTTAAACAACATTGCTCACAGCAGTGACATGGGAGTCAGAAATGCTTACAGGGGTCTTGCCCATGCTGCTACCGTGTCATTTGAGCATTGTTCTTATACATTTGTGACATTTTTAAGCTTTCTCCAGACCGCCGGGGGTGCCCCCAGAAAAATGCTCGAGTTTCCCATAGGTTAACATTGGACATGGTGCTCAGGTTGAGTACCCGAGCATTTCAAAATGCTCGACCTGAGCATCGAACATCCAAGCATTTCACTGCTCGCTCATCTCTAATTATCAGGCATAATAAGGCAGACTCTTAAGTTAAGGACTAAGGAGATCTGTTTTAGGCCCTTAGATCTTAACAGCTCATTTATATACTAGGAAAAATGTGGGTTTCTCTGGAATAAACCATCGGATTACAGATATCAAGGTATCTTTTTATCCAGCTTGATATGATCTACATGCTCATATAGATGGCTTAGGTATGTTAATCCTACTGACAAATGCCCTTTAAATAAAACTCATCTCAATTCATAAAACACATCCATTCATATATGCCTGCCACAAATATTTATTTTTCATAAAAGCTGTATGATTTATTTTAAGCCTTATAAAGACATTCCTAAATGTATATCAACGGACTCAAAGATGACTTATAGAAAGTTCCTGCTAATTCTACAGTATTTACAAAAAAAGTTAAAGAAGGTGCTTAATATTGAACTCTCTGCACAACCATAATATGTCTAAGGCTATTTCTGTAGACATAATAGCGACACCAATAGGGGAGTACACCAGACTGGCAGTGTGCATGAGGGGATTTGTATTGTTACAGAATTTTCAAGTGTAATTGTGCAAATGTAAACAAGATCAGGCAGGAATCTCTTGACATACGCCGTCTAACTATACTGTGTATTGCACAGAACGCAGTACCCGCATATCTGTCACACATCTCTTGTTTTGCATTTGGAAAAGATGCAACGTGTCTTTTGGTTAAACAAATGTCTTTTAACATTATCTCTGTTGTGTTTCCATGGAAACAACCATAAAGGTAATGTAAATTAATGCTACAGATATTGATCTGTAATTTATACACTTTAAAAAGGTCTGTAAGAGGAAGGGGAAAGTAGACCAAACGGAGCTAGACTGCACGGAAGGTCATCAATTGCACCTCTGTTTGCTTGGATAAATATGTATGAGAACGTAAGCAAGGCTGTGAAAGTTGTATAACAAAGTGTGACAGTTCTCAATAATTTTACAGATCCTGTAAGTACAAAAATGTTATTTGTTTAAATGTACCTAGAACAATGGAATGTAGAAGCTTGACAGTTTTTCAGTGTACTGTGTGTCTATATAAATTATATGCTATGATAAAAGCAATAGAATTGGAAGACGGACCACCCCCCAGGCAAAAAGTTGCAGAAGCTGGCCATAGATGGCTCACTTTAACATACTATTTGATTACTGTGCCAAAATCTTTCTCCATCTATATATCCAATTATCTAATTTATTAAATGGTTTTCCATAAATTTAAAGAGAATCTGTCACCCTTTTGCATTTTTTTAGTTATTAATATAGCCACAGGTAGCATAGAGATGAAATTAACCATACCTGTATGCCTTTTGGATGACGAGTCATTTTGGAAAACTCCTTTTTTATCTTCTGTCTCCCGGGCTATGGGGCATGTGCTGCCTGGAAGATAAGCCGGCCTCCGGTCTTCAGTATACAGGATTCTTCCTCCCGTTCTTTGTAAGTATGCCTGTGACGTCAGGTGCGAGGCCAGAAATCCTGCTCCTGCGCCTGGGCACTTCAAAATTGAAAACTGTGCCCTTACATTGGAGTTACTGCAACTTCACAGTGCAGGGGAGAGATAACAGGCAGAATGCGCAAGTGTAGGATTTCCGGACGCGCAGTTGATGTCACAGCCATACTAAAAAGAAAGGAAGGAATAATCCTGTATAATGATGATGGGAGGCAGGCAGGCGTATGGGAGGCAGGCAGGTGTATCTTCGGGGCAGCGCATGCCCCTAAGTCCAGAACAAAAAAATTATGAAAGAGGATTTTTGCAAACCGACGTGGAGGCATACGGGTATGGCTAATTTCACCTCTATGCTATCTGTATGCTCATATTAATAACTAAAAAAACTCAAAAGGGTGACAGATTCCCTTTAATATATAGGGTCTATCTTTAGAAAAAGCAATTAATGGTTGTGGTCTGAATTGATTTATTAACTTTCATATAATGCTACAATTTTCATATGATTTTAAGAGCATTTTTTGAGTGATCACTTTCCGACATGTTTTTATTTAATTCATTTTTATTCCTATAGAGAAACCCATGGGAAAATTCCTGAAAACTGGTACACCTGGAGCATGCTGCATTTATAATAAAAAATGCTAAAGGAGCCAAAACACACAAAACCCCACCCTATCTTTTGAACTGAAGCATTTAGTAGAGCCTGTGCAAAAATCATTGTGAAGCGATGAGAAGCAGGTGACCTGTGACATTGCCTATTGTGATGGTGGATCCTAGGCTATCAGCTGTGCGTTGAGGTGTTACCTGCTACTGTATTCCTGCCTCAACTGTAGAATGTTAGAACCCCTTCACATGTCCGTGTAAAAAAAACACGTGTTGCACACAGGGCTGCCACTAGGAATTTCAGGGCCCTATACTGAAGCTGCTCCTCTATATATATATATACATACATAAATATATATATATATATCTCCTCCCATACATGCTGCCCCTCTGTATATCGCTCCACACACACTACTCCTCTTTACACTATCTCCTCCACACACACACACACATTGCCCCTCTGTATAATATGCTCCTGGCATATATGTCCTCCTCTTGGTATATATGTCCCCTTCCTGGTATATGTGTCCACATTCTGGTATATATATCCCCATTCTGGACCCTTCCTGGTATGTATGTCTTCATCCTGGTTTATTGTCCCTTTCCTAGCATATATTTCATCCTCCTGGTATGTACTGTATGTCCCCATCCTGGCACCCTCCAGGTATATATGTCCCCATCCTGGTTTTTGTTCCCATCATGGTATATACGTCCTCCTTCTTGTATACAGCTCTGGCAAAAATTAAGAGATCACTGCAAAATTTTCAGTTTTTCTGATTTTTCTCTTTATAGGTGTATGAATAAAATGTTATTTTATTCTATTAGCTACTGACAATGTCTCTAAATTTCCAAGCAATAAATTTTGTATTTATTTTCTAAAAATGAGAAATGGTCAAAATAACAAAAAAATGCATTGCTTTCAGACCTCAGATAATGCAAAGAAAACAAGTTAGTATTCATTTAGAAACAACAATAGTAATGTTTTAACTCAAGAACAGTTCAGAAATCAATATTTTGTGGAATAACCATGATTTTTAATCACAGCTTTCATGCGTCTTGGCATGCTTTCTACCAATCTTTCACACTGCTTTTGGGTGACCTTATGTCACTTCTGGGCCGGCCAGTAGAATAAGGTGTACTCTGGTTGAAATTCAACTAACACTGGAATCGACATGTAGAGAAGCTGATTTTTATAAATCTGTGCAGTGGTCTCTTAATTTTTGCCAAAGCTGTAAGTCCCCTTTCTCGGCCTCTCCTTGTATATTAGTCTGCTGAAAAAAAAAGAAAAGAAAAACATTTTACTCACTGTCCCCAGCTCCCAAGTCACACGGCGTTCTTTCTGATTCGTGATGCATTTAAGCAACCCTCATTCACCATTTTTTTTCCCTGCAAAAACCCTAATCCAAGGTCCAGCGTAATCCAAAAGGGGATCCCACCCATGATGTTCCCATACTCACAGTCCCAGGCCATGAAGAACAGACTGTTCCTCATTGGCAGGGAGAGCAGCCACTGCAGCGTCACACACTGTTCTGTGGGAGAACCACTGCAGTAAACTGAGATGACCTCATGAGGTCACCTCGGGTCACTGAAGCTGGTGACATAGTAGCAGTAAAGAGTGGTGACAGCATGAATTAACTGCAGTTCAGTGTCCATGGCTCTCATGCCAAGTAGTGCATTTAATGGTTTTCTCTGGTGAATAGCAATCTTCAAGTCAGACCTCAGATTCTCAATTGGATAAAGGTCTTGGCTTTGGCTAGGTCACATCTATACATTTACACGATTCCCCTTAAACCACTAAAGTGTTGCTTTAGTAGAACATTTTGGGTCATTGTCTTGTTGAAAGGTGAACCTCCATCACAGTGTCAAATCACTGATAGACTGAAACATTTTTTGCTGAAGAATATCCCTATATCTTGCACCATTTCTCTTCCCCTTTACTTGGACTATTTTCCCTGGTGCTTAAAAACATCCAACTGCATGATTCTGCTACCACCATGTTTCACTGTGGGGATGGTGTTCTTGTGCTGGTTTGGTGCATGACATTGCATTTACCTTTGTGTTGCTTGACTATTCTGCAGGAAACTATAACAATTCAAGAGCTTATTTCAACACAGTGGGACAATGTACAGGAATAACAGTTACATATCCTGAAAGGGCTGCCCAAGCCCTTTTTCAGGATACTGCTAGTATGGTACACAAAATCAATTGACAGATTCTCCTTAAACTAGAGATTTATGTCAAATCTATAGTTCATATAACATTACATTTCCCAAATGTTTTAAATTACATTACATCAGCACAGTTTTGAAATATCATTTTTTTTAAGTCTGGAAGTTAGAAGGGTTCAAAGTTCTTTAGCAATTTTTATTTTTTCCAACAAAATGTATAAAACCATTGTTTAGGGACCACATCACATTTGAAGTGACTTTGAGAGGCCTAGGTGACAGATAATACCCAAAAGTGACACCATTCTAAAAATGTACCCTTCAAGCTGCTCAAAATAACATTTAAGAAGTTTATTAACCCTTTAGGTGCTTCACAGGAACTAAAGCAATGTGGAAGGAAAAAAAAATAATTTTACTTTTTCCCCACAAAAAAATTATTTTAGCGCCCAGTTTTACATTTTCACAAGGGTAACAAGAGAAAATGCACCATACCATCTGTTGTCTAATTTCTCCTGAGTACACCGATACCCCATGTGTAGTGGAAATCTACTGTTTGGGTGCATGGCAGGGCTCGGAAGGGAAGGAACGCCATTTGAGTTTCAGAGTGCAAAAAAATTGTATGGAATACATGGTAGAAGCAATGTCGCATTTGGAATGCCCCTGATGTGCTTAAACAGTAGAGCTCCTCCAAAAGTCACCCACTATAGAAAACTAGATACCTCAAGGAATTTATCTAGATGTTTGGGGAGCACCTTGAATCCTCTGGTGCTTCACAGAATTGTATAAAGTTGAGCTGCGAAAATACAAAAAATACATTTTTTACCCCAAAAATTTTGCCTTAACCCTCAATATTTCATTTTCTTAAGGGCAACTAGAAAAACCAAATGATACAGTTTGTTGTGCAAATTCTTCTGCATATCTCATATGTGGTGGAAATCTACTGTTTGGGTGTACGGCATGGCTCGGAAGGCAATGAGTGCCATTTAATGTTTTGAAAGCAAAATTGTCTGGAATTGTTAGTGGATGCCATGTCGCATTTGGAAAGCCCCTGATTTACCTGAACAGTGGAACCTCCCCACAAAGTGACCAGATTTTGGAAACTAGACTCCTCACTAAATTTATCTAGATGTTATGTGAGCACCTTAAACCCCAAGTGCTTCACAGAATTTTATAGCATTGAGCCATGAAAAGAAAAAAAAAAATTTTTGCCACAAAAATGTTGTTTTACCCCAACGCTTTCATTCTCACCAGGGTATTAGGAGATAATGCACCATTAATTTGTTGTCCAACTTCTCCTAAGTTTGCAAATAGGCACAGCACCATATTTGAGTTCAGATTTAGTTGGAATGGTTTGCGGGGGCAATGACACATTGGCAAAGCACCTAACCTGAGGTGCCTAAACAATGGAGCTCTCCCACAAGTGACTCCATTTTGAAAACTAGACCACTCAAGGAGTTTATCTAGATGTTTGGTGAGCACCTTGAACCTCCACATGGTTCACAGAATTTTATCATATTGAGCTGTAAAAATTAAAAAAATACATTTTAACCACAAAAATGTTGCTTTAACCTCAAATGTTCCAAATTTAATGGGGTATCAAGAAATATTGGATGGTACAATTTGTTGTGCAATGTCTCCTGAGTTTGAAAACACCCCATATGTAGTCAAAAACTATTTTGATGCACAGTGCGAAGTGAAGAAGGGAAGGAGTGCGATGTTTCAGTTCAGATTTACTTGTAATAGTTTACAGGTGCCATGTCACATTAGAAGAGCCCCTGAGGTGCCATTTCAGCAGAATCCCACCACAAGTGACCCCATTTTATAAACTGCAATAGAAATAGATAAAAAAGGCCCCATAATGTGTTACACAAATTTTCCTGAATGTGGAAATACCTTACATATGACTGTTCAGTACTGTTTGGCAGAGCTAGGGAAGGAAGGAACGCCATTTGAATTTTGGAGCACAAATTTTTCTGGAGTAATTTGCAGACTCTTTTTGCAGAGCCCCTAAGTGCTAGAACAAAAGAAATTCCCTGAAGTGACCAAATTTTGGAAATCACACCCCTTTGGGAACTCCTCTACAAGGTTAATGACAATTTAGTCTCTGGAAAACTCCCACGGTAAAAAATACATTGAATGTTGCAGAATAAAAATTGCAAATAAGTCCTTGTTGTGTCCAGTACATTGTAGTGCCTGTACATTGTGCCCAGCTCGTGCTTCTGGATATGCACATCGAGTAAATTAATCAGGCTTTCCTCACTACAAAAAGGCCAAACATGTGGTTGTGAACTCTGGTTTAAGCCTCTTTCACACGTACGTGCCTCCGGTACGTGTATGGTCCGTTTCCTCACGTACCGGAGACACGTACACACGTATACCTATGTATTCCTTTGGTTTTGGGCACACGTAAGTATTTTCGCACGGAACCTGTGTCCGTTCCGTACTTACGTGTGACCGTGTGCTCCACACGCCGACATGCCCGTTTATTCTCCGGCATCACGGGTGTCACACGGAATGCAATCGGGTCACACGTAACATACACGGACCACACGGATGTGTTCTGTGTGACACGCACCGGAGAAAAGACATGTCTGCGTGAAAAAAATAACAAAACATTTCTCACCTTCCCCAGCCCTCCTGTCTCTGCCGCTGCTGTCACTTGCTGCCGACCGCCGCTCATTATGCTCATTTATTATTCACTTTACTGCGGCTGGAAGCGGCAGCAGCTGGGAGTCTGCAGGAATCGGAGACCGAAAATCAGCACCACGGACAGCAACACCAGGGACAGGTGAGTAGAAAGTTCCCGTTCTCCGTGTGTTATCGTGGACAACACATGGAGAACACACGTGTGCCATACACACAGCACACCGAGGGCAATACGCATCTTTGACACATCCGTGAAACACGTGCGTGATTTTCACGGGCGTGTGAAAGAGACCTTAGGCACATTATTCTCTTCAGTAGGGAGAGGTTGCATTTGGATTTTGGAACACAGATTTATTTCACTGGATTTCTTTTTTGAGGAGGGTATAGTGTTTATCCAGAGCCTTTGTGCTCCACTACAGCTTTGAGCGTGAGACTACCTTGGTTTTACAGAAAATCATCTTGCTATCTCATACATAAATTTGAATTTCAACTATTTAGTATATGATTAGTTATGCAGATGTATGTAATCTCACTGCATTGTTCCAAAAAATATAAATCTAATTTTTTTTTTGTTATTATTTTGTAAATCCATCTTTGGCTTTTAACACTGCCTAAATCTTTCTGGGCATGCTCTCTATGAGTTTCAAGCATGTTTCAACCAAAAACTGATCCCGGGTCTCTTCTACACGTTCCCAATGTTGGTGCATACTGGTCGATTGACTTTGGTATATATACAGCTTATTCTTCAACTCCACCCAGAAGTGTTTCATTGGGTTGAGGTCTGGGGACTGTGGGGGCCAATCTGGCACCTCTATTTAATTGTATTTGGACTATTTCTTCACCAATCTCAATGTATGATTCAGGCCATTGTCCTGCTGAAAAACTATGTTGTCCTTTTCATAGCCATAGTTCTTGAGTAAAAGAATTAATTTGTCTTGTAGGATACTTACACATAGCTCAGCATTGAAACCACCATCAACCTTGGTTAAGTATTCAATGTCATTCGCTGTGAAATAAGTTCAAATCATCAGGTTTCCTGCACAGAACTTTACAATTTCTTCAATTTCTCAATCCGCTAGCCGCTTTTCCCTTTTTTCTTCCAGACCATTTGCACCCATCAGAGCCAAATCTATTCATTTATGTCTCATCACCACAAATCATCTATTTACAATCTTCTCTTCCACATTTCGTACTTTGATATTGAAGTCGAGGCTTCTTCACCATTTTTTCGGGCTACAATTCCAGACTTGGGTAACGTGCAGACTGCTTGCTTGGACATCTGTGATCTCACTATTATGAAGCATACAAATCACCTCCACTGTCGGGTTAGAACTGATATACCTTGTGATGAGCCGACTTGTTGACGCCGATATTTTGCCTGGATGGCCTCCTATTTGCTTTGTAATGGATGGATGGACTTCATTTCATATTATTCCAACTGTCATGGCGCTCACATAATGCAGTATGGTAATTTTCTTGACCAAGTGACTGCTATCGATGAGCTGGATGATAATGTTTCTCTTTTCTTGTGAAATCTTCATTATGGCTGCTCCTGAACCAGTGACCTTTCACTTAGGAATCAGCCTAAGGCCTGAAACACACATCCGTGAAACACGTGCGTGTTTGGTCCGTTTCCGTGTATACTGGAGACACGGCCAAACGTGCACCAATGTTACTATATCTCTGCGGTTACAATTGCGTTTTTGGTTATGTCCGTGAGTCCGTCTCCATGATGCGTTTTTTGGTCCGTGTCTCACGCCAGCATGTCCGTTTTCTGCACGCAACACGCAGCACGGACCCAATGAAAGTCAATGGGTCTGTGCGCACGTCCGAGTGACACGGACGCATCTCTGTTTGCTCCCTGTACGTTTTGTGCTTTTTTCATGTGATGTCGGTCTTTTTTCTTTTTCTGTTTCGTTCTCTCCCTCAGCCCGTCGGTCGGTCTCTATGTCTGTCGGTCGGTCTCTCTGTCTTATCTGTCCCTCTAGCTGTCTGTCGGTCAGTCCCCCCCCCCTCTCTCATACTTACCGCTCCCCGATCTCCGGCGCGGCGCTGCACTGCTGTTATAAAAACTTCGGCGGCTTTTACTATTTTGAAAAAGCTGGCCGCCCATTAATCAATCTCGTATTCCCTGTTTTTCCCGCCCACCGGCGCCTGTGATTGGTTGCAGTCACACACGCCCACCACGCTGAGTGACAGCTGTCTCACTGCACCCAATCACAGCAGCCGGTGGGCGTGTCTATACTGTGCAGTGAAAAAAATAAATAAATAATTAAAAAAAACGGCGTGCGGTCCCCCCCCATTTTAATACCAGCCAGATAAAGCCATACGGCTGAAGGCTGGTATTCTCAGGATGGGGAGCTCCACGTTATGGGGAGCCCCCCACCCTAACAATATCAGTCAGCAGCCGCCCAGAATTGCCGCATACATTATATGCGACAGTTCTGGGGCTGTACCCGGCTCTTCCCGATTTACCCTGGTGCGTTGGCAAATCGGAGTAATAAGGAGTTATTGGCAGCCCATAGCTGCCAATAAGTCCTAGATTAATCATGTCAGGCGTCTATGAGACACCTTCCATGATTAATCTGTAAGTGACAGTAAAAAAACACACACACCCGAAAAAAATCCTTTATTAGAAATAAAAAACACAAACAAATTCCCTCATTACCAATTTATTAACCCCGACAAACCCTCCATGTCCGGCGTAATCCACGGACCTCCAGCGTTGCTTCCAGCTCTGCTGCATGGAGGTGACAGGAGCAGCAGAAGACACCGCCGCTCCGGTCACCTCCACGCAGCTAATGAGATGAGTAGCGCGATCAGCTGCTGTCAGTCAGGTAACTCGCGGCCACCGTATGCGGCAATTCTGGGCGGCTGCTGACTGATATTGTTAGGGTGGGGGGCTCCCCATAACGTGGAGCTCCCCATCCTGAGAATACCAGCCTTCAGCCGTATGGCTTTATCTGGCTGGTATTAAAATGGGGGGGACCGCACGCCGTTTTTTTTAATTATTTATTTATATTTTTCACTGCACAGTATAGACACGCCCACCGGCTGCTGTGATTGGGTGCAGTGAGACAGCTGTCACTCAGCGTGGTGGGCGTGTGTGACTGCAACCAATCACAGGCACCGGTGGGGGGAGAAAGCAGGGAATACGAGATTGTTTAATGAGCGGCTGGCTTTTTCAAATTAGAAAAAGCCGCCGAAGCAGTGTGAACGCCGTGCAGCGCCGGTGATTGGGGAACGGTGAGTATGAGAGAGGGGGGGACACTTCAGTCACTCGGGGGATAAGCGGTCACCGGTGAATCCTTCACAGGTGACCGCTAATCAGTACACAGCACACAGACAGAGCCACAGCATGACTATGAAGTCGGGTGAAGTTCACCCGAGTTCATTCTCATCCCGCTACTCTGTCTTCCGACATGTAGTAACGACATTTTGCATCACACACGTACATTTCACACGGACAACACATACACATGTCAGTTATTTCACTCACGCACACACGGACATTCCACACGCACATACAGCTAGCATACGGGATACACACGCAGGCCACACATACCATAAAAACGGACCTAAAAAACGGAAAACGGACCCGAAAAACGGCCCGTTTTACACGGACGTGGTTTTCACGGATGTGTGGCGGAGGCCTAATAAAACACTGAGCTATTAGGCAATGGGCAAAAGTTTGTAAATTAGAAGTATACAGGAATAAAAACATTTTGAAAAACAAAGAGCAAAACAGTAACAATGCACTAAAATGACAAGAATCTGCATAACTGATTATATGTTAAATAATTACAAGTCAAATTTATGTAATGAGATAGCCAAGATGAATGTCTATAAAATAAAAAATTATTTCAAAGAACTGAAGTCCTCAGTGGTTGATACTTTTTAATGGCTAACTGAAAAGATGGTAATAATAGCAAGCTTTCGAGACTACTCAGGTCTCTTCTTCAGGCTCAGTATAACACAAAATCTGAAGAGTCACATATTTATACACAACAGTGTATAAAAGTGATGATTTTTTTCTGTTACCCTTTTGAAAAAAAATATTTGGTTGAAGTAACAATTTTATGGTAAAAATGTATTTTTTTAATTTCACAGCTCAATGCCATAAAATTCTGTGAAGCACCCGGGGTGTTCAAGGTGCACACCAAACATTTAGATACTGTAAATTCCTTGATGCATCTAGTTTCCAAGATGGGGTCACTTGTCGGGGAGCTCCACTGTTTAGGCACCTCAGGGGCTCTCCAAACGTGACATGGTGACCGCTAATGATTCCTGGATGTTTGCGGTCAAAAATTCGAAAAGCGCTCCTTCCATTCCGAGTTCTGCCGTGCGCCCTCACAGTAGATTTTTACCACATGTGAGGTATCGGCGTACTCAGGAGAAATTGTACAGAAATTGTATGGTGCATTTTCTCTTGTTGCCTTTGTAAAAATGCAAAATTGTATGGAAAATATAACTTTTTCTGAGAGAAAGTAAAATTTTCATTTTTTTTTCTTCCACATTGCTTTAGCTCCTGTGAAGCTCCTAAAGGGTTAATAAACTTCTTGGATGTGGTTTTGAGGAGTGTGAGGGGGGTGCATATTTTAGGATGATGTCACTTTAGAGCATTTTCTGTCACCTACGGTAGGCCTCTCGAAGTCTCTTCAAATGTGATGTGGTCGCTAAAAAAATGGTTTTGTAAATTTTGTGGGTAAAATGAGAAATTTCTCCTAAACTTTGAACCCTTCTAACTTCCTAAGAATAAAAAAATATATTTCAAAAATTGCGCGGTTGTAAAGCAGAGATGTGGGAAATGTTACTTATCAACTATTTTGTGTGACATACGGATTTAAGGGCATAATAATTCTAAGGCGGGCTTTGCACACTACGACATCGCAGCCCGATGCTGCGATGCCGAGTGCGATAGTGCCCGCCCCCGTCGCAGCAGCGATATGTGGTGATAGCTGGCGTAGCGAAAGTTATCGCTACGCCAGCTTCACACACACACTCACCTGCCGTGCGACGTCCCTGTGGCCGGCGACCCGCCTCCTTGTTAAGGGGGCGGGTCGTGCGGCGTCACTGCGACGTCACACGGCAGGCGGCCAATCAGAGCGGAGGGGCGGAGATGAGCAGGATGTAAACATCCTGCCCACCTCCTTCCTTCCGCATATCCTACGGAAGCCGCAGTGAGGCCGGTAGGAGACGTTCCTCGCTCCTGCGACTTCACACACAGCGATGTGTGCTGCCGCAGGAGCGAGGAACAACATCGGACCATTGCGTCAGCGTAATTATGAATTACGCCGACGCTATACCGATGATACGATTACGACGCTTTTGCGCTCGTTAATCGTATCATCCAGCCTTTACACACTGCGATGTCGCATGCGATGCCGGAAGTGCGTCATTTTCAATTTGACCCCACCGACATCGCACCTGCGATGTCGCAGTGTGCAAAGTGCCCCTAAGTTTAAAAATTGCTACATTTTTGCCAAATTTTCAATATTGTCACAAATAAACAAAAAATATCAGCCTAAATTTGCCACTACCATGAAGTACAATATGTCATGAAAAAACAATCTCAGAATCACTGGGATCCATTGAAGCATTCCAGAAAAATAACCTGTCGACTTTGGTCAGAATTGCTAAAAATGACCTGGTCATTAGTGTGAAAATGGACTCGAGGTGAAGGTGTTAAGCCAGTTGTGAATCCATCTAACTGATTTTTCTGTATTTGATCATTTTTTCAATGAGAATTCTATATGATATTTTATCAAATGCCTTACTGAAGTCAAAATATATTATATCCACAGCATTCCCCTGGTAAAACCATTCAGTGCCTTTGTTGGAGAAGGAAATCAGGTTGGTCTGACAAGATTTATTGGTCATAATGCCAAGCTGGGTCTAGTAAATTAAAACCTTCACATTCAAGTACCTAAGTAAATGTCCTTGACAATTTGCTCGAAGATTTTTCCTGCTATGAAGTTTAAGCTTACTGGTCTGTAATTCCCTGGATCCCCATTTTTCCCATTTTTTTAGATAAGGATCACATTTGCCCTTTTCCAATGACTGTTTCCCATGACTTATTGAAGATTATGGCATACCGTACTATTATTTCCTCATCTATCTCTTCCAGGACTCTAAGGGGTACTTTGCACGTTGCGACATCACTACTGCGATATCGTCGGGGTCAAATCGAAAGTGACGCACATCCGGCACCAGTAACGATGTCGCAACGTGTAATGCCTAGATGCACCGATAAAAGATCGCAAAGCGTCGTAAATCGGTGATCTGTGCAGTGTCGGACATTTCCATAATGTCGCACCAATAGGAGATACGATGTTGTTCCTCGTTCCTGCGGCAGCACACATCGCTGTGTGTGAAGCCGCAGGAGCGAGGAACATCTCCTACCTGCGTCCACCGGCTATGCGGAAGGAAGGAGGTGGGGGTGATGTTTACGTCCCGTTCATCTCCGCCCCTCAGCTTCTATTGGCCGCCTGCCGTGTGACGTCGCTGTGACGCCGCACGACCCGCCCCCTTGGGAAGGAGGCTGGTCGCCGGCCAGAGCGACGTTGCAGGGTCGGTAAGTACGTGTGAAGCTGCCGTAGCGATAATGTTCGCTATGGCAGCTATCACAAGATATCGCATGTGCGACGAGGGCGGGTACTATCGCGCTCGGCATCGCTATCATCAGCTAGCGATGTCGCAGCGTTCAAAGTACCCCTAAGGTGTAAATCATCTGGTCCTGGGGACTTAGTTTCCTTTAACTTGGCTGTGTTCTCGTTTGCTATCAATCCTTTGCTTATTGTCAACTTGGATTCTCCCTGACTGTCATTTCTATTATGATTATTGTTCATGCTTGCATTAGTTTTTTGGGAGAAGACAGTTCCGAAATACAAATTTTGTAGCTCCACCTACTGAGGTGGGAGACGGTGAGGGCATGGATTAGTTTTTTGCTAATTCTTGGTTAAGTAATGTACGGATTGAGGACATATTTTTGAATTGGAGTTAGCAAGAGGTAGAAAGGGCTTAGATATGCGGCTTGAAGGCTAGAGCAACAGAATCAATGATTACCATGACACAGCGAGCTTGCCAGACTGGGGAGAGTAAGCAGCCATTGATTTTGATGGATAAATGCTGCTTTACATGCTTCAATTTATCGTGTGATCGCATTTGCGATCGCACCCGTCCCCATTGTTTGTGCGGCACGAGCAATTTCTTGCCCTTGTCGCACAATCCAGTAACCCGCCGTCACACCTACTTACCTTCCAAACGACCTCGCTGTGGGCGGTGAACATCCACTTCCTGAAGGGGGAGGGACGTTCGGCATCACAACGACGTCACACAGCAGCCGGCAAATAGATGTGGAGGGGCGGAGATGAGCGGGACATAAACATCCCGCCCAGCTCCTTCCTTCCGCATTGCCGGCTGGAAGCAGGTAAGCTGTGTTCATCGTTCCCGGGGTGTCACACGGAGCGACATGTGCTACCTCAGGAACATTGAACAACCGGACGTTCAATTTTTAGAAAATGAGCGACGTGTCAACGATGAACAAGAAGATAGTATTTCTGCTCATTCATAGCTGTTACACACTACGATATCACTAACGATGCCGGATGTGCGTCACTTACGACGTGACCCCACCGACATCTCGTTAGATATATCGTAGCGTGTAAAGCCCCTTTAGTCTATTGGGGGACTGGTGTGAGACAGAGGAAAGATGATGAATACTATATTGTCTATGTTAAGTTTTAGAAATCGAACAGTGAAAAAGGATGAAATAGAGGACAGAGATTGTGGGATTCTGGATAGTAAGGAAGTGATATCAGGTCCAGAGAGGTATATCTGTGTGTTATCAGCATTGAGCTGACACTGAAAGCCGTAGGTCTCTATGAGCTGTCCCAAGCCGAAGGTGTAGATGAAGAAGAGCAGGGGTCCAAGAACTGAATATTGGGGGACATCAGCAGATAGGGAGTGAGATGAGGAGGTGGTGTGTAAGTGGGAGACGCTGAATGTCCAGTCTGTTAGGTATGAAGAAATCCAAGATAAGGCCAGGTCTGTGATAACAAGAGATGAGAGAATCTGTAATAGGAGGAAGTGGTCCACTGTGTTGAAGGCAGAGGACAGGTCCAGGAGGAGGAGGACAGAGTAGTGTCGCTTGGCTTTTGTGGTTAGTAGGTCAGTGGGGACTTTAGTTACAACTGTTTCAGTTAAATGATGCAGTTGTAAGCCAGATTGTAACTGGTCAAAAAGGGAGCAGGAGGAGAGGTGAAAGGACAGTTCTAGATGGACAAACTGTTCTAGTATTTGTGAGGCATAGGGGAGAAGTGATATGAGGTGATAGCTAGACACAGAGGATTGGTCAATGGAGTGCTTTTTGAGGATAGGTGTGATCAAGGCATGTTTACAGCATGAGGGGAAGACACTAGTTGTTGAATTAGGGTTGTGAAAAAGACTGCAGTGAATTTGAGGATGAGGTGGGAAGGCAGCTGATCAAGTAATGTGAAGTGATGTGCAGGGTGTCTATCTCCAAAGAAAAATATTGTCATATGAATTTGTATTGACTACTGATTGAACTATTTATACATAGCAATTAGATTTTTCTTATGGTATCTCCCATTTTTTTTCCAATTTAAAGTTTTATTAGTTTTCAAAAGAAGAGAATACAAACAATATCACTGTCCATCATATAAAATATTGATAAACAAGGGGTCTTCACGGCGTAACGAAGCCTCAGGCTCAACAACTTTACATCTGTAAATAAAAAATATTTAGACAACGAGTCTTTCTGAGAATAAAGGCATAACAAAAGTAAAGAAAAGTGAACAAGAAAGAGAACAGATCAGAAATGAGGGGGGAGGCAAGGGAGGAAGATCAATAGGGAGCAAGACACGGATAGGGGTGTGGTGACCGGGACTGATGCCTCATCCATTGAGCTTAGACCTGAAAGGGAAGTAGGTAAATATTGAGGGTGCAGCAAGCCAAGGATCCTGTTTACTGGGGGTTGACGAGGGCTAGGAACCTTGGGTCAGAGAGAAAGGACTCCCACTGAAACCATTTAGAGGAGGTTTCCACTAGCTGACCCCGCGATTGGGCCATTGCCATCTCCATACGGTGTACTACATTCACTTCTGTCACCCATTCCTCTATGGTCGGGGGGGTGGGGTCTTTCCAACGTCATGGGATTACTGTCTTGGCGGCCTGGAGGAGATGTCCAGTGAGTGATTTTTTATACGTCTTTTCTGGTATTTTAAACATAAACAATAGGGCTGCCTCAGGGCGACTAGGGACTATGGTCCCCATAACCTCTTGGATGCCCACTAGCACCTTGCTCCAGAAGGCCGTCAAGCTCGGGCAAAACCACCAGATATGGGCCACTGTACCGCCCTGTGCTCTGCAGCACCAACATGTGTCGGAAACTTCGGGACACCACATATGAAGGGACGACGGGACCCTGTACTACCTGGAAAGAATTTTGTAGCAGGTCTCCTGCATTCTCGTGGCAACCTCGGACTTATGGGTCAAGCGGAAACACCGTTCCCATTGGTCCCTGGAGAATGTCTGGTTGAGCTCTGCCTCCCATGCAGTGCAGAAGCGAGGAAGTGGTATCTCTGCTGCTTCTGTCAAAATCCCATAAATCCTTGATATTGCATGTCTAGAGTCAGGTACCCCGGTACAGATAAGTTCAAAAGGGGTAGGAGGTGGGGGACGAGCCAGATCTTGCCCCTGCGAGGTTATGAAGTGTTTAAGTTGGGCATATTCAAAATAGAACCGCAACCTAAAGTCTCTCTGCCCCACAATTTCCGAAAGTGGGAGAAGAACCCCATCTGGTGCCACCTGCCCCAGTCTCAGAGGGCTCTATTTTGAGCTTCCCAGAAAATTATTGGACGATGCCCCTGGCAAAAAGTCAGGGTTATCCGTCAGTGGCATAAGAGGTCCCCGAGGCTGAAGCAGGCGTTTACTCCAAGGCATTGAGTGTACTGATTGCAGTGTTTGTTTGGTACTGTAGGACATTACTATCTTATGTTTGGTGAGAAGTGGCCAGTTCCACGGCAGGGTTGGGATTGATAAGGGGCACAAGTCATGTGCTAGACGGACCCAAAGCTTATCTCCCATTTTTACTTTGATTTCCCGCCTCTGAACTTGCTACAGATTTAATAAGGCCTAAGCCACATGGCATGAAAATTGGAATGAGTGGAATGCGATAAAACATCGCATTCCACTCGGACTGATATTAGCCTGTGTGTCAGCACCCATGAGCGATTATTTTCTCAGCCCTAATCGGACCGAGAAAACAATCGCAGCATTCTGCCATTGCAATGCGAGACTCTTTCTCTTGCACCCATTCAAGTCTATGGGGCGAGAGAAAAATCGCACTGCACTAGCGGTACTCCGGTGTACCGCGCGTGCAGAGCGAGAATGGCAATAGCCGGCAACGGAGGAGAGAAGGAGGTAAATCCCTCCCTCCCCTCCACAGCACTGGCCCTCCCCTCCTCAGCGCTGGCTCTCCCCTCCTCAGCGCTGGCCCGCCCCTCCTCAGTGCTGGCCCGCTCCCCGCAGCTGTGGTCCGCTATTGGCTATGTGCACTTGCTGAGTATTTGGTTTCAAAAATTTTTGCACCAACTCTGCATCTCCTGGTATTTTTCCTGCATTTTTGGGGTGTTTTAGATGCATTTTTCATGCATCTGGGGAGGAAAAACGCTGGCAAAAATGCTGAAAGAATTGATATGCTGCAGTTTATATTCTGCTGCGAATCTGCGAGGGAA
Source organism: Anomaloglossus baeobatrachus (assembly GCF_048569485.1). NCBI lineage: Eukaryota > Metazoa > Chordata > Amphibia > Anura > Aromobatidae > Anomaloglossus > Anomaloglossus baeobatrachus. The sequence continues at coordinate 349,544,651 of NC_134353.1, forward strand.
AAAAACAACATATGCACAAATCTTCAGGATTCTCATTGACTTTGCTGGCATAAGGATTAACATGCAGGTTTGTGGCAAAACTGCACTCAAAAACACATTAAAAAAAAGTGATAAAAATGCACTGTGTGTATATAATCATATTCCTACTTTGATTTTGATCCCAATTTTTCTGTGATTAGCACTACAAGGTTTACATTCACTAACATTAACTTTTCGAACCCTCTTCAACCCCCTAGGCATTCACTATGAATGGGATTAGCTGTAATGACTAGATTGTTGTTTTGTTCTTATTGCTATGCACATCAGAAGTCCAGCTTTTGTGACAATAGGAGATGGAAAACTATTTTTGAAATTTCTGTTTGCATGTTTAAAACAGAAAAGCCGGACCACCATGTCAACCGATATGGGACGACAGACTCGGTGCGGAAAAGAAGTCAATGAGCAGGGGCAATAGCTTTTGCAAGCTGGAGCTATTCATGTGTTTGACTTTAAAAGAAGAGTGGAAAACAGAGCTTGAAGAAGTGTTTTTCTTTTTGTAAACACTGTATATGGTATAAAGGCCTGCACCTGCAGCACTTCAATAAATTCTGCACCTGCGCTTTTGTTTGGCTTTCAGTGAGCGGAGTTCCCTGGTCTGCATCAGTTCTCCCCACCTCCCTCATTCAGACACCCTGCAGACAGATGCAACAATGACTTCCATTCATCTCCACAGCTCTTCTGTATTCCTAAGGTTAGAGATTTTCTTCTAGATATACTTTGTCTCACTATAAAACTGTCAAACAAAGGAGCATCAGTAGGACTCGGGCACACAGACGCAGGCAAAAGTAGTATCAGCTTTTCCTCGAATATCCATAGGGCATCCACAGAGGTAGTAGTGAAGTCATCTACAATAAAAGTGAATTAAGTGCAGACAGCACTTATTGCTGTTACTACTGCAAAACTATGACAAGTATCTCAGCTGGATCTTGGCATAAGCGTTACATAACCAGATGTATCATTATAGGGTAAGGAATTCATTTATATTTACAATTCACCAGCTTGATTCATACGGGAAGCGAAATTTCTGCATAAGGCTAAGTTCCTGAGATGAGCAAGAACAAGAGGCGAACACAGTCCCAGTTACTTATTACAAAAATATTTATTACAAAAATGTGTACATATATAGATCTTTATTTAAGGCACAACAATAATAGTCAGTAGGAGACCAAAATACGCATACAATTATGCAGAGCTTGCTGTATATCCCGCCTAAGATCACCCAGCTGTATTATAAACGGCATAGGTTTAATACGTCACATCAGCACATATAAGGCGGCATAACCCAGTTCTACAGAGCAATTGTCCAGACATCAGTTGACCATATCGGCCTCAATTTATTATTAATATAAATACCATATATAGTCTACATAACCCTCAGCAGTCAATTATTGGTGGCTGAGAGTTATATATATCTTTTTATATTTAATGTGTGTGCAACAACTGCCCTGTACGCTGGGAGCGCAAGAAATCAATATCCATTAGCTAATGGGCTAAGAACACCCGAGGTTTGATAAAGATATGGCTACTTGATAGCTCAAGCCCATGCCGTTAGGCCACACAATCAGGCACAGTGTTCCCAATGCTACACCGGGTGCCTGTCAGACAAAGTATAGTAAAATGACCCCATTGTCAGAATTAGCCTAGTAAGACATGCAATGAAAGCTATTTACAAAAACCGCTAACATAAGGCAAGCTGATAACCAGCCGGTAAGCTGGACAGGACGATTACCTGAGTAGCTGGGTGGCAGGATGAACGCAGGGAACAGCCCCACGGCCGTTTCGAAAACTGGTTTGTTTTTTTTTGTGGCGTATTTCTGCTGCGTGAAAAACTAGCGTAAAGAATTTATAGATATCTGATCTGCGGCTTTGAAATTAATGTAAGCATGTACATTTCTTAACCCCTTCACCCCTGTGCGATTTTCTGTTTTCGTTTTTTGCTCCCCTTCTTCCGAGAGCCATAATTTTTTTTATTTTTCAATCAATTGTCATATGACGGCTTAGTTTTTGCAGTTGTACCTTTGAATGAAACCATTATTTTTACCATATAGTGTACTGGAAAAGAGGAAAAAAAACTCAAAAAAAGTGTAATTGAACAATTGTTTTTGGCATATTTTATTCACCATGTTCACTATATGGTAAAACTGAGGTGTCAGGATCATGTCTTGAGCTGACGTTTATAATGATATCATTATTGTGTGGATGCTACATTTTGATCGCCTGTTATTGTATTTTAAAAAAAAATTGTGCTGACCAAAAAATGTGATTTTGGTGTTTGGAATTTTTTCCTCGCCACACCATGTACCGATCAGATCATTTGATTTTATATTTTGATAGATCGGGCATTTCTGAACATGACAATACCAAATATTTGTATGTTTTTTTTTTTACTTTTTTTATTTTCAATGGGGTGAAAGGGGGTGATTTGAACTTTTATTATTTTTTCATATTTTTAAAAGCATTTTTTTTTTACATTTATTTATTTTCTAGTTTTCCTAGGTGACTTTATGGATCAGCAGTCTGATCGCTTGGGCACCTGCACAGCTCTGATCAGCAGAAATGCTGCGTTCCTATGAGAGCTGGTGCTCTGTTGGTTCTAACAGGAAATAAGTCATGATAGGAACAGGAGTTCTCACATGACCCTTTGCTACCATGGCAATCATCGGCTCCCCGTATTCCCGTATTCGCGTCACGGGCTGCGATGGCGTTGAGGAACAGCGTGTTCTTCACCGCGGTCATTTAAATCATACTGTCAAACTTTGACAGCGCGATCTAAGGGGTTAACAGGCACAGGCGGATCGCGACTCCACCTGCACCTGTTAGCAACACATGTCTGCTGTTCAAATCAGCAGACATGTGCAGGGTTTAATGCCGACTCACCACAGCAGCTGGCTGTGATTACTGTGATCTGAAAAAGGACGTATAGTTATGTCCTTGGTCATAAAGGGGTTAAATATTCATTTAGGTTGCATATTTTCCCCATTGGATGAGATAAGGAAAATCTGCAGGCAAAAAACATGTGCATTTTTTTTTAAACACAAAAGACACTAAAAAACACATATACTATAATTTGCACATGACTTTATCAGTAAAGTTTCATGAAAGATAAGTAACTGACAGTTTCAAAAACAAAGGAGTTTTATTTAAAACATGATATATCGTAAGGCAGAAGTGAAGTTAGGTAATTATGTACCTGAGGAAAAATTTAGTTTGGCGCCCCATCCTATACACTGCTTGAGCGGTTTGAATAGTTATCATGTGACTGCTTACAGTCAGGGCCAGAAATATTTGGACAGTGACACAAGTTTTGTTATTTTAGCTGTTTACAAAAACATGTTCAGAAATACAATTATATATATAATATGGGCTGAAAGTGCACACTCCCAGCTGCAATATGAGAGTTTTCACATCCAAATCGGAGAAAGAGTTTAGGAATCATAGCTCTGTAATGCATAGCCTCCTCTTTTTCAAGGGACCAAAAGTAATTGGACAAGGGACTCTAAGGGCTGCAATTAACTCTGAAGGCATCTCCCTCGTTAACCTGTAATCAATGAAGTAGTTAAAAGGTCTGGGGTTGATTACAGGTGTGTGGATTTGAATTTGGAAGTTGTTGCTGTGACCAGACAACATGCGGTCTAGGGAACTCTCAATTGAGGTGAAGCAGAACATCCTGAGGCTGAAAAAAAAGAAAAAATCCATCAGAGAGATAGCAGACATGCTTGGGGTAGCAAAATCAACAGTCGGGTACATTCTGAGAAAAAAGGAATTGACTGGTGAGCTTGGGAACTCAAAAAGGCCTGGGCGTCCACGGATGACAACAGTGGTGGATGATCGCCGCATACTTTCTTTGGTGAAGAAGAACCCGTTCACAACATCAACTGAAGTCCAGAACACTCTCAGTGAAGTAGGTGTATCTGTCTCTAAGTCAACAGTAAAGAGAAGACTCTATGAAAGTAAATACAAAGGGTTCACATCTAGATGCAAACCATTCATCAATTCCAAAAATAGACAGGCCAGAGTTAAATTTGCTGAAAAACACCTCATGAAGCCAGCTCAGTTCTGGAAAAGTATTCTATGGACAGATGAGACAAAGATCAACCTGTACCAGAATGATGGGAAGAAAAAAGTTTGGAGAAGAAAGGGAACGGCACATGATCCAAGGCACACCACATCCTCTGTAAAACATGGTGGAGGCAACGTGATGGCATGGGCATGCATGGCTTTCAATGGCACTGGGTCACTTGTGTTTATTGATGACATAACAGCAGACAAGAGTAGCCGGATGAATTCTGAAGTGTACCAGGATATACTTTCAGCCCAGATTCAGCCAAATGCCGCAAAGTTGATCGGACGGCGCTTCATAGTACAGATGGACAATGACCCCAAGCATACAGCCAAAGCTACCCAGGAGTTCATGAGTGCAAAAAGTGGAACATTCTGCAATGGCCAAGTCAATCACCAGATCTTAACCCAATTGAGCATGCATTTCACTTGCTCAAATCCAGACTTAAGACAGAAAGACCCAAAAACAAGCAAGACCTGAAGGCTGCGGCTGTAAAGGCCTGGCAAAGCATTAAGAAGGAGGAAACCCAGCGTTTGGTGATATCCATGGGTTCCAGACTTAAGGCAGTGATTGCCTCCAAAGGATTCGCAACAAAATATTGAAAATAAAAATATTTTGTTTGGGTTTGGTTTATTTGTCCAATTACTTTTGACCTCCTAAAATGTGGAGTGTTTGTAAAGAAATGTGTACAATTCCTACAATTTCTATCAGATATTTTTGTTCAAACCTTCAAATTAAACGTTACAATCTGCACTTGAATTCTGTTGTAGAGATTTCATTTCAAATCCAATGTGGTGGCATGCAGAGCCCAACTCACGAAAATTGTGTCACTGTCCAAATATTTCTGGACCTAACTGTATATGCAATTTGCATATTTACAATCACGTGCCAATTAGCTGATCTTCCTAATTCTCTAAATATTCAGTGACAAACTGCAATTTCTACTTCTCCTAATGAAGAGTACAGAAGCTAGTTGGCATGTGACCATATGTATGAAAATCACAATTGAGTGGTCATGTGATGACCACTGGAACTGGCAAGCAGAACATAATCCTTACAGTGTGTATAATACATGTTAGGATTTACAGTGCTGTATTATATAATTAATGAACATAAATACAGATATTGTCATTCTTAACCTGTCAGATGGCCAATACTCTAATAGCATAACCAGGAATCACATTATCTGACAAGTTGGGGATTGCTACATGTGTACAGAATTAAAACCAATAAAGCAGTATATGAATGCAACACCAGAACTACCATCAGTACTAAAATACAGCATCACAACCATCATCAGTAGATTAATACACAACCAGAACCACTATTAGTACAGAAATAAGTCACTAAAACCATGTTCAGTACATGAACGCATAACCAAAATGTCACAAGTGTGTTATGGCCTGATGTGATCTTGGGGGGATCTGAGAGCAGAAGGTCACAGCATTTAGTTGATCACAGATCCTCTTTAGTGCCTGTTTGTTGTTTACCCTGAGTTGGACCTTATTTAACTGGTTATGGCTCCTTTCTATCCTGCAAAGCAGGATTCACGGCACACATGGGTTATCCATGTGCTATCCGTGATCCATGATCCGTCACTCGTCATCCGTGATAGCACATGGAGATAAACTCACCTATCCCCGTTCCTGCTGTTCATGGTGCTGAACTCTTCGGCTATGCTGTGTTTCCGGCTGCCACTGACCCCTGCTGCAGCTACTATTGGGTCACAGTGCTGTGCATAAATGCATATGCATGACCATAATTAACTGGCCTGGAAGCTGCAGAGAGCAGCAGCCGGCGACAGCGTCGCTAGAGAAGGTGCATATAAAAATAATTTTATTTTCAATGTATGTGTTTTTCTGGTACGTGTTCCATGGAACACACCATAGTGTGGTCCGTGGAAGATCAGTGATGCCATAAAAAAACGGACATGTCTTTGTGTGGAAATCAAGGACACGCCTGTATGCCGCATGGAGACATGGTCAGTGAAAAATCACTGATGTGTGTGCAGACCCATTGATTTTAATGGGCCTGCATAGGTTCGTGATTCTGGTACATACGTATAAAAACTATCACATATACACCAGAATCACTGACATGGAAATGAGGCCTAAGGGAGAGTTTGGCTAGATGTGAACTTCCCTTGTAAGCAATTGGGAACATGGATGATTAAGTCAACCTGAGGGAATTATAGTCTCAGTAGTCCTGATGACCCGGAGGTACTTGATTTTGAGGATGATGTTTCTATATCGTGGCTCTCGTCATTATTCTGGTGAGATTGTTGATATATCTTAAATGATATCTCCATGCGTTTTACTGTCTTAATGACCAAATACTTTTGTCATTCTTGGGACATAGGATTTCAATTGATTTTTCTGGCTAACACAGTACCACAATATTACCTTGTATTGAACACTGTCTTGTGTGGGAATAATGATCACTGTCATTCTAAGTTTCTGATTTAATTTTCCTTGTGTTCTTCTAGTTACCATATTTCACTTTGACATAGGAAAGGGGCTGTTATTTGTTTCTGCTAGGGCAGAAAAATATTCCCTAGTTTAGATTTTTTCTAGTATTCATTTTTCTATTTTTTGTACACCTAGTGGTTGGCTAATATAAAGGTACCGTCACACTAAGCGATGCACCAGCGATCCCACCAACAACCTGACCTGGCAGGGATCACTGGAGCGTCACTACACGGGTTGCTGGTGAGCTGTCACACAGGCAGATCTCACCAGCAACCAGTGACCAACCCCCAGCCAGCAGCGACGCGTGGAAGCGATGCTGCGCTTGGTAACTAAGGTAAATATCGGGTAACCAACCCGATATTTACCTTGGTTACCAGCGCACTCCGCTTAGCGCTGACTCCCTGCACTCCTAGCCAGAGTACACATCGGGTTAATTACCCGATGTGTAGTCTGGCTATGTGTGCAGGGAGCAGGGAGCCTGCACTCGCCGTGTGAGAGCGGTGGACGCTGGTAACAAAGGTAAATATCGGTTAACCAAGGAAAGGGCTCCTTGATTACCTGATATTTACATTGGTTACCAGCGTCCGCAGAAGCCGGCTCCCTGCTCACTGCACATTCAGTTGTTGCTCTCTCGCTGTCACGCACAGCGATGTGTGCTTCACAGCGGGAGAGCAACAACTAAAAAATGGTCCAGGACATTCAGCAACAACCAGCGACCTCACACAACACAACATCGCTACCAACATCGCTGTTACGTCACAAAAGTCGTGCCTCAGCAGCGATGTTGCTAGCGATGTTGCTTAGTGTGACGGTACCTTAAAGCTCTCTGTAATCTGAATATAGAGGTAAATAATCACCCCTTACTACAGTTTCTCAAGGGTTGAGGCCCTGTTTAAACAATATATTAGATTACATCTGGGCAGCTCTATGCTAATTCATGTGGTGGTCACTTTGGATCATGCTATGGATGTCCTTTTAACTTTAATAATGGTAATATTTAAGTCACTTTGCTGTTTTGACTGAACTATTAGTGGTGACATATTTACGGATTGTTATTGCAGACATTATTTGCTTATTTCCCTCCCTACTATAGCACAGTAAAAATGCTCTCTTTTTTTTTTTTTAGAATAAATTGTTTTTTTGTCACCATGTTCTGAGAGCTGTGAGTTTTTTAATTTTTGGTGAACAGAACTGTATGAGGGCTTATGTTTTGCTCAATGATATTGACATTTCTTTGGTACCATGCTGAGGTTTATATCATTTTTTGATCGCATTTTATTCAGATTTTTTAGACACAAAAACAAGCAATTCACTTATTGATTTTATTTTTTTGCGCAGTTCATCATGTGGTAAAAGTAATAAGACCAATTTATTCTTTTGGTTAATACGATTATAGCAATACCAGATTTACAGTATATAGTTTTTTATGCTTTGCTACTTTTACAACTATAAACTATATTTTACAAAAAAATTACTTGATTCTGCATCACCATATTTTGAAATGTGTAAGGTTTTTATTTTATTTTTTTTCCACCAATGAGCCATATTAGGACTTGTTCTTTTGCAGGACAGTTTAGTTGGTTCATTCATAACAGGTTTTTTTTTCACATATGACTTTTTGATTGTTTTTTATCCAAGTTTTGTTTGTCACTATGATGAAAAAGGAATATTTTTAGTGTGTTCTTTAGGAATTTTTTTAAAGTGTTGGCCGTACGGAATAAATAACATGATAATTTTGTAAATTGAGGCTTTCTCTTTGCGAGAATACCAATTATGTGGGGGGTTTTTATCGTAAATGCTGCATTTTTAGTGGAGAAACAGGTTTTCATTATTTTTGTGATCTTTTTTCAGTGTTTTTTTTTATACATAGGTACTTTTTTTTACTTTTTCACTTAGTCCCATTGTGGGACATGAATAATTTTTACTTGAATCTCTGGTCTCATGTAATGCCGTAGTTGTGTACAACATTGCAGGAGACCTTTTAGACACTGCTCATAGCAGGATCTACTGTATATTTTTCTCCATTTTGGCATCCACAGACTGAGATAAATATTTTAATATTGTATTAGTACAAACACTTATGCATGCAAAACGACCAAATATCCAAATTTTATTATTGAATGACATACAGTTAGGTCCAGAAATATTTGGACAGTGACACAATTTTCACGAGTTGGGCTCTGCATGCCACCACATTGGATTTGAAATGAAACCTCTACAACAGAATTCAAGTGCAGATTGTAACATTTAATTTGAAGGTTTGAACAAAAATATCTGATAGAAATTGTAGGAATTGTACACATTTCTTTACAAACACTCCACATTTTAGGAGGTCAAAAGTAATTGGACAAATAAACCAAACCCAAAAAAAATTTTTTTTAATTTCAATATTTTGTTGCGAATCCTTTGGAGGCAATCACTGCCTTAAGTCTGGAACCCATGGACATCACCAAACGCTGGGTTTCCTCCTTCTTAATGCTTTGCCAGGCCTTTAAAGCCGCAGCCTTCAGGTCTTGCTTGTTTGTGGGTCTTTCCGTCTTAAGTCTGGATTTGAGCAAGTGAAATGCATGCTTAATTGGGTTAAGATCTGATGATTGACTTGGCCATTGCAGAATGTTCCACTTTTTTGTACTCATGAACTCCTGGGTAGCTTTGGCTGTATGCTTGGGGTCATTGTCCATCTGTACTATGAAGCGCCGTCCGATCAACTTTGCTGCATTTGGCTGAATCTGGGCTGAAAGTATATACCGGTACACTTCAGAATTCATCCGGCTACTCTTGTCTGCTGTTATGTCATCAATAAACACAAGTGACCCAGTGCCATTGAAAGCCATGCATGCCCATGCCATCACGTTGCCTCCACCATGTTTTACAGAGGATGTAATGTGCCTTGGATCATGTGCCGTTCCCTTTCTTCTCCAAAATTTTTTCTTCCCATCATTCTGGTACAGGTTGATCTTGGTCTCATCTGTCCATAGAATACTTTTCCAGAACTGAGCTGGCTTCATGAGGTGTTTTTCAGCAAATTTAACTCTGGCCTGTCTATTTTTGGAATTGATGAATGATTTGCATTTAGATGTGAACTCTTTGTATTTACTTTCATGGAGTCTTCTCTTTACTGTTGACTTAGAGACAGATACACCTACTTCACTGAGAGTGTTCTGGACTTCAGTTGATGTTGTGAACGGGTTCTTCTTCACCAAAGAAAGTATGCGCCGATCATCCACCACTGTTGTCATCCGTGGACGCCCAGGCCTTTTTGAGTTCCCAAGCTCACCAGTCAATTCCTTTTTTCTCAGAATGTACCCGACTGTTGATTTTGCTACTCCAAGCATGTCTGCTATCTCTCTGATGGATTTTTTCTTTTTTTTCAGCCTCAGGATGTTCTGCTTCCCCTCAATTGAGAGTTCCTTAGACCGCATGTTGTCTGGTCACAGCAACAGCTTCCAAATGCAAAACCACACACCTGTAATCAACCCCAGACCTTTTAACTACTTCATTGATTACAGGTTAACGAGGGAGACGCCTTCAGAGTTAATTGCAGCCCTTAGAGTCCCTTGTCCAATTACTTTTGGTCCCTTGAAAAAGAGGAGGCTATGCATTACAGAGCTATGATTCCTAAACCCTTTCTCCGATTTGGATGTGAAAACTCTCATATTGCAGCTGGGAGTGTGCACTTTCAGCCCATATTATATATATAATTGTATTTCTGAACATGTTTTTGTAAACAGCTAAAATAACAAAACTTGTGTCACTGTCCAAATATTTCTGGACCTAACTGTATTTATTTATATATTTTTATATTGTTTAATGTTGTTTTTCCTGTTTTTTATTGGTCTCTTTAGGGAATTTGAAGCTGTGATCTTTCAGTCACCTCACCTATACAAAGCACATCTATACTGCAGTATTCTACCTATGGTATAATTACTCCTATCAACATCATTGCGTTGATACTATGGAACCTGCAGGGGATGATGTGCTATGAAGTAACGAACACCTTGACAGTTGCATTTGAATGAATACTGCTGCATATGGAGTTTGCTCCTGAGCCTACGCCGTTCCATGATGGCGCTCTAACACCATACATGTTTGGTCGCAGTTTACCAAGGAGTTAATTGCATTTTATATTTGCAGAAATAGAATTGACCTAAATATCTCTACAACTTACATGCTTTCATACTGTATGGCTTGTTTTACCGTTTTAGACTAAGCTGACATGAGCATAATAAAAAAGAAACTAATACATGCTGCGATTTTTTTTTTCACGCTCATCTTTGGTCGGTGAAAAAAAACACTGAAAAATATTAGTTCATGTGCTGTCTGTTTTTTCATGGACAGTACTCGAACCAAAAATACCGTCATGTGAACCTATTCTTAAAAATGCTATATCTTTGATTCTTAATTAATGCCAATGAGGATGATTAATGGAATCTAAGAATCAAAATATCACAAATAAGTGGTTTATTTGTCAACGTGTCCAAATATAGTTCATTTGAATAAAGACTTCCTACACTATCCCTCATTCACCAATTTATTAGCAAAAATGTTCCCATAAAGTTCTGTCGTAGTCCTCGATCCACAAATGCAGCTCTGGCTACTGTGAATAGCAATAAAATACCTTTATTTATAGGCACTGGGTAGTGAGACAATGTTCAACAGAGCAGCTGGCTTAATGTTGCGCTCAGCGAGACCCGGTGATGCAGATGAGCAATATACTCAGTATCCAATAATTGTGAATAGCTGTACTTTATTGCTATTCACAGTTGCCAGAGCTGCATTCGTGGACTATGACGGAACTTTGTGCAAACATTTTTAATAATAACTGATGAACGAGGGAGAGTGCGGAGAAGTTTTTATTCAAATAAAGTATTGTTTCATTTACTGGCTTAGTAATGGGATTGTCTGATAGACACCTCGCCATTACTAACACCAGGGCTTGATGCCAGCTAACATTACACAGCTGACATTAACCCCCAAAAATATTACCCCGATTGCCACCGCACCAGGGCAATCAGGAAGTGCTGGACAAAGCTCCAGAATTGGCTTATCTAACGTGATGCACTAATTCTGGGGTTGCTGAGGGCTACTATTTTTTAGTATGGTTATATGCCAATATAAATGGACCATCTCAGCATGCTAATGCCCCCAGCTGTCTGCTTTACCTTGGCTGGTTATCAAAAATTGGGGGGATCCCATACCTTTTTTTTAATTAATTATTTATTTATTTAGTTTCCAGAAGTGACCTGTGAAAATCCTAAAAGTGTGAAGTACTTAGATAATTCAGAAGCCTGCAGTTACTTAGAGTGACTGCAGACTTTGCTCTCAAACCCCTTTAATTATAAAATTAATCACTGTAGCATACAAATCCTGACAGCATTTAATATACTCACTGTCAGGATTCAGCTCTGCTTGCTGGTTCCAGCAGTCATCACATGCCCACTGAACTCATATGCATTTTTCATACTTTTGGTCATGTGACAACTGGCTTTTCTTCCTGCTTCTCTCAGCTTTTCAATGGACATTAAGAGAATTAAGAGAGCAGCTCATCGGCACATGAATGAAAGCAAGCAAATCGCATATGATTGATTGGTCACATGGCAACTACTCAAACTGCTTTGGGAAGGGGTTGATTTTGAATATGAAGGACTGGAGAAAACGGGTTTATTGCCGCGCTAAAAACCACGAGCATGTATAAGTCAAAATATTCTTTTTATTTAGATCATTCCTACGCGTTTCTGAGGCTCATCTGCCTCCTTCCTCAGGGAAAAAGAATCTTACAGACAGAGAGGATTTATCCTTATAAAGCAGCAAACAGAGAAGAAAAAAAAAAGCAACCAATCATGACATCATCATTACATATGTTCCTGAGCGATGACTCATTGCCTTGTGGAATGAGGCTATGTCATAACATATACAACACAAGTTTCAAATAAAAGGCAATAAACAATAATAAAGGACAAAGAGAAAATGAATAAAAATAAACAAAAAATTCCTATTTGAATATGCGCTTATCTGTGTTTAATTTTTAGAAAAATAGTCTTTAAGTGTATATGAAAAGAGGGAGAAGTTTTTATTTGTGATTTATTTATTTATTTGTTTATTTTATTTTATATAATATATATAAGAAAGGGAAAAGTATTTTATTTAAATATGAAAATATATATGTAAAAGCAATGGACAAAGGGAAAGAGAATTAATTCCCGTATCCAAGACAGATTTAAACCCATAGAATTGTGTCTGTGTTCTCATATGCTATTAAGCTACCAATGCTCCATATAAACAGCTTGGTGTTGAAAGCAACCACAGATAAACACCTGGACAATTAGGGGATTAGAAAAAAAGTGTATGATTATAAAACCCATAAAGTATAGAGAGATTCAGGTTTGTGATATACTATTCAGTATATATGAAAATCAATATATATGAAATAGAATATGTGAGGATTTTTTATATTGCATTCTAAAAGAGATGCATTTAGTATAATTCTAATTAGTGATATACGGCGAGAAAAAAAAAATATTTATTTAATGGTGTATTTATAAGTATATAAGAATGAGTGATATTAACCACAGTGATTTCATTATGAGACATGACATAATAGAAGGAGAAACATGCAATTTCAGAACTAGAGAAAAAAAAAAATAAAAAAAAAAAAAATGAATGAAGAACGAAAAATTATAATGCACATACATGAAGAGACAGTTTCTCTGTCTAGAAAGGTGAAGTGGGTTCAGACCGTGGGAAAGAGATGAACCGCGCATGATCACGATACGTATAAGGAACCAGTTCCTCACCAAAGGAGGTGATGTGAGGTCAAACTGTGAGGAAAGGAGATGAGTGTGCAAAGTGCCGATTCATGGAGAAACATGAATCACGATATTAGAAACAAAGCAAGAGAAAGATGCACGGGGTATTAGCCGACAATAAGAGGTCGGGGAATAAAGTCTGATTGGATTACAAAGATATGTAAAATATTTAAATATATGAATAAAGTCTGATTGGATTACAAAGAATATATGAATATAGATGTAGGTTGTGATACAAAATATTGTGTGTGAGGGTGTGAATTAAACATAACGATCTCTGAGGCAGAATAGTGACATCTATATATACATATATATAAATGCATGCATATATATATACACATACCTGCATACACACATATATATACGTGAAATCAGGATTACTGAGGGTCTAAAAGAAAAATATATGACACAGATATCCTGATAGTGTCACAAAGATATGTGAATGTGTATGAAATATAACAATACAAGGAAATACCAAAACATAACAAAAAAAAACATATAATGCAAGAAAATGAAATCATAAAGATGTCTGAAAGTAAGACAAAAATGTATTATCCCAAAAGTAAAAAATATATATATATAATATATAATGGATATGTGAAGCCCCACAGGTGTTGTGTCGGTGCATTACCTTCAGGGACTCCACTCAGCTGGATCTCCGTCACTGGTAGGAAATCTTCTGTTTTTGATCGTGACGCCACTCTCAGTATTGCGGCCAGTAGGGACCGCCACTGCAGGTTGAGGGTCGCCTGGGGATGATGGTGTGTGCAGTTAGTTGGAATAGCCTCCTGAGAGTGAGGCAAGCCCCAGGGCCCGGTGTAGATGCGTAGTACTACAAGTCGCAGAATGACCACACAGGCAGAGTGTCTTTCAGGGTTTTTACTCACATTTGATGGCAGGGTGAGTAACCCGGGCGTAGCTGGGACGAACCAGGTGGAACCAGGTATCCTTCAGGCTGACTTTATGAGGGTGACTACTGACTCGCCTTCCTTAGCCCTTGGTGGTTTGGGGTGACCCCGACTTTGAGTCCCTATGGGGGTCACCCAGGGAAGATGCTGAAGCCTCTCTCCCCTTCGTTTGCCGTGTGCTTGTTCCCCGGACCAGGCCACTCCAGCCTCTTGCCTCCTATGACCTATGGGCCCTAACTTGCGGTTACGTGGCTGCGGCTTTTGTAGTGTTGTGGTGTGGGCTTTAAGAGCCCCACACCGGCAGGTTTAGCAGAAGAAAGCTGGATCTATCTTCGCTTCGGGATCTGCCGCCCGGTTGGGCCTGGTGCTCTCTAGCAGTCTCCTTACTTCCCACTCCGTGCTTTCTCTCTAGCTGAAGCTGGCTTTCAGGTAGCACTCCTAGTTGACCGTTCTCCCCCGTCAATAGCCACTGCGCGGGCGCTGTTAGACAGCAACAGCCCCACAGGTCTGCTCCTCACTGAGCCCTATGGAGTTCAGCTCTAACTGGCTCACATCTGGGACCTTCACTGCTGCTCCTGTCTGAGCTTCACTTTCCTGCTCCTCACTCCTCCACACTCTGCTGCAGACTCTAGACTGTTTACTCCTCCTTCTCTTTTCCCTTTTGTGCCTGCCTACGCCACCTAGCAACCAGACTCTCTTACCACACCCCTTGAGAGGAGATGGAGGCTTTTGGCCCCCTCCACTATTCCAGTGAAGGTGAAGGCTTTTCCCCCTCCTGGGATCCCCAGGGGTCCTCTCATGGGTACATGTGTGAGACCTGATCACTATGCGCCTGTGTTCCACACCCCGGTCAGCCTTCTGGATTACCTGTATTGTACTGTCCCCAGCATGGGTGCAGTACTCAGTGGTGCCTGACCAGGTCAGGGGCGCCACAGATATATATGACATGTAAAAAGTATAAAGAAACTGGGGTTTTTTTTAAAAGAAAAAGGATAAATTACGGATAAACCTATGAACACGTTAGAATGTTAAAAAACATATATGCTTGAAATTACAATAAAAACATACATTATATACATAATTCATCAAATGAAATAATTTTGTAAAATTTCTAAAGGAATATGATTATAAATATACAAAAATTGGGACACATTTTTTTCCTTTAAAAAATCTTTTTTTTTTTTTTTTTTTTTTCCCTTAAAAAAAAAAAAAAAAATTCTCCAAAACCTTTCTTAGAACATATAAAGATATATACATTAGGATTATAACACTAAAAACAAGAGGAATACTGAATGAATGTGTATCAGTTGGGAATCTAAGCATGACACACAGAATAGATCAGCTGTCAGAAAAATTACCGTATATACTGGCGTATAAGACGACTTTTTACCCCCTTAAAATAATGGCTACAGTGGGGGGTCGTCTTATACGCCGGATATACGGGGGGGGGGGTGTGTATGTACACTGCAGCGTCCAGGGGAGGTGGGGGCAGCAGCTCTGGAGCGCAGGTGAACGCTGCGGCCTGCAGCCTTTGATCTCCTGCACCCGCTCATATAATATGCACAGCCGCTGTCCATCTCCAATGGTGCTGAAATCGCACGCAGTGAGGGGCTGGAGCAGCGGTGCATATTATATGAGCCTGCGTCCCAGTGTGATCGCACATGTCCCCCATGTGTTAGATTTGGCCCCCAGGCTGCTGCTCATTCTAAAATAAAAAATCTTTACTTACCCTGCAGCGTTTCTCCCTGTGTCCCTGCTTCCAGTGTGATCAGGCAGAGATCTCAGGCTGCTGTGCCGATCACATGACCGCACTGACAACCAGGAAGTGGAAGAACAGAAGCACGGAGCCAGACAGGAGGGAGCTCAGCGCTGGAGGAGGTAAGGAAAGAGGGTTTTATTTTACTTTGGGCAGCAGCCTAGGGGCCATATCTGACACAGGGGGACTTGTGCGATCTATAGGGGCCATGGGCAGCACTATGGGGGCGATATCTGACACAGGGGGACTTGTGCGATCTATATAGGGGCCATGGGCAGCACTATGGGGGAGATATCTAACACAGGGGGACTTGTGCCCATTATGGGCCCCGGTGAGCTGCTTCTAACCCCCCAGATGTATGCCCTGCCAATCCCCCCCCGCCGAGCCGCGGGTGCAGGCCCCACAGAGCAGCAGAGTTGTGTGTGTTTGTCTGTATGTAGCAGAGTTGTACGTGTTTGTCTGTATGTAGCAGAGTTGTATGTGTTTGTCTGTATGTAGCAGAGTTGTACGTGTTTGTCTGTATGTAGCAGAGTTGTATGTGTTTGTCTGTATGTAGCAGAGTTGTATGTGTTTGTCTGTATGTAGCAGAGTTGTATGTGTTTGTCTGTATGTAGCAGAGTTGTATGTGTTTGTCTGTATGTAGCAGAGTTGTATGTGTTTGTCTGTATGTAGCAGAGTTGTATGTGTTTGTCTGTATGTAGCAGAGTTGTACGTGTTTGTCTGTATGTAGCAGAGTTGTACGTGTTTGTCTGTATGTAGCAGAGTTGTATGTGTTTGTCTGTATGTAGCAGAGTTGTATGTGTTTGTCTGTATGTAGCAGAGTTGTATGTGTTTGTCTGTATGTAGCAGAGTTGTGTGTGTTAGTCTGCATGTAGCAGAGTTGTGTGTGTTTGTCTGCTTGTAGCAGAGTTGTGTGTGTTTGTCTGTTTGTAGCAGAGTTGTGTGTGTTTGTCTGCATGTAGCAGAGTTGTGTGTGTTTGTCTGTTTGTAGCAGAGTTGTGTGTGTCTGTTTGTAGCAGAGTGTAGTACCATTGTTTCAGTCCAGTTGTGGCTTTATACAGCAGGGAGGAGCATTCCTTGCTGTACTAAGTGAACATTGGAGCGATTGATCTGTCAATGGCCCTTTAAAAACATATTGTACGGCTCTCGCGGAATTAAAATTAACATGTTGCAATCAAAGCAGACTTTTTTTCATTTGGGAGCGGGGTAGTCTTATACAGTGAGTATATCCCAAATTCTATATTTTTAGGGCAGAAGTTGGGGGTCGTCTTATACGCCCAGTCGTCTTATACGCCGGCATATACGGTATGTATAATTATAACAACTCACTAGAATAAAACATAGGGATACGAGGACGGTAGTTAATAGAACAGATCAGTCACTTCATTTAAGCCGAAAGGCTTCAGTGTATTTAACCTATGTATCCAAAATGTCTCTTTTCTGCTGAGGACCTCTGCTCTATCCTTCACACTTGTGGGAATCTGTTCTATAGGTGTTATTTTAAAATCCAAACTTTTATTATGAAAGATTGTGCAATGTTTGGATAGACCATGTTGTAAAAAACCTGTTCTTATATTGTGGCGATGGGAGTTTAGCCTATTGTGAAGTGCCTGGGATGTCCTACCCACATATTGTTTGCCGCATGAACAGTCTACCAGGTATATAACATGGTCAGACTGGCATGTTAGACGATAATTGATTTTAAAATTTTCCGAATTCCCTAGAGAGCAAAAAGTAGTCCTCCCATGGCAAATGCTCCTGCAGCATAAGCAATTTTTCGAGCCACATTTATAGGAACCTACTATCGCCATGGGCTTTGGGCTCAATATCTCAGTTCTAAGCCTACTCGGAGCTATTATAGTTTTGATCATTGGGGCCCGCCTAAAGGTGACACCTGGTTTAGAAGGTAGAAAAGGCTTTAAAATGGGATCATTGAGCAGAATGTCCCAATGTTTGGTGAGGGTATCCCTTATAGCGACATTATCCCCACTATAGGTAGTAATAAAATTCAGAGTAAACTCCTGCTTCCCTTTTTCCGCTTTCACCAGACTTTTGTCGTTCAATAGCCCTAAAGGGCAAGGGTCAGAGTCTCTCTTGATCAAATCTGATTGTTTAAATTTTAAAGTCTCTTTGTAAGCTCTCTGGACCAGCGTCTTAGGATATTCTTTTTCTAGGAACCGCTCCCTTAAAATCCCTACTTGTTCTTTAAAATCAATGTCATTAGTACAGTTCCGCCTTATGCGCTTATATTGATTTGGGGGGATATTGGATAGCCACTTCACATAATGCTCACTCCCATAGTGGATGTACCCATTTGCATCAACTTGTTTAAAAAAAATTTTTGTGTGGATTTTACCATTATTATGAAAGATGGTTAGGTCCAAAAAGTTAATTTCTTCCTTGTGTGTTACTGATGTGAAGGACAAACCCCAGTCATTATCATTCAAGTTATCTAGGAAGTTGTTAATATCTACAAAATCACAGTCCCAAATTACGAATAAATCATCGATGAATCTTTTATATAATACTAGACTATCACTGAATCTGCCACTCTCTATGTACAACAATTCAAATAATCCCATAAAGAGATTGGCATATGAACATGCAGCTTTAGACCCCATCGCTGTGCCGACACGCTGATGGTAAAGTTTTTCCAAAAAAGTAAAATAATTGTTATTCAGTATAAAGCTCATGCTTTCTAAAAGAAAATTTCTTTGAAGGGGAGGAATTCTACTATCATCTGCTAGGAAGAAAGAAAAAGAAAACAGCCCTAGATGGTGTTGAATATTCGAGTAAAGAGATGAAACATCTATAGTAACGAACATATAGGATTTTTTCCATGTTATTTTCTGCAAATGTTCAATGAGATGAGATGAATCTCTGAGATGACTGTTGAGGGCCAACACATGAGGCTGCATCAACAGGTCCACATAATGTGCTAAATTGGCTGTAAGGGAATTGATACCTGAGATGATAGGCCTGCCCGGGGGATTATACAGATTTTTATGGGTTTTTGGGAGATGGTAAAAGAAGGCCATTGCTGGATTTTTTATTTGTAAAAATTTCTTTTCCGTTGAATTAAGTATATATGAATCAACTGCACTTTGAATCAAAGTATTATAGGCTGTAATGGCTGCATTATAGTTATCATTACTAACAACTTCATAATACAATGGATCAGAAAGGATCCTGAGTGCCTCATTGATGTAATCCACCTTATTCTGCACAACTATTCCCCCTCCCTTATCTGCTGCTCGAATGACGATGTTTCCATTAGTTTTAAGCTTGATTAGAGCCTTTTTTTTCTTTTTGTGACAGATTTTGTTTGAAGAATTTTTTCTGATTGACAGTTCTTTTTAAATCAGTTAGTACCAGGTCGCAAAAAGTCTTTAAAAAATGCCCCTGGCTCGCTATTGGGTAAAATTTTGATTTAGCTTTAACTGCAGTATGACAGTATGGACCTGACTCTGGAGTGGCGGTGGGAACAGTGTCACCTTTCAAGAGAAAATGTCTCTTGAGTGTCAATTTCCTAATATAATTTTGAACATCTAGAAAAAGATCAAAGTCCTTGGATCTAGAAGATGGACAAAAAGATAAACCTTTATTTAGTACTTGAATTTCATCTTCATCAAGGATATACTCAGATAAATTAAAGATATTTCTATTTCTAGTGGTACCATTTATTTCCTGAAGATTATGGATGTGGGTATTTGTATTATTCCTTTGGTTTTTAACTTTTTTCAGCAGGTCTTTTTCTCTTTTTTGCTGTGATTTAGATCCTGCTCTGACTCCTCTAAAGTGTTTTTTCTTTTTTTGGTTGACGATTTTAGGGCTAAAAAATCAGTCAAAGTATTTGTCTTTTGGCTTTTAGCTGAAGGTAAAAAGGGAACCAAAGGTTGGGACATATTCGTATTATCAATCACTATTTTATCTGTTGCCATTGGTATAAATGTTGAAGCTGTCGGTATTTGTGAATTTGGCAGTGAGACATCGTCATTATGAATGGAAAGATTCAATAAATCAATAAAATCGGTCTCTTGAGTATTTTCTATATTGATATTCTCCGCTAAATCAATTTGGGCCCTTTCTTTACGGATCCTTTCTATTTGAAGCCTGATTTTGGCTAAATGTGCTTGAATCTCTTCTGGATTAAGGGAAGAGGGATTTGAGGGAAATGAATTGATATCGTTTTTAGAGGTGGAAGGGTGGACAGTAGGAGTTATCTTATTTATTTTTTGTCTAGAGATGTTTGCTTGCAAAAAAACTTCATCAGCAAGCTGGTCTATTTTATCTTGTGATTTTGATGATTTATTGGAGTTTGATGTAATATTTGGGACTTGAGAGGTCAAAGTGTCAGTATTGGAATCTGTGGGAGTGTTCAAACGAGCTCTACCCTGTTTATGAAACTTACTGTTCACAAAACTTTTTCTACTGTTGTGATTATTATTAGTAGAGGAACTGTGTCTCCTGAAGCTATAAGTCCTGGGTTGGGAAAACAATTTCTCACCTGGAGGATTAGATCTAGCCTGATGACTATCATGCCTGTCTCTTTGAAGTTTTTTAGACTTTCTGATGATGGTATCATGTTCTAATTGTAACAGGCGAGTGTTAAGGGCCAAATTCAAGTTTTTGTAGTCAGGATGCAATGCAAAGCTAGAAAGTTCTTCATATAGTCCTGCAATTTTAACCGTAGAATCTATAGCAATATTAGTTCGTTTATCATGTAAACATTGTAGCATACCTCTCATGCAGTCTTTGAAAAGGTTGTCCCATTTAGCTGAAAATGTCTCATCCTGTGGAAAAGGAGATTCACGCTTGACTTGGAGTCCTCTTGGACATAAACCTTCCTCCAGATAAATGGTTAAAAACCTGGCATCCAGGCTATGATGTAATTCTACTTTCATATGGTCTTCCAAAACATGAAAAAGTTTCCTCATGAGAATGGTGTCTTCCTCTGAGAAGGAAATGCCCAAATCCCTATTGGCTTCTGTAGTGCTGTCAATCGGTGCACCGACCGTCTGGAGAAGGGGATGGGAAGCCAAACAGAATTCTTACCCTGGGTGCTGGAAAACCTAGCTACACCTCTGATAAAAGTAAATGTTAATGTCCCAAACAGGAGAGGAAGATGTAAGGCTGTATGTCTGATTGCTTTCTCACTTTTGAAGTTTATTAATTTTTTTGCCTTCTGCAACAGAAATGGGTGGTGAGGGTGGAGTTTGCTACAGATTTATTATTTCTCTTTTTTCTTTCTCTTATATGTATTACATAACTTTGTTTCGCTGCTATGTGCTGGACTGCTCCTGCCATAACGGTGCAATTTAAGAAATATGTTCCATGTTCAGGGAATATTCTTTTTGTACTAGGGGGTCATAAAGATTGGGGAATGTTCTGGTTGTCTTTTTATCAAATGTTTAAAGTTTTAAATAAACACACACATTGAAATCAAGTGTGATGCAGATAAATGGCAGGATCTATGGCTTACCACTGGAACGAGCTGGAGCATTACACTGTTAATATCAGCTTATCTTCCCATAGTATATCCTGGTGCCATTTTTTCCCAAGTGCATGATGTTACTGCACCTGCGTTCTACATGATGTTAAAGAAATCATGTTTTTGACAAAGGGACGTGTTACATAACCAAAAATATACCCTTTAAAAATCAGCCTTTATTCAATTTAAGTTAAAAAATCACCCAATGTAAATCACATCAATATATACAAAAATAGAAGAAAAAAGGAGGAGGGTATAGTGCTCATCCTAAAACTTTCCCCTCCCTCCTGTCCTCTACCTACCGCGGAGGTCGGCACCCTAGGCCTGATACGAGTATGGCGCCCCCACTCAACGGCGGCTGTCCCTAAGGAAGCCCTATAAGGCCCTTCCGACAGTTATGATATTAAAGGACAGATAGGTAGGGTATGCTTAATGTAGTGGACAGGATAAAAAGACACTAAAATACCCCTCAACTTATGCTGATATTGATTGTTGGATAGGAACGAGTCCACAGTAGACCACAATTGGGACCTTATAACGTTCTCCAAACCAACAAGGGGTCAGACCATATAGATAAAGTGTCTGATACCCCAACAAGACTACCTCTGGTTGCTACCCCCTATCCTTAATATTGATAGATATAGACAAGAGAGCTACCACAATATTGGCAATCAATGGAAAAAAGTGCAAAGTGCATATGATTCAGGAACTAGAGTGCTACTATAGTTAAATGCACATAACCCCATTCACAGTGCACACGGTTAGGTACAGCTGTCCTCTAAGATGTAAATGCCCATCACATAAGGTGCTAATGCATAGAAGTGCAGCGAAGTTAAAAGCAGCCTAGTTGTTAACCTCTATCCTCTGTGTTGATAAGCACAAGCAAAAATTAGCAATCAATGGATAGAAGTGCAAAGTGCATATGATTAAAGAGCCAACGTGCTACTACAATCTAATGCACATAGTCCCATTCACAATTCATATACTGAGGTACAGCTGTCCTTTAAAGTGCAAATGCTTATTAAATAGTGTGCCAATACATAAGATACAGTGGAGTTGATAGCAGCCAAACAAAAGAGGTAGTCAATATCACTTATCGTATTGAGGTCACATGTGCATCTCAGTGATGCCTCAAATTTGCCTCGACGCGTTTCTCCGTCAGCGGTTCATCAGGAGGCTTGATACTATGTCATGCGACAACAGGATGCCATAATGTCATGATGAGGAGGAGGGGACCTGATGTGATAGGGTCTCCTTAAATAGTATACCAGACAGGATGTGACCAGTCTTACACCCTCCCCCCTTAGCCTCTCTCCTTATAGCTCCACCCCTCCCACAGACATAACACCCATCTCCGAGTATAGATAATAAAGTGGCTCCTTAAACTTTAATATAAAGCGCTACTCACATCATGCAGACTTAGGTGCAATATATAAACTCGCATGCCTCTGTCTATACAGCGTTCCATAACCCGCTCATGTGACATACGAGTAGAGATGAGCGAACCGGTCCCGGTTCGGCTCGAGGCGGTTCGCCGAACGGGGGGTCTGGCTCGAGTTCGGCTCGTCGAACGTTCGACGAACCGAACTCGAGCCCATAGGAAACAATGGCAGGCAATCACAAACACAGTAAAACACCTAGAAAACACCCTGAAAGGTGTCCAAAAGGTGACAAACAACTCACAACATAACACAAACACATGGGAAAGTGACAAGGACATATACTCATGTGAAAACAAAACAGCTGGACAAGGAAAAAGAGGGAGACACACAGATATATGAGTATATGCAAAGAAACATCGATTCCATTATTGTGCAACTTGAGCCCTGCTCATTTTAGGCTTCCAATCTGGATAAATTGCCTGAGCTCGCCACGTACGCCTTGAGGATCTTGTCGTGTCCTGCAGCCAGCGTTCTCTCGGAACCTGTCTTCAGTGCTGCTGGGGGTCTGCTGGCAGATAAGCACACGTGTCTGTCCACTGACAATGTGGACCTGGCTCTCAGAGGACTTTTCTTCCCCTGGGTCAGCCAGGGGAGGCGAAAGGCACGCGTATTTTTGAGAGTGCTTCATGCAAAGCATCTTTTTCTTTGTCAAAAGGGGGGCTCAACCGATGCCAGTCAAGTGGGGTGTGTGTGGCCCAGTTAGTGGCAACGAGGGAGACTGTGGTTGGAGTCCCCTCGCTGTGTCTCTAAAAGAACCAAGATGAACAAGTCATGGCTCTCAGAGGACTTTTCTTCCCCTGGGTCAGCCAGGGGACGGGAAAGGCACGCGTATTTTTGAGAGTGCTTCATGCAAAGCATCTTTTTCTTTTTCAAAAGGGGGCTCAACCGATGCCAGTCAAGTGGGGTGTGTGTGGCCCAGTTAGTGGCAACGAGGGAGACTGTGGTTGGAGTCCCCTCGCTGTGTCTCTAAAAGAACCAAGATGAACAAGTCATGGCTCTCAGAGGACTTTTCTTCCCCTGGGTCAGCCAGGGGACGGGAAAGGCACGCGTATTTTTGAGAGTGCTTCATGCAAAGCATCTTTTTCTTTTTCAAAAGGGGGCTCAACCGATGCCAGTCAAGTGGGGTGTGTGTGGCCCAGTTAGTGGCAACGAGGGAGACTGTGGTTGGAGTCCCCTCGCTGTGTCTCTAAAAGAACCAAGATGAACAAGTCATGGCTCTCAGAGGACTTTTCTTCCCCTGGGTCAGCCAGGGGACGGGAAAGGCACGCGTATTTTTGAGAGTGCTTCATGCAAAGCATCTTTTTCTTTGTCAAAAGGGGGGGTCAACCGATGCCAGTCAAGTGGGGTGTGTGTGGCCCAGTTAGTGGCAACGAGGGAGACTGTGGTTGGAGTCCCCTCGCTGTGTCTCTAAAAGAACCAAGATGAACAAGTCATGGCTCTCAGAGGACTTTTCTTCCCCTGGGTCAGCCAGGGGACGGGAAAGGCACGCGTATTTTTGAGAGTGCTTCATGCAAAGCATCTTTTTCTTTTTCAAAAGGGGGCTCAACCGATGCCAGTCAAGTGGGGTGTGTGTGGCCCAGTTAGTGGCAACGAGGGAGACTGTGGTTGGAGTCCCCTCGCTGTGTTTTACATGCTTTTAGAAGGGCATGAAATGGCTTGGAGGTTGACTTTCATCATATGCAAACTGTTGGCTACCAAAATGCTGCCTTTCCAACAACTGTGGTTATAGGCAATGAGGAACATACTGATGAAGATGAGACGCAGATACCCGATTGGGATGACAACTTAAATATTCGGTCAGGGCAAGAAGAAACTCGGTCTGAGGGGTAGGGGAGTGCAAACACAACAATTGATGATTAAGTTCTAGATCACACCTACTGTCAACCCACAGTCAGACACTCGAGGAGGTCAACAGAGGCGGTGGAGGAGGATGCAACCGACGTCGAAGTAACCTGGCGCCTTCCTGGACACAGTCGGAGCACTGGTAGCACGTCTACAACTGCATCCTCAGCCACCACTCTGCCTCTGAGCATTATTCGGGGTGGATCAACAGGTCGCATGGCCTCTAAGCCTTGCCTAGCCAGGTCCTTTTTTGACATAGAAAAAGATCGCCCAAATTATGTGATCTGTAAAATTTGTCATGGTTCTCTTAGTAGAGGTCAAAACCTCAGCAGTTTGACAACTTCTTCCATGAATCGTCACATGAATAAATATCATATGGCCCGATGGGAAGCTCACCGTGCTGCAATGCGGCCTAGCGGAGCGAACCATCCACCGCCTGCCCCTTCCAGTGCATCCGCGCGCTCGTCATCTTCTAGGACTGTGGGGACAGCTGTCACACCTGTTTTTCCACCCACAACTTCCACCACTGTAACCGCAACAGGCAGTTTGCTTGGTAGGTCGTCAGTTGGTTTGGAAGGGGAAACAAGTGAGTGTGTACAGCTCTCTCAGACATCGATAGCACCAACTTTGGATGAAGGCAACATCATGTCTCCGCCTGCACTTTCCTCACAAAGCTGCATTTTTCCAGGGACACCCGACTCAACACCGTCTACACACAGCAGCCAGATCTCTGTCCCTCAGATGTGGTCAAATAAAAGGCCACTTCCTGCGACCCATGACAAAGCGAAGAGGTTGACTCTATCCCTCTGTAAGCTGTTGACTACAGAAATGCTGCCTTTCCGCCTAGTGGACACACAGGATTTTAGAGACCTTATGTCTGTCGCTGTGCCCCAGTACCAGATGCCTAGTCGCCACTACTTCTCTAAGAAAGGTGTGCCCGCGCTACACCAGCATGTCGCACACAACATCACCGCTTCCTTGAGAAACTCTGTGTGTGAACGGGTGCATTTCACCACCGATACTTGGACCAGTAAGCATGGACAGGGACGTTACATGTCGCTGACTGGCCACTGGGTAACTATGGTGATAGATGGTGAAGGGTCTGCTGCACAAGTCTTGCCGTCCCCACGACTTGTGTGTCAATCCTCTGTCTGTCCAAGTTCCGCCACTGCTTCTGCATCCTCCACCTCATCTGGGTCCTCCACCTCCGCCCCAAGCCTGCCTGGTCAGGCCACCAGCGTTCTCACTGCGCAGAAGGAATCACGCACCCCTCATTACTATGCTGGTAGCAGAGCGCAACGGCATCAGGCGGTCTTTAGCTTGACATGTCTTTGAAATAGGAGTCACACAGCGACTGAGTTGTGGGCAGCTCTGGAGACTGATTTTGATAAATGGTTGTCTCCACTCAACCTGCAGCCTGGTAAGGCCGTGTGCGACAATGCTGCAAACCTGGGTGCGGCCCTTCGCCTGGGCAAGGTGACACACGTGCCTTGTATGGCTCACGTGTTTAACCTTGTTGTCCAGCAATTTTTAACACACTATCCCGGCCTAGATGGCCTTCTGACCAGGGCACGGAAACTGTCTGCAGTGCTCACTTCCGCCGTTCAACCGCCGCACCTGAGCGACTTGCATCGCTCCAGAAGTCTTTCGGCCTGCCGGTTCATCGCCTGAAATGCGATGTGGCGACACGCTGGAATTCAACTCTCCACATGTTACAGCGACTGTGGCAGCACCGGCGAGCCCTGGTGCAATACGTCATGATGTATAGCCTGGGCCAACGAGATGCAGAAGTGGGGCAGATCACCCTGATGGAGTGATCTCAGATCAAGGACCTATGCACCCTTCTGCACAGTTTCGACATGGCGACGAATATGTTTAGCGCTGACAATGCCATTATCAGCATGACGATTACAGTCATTTACATGCTGGAGCACACGCTAAACACTATTCGTAGTCAGGGGGTGGGACAACAGGAAGGGGAGGAACTACAGGAGGATTCATATGCGCAAGACACAACAACATCACCAAGGTCCAGACGTTCATCATCACCAACGCGGCAGGCATGGGACCATGGGGGACAGGGATCAACAAGGGCGCATGGTAGCAGGTGAGATGTTGAGGAAGGTGCAGGAGGACATGAAGATATGGAGGACGAACTGTCCATGGACATGGAAGACTCAGCAGATGAGGGGGACCTTGGTCAAATTTCAGTTGAAAGAGGTTGGGGGGAGATGACAGAGGAAGAAAGAACGGTTAGCACCTCTATGCCACAAACACAGCGTGGACTTGGTGCGCATGGCTGCGCAAGACACATGAGTGCCTTCTTGTTGCACTACCTCCAACATGACCCTCGTATTGTCAAAATTAGAAGTGATGATGACTACTGGCTTGCCACACTATTAGATCCCCGGGACAAGTCCAAATTTTGTGACATAATTCCACCCATAGAAAGGGACGCACGTATGCAGGAGTATCAGCAGAAGCTGTTACTCGATCTTAGCTCGGCTTTTCCACCAAACAACCGTGCAGGTGAAGGGAGTGATTCTCCCAGTTGTAACTTGACAAACATGGGACGGCCTCGTCATCTTCAACAGTCTACCCGTACCAGTAGGACCGTATCTGGTGCTGGTAACAGCAATTTTATGGAATCTTTTCATAATTTTTTTAGACCCTCCTTTGCAAGGCCACCAGAGACAACAAGTCTGACACATAGTCAACGGATGGAGAGGATGATACAGGAGTATCTCCAAATGAACATCGATGCAATGACTTTGCAAATGGAGCCTTGCTCCTTTTGTGCTTCAAATCTAGAAAAATGTCAAGAGCTCTCCAGTTACGCCTCGAAGATTTTGTCGTGTCCAGCTGCCAGCGTTGTCTCTGAACGTGTCTTCAGTGCTGCTGGGTGTGTGCTGACAGATAAGCGCACGCGTCTGTCCAGTGACAATGTGGACAGACTGACGTTCATCAAAATGAACAAGTCATGGATCCAGAAGGAATTTACTACCCCTGTGTCATCCTGGGGAGAGTAAATGCTTGTGGATTTGGAATGTGCTTGATGCAAATCAAAACATCCTGTTTGCAACTAGGGCACAAGTGCTGCCACTGATAAGGTGTCTGTGTGGGGCCCAATTTTTGGAAAAAAAGGGAGACTCCGCTTGGAGTAACCCTTGCTTGCTGTGTTTTTTAAAAATGATACAAGATGAACAGATCTGAAGGCAAGATGAAGCCAACATCATGTCTCCGCCTTCACTTTTCTCACAAACCTGCATTTTTCCAGGGACACCCTACTCAACACCGTCTACAGACAGCAGCCAGATCTCTGTCCCTCAGATGTGGTCAAATAAAAGGCCACTTACTGCGACCCATGACAAAGCTAAGTGGTTGACTCTATCCCTCTGTAAGCTGTTGGCTACCGAAATGCTGCCTTTACGCGTAGTGGACACACAGGATTTTACAGACCTTATGTCTGTCGCTGTGCCCCAGTACCAGATGCCCAATCACCACTGCTTCTCCAAGAAAAGCATGCCCGCGCTACACCGGCATGTCGCACACAACATCACCACTTCCTTGAGAAAATCTGTGTGCGACAGGGTGCATTTCAACACAGATACTTGGACCAGTAAGCATAGACAGGGTCATTACATGTCACTGACTGGGCACTGGCAAACTATGGTGAGAGATGGAGAAGGGTCTGCTGTACAAGTCTTGCCGTCCCCACGAGTTGTTTCAATCCTTGTTCTGTATGTAGAAGTTAATACACTGCTTCTGCCTCTTCAACCTCGTGTGGGTCCTCTACCTTTGCGCAAACCCTGTGTGGTCAGGCCACCCTTCCTTGCAACTGCGCACAAGGACTACCACACACCTCCTTACTATGCTGGCAGCAGAGCTCAATGCCATCAGGCGGTCAAAGTTTTACTTTGAAATGTATGGGAAATGTGATAAAAAAAATTGTTTAAAAGAACAGAGAGTCCTCAGTGGTTGATACCTTTTAATGGCTAACTGAAAAGATGGTAATAATTTGCAATTATTACCATCTTTTCAGTTAGCCATTAAAAGGTATCAACCACTGAGGACTCTCTGTTCTTTTAAACAATTTTTTTTATCTCTACTGGCTAACACGGTACAAAGATATATTTTACTTGTTTGGGAAATGTGAGTCACACCGCTATTACAGAGAATAGTAGTCAGGCAGGGTCAAAACATTAATTGAGGAACAGGAACAGAATGGGACGGCCAGGACTTAATCAGAAAACAAGCAGAGGTGAAATGCGTATCGGCCAACAAGGTACATAAACAGCAAGCAGGAAAAGTAGTCAGGTAACAAGCACACAAAATCATAAAACTGAACTGGGGGTAAAATTAACCAGAGGTTCATAGCTATGTCTGGCAGTGGTCTGCAGACAGGATGGGCATAAAAAAGGGTGTGGTGTCTTCCCATTGGTTGTAGCTGAATGATGGTATTTCATCTGTGAGATACCCACCAGCTACATTCAGCCAGAGATTCTGCATCTGTCAAGGTAATGCAGCCCAGTGGGTGAGCATAACCTGCGTCCACCTGCGCCGCTGGCATCGACTACTCTCCCATCATCAGCACTATTCATGAAAGGAACACGTTGTCACCTGGCGACCGGAGTACAAATTGACGGAGCGGACTCCGTTGGTGACTTAACAGCCGTGTGCGGCAATGATGCAAACCTGGCTGCGGGCCATCCTCAGGGCAATGTGACACACGTGCCTTTTATGGCTCACGTGTTGATCCGAATTCTCCAGCAATTTTTAAAACACCATCACGGCCTACATGGCCTTGTGCAGCGGGCACGCTCGCTATGTGCTCACTTCCATCGTGCGCACACAGCAGCTCAACAACTTTCATCACTCCGGAAGTCTTAGGGTCTGGCAGTTAAACGCCGGAAATGCGATGTTCCGACACGCAGGAATTGGAATCTGCACATGTTGCAGCGTGTGTGGCAGCACCGCAGAGCCCTGCTGAAATACGGTAAGACATATAGCCTGGGATAAGTTGATCCAGAGGTGGTGCAGATCACGCTGCTGGAGTGGTGTCAGATCAAGGACCTATGCACCCTGCTACACAGTTTTGAAATGTCGACGAAGATGTTTAGCACTGGCAATGTCATTCTCAGCGTGACAATTCTGGTCATCTACATGATGGAGCACACTGTAATTATTATTCGGAGTCAGGTGTTGGGACAAGAGGAAGGGGAGGAAGTACAGGAGGAGTCATATGCGGAAGGGATAACAAGATCTACGAGGTCCAGATGGTCAGCGGCACCTATGCGGCAGTCATGGTGAGGGAGAGGGATTAACAAGGGCGCATAGTATCAGCAAAAAGTGTTGATGAAAGTGCAGGAGCCCATGAAGAAATGGAGGACGAACTGGCGATGGGCATGGAAGACTCAGCAGATGAGTGAGAGCTTGCTCACATTTCGGTTGTGCGAGGTTGTGGGTAGAGGGCAGAGGAAGGATGCACGATTCTCACCTCTCTGCCACCAACACACCAAGGACTTGGTCCTCCTGGATGCACAAGACACATGAGCGCCTTCTTGCTGCACTACCTACATGACCCTCGGATTGTATGAATTTGAAGTAATCCTGAATACTGGGTTGCCACACTGTTAGATCCCCGGTACAAGACAAAATTTGGCAAAATAATTCCTGCCATAGAAATGGACGCACGTATACAGGAGTATCTGCAGAAGGTGGTACGCAATCTTAGATCTGCTTTTCCACTAAACACCAGTGCTGCACAGAGTCAATCTCAACGCTTTGTCATGGATAGGAGGAAATGGTCTTTTACTTGTCCACATCTGAGGGACCGAGGGCTGGCTGCTGTGCTGAGATGGCGTTGAGTACGGTGTCCCTGCAGAGTTGCACTTTTGGTCATATACCAAAATGAGTTGAAAAAGGACAGATGCTGGTGGAAAGGGGAACAGGTGTGTTGGAAAGGGGAAAAAAGTTTTTGTCCGTGGATTTGGTGGTTAAGCAACAGTAACATTTGCTGAAGAAACACCATCTGTTACAGTGGGACTGGCAGATTTGGATAAGGTGGTATATACTATGTTACCGCTATTTACCGAAAATTATTAAGAAAAGAAAGAGAAAGGTATATATCCCCATCAGCAGTCAGTGTCCACCGTGCTCCCAGATGGAAAAGGAGAGGTTGGCAACTGGAAGGTTTGGTGGAGGATACAGAGCTGTGTGGCTATGAAACTAATAGTAGCCTGAACCGAGTTAGACGCCATTCGGATCTGGAGACTGTGAGCCCTGTTAGCGTCACAGGGTCCACATGCCCACCCAGCCCAGGAACTCCCTGTTAACAACACAGGGGCCATTGAGTACGCTGACCGTGTGCGTAGGGGCCACACCTGTGGACAGCAGGCGCATCAGCAGCAGCAGGCCTGTTAATGCCACTGGGCTGCACAAGCAGGACTGTTAGGACAGGAGCTGGTCTTAACCGTTCTGCGTTACCAACTGTGGTGGTGGCCTGCATCCACCACCCTATCCCTGCCTACCTCTGGCCTAAAGCCGCAATGGGTTCAACACATGGAGGTGTGCTCTTTCGGAGCATAATAGAAGACTGCGCACCTCCTTGTTGGCTCCAGCCCCTTTTATAACCTGGGTCCGCCCCAAACCAGGGTGAACCACAATGCACCTCCTGGAGACAAAAGCAGAGTGACACGTCATGAGTGGCATAACTAGCGTCCTATTTGGAAACGCAACTTCAATGATGACCTCATGGCTGCCATGACCCAAACACCTCACCAGTCATCGTCTGACCATCAATAATGCGGTGACAAGTCATAGGTGTGGGCCTCTGCAAGCCATTTGGGAGGACACCTGATGCCCTGTGGTCTATATGGGACCCCCACATCAGGGCCAGGGCCAAAGAGTTCATTACCGGACCTAGTCTCTGATGCAGGAAGTGCCTGAGCATGCTCAGTAGCATGAAATACAGTCTCTGAAAAAAGACTATCAGCTTTAGCATGGTGTCTAGGCACAAAACAGGACTTAGACCCGGCACAGAATGCAAGCACCTGTGCAAAGAGGCTTTTCACACTTAGTGTGGGAGCATGCGCTGTATCCCGAAATGAAGACTTAGCGTCAGGAATGGCACAGTCAGGCTGAGCATACTCACTAGGCGAAACACTGTAATTATGCTGCAGCTGGGGTACATCGGCACACGCATGCGCACTAGCTGCCTCTCCACACTTAGACGTGGAGGGGAAATTTGTCTTGGAGATGCTGTCTATGAACAGAAGGAAAAGCTAAAGGAAGCCTGACTTTCTATCCCTCCGAATTATGAAATGCAGCAATGAATTCCATGAGTTTGCTATAACATTAGCGTAGCTAAATGTGCATGAGGGTGTGATGTAGAGGTGCTAGAAATAGCTTGTCACCAGTGGGGCACTAATGGAATACAACAGCCAGTTCTATGATGCCACAAAATGGCAGTATTTTGTGCTATCATTATAGCTTATTAAAAACAGAGCACGAGGTTGTCATGCAGAGGTGCTGCACATAGATTTGCAGTAGTGTGAATAGACAAAAGTACAATAGCCACGTTTAGGATACAACTAGGTACAGTGAGTGTTTGCTAGTATAATGGCTGAGTTTAAAAAAGTTTGAGTGTGCAATGCAGGCAGATGTCCTGCAAATATCGTTCCAATACTGTGAATTGACAAAAGTACAATAGCCACGTTTAGGATACAACTAGGTACAGTGAGTGTTTGCTAGTATAATGGCTGAGTTTAAAAAAGTTTGAGTGTGCAATGCAGGCAGACGTGCTGCAAATAACGTTCCAATACTGTGAATAGACAAAAGTACAATAGCCACGTTTAGGATACAACTAGGTACACTGAGTGTTTGCTACTATAAATGGCTGAGTTTAAAAAAGTTTGAGTGTGCAATGCAGGCAGACGTGCTGCAAATAACGTTCCAATACTGTGAATTGACAAAAGTACAATAGCCACGTTTAGGATACAACTAGGTACAGTGAGTGTTTGCTAGTATAATGGCTGAGTTTAAAAAAGTTTGAGTGTGCAATGCAGGCAGACGTGCTGCAAATAACGTTCCAATACTGTGAATTGACAAAAGTACAATAGCCACGTTTAGGATACAACTAGGTACAGTGAGTGTTTGCTAGTATAATGGCTGAGTTTAAAAAAGTTTGAGTGTGCAATGCAGGCAGACGTGCTGCAAATAACGTTCCAATACTGTGAATTGACAAAAGTACAATAGCCACGTTTAGGATACAACTAGGTACAGTGAGTGTTTGCTAGTATAATGGCTGAGTTTAAAAAAGTTAGAGTGTGCAATGCAGGCAGACGTGCTGCAAATAACGTTCCAATACTGTGAATAGACAAAAGTACAATAGCCACGTTTAGGATACAACTAGGTACACTGAGTGTTTGCTACTATAAATGGCTGAGTTTAAAAAAGTTTGAGTGTGCAATGCAGGCAGACGTGCTGCAAATAACGTTCCAATACTGTGAATTGACAAAAGTACAATAGCCACGTTTAGGATACAACTAGGTACACTGAGTGTTTGCTACTATAAATGGCTGAGTTTAAAAAAGTTTGAGTGTGCAATGCAGGCAGACGTGCTGCAAATAACGTTCCAATACTGTGAATTGACAAAAGTACAATAGCCACGTTTAGGATACAACTAGGTACAGTGAGTGTTTGCTAGTATAATGGCTGAGTTTAAAAAAGTTAGAGTGTGCAATGCAGGCAGACGTGCTGCAAATATCGTTCCAATACTGTGAATAGACAAAAGTAAAATAGCCACGTTTAGGATACAACTAGGTACACTGAGTGTTTGCTAGTATAATGGCTGAGTTTAAAAAAGTTAGAGTGTGCAATGCAGGCAGACGTGCTGCAAATAACGTTCCAATACTGTGAATAGACAAAAGTACAATAGCCACGTTTAGGATACAACTAGGTACACTGAGTGTTTGCTACTATAAATGGCTGAGTTTAAAAAAGTTTGAGTGTGCAATGCAGGCAGACGTGCTGCAAATAACGTTCCAATACTGTGAATTGACAAAAGTACAATAGCCACGTTTAGGATACAACTAGGTACACTGAGTGTTTGCTACTATAAATGGCTGAGTTTAAAAAAGTTTGAGTGTGCAATGCAGGCAGACGTGCTGCAAATAACGTTCCAATACTGTGAATTGACAAAAGTACAATAGCCACGTTTAGGATACAACTAGGTACACTGAGTGTTTGCTAGTATAATGGCTGAGTTTAAAAAAGTTAGAGTGTGCAATGCAGGCAGACGTGCTGCAAATATCGTTCCAATACTGTGAATAGACAAAAGTACAATAGCCACGTTTAGGATACAACTAGGTACACTGAGTGTTTGCTACTATAAATGGCTGAGTTTAAAAAAGTTAGAGTGTGCAATGCAGGCAGACGTGCTGCAAATATCGTTCCAATACTGTGAATAGACAAAAGTACAATAGCCACGTTTAGGATACAACTAGGTACACTGAGTGTTTGCTAGTATAATGGCTTAGTAACAATGAGTTGTAGTGTGCAATGCAGGCAGACGTGCTCTGCAAATGTCTTTGCACTAGTGGGACTATAGCAAAGTCCAATAGCCACGTTTAGGATGCCACTAGGTACACTGAGTGTTTGCTAGTAAAATTGCTTAGTTTAAAAAAGTTGGAGTGTGCAATGCAGGCAGATGTGCTCTGCTAATATCTTTGCACTAGTGGGACTATAGCAAAGTCCAATAGCCACGTATAGGATGCCACTAGGTACACTGAGTGTTTGCTAGTATAATGGCTTAGTTAAAATGAGTTTGAGTGTGCAATGCAGGCAGACGCGCTATGCAAATGTCTTTGCACTAGTGGGACTATAGCAAAGTCCAATAGCCACGTATAGGATGCCACTAGGTACACTGAGTGTTTGCTAGTATAATGGCTTGGTTTTAATGAGTTGGAGTGTGCAATGCAGGCAGACGCGCTCTGCAAATGTCTTTGCACTAGTGGGACTATAGCAAAGTCCAATAGCCACGTATAGGATGCCACTAGGTACACTGAGTGTTTGCTAGTATAATGGCTTGGTTAGAATGAGTTGTAGTGTGCAATGCAGGCAGATGTGCTCTGCTAATGTCTTTGCACTAGTGGGACTATAGCAAAGTCCAATAGCCACGTATAGGATGCCACTAGGTACACTGAGTGTTTGCTAGTATAATGGCTGAGTTTAAAAAAGTTAGAGTGTGCAATGTAGGCAGACGTGCTGCAAATATCGTTCCAATACTGTGAATAGACAAAAGTACAATAGCCACGTTTAGGATACAACTAGGTACACTGAGTGTTTGCTAGTATAATGGCTTAGTAACAATGAGTTGTAGTGTGCAATGCAGGCAGACGTGCTCTGCAAATGTCTTTGCACTAGTGGGACTATAGCAAAGTCCAATAGCCACGTTTAGGATGCCACTAGGTACACTGAGTGTTTGCTAGTAAAATTGCTTAGTTTAAAAAAGTTGGAGTGTGCAATGCAGGCAGATGTGCTCTGCTAATATCTTTGCACTAGTGGGACTATAGCAAAGTCCAATAGCCACGTATAGGATGCCACTAGGTACACTGAGTGTTTGCTAGTATAATGGCTTAGTTAAAATGAGTTTGAGTGTGCAATGCAGGCAGACGCGCTATGCAAATGTCTTTGCACTAGTGGGACTATAGCAAAGTCCAATAGCCACGTATAGGATGCCACTAGGTACACTGAGTGTTTGCTAGTATAATGGCTTGGTTTTAATGAGTTGGAGTGTGCAATGCAGGCAGACGCGCTCTGCAAATGTCTTTGCACTAGTGGGACTATAGCAAAGTCCAATAGCCACGTATAGGATGCCACTAGGTACACTGAGTGTTTGCTAGTATAATGGCTTGGTTAGAATGAGTTGTAGTGTGCAATGCAGGCAGATGTGCTCTGCTAATGTCTTTGCACTAGTGGGACTATAGCAAAGTCCAATAGCCACGTATAGGATGCCACTAGGTACACTGAGTGTTTGCTAGTATAATGGCTGAGTTTAAAAAAGTTAGAGTGTGCAATGCAGGCAGACGTGCTGCAAATATCGTTCCAATACTGTGAATAGACAAAAGTACAATAGCCACGTTTAGGATACAACTAGGTACACTGAGTGTTTGCTACTATAAATGGCTGAGTTTAAAAAAGTTTGAGTGTGCAATGCAGGCAGACGTGCTGCAAATAACGTTCCAATACTGTGAATTGACAAAAGTACAATAGCCACGTTTAGGATACAACTAGGTACACTGAGTGTTTGCTACTATAAATGGCTGAGTTTAAAAAAGTTAGAGTGTGCAATGCAGGCAGACGTGCTGCAAATATCGTTCCAATACTGTGAATAGACAAAAGTACAATAGCCACGTTTAGGATACAACTAGGTACACTGAGTGTTTGCTAGTATAATGGCTTAGTAACAATGAGTTGTAGTGTGCAATGCAGGCAGACGTGCTCTGCAAATGTCTTTGCACTAGTGGGACTATAGCAAAGTCCAATAGCCACGTTTAGGATGCCACTAGGTACACTGAGTGTTTGCTAGTAAAATTGCTTAGTTTAAAAAAGTTGGAGTGTGCAATGCAGGCAGATGTGCTCTGCTAATATCTTTGCACTAGTGGGACTATAGCAAAGTCCAATAGCCACGTATAGGATGCCACTAGGTACACTGAGTGTTTGCTAGTATAATGGCTTAGTTAAAATGAGTTTGAGTGTGCAATGCAGGCAGACGCGCTATGCAAATGTCTTTGCACTAGTGGGACTATAGCAAAGTCCAATAGCCACGTATAGGATGCCACTAGGTACACTGAGTGTTTGCTAGTATAATGGCTTGGTTTTAATGAGTTGGAGTGTGCAATGCAGGCAGACGCGCTCTGCAAATGTCTTTGCACTAGTGGGACTATAGCAAAGTCCAATAGCCACGTATAGGATGCCACTAGGTACACTGAGTGTTTGCTAGTATAATGGCTTGGTTAGAATGAGTTGTAGTGTGCAATGCAGGCAGATGTGCTCTGCTAATGTCTTTGCACTAGTGGGACTATAGCAAAGTCCAATAGCCACGTATAGGATGCCACTAGGTACACTGAGTGTTTGCTAGTATAATGGCTTAGTTAAAATGAGTTTGAGTGTGCAATGCAGGCAGACGCGCTATGCAAATGTCTTTGCACTAGTGGGACTATAGCAAAGTCCAATAGCCACGTATAGGATGCCACTAGGTACACTGAGTGTTTGCTAGTATAATGGCTTGGTTAGAATGAGTTGTAGTGTGCAATGCAGGCAGATGTGCTCTGCTAATGTCTTTGCACTAGTGGGACTATAGCAAAGTCCAATAGCCACGTATAGGATGCCACTAGGTACACTGAGTGTTTGCTAGTATAATGGCTTAGTTAAAATGAGTTTGAGTGTGCAATGCCGGCAGACGCGCTATGCAAATGTCTTTGCACTAGTGGGACTATAGCAAAGTCCAATAGCCACGTATAGGATGCCACTAGGTACACTGAGTGTTTGCTAGTATAATGGCTTGGTTTTAATGAGTTGGAGTGTGCAATGCAGGCAGACGCGCTCTGCAAATGTCTTTGCACTAGTGGGACTATAGCAAAGTCCAATAGCCACGTATAGGATGCCACTAGGTACACTGAGTGTTTGCTAGTATAATGGCTTGGTTAGAATGAGTTGTAGTGTGCAATGCAGGCAGACGCGCTCTGCAAATGTCTTTGCACTAGTGGGACTATAGCAAAGTCCAATAGCCACGTATAGGATGCCACTAGGTACACTGAGTGTTTGCTAGTATAATGGCTTGGTTAGAATGAGTTGTAGTGTGCAATGCAGGCAGACGCGCTCTGCAAATGTCTTTGCACTAGTGGGACTATAGCAAAGTCCAATAGCCACGTATAGGATGCCACTAGGTACACTGAGTGTTTGCTAGTATAATGGCTTAGTTATCAGTTGGAGTGTGCAGAGGACAAGAGGGTACAGTGGCAGGATTGTGGTGCTCTGGGTAGAGGAATGGAAGCCTGCCTTTCTATTCCCTCCTAATGGTGAAATGCAGGTAGGAAATCCCTGACCTGGGCTACACAGACGCTGTTGCTGTTTGCAGGACCTGTCACCTATGGCTCTCTGACCCTGCCGGTTGGAGCCCTTAAAAGGACTGCTATAAAGTGCTCTCCCTAAGCTGTCTAACGCTGTGTATGCAGCGCATACAGCTGTATCGGCTATAGGACTCAGGAAGACGGAGCTGCGACAGTGATGTCTGACACCAAAGACGCAGAAGGCAGATAATGGCGTCCGTGAAGAAAATGTCCGGTTTTATAATGCAGGGACATGTGACATGCAGATCCTATCACACATGCAGTTGCTTCTCTGGCTCAAAGTCCACTTAGCTGTGTGTGTGTCTGGGATTGGCTGACATGCTGGCCCGCCCCACAAGACGCGCGCGCTTAGGGAAGGAAGACAAGAAAAAAAAAAAAAAAAAATGGCGATCGCCATTATAGAAACAGCAGTGATCTGAAGGCGCTGTTCACGCACACTATACACTGAAATGTGATAATAGTTTGATTCACAGAGTGACTTACACTATTACAGCAGAAACCAAGCTATGATTTAGCTGTTTTTTGGCTGCTAGAACCGTTCTCGAACGTTTCTAGAACTACCGAGCTTTTGCAAAAAGCTCGAGTTCTAGTTCGATCTAGAACATGCCCCAAAATCACTCGAGCCGCGAACTGGAGAACCACGAACCACGAACCGCGCTCAACTCTACATACGAGAGACCGGAAGTGGAGGTGCTAAATAGTATGTGCTACTGATAGTTTGTCTATACTCCATACTAGTTTGCGTTCCACCACACCTCACGTGTCCCACTCATGTGATACTCGGGAAAACGGAAGTGGAAACGCTAAACAGTATGTGCTGCTAGCTGTTTGTCCATACTCCACACTGGTTTGTGTTCCACCACATATCACGTGTCCCACTCATGTGACACTCGGGAAACCGGAAGTGGAGATGCTAGATAGTATGTGCTGCTGGCTGTTTGTCTATACTCCATACTGGCCTGCATTCCACCACATATTGCAAGCACTGATAAAAAACAATAACAAAAATAGCAACCCAAAAAGGGGAGGGGGGAAGGGGGGAGATTTATTTAATATGAGGAATATTCCCCTAGTCATATAATCAAATACCCCATATATGAGGGGGAATTAGTTTAGGCGGAGGGGAGAGAAGGGGGTGGAGGGGGAGAGAGGCAAATGGACAAAAGGGGGCACAGGGGCCATACCAGTCACCCTGGGTACTTTCCTACAGTCTATGACTAATTAATTTTTAGTCTGATACATAAATATGTTTACCTCCCTCCTGACTACCTCCAAAACTCTGAATTGAACCTGGTGAATGTCCCCTCCATGGTGGCTGTTCATATGCCTAAAAATTAATTAGTCATAGACTGTAGGAAAGTACCCGGGGTGACTGGTATGGCCCCTGTGCCCCCTTTTGTCCATTTGCCTCTCTCCCCCTCCTCCCCCTTCTCTCCCCTCCGCCTAAACTAATTCCCCCTCATATATGGGGTATTTGATTATCCAGGTGGTACTTGCCACTAGTGGCATATATGACTAGGGGAATATTCCTCATATTAAATAAATCTCCCCCCTTCCCCCCCCCCCCCTTTTTGGGTTGCTATTTTTGTTATTGTTTTTTATCAGTGCTTGCAATATGTGGTTGAATGCAGGCCAGTATGGAGTATAGACAAACAGCCAGCAGCACATACTATCTAGCATCTCCACTTCCGGTTTCCCGAGTGTCACATGAGTGGGACACGTGATATGTGGTGGAACACAAACCAGTGTGGAGTATGGACAAACAGCTAGCAGCACATACTGTTTAGTGTTTCCACTTCCGTTTTCCCGAGTATCACATGAGTGGGACACGTGAGGTGTGGTGGAACGCAAACTAGTATGGAGTATAGACAAACTATCAGTAGCACATACTATTTAGCACCTCCACTTCCGGTCTCTCGTATGTCACATGAGCGGGTTATGGAACGCTGTATAGACAGAGGCATGCGAGTTTATATATTGCACCTAAGTCTGCATGATGTGAGTAGCGCTTTATATTAAAGTTTAAGGAGCCACTTTATTATCTATACTCGGAGATGGGTGTTATGTCTGTGGGAGGGGTGGAGCTATAAGGAGAGAGGCTAAGGGGGGAGGGTGTAAGACTGGTCACATCCTGTCTGGTATACTATTTAAGGAGACCCTATCACATCAGGTCCCCTCCTCCTCATCATGACATTATGGCATCCTGTTGTCGAATGACATAGTATCAAGCCTCCTGATGAACCGCTGACGGAGAAACGCGTCGAGGCAAATTTGAGGCATCACTGAGATGCACATGTGACCTCAATACGATAAGTGATATTGACTACCTCTTTTGTTTGGCTGCTACCAACTCCACTGTATCTTATGTATTGGCACACTATTTAATAAGCATTTGCACTTTAAAGGACAGCTGTACCTCAGTATATGAATTGTGAATGGGACTATGTGCATTAGATTGTAGTAGCATGTTGGCTCTTTAATCATATGCACTTTGCACTTCTATCCATTGATTGCTAATTTTTGCTTGTGCTTATCAACACAGAGGATAGAGGTTAACAACTAGGCTGCTTTTAACTTCGCTGCACTTCTATGCATTAGCACCTTATGTGATGGGCATTTACATCTTAGAGGACAGCTGTACCTAACCGTGTGCACTGTGAATGGGGTTATGTGCATTTAACTATAGTAGCACTCTAGTTCCTGAATCATATGCACTTTGCACTTTTTTCCATTGATTGCCAATATTGTGGTAGCTCTCTTGTCTATATCTATCAATATTAAGGATAGGGGGTAGCAACCAGAGGTAGTCTTGTTGGGGTAGCAGACACTTTATCTATATGGACTGACCCCTTGTTGGTTTGGAGAACGTTATAAGGTCCCAATTGTGGTCTACTGTGGACTCGTTCCTATCCAACAATCAATATCAGCAGAAGTTGAGGGGTATTTTAGTGTCTTTTTATCCAGTCCACTACATTAAGCATACCCTACCTATCTGTCCTTTAATATCATAACTGTCGGAAGGGCCTTATAGGGCTTCCTTAGGGACAGCCGCCATTGAGTGGGGGCGCCATACTCGTATCAGGCCTAGGGTGCCGACCTCCGCGGTAGGTAGAGGACAGGAGGGAGGGGAAATTTTTAGGGTAAACACTATACCCTCCTCCCTTTTTCTTCTATTTTTGTATATATTGATGTGATTTACATTGGGTGATTTTTTAACTTAAATTGAATAAAGGCTGATTTTTAAAGGGTATATTTTTGGTTAGAAATCATGATTTGTCAGAACTTATCCCAGTTCTATATGGTACGGATGAATGCTCAGTTGCCAAATATAAGTGTTTTAGGCAGGGGGATAGGTTAGGGTTCAGTGTAAGTTCTCTGACCAGTCTATGGCTATATATCAATATATTTCAGGAAGAAAAAACCCTACAAATTCATTGTGGACAATTTAGCCAACTTTACTGCATGTCTAGTGCTGTCCCTGATGGATGTTCCATTAATGTAATACTTACAGCAGCCATTTATCACCTGTGAATTCAGCCTAACAGTGTATAACTTATGGGTAACAAAAACGTCTGTATATTTAGATTAGGTTCAGAAGAGAGTATCAAAAATCGTCCTAGTTGCATCCAGAAAAAATCCCAACAATTTTTATGTTAGTTGTCATCAGTATGCAATCCATATGGCATCTGTTTTTATACATCAGCAGTCATTAAAATGTACAAAACCAAATACAGTTTTGTAAGTTAAAGAGGTTTCTGGTCTAAATCCACAAGTCTGTAGTCACTCTATTTGTCACACGTTCCTAAGCCCCCATTTGCCCAAAAATCCCCCTGGCTAATGATCAGGCTGATAAGATCACTAGTCTTACCTCTATAATACAGAAACACAAAAGTAGGAAAACAAAAAGAGGAAATAGACATGAAAATGGAAAACACTCCAGGCAGCTTCAGCTGTAGACAACATGACAAACTTTTTCCAGAGCAGGCACCTTTCAAAGTAGACGACATAGAAATGAGGAAACAGTTTCTATCACAGGCATAAACTGATCAGGCACATGACTTTAATAGTGAAAGGGAATGAGTTCAAAGAGCCACACCTGAGATTGAAAACTACAGCCAACAGCCAGGCAGGAAATGTTGCTTAACCTGTACAGCACCACAAGCAAGGAGATGTTATTCAAGTAACAGCAGTGGATCTGTGCTGCCCCCATGTCAGCAGCCGGGCTGCTCGGATCTGGATCCACGGTGGCTCCAGGGGCGTCCGGACGGGGGTCTCGCGGCCACTCGAATGAAGGGGGGTATTTACAGGGGGGTGGTATATTGAGAGTTCGTGACGCCACCCATGGTGTGTGGTAAGGTTGAGTACCACCGCTGCAGCTGGGAGTACCTGGTGGCGATGGAGTGGACAGCCAGGTGTTTAACCCCTCCACGGGTAGGGGGAATGCCCCGGGACTCGGTGATGGGGACAGGGAGGTGCCATTGGGGAGGTAAGGGTCACTTGCGTACTCACTCAGTCCAATAACGCTGACACCGACAACTTTAGTAAACCAAAGTTCTGGACACCACTGCCGCTGAGGTGGAGCATGTTTGGGTCCCGTTTCTGTTGGTGTTGCCTGTTGATCTGTGACCTTTCCCTTGGCACCTTGTTTCCTTCTAGTTGGTCCCTGTAGTTTGAAACTAGTCGGGTCCTGCTCCCCAGTATGGCTAACTGAGGGAGCTTGCTCTCAGAAGAAAAAGAAAAATCCAGCTCACCGATCAGACCCGCTGCTGCATCTCAATGTCCTACGCTCGGAATGGTGTGGCCACCAGCAAGAAAATTGAAGAAAACTCCAGCGCTGGACAGATAAATTAAAAATCCATCTTTTATTTAGAAAAATTATTAAAATCCAGCAGGTCAGATTACATCATGAGGACCCGTACAGAAAAACGCGTTGTTCTGTACGGTTCCTCATGATGTAATCTGACCTGCTGGATTTGAATAATTTTTCTAAATAAAAGATGGATTTTTAATTTATCTGTCCAGCGCTAGATTTTTCTTCAATTAGTTTGCTCTCAGGGTTCACGCTTGAGATTTCTTGGACTGTATTTGTGGAAAGTCCTATCCCTCTCGTTGTGCTAGTACCCCGATTTGGGAGCAGGTGGAGAGCGGATCTTGAAGGCTCCGTTCTCATCAGGCGAATTGTCAGGTTGCCTGAAGCTACTCCCTGACCTAGGGTCCACGTACCCCGTCGTGCCCTGGTCCCAGCCCAGTGATGTACAAGGCCGCCGGCTGTCCTCCACGACAATGCCGTGCCCCTTGTCATGATCCCCTGCCACCAGGGGTCAAGCTCCTACCAGGCACAGACCAATATCTTGTACCTAGTAGTTCCAAGGAGCCTAGCTCCTGAGCTCCTCTCACTTTCACCTCCAACACTACACTCTCCTTTCCTCTGACTCCTGACCTCCCCTTAACCAACCCCCCAAGTGGGCGACCCTATTCCACTCAGGCCGTCCACTGGTGGGTGTGGTGCAGAGAGTTCCTAGGATTTTAATTAGCTGGTTTTGGCAACACCAATGGTTAGGGACCCGTAACCAAGGAGGAGGTGGATATTGCACAGAAGGGCAGATTGCACAATATCCTGTGACGACCTGATAGCCAGGGCATCACAGATCTGCCAGTAGCAAGGTGCTGTGACCTTCTGATAGCAGGCTCGCCAGAGGTGTCCCTTGGGCAGGACACACTCATGACACTGGGAGTCTGCATATCATATACTCGCGGGCCGTGACCACTGTTCCCAGTTCTGAAACTGGCAAGTGCTTACAGCCCACAGTGCGTTCAAAGTGAGGATTCAGAAGTCACAGAGAGCAACACAGAGTGACTGCAGACTTGTAGATTTACACAGACAACCCCTTTAAACAATTGCAATGTATCTGTAAAATTGGATGGTTGAATCGGATGGTTGAGTCATACAAGGCATGATTATTTTTGGGGGGGACACAACCATAGAGTACAACAGGCGAGTCTCATCCAACACACAGAAGAATCTAATGTATGATGCAGTTTTTTTTTACTCTTAGATTCGATCCTTTAAAAAGACTTAATGCTCATCTGAACAGACATATTGAATACACATTAGTCCTACTGTTGTCAGTTTTTTCACACACAAC
Organism: Anomaloglossus baeobatrachus; assembly: GCF_048569485.1. NCBI lineage: Eukaryota > Metazoa > Chordata > Amphibia > Anura > Aromobatidae > Anomaloglossus > Anomaloglossus baeobatrachus. Next base: position 349,588,742 of record NC_134353.1, read on the forward strand.
ACTCAGACTGAACATACGGTGGTTTGAACTTGGCTTCAGTAGGTTTCTAGTTCTACTATTTAGAAAATCCACAATAATATCACACATGTAGAAATTTAATGGTGTGGTCACCATGGATAATAGGACAAAAAATATAGCATTCTCATGTCTAAAAAAAGCAAGTCTTCCTTCCTTACAGCTGATTTTGCTGGCAGATACCAAAGTCTACTGAATATACAAAACACCTTATTTAAACTAGACCTTCATTAGGAAATGTGTGCTAGAACAAACTATTTCCCAGCAACATTTTCAGCTTTGATCCCTGAACACATGAGCACTTTTATTTGCTTATAATATTTCTTATTTCTAAATCTGTATCTAAGAAGACACTTGTAAAGATGAGATGAGAACATGCCTGCAGTTCCTCAAACGGAGCTGTATTTAGATAAGTGGTGTGCAACTAATTCTCTTTTTTCATTCTTCCATGCCATTATACCGATATGAACCCACATCCCAATTAGAGAAAGGCTAATGGGAATAACATGCTAAGTCATTAACATTTAATGATACGTTTTCCGCCTTCTCACTTCTAAAATTTTATTCTAAAAATATGAAGAATCTAGACTTGACAGAACTCAAGACATGACAAATTCTTGTATGGTCACTGTGCTAAGCTTGGAAATCTAGAATGTAAAAGCTGTTTTCAGATCCATACAAAATGTATAGTACAATATACAATTTTTCACAAGTTTACAGTACATTATACAATGTACTGCAAACATCAAACAGATTTCTACATTTTTTTTTATATGGTGGTATTTGTGGCCACAAGCCATTATGGTGGAGTTGGTCAACTCTTGTATGGTCCTACTGACACGCCCACGGGGTCTGGGGGGTTACTCGTCATCAGGTCGGAGTTGTGGGTTTGGGATGTCACAGCGACCAGGCCTGGTTCCATGACCAGTTTCTTCTAAATAAATATCAGAAAAGGGACATAACAAAATATATTGCATCTTTATATTTGCAAAAATAATAATCTTTCAAAGTACTAAAACTTTTATACATTAATGTGGCAGTAAACAAGAACCAACTAAAAAAATTTTATCGTCAGACTTCAATTTAGAAGGTCAAAAATGCCTCACTTCATAACTGAACCTTACAACATTTAAAAATGTAAAAACCTATAACAGAGACGTAAACCCTATAAAATTCAATACAATTCTCAAGTTTATTGATACATTTAAAAGGATTAATACCGGAAACAAAGGGAAATACCACAAATAGGCCATCAAACCAAGTCTCTTACATATAACAATTAAATACAATATGCTTGGGCCAAACACATTACGAATAGTGATGAGCGAGCATGCTTGTCACTACTCGGTACTCGCACGAGTATCACTGTACTCGGGCTGCTCGGCGGGGACCGAGTAATCTCGCGATACTCGTGCTTTACTCGTGGTCTTCATTTCTGCATGTTGGCGCTCTTTTGAGAGCCAGCCCTCATGCAGGGATTGGCTGGCAGACCACTGCAATGCCACAGCCCTGTTAGTTGTGGAATTGCAGTGATTGGCCGGCCTGCACAGCGTCACCGAGCCTTTATATCGGCCGGCGCGCTGTGCTCTGCTCACAGCTATTCTGACAGTGAGTGTAGGGAGAGTGTCGCTGATTCAGGGAAAGCTTTGCGGCCCTTTATAGCTTTTTCAGTTGCAGGGCTGCAAACAGTGTGACCAAAAGTCCTTCTCAGGACTATTCTAGTTGTATACAGGCAGGCAGGGTATAGCCAGGTCGGAGTACAGTAGCAGAGTCCTTCTCAGGACTATTGTTGCTATATACAGGCAGGGTATAGCCAGGTCTGAATACAGGCTAGTGACCAAAAGAGTCCTTGTCAGGACTATTGTAGCAGTATACAGGCAGGCAGGCAGGCAGGGTAGTGGTGACCGTATACCAGCCTTCATATCTGGGGCTGGTGTACACAGTGTAAAACAGTCCAGATAGTGTCTGACTTGTCTGTACTGTAATTGTCGCTCCCCAAAAAAACCTGTTAGTAGGTTATTATTGCGTCCGTGCTTGGTTTTTAAAACCGCACGTGTGTGCCTGTTGGTGGCAGCGTACAGGTGCACTGGTGTGCGTTTACCAAACTATTATATAACGCACAAGTGTAGTGTATAATACACGTCAGTCAGCAGTGGCTGATAGTGTCAGAGTTCTTAATTTTTGCTCCTAAAACCTGTGTTAGGTTATTATTGCGTCCGTGCTTGGTTTTTAAAACCGCACGTGTGTGCCTGTTGGTGGCAGCGTACAGGTGCACTGGTGTGCGTTTACCAAACTATTATATAACGCACAAGTGTAGTGTATAATACACGTCAGTCAGCAGTGGCTGATAGTGTCAGAGTTCTTAATTTTTGCTCCTAAAACCTGTGTTAGGTTATTATTGCGTCCGTGCTTGGTTTTTAAAACCGCACGTGTGTGCCTGTTGGTGGCAGCGTACAGGTGCACTGGTGTGCGTTTACCAAACTATTATATAACGCACAAGTGTAGTGTATAATACACGTCAGTCAGCAGTGGCTGATAGTGTCAGAGTTCTTAATTTTTGCTCCTAAAACCTGTGTTAGGTTATTATTGCGTCCGTGCTTGGTTTTTAAAACCGCACGTGTGTGCCTGTTGGTGGCAGCGTACAGGTGCACTGGTGTGCGTTTACCAAACTATTATATAACGCACAAGTGTAGTGTATAATACACGTCAGTCAGCAGTGGCTGATAGTGTCAGAGTTCTTAATTTTTGCTCCTAAAACCTGTGTTAGGTTATTATTGCGTCCGTGCTTGGTTTTTAAAACCGCACGTGTGTGCCTGTTGGTGGCAGCGTACAGGTGCACTGGTGTGCGTTTACCAAACTATTATATAACGCACAAGTGTAGTGTATAATACACGTCAGTCAGCAGTGGCTGATAGTGTCAGAGTTCTTAATTTTTGCTCCTAAAACCTGTGTTAGGTTATTATTGCGTCCGTGCTTGGTTTTTAAAACCGCACGTGTGTGCCTGTTGGTGGCAGCGTACAGGTGCACTGGTGTGCGTTTACCAAACTATTATATAACGCACAAGTGTAGTGTATAATACACGTCAGTCAGCAGTGGCTGATAGTGTCAGAGTTCTTAATTTTTGCTCCTAAAACCTGTGTTAGGTTATTATTGCGTCCGTGCTTGGTTTTTAAAACCGCACGTGTGTGCCTGTTGGTGGCAGCGTACAGGTGCACTGGTGTGCGTTTACCAAACTATTATATAACGCACAAGTGTAGTGTATAATACACGTCAGTCAGCAGTGGCTGATAGTGTCAGAGTTCTTAATTTTTGCTCCTAAAACCTGTGTTAGGTTATTATTGCGTCCGTGCTTGGTTTTTAAAACCGCACGTGTGTGCCTGTTGGTGGCAGCGTACAGGTGCACTGGTGTGCAATTTCCAGAAACTTTGATATAACGCACAAGTAGTGAATATACACGTCAGCAGTGCACAGCATTGCAAAATGCGCAAGGGCATTGGCAAGGAACAAGGAAGTGGACGTGATGGTGGTGCAGGCAGAGGCCGAGGTCGTGGGCAAGCTCTAATTTCGCCACAACAAAGGGCCACATCTAGTCGCTCGCACGTCCTGTCCCAAATTCTTGGGGACCGCAGCAGTACACCGCTCTTGAACCAAGACCAGTGTCAACAGGTTGTTAGTTGGATAGCGGATAATGCTTCCAGTCAGATTGGCACCACCACAAACACTCTGTCTTCCACACGGTCAAGTGTCAGTAGCCGTGATACTGCACCGCACATTTCTGAACCTGATCCTCCTTCCTACCACCAGGCTGAGTACACGTCCTCCTCGGACATTAATGATCCCACACTTGGACACTCGGAAGAGCTGTTCACGTTTCCATTCACACATTCTGGCCTCTCGCCAGCTCATATTGAAGTGGGTCATGAGGAGATCGTCTGTACAGATAGCCAAATATTTGAGCAGCCACGTTCTCACGAAGTTGGCAACGTGTCTCAACAAGTGGTGGACGATGATGAGACACAATTGTCAGCAAGTCAGGAGGAGGAGCAGGGTGCGGAAGAGGAAGACGACGTGGTGGATGATCCAGTAACTGACCCAACCTGGCAGGAGGATATGCAGAGCGAGGACAGCAGTGCACAGGGGGAGGGAGGCGTAGCATCACAACAGGCAGTAAGAAGCAGGGTGGTGGTCCCAGGCAGAAGTCAGGCAACCGTTCCCCGTAACAACACGACGACACAAGGTGCCTGTACAAATGTTAGGTCTTCACGAGTCTGGCAGTTTTTTAAGTTGGATCCAGATGATTCAAAAAAGGCCATTTGCAACACCTGCCGTGCCAGCATCAGCAGGGGTACCAAAACTAGCAGCCTGACCACCACCAGCATGATCAGGCACATGTCAGCCAAGCACCCGACTTTGTGGGAAGTACAACAGAGTCGAGGAGCAGTGCTTGCTGATGTCACTGCTACGTCTTCGCTGGTTGTGCATGCGAGCCAATCCTCTGTCCATGCTGCCTGCGAACAAGCCTCCTCCACTCCTGCACCTGCAGTTGCCTACGCAGAAAGAACACCATCATCAAGCACGTCCTTGTCCCAGCGCAGCGTTCAGTTATCCATTCAGCAAACCTTTGAACGCAGGCGCAAATACACTGCCAACACCCCACATGCCACAGTTCTAAATGCTAACATTTCGCGACTGCTTGCGCTGGAAATGTTGCCTTTTAGGCTGGTGGAGACAGAAGCATTCCGTGACCTGATGGCGGCAGCTGTCCCACGTTACTCGGTCCCCAGCCGCCACTATTTCTCCCGGTGTGCCGTCCCCGCGTTGCATAACCACGTGTCACAAAACATCACACGTGCCCTGAACAACGCTGTTTCACCCAAAGTCCACCTAACCACAGACACGTGGACAAGTGCTTGTGGGCAAGGCCGCTACATCTCGTTGACGGCACACTGGGTTAATATTGTGGAAGCTGGGACCCAGTCTGAGCGAGGGACGGAACACGTCCTTCCCACACCAAGGTTTGCAGGCCCTACCTCAGTCAGTGTTTCACCCACACTCTACAGCTCCGGAATGTCATGCTCTTCAGCCTCCTCCTCCTCCTGCGCATCCTCATCCACTGTGCCCTCCACACCAGTCACAAGCTGGAAGCACTGCAGCACTGCCTCGGCGAAGCGGCAACAGGCTGTGCTGAAGCTAATCTGCATAGGTGACAAACCCCACAATGCAGAAGAGCTGTGGACAGCTCTGAAACAGCAGGCAGATCACTGGCTCACACCTCTGAACCTAAAGCCAGGAAAGGTCGTTTGTGACAATGGCCGGAACCTGGTGGCGGCTTTGAGGCGAGGCCAGCTGACACATGTTCCATGCGTGGCCCATGTGCTCAACCTCGTGGTTCAGCGGTTTATAAAGTCATACCCAGAGCTGTCTGATCTGCTGGTAAAAGTTCGCCGCCTGTCTGCACATTTTCGAAAGTCACCTACTGCTTCAGCCGGCCTTGCCGGCTTTCAGCGCCGTTTGCATCTTCCGGCTCACAGACTGGTGTGTGATGTCCCCACGCGTTGGAATTCAACTCTGCACATGTTGGTCAGGATATGTGAGCAGAAGAGGGCAGTTGTTGAGTACCTGCATCACCTAAGCCGTCGGGAAATGGGTCAAACTCCACACATAACACCTGAGGAGTGGAGATGGATGTCAGACCTATGTACCATCCTCCAAAACTTTGAGGACTCCACCAAGATGGTGAGTGGTGATGACGCCATTATTAGCGTCACCATACCGCTACTCTGCCTTCTAAAACGGTCCCTTTTGAAAAACAAACATGATGCATTGCAGGCGGAGCGCGATGAGTTGCAGCAAGAAACAGTAGTGGGTGTGGGTGATAACACACAGCCCAGCCTCGTCTCATCACAACGTGCAGTGGAGGACTATGACGAGGAGGAGGATGAAGACATGGAGCAACTCTCCGGCCAAATTGAGGATATGACATGCACACCAGTCATATCCTCGATTCAGCGTGGCTGGCCAGAGGACAGGGTAGATGAGGAGGAGGAGGAGGAGGAGGAGGAGGAGGACAGCATGTTCAGTCATCTTGTTGGTCAGGCTACTGAAGTCCTGGCTGTTAAGAGTCTGGCGCACATGGCTGACTTTATGGTAAGCTGCCTGTCTCGTGACCCTCGCGTTAAGAACATCTTGGCCGACAATCATTACTGGTTGGTAACACTGTTAGACCCACGCTACAAGGAGAACTTTTTGTCTCTTATTCCCGTGGATGAGAGGTCAACCAAAATGCAGCAGTTTCGGAAGGCCATACTCACGGAAGTAGGCAAAGCATTCCCCTCACAAAACGCTAGCGGCATAGGTCAGGAATCAGTGGACAACCGAGGCGTACAGCCGAGAGAGGCACAAGTCCAATCCGCCAGAGGTAGGGGAACAGTCTTTAAGATGTGGGACAGTTTTCTCAGCCCCTCACGTACCACAGCCCCTGAGGTGCGGGGTAGTGCCACAAGAAATCCTAAGTTTGCCCAGATGCTGAAGGAGTACCTTGCAGATCGAACAACTGTACTCCGACATTCCTCTGTGCCTTACAATTATTGGGTATCCAAGCTGGACACGTGGCATGAATTGGCTCTCTACGCCTTGGAAGTCCTGGCCTGCCCTGCTGCTAGCGTTTTGTCAGAGCGTGTTTTTAGTGCCGCAGGTGGAATCATTACAGATAAACGCACCCGCCTGTCAACTGAAAATGCTGACAGGCTGACTCTGATAAAGATGAACAAGGGTTGGATTGGGCCAGACTTCACCACACCACCAGCAAATGAGAGCGGAATTTAAAGTTTGCCATGTACCTCCACTCACCCATGGGTACACTTCTCGACTTTGGATAATCGCTGGACTGCTCCTCCTTCTCCTCATGCGCCATCATGATGACCGTTACAATAGTTAGGTCTTTGTTTCAGGTATACCCCCAGTGGTAAATTTTTTCGCCCATTCTTTGCAGAATGGACATTACAACGACAGGAGACCCGCTCCTTTGCAATGGGAACAATGTTTTGAGGCCCTCATGCACGTCTCTACCCAGGGACAACGTGTAGCCTCCCAATTTTTGGCTGCCCTGCCTAAGGGCTATACTGAAATACACCCACTTCCTTAAAATGGACACTTAATGTTTTGAGGCCCTCATGCACGTCTCTACCCAGGGACAATGTGGAGCCTCCCAATTTTTGGCTGCCCTGGCAAAGGGCTATACTGAAATAGACCCACTTCCTTACAATGGGCACTTCAGGTTTAAAGGCCATCATGCACGTCTCTACCCAGGGACAATGTGGAGCCTCCCAATTTTTGGCTGCCCTGCCTAAGGGCTATACTATAATACACCCACTTCCTGACAATGGACACTTAATGTTTTGAGGCCCTCATGCACGTCTCTACCCAGGGACAATGTGGAGCCTCCCAATTTTTGGCTGCCCTGGCAAAGGGCTATACTGAAATAGACCCACTTCCTTACAATGGGCACTTCAGGTTTAAAGGCCATCATGCACGTCTCTACCCAGGGACAATGTGGAGCCTCCCAATTTTTGGCTGCCCTGCCTAAGGGCTATACTATAATACACCCACTTCCTGACAATGGACACTTAATGTTTTGAGGCCCTCATGCACGTCTCTACCCAGGGACAATGTGGAGCCTCCCAATTTTTGGCTGCCCTGGCAAAGGGCTATACTGAAATAGACCCACTTCCTTACAATGGGCACTTCAGGTTTAAAGGCCATCATGCACGTCTCTATCCAGGGACAATGTGGAGCCTCCCAATTTTTGGCTGCCCTGCCTAAGGGCTATACTGAAATACACCCACTTCCTTAAAATGGACACTTAATGTTTTGAGGCCCTCATGCACGTCTCTACCCAGGGACAATGTGGAGCCTCCCAATTTTTGGCTGCCCTGCCTAAGGGCTATACTGAAATACACCCACTTCCTTAAAATGGACACTTAATGTTTTGAGGCCCTCATGCACGTCTCTACCCAGGGACAATGTGGAGCCTCCCAATTTTTGGCTGCCCTGGCAAAGGGCTATACTGAAATAGACCCACTTCCTTACAATGGGCACTTCAGGTTTAAAGGCCATCATGCACGTCTCTATCCAGGGACAATGTGGAGCCTCCCAATTTTTGGCTGCCCTGCCTAAGGGCTATACTGAAATACACCCACTTCCTTAAAATGGACACTTAATGTTTTGAGGCCCTCATGCACGTCTCTACCCAGGGACAATGTGGAGCCTCCCAATTTTTGGCTGCCCTGGCAAAGGGCTATACTGAAATAGACCCACTTCCTTACAATGGGCACTTCAGGTTTAAAGGCCATCATGCACGTCTCTATCCAGGGACAATGTGGAGCCTCCCAATTTTTGGCTGCCCTGCCTAAGGGCTATACTGAAATACACCCACTTCCTTAAAATGGACACTTAATGTTTTGAGGCCCTCATGCACGTCTCTACCCAGGGACAATGTGGAGCCTCCCAATTTTTGGCTGCCCTGGCAAAGGGCTATACTGAAATAGACCCACTTCCTTACAATGGGCACTTCAGGTTTAAAGGCCATCATGCACGTCTCTATCCAGGGACAATGTGGAGCCTCCCAATTTTTGGCTGCCCTGGCAAAGGGCTATACTGAAATAGACCCACTTCCTTACAATGGGCACTTCAGGTTTAAAGGCCATCATGCACGTCTCTACCCAGGGACAATGTGGAGCCTCCCAATTTTTGGCTGCCCTGCCTAAGGGCTATACTATAATACACCCACTTCCTGACAATGGACACTTAATGTTTTGAGGCCCTCATGCACGTCTCTACCCAGGGACAATGTGGAGCCTCCCAATTTTTGGCTGCCCTGGCAAAGGGCTATACTGAAATAGACCCACTTCCTTACAATGGGCACTTCAGGTTTAAAGGCCATCATGCACGTCTCTACCCAGGGACAATGTGGAGCCTCCCAATTTTTGGCTGCCCTGCCTAAGGGCTATACTATAATACACCCACTTCCTGACAATGGACACTTAATGTTTTGAGGCCCTCATGCACGTCTCTACCCAGGGACAATGTGGAGCCTCCCAATTTTTGGCTGCCCTGCCTAAGGGCTATACTGAAATACACCCACTTCCTTAAAATGGACACTTAATGTTTTGAGGCCCTCATGCACGTCTCTACCCAGGGACAATGTGGAGCCTCCCAATTTTTGGCTGCCCTGGCAAAGGGCTATACTGAAATAGACCCACTTCCTTACAATGGGCACTTCAGGTTTAAAGGCCATCATGCACGTCTCTATCCAGGGACAATGTGGAGCCTCCCAATTTTTGGCTGCCCTGGCAAAGGGCTATACTGAAATAGACCCACTTCCTTACAATGGGCACTTCAGGTTTAAAGGCCATCATGCACGTCTCTATCCAGGGACAATGTGGAGCCTCCCAATTTTTGGCTGCCCTGCCTAAGGGCTATACTGAAATACACCCACTTCCTTAAAATGGACACTTAATGTTTTGAGGCCATCATGCACGTCTCTACCCAGGGACAATGTGGAGCCTCCCAATTTTTGGCTGCCCTGCCTAAGGGCTATACTATAATACACCCACTTCCTGACAATGGACACTTAATGTTTTGAGGCCCTCATGCACGTCTGTATGCAGGGGCATTGGTGAACCTCACAATTTAGGACTGCCCTGGCAAAGGAAAATACTACAAAGACTCACTTCCTCAAAATGGGCACATTAGACTCAAGAGGCCTTCATGTACGTCTCTTCTCAGGGACATCGGAGTGCCACACAATGTTTTCACGTAAAATCTTTCATGTATTGATCTCAAAAAGTAACATACACCAGATCTATCTCACTATTGGGTATGTGCCCTTAACATTTCCGCCATGAAAAATCATTTTGGGGTCATTTTGGAAGGTTTTCTGGTGAGTCCGTAAAAATGGCGTAAAACGCGGACAAAATTGTTCACAGCTGTGACTTTTGAGTGATAAATGCTTCAAGGGGTCTTCCCCATGCTGTTGCCATGTCATTTGAGCACTCTTCTGAGACTTTTGTGACATTTTTAGGGTTTCTCCATGCTGCCGGGAGGTCATTTCACAAAAATACTCGGGTCTCCCATAGGATAACATTGGGCTCGTTGCTCGGGCCGAGTACACGAGTATCTTGGGAGGCTCGGCCCGAGCTTCGAGCACCCGAGCTTTTTAGTACTCGCTCATCACTAATTACGAACTCCCCTGAAGACTGGGTCGGTAAGCTGATGCTCTTCTTTATATTATGGCTGTTATTAGTATATAACCTTACTTTGCTGTAGTTCTTTCTTTACTTATCACTACTTGCACCATCTTTGGGTTTAGTGATATTTGCCCCCTACAAATATAGCATTCCAGCTGCTTATTTCATTCCATTTTGGATTCTTAATTATAGAGCTGAATATATATAATGCATTTTGGTCTATATGTATCATCTGTGGTAATCATCAAAGTCTTTCCAGTCATCTTATGTATTCTTGAATGTTCAATTGAATACATAGGATAGACGTAAGTTTGTTTTGCACACGTCACCTTTATATTTGTATCCATTTTTATAATTTGTGACTCTACACTTTACGGTTGACATTTGTGCAGCATATTGTATTTACTGCATTTTTCGGATTATAAGACACGCTTTTCCTCCCAATACATTGAGAGGAAATTGAGGGGTGCATCTTAAAATCTGAATATAGCTTACTGGGGGGTGGTGGAGAGGGGGTCACAAGAGGTAGGGGCAATGCTGTGCTGCAGGTGCTGCTCTGTGCCAGGGCTACAAGGCTCTGTGTGGCCGGTGGTGTGGCTCTGTGCGGCCTGCAGCGTTGGGTATCTGTGCGGCTGGCGGCAGCGGGCATCTCTGCAGCTGGTGAGCATCTGTGCGGCTTGCGGTGGGCATCTGTGTGGCCAGCGGTGGCGGCGGGTATCTGTGCAGCCGGCATCTGTGTGGCTGGCGGTGGTGGTGGGCACCTGTGTGGCATGCATCTTTGTGGCCGGGGTGGTGACAGCAGGCATCTGTGCGGCCTGCAGCAGTGAGTACTTCAAATAATGTCGCCGAGAGTTGGCGCATGCACAGATGGAGATCTCAGCTCAAGCTCTCATTAGCGCAGATGTCAACTCCGGCCTCCATTTCTTTGAAGCCCCAGAGCAGAGCAGAGCCTGGTGCCTCACCAAAGAGCAGAGCCAGCAGCTCCAGGACAGAGCGGCGCCACAGCCCGCAGTGCGTATCTGGGCCCCCCTCTGCATCACCCATAGCATCGCCTACTCCAGCACTGCCCCTGCCTCCTTTGACCACTGCTGCCACTCCCCTCCAGTAAGACACCACCAGATTATAAAAATGAACCCATGGGTATTTTTTTTTCATTTTTTTCTCTAAATTTGGGGTGCGTCTTATAATCCAGTGCATCTTATAAAACTAAAAATACGGTAATTGTTCTTTATGAAAGAGATATGCCTTGAGGGCCCATGTATATGTACACCCAGTGCAACTGAGTAGAGATATAACTCACATTGCTTACCCAATATACCTATTGATATACTATATATATATATATATATATATATATATATATATATATATATATTACAGACCAAAAGTTTGGACACACCATCTCATTTTAAGAGTTTTCTTTATTTTCATGACTCTAAAAATTGTAGATTCACAGTGAAGACATCAAAACTATAAATGAAGACATGTGGACTGGATTACTTAAAAAAGTGTGAAACAACTGAAATTCTGTCTTATATTCTAGGTTCTTCAAAGTAGCTACCTTTTGCTTTGATCACTGCTTTTGCACACTCTTGGCATTCTTTTGATGAGCTTCAAGAGGTAGTCACCGGAAATGGTTTTCCAACAGTCTTGAAGGAGTTCCCAGAAATGCTTAGCACTTGTTGGCCCTTTTGCCTTCACTCTGCGGTCCAGCTCACCCCAAACCATCTCGATTGGGTTCAGGTCTGGTGACTGTGGAGGCCAGGTCATCTGGCGTAGCACCTCATCTCTCTGCTTCTTAGTCAAATAGCCCTTACACGGCCTGGAGGTGTGTTTGGGGTCATTGTCCTGTTGAGAAATAAATGATAGTCCAACTAAACGCAAACCGCATGGAATAGCATGCCATTGCAAGACGCTGTGGTAGCCATGCTGGTTCAGTTTGCCTTCAATTTTGAATAAATCCCCAAAAGTGTCACCAGCAAAGCACCCCCACACCATCAGACCTCCTCCTCCATGCTCCATGCTTTACGGTGTGAACCAGCCATGTAGAGTCCATCCGTTCACCTTTTCTACAAAAACACGGTGGTTGGATCCAAAGATCTTAAATTTGGACTCATCAGACCAAAGCACAGATTTCCACTGGTCTAATGTCCATTCCTTTTGTTCTTTAGCCCAAACAAGTCTCTTCAGCTTGTTGCCTGTCCTTAGCAGTGGTTTCCTAGCAGCTATTTTACCATGAAGGCCTGCCGCACAAAGTCTTCTCTTAATAGTTGTTCTAGAGATGAGAAGGTGTGTCCAAACTTTTGGTCTGTACTGTATATATAACATCCAATAGGTTATATAGTAGGATATAATATAATTGGTTATGTTGAGAAAACTATCAATAAATACACACAACCTATTCTGTTCAGGTAAGGCACTTTATATGTCAAATTAATATATATTCTACTCACTCATCTGATTGACAAGTGTAAATAAGAAAGCTAGCGCAATAATTATTTTTTTGTCAAGACTTTGTCGTTTTTAATAATGGCAGTATTAGTAGGACACACATTGTTTGCCCCAAAGCAGTACACAGGTTGACAGGTCAATACTGCAGCCACTTGACCCATGCTATGTAAATATGCTACCTAAGGATATATTACCACCAGGAAAGGTGATCCTTGTGCAACTCTACACCACACTGATAATTAGTATTGTAATAATGAATCTGCAACCATTTTATTAAAGTCAAAGGTTTGTCAAGTAATGCCAGAAATGTGTTTACTACTGAATTCCTGTCTTCTGGCTATGTACACGAAGGCCTAAAATTATTAACTTCATTAAACAGCCACAGATCTGACCAAGTTATTTGTATTGTAGAAATCTGTCTGTATTTTATGGTAAGGGCAACATGAATTTGTGGAATTTATAGTCTTATAAATAATATTATTATTATTATTCTTGTCACACATAGTATGAGTTTCTATTGCTTATATTCAAGGGCAGGAACTATTAGATACCATTTGGGATATCACACTTGCATACATACACTGTATCATAGTTTCCTTGTTGCTTTTATATATTGTATATTGTAGCAATATGTGCTGTATGGCCTCTAGGGGTCTCACTACTTGTATGTGTGCACCACCAGCAAGTGGGAACTCGCTAGTACTGCAGACAGAGTGCAGGCAGCAGAGAGAGATGCAATGGCTGACAATAGCACTTAATAAAGAGCCTGAAGATCTCCACAGAACCTTCATGTGACACACCTGCAAATCCACAGAGCTTGTGTGTGAGACTGGGACTGTACAGAATATCATTGTAACTGTGAGTACAGATTTCCTGTCATTACTACAAAATGGAGACTGGTCTGAAGCCCCCTCAGAAACTGGATGTCACATCATGTAATCTATCCCAGACATGGAGACACTGGAAAGATTAGTTTACTCAGTATGTGGATCTGACAGTGGCCCCCAGTGATAACAAACATAAAGTAAAGCTGTTTTATTACTTAATTGGGGGAAAAAGGCAGAAAAATAGCCCAGACCTTACTGCCAGACACAGACCGCCTCGTCCTAGCAGAGATTGTGGAGGCATTTGATAAACATTGTGACCTGAAGAAAAATGAGACTATGGAGGGATACAAGTTTCTCACAAGACAGCAGAAGGATGGTGAAAATGTAGACAGATATGTGACAGAGCGGAGGACATTGGCTGCAACATGTGGCTTTGGGGAAATCAGAGATAGCCTCATAAGAGACAGAATTGTATGTGGCATCAAAAACACTCGCCTCAGAGAAAGATTACTCAGAGAGGAAGAATTGAACTTGGAAAGATGCATGCAAATCTGCAGGGCTGCAGAGCTGACAAAGCGCAGCCTGAAGAGGATGGCAGGCACCAGTGATAATGATAATGATGATGATGATAAGGTACATGCAGTATCTATGAAAGGAGAGACAAGACCAAATCTCCCCTATAAGCATGATCCACTGCAAATATTGTGGTAAAAGACATGAGAGAGACAAAACCAAGTGTCCAGCATATGGCGAAACCTGCAGGTTATGTGGCAAGAAGAATAATTTCTCAGCTGTCGGCAGGCTGGGAACAGGCAAACAGCTTAAACAGGTCCACACTGTGACAGAAGACACTAACCGTGCAGAGGACATTACATGGCTGCAGCTGATGCCTGCAACAGAGAATGTCAATGTAATCAGGCAGCCAGTAGTCAAGGATGCCAAGCAGCTCTATGCAACCTTCCTGTTGGATGAGAAGCCCATTAGATTTCAGCTGGATTGTGGAGCAAGCTGCAATGTAATTCCAAGTGCTCTGCTGAACAAACAGGTTTCCATTGAGCCAACGGACAAGGTACTGGTGATGTACAAGAAAAGTGTTCTGAAACCTATGGGGATAAGTAAGCTCAACATACAGAACCCAAGTAACAGGAAAAGTTACAGAGATGAATTTACCGTGCTGCATGGTGGGAACCATGTACCAATACTGGGAGTAAAAACAATGCAAGCAATGGACTTAATAAAAGTACAGCCAAGATATTCGAAATCCCAAACTAAACACAGAGTACAATTTGGACTTTCAAAAAATAAAAATGGAGTATACTGATTTATTTGAAGGTGATGGGTGTTTTGAATGTAAATACAGGCTAGAAATTGATAAAACCGTGCAGCCTACCAAATTACCTACAAGAAGGGTGCCTGGAGCTTTAATGCAACCACTGAAAGTAGAGCTACAAGATTTACAGAAAAGAGGCATGATAGAACCAGTCCAGAAGAGTACAGATTGGATCAGCAGTTTGGTCATAGTGCTGAAACCATCAGGCAAGTTAAGAATATGCATTGATCTAAAGCCACTCAACAAGGCGCTGAAAAGAAATCATTACCCAGTGCTAAAATTAGATAATGTTCTCCCAGATCTATCAAAGGCTAAAATATTTTCTGTATGTGAGGTCAAAAATAGATTCTGACATGTGGAACTGACTGAAGAATCAAATTTATTGACAGTTTCTTAATCATTTGGACGCTATAAATGGCTGAGAATGCCCATGGGACTAAAACCTGCTCCGGAGATGTTCCAGCAAAAACTGATGCAGACTTTGGAAGGACGTCCTGGAGTAAAAACGATAGCAGATGATATCCTCATAGTGGGAGGTGAAGATAGGGAATCTGCAATCAAGGATCATGATCAGAAGATGATACAATTTTTGGACCGATGTATAGCAAAACAAATAAAGCTGAATGTGGACAAATTCAAACTGAAAATGACAGAAGTTGCATGTATTGGACATCTTCTGACCTCAAATGGTGTAAAAGTGGATCCAGAAAAGGTGAGAGCAATTGAAGATTTGCTAACCCGTACTGATGTGTGTGGAGTACAACAATTTCTGGGCATGGTAAATTATCTTTCCAAATTTTGCAAGCATCTGTCAGATATGTGTGAGCCACTGAGACCGCTAACGCACAAAGATGTTGTTACAAATTGGCGCGCCCGCAGCCGCAAGCAGCCTGCTGCGGTTCCTGCTATGCCCAGGAGCTGTGCCTTGGGTTTTCCAGCTGGCTGCTTCTTCCTCCACATCTAAGTGTGGAGAAGCAGCTAGGGCGCGTGCTGATTTGCCCCAGCCAGGGGCAGTGTCCAGTGTTTCGCCTGGTGAGCATGCTCAGCCTGTTAGTATAAAAATAGCAATTCTGCCCAGCAGACAAATAGTGCCTCAAGTCCTGAGTTGATCAACCTAACAAAGCAAAGACTAAAATATAACTTTTAATCTATCACTTTAAACTCATTAAATAAGTGCAATGTAAAAAAAGTGTGCAAAAGCAAAATTAGCATAGATCTCACTAGCTTCTTCACCACGAATAGATCACACACACCACTGGATATATCAGTATACAGGTGGACCTGGGGGTTAACAGAAGATGGGGTCCAGATGGAATCTAATATATAAAGCTGAATGTGTGTATGTATGTATGTATGTATGTATGTGTGTATGTCCGGGATTGGCATCTGCACAGTCGCAGCTACAGCCACAAAATTTTGCACACTCACACGTCTGGACCCTGAGAGCGAGATAGGCTATGTTGTGAGGCGAAATTTTAACCCCACGCATTCCAATTTACCAATCAATTTTGCCCCTATCTACATAATGGGGAAAAAGTGAAACGAAAAGTGTATCCACACCGTCGCATTTACAATCACGAAATTTTGCACAGACACCTCATGTGACCCAGGGAACATTGTAGACTATGTTTTGACAGGAAAATGTAACCCCGCGCTTTACAGTTACTCTCCAAAAAACATGGCTCCATTAACGTAAATGGAGCCTGGAACTACAGGTTATTAGTAGGAGCTGTGATTGGTTGATAAAGGAACAAAAGACATTCATAGTATAAGAAGTTTATATGTGAGGTAATAAGATCTCGGTGGGGAGACGGATAGGGGGAGACAGACAGAGAGACAGAGAGACAGAGAGACAGACAGGGAAAGAGACAGAGAGATAGAGACAGACAGAGAAAGAGACAGACAGAGACAAACGGTCACAGAGACAGACGGTGAAAGAGACAGACGGGGAAAGAGACAGACAGAGACTGACCTAGAAAGAGACTGACCTGGAAAGAGACAGATGGGGAAATAGACAGATGGGGAAAGAGACAGACAGACATGCAGACAGAGACAGGCAGACAGGGAAGGAGGAGACAACCAGAGAGACAGACAAAAATAGATGAGGAAAGACACAGACCTTGATAGAGACAGACAGGGAAAAAGACAGAGAAATAGAGACAGACAAGGAAAGAGACAGACAGAGACAGGCAGACAGGGAAAGAGACAGACAGGAAAAGACACAGACAAAGAGACGGGGAGACAGACGGGGAAAGAGACAGACCTGGGAAAGTGACAGACCTAGAAAGAGACAGATAGGGAAAGAAACAGAGAGATAGAGACAGACAAAAAAAGAGACAGACAGAGACAGACAGATGGGGAAAGAGACAGACGGGGAAAGAGACAGACGGGGAAAGAGACAGACGGGGAAAGAGACAGACAGGGAAAGAGACAGGCCTGGAAAGAGACAGGCCTGGAAAGAGACAGACGGAGCACATTACTTGGCCAATTTAGTTAAATCTGTGTGGAATATCTGTGGTGTTGAAATATATGGTGTGAAATACTTCTATTAGTTTAGTTTTTGCCTTTTAATAATTACATTTCTATCTATTTGTTTTGTGGTTTTTTTGTGCATAATACATTTTTGTTAATACATTCTATTTTGTTAACAACAGTTATTAACCCGGGCGAAGCCGGGTAGTACAGCTAGTATTTAATAAACATGGTCATTTTGCAACATTTTCCAGCACATTAACTCCTCACAGTCCGTGGCCCCTGTGCTATCTGCTATGGGGCCTGCTATACTCACTATATTCATTATTCTTGCCCAATGCTGTCAGTCATATCTTCAAGGAATGGCAGAATTAAACCGTTATATTGAGAAGGCATCACTTCTTCAAGGATCGAAGGATAAGCCAAGCTCAAGTGGTAATCACGCGTGCATCACTACAATGCCTGCACTATTCCAAGATGTACCGGTAGGTCCATTTGCCTTAAGCACCTACAATAGATGACATACCATTAAGTCATATGTCGGAAAAAGGTTAGGGCATATGCGCATGTTGCGTTCTGTACCTTGCAGAAATAAACGCATCCTCTGGCAGAATTTGACAATGTCAAATTTGGTTTTGATCACAAAAATGCTTGGAAAACGCATGCATTTTGAGTAAGTTTTCATTGCGTTTTAGGTGCGTTTCGATTGCTTTTCACATACGTTTTTCTTGCTTTTTGGTAGTTGCGTTTCCAATACATTGTCATGATAGAATAAAGCTTCCAGAAATGAAAAAAAAAAAAAATTACAAAAAACCCCCATCTACTGATGTAATTTCATGCTACCAAACATTCATTACATTCTGTTGAATAGGTAGAATTTCTTGGAAAATGTCCTTGCAAAATGGAACTCTACGTTAGTTGAGGATGTGATGTAATCGGGGAAGCCCTTGAGCTCACTACTAGCCAAAAACGGAAGCGTTTTTGTTGACAAATATACATGCAGATCGCATTAAAAATGCAATTAAAATGCAATCAATTGAATTTAGGATGCGTTTTGATAATTCTCATTGACTTCAATGTTAACAAAACGCTGCCAAAACACTCAAAAGAATTGACATGTTGCTTTTTAAAACGCAGAGATTTTGAAAAAATTTTGACGTGAAAAACGCAGCTTTTTTGAACACAGTGCGCACAAAATATGCCTATTTCCCATAAACTTTGCTTGGAAAACAAAACGCATGCCTTTTGGCATTAAAACGCTACAGTTCAAAACGCTGCGGAAACGCATGAAAAAAACGCAACATGGGCACACAGCCTTAGGCCTAAGACACACATCCGTGCCGCCAGTACGTGTTTGGCAGTTTTTTCACGTACCGGCGGCACGGAGACACGTGAACCTATGTTTTCATTATTGTTTGGACACACGTAAGTATTTTGGAACGGAACGTGTGTCCGTTCCGTACTTACGTGCGTCCGTGATTTTCTCACGCTGACATGTCCACGTATTCTCCGGCAGCACGGGTGTCACACGGCCCGCACCCGTACCACACGGATGTAGTTTGGATGCGGTACCATGTGACACGCACCGGAGAACACGTGTCATTAATTTAAAAATAAAAAAACACATACTCCCCTCCACCAGCCACGCAGATTCTTCCGCTGCGAAATGTTCCTGCCGGCCGCTGCTCGTTATGAGCATGTAAAGGAGGTGGGCGTGCTGTCACGGGCGCTAATCTCCGCCCCTCCGCTCGGCCAGAAGCAGCGTCAGCGGGGAGTGGGTGGGGCTGGAGCCGAAGATCAGAACCCTGGACAGCAGCGTGGACCACGTGAGTATGCAAATTACCAGTTCTCCGTGTGCTATCGCGGATAGCACACGGAGAACACACGTGGACCGCACGTACCTGAGACACGTGCTTACCACACGCAACACGCAGGGAAAATACGTTTCTCGCGGCACGTGCGTGTTTTTAACGGATGTGTGTTGGAGGCCTTATAGTGTTTTATTGTGAAAAAACAGTAACACGTAACAAGTACATTTGGTGTCAATACTATGATAACAGCCCCCCAAAATTATCACATCATTTCTATTGCACAGTTTATGTTGTAAAGACAAATTCTCCAAAACAACAGTGGCGTTGTGTTTTTTTCATCCACCCATCCAAAACAAAAAATATAATAAAAGGTATTACATACATAATACATACATTATGTATACCTCAAAATAATGTGATGAAAAAATATTTTTCCTGTAAAAAAGCAGGCTTTCATACTGCTTTGTGGACATACAGAATAAAAAAGGTATTTAATATCTAAATCTTATTATTGACCAGCATATAATATCATTGCATTGCAGCATACATAGTACTAGATAGCCATGTACTATGATGATATTCTGAATTCATAAAATACGTGAGGAATAAATATCAGGATGAGTGGAATGATTCCGTGCATTGCATGAATTTTTTACAAAATGTAATATAAATTACTACATTCCACACTGTAAAAATACTGCACATAGCAACAGATTTAACTTTACATATTAAATGTGATGCTGTAAATGTTTTCTTTACAAAATATGAATGATATTTTTGCGGCTGTATTACACAATAATAAGAGCATTCATAATCCTATAACCAGGTAACTAGATCTGTTTTCCCACATTATCACAGTAATAATAATAAAACAACAGCTACGTAGAAAATAAAACATCCTACAGCTCAAAAATATATTTTCCGTATTTTTCGTGCTATAAGACGCACTTTATTTCCTCCAAGTTTGGGAGCAAAGTGTTGGGTGCGTCTTATAGTCCGAAGCAGCAGCTGTGGAGTGAGAGGCAGTGGCTGTGGAGTGGGACCACAGGAGGCAAGGAGGGTCGCTGTTGCAGGAAGCCGGCGACTGCAGAAACTACGTGTGCTCGCTGTTTAAAGTAAAGGAATATTCATTAGCTGCTCCCCGCCAACCTCTCTCCACTCTCTTCAGTCAGTGACTAGAAGCAGGTGTGAGGAGCAGCAAATCAATACTTGTTTAATTTAAACAGTGAGCACACGTGGGTGTTCCAGCTGCCGGCTTTCTGCAGCGGCTTAAGAAGGAGGCAGGAGCAGGGTGCCGCTTCAGTCATGTCTGGCCCGGAGGAAGTGCAGATCACTGCAGTGTCCAGGCCACAGCATGGCATACTGTGCCGCCCCTACGTCAGCAGTCGGGCTGCTCGGATCCGGATTTGCAGGGGCGTAATATGTGCAGGGGATTGTTGTAGATACTTCGTGATGCCACCCACGGTGTGTGGTATGATGGAGTACCACCGCTGCTGTTGTGGAGCACCCGGGGGCGATGGAGCGGCAGCAAGGTGTTTGACCCCTCCGTGGGTAGGGGTGGATGTGTGGCGCCCCTGACCCGGTCAGGCACCACTGAGTACTGCACCCATGCTGGGACAGTACTTCCAGGTAATCCTAAAGGCCAAAATGAGGTGTGTACTCACAGACACATAGCAACCAGTTCTCCCACACCATTAGATAGGACCCTTGGGTAGTCCCTGGAGTCCCTGGTCTGGCCTTCAATTCTCGTCAAAGGGTGAAGTGGAGGGGCTGGGAGCTAAAGTGAAGAGGTTGTCAGGAAAGGTGTGGAGCAAGCCAGTCTGGCAGTGGTGAGCGGCGGTTGCTAAGGGATACGCGTGTGGCCACTAGTCAGACCCTGCACGTTGTAGTGACAGTTGGCGAGGAAGAACGGTCACGTAGTCAGTCATTTAGACAGTGAGTCAGTACGAGGTTGCCGGTGACTAGGCACGCACGGGGAACAGGTCCCTACAGCAGAAATCAGTTTTAACTACCTGCTAAACCTGCCGGTGAGGGGAACTACAGGTACTTCACCAACCACACAGAGTCCGAGCCTCAGCATCAACGCAGGGACCTATAAGGAGACAGAGCTTCAAGCTCTATCTCACCTGGCCCACGCTGCCAGCAAACAGGCCAAACACAGGGGAGAAAAGGCAGTTGCGACTCCCTGGATGGACGCCATGGTACTTCAAGTCAGGGGTTATCCGAACACAGAAGTGCTAGGAAGGCGAGCTAACTGTTTACCCTCAGACTGGTCCGAAGGAGCCCTGGTTCTACCTGGTTTATCGCAGCATCGCCCAGGTCAGCTCACCTTAACAACACCTGAGTGAGTAAAAAGCAGTTGAAAGACTTTTGGACTGAGCTTGCATTTTTTCTGGACCCGCTATCTAACTAACTCGAGCCCCTGGGACCTGCCTCACTCAAGGGAGGCTACCTCACCTGGCTTCAGACCCCATCAGCCCCAGACGCTCAAAAAAACTGCAGCGGCGGTCATCCATATCCCTGACCGCAAGCCGTGAGTGGCGTCATGACCAGACATGAGCCACCCCCCTAGAGTTCGAGTTCAGTTCGGTTCGTCGAACGGTGCCCTGGCACAGATATAGGCATAGCATGCCCTTCTAAAATCATGTAAAACACAGCAAGGGTTAATCCAAGCAGAGTCTTCCTTTTTCCAAAAATTAAGCCACACAGACACCCCTTCAGTGGCATCACTTGTGCCCCATTTGCAAACTTGACAGGTAGATTTGCATCAAGCACATTCAAAAATACGCCAGCCTTAGCTGTCCCCAGGATGACACAGGGATAGGTAGCAAAGTCTTTGCTGAACCATGACTTGTTCATCTTGGCTCGTTTTTAAAAACACAGCAGGGGGACTCAAAGCAGAGTCTCCCTTTTTATTCCAAAAATTGGACCACACAGACAGCCCTTCAGTGGCAGCACTTGTGCCCATGTTGTACACTTCACAGGTAGATTTGCATCAAGCACATTCCAAAGCCACAAGCCTATACTCTCCCCAGGATGACACAGGGGTAGTAAAGTCCTTGCGGATCCATGACTTGTTCATCTTGATGAACGTTAGTCTGTTCACATTGTCACTGGACAGACGCGTGCGCTTATCTGTCAGCACACACCCAGCAGCACTGAAGACACGTTCAGAGACAACGCTGGCAGCTGGACACGACAAGATCTCCAAGGCGTAAGTGGAGAGCTCAGGCCATTTTTCAAGATCTGAAGCCCAAAATGAGCAAGGCTCCAGTTGCAAAGTCATGGCATCGATGTTCATTTGGAGATACTCCTGTATCATCCTCTGCAGCCGTTGACTATGTGTCAGACTTCTTGTCTTTGTTGGCCTTGCAATGGATGGTCTAAAAAAAATATGAAACGATTCAATAAAATTGCTGTTACCAGCAACAGATACGGTGCTGCTGGTACGGTTAGACTGTTGATGATGAGACCGTCCCATGTTTGTCAAGTTACAACTGGGAGATTCACTCCGTGCACCACTGGTGTTTGGTGGAAAAGCCGAGCTAAGATTGAGTAACAGCTTCTGCTGATACTCCTGCATACGTGCGTCCCTTTCTATGGCTGGAATTATTTCACAAAATTTGGACTTGTACCGGGGATCTAATAGTGTGGCAACCCAGTAGTCATTATCACTTCTAATTTTGACAATCCGAGGGTCATGTTGTAGGTAGTGCAGCAAGAAGGCGCTCATGTGTCTTGCGCATTCATGCTGACCAAGTCCTTGCTGTGTTTGTGGCATAGAGGTGCTAACCATTGTTTCTTCCTCTCACATCTCCCCCCAACCTCTTTCAACTGAAATTTGACCAAGGTCTCCCTCATCTGCTGAGTCTTCCATGTCCATGGACAGTTTGTCCTCCATTTCTTCATGTTCTCCTGCACCTTCCTCAACATTTTGCCTGCTACCATGCGCCCTTGTTAATCCCTCTCCCCCATCGTCCCATGCCTGCAGCCTTGGTGATGATGAACGTCTGGACCTTGGTGATGTTGTTATCCCTTGAGCATATGAATCTTCCTGTACTTCCTCCCATTCCTGTTGTCCCACCCCCTGACTCCGAATAGTGTTTAGCGTGTGCTCCAGCATGTAAATGACTGGAATTGTCATGCTGATAATGGCATTGTCAGCGCTAAATATATTCATCGCCTTATCGAAACTGTGCAGAAGGGTGCATAGGTCTTTGATCTGAGACCACTCCATCAGGGTGATCTGTCCCACCTCTGCATCTCGTTGGCCCAGGCTATACGTAATGAAGTATTGCATCAGTGCTCGGCAGTGCTGCCACAGTCGCTGTAACATGTGGAGAGTCGAATTCCAGCGTGTTGCCACATCGCATTTCAGGCGATGAACCGGCAGGCCGAAAGACTTCTGGAGCGATGCAAGTCGCTCAGCTGCAGCGGTTGAACGGCGAAAGTGAGCAGACAGTTTTCGTGCCCTGTGCAGAAGGCCATCTAGGCCGAGATAGTGTGTTAAAAATTGCTGGACAAAGAGGTTCAACACGTGAGCCATAGAAGGCACGTGTGTCACCTTGCCCAGGCGAAGGGCTGCACCCAGGTTTGCCGCATTGTCGCACACGGCCTTACCTGGCTGCAGGTTGAGTGGAGACAACCATTTACGAAACTCAGACCTCAGAGCTGCCCACAACTCAGCCGCTGTGTGACTCTTATTTCCAAGACATTTCAAGCTAAAGACCGCCTGATGCCGTTGCGCTCTGCTGCCAGCATAGTAAGGAGGTGTGCGTGATTCCTTGTGCGCAGTTACAACACTGGTGGCCTGACCAGGCAGGCTTGGGTTGGAGGTGGAGGACCCAGATGAGGTTGAGGAGGCAGAAGCGTTGGAGGAACTTACAGTGCCTACAAGTAGTATTCAACCCCCTGCAGATTTAGCAGGTTTGATAAGATGCAAATAAGTTAGAGCCTGCAAACTTCAAACAAGAGCAGGATTTATGAACAGATGCATAAATCTTACAAACCAACAAGTTATGTTGCTCAGTTAAATTTTAATAAATTTTCAACATAAAAGTGTGGGTCAATTATTATTCAACCCCTAGGTTTAATATTTTGTGGAATAACCCTTGTTTGCAATTACAACTAATAATCGTCTTTTATAAGACCTGATCAGGCCGGCACAGGTCTCTGGAGGTATCTTGGCCCACTCCTCCATGCAGATCTTCTCCAAGTTATCTAGGTTCTTTGGGTGTCTCATGTGGACTTTAATCTTGAGCTCCTTCCACAAGTTTTCAATTGGGTTAAGGTCAGGAGACTGACTAGGCCACTGCAACACCTTGATTTTTTCCCTCTTGAACCAGGCCTTGGTTTTCTTGGCTCTGTGCTTTGGGTCATTGTCTTGTTGGAAGATGAAATGACCCATCTTAAGATCCTTGATGGAGGAGCGGAGGTTCTTGGCCAAAATCTCCAGGTAGGCCGTGCTATCCATCTTCCCATGGATGCGGACCAGATTGCCAGGCCCCTTGGCTGAGAAACAGCCCCACAGCATGATGCTGCCACCACCATGCTTGACTGTAGGGATGGTATTCTTGGGGTCAAATCCAGTGCCATCCAGTCTCCAAACGTCACGTGTGTGGTTGGCACCAAAGATCTCGATTTTGGTCTCATCAGACCAGAGAACCTTGAACCAGTCTGTCTCAGAGTCCTCCAAGTGATCATGAGCAAACTGTAGACGAGCCTTGACATGACACTTTGAAAGTAAAGGTACCTTACGGGCTCATCTGGAACGGAGACCATTGCGGTGGAGTACGTTACTTATGGTATTGACTGAAACCAATGTCCCCACTGCCATGAGATCTTCCCGGAGCTCCTTCCTTGTTGTCCTTGAGTTAGCCTTGACTCTTCGGACAAGCCTGGCCTCGGCACGGGTGGAAACTTTCAAAGGCTGTCCAGGCCGTGGAAGGCTAACAGTAGTTCCATAAGCCTTCCACTTCCGGATGATGCTCCCAACAGGGGAGACCGGTAGGCCCAACTCCTTGGAATGGGTTTTGTACCCCTTGCCAGCCTTGTGACCCTCCATGATCTTGTCTCTGATGGCCTTGGAATGCTCATTTGTCTTTCCCATGTTGACCAAGTATGAGTGCTGTTCACAAGTTTGGGGAGGGTCTTAATTAGTCAGAAAAGGCTGGAAAAAGAGATAATTAATCCAAACATGTGAAGCTCATTGTTCTTTGTGCCTGAAATACTTCTTAATACTTTAGGGGAACCAAACAGAATTCTTGTGGTTTGAGGGGTTGAATAATAAATGACCCTCTGAATAAACTTTTCACAATTTAAAAAAAAAAAAAAAAAAGAAACATTCTTTTTTGCTGCAGTGCATTTCACACTTCCAGGCTGATCTACAGTCCAAATGTCACAATGCCAAGTTAATTCCGAATGTGTAAACCTGCTAAATCTGCAGGGGGTTGAATACTACTTGTAGGCACTGTATACATACAGAGGATTGACGCACAAGTCATGGGGACGGCAAGACTTGTTCAGCAGACCCTTCTCCATCTATCACCATAGTTACCCAGTTCCCAGTCAGCGACATGTAACACCCCTGTCCATGCTTACTGGTCCAAGTATCGGTGGTGAAATGCACCCATTGACACACAGAGTTTGTCAAGGAAGCGGTGATGTTGTGTGCGAAATGCTGGTGTAGCGCAGGCACACCTTTCTTAGAGAAGTAGTGGCGACTGGGCATATGGTACTGGGGCACAGCGACGGACATAAAGTCTCGAAAATGCTGTGTGTTCACCAGGCGGAAAGGCAGCATTTCGGTAGCCAAGAGCATACAGAGGGATAAAGTCAACCTCTTAGCTTTGTCATGGGTCGGAGAAAATGGTCTTTTATTTGTTCACATCTGAGGGACAGAGATCTGGCTGCTGTGTGGAGACGGTGGTGAGTAGTTTGTCCCTGGAAAAATGCAGATTTATGAGGAAAGTGCAGGTGGAGACATGATGTTGCCTTCATCCAAAGTTGGTGCTATCGATGTCTGAGAGAGCTGTACACACGCACTTGTTTCCCCTTCCAAACCAACTGACGACCTACCAAGCAAACTGCCTGTTGAGGTTACAGTGGTGGAAGGTGTGCGTGGAAAACCAGGTGTGACAGCTGTCCCCACAGGCATAGAAGATGAAGAGCGAGCGGATGCACTGGAAGGGGCAGGCTGTGGTTGGCCCGCTACGCTACGCCGCATTACAGCACAGTGAGCTTCCCACTGGGAATTATGCTTGGTATTCATGTGACGATTCATGGAAGAAGTTGTCAAACTGGTGAGCTTTTTGCCTCTACTTATAGATTCTCGACAAATTTTACAGATCACATGATTTGGGAGATCCTTTGCAAGGTCAAAAAAGGACCAGGCTAGGCAAGGCTCAGAGGGCATGCGACCTGCTGATCCACCCCGACTAGTGCTCAGAGGCAGAGTGGTGGCTGAGGATGCAGTTGTAGACGTGCTACCAGTACTCCGACTCTGTCCAGGAAGGCGCAAGGTAATTTCAACATCAGTTGCATCCTCCTGCACCGCCTCTGTTGACCTCCTCAAGTGCCTGACTGTGGGTTGACAGTAAGTGGGATCTAGAACTTCATCATCAAGCGTTGTGTTTGCACTCCCCTCGCCCTCAGACCTAGCCTCTTCCTGCCCTGACCGAATATTTAAGTTGTCATCCCAATCTGTTATCTGTGTCTCATCGTCATCAGTATGTTCCTCATTGTCTCCACCAACAGGTGTTACAGTTTGTGAATGAGGGTCTACATTATGCTCAGAAACTTGGTCATCAGGGCCTGAATCTGAGTCACAAAGCTTCTGGGCATCATTGCAGACCATTTCCTGATCTGTACTCACTGTAGCTTGGGAGCAGACCTCTGATTCCCACCCTATATTGGGACTGAACAGCTCTACAGACTCAGCCATCTCTGTTACACCATACTGTGCAGGGCGGGTGGAGACTTGAGAGCTGGGAGAAAGCAAGTGTGATTGGGATGACAACTCAGAGGACTGTTTTTTTTTATGTGGTAGTTGAGGTGGAGGAGAGGGCACTTGTTGGAGCACTTGAGATCCATTCAAGTATGTTCTTTTTTTGTGCATCATCTACCTTTCTTACAATTGTTAGAGTCCGTAAAAAAGGGAGCACATCAGATTGTCCATGGAAAGTAGTAGACATCTTATTTTTGCTGGAAGATGGCTTATCTTCAGTAGATCTTAATGTAGCTTTGCCACCTTCCCCACGGAAACTAATCTTTTTGCTATAAAAATAGCGTAGCAAAATGTGCATGAGGGTAGAATGCAGAGGTGGTGGGACTTGCTTGGCACAAGTGGGACACTAAATTAGTATAGCAGACACTTTGTGGATGCCACTAATTTTCAGCACTGTTTGCTATAAAAATAGCATAGCAAACATCGGCAGGAGGGTAGAATGCAGAGGTGCTGGAAATTGCTTTACACCAGTGGGACAACAATGGAGTATAGCAACCACTTTTTGGATGCCACTAAGTTTCAGAACTGTTTGCTATAAAAATAGCATGTCAAAAGTGGGCAGGTGGGTACAGTGGCCGGGTTCTCTGGGTCAGTGGACAGGAAAGGACGCCTCACTTTCTATCCCTCCTAATGGTGAAATGCAGCAAAGAATTCCCTGAGCTTAGGTACACAGACACTATCTAAGGTCTGCAACACACATCCGTGCCGCCGGCATGTGTTTGTCATTTTTTACACGTACCGGCGGCACGGAGACACGTACAGCAATGCTACCCTATGGTAGCAGGCACACACACGTAAAACCACATGGAACGTGTGTCCGTGTGCGTTTGTACGTGTGTGCGTTTTTCAAAGCCCGCACCCGTACTACACGGGTATAGTGTGGATGCGGTCCCGTGTGACACGCGCCGGAGAAAACACACGTGTCAGTGAAAAAAAAAAAAACATTAACTCACCTTCTCCAGCCCTCCTGTCTCTGCCGCTGCTGCCTCTTGCTGCCGACCGCCGCTCATTAATCTCATAGAATATTCACTTCACTGCCTGGCAGCAGCAGCAGCGGGGAGACGGGAGGGCTGGAGCCCGAGGATCAGCACCACGGACAGCAGAGCGGACATCAGGAAGGACCAGGTGAGTATGATAATTACCGGTTCTACGTGTGCTACCGCGGATAGCACACGTAGAACACACGTGGCCCGCACGTACCAGAGACACGTACTTACCTGCACGCAACACGCAGGGGAGATACGTGTCTCTCGGCACGTGCGTGAATTTCACGTGAATGTGGCAGAGGCCTAAAGCTGTATACAGCGTTTCCACGGACCTGCCTGTCACCTATGGCTCTGAGCCCCAGGAAATCAGCCCTGAAAAGGGCTGAAATAAACTTCTTTCCCTAATCTGTACAGCGCTGTGTGTGTAGCACACACAGCAGGAGCGGCGACAGGAGCTGCGTGAGCGGTGACGGTCACCTACACGCAGAAGGCAGATAATGGCGCCGTGAGGGAAAATGGCCGTATTTATAATGCAAGGACATGTGACATCCACAGCCTATGACACATGCCCTTGCTTGTCTGGCAAAAAGTCCACTTAGCTGTGTGTGTGTCTGGGATTGGCTGACATGCTGGCCCGCCCCACTGCACACGCGCTTAGGGAAAAAAAAAAATGTCGATCGCCATTATCCCAGCAGCACTGATCTAAACGCGCCCCCCCCCCCCCCCGCACACTATACGATTTTGAAATTTGATAATAGTGTGAATCACAGAGTGAATAGTGTATAAAGGCATTACTGTACACCTGGATGGGGTTGGAATATATATATATTTACACACACACACACACACACGCACGCACACACACACACACACACACCAGGTTGGAGGATCACACATATAGGGATGGGGAACATACATATTCCACGATGGGGGCCATATATACCTGGAAGGGGCCCAGAGTGGGGGATATGAGTACAGAATTTGGGGATATTATTGTCTCCATAACAGTGTCAGCAGCAGACCCACCCCCCACATAACAGTGTGCCATGACCACATTTTTTTTACTTAATTTTTTTTCTATTTTTTCCTCTTCTAAAACAAGTGTGCATCTTATAGTCTGGTGCATCTTATAGTCCGAAAAATATGGTATTTCCTTTCTTTCCTACTTCCTCTATTACCATATACAATATTGGCTGACAATAGTGTCTACAACTGGACTGGCTGCTTAAAGGAAATCTGTCACTAGGTCTTTGCTTCCTTATATGAGAGCAAAATGATTTTGGGTCATAGACCCGATAGTCTATTGATGTGTCATTTACTTTAATGGTTACAGCAGTTGTGGTTAAAAACTTTTATTTGCTGCATATCTAATAGTTCTCTCAGTGCTGTAGTGAAGGCACCACTGTAGGAGGTTAGTATAGATTGTTTTTATTCTCCTTGGGGCCGTAATTTGTTTAAGCAGGGGTTGTTCTATAGTGGAACAGTTGAAAATTACAACATTTTTCAGACTATAAGACGTGATGTAGATGCAAATTTTTACCACCTGAATTTAAAAACATTATATGTTCAAAGATGTACTCTATTACATTCATGAAAAATTGGCCTCATTGAGAGTGTTATAGTGTTCTGGCGAAGGTATATCACTAATTCAACCATAAAAGTGAAAAATTTAGATTTGAGACTCTACCTTCATGTTCGTCAATTTATAGACTCTTTTAGCATTCCAGATCCTGTGAAGACATACGAGTTAAGGGTGCTTTACATGCTGCGACATCGCTACTGATATATCGTCGGCGTCACGTCGTTAGTGACGCACATCCGGTGCCGGTAGCGACATCGCAGCGTGTGACACCAAGGAGCAACGATCAATGATCGCAAAATCGTTAAAAAATGGTGATCCTTGACACGTCGCTCCTTTCCTTAATATCGTTGCTGCCACAGGTACGATGTTGTTCGTCGTTCCTGCGGCAGCACACATCGCTATGTGTGGCACCGCAGGAACGACGAACATCTCCTTACCTGCGTCCACCGGCAATGCGGAAGGAAGGAGGTGGGCGGGATGTTACGTCCCTCTCATCTCCGCCCCTCCGCTTCTATTGGCCGGCCGCTTAGTGACGACGCAGTGACATCGCTATGACACCGAACGCACCTCCCCTTTGAGGAAGGGATTTTTCGGCGGTCACAGCGACGTCGCTGACAAGGTATGTGCGTGTGACGCTGCCGTAGCGATAATGTTCGCTACGGCAGCGATCACCAAATATTGCACATACAACGGGGGCGGGGGCTATCGCGCTCGACATCGCTTGCAATCACTAGCGATGTTGCAGCGTGTAAAGCACCCTTTAGTCCTCTCAATGAACAATATACCCCATCCTGTGTCTGTTTCCTGTAATACTATCTTCTATTCATGGCTTCTGCCTGTAATAATATACTCCATCCTGGGCATTCTCCTGGTATAATGTCCTCCATCCTGGGCCCTTTAAGTAATAATGTCTCCAATCCTGGTATAATCACTCCACCATGGGCCCCTTCTTGGTATAATGTCTCATTTTAATGTCCTCCATCCTGGGCCTTATCCTGTTATAATGCCCCCAATCCTGTCATGTACAGTTAGGTCCAGAAATATTTGGACAGTGACACAAGTTTTGTTATTTTAGCTGTTTACAAAAACATGTTCAGAAATACAATTATATATATAATATGGGCTGAAAGTGCACACTCCCAGCTGCAATATGAGAGTTTTCACATCCAAATCGGAGAAAGGGTTTATGAATCATAGCTCTGTAATGCATAGCCTCCTCTTTTTCAAGGGACCAAAAGTAATTGGACAAGGGACTCTAAGGGCTGCAATTAACTCTGAAGGTGTCTCCCTCATTAACCTGTAATCAATGAAGTAGTTAAAAGGTCTGGGGTTGATTACAGGTGTGTGGTTTTGCATTTGGAAGCTGTTGCTGTGACCAGACAACATGCGGTCTAAGGAACTCTCAATCGAGGTGAAGCAGAACATCCTGAGGCTGAAAAAAAAGAAAAAATCCATCAGAGAGATAGCAGACATGCTTGGAGTAGCAAAATCAACAGTCGGGTACATTCTGAGAAAAAAGGAATTGACTGGTGAGCTTGGGAACTCAAAAAGGCCTGGGCGTCCACGGATGACAACAGTGGTGAATGATCGCCGCATACTTTCTTTGGTGAAGAAGAACCCGTTCACAACATCAACTGAAGTCCAAAACACTCTCAGTGAAGTAGGTGTATCTGT
This sequence comes from Anomaloglossus baeobatrachus, assembly GCF_048569485.1. NCBI lineage: Eukaryota > Metazoa > Chordata > Amphibia > Anura > Aromobatidae > Anomaloglossus > Anomaloglossus baeobatrachus. The sequence goes on from NC_134353.1 coordinate 349,620,142, forward strand.
CTCTAAGTCAACAGTAAAGAGAAGACTCCATGAAAGTAAATACAAAGGGTTCACATCTAGATGCAAACCATTCATCAATTCCAAAAATAGACAGGCCAGAGTTAAATTTGCTGAAAAACACCTCATGAAGCCAGCTCAGTTCTGGAAAAGTATTCTATGGACAGATGAGACCAAGATCAACCTGTACCAGAATGATGGGAAGAAAAAAGTTTGGAGAAGAAAGGGAACGGCACATGATCCAAAGCACACCACATCCTCTGTAAAACATGGTGGAGGCAACGTGATGGCATTTGCATGCATGGCTTTCAATGGCACTGGGTCACTTGTGTTTATTGATGACATAACAGCAGACAAGAGTAGCCGGATGAATTCTGAAGTGTACCGGGATATACTTTCAGCCCAGATTCAGCCAAATGCCGCAAAGTTGATCGGACGGCGCTTCATAGTACAGATGGACAATGACCCCAAGCATACAGCCAAAGCTACCCAGGAGTTCATGAGTGCAAAAAAGTGGAACATTCTGCAATGGCCAAGTCAATCACCAGATCTTAACCCAATTGAGCATGCATTTCACTTGCTCAAATCCAGACTTAAGACGGAAAGACCCACAAACAAGCAAGACCTGAAGGCTGCGGCTGTAAAGGCCTGGCAAAGCATTAAGAAGGAGGAAACCCAGCGTTTGGTGATGTCCATGGGTTCCAGACTTAAGGCAGTGATTGCCTCCAAAGGATTCGCAACAAAATATTGAAAATAAAAATATTTTGTTTGGGTTTGGTTTATTTGTCCAATTACTTTTGACCTCCTAAAATGTGGAGTGTTTGTAAAGAAATGTGTACAATTCCTACAATTTCTATCAGATATTTTTGTTCAAACCTTCAAATTAAACGTTACAATCTGCACTTGAATTCTGTTGTAGAGGTTTCATTTAAAATCCAATGTGGTGGCATGCAGAGCCCAACTCGCGAAAATTGTGTCACTGTCCAAATATTTCTGGACCTAACTGTATGTCCCTCATCCTGGTATAATGTTTCCCATCCTCGTTCCCCTCCAGTAATATATGTCCCCCATTCTGCTATAATACCCCCCATTCTGGTATATGTCCACCATTTTGGTATAATGTCCTCTATCCATGGCTGCTTCTAGTAATAATATACTTGTTTGGCAGCTCTTCTCTAACACAAAAAAAAACCAATTCTACTCACCTTTCTCCAGTCTTTTGACTTGGAGTGTCCTCCATAGCTGGCCAATAAGCTGGCAGGTGATTTTAGCATGCCAGCAACAGGCAGAACATGACATCACTGCCAGGCACTGTGAGTGACTTACAGCTGCCAGCCTCTGATTGGCTTGTGGCATGCATTGCAGTGCAGGGATCCAGAGGGTCTCTGTGCCACAAAAAATTCAGCTGAATGTGCATCGTTGGACTCACACGAAGCTGAAATAGCCAAGACGCAGTCATATTCTCTGCAACTGCAATTGTTACGCCCCTACTTATGCTAGTGCGAGGACTTCTGATTAGTGGTCACAGTTAACACAGGTAGGCGTGTCACCGCTGGTGATGCTGCATTGAATAGCATGTTATTACACCCCTGTGTGCGTGCTACCATGCTCACATGGCGGAATGAGTGTAGGAACTAATGCCCTTGTGACTAGTCCCTGGCCTCATTAGCATATGATAAAAGATCTTTAGCAATACTTTTTCTAAAGATCTCTTTATCTATGCTAGTGTATACAGGGACGGTTAGGCAGGGATTAGCATTATGCACCCAGAACTGCTCGTGGTTTTGGGTACATATTGCACCTGACAGGTTCCCTATAAAAAAAATAAATTGCTTGTGTCAGTTTGGAGATGTCCAATATGTAAGTTGCTCCTCCACCAGTAGTGTTATTTGACTTCTTTTAACCTATGTACATGGATTTTTCTCTATTCTAATCATATATTGTATGCTAAAAATGTCTATTGTTGCCCATTTTTCATACATTATGTTGAAAAGAAATCTTATCATTGTTACATAGTGTTAGGGGTACTTTGCACACTACGACATCGCAGCTGCGATGTCGGTGGGATCAAATCGAAAGTGACGCACATCCGGCATCGCTGTCGATATCGGAGTGTGTAAATCATTTTTGATACGATTAACAAGCGCAAATGCGTCAAAATCGTATCATCGGTGTAGCGTCGGTCATTTCTATAATTACGGAAGGACCGATGTTACGATGTTGTTCCTCGTTCCTGCGGCAGCGCACATCGCTGTGTGTGAAGCCGCAGGAGCGAGGAACATCTCCTACCTGTGTCCTGCGGCTCACGCCGGCTATGCGGAAGGAAGGAGGTGGGCGGGAGGTTTATGTCCCACTCATCTCCGCCCCTCCGCTTCTATTGGCCGCCTGCCGTGTGACGTCGCTGTGACGCCGCATGACCCGCCCCCTTAGGAAGGAGGCGGTTCGCCGGCCAGAGCGACGTCGCAGGGCAGGTAAGTGCATGTGAAGCTGCCGTAGCGATAATTTTCTCTACGGCAGCTATCACAAGATATCGCAGTTGCGACAGGGGCGGGAACTATCGCGCTCGGCATCACAGCATCGGCTTGCGATGTCGTAGTGTGCAAAGTACCCCTAAGTGCAAAATAGCAGCATAGAAGCAGTGTTTAGTTTCCCGTGTTTTTGGGTTCTCCATCCAACATAGCAACTTCTAAAAAGTAACATAATGAAACTGGAGTGTGTATTTGTCAATTGCATTAATCATAGTTAAACCAGATGAAGGCAGAAACAAAGCTATAATTGGTAATTGCTGATTTTCCTGATCTACTCAGCTCAAGAAATCTCAGAGGTAATTTTCCAAGAACCCACCTATGCCACTCCAAGGTTTAAAACGTAATCATAATTTTAATTTCATTAATCCACAGGACATATCAAAATAAGACACTTTGTAATATATCGTGGAGAAATTCTGCTTCTTTCTCACTCAGGCCTGCTCATTTATTCTCAATACTCTCAATTCAAAAGGAAAAATGCAGCATGTCAATTATTTCTGCGTTTTTCACTACGTTTTTCACCCATTGAGTTCAATGAGATGTTTAAAAACGCAATGAAAAATGCACATTGCAAATATAGCTGCGTTTCTATGACTAAAAACGCAGCTATAAACGCAAGGGGTGGGCAGTAAAGTGACGTGTACAGGAAGAGGATTCCTTCTGTTGGTAAACACAGAAGCATGAATCCTCCCGGTACCGCTATCGCTGCTTCCACAACCCGCCTGGTGCTATGTCAGCTCCCGTGCGGCGTCATGTCTGGGCGGGAGGTGGAGGCAGCAGCGAAAACAAAAGTGAACAGTAGAAAAAATGTCATACTCACCTGTCTGCAGGGTCCCGATGCCATGTCCGCTCCCAGCTCCTCTCCCGGTACCGCCACCCCCGCTCCGGCTGTGTGCAGTCTCCCCGGGTACGTCAGCGCCAGGCATTGGATCACCTGATGCAGTCACCTGACGCGTCAGCTGATCGTAATTCTCGCGGTGTCGCCGGCTTTTTAGCGCCCGGCCGGCTTAACTTATCAGCTGATCATGCCGTCAGGAGACTTCATCAGCTGATTGCAGCTCCTGCAGCGATGGGACAGGATCAGACTCTCATCCGATCGCTCCAGGAGCTGCCGGTAATCAGCACGGACGTGACTCATTATTTATTTTTTTTTTCTACTGATGCATCATCTGATTGTATAATCGGCTTTTATACAATCAGCTGCTGTGTGATGTGATTCACGTCCGTGAACCTGACACATCATCTGATCGCTTTGCCTTCCAGTAAACCGATCAGATGATATTGGATCCAGATTGGACGGCGCGGGACCCTTGACCCAGGATTACTGCGGAGGGGGGTTCTTTATTTCAATAAAGATGGAGTCACTAATTGTGTTGTGTTTTATTTATAATAAAAATATTTTTCTGTGTGTTGTTTTTCTTTATCTTTACTAGAAATTCATGGTGGCCATGTCTAATATTGGCATGATGCCATGAATTTCGGGCTTAGGGCCAGCTGACAATATACAGCTAGCCCTAACCCCATTATTACCCAGCGAGCCACCCGTCACCCGGTCAGCTGGAAGAGTTGGATACAGCGCCAGAAGATGGCGCTTCTATGAAAGCGCCATTTTTTGGGGTGGCTGCGGACTGCAATTCGCAGCGGGGGTGCCCAGAAAGCTTGGGCACTCTGCACTGCGGATTGCAATCCCCAGCTGCCTAGTTGTACCTGGCTGGACTCAAAAATTGGGCGAAGCCTATGTCATTTTTTTTTTAATTATTTCATGAAATTCATGAATTAAAAAAAAAAAGCAAAAAAAGGGGGCTTCCCTATATTTTTGATTGCCAGACGAGTACAAATAGGCAGCTGGGGGTTGGGGGCAGCCCGTACCTGCCTGCTGTACCTGGCTTGCATACAAAAATATAGCGAAGCCCATGTCATTTTGGGGTTTTTTTTGGGCAAAAAACTCCTGCATACAGTCCTGGATGGAGGATGTCAGCCTTGTAGTTCTGCAGCTGCTGTCTGCTCTCCTGCATACACTAGTTCTGCAGCTGTCTGCTCTCCTGCATACAATGAAGAACATATTGAAGAAGGAAATGGCATCAGACCTTTTTTTTTTCATCAACAATCTTTAATGGCATTGTTCACTGATTAAAAACGCAGTGAGCAAAAACGCAGCAAAAAAAGCATCAAAACGCGGTAAAAGGTAAAAACGCATGCGTTTTGCCGCGTTTTTTTGCCGTGGGTGCGTTTTTTGAGACAAAAACCCACATAAAAACGCAGTGTGAAAAAAACGCCTAGTGCGCACATACCATTAATATTTCTTATCTATTTCCTTAAAGAGCTATTATATCAGAACATTTCTCCACCAAAATATTCCTGTCACTCAATTTGGAAAAGCTTGATGATTGACCACACAGCTCCTCTTCCTAGCAAATTAAATAAGTGAGCATGGTCAGCCAGAGCTTGGGTTACTCTTTCCAAGAAGTTTCTTGTATAACTATCAGGAGGGCCTGGAGTATGGAGCTCTGTAATCTGATGTCCACAAGCCCCAACAGAGCTCAAGGGAGTAGGTTGTCCATGTAGTTCATGGAGAACCTTCACTAATTCTTTGATTACCGATATGCTGGGGCAAAGGCTTTGATTTTAGCATAAATATGCTGAATAGTGACTAGCACTGAATAACATGTACAAATTGCTTTATATTCAGATCAATATATAAAAACAAAAACAAAAAAGTGAGCCGGAGTATGAGATGGTATACATGGAGCTTGTACGCTCATGTTCACACTGGCCATAAGACAAAGAAAAAACTGCTGTAACTAAATAAAAGCATAGTGCATATAAACATAGGGTACTTGGTAAACACTGTTTTTGATCAAAAAAAGCATAAAGCCATCCCACCACCAACAAGGTGTTCCCAGTTGGGACAGTACCTACACTCTCTAATATTAATACCTTACCATGGGTCTAAAATAGGCCTCAATGTGAATAAGGGCTGAGAGTGACCGAGTCACAACAGGACACACAGTCAGGGGATGCACAGAATGAAATACCCAGCTCAGGATCAGGAGGGCCTGGAGTATGGAGCTCTGTAATCTGATGTCCACAAACCCCAACAGAGCTCAAGGGAGTAGGTGGTCCCATGCAGTTCATGGGGGACCTTTACTAATTCTTTGGTTACCTTTATATGCAGGTGCAAAGGCTTTGATTTTAGCATAAATATGCTGAATAGTAACTAGCACTGAATAACATGTATAAATTGCTTTATATTCGGATCAATATAGTATAGAGTTCTACTTTACAGTGTGTATGACGCACCCACGGGGTCGGGGGTTACTCGTCACCGGGCCGCGGTTCTTCTCCTGGGTCACTGCGGTGGCCTTGCCCGGTTCCGTGACCCCGGAAATGTCAATAAAGATTGGGATGGGGATGATGGGAGTTGTTATTCGTGACGCCACCTGTGGTGTGTGGCCAGTATTAGCCGCCGCTGCAGAAAACCTCTCTTCTGGGGCGGATGGTGACACAGCTCAGGTGTTGCAGTTCTCCACAGGTAGGGCTAGGCCCCAGGGAGAATGTTGGGAGTAGTAGTCGCCTATGGCGAAGGCGCGTGTTGTTGAGAGCGTCGGCAGTAATGAGACGACACAGAGGGTGCAGTTCAAGTTCTTTACTCACTGGAAGCACACCGCCGTTGGGGTACCAGGCTGTGCTGTGATGGACTTCAGCTGAACCTAGATACTTCGGAGGTCATGGCCGGTGTTTCCTTCTGTGCTTCACCGTTCGACGGTTTCCCTCCACCCCAGCTCCTGGGCCGTGGAACGGATCACGGGTGCCTGCTGCACTCCCCGCGAACCCTGGGATTCCCCTTCTTCTTAAGAACCCAGGTCAAGCTTCCAGCTCCAGACCACGGGCCCCGAACTGTACGTATCTTTGCTTATCTCCTCCTGAGTGCGACCTGGCACTTGCTGCACCCGGAGCTAACTAACTGTTCTGTGTGATGGCTCCTAACTACCCCTGTTGGTGCCCCGTCTCCTGGGTTGCTGAACTAGTGGGCAAGAGGTCCCTTGCCTCGTGATTGCCCCCCAACACCTACCCTAGCCCAGTCCCAGTGGAAGAGCTCCTGTGTTATGTGTTGGTTGAGTGTATTGTTGGTTGTTTACCGGTGATGACCTCCTCCGTATCCGAGATTAATACTGCACCTCGGGTGAGGTGCAGTACCCTGTGGCGCCTGAAGCCGCAGGGGCGCCACATGTACATAGGGTTTCTAACCAGAATATTGACATGTTCCATCTTTCAGAAGTGTAAACTACTCTAACCTCTTAAATATTGTAGCTTGATGTTCTATTTTTTTTTTTTTCGGTTCATCACTCCTACTCACTCTTATTAGCCTATGTCATGTCCTCAGGAACGCCAGTAAATTCATTGTTTTTCTTAACTAATAAAAAGTGCACTCAAGCAATTCTCAAGTACAAATAAAAATTCACAGCCAGGACAGAAGAAAAAGCTGGAAAGAAAGGAAACTATAAAACACCTTTCACTGAAGCAACTAACTTGCCAGCATTCCTATAGCATTTATGAGCGCTTCTTGATTATGGTGTCAGCTTCTTTGTATGTGTTAAATCCAATCCGCTAAGTCAAAATACTCAACTTGTTTATACTACTGGGAACATCGAGAAACAGAACCGTACAAACATTAAACATTGAAGACGAGCAGAACTCTAACAATTTCTTTGGCATCATTTCCGCAGGAGGCGGTTTAGTTTGATAATCTTGAACTTCTTTTATCAATCCTTCCCTCTCATAAAAATGAGAAAACGATATTCTCCATTATAGAGAAAATATGAAAAATTGGCCTCATTACCATCTTAGGGGTACTTTGCACACTACAACATCGCAAGCCGATGGTAGCGATGCCGAGCGCTATAGTACCCGCCCCCGTCGCAGCAGCAATATCTTGTGATCGCTGCCGTAGCGATAATTATCGCTACGGCAGCTTCACATGCACTCACCTGCCCTGTGACGTCGCTCTGGCTGGCGACCCACCTCCTTCCTAAGGGAACGGGTCGTGCGGCGTCACAGCGACGTCACACGTTAGGCAGCCAATAGAAGCGGAGGGGCGGAGATGAGCGGGACATAAACATCCCGCCCGCCTCCGTCCTTCCGCATAGCCGGCGTTAGCCGCGGTGACGCAGGTAAGCTGATGTTCCTCACTCCTGTTGCTTCTCACACAGTGATGTGTGCTGCCGCAGGAACAAGAAACAACATCGTACCGACGCTGCCGCGCAATTATGAAAATGTCGGACACTACACCGATGATACGATTACGATGCTTTTGCGCTCGTTAATCGTATCAAAAACGCTTTACACACTATGATATCGACAGCGACGCTGGATGTGCATCACTTTCGATTTGACCCCACCAACATCGCAGCTGCGATGTCGTAGTGTGCAAAGTACCCCTTATGATGCGGTTCCTGACAAAATCATCAGTTCTTTGTTTGTTGGGTGTCGAGATACCGACGGTATAAACTTGAGCAGTATTCTGGCATAAAATGCTTTCTAAAATCACAAATCACTGTTTTCACGCCAGCATGAATAACCCTGGTCTTGATGAATCAGAACCATAGTGGGGGGGGGGTTATGGATTAGATAAACACACCCAAAAAGATGCACTTGGAGAAAGCCTAAAAAAAGCCAACTTGTATCCTTCATAGTGCATAATTTCGCATAAGCCACAATGTAAGATTTACACTGCCTTAACTAAGGAAGTACCCTTGCAATTGCCATGACATTTTAAACTATCATCTACTGCTAAGTTACAAGTATTCATGACAGATATTTATGTCATACAGCATTAAATGGGTGGTCAGAAACACAAGTTAATATTTATCCTCAATAGTGATGAGCGAGTATGCTTGTTACTACTCGGTACTCGCACGAGTATCACTGTACTCGGGCTACTCGGCGGGGACCGAGTAATCTCGCGATACTCGTGCTGTACTCGTGGTCTTCATCCCTGCATGTTGACGCTCTTTTGAGAGCCAGCCCTCATGCAGGGATTGGCAGGCAGACCACTGCAATGCCACAGCCCTGTTAGTTGTGGAATTGCAGTGATTGGCCGGCCTGCACAGCGTGACCGAGCCTTTATACCGGCGGGCGCGCTGTGCTCTGCTCACAGCCATCCAGACAGTCAGTGCAGGGAGAGTGTTGCTGCTTCAGGGAAAGGTTTGCGGCCCTTTATAGTTATTTCCGTAGCAGGGCTGCAAACAGTGTGACCAGAAGTCCTTCTCAGGACTATTATAGTTGTATACAGGCAGGCAGGGTATAGCCAGGTCGGAGTACAGTAGCAGAGTCCTTCTCAGGACTATTGTTGCTGTATACAGGCAGGGTATAGCCAGGTGGAAATACAGGCTAGTGACCAGAAGAGTCCTTGTCAGGACTATTGTAGCAGTATACAGACAGGCAGGCAGGCAGGCAGGGTATATAGCCATTCCTAGTGGTGACCATATACCAGCCTTCATCATATCTGGGGCTGGTGTACACAGTCTAAAACAGTCCTGATAGTGTCAAACTTCTCAGTAATTGTCGCTCCTAAAAACCTGTTAGGTTCTTAGTGCGTCCGTGCTTGCATTTAAAAACCGCACATGTGTGCCTGTCGGTGGCAGCGTACAGGTGCACGTTTTGCACAAACTATTATATAACGCACAAGTCTAGTGTATAATACACGTCAGTCAGCAGTGTCTGATAGTGTCAGACTTCTCAGTAATTGTCGCTCCTAAAAACCTGTTAGGTTCTTAGTGCGTCCGTGCTTGCATTTAAAAACCGCACGTGTGTGCCTGTCGGTGGCAGCGTACAGGTGCACGTTTTGCACAAACTATTATATAACGCACAAGTCTAGTGTATAATACACGTCAGTCAGCAGTGTCTGATAGTGTCAGACTTCTCAGTAATTGTCGCTCCTAAAAACCTGTTAGGTTCTTAGTGCGTCCGTGCTTGCATTTAAAAACCGCACGTGTGTGCCTGTCGGTGGCAGCGTACAGGTGCACGTTTTGCACAAACTATTATATAACGCACAAGTCTAGTGTATAATACACGTCAGTCAGCAGTGTCTGATAGTGTCAGATTTCTCAGTAATTGTCGCTCCTAAAAACCTGTTAGGTTCTTAGTGCGTCCGTGCTTGCATTTAAAAACCGCACGTGTGTGCCTGTCGGTGTCAGCGTACAGGTGCACTTGTGTGCGTTTTGCACAAACTTGGATATAACGCACAAGTCTAGTGAATACACGTCAGCACAGCATTGCAAAATGCGCAAGGGCGTTGGCAACGAACAAGGAAGTGGACGTGATGGTGATGCAGGCAGAGGCCGAGGTCGTGGGCAAGCTCTAATTTCGCCACAACAAAGGGCCACATCTACTCGCTCGCACGTCCTGTCCCAAATTCTTGGGGACCGCAGCAGTACACCGCTCTTGAACCAAGACCAGTGTCAACAGGTTGTTAGTTGGATAGCGGATAATGCTTCCAGTCAGATTGGCACCACCACAAACACTCTGTCTTCCACACGGTCAAGTGTCAGTAGCCGTGATACTGCACCGCACATTTCAGAACCTGATCCTCCTTCCTACCACAAGGCTGAGTACACGTCCTCGGACATTACTGATCCCACACTTGGACACTCAGAAGACCTGTTCACGTTTCCATTCGCACATTCTGGCCTCTCGCCAGCTCATGTTGAAGTGGGTCATGAGGAGATCGTATGTACAGATGCCCAAATATTTGAGCAGCCACGTTCTCACGAAGTTGGCAACGGGTCTCAACAAGGGGTGGACGATGATGAGACACAATTGTCAGGAAGTCAGGAGGAGGAGCAGGGTGCGGAAGAGGAAGACGACGTGGTGGATGATCCAGTAACTGACCCAACCTGGCAGGAGGATATGCAGAGCGAGGACAGCAGTGCACAGGGGGAGGGAGGCATAGCATCCCAACAGGCAGTAAGAAGCAGGGTGGTGGCTCCAGGCAGAAGTCAGGCAACCGTTCCCCCGAACAACAACACGACACAAGGTGCCTGTTCAAATGTTAGGTCTTCCCGAGTCTGGCAGTTTTTTAAGTTGGCTCCAGATGATTCTAAAAAGGCCATTTGCAACACCTGCCGTGCCAGCATCAGCAGGGGTACCAAAACTAGCAGCCTGACCACCACCAGCATGATCAGGCACATGTCAGCCAAGCACCCGACTTTGTGGGAAGTGCAACAGAGTCGAGGAGCAGTGCTTGCTGATGTCACTGCTACGTCTTCGCTTGTTGTGCATGCGAGCCAATCCCCTGTCCATGCTGCCTGCGAACAAGCCTCCTCCGGTCCTGCACCTGCAGTTGCCTATGCAGAAATAACACCATCATCAAGCACGTCCTTGTCCCAGCGCAGCGTTCAGTTATCCATTCAGCAAACCTTTGAACGCAGGCGCAAATACACTGCCAACGCCCCACATGCCACAGTTCTAAATGCTAACATTTCGCGACTGCTTGCGCTGGAAATGTTGCCTTTTAGGCTGGTGGAGACAGAAGCATTCCGCGACCTGATGGCGGCAGCTGTCCCACGTTACTCGGTCCCCAGCCGCCACTATTTCTCCCGGTGTGCCGTCCCCGCATTGCATAACCACGTGTCACAAAACATCACATGTGCCCTGAACAACGCTGTTTCACCCAAAGTCCACCTAACCACAGACACGTGGACAAGTGCTTGTGGGCAAGGCCGCTACATCTCGTTGACGGCACACTGGGTTAATATTGTGGAAGCTGGGACCCAGTCTGAGCGAGGGACGGAACACGTCCTTCCCAAACCAAGGTTTGCAGGCCCTACCTCAGTCAGGGTTTCACCCACACTCTACAGCTCCGGAATGTCATGCTCTTCAGCCTCCTCCTCCTCCTGCGCATCCTCATCCACTTTACCCTCCACACCAGTCCCAAGCTGGAAGCACTGCAGCACTGCCTCGGCGAAGCGGCAACAGGCAGTGCTGAAGCTAATCTGCATAGGTGACAAACCCCACAATGCAGAAGAGGTGTGGACAGCTCTGAAACAGCAGGCAGATCACTGGCTCACACCTCTGAACCTAAAGCCAGGAAAGGTCGTGTGTGACAATGGCCGGAACCTGGTGGCGGCTTTGAGGCGAGGCCAGCTGACACACGTTCCATGCGTGGCCCATGTGCTCAACCTCGTGGTTCAGCGGTTTCTAAAGTCATACCCAGAGCTGTCTGATCTGCTGGTAAAAGTTCGCCGCCTGTCTGCACATTTTCGAAAGTCACCTACTGCTTCAGCCGGCCTTGCCGGCTTTCAGCGCCGTTTACATCTTCCGGCTCACAGACCGGTGTGTGATGTCCCCACTAGAGATGAGCGAACCGGTCCCGGTTCGGCTCGAGGCCGGTTCGCCGAACGGGGGTCCCGTTCGAGTTCGGTTCGTCGAACGTTCGACGAACCGAACTCGAACGTATAGGCTATAATGGGAGGCAATCACAAACACATAAAAATGCATTATAAATGTACACAAACAGTTAATAAACATTGCTATAACACTTACCGGTCCTCGCGATCCCTTCTGCACTCTGTCTCCTGCCGCTATTCCATCCGATGATCGCTGAATCCTACCGGTGACCTGCACTGCCAGCAGAGATGCAGGACCTATCGTGACGTCAAAATAGCCATGTGACCAGTCACGTGGCTATTATCTCATTGGCTACAGACTGGTCACATGACTATGACACGTCATGTAGGAAATGCGAGTGCATCTCTCTGGTACACGGTGCACATATGTGTATCGCCGTGTACCGGCGACATGCTCTAGCACACGGTCGACTCCCCGTTCCGTTAGGGACTGGCTGACACAGCCGGTCATTAACGGAGATCACCGTTGCCATAGCAACGCAGTTAGCGGTGACGTCACCGCTAACCGCGGCTCCGAGAGCACCGTTGCTATGGTAACGCGTCTGTCAGCGTTACCGCTGTTACCACTAGCAGCCAGCACTGATCACTCACGGAGTGAAGGCTGCACGCTGCTTCCCGATTGTAGTGATGATTGTAGTGAGGATGAGGTTCCCCAGCCCCAAGTGATGAGCTGGTGAATCTCATCCTCACTACAATCGTCACTACTACTACACTAGAAAGAAAGAAGACAGAAGAGCAGGATCGTGGAGGGCTGACAGGGGGTAATAAAGATGGAGTCTCTAATGTGTCTGTGTATTTATTTCTATTAAAGTATTTTTTCTCTGTGTGGTGTCTTTTTTTTAACCGTTTATTGGAGATTCTTAATGGCCGGGTCAAACGTGCCTGACATTAAGAATCTCTGGCTTAATACTGGCTGGTAAAACAAAGCCAGTATTAACTCATGATTACCCAACAAGTCACCCGGCTCCAGGGCTGTTGGAAGAGTTGGATACAGCGCCAGATGATGGCGCTTCTATGAGAGCGCCATTTTCTGGGACGGCTGCGGACTGAAATCCGCAGTAGAGGCGCCCACAAACCTCGGGCTAACCTGTGCTGCGGATTCCAATCCCCAGCTGCCTAGTTGTACCCGGCTGGACACAAAAATGGGGCAAAGCCCACGTCATTTGTTTTTTAATTATTTCATGAAATAAGTGAAATAATTTAAAAAAAACGGGCTTCCCTATATTTTTGGTTCCCAGCCGGGTACAAATAGGCAACTGGGGGTTGGAGGCAGCCCGTGGCTGCCAGCTGTACCTGGCTAGCATACAAAAATATGGCGGAGCCCACGTCATTTTTTTGGTGGGCAAAAAAATTCTGCATACAGTCCTGGATGGAGTATGCTGAGCCTTGTAGTTCTGCAGCTGCTGTCTGCTCTTCTCCATACAGACAGACAGCAGCTGCAGAACTACAAGGCTCAGCATACTCCATCCAGGACTGTATGCAGAAGTTTTTTGCCCCCTGAAAAAATTATGTGGGCTTCGCCATATTTTTGTATGCTAGCCAGGTACAGCAGGCAGGTACGGCTGCCCCCAACCCCCAGTTGCCTATTTGTACCCGGCTGGGAACCAAAAATAAAGGGAAGCCCTTTTTTTATTATTTAATGAATTTCATGAAATAATTAGAAAACAAATGACGTAGGCTTCGCCCCATTTTTGTGTCCAGCCAGGTACAACTAGGCAGCTGGGGATTGGAATCCGCACCACAGGTTGGCCTGAGCTTTCTGGGCCCCACTGCTGCGAATTGCAGTCTGCAGCCGCCTCAGAAAATGGCATTTTCATAGAAGCGCCATCTTCTGGCGCTGTATCCAACTCTTCCAGCACCTGCCTGCTATACCTGGCTAGCATACAAAAATATGGCGAAGCTCACGTCCTTTTTTTGTAGTTTTTTGGCAAAAAAAATAAAAAATGCTTCCCTGGATTTTCCATTGCCAGTGAAGGTAACACCAAGCAGTGGGGGTTAGCAGCCAGTAGCTGCTTGGATTACCCTTAGCTAGCAATACAAAAAATGCAGCAGGAGCCCATATATATTTTTTTTAATTATTTATTTAAATAACTAAAAATAAAATGGGCTTCCCTGTATTTTGATTGCTGGACATCACAGTGCTGTAAAAATAAATCTTTAAAAAAATGACGTAGCGCTCCGCGGTATTTTTGATTCTCAGCGCAGATAAAGCAGACAGCTATGGGTTGCCACCCCCATCTGCCTGCCGTTACCTTGGTTGGCAATCAAAATACAGGGAAGCCCATTAATTTTTTCTATTTAAAAAATAGTTAAAAAAAAAAAATGACGTTGGGTCCCCCCATTTTTGATAGCCAGCTAGGGTAAAGCAGACGGCTGTAGCCTGAAAACCACAGCTGGCAGCTTTACCGTGGTTGGGGATCCAATGTGGAGGTCCCCTCAGGCTCTTTTTTATAATTATTTTATAAATATTAATAATTACACAATAAAAGTAGGGTCCCCCCCAAATTGGATCACCAGCCAAGGTAAAGCGGACAGCTGTGGTCTGGTATTATCAGGGTGGGAAGGTCCATAGTTATTGGGCCTTCACAGCCTAAAAATAGCAGGCCGCAGGCACCCCAGACGTGGCGCATCCACTAGATGCGCCAATCCTGGCGCTTCACCCCAGCTCATCCCGTGCCCTGGTGCAGTGGCAAACGGGGTAATAAATCGGGTTGATACTAGCTGTAAAGTCACCTGAGATCAAGCCCAGCAGTTTGTGATGTCATGGCGTCTATTAGATACCCAACATCATAAACTGTCAGTACTAACAAAAACAAAAAAAATCGACAAAAGAAATTTATTTGAAAAAACAGTCCCCAAAACATTTCCTCTTTCACCAATTTATTGTAAGAAAAAAAATAAAGGGGTCCCACGACGACTCTGGACCGTCTAGAATATGGGGGGGAGACACTCAGGGAATGTATCCCCCATTTTCTAGGAGTGCGGACCCTTCATGTGAGGAGTGTGGGTGCAATGAATCTGCACTCACTCTCCCCGGGTCCACAGCAGCAGAGTCCATGTCGTTATGGTTGCTACCAAAGCTGCAATGCCCTGCTCATGAGGTAAGGGCATGCCTAATCAGGAGAACTACTGTAGAGGAAGCTCTGCTCACTGGTATATAGGTGCTCAGAGGTAATAATAGATAAAATTAGTGAGTAACCTCGGCACTCTATATCTCCCAGACTAAGTCAGTAAGTCACAATGGATAGTAATGCAAAATCACTCTTTATTGGTCCGTATTAGGAAATTTTTTTTTTCATAAGCATATATGTTTTTGTCCAAAACAAGTTACAAATGACGTTTCGGCCTGAGCCTTCGTCAGATTGGACTTATCTGCATGTAATCATGAAAAATGACAATAATCAGTATCACATAAGAGTGAGAGAACAATAACATAAACTCGAACAATGTAGAGGTACAATTGGGATGCAGCAAAAAAATTGCAACACAGCAAGAAATGAAACACATGATACAAATGTCATAACACAGTACAAGGACAATATAGTAATGACAAATATGGGGTCAGAGTAGGCTTAGACAGCTCTGGTACGAAAGAGATGTCAATCCTAAAGTAACATGTGCAGTAGGTGTAGAGCTACAGTATGCATGGCAGAGCTAATGGGTAGACCGACCATAGAAAAAGAACGGAGAAAAAGTGGAGAAAAAGTGGAGAAACAGTGGAGAAAAAGTGGAGAAAAAGTGGAGAAACAGTGGAGAAAAAGTGCAGAAAAAATGGAGAATAAATGGAGAAACAGTGGAGAAAAAGTGGAGGAAAAGTGGAGGAAAAAAATGGAGAAAAAGTGGAGAAAAAGTGGAGGAAAAAGTGGAGGAAAAGTGGAGAAAAAGTGGAGAAAAAGTGGAGAAAAAGTGGAGAAAAAGTGGAGAAAAAGTGGAGAAAAAGTGGAGAATAAATGGAGAAAAAGTAGAGAAAAAGTGGAGAAAAAGTGGAGAAAAAGTGGAGAAAAAAATGGAGAAAAAGTGGTGAAAAAATGGAGAAAAAGTGGAGAAAAAGTGGAGAAAAAGTGGAGAAAAAAATGGAGAAAAAGTGGAGAAAAAGTGGAGAAAAAGTGGAGAAAAAAAATGTAGAAAAAGTGGAGAAAAAATATATAGAAAAAGTGGAGAAAAAATGGAGAAAAAGTGGAGCACCCTTTGGTGCCTTTCATGTGGCACTAAGGGGTGCTTAGCTTTGCATTTAGCCAAAAAAATGAAAAAAAAAATGACGTAGGGTTCCCCCTAGTTTTGTAGCCAGCTAGGGTAAAGCAGACGGCTGCAGCCTGCAGACCACAGCTGGCAACCTCACCTTGGCTGGTAATCCAAAACTGAGGGCACCCCACGCTGTTATTTTAAATTAAATAAATAATACAATAAAAAACACGTAGGGGTCCCCCAAAATTGGATTACCAGCCAAGGTAAAGCATCCATTAGATGCGCCAATCCTGGTGCTTCGCCCCAGCTCATCCCGCGCCCTGGTGCGGTGGCAAACGGGGTAATATATGGGGTTAATACCAGATGTGTAATGTCACCTGGCATCAAGCCCTGGGGTTGATGAGGTCAGGCGTCTATCAGATACCCGACATCACCAACCCAGTCAGTAATAAAAAAAAAATAGACGACAACCACATTTTTATTTGAAAAAACACTCCCCAAAACATTCCCTCTTTAACCAATTTATTAGAATGAAAAACAAATCCAGGTCTGGTGTAATCCAAGGGGTTGCCATGACGATCCACACTGTCCCAGTCAATGAAGAGCAGGATGTTCCCCATTGACTGGGAGAGCAATGCAGTGACCTGAGCTAACATCAATGGGTCAGCCCAGGTCACTGCAGGGCATGACAAGTGCTGCTGTCAGCGAGGTACATTACCTGCGCTGATCTCCAGCACACTGACAGCCCCTGTCACTGAGGTCAATGACCGACGCCTTCACATCAAGTATCGCGAGAGGTCCGTGACGTCTCGGGTCGGAAGCGAGAGGTGATGTGACAAGCGGCGGCCATGGAGGACAGTGACAGCGCTGAGGTCGGGATGGCGGGACTTCATCACCGCAGGTAAGCCGAGCGGGACCATGTGTGTGTGTGTGTGTGTGTGTGTGTGTGTGTGTGTGTGTATGTATGTGTACATGCCGCGGGCAGGAGGGGGCGGAGTGAGCTGAGCGGGGAAGTGTGGGCTTCCTGCACGTAACTAAGATAAACATCGGGTTACTAACCAAAGCGCTTTGCTTGGATACCCGATGTTTATCTTGGTTACCAGCTTCTGGCAGGCTGCCAGCGATGGCTCCTGCACACTGTAGCTGTAAAAAGCCCTGCTTTTGCTGCTAGAACCGTTCTCGAACGTATTTAGAACTATCGAGCTTTTGCAAAAAGCTCGAGTTCTAGTTCGATCTCGAACAGCCCCCAAAATCACTCGAGCTTAGAACTGGAGAACCTCGAACCACGAACCGCGCTCAACTCTAGTCCCCACGCGTTGGAATTCAACTCTGCACATGTTGGTCAGGATATGTGAGCAGAAGAGGGCAGTTGTTGACTACCTGCATCACCTAAGCCGTCGGGAAATGGGTCAAACTCCACACATAACACCTGAGGAGTGGAGATGGATGTCCGACCTATGTACCATCCTCCAAAACTTTGAGGACTCCACCAAGATGGTGAGTGGTGATGACGCCATTATTAGCATCACCATACCGCTTCTCTGCCTTCTAAAATGGTCTCTGCTCAAAAACAAACATGATGCATTGCAGGCGGAGCGCGATGAGTTGGAGCAAGAAACAGTAGTGGGTGTGGGTGATAACACACAGCCCAGCCTTGTCCCATCACAACGTGCAGTGGAGGACTATGACGAGGAGGAGATTGAAGACATGGAGCAACTCTCCGGCTAAATTGAGGATATGACATGCACACCAGTCATATCCTCGGTTCAGCGTGGCTGGCCAGAGGACAGGGTAGATGAGGAGGAGGAGGAGGAGGAGGAGGAGGACAGCATGTTCAGTCATCGTGTTGGTCAGGATACTGAAGTCCTGGCTGTTAAGAGTCTGGCGCACATGGCTGACTTTATGGTAAGCTGCCTGTCTCATGACCCTCTCATTAAGAACATCTTGGCCGACAATCATTACTGGTTGGTAACACTGTTAGACCCACGCTACAAGGAGAACTTTATGTCTCTTTTTCCCGAGGCGGAGAGGTCAGCCAAAATGCAGCAGTTCCGGAAGGCCATAGTCACGGAAGTAGGCAAAGCATTCCCCTCACAAAACGCTAGTGGCATAGGTCAGGAATCAGTGGACAACCAAGGCGTACAGCCGAGAGGGGCACAAGTCCAATCCGCCAGAGGTAGGGGAACAGTCTTTAAGATGTGGGACAGTTTTCTCAGCCCCTCATGTACCACAGCCCCTGAGGTGCGGGGTAGTGCCACAAGAAATCCTAAGTTTGCCCAGATGCTCAAGGAGTACCTTGCAGATCGAACAACTGTACTCCGACATTCCTCTGTGCCTTACAATTATTGGGTATCCAAGGTGGACACGTGGCATGAATTGGCTCTCTACGCCTTGGAAGTCCTGGCCTGCCCTGCCGCTAGCGTTTTGTCAGAGTGTGTTTTTAGTGCCGCAGGTGGAATCATTACAGATAAACGCACCTGCCTGTCAACTGAAAATGCTGACAGGCTGACTCTGATCAAGATGAAGAAGGTTTGGATTGGGCCAGACTTCACCACACCACCAGCAAATGAGAGCGGAATTTAAAGTTTGTAACGGGAATTTGCCATGTACCTCCACTCACCCATGGGTACACACTTCTGGACTTTGGATAATCGCTGGACTGCTCCTCCTTCTCCTCATGCGCCACCATGATGACCGTTACAATAATTAGGCCTTTGTTTCAGGTATACCCCCAGTGGTAAATTTTTTCACCCATTCTTTCAGAATGGACATTACAACGACAGGAGACCCGCTCCTTTGCAATGGGAACAATGTTTTGAGGCCCTCATGCACGTCTCTATCCAGGGACAATGTGGAGCCTCCCAATTTTTGGCTGCCCTGCCTAAGGGCTATACTACAATAGACCCACTTCCTGACAATGGACACTTCAGGTTTACAGGCCCTCATGCACGTCTCTATCCAGGGACAACGTGGAGCCTCCCAATTTTTGGCTGCCCTGCCAAAGGGCTATACTACAATAGACCCACTTCCTTACAATGGGAACTTCAGGGTTACAGGCCCTCATGCACGTCTCTATCCAGGGACAATGTGGAGCCTCCCAATTTTTGGCTGCCCTGCCAAAGGGCTATACTACAATAGACCCACTTCCTCAAAATGGGCACATTAGACTCAAGAGGCCTTCATGTACGTCTCTTCTCAGGGACATCGAAGTGCCACACAATGTTTTCACGTAAAATCTTTTATGTAATCTCCAAAAGTAACATACACCAGCTCTATCTCACTATTGGGTATGTGCCCTTAACATTTCCGCCATGAAAATTCATTTTGGTGTCATTTTGGAAGGTTTTCTGATGAGTCCGTAAAAATGGCGTAAAACGCGGACAAAATTGTTCACAGCTGTGACTTTTGTGTGATAAATGCTTCAAGGGATCTTCCCCATGCTGTTGCCATGTCATTTGAGCACTCTTCTGAGACTTTTGTGACATTTTTAGGGTTTCTACATGCTGCCGGGGGTCATTTCATAAAAATACTCGGGTCTCCCATAGGATAACATTGGGCTCGGTGCTCGGGCCGAGTACACGAGTATCTTGGGATGCTCGGCCCGAGCCTCGAGCACCCGAGCTTTTTAGTACTCGCTCATCACTAATCCTCAATCCTTATCTATTTGATGTCATAATCAATTTTTTTCTAATACTCTTTAATTAAAAAGTCACTACTATTCCCTCACTAGACAAGCAAAGCACTTTATTTATTTAATTTTTCTCCATACTTCCTTTCTAATGATGCTTTGTTTGAAAATCCCAATGCATGTTTTTTTATTCACACAAAGCGTCTTCAGGGGGCAGAGGCGGCAATAACTGTCGTAGTCTCTGCCCCCTTCCTAAAATTAAGCATCATCAGTGATCTCAGTTTTAGGAACTGGATTACTCCTTGCTCTATTGACCTTGTGTTGGTTGTGACTTCCACTGTAAGCCTAGTAAATTTCGCTCTCTTTCTAGCTTTTGCCATAAGTGACGAGCCACCAACAGAGTACACTGTCAGTGCGCATTGTAAGAATACCCAGCGTGCAGAGAGATGCACTACCTCTGCAAGTGACATCACTTGCAGAGGCGGTGTTGCTCTCTGCATGCCAAGAAATCTTGCAACATGCACTATCAGTGCGCTCTTTTGGCGGCAAGTCACTTTTGATCACAGATACAGCAGAACTTACAACCAAAGCAAGCTCAGTTGAGCAGGGACTAACCCAGCCCCTGAAATGGAGGTCACTGATGATGCTTCATCTTAGGGAGGGGGCAGAAACTGTGACAGTGACTGCAGCCTCTGACCTCTGATGACTTTTCGTTTGAGTATCCAGTATGCACTGGGATTCTTAAACAAAGGATCATCAAAGAGGAAGTGAAAAAATAAATAATAAAGCTTCTAGATAGCGTTGTTGGGAAAAGAAAAGGATTTTTTAATTAAAGAGTATTATTAATAATAATAATAATAATATTTATTCATTTATATAGTGCTATTAATTCCACAGCGCTTTACATACAAAGGCAAAACTGTTCCCATTGGGGCTCACAATCTAAAGTCCCTATCAGTATGTTTTTGGAGTGTGGGAGGAAACCCATGCAAACACGGGGAGAACATACAAACTCCTTGCAGATGGTGTCCTTGGGGGGATTTGAACCCAGGACCCCAGCACTGCAAGACTGCAGTGCTAACCACTGAGCCACCGTGATGCCCGTAGAAAAGAGATTAGATTATGACATCAAATAGCTAGGCATATAGGATTAAAATTAGTTTGTGTTTCCGACCACCCTTTTAATGGGTTAATGAAATGTTTTGTTTCATTCTAGCTAATGATATAAAACTCTAGGTTAGCTATATTTCCAGTTTATTTTACATCTCACATATGCAGGTGTCTTTCTTTTACTTTTCTTGTCTAGTAAATCATAGTTTACTTATTTCTCTCCAGAAGCCACAAATCACTGCTATAATGATTCTCTTTTACCTTTTTCTCTATTTGTTTGACATATGTTTTAGTGGAATTTAAGTTGGTTAAAATATTATTACTAAATTGTTTTTATGAAGTGGTGAGGGGAAAGATGACTACAGGAATATTGTGCTTTTAGCCTGTGCAAAAGGGTTTGGCACTGTTGAATAGTTGTCTATTGTATTAGAGGATGACCATAAGATCTAGTTTATCAAATTTTTTTATATAAAAAATGGAATTAAATGCTTTATGTAGTTTACACAAAATAGAATCAGAGTTATGTAGTATAAGGTTGTTTATGGAAGATGTTTGTAGGTTATAAGCCGGTGTGGACAAACTGAGTATTTTATTATACAATTTGGAAAGTCACTTGTAGACAAGGACTTGGGTCCATCTATGGTTCATGAATTAAATAACAGCATGAACTGTTATCAGGATGCTGTCATTTATTTAAAACATGACCAGTAAAATGTTACAAAATGTAACAACATGGCTTTACTTCATTTACATCTTCTCCAATCTCTTGTTTGAAATTGACGGACATATGCTTTTTAAGATCTTATCTGGTGTCTCATGACTTAAACAGATCTTCTCAACCTTTTACTTCTGGGGCATCACCAGATGGAACAGGATAGTGCCTGGGCTGCCCCACTAGTGGTGCCAGGTTTTATATTTCACAGTTTGCATTGATATGTAATATAGATGTAGCAAAAAAAATTAGATGGAGAATACAAATTGTGTAAAAAACATTAAAATGAGGAATATGAAGAATACACTAGTAGCGCAATGTTATAATATAATACTTAGTAATTTAGTCCAGCATCAAAGTCCTCATTTTTAGAAATACTTTTATTATCCAACATTAAAAGCGACGATATCTATCACCAAAGTAAATTCCAAATGTGTTTCAGTCAAAGGCAGTGCTTACATGATCGTATAGCATGAACGAGGGCAGTATGCTGAGAGTGGCAGCGTAAATTGCACGGCGCGCACTCATTCAAGTCTATGGATGCATGTAAAGTATTGGACAGCACTTGGATGACATCTGAGTGCAGTCCAAATTCCACAGATTCATAGAATGGAGAAGATGGAGAATTTTGGTTCTCCTTCTTCTACTGACTGTGCACTCCGATTCTCTAATCCAATAGAACTGTATCATACTAAGCTGAGACTCTGATCACACTTTGATTAGATTTAGATCCAAGTGTCATTACCATGACAGACTCTATGGCCATCTGACCACGACCACAGTCAAAACCTGTAGCCATGGTGTAACAAATAGTGAACAGCTAAGTGTATTAAGTCTTATCCTGTGGGTGCACATGATCAAGATCATTTAAGTCCTGAAAGTTGTGAGGTGGGACCTTCATACAGTAGTTTAGACTTATCTCTCCAACTCATACAGATGGTTGGTTGGATTTGGGATCTTTTTGCAAAATACTGTAAAGCGGGCTTTACATGCAACGACATTGCTAACGAGATGTTGTTGGGGTCATGGAATTCATGACGCACATCCGGCCTCGTTAGTGACGTCGTTGAGTGTGAAACGCAGGAATGACCGTTAACGATCAAAATGACTTACCTAATCATTGATCGTTGACCGGTCGTTCCTTTCCCGATTATCATTGCTGCTGTAGGACGCAGATTGTTCACCATACCTGTGGCCGCCCGCGATGAGGAAGGAAGGAGGTGAGCGGGATGTTCGGCCCGCTCATCTCCGCCCCTCCGCTTCTATTGGGCGGCCACTTAGTGACACCGCTGTGACGCCGAACGAACCGCCCCCTTAGAAAGCAGCCGATACGCCGGCCACAGCGACGTTGCTAGGCAGGTTAGTATGTGTGACGGGTGTAAGCAATGTTGTGCGCCACGGGCAGCGGTTTGCCTGTGATGCACAACCGACGGGGGCGGGTGCTTTCACCAGCAACATCGCTAGCTGAGCCTGCACCTTGACCAGCAAATGACAGCTGCACTAATATCAGCGACCAATGTTTAGTCCCATCATTGCTTTTATTCCCTTAAGGCTACATTCCTACAATGAGCTTTTGGTGAACTTTTCATATTGCAGATTTTCTGGACCATTTCTGCACCTATTAGGTAAATTAGGATACTTGCATTTTTTATGCTGTTTTTGTCTCTTGTTGGTATGTAATGTTTTAAATATCCTGCTACTTGGCTTTGACAAAACTTTATTGATATACCTATGTGCAGATTACGTGCATTTTTGTTACGTTTCTACAGCAAAAATGCACTAAAAACTCAAGTGCATTTATTGCCTGTGAAGTTCCCACATCTAATGCAAATCTATAAGAAAATGAGGCACATAAAACTCAAACCAGAGAAACTGACATGTTATGGATTTGAAACACTCAGCATGTCAGTTTATGCAGCCTAAAAAAGAAGCACAGTGCGCATGAAATTTCTATAACATGCATCTACTTTGTTTAACCTTTGTTTAAACGGAAAGATGCTGCTTTTTTGATGCATCAAAAATGCACTAAAAATCTCATCATGGGCACACAGCCTTAATGTCTGTATCAATCTCAGACAATGGCATTTATGGTGTGCAATGCTGTTCAGGCTTCAGTTTGGGCACCAGTTGGCCCTCCTTTTAGTGATAACAGGGGACTATGGGTTTTCCAGGCAGCCGGAGGCTTGCTGTCATCTTGGTACTTCATAGAAGGTCCAGGAGTACAAAGCTTTACTCTGGTCATGATGTGACTCTTAAGGAGACTTGACGTGGGACAGCAGAAAGGGAGGATGACCCTCAAAACTGTACTGTGATACTGGGCTGAGTTGTGCTGGGACTCACAGGGCCTGAAACAACCAAGTGGTGATATCTCGAGTGGGAAGTTGTTGCAAAGACTGAACCATTGCATAAAGTATTGTTTGAAGAGTACATTTGCTCTCCTTGTGAGTCGTCATCCTGTCCTGGTCAGTCCATGTCAGTGATAGTATGCAGCCTACATGGGTTCGCAGCCCACATGACACAAATCCTCACACCCAGCCAGGACGAGTCATTTTATGTAGTGTGCCAGGGCATCCGGAGTCAATCTCTCACCCATGACTACCGCCTTGTGACACCCTACAGTTGCATGACCAAATGTTTTAGGAAAAGATTACACTATTGGCCTATGATGGGACGATTTGACCAGCATTTGCATGGAAAAAGGTGGAATTTAAATGATTTTGTATGAATGAATCTCTAAAACCTCTGCTCACTCATTACTGTGGAATTTATATGTAACAAATAACAATGGCTTAAGATAGCAGTTGTCAATGTGTGCTTAATAGATGCACCCTGCCTTGCCACCTGAGCAGTAGAAGAAGAGAACACACACCCGTGCTGTGTGACCAATGCATGGTAAGTCCCTGCAACCTGTGAATAAAGGCCAGTTCATGGTAATCTACCATGTAAACATGTAAACATTTAGTTCATCATTCAATATCCAATATCTTTTCATCTCATGGCACGGTGGCTCAGTGGTTAGCACAGCAGTCTTACAGCGCTTGGGTCCTGGGGTCAAATCCCACCAAGAATACCATCTGCAAGGAGTTTGTATGTTCTCCCCGTGTTTGTGTGGATTTCCTCTGGGTTCTCCGGTTTCCTCCCACACTCCAAAGACATTCTGGTAGGGATTCTAGATTGTGAGCCCCAATGGGGACAGTTTTACAAATGTATGTAAAGTGCTGTTGAATTAATAGTGCTATATAAATGAATAAATATTATTATCTTGCCCAAAGTGTGCTTCATTCTGTTCCAGAAACACACTTTGAGCTGGATAAGATTTTTGGGACTTATACACATGTGACATGTGAATCTCCATGCATGGATCCACATGTCAATTGTGCATGAAGTCAAAATATGTTTTATTATAATTTTTAAAAAAGCACAATAATAATATAATGATAATGTGTTAACTTAACCTGAAAATGACTATTCACTATTGGACAAATGCCAACCGATTTCCGATTTGAATAATACAAAATGAATGCCTCCGCAGCTGCGCCGGCTGCTCTAAGCTCTGCGTAGACCATTGTTCCTCATAAAGAAAAAGGGCACTTAATGGCTGCAGGTTTCACAAGACATTGTTTATGTCACAGGATCGGAGAGGGGAAAAGGATTTTTTATTTAAACATGTTATTGGGTTTCTCGGTTCCCCAATCCTAGTGCTGCCTCTCACTGGCTGCAGCAATGACAATATAGCTCTGAAGCCAATCACTGAGCTCTGCTGTGCCGATTTAAGCAGCATGTTTTGCCAGCTCAGTGATTGGTTGCAGAAGTGATATGCGCTATTGTCATTACATCATTTTTGTAGTCATGGGAGCAGTGTTCAGAGGGCTTAGTGGCACAGGGCTTAGTGGCAGTAAGTAACATCTGAATGTATTATTTTAACTCTGTGAAGGGCATTAGAGGTCAGAAGACTTATAACCAGAGAATACACATGAGATAGTCACTGGGCATGTAAAAGCATTAAACAACATGATTTAAAGGGGTTTTCCATTAATATCTTTTTCTGTCTATTGATTTATTCTGAATAAAAATAAGAAATTGATTAATTACTAGGGATGATTGAATACTTCGATTATTCAGCTTTGCGAATATTTTCCGAATACCTCGCCGCTATTCGACTATTCGTGAATATTTGATGCAAAATGTAAGTCTATGGGAAACCCGATAAACAACTATTCAGTACTATTCGGGCTTCCTATAGACTTATATTGCACATCGAATAGTCGAATAGCAGCGAGGTATTCGTAAAATATTCGCAAAGCCGAATATTTGAGGTATTCGATTATCCCTAGTAATTACTCAACTTTATCGAACTCCAGTGACGTGTCTCCGCCACTACTCAGTATGAGATTAAAGGGTGCTTTACACGCTGCGACATCGCTAACGATATATCGTCAGGGTCATGTCGTTAGTGACGTATATCCGGCGCTGTTAGCAACATCGCAGCGTGTGACACCAATGAGCGTCGATCAATGAGCGCAAAAACGTGAAAAATCGTTGCTCGTTGACACGACGTTAATTTCCTTAATATCGTTGCTGCTGCAGGTACGATGTTGTTCGTTGTTCCTGCGGTAGAACACGTCGCTATGTGTGACACCGCAGGAACGAGGAACATCTCCTTACCTGCGTCCACCGGCAATGAGGAAGGAAGGAGGTGGGCGGCATGTTCCGGCCGCTCATCTCCGTCCCACCACTGCTATTGGACGGCTGCCGTGTGATGTCGCTGTGACGCCACACGAACTGCCCCTTAGAAAGTAGACGGATCGCCGGCCAGAGCGATGTCGCAGGGAAGGTAAGTCCGTGTGACGGGTGTAAGCAATGTTGTGCGCCACGGGCAGTGATTTGCTCATGTCGCACAACCGACGGGGGCGCGTACGCTCGCCAGTGTTATCGGTACCGATATCGCAGCGTGTAAAGTACCCTTAAGTGTTCAGCCCTCTGTAACAAGCCCAGTTTCTTAATTTTGATGTATGTAAGGTATCCTTGGTGTGACAAAGCCAATGGCAATGCCCTGGCAAACCATTCATATTTTTCAAAGTCAGGAGAGTATGCTTTGGCACATAGGAATGGTTGAAATGAGCAGACACTTTCCTGGCAATAGCTATCACCTTCTTCAAGTGGGTATGCTCCTCAAAAAAACCCACGTTGCATAATTATATCCAGGACATGTGTCATGGTAGTGTGCTTTACTTTCCCCTAATGTAAGGCAGTCAGATTGCTTCCAGCTGCAGTTGACAGGGAACATTCGAGTAGAAGATTTGAAACTTGATTGACAGCAGGAATTTGTCTCCTGTATGGCTTTTGACCACATTGCTTTCAAGCTGTAACTATTCATTAGTGTTTTACCTTGCATTAATGAAAAAACTGAGAGTGATGTGTTAAATCAGTGCTGTGCTCAATGGCTGTTGAGGATGAAGACATGTACAGTATGTTGAGTAGGATCTGGAGGAAGTGTAGTGGAAAACATAACTCTCTTGGGGCACAATCTGCTTATTCTGGTCGCAGAATAAGCAGATTGTGCCCCAAGGTTCTTTTAGCTGCATGTTGCCTCTGCTATGTATTGCTGAGGCCAACATCCTCCTCTGATGATGAAATTACCCATGTCTCGTTCCAAGAACTTGTCCACTACTGATTCATCCTCATCATCAACATCATGTTCATAATGACTTGACTTGGCTGACAGTTGCATAAATGGTATATGGCATGAGCTCCTTGACCTTACCCTTCCTACCGGATTACTACCTCTAGATTTGCCCTGACTTAGAGTGCTTCTGCCAGTGCCCTTAATACTACAGCTTGCAAAGTCAATAACACAGACAGGCATTAGAATCATATTATCCATATCCATGTCATCCGGGTACAAAAGTTGACTTTTCATCTCTTCCTACACATCAACTGGAGGAAATTGTTTTGGTAAAGTATCTTTCTTGGCCCCACAGATATTATGACTTAGGACTAAAGCCCGCTTTACACGCTGCAATTTCGCATACGATCTTGTATGCGATTTGCAACGCCCCCATCGTATGTGTGGCACGTTCAATTTGTTGAACGTGCCGCACATATGAGTAACCCCCGTCACATGTACTTACCCGTCCATACGACCTCGATGTGGGCGGCGAACGTCCATTTCCTGGAGTGGGAGGGACGTTCGGCATCACATTGACGTCACGCGGCAGCCGGCCAATAGAAGCGGAGGGGCGGAGCTGAGCGGGACGAAAACATCCCGCCCACCTCCTTCCTTCCGCATTGTGGGCCGGGAGCTGCAGGATGCTGGTAAGATCTGTTCATCGTTCCCGGGCTGTCACACACTGCAATATGTGCTACCCCGGGTACGATGAACTATCTGGCGTGCAATTCTAGAGACAGGTACGATGTGTATGCGATGAACGTTTTAACGTTCAATCGCAATCGCACGTACCTGTCACACACTGCAATGTACTTACGATGCCGGGTGTGTGTCACTTACGACGTGACCCCGCCGACACATTGTAAGATACATTGCAGCGTGTAAAGCAGGCTTTACGGGTAGAACAGAAAAAGGGTGTCATTGGTGGACTTGATAATATGTACAACATTAAGTGTTATGGTGGCAGATTAGGTGGACTGAGTAGAACTCTAAATCAAGTTGATGGTGTGGCTGTCTGCGATAACATCATCTTGCTGTGACTGATACAAGTGATGTGACATATTCCCCTACACCCACTGCTTTCTTCTCAGTAGTATGCTTGCCAGAGGCAAATGAGGCCGAGTGTGACTTGCATTTGGTACTATCAATGTTGGGATGGCCAGTGCTAGCAGTGCCATTGATGCTGCTGCTGATAGCTGCTCCCACGTTTTTTGCCATGGAATGTGTTTTTTTTCACTAACACTTCTATTGCCAAACCCACTTTTTTTTTTCCATCCATTTGAAATACACGTATAACATTGAACAACATATTACATGTGCTGCATTCAATGCAATAAACAACATGGGGCAAATTGCAATTAATGAGAGAATCAGTCATGCGGTAACTCCATGCGGTATATTCCATTGTCCATTCTAGACAAATAATTTACAAGATCTTGGTTTCAGATCCAACTCAAACTTTTAAACATATTCTATCCAAATGTTTGGATGAGGGGACCAAGAAACGTTTGCTAAGGGACCATCATATAATTTCTATTTTTCATAGGTTACCAAAAACTCACAATGTGTGACTGCAGACTTGTGAATTTAGACCGGACAACCCATTTTAAGTGTAGATCTTGTAGCTTCTGTGTTGTTATTCATCTTAAACTTTTAAATGCACCGTTACAGATACAGTCTATACCAATAGACACTTTATCAGTTGTAAAACAGCTGGGGTGGTACATATGTGTAACTGTATGTGCCTCATGAGTAATATTGCGAAAACCAAGAGTCAACTCCATATTGCATTAGTGAACATTGGGGAGAAATTAGGCATAGTAGAGATACGTAGAGATACCCCCTGTCCTGCTGAAATGTATAAAAACATGGTGGTGATATTAG
This sequence comes from Anomaloglossus baeobatrachus, assembly GCF_048569485.1. Lineage (NCBI taxonomy): Eukaryota > Metazoa > Chordata > Amphibia > Anura > Aromobatidae > Anomaloglossus > Anomaloglossus baeobatrachus. The sequence goes on from NC_134353.1 coordinate 349,649,261, forward strand.
AACCATTTTCTTATATGTCATTGAAGTTCTCCCCTCTTCAGTTTGACAAGGCAACTGGGATAAGAAACTGATTCAACAAGAGACCAAATGGATTTACTAGATGGATTCAATTAGTCCCAAAGAGTCAAATTAACAGCTCCGTTTTGTTAGCTTTAACTAATGGTCAGTCATTTTTAAGGATTTCCTCGCTGTGGTATTTACCGTATTTTCATTTTATAAGACGCACCCCGAATTTAGAGGAGGAAAATAGGAAAAAATAATTTTTAACGTTAAAATGAGGGTCCATTTTACAATCCTAGTGCAACTTAAACCTAATGCTCACCAAGGGGGAGCGGCGGTGGTCGAGCCGCTCAGGAAGGTCACAGGAGGCAGAGTAGGTGATTCTGCGACATTGGCAGTCAGGGGTGTCACGGCAGGCGGCGTTGATCAGTGAGTGGCATTGATCAGCGGGCAGGCGGCTTATCAGGGTGACGGTGGTGAAGCGGGTCATAGTAGGTAGGGTCACAGATTGCTTTTGGGGGTGTTGCGGTGGGCGCCATTGATCTGTGGACAGAGAAGGTGTCACAGGACGCGGTGTCTCGGCATCATGTGTTTTGAGCTGACTGCTGGCTCCATTAAATCGCCCGCGGTTGATGAGATGGACTTCAAGAAAATGGTTGTGGAGGCGGCGAGTGCGCAAATTGAAGCGATGAACTTCAACAAAATCATCACGGAGTCCTATCTGCGCACTCGCTTCCTCCGCGGCCAGTTTTTTGAAGTTCATCTCGTCAACCGCAGGTGATTAAATAGAGCTGGCAGTCAGCTCAATGCACCGGATATTGAAAGACCGCATCCTGTGACACCTATCCTGCCTGCCATGCCTGCCACGACACCCCCGAGCGTGTCCTGTGACCCTGCCTCCTATGACCCTGCTCCACCACCGTTGCAATGGTAAGCAGCCTGCCTGCCAATTAATGCCGCCCACCACGACACCCCCAAGCGCATCCTGTGACCCTATCTTCTATAACCCCTCTCCACCACCACTGCCCCGGTAAGCTATATCCGTTTTGTTAGACGCACCACCATTTTTCACTCAGTTTTAGGGGAAAAAAAGCGTGTCCTACAAAGCGAAAAATACGGTAATTCCTTCCCTTTATGGTTATTGAATCATTTTTGTCTGATTTGTTTTAACCCTAGAACACACAACCATAGATATCTACCATAGAAAACAAGTAACCTAGCAGGCCTGCGAGGCCTCAGGTATGCATTCTAGGGTTAATAGTATATACACTGGAGATCAAAATTAGAGAACTATGTATGATAACTTGCTTTTTTCAGAAATCATGTAATCTACATTGATCAATATTTGAAGGTTTTTTTAGTAAGATGTACACCATGCCACTAGTACAGTGTTTTATAACCGATCCAAAGTTTATCATCATAAAACCTTTATTTTGCCCAAAATGTGATGATCATAATTAGAGAACAGCAATGACTGTAGCACAGAGAAAGATTATAACTAAATTTTCTGAAGGTAACAGTCACCAATCAGTAGGAAGTGTATAGGCCTTTGTGTTACAGGGGGACCGGCAAATTAGGACCAGGGGGTATATATCCCAATCCCCAGTCGGGGCCCAGCATGCTCCAGATGGCAATGGAGCTGCTGGCACCCTATGGGTTAGGTGAAGACTGTAGGACTGATGACTCAGAGATAACCCAGGAGACCTGGGAACCGGTCACGTGTGTAGAGACATGTCAGACCGGATGACAACCCAGTTAGCGTTTCGATGGAATTGGCGTAACCCCGACCACGTGTGCAGGGAACACGTCAGGCCGGATGGTGACCAGGTAGCGTTGACCGAGAAGACCGCTGTGACAGCGCCCTGTCGGCCACGTGTGTCAGACACGATAGGCTGAGCGGTCCTTCGATTAGCGTTTCTGGTCACTACTCGAATGGCCACGTGTGTAGAGGACACGTCAGGCCAAGGGATCACACCAGTAGTGTTGACTGGGAAGCCAAGGAGGATAATAGGTTCACACACCCAATCATGGAACACCCTGTTAACTCCACAGGGGTCCTGAGGTATGCTTTCCGTGCGCGTAGGAGACACAACTGAACAGGTGGCACAACAGGTGTGTTGTTCGTGTGCGTAGGAGGCACAACTGGACAGGTGACGCAGCAGCCGCAGCCCAGTTAACGCCACTGGACTGCTATAGCACAACAGGAACGGTAGCAAGGAAAAACGACGCCTGACCCTCATGTGCTGAGCCACGAATCTTGGCATGACGGGCACCGTTCGCCTAGCCCTACCTACTGCTTCCAACAAGGCTTATGCCACCATGAATTATAAGTGAATATCAGTAAAGATTGCGCACCTCCATGTTGTCTCCAGCCCCTTTTATAACCTAGATCTGCCCCAAACCCAGGGTGGAACCACCAAGGTCCAATAGCAGAGTGCCATATTATCAGCGACATCACCAGCGGCCTATCAAGAACCGCCACGTCATTGATGACCTCATGGCAGCCACGCCCCAAACACTTCACCAGTCATCGTTTGATGACCAATGGTGAGGTGCCAGATCATAGGGGCGGGCCTCTGCGAGCCAGTCCGGAGTGGCCTCGTCATCAGGACACCTGACACCCTCTGCCCTATCAGGACTTGCCACCTCACGGACATGCTCAGTGAGGGCCTTACCGGACCTAGCCTCTGATGCACTAAGTGCCTGAGCATGCTCAGTAGCCTGCACAACAGACTCAGAAATCAGACTATCTGCCTGAGCATGCTCAGTAGGCACATCCCAGAACTTAAACACAGCACAAAGTCCAAGTACCTGTGCAAAGAGGCTGTTAGGATTAATTGTGGGAGCATTCTCAGTAGCCTGAACTGAGGACTTAGGGGCACTTTGCACACTGCGACATTGCAGGTGCGATGTCGGTGGGGTCAAATTGAAAGTGACGCACATCCGGCATCGCATGCGACATCGCAGTGTGTAAAGCCTGGATGATACGATTAACGAGCGCAAAAGCGTCGTAATCGTATCATCGGTACAGCGTCGGCGTAATTCATAATTACGCTGACGCGACGGTCCGATGTTGTTCCTCGCTCCTGCGGCAGCACACATCGCTGTGTGTGAAGTCGCAGGAGCGAGGAACATCTCCTACCGGCCTCACTGCGGCTTCCGTAGGATATGCGGAAGGAAGGAGGTGGGCAGGATGTTTACATCCTGCTCATCTCCGCCCCTCCGCTCTGATTGGCCGCCTACCGTGTGACGTCGCAGTGACGCCGCACGACCCGCCCCCTTAACAAGGAGGCGGGTCGCCGGCCACAGGGACGTCGCACGGCAGGTGAGTGTGTGTGTGAAGCTGGCATAGCGATAACTTTCGCTACGCCAGCTATCACCACATATCGCTGCTGCGACGGGGGCGGGCACTATCGCACTCGACATCGCAGCATCGGCCTGCGATGTCGTAGTGTGCAAAGCCCGCCTTAGTCTCAGAAATGACACAATCTGGCTGAGCATGCTCACTACGCAAAACACCGGGCTTAGACTTTGGCCGGGGCAAATCAGCGCGCGCATGCGCACTAGCCGCCTCTCCACACTTAGATGTGGTGGAAGGAGCAGCTAACTGGACGACCCGAGGCACGGCCAAGAATGGCAGCCGGCGCCTGGGCGCAACAGGAACCACAGCAGGCTGCTTGCAGCTATAGCGGCGCCAGTTTGTAACACTTTGCTTTGAATGACTCCAGCACATCTGCGGCCTCAGGACATCACTAGTCTCTTACACTGCTCTGGTGTGATTTTGGTCCACTCTTCTACCAGTCTTTAACACAGTTGTTTGATTTTTATGAGTTTCTTGGCCATAACTTTGTCACCAAGGATTTTCCAGAGGTTTTCTATTGGGTTTAGATCATTACTCAGGGCTGGCCATTTCATTGTTTCAATGTTTTCTGTTTCAAGGAGCTGCTTTACCCATTTTGCTGAGTGACAGAGGGCATTGTCTGCATGAAAATTGCTGGCTGATTGAGTGAGGAAGTAAGGAACCATGTGTTGCTTAAGAAGATTCTGATGAACACTTGCATTAACTCTGACAAGTAGCTGTAGGAGAGTTCCAACTCTTGCTCCTCACATGTAGCTGTATGAAAGGTCCAACTCCTGCTGCAGAAAACAATTCCCCAAACCATGACACTTCCTTCACCACCTTTCAATGACTTCTTAATACACTTTGAGTCAGTTTGTTGACTAATGTAATTATTCCCATCAGACCCAAATAAATTAAACCTGCTTTCATCACTAAAATGAACTGTGGACCACTTCTCTGTCCACACAACATGCACCTTTTGAATCTTTCTGCTAATGAGAGGTTTAGTCACTGCAGACTGGGCTTTCAGTCCAAATGCTCTTAAACATTGGGACACTGTTATTTAGTTTAGTTATTTAATAACCAAGACAGGTTATTAAACTTGGGGTTATTTAGTTTGGAAAAACGAAGGCTTAGGGGGGATCTAATCACAATGTATAAATATATGAGGGGACAGTACAGAGACCTTTCCAAAGATCTTTTTACACCTAGGCCTGCGACTGGAACACGGGGGCATCCTCTACGTCTTGAGGAAAGAAGGTTTAATCATAATGACAGACGAGGATTCTTTACTGTACGAGCAGTGAGACTATGGAACTCTCTGCCGCATGATGTTGTAATGAGTGATTCACTACTAACATTTAAGCAGAGCCTGGACGCCTTTCTTGAAAAATTTAATATTACCAGTTATGAATATTAGATTTTATGACAGGGTATTGATCCAGGGAACTAGTCTGATTGCCGGATGTGGAGTCAGGAAGGAAATTTTTTCCCCATTGGAACTTGTTTGCCACATTGGGGTTTTTTTGCCTTCCTCTGGATCAACATGTTAGGCTACGGGTTGAACTAGATGGACTTAGAGTCTCCCTTCAACCTTAAAAACTATGATACTATGATACTATGATACTGTATTATGAGACAGATTCTTAAGGGGGCTTTACACGCTACGATATCGTTAATGTTTTATTGTCGGAGTCACGTCGTTAGTGACGCACATCCGGCGTCTTTAACGATATCACAGTGTGTGACACTTATGTGCGACCTAAAACGATCGCAAAAGCGGACAAAATCGTTTGCCGCGGAGAGGTTGTCCTAAAACAAAAAATCGTTTACCTCTCATTAGCTATGTTGTTCCTCGATCCTGCGGCAGCACACATCATTGTGTGTGACACTGCAGGAGCGACGAACATCTCCTTACCTGCGTCCATCGGCAATGCGGAAGGAGGAGGTGGGCGGGATGTTTACGTCCCGCTCATCTCTGCCCCTCCGCTTCTATTGGCCGCGTGCCATGTGACGTCGTTGTGTCGCTGCACGACCCGCCACCTTAGAAAGGAGGCGGATCGCCGGCCAGAGCGATGTCGCAGGGCAGGTAAGCCGTATGACGGGGGAGCGCGATTTTGTGCGCGACGGGCATCGATATGCCCGTGTCGCACAAACGATGGGGGCGGGTATGCACGCTAGCGATGTCGGTACCGATATCGGTACCGTGTAAAGCCCCCTTTACTCTCTTCAATGCTCAACTGGCGAGCAATCCAGCTGCAGTGTTGAAATGATTACCCATGGAGATTCTCCGCATTATTCTGTCCTCTCTTGCATTTGTCTTTTGAGGGTGACCAGCCTTCTTGGGGGACTTGAAAGAGTTTGTGCTGTTGTAAAGAGGCAAAATTCTCGAAATAACAGACTTGGAATGACTAGCTTTTCTTGCTATGACTCATAGGGTCACCTCTTTGGCCTTCATCTGGGCAACCTGATGCCGGAGGGTTTCAGTCACTTTGGAATGGCACAACATTTTTGCAAAGTCAGTGCAAACTGGAAAGTTAGGCAACCAGTGAAATAGGGTTTGTCAGATAATTAAGGAAATTAGATTAACACCAATAACTTGCAAATATCTGAGTGTTCTCCAATTTTGATCAGTGTTCGTTTTCATTTATCTCATTTACATTTTTATTATGTGCTTTATAATAAATTACATTTATAACATACGCTTAAAATACTGCTAGTTTACTCATGTTAGGATACAGTGGGGGAAAAAAGTATTTAGTCAGCCACCAATTATGCAAGTTCTCCCACTTTAAAAGATGAGAGGCCTGTAATTGACATCATAGGTAGACCACAACTATGAGCGACAAAATGAGAAAACAAATCCAGAAAATCACCTTATCTGATTTGGCAAGATTTTTTTTGCAAATTATTGTGGAAAATAAATATTTGGTCATTAACAAAAGTTCATGTCAATATTTTGTTATACTGTATATCCCCTGTTGGTAATGACAAAGGTCAAACGTTTTCTGTAAGTCTTCACAAGGTTGGCACACACTGTTGGTGGTATGTTGGCCCATTCCTCCATGCAGATCTCCTCTAGAGCAGCGATATTTTGGGCCTGTCACTGGGCAATACGGACTTTTAACTCCCTCCAAAGGCTTTCAATGCGGTTGAGATCTGGAGATTGGCTTAGCCACTCCAGGACATTCATATGCTTCTTAGGAAGCCACTCCTTTGTTGCCATGGTGGTGTGCTTGGGATCATTATCATGCTGAAAGATCCAGCCACGTTTCATCTTCAATGCCCTTTCTGATGGAAGGAGGTTTGCACTCAAAATCTCATGATACATAGCCCAATTAATTTTATGTATAGCTATCAGTCGTCCTGGTCACTTTGCAAACAGGCCCAACTCATGACGTTGCCACCCCGATGCTTCACAGTAGGTATGGTGGTATGGTGTTTTATGGATGCAACTAAGAATTCTGTCTCCTCCAAACATGACGATTTGTGTTTCTACTGAACAGTTCTACTTTGGTTTCATCAGACCATATGACATTCTTCCAATACTCTTCTGAATAATCCAAATGCTCTCTAGCAAAATTCAGATGGGCCCGGACATGTACTGACTTAAGCAGGGGAACACGTCTGGCATTGCTGGATCTGAGTCCCTGGTGGCGTAGTGTGTTACTGATGGTAGCCTTTGTTACGGTGGTCCCAGGACTATGCAGGTCATTAACTAGGTCCCCCGTGTGTTTCTGGGATTTTTCCTTGCCGTTCTTGTGATTATTTTGACACCACAGGGTGAGATCTTGCGTGGAGCCCAAGATCCAGGGAGATTATCAGTGGCCTTGTATGTCTTCCATTTTCTTCTTATTGCTCCTACAGTTGATTTCATCACACCAAGCTGCTTGCCTATTGCAGATTCAGTCTTCCCAGCCTGGTGCAGGGCTATAATTTTGATTCTGGTGTCCTTCGATAGCTCTCTGGTCTTCACCATAGTGGAGTTTGGAGTGTGACGGTTTCAGGTTATGGACAGGTGTTTTTTATGCTGATAACAAGTTCAAACAGGTGCCATTACTACAAGTAATGAGTGGAGGACAGAGGTGCCTCTTAAAGAAAAAGTTAAAGGTCTGTGAGAGACAGACATCTTGCATGTTTTTAGATGACCAAATACTTATTTCCACCATAATTTGCAAGAAAACCCTTGCCATTTTGTCTCTCATAGTTGTGGTCTACCTATGATGTCAATTAAAGGCCTCTTTCATCTTGTAAGTGTGAGAACTTGCAGAATTGGTGGCTGACTAAATACTTTTTTCCCCCCTCTGTATAATCACATAGGACTACATAATAGCCTTAAGATTTAGGAAATTGTGTGTTGTTGTTCTCTAATTTTGATCTCCAGTGTACATCATATTTCTTGTGCTTTCTCAGGCATTGGGGGAAACTATCTAGTGTTATGAGGGGGACCCGGGGAAGCGTGCCAAGATGGGGAATGGACAGCTTCCGCCGGTCAAGGTCCACTGTGCGGTGTAAGGGACCGCTGCTATGGTGGGTGAAGAGTGAGCAGGTTGCTGCTAGCGATCGTCTGGAATGTCACAGACGATCTATGTACACCGGTCTGCCCTAACCCGTGTGGGTTGTATGGCAGGGATCACACGGCTCGGTGTACCTGTTGCACGGGGAAGCACAGAGGTGGCCACGCACGTGTGCCAGTGGAAGTCACGAGAATATGGCACGAGGGTAGCACAGAGGTGCCCACGCACGTGTGCTTTCAATAACCAGGTGAGTCCGGTGGAGACTCGAGGAGCTCACCTGGGACAGGAACACGGCCTGTAGAAGGAGCTACTGCCGGAGCAGCAAGGCAGGGACACGGCCTGCAAACCAGGTGCTGCCTAAGCAGCAAGGGCCAAGCCCACAGAAGATGATAATGCCTGAGCAGTGGCGTGGCAGCACGCTGCCATACATCCAAACATAGAAGGACGGTCGCGCGCCGCCATGATGGCAGGAGGAGCTTTTAAGGAGGTGTAGCTCCAGCCAAGGGCGGGCGCGAGGCGGAGATGACGGACTTGACCCAATCAGGATCCACGACATCCCAGCCTGGCCAGTCAGGATTCACCACGTCACCAGCCTTGTCATCAAGCCGTGTGACGTCAGTGGGCGAATCAAGATCCACCAAGCATAGCACATGCTCACCCTCCTGCCTCTGGGAAATAGAGGCGGGATCCTCGGTCTCACAATGTGTAGAGATAACGGGAGTCTCACTGCTTCCCTGAGCAGCAAACCTCTGCACATAGCGCAACCTCACAGACCTTCGAGGCTGCTGAGCAGGAGGAGCTGCGGCAGGCAAGGAATGGGAGACCGCCTCATTTCTTGCAACAGGAGTACCACTAGGTGTCACCCTTGTGCTGCCTCTCTGAGGAGGTTTCTCCTGCACTCTGCGCAGTCTGGCAGACCTTCGGCGCTGCTGAGCAGGAGCGCTCGTGGCAGGCAAGGAGACTGTCTCATTCCTTGCCACAGGAGAGCCACGAGGTGTAACAATCTAGTATGTTATGTATTATCCATTTTCTATGTATCCATTCTTGTCAACTGAAATCTCTGTTTAAAAGTTTACCTCATAAATTTTTGTATTTTTCACTTTTCTCTCATTAGCATCTATAATCATATCTTTTTCTTCACACATTTTGTTTTTTTCTTATTCAGTTTTTTTGCTTTATCTATACCAATATGTTAATTATGCATCACATTACAATCTTCTGTGAAACTATTATCACTTAGAATTTATGTCTGCACAGTAAGAACACATATGCCATTCCACGGGCATAAGCTGCTTGGAGCAAACCTTGAGTTCCATTACATACTAACAAAATGCATTATCTGGTGATGATGAGAAAGGGACATCCCTTCCTGACTTTCTTATCAGTTTCACGGGTCACCAATGTCACACATGCATCATTCTATTTTACGTCCTTGCAGCCACATGAGGTTCAGTGCTCATTGATACCACTACTCATTTTTCTTTTTATAAATAGATCAGTCCCCTGATGAGCCCTGATATTTTTGAAGTGGAAATGAGTCAGGTCAAGGGATGATGGACTTAAGGAAAATACTGACATGGTCAAAAGTGTTGGGAGCCTTGAAATTGTTGGAGAAAATGAAGTATTTCTGTAAGAAAATTATTGCAATTACACATTTTTTGTGCACATGGCTCTTTTCTTTCTATGTATTGGAACAACATAGAAAACCAGAGAAAAAAAGTCAAATAGGTTCTTCAAAGTAGACACCTTTTGCATTGATTACTGCTTTGCACACTCTTGGCATTCTCTTATAGAGCTTCAAGATGTAGTCAACGGAAATGGTCTTCCAACAGTCTTGAAGGAGTTACCAGAGATGCTTAGCACTTGTTGGCCCTTTTGCCTTCACTCTGCGGTAAAGCTCACCCCAAACCATCTTGATTGGGTTCAGGTCTGGTGACTGTGGAGACCAGGTCATCTGGCGTAGCACCCCATCACTCTCCTTCCTAGTCAAATAGCCTGGAGGTGTGTTTGGGGTCATTGTCCTGTTGAAAAATTAATGATGGTCCAACTAAACGCAAACTGGATGGAATAGCATGCCGCTGCAAGATGCGTGGTAGCCATTCTGGTTCAGTATGCCTTCAATTTTGAATAAATCCCCAACAGTGTCACTAGCAAAGCACCCCGACATCATCACACCTCCTCCTCCATGCTTCACGGTGGGAACCAGGCATGTAGAATCTATCTGTTCACCTTTTCTGCGTCGCACAAAGACAAAGTGGTTGGATCCAAAGATCTCAAATTTGGACTCATCAGACCAAAGCACAGATTTCCACTGGTCTAATGTCCATTCCTTGTGTTCTTTAGCCCAAACAAGTCTCTTCTGCTTGTTGCCTATCCTTAGCAGTGGTTTCCTAGCAGCTATTTTACCATGATGGCCTGCTGCACAAAGTCTCCTCTTAACAGTTGTTCTAGAGATGTGTCTGCTGCTAGAACTCTGTATGGCACTAACCTGGTCTCTAATCTGAGCTGCTGTTAACCTGCAATTTCTGAGACTGGTGACTCGGATAAACTTATCCTCCACAGCAGAGGTGACTCTTGGTCTTCCTTTCCTGGGGTGGTCCTCATGTGAGCCAGTTTCTTTGTAGTATTTGATGGTTTTTGCCACTGCACTTGGGGACACTTTCAAAGTTTTCCCAATTTTTCGGACTGACTGACCTTCATTTCTTAAAGTAATGATGGCTACTCGTTTTTCTCTACTTAGATGCTTTTTTTCTTGCGATAATACAAATTCTAACAGTCTATCCAGTAGGATTATCAGCTGTGTATCCACCAGACTTCTGCACAACACAACTGATGGTCCCAACCCCATTTATAAGGCAAGAAATCACACTTATTAAACCTGACAGGGCACACCTGTGAAGTGAAAACCATTTCCGGGACTACCTCTTGAAGCTCATCAAGAGAATGCCAAGAGTGTACAAAGCACTAATCAAAGCAAAAGGTGGCTACTTTGAAGAACCTAGAATATAAGACATATTTTCAGTTGTTTCACACTTTTTTGTTAAGTATGTCATTCCACATGTGTTAATTTATAGTTTTGATGCCTTCAATGTGAATCTACAATTTTCAGAGTCATGAAAATAAAGAAAACTCTTTGAATGAGAAGGTGTGTCCAAACCTTTGGTCTGTACTGTATATATTTGTGGGGGTATACAACCTGGTATATTCTATACTGTTGTTTTTTCTTCAATAGATTTGCATCCAGTGGGTTTTGATTAATGAATCTTTTAGTATACTAAGTTGGTACAAAGTGATTTTGGAAATGACTTCCTGGCTAACATGCCCTGCAGTAGTAGTGCACAGATGAAAGGGATATCTTAAGTCTAATTATGTATGTGAACCTCTGTTCTATGTCTTTGTACCTAGACTGCCTCTTGCTTTCTCATCTTGATTGGTAAGTTTCATGGACGTAGGACCACTTCATATGACTGTCATCTTTAAATTCTTTTATTGCAAATGAAATGTAACTTTTCCTGTGACAGCTATTATAAATATAAAATGACAGCAAGCTTGCATTTTTCCTTTCTACACTTATGACAAGCGTTGGCATTGAATTTCAGTGATTAAAGTCTGCACTGTACTCTGTCACATACGGTAACATAATCTACACAGCTGCACTTCTGGACTGGTGACTACTTTAGCAAAGTTAATTTACTTTGAGCTATTTAATTTCAAAACACAAATTTACAAAAATGAAGGAAAATAATAGTATTTTTTTCATCCAGTAAAAATATTTATAGCAATGTTTTAGCAAATAGGATATTGATTAAGCATCCTGAGGATATGCAGTGTGGCAAACGTTTGGGCACCCCTGGTCAAAATGACTGTTATTGTGTACAGTTAAGCAAGTTGAAGATGAAAAGTTATCTAAAAGGTATAAAGTTAAAGATGACACATTTCCTTTCTGGTTTAAAAACATTTTTTTCATCTTTTACATTTTAAAAATTATATAAAAAAAATGAGCCAATGAAGAAGTTCTGACACTCTTAAAGATTTGTGTGCTCAAATAACTTTGACTAAGGTTTCAGACCTTAATTAGCCTGTTAGGGCTATGGCTTGTTCGCTATCATCATTAGGAAAAGACAAATAATGAAAATTTAACAGCCTGATAAAAACCCAGCCTCCTCTAACCCTCTGCTAAAAAACAGCAACCATGGGTTCTTCTAAGCAGATACCTAGTACTCTCAAAATGAAAATGGTGGCGGTCCACAAAGCAGGAAAAGGCTATAAGACGATAGCAAAGAGTTTTCAAGTTTTCCCCACTTTGAAATACAGTATAATTAAGAAATAGCAGTTAACAGGAACAGTAGAAGTCAAAACTAGGTCTCAAAGACCTATCAAAATATCTGTGAGAGCTACTCATAGGATTGCTAGAGAGTAGAGATGAGCAAACCCGCACAATTGAGTTCAGTGTTCGCAACGAAAACGGACTTTACAAAAAAAAAAATCAGTGTTCGAGTTGGGAGTTCAGATACTTTACATATGCTAACCAATCAATTGAGCCCTGGTGTGCTCGGGTACACTCAGTGCTTGATCTAGTGCGAGCCACTAGCAGTGTTTGAATGGCATCCTAGAAGATGGCAGCAGATTTCTACCAAGAATGTCTTGGTACATTTGTACATTCATCCTTCCATCAATTATATGAAGTTTGCCGTATGCTGAAAAATAGCCCCAGAACATGATGTTCCCACCTCCAAACGTCACTGTTGGTGTGATGTTTTTGGAGTGATATGCAGTGCTTTTTGGCCTTCAAACATGGTGTGTATTATGACATCCATTTTATCTTATCTGACCAGACTATATTCTCCCAGTACTTTACTTACTGGTTTAAATGTTGTTGAGCAAACTTTAAATGTGCTTGAACATGCTTTTTGTTAACCTATGGACTCTTGCGTGGTGATCGTGCATACAGGGCATGGCGGTTGAGTGCATTATTTATTTTCTTTGAGACAATTTTATCTGCTAATTTCAGGTCTTTCTGTAGCTCTTCCTGGTGGTTCTTGGCTCTTGGACAACTCTTCTGATAATTATTTTCACTCTTCTGTCTGAAATATTGTGGAGAGCAACTGGTCGTGGCAGGAGTATTGTGAAATGATGTTCTTTGCAATTCCAGATTATGGCCTCCAAAGTAATCACTTTAATTTTTGGTAGTTCAGAAATTCTTCTGTAACCAATGGCATCAGTATGTTTTGCAACACTGAGGTTGGTAAAGTCTTGAGATAGCTCACTGGTTTAACCCATTATGAGATGTTTCTTGTGTGGCACCTTGGCAATTAGACAGCTTTTTATAGGCTATCAGTTGAATCAGCTGATATTCATTTTCACTAAGTGACAGGCTTTCTTTCTAATTACTTAGTGATTTCAGCTGGTTTCATGACTTTCCATTTTTTTGCACAACTCTTCATGCATTCAATACTTTTTCCCTGTGTAATTTCTTATTATATATATTCAAATTTATGTACATCTTTATGGTTTGAGTTCTTTGCCTGTAGGGATTGAATGGATTGTTGCCAACATCTGATGAGAAATTCATATTGAATTGTTTTAGACAATCAGCTCATCCACCGGTGAGGTATATATATAAACATAATCACATACAACACATACAAACCTGTTGGGGATGGTACCTCCCAAAACAATCAACCTCATCATTAGCTTACCCAGGTGTCTGCTGGAACGCAAGCTAAATCAGGCAAAAGCAGGGGCAATATTCTGAATAAGCCCCGCCTACTATTAGATCATGTGGCCATCAGGTGACAGAACGGCCACATGATCAGGGTAAAGATTGCTGAGATACATGATCACCCTGAGCAAAGTCATAACAAACCCCCACATCAGTACCAGTGCATGATCAGGCTACATTAATGCATCAGAGTTTGGACTGTTAGCAGGTTGCATCGCTTACCTGGAAGCGCTGCATTCACATACCACATGACCGCACACTTTGGTCCATATCAATAATACTAAATAATAAAGTTTATTTTTACTGCGCCAACATATTCCACAGCACTTTATAATCAGGTGAGGTATTGTACAGACAAAAACAAAACAAAATAGCACATAGTTCAGCAGCTACAATACGAATGAGGGCCTTGCTCGAAAGCTTACAATCTATGGGAAAATTGGGGGACACAAAAGATAAAGCGTACTTGTAGTCTCTGGTCTGGCCATTGTTATGATAATTTATTGATTCCATATAAAGTTGAATGAGCCGGTCATTAAACAGTAACCTTTCAGGTGCACTTATGTGCTATTGGTTGTATAGAGAATGTGAGGACAGAAATAGGAGGGAGAAGGTTATGAATAGCATTTAGAAGACATGACAGGGGAGAGTTAGGTTAGTAAATTATGATGATAGGCTTGTCTAAAGAGTTGTGTTTTCCATGCACGCTTAAAAACTCGGGGGCTGGATATTAGTCACATTCTTTGGGGTAGTGCATTCCAGAAAACTGGCGTGGCACGAGAAAAAGCTTGGATACGGAGGTGAGAGGCTCGTATTATGGAGGATGTTAGTCTAAGATCATCATAAATCATAAATTTTTCTCACTAACATGTAAATCAATGGATCTGAGTGGTCCCTATTTGATAAGTCACCTAAGGGACTGTCATGATGATACAATGTTGATAAATCTTATTTCTGCGGATATTTGGTAGTGGCAGCTGGCAAGCGAGCCTGACGGAGATGTGAGGGGATAGGGTCACTGGTGGAGGTTGTCGGGCGACAAGAAGCGAGGACCCGGTCACTTCTTCTGTGATAGGCTCGAATATTGAAAGTGAGCTTGAGGTGCGGGAGGGGAGGAGATCCAGACTCTGAGGGGATTTTTCCAAAATGTCCTGACAGATGTAGTTGATCTTTTGTAAGAAGAAAATGGCCAGATCATCAGAGCTGAGGTTGGTGATCGGGGTCTGTGCTTTAGGGCTCAGAAGGGACTGGAAGGTTTCAAAGAGTCATTTAGAATTGTCTAGAGATGGGATGAGGGTGGTAAAGTAAACTTGTTTGGCCAAATGGAGAGCAGAGTTTTAGGTTTTGAGCATGAACTTGTAGTGGATGAAGTCTTCTGCTGAATGGGATTTTCTCCACAGACACTCTGCACACCTTGAACAGCGCTGGAGGAAACGTGTTTGAAGCGTGTGCCAGCGTTGCCGCTGCCTGAGTGGTTTTTTTTCTGCATGTAGCTGCTGCAGCTTTATCCAGGGCGCTCTTCAATGTCTTGTTATAATGTGACACTGCAGAGTCTGCACAGGAGAGGAAGGAGATGAGAGTCAAGTATGACTGCAAATTATTCATAATCTGCTGGGTATTGATGGCTCTTAGATTTCTGTATGGGGGACAAGTGGGGGCATCCCGGGTGTGGAGGCAGTTTTTGACAGAAAAGGAGAGAAGGTTATGGTCAGAGAGTGGGAGAGGGGAATTAGTAAAGTCATGAAGTGTGTAGAGGCGGGAGAAGACCAGGCCCAGCGTATTCCCATCCTTAGGTGTAGGAAACTTAGTGGGCTATCAGTTGAAATGTATTTGTTTGCTCAATTTTATATACATGTACATGTAATGTAAAAAATGTCAATCTGTAGGATAATTTTGACCACTGTCATTATTATGTGTCACTATATAGGATACCTTCTTACAATACCGTAATCTTAATTTTGTGGTGTAGGATATATGTCCTTTCATTTATTGTTTGAATTCACTCAAATTTTAACAAATATTAAATTTTAATTTTTATCTTCACATATGTGCTTTTACATTTATCACAAATAGGCAGGGGACCACATCATCAAAGTGGCGCAATACTATGACGACATTGTTCCCAGAAGCGATCTGTGTTTTAGAGATGCATCCAGGCATCTTCTCCATGCTGTTCCAATTCAATTTCAGCACTTTTCCATCCATTTCAGCACTTTTACAGCCCTGCCAAACATCCTGGGAGAATCCACTGGAAAATTATTTGTGTTTCCCATTGACTTGTATTAGATTCGCTATTCGTGACAAATTCACAAAATATACAAGACAAATAATCTGAACCCGAATATTTTAGTATATTCACCTATCACTAATCATAACATTAAAAAAACATTAAAAAGTGTACCAACTTAATGCGGGCGTCACACGGTACGATATATTGTGCAATATGTCGGCAGGGTCACGTCGTAAGTGACACACATCCGGCATCGTGTGATATATCGTAGCGTGTGACAGCTATGAGCGACGGTGATCGAGCAAAAATACTCACCTTATCATAGCTCGTTGACAGGTCGCTCATTTTCAAAAAGCCGTTTCTTCTTCTCTGCGCCGGTTGTTCATCGTACCCGGGGTAGCACACATCGCTCCGTGTGACACCCCGGAAACGATGAACACAGCTTACCTGCGTCCTGCTAGCAATGCGGAAGGAAGGAGGTGGGCGGGATGTTTACGTCCCGCTCATCTCCACCCCTCCGCTTCTATTGGGCGGCTGCTGTGTGACGTCGCTGTGACACCGAACGTCCCTCCCCCTTCAGGAAGTGGATGTTTGCCGCCCACAGCGACGTCGCTCAGCAGCTAAGTACGTGTGACGGGGGTTTAACGACTTTGTGTGCCACGGGCAACTAATTGCCCGTGACGCACAAATGACGGGGGCGGGTGAGATCGCTCGTGCGATCGCACGATAGATCATCTCATGTGACGCCCGCATAAGTTATGCCTCTTAGAAAAGCCAATAGATACTATAGTACTAAAGTATTCGGAGGGTTAACAAGGGAGTGACTATATCGGGTGCAGAGGTTGCAATTGCATCTGAGATCTAAAGTTGGAGGAGGACTAAATGGTCGCTCTCTCATATCAGAAAAAGAGTACTATAAATCAAGTTCAAAACTTCGAGAGCTCTGTTATAGATATTACATAATAGACATATTACCTGAACATATTACTCAGAAGCTTCAAGTTTTATCTCTGTAGGTAAATTAAGAGCAATAGTACTGTTAACAGTGGAAAGTGTCCCACTGTAATCCTTATGTAATGGAAATGGTTAACCACAGAAGTTTCAGAGGAACCATCATCCAAACCCATAGCCATCCTCAAAATAAATATTTATGTAAACATGATTAATCATAAAAGAAAAATAATAAAACTGATGCCTACCAGTATGTAAAGGAAACTGAACTGATTTATCTTCTTCCTAAGAAAAAAAAGGCTCATGCTTGTGATCAGTTAACTGTGCATGGAATCACTCAAGCTGTATATGTACAGTTGTGGCCAAAAAGTTTAAGACTGACTCAAATTTTACTTTTCACAAAGTTTGCCGCCTCAGTGTTTTTAGATCATTTACTCAGATGTTTCCATAGTTACTGGAGTACAATTACAAGCATTTCATAGGTCTTTACACTTTTACTAACAAATATATTAAGTTTATGTAAAGACTCAAAATTTATAGTGTTGACCCTAAATTTTTAAGACTTCTGCAATTCTCCCCGGCAGCTGGATATCAGCTTCTTGGCCAAATCCTCAATAATGACAACCCATTCTCGTGTAAGCAGAGCTTGGAGTTTATCACAATCTCTGTTTTTCCTGTCCATGGACCCAAAATTTCAATGTTTTCTTCACCAAAAGACTTTGTTGTCACCTTTGTCATGTATTATTGTACTCCATCATGCTGGAAACATTGTTCATCGGAGAAGTTACTCTTGGTTTATGTTTGTGTGGTGCCCCTGAGGCTTCAGTCTCCACAGAGGTACTGCACCTCATCGAGAGGTGTGGTATTCCATCTCGGGTAAGGAGGAGGGCAACACCGGTTCACATAGAAGCACAACACCCAGGCTCAGAAACACTTCATCAGACATGGCAGAGAGCATGATTATACCTGAAACCAGGCTGGGGGGTGGAGTCGTAGGAGTGGGAACACAAGACTACAAAGTGGGAACACAGTGTGGAGTGTGGAGAGAGAAGAAGGAGCAGTGGAGGAGCTAAGTCCCGCAGCCTGGAGCAGGTACCACTCGGTCCGGGCACCAACAGAAAGGATCCTAGAGATCATGGGAGCTAACCTTCCGTGGCCTTATTCCACACATAATCTACAGGTGGAAGGACTAGGTCGCACCATGGGGATTGGTCCCTAGGCTAGAGGAGTATAACCTATGGGCTCCGCTAGCAAAACCAACAGCTGGGGTGACACCAAGCATCACAGCCATATACTGCACACAAATTCACTGGAAGGTGACCCAAAAGTACCAAGGGATAGAGCTTCACGCCACCCAACAGGGTTCACGGGCACTGATACAGGGTTCACCTGTGGACAGCTACACCACCTAAGCGGCGTCACCATCTGCCCCGGGGAGCCCCATCCCGCCGTGGCGGCACAGGTGGTGTCACGAACTACCATCCCCATCATCCATTCATCCCCTTTTGATTGACACCACCAGGGTCACGGAACCGGCCCACGCCACTGCAGTGCCCACAGAGCCAGAACCGCCGGCCAGTAACAAGTCACCCCACGGCCCCGGTGCGGGCGTATCATTTACATACCATTTTTATTTATGACAGTGTTTTTAAGGAAAATTGTGAGTAAGCTCACTGCCTTGGATGAAAGCAACCCCACACATGGGTGGTCTAAGCAGGGCCGGCTCCAGGTTTTTGTGGGCCCTGGGCGAAAGAGTCTCAGTGGGCCCCATCCACACATAGACATGCACAGATACATACATATACAGGCATATGTACGCATACTTATTTAACCCCTTAACGACCGCCGATACGCCTTTTAACGGCGACAAATTAGGGTACTTCTTCCAAACTGCCGCTTTTTAACGGCGGTCGGAAAAAAGGGTCTAGCGCCCCCCAGAGTCAGAAAATTTCCGGGGTCTCAGCTGCCGGGGGTAGCTGAGACCCTGGAGATCATGATTCTGGCCGGTTTTTCCGGTCCCCGCTCACCTGATGACCAGTATACACCGTATACCGATGATCAGGTTATAGTAAATGACCGCGCCGGTAAAAAATGATTTATCTCCCATCTGGCTTGATCAAACATGCCAGATGGGAGATAAATCTTTTTCCCGGTTCCCTCCGGTCCCCTCGGTATCCCCAAAGTGCCCCCCCCCGTCCCCCAACCCCCTCCCGAAAATCCAAGATGGCCGCGCGCACCGGGCGAGCACAGCAGCGCGCCGGCCGCATTTACACTGTTCCTATGGTTTCTGTCGTATGTGCCATAACACATACGACAGAAACCTGCTCCCTAGGCCCTGCCGGGTCCCCCCCTATCCCCCCCGGTGTTCCCCGGTGTCATACGTACCTGTCGGAGCGCTGATCCCCCGCAGCCCCCTCCTCCGCCTCCTTCTCAGCAGACGCCGGTCACATGTGCCGAGCAGCTGACAGCTTCCTGTGTTCAGGACGCTGGCTGCTGCTGCTGCTCGGCACTGTGTGTGGAGCTGTGACCCAGGGAGGGTGGGTGCAGATTCATTGCACCCACTCTCCTCAAATGGAGGGTCCTCACACCTAGAAAATGGGGGATACGTTCCCTGAACGTGTCCCCCATATTCTAGAAGGTCCAGAGTCGACGTGGGACGTCCAAATGGATTACAGCGGATTTTTTTTTTCTTTTCCTTTCAATAAATTGGTCAATCAGGGAATGTTTTGGGGAGTGTTTTTTCAAATAAATTTTTTTTTGTTGTCAATTATTTTTTTATTACTGTCAATTAGTTATGTCGGCTATCTGATAGACGCCGTGACATAACTAATTGCTGGGCTTGATGCCAGGTGACATTACACACCTGGTATCAACCCCAGTTATTACCCCGTTTGCCATCGCACCAGGGCACGGGATGAGCTGGGGCGAAGCGCCAGAATTGGCGCATCTAATGGATGCGCCACTTCTGGGGCGGCTGCGGTCTGCTATTTTTAGGCTGGGAAGAGTCCAATAACCATGGCTCTTCCCATCCTGAGAATACCAGACCCCAGCTGTCAGCTTCACCTTGGCTGGTGATCTAATTTGGGGGGACCCCACGTTTGTTTGTTTTTTTTAATTATTTATTTATTAATAATTAAAAAAAAAAAACAGCTTGGGGAGCCCTCCAAATTGATCACCAGCCAAGGTGAAGCTGTCAGCTGTGGTTTGCAGGCTACAGCTGTCTGCTTTACCCTAGCTGGCTATCAAAAATAGGGGGGACCCCACGTCATTTATTTTAATTATTTTTTTTTCTTTTTGGGCTAAATACAAGGCTAGGCACCCTTTAGTGCCACATGAAAGGCACTAAAGGGCGCCAGCTTAGAATATGCAGGGGGGTGGGACGTTATATATGTTTGACATCTATCCATTCATCCATTGTAGCATTTTAGGCTGTGCGCCCACAATCAGGGTTTGTAGCGTTTTGGACGCAGAGTGTTTTTCCTGCGTCCATAACGCTGCGTTGTGCAGTAGAAGCACAGTGGAAGGATTTTTAGAAATCCCGTGCCCACTGTGCTTCTTTTCTCCACAGCATAAACCGACCTGTGGCGCAGCTTCCCGAGCCTCAGCATGTCAATTTATGCTGCGGAGATGAGTGTGCTCTGCAGGTAGCATAGAGCTCCACAGCAGCCTGAACCCAAATCGTGGGCATGGGCAGCTGCATTCTCCCGTGGACAACACTCACATCTCTGCAGGAAGGCTGACACTGTGTACTGGACGCCGTGTCGCTGGATCATGGCCACATAGCCTAAAAGAGAGAAATTTGTTGCTACAGCAACATTTTTGTGAAGTACCTGTGGATTCAAAATGCTTACTATACTTCTGAATAAAATCCTTGAGGGGTCCAGTTTCCAAAATGGAGTCACTTGTGTGGGGTTTCTAATGTATAGGTACCCAAGAGGCCCTGCTAATGTGACATGGTGCGCGCAATTTATTTCAACTTTTCCAAAATTCAAATGGTGCTCCTTCCATTCCAAGCCCTCCCATATATCCAAACAGAGGTTTTTGGCCACATATGGGGTATCCCTGCGCTCACAAGAAATTGGATAACAAACTGTGGGGTCCACGTTTTGTTGTTGCCTCTTGAAAAAGTGAGAAATGTGATGCTAAAGAAACATTTTTGTGAAAAAAATGAAAATTTTCAATATGGCAACCTAAGCTTATCAAATTCTGTGAAGTATTCGTGGATTCAAAATGCTCAATATACACCTAGATAAAACCCTTGAGGTTTCTTGATTCCAGAATGGGGTCACTTGTGGGGGGCCTCCACTGTTTAGGTACTTTAGGGGCTTTCCAAATGCGACATAGCGTCCACTAATTATTCCAGCCAAATGTTCAGTCAAATTGCACTCCTTCCTTTCCAAGAGCTGCCGTGTGCCCAAACAGTTGATTTCCACCACATATAAGATATCACCAAACTCAGGAGAAATTGCAGAATACATTTCATGGTGATTTTTTTCCTGTTACCCTTGTGAAAAAAAAAGCTACCTGGTTGAAGTAACAATTTTGTGGTAAAATTTTATTTTTTTATTTTCATGGCTCAACGTTATAAACTTCTGTAAAGCACCTGGGGGTTCAGGGTACTCGCCAAACATCTAGATAAATTCCTTGAGAGGCCTAGTTTCCAATATGGGGTCACTTGTGGTGTTTTTTTGCTGTTTACGTACCTTAGGGGTCCTCCAAATGCAACATGGTGCCCGCAATCTTTTTCAGCCAAATTTCCTTTCCATAATTCAAATATTGCTCCTTTCGTTCCAAGCCTTCCCATTTGTCCAAACAAAGGTTTCAGACCACATGTAAGGTATCACCGCGCTCATAAAAAAGTGGGTAACAAACATTTGGGTCAAATTTTTGGAATTACCTCTTGAAAAAGTGAGAGAATTGATGCTAAAGCAACATTTTTGAGAAACAAATTACAATTTTCAATATGACAAAGTAACGTTATCAAAATCTGTGAAGTACCTGTGGGTCCAAAATGCTCAGTATACCCCTCGATAGGAGCCTTAAGGGGTCTAGTTTCCAAAATGGGGTCACTTGAGGGGGGTTCCTGCTGTTTAGGTACCTTAGGGGATCTGTAAAAGCAACATGGTGCCCGCAATCTGTTTCAGCCAACTTTGCTTTCCAAAATTCAAATATTGCTCCTTTCATTCCAAGCCCTCCCATTTACCCAAACAAAGGTTTCTGACCACATGTGGGGTATCGGCGCGCTCATAAGAAAGTGGGTAACAAAGTGTGAGGTCCAATTTTTGGTGTTACCTCTTGAAAAAGTAAGAAAATTAGTGCTAAAGTAACATTTTTAGGTAAAATGTTAATTTTTATTTTTTTTCATTCCATATTACTTTAGTTCCTGTGAAGCACCTGAAGGGTTAATGAACTTCTTGAATGTGGTTTTGAGTACCTTGAGGAGTGCAGGTTTTATAATGGTGTCACTTTTGGGTATTTTCTGTCACCTAGGCCTCTCAAAGTCACATCAAATGTGATGTGGTCCCTAAAAAAATGGTTTTGTAAATTTTGATGAAAAAATGGGAAATTGCTGATGAACTTTGAACCCTTCTAACTTCCTAACCCCAAAAAATTTTGTTTCAAAAATTGTGCTGATCTAAAGTAGACAAGTGGGAAATGTTATTTATTAACTATTTTGTGTGACATAACTCTCCGGTTTATGGGCATAAAAATTAAAAGTTTGAAACTTGCAAAATTTTTAATTTTTTTGTCAAATTTCAGATTTTTTCACAAATAAAATAAAAAAGTATCATCCTAAATTTACCTCTAACATGAAGCCCAATATGTCACGAAAAAACAATCTCAGAATCACCGGGATCCATTGAAGCGTTCCACAGTTATAGCCTTATAAAGGGACACTGGTCAAAATTGCAAAAAATGGCCTGGGCATTAAGTACAAATCTGGCTTCGTCCTTAAGGGGTTAAAGAGAAATTCACAAAAACACATAAATAAACATAAATCTAGACACAGTCATATACACTGACATACATAGATACACATCATACATGCGCGCACACACACACACACACACACACACATTATTTTTATATATTTATCCTGTATATATATTTCTAATATTGGGAAGCCGGCAACAGCCTCATTCACCTCCCGGCTTGTCTAACAGACATGGCCGCACATAGAGCACACTAACACTGCTGTATATACATCACAAGAGAGGCTGGGGACAAACACATTACTGGGGGAATATATATTACTGAGGAAAGGGTATACAGCAATGGGGGGCATACAGCTCTAGAGGAGGGCAGTGACTGAGGTGGGGGGGGACAAACAGCTGTGAGGTGGGGGGTGACATGCAGCTCTGGGAGTATACAGCTCTGGGGTGGGGGGGGACATACAGCTCTGAGGGGGTATACAGCACCTGGGTGGAGGGAACATACAGCTCTGAGGGGGTATACAGCACCTGGGTGGAGGGGACATACAACTCTAGGGGTATAGTAGTTTGCAGCCCCCATATTGTGTTATGAAGCCCCCATTGTCCTCCATATAGTATTATGTAGCCCCCATATTCACTATGCAGCCCCCATATAACATTAAGCAGCCCCCATATAGCACAATGCAGACCTAGATAGCATTAGGCACCTTCATGTAGTATACAGCCCACGTATAGCACAATGCAGACACATACAGTTAGGTCCAGAAATATTTGGACAGTGACACAATTTTCGCGAGTTGGGCTCTGCATGCCACCACATTGGATTTGAAATGAAACCTCTACAACAGAATTCAAGTGCAGATTGTAACATTTAATTTGAAGGTTTGAACAAAAATATCTGATAGAAATTGTAGGAATTGTACACATTTCTTTACAAACACTCCACATTTTAAGAGGTCAAAAGTAATTGGACAAATAAACCAAACCCAAACAAAATATTTTTATTTTCAATATTTTGTTGCAAATCCTTTGGAGGCAATCACTGCCTTAAGTCTGGAACCCATGGACATCACCAAACGCTGGGTTTCCTCCTTCTTAATGCTTTGCCAGGCCTTTACAGCCGCAGCCTTTAGGTCTTGCTTGTTTGTGGTCTTTCCGTCTTAAGTCTGGATTTGAGCAAGTGAAATGCATGCTCAATTGGGTTAAGATCTGGTGATTGACTTGGCCATTGCAGAATGTTCCACTTTTTTGCACTCATGAACTCCTGGCTAGCTTTGGCTGTATGCTTGGGATCATTGTCCATCTGTACTCTGAAGCGCCGTCCGATCAACTTTGCGGCATTTGGCTGAATCTGGGCTGAAAGTATATCCCGGTACACTTCAGAATTCATCCGGCTACTCTTGTCTGCTGTTATGTCATCAATAAACACAAGTGACCCAGTGCCATTGAAAGCCATGCATGCCCTTGCCATCACGTTGCCTCCACCATGTTTTACAGAGGATGTGGTGTGCCTTGGATCATGTGCCGTTCCCTTTCTTCTCCAAACTTTTTTCTTCCCATCATTCTGGTACAGGTTGATCTTTGTCTCATCTGTCCATAGAATACTTTTCCAGAACTGAGCTGGCTTCATGAGGTGTTTTTCAGCAAATTTAACTCTGGCCTGTCTATTTTTGGAATTGATGAATGGTTTGCATCTAGATGTGAACCCTTTGTATTTACTTTCATGGAGTCTTCTCTTTACTGTTGACTTAGAGACAGATACACCTACTTCACTGAGAGTGTTCTGGACTTCAGTTGATGTTGTGAACGGGTTCTTCTTCACCAAAGAAAGTATGCGGCGATCATCCACCACTGTTGTCATCCGTGGACGCCCAGGCCTTTTTGAGTTCCCAAGCTCACCAGTCAATTCCTTTTTTCTCAGAATGTACCCGACTGTTGATTTTGCTACTCCAAGCATGTCTGCTATCTCTCTGATGGATTTTTTCTTTTTTTTCAGCCTCAGGATGTTCTGCTTCACCTCAATTGAGAGTTCCTTAGACCGCATGTTGTCTGGTCACAGCAACAGCTTCCAAATGCAAAACCACACACCTGTAATCAACCCCAGACCTTTTAACTACTTCATTGATTACATGTTAACGAGGGAGACGCCTTCAGAGTTAATTGCAGCCCTTAGAGTCCCTTGTCCAATTACTTTTGGTCCCTTGAAAAAGAGGAGGCTGTGCATTACAGAGCTATGATTCCTAAACGCTTTCTCCGATTTGGATGTGAAAACTCTCATATTGCAGCTGGGAGTGTGCACTTTCAGCCCATATTATATATATAATTGTATTTCTGAACATGTTTTTGTAAACAGCTAAACTAACAAAACTTGTGTCACTGTCCAAATATTTCTGGACCTAACTGTATAGCATTAGGCACCCTCATGTAGTATACAGCCCCTAAATACCACAGTGCAGAGCCAGATAGCATTAGGCACCCTCATGTAGTACACAGCCCCTATATACCACAGTGCAGAGCCAGATAGCATTAAGCACCCTCATGTAGTGCAGAGCCCCTATATAGTACATTGCAGAGTCAGATAGCATTACGCACCCTCATGTAGTATACAGCCCCTATATTTCACAGTGCAGAGCCAGATAGCATTAGGCACCCTCATATGGTACACAGCACCTATATAGCACAGTGCAGAGCCAGATAGCATTAGGTATCCTCATGTAGTACACAGACCTATATAGTACAGTGCAGACCCAGACAGCACAGTGCAGAGCCAGATAGCATTAGGCACCCTCATGTAGCATACAGCTTGTATATAGCACAGCCTGTATATAGCACAGTGCAGAGCCAGATAGCAATAGGCACCCTCATGTAGCATACAGCTTGTATATAGGCTATATACAAGCTGTATGCTACATGAGGGTGCCTATTGCTATCTGGCTCTGCACTGTGCTATATACAGGCTGTGCTATATAACATAGCACAGCCTGTATACAGCACAGTGCAGAGCCAGATAGAAGTAGGCACCCTCATGTAGAATACAGTGATTAATACTCAGTGGTGTAACTAGAGTTTGATGGGCCCTGGTGCAAAATTTGGACCGGGGCCCCCCTCCACGTACACCGACACTTAGGGTACGGAATAATGACACTGACACTTGGGGTACAGGATAATGACGCTGACACTTGGCTCTTACCCTCAGCACCCAGATTTCCCATGATCTGAAATCCCTCTATCAGTACCCTGCTTTCCCATGTTCTGATATTCATCTTGTCCTCAGCACCCAGCTTCCCCATGCTCTGCTATACATCTTTCCCTCAGCACCCAGCTTTCCCATATCAGAGCATGGGAAAGCTGGGTGCTGAGAGATGTACAGAAGAGCATGGGAAAGCTGGGTGCTGAGGAAAAGAGCCTTTTTCCCTCAGGACAAAACATTTCCATCCCATACTTGTATCTTTGTCCCCCCCTTGTATATAGTTCTCCAAATACTATAATGGCCCCCACATAGCCTTCCATATAGTATAAAGGGTCCCAGATAACCCTTCATATATTATAATGCACCCCATAGTCCTCCATGTATTATAATGCATTTCCCATAGTCCTCCATGTATTATAATTCACCCCATAGTTCTCCATATATTATACTGCACCACATAGTCCTCCATGTTTTATAATGTACCCCCATAGTCCATGTATAAGGTAGCCTCCATATTCCTCCATATATTATAATGTAGCCCCCATAGTCCTATATGTATTATAATGTAGCGCCATAAATCATCATATTGTATTATGCAGCCCCATACTCCTCCATGTATAATGCACCGCTATAGTCCATGTATAAGGTGTCCTTCATGTTTATTATGTAGTCCCATAGACCTCCATGTATCATGCAGCCAGCACCCCCAGGCCTCCATGTGTCATGAAGCCAGCAAAATAAAAAAAACAAGTACCTCTCTTCTCCTTCCGACCCCTGCGACCGCGGTAGTTACTCCCCTGCCCCCATATCTCACACACCCCATACAGCCTGCACCCCCACATCTCACAGCCTGCACCCCCATATCTCCCACACCCTGCTCCCCATACAGCCTGCACCCCCCAGATCACACACACTACACCCCCATATCTCACACACCCTGCTCCCCATACAGCCTGCACCCCCACATCTCACACAGCCTGCACCCCCCAGATCACACACACTACACCCCCATATCTCACACACCCTACCCACACATCTCACCCTGCCTGTACCCCAACTTACCCCTCTCAAACACTCTGCACCTCTTCACATCCTTCTGTCACAGTCTGCAGCCCTCATATGCCACTCACCCTGCAGCCCCCTTTCCCCTCATGTCGCCTCTTTTCTTATTACCAGTCATGTGTCCAAATCTTCGTCAGGATTCAGTATCTCTTGCTTTCTGCCCGGCATCCTGTGCTACACAGTCACATGGGCGTGACATCATCGCAGGTCCTGCAGGATGGCTTATTCCGTCTTCTGTGCAGGTCAGGAGCACTCCTGCTCTGCTGCAGTTCAGACACGGCTGGTGGCCTCTCCAGGTCAGGGGCCCCTCTACTGACACTGGGCTCCCCTGACTCACAGCCCGGCCCCCTGACGGTTGCATTGTCGGCCACTACACAGCGGCACTACACATAGGGGCCTGGCAGTCGGCTCTGCAGAGCGGCTGCCGGACCCCTATGTGTACTAGTGCTGCTGTGTAGTGGCCGGCCTGTGAGTCAGGGGAGCCCAGTGTCAGTAGAGGGGCGGCTCACTTCTCCACGTTCCCCCGCTGATCCGGTCTCCTCGGCGCGTTGTCCATTGCTGTCGCTCGCTCTGACCTCTCAGCAGGCGCGCAGTGATGACGTCACCGCGGTCCTCTGCAGAGCTGTCAGAACGCTGACAGTCACAGCGGGGAGAATGATAAGAGAGAGAGCGCGCCGCTCACTCTCTCATCATTGCTCTCAATTGTATCGGCACCTGCGATGCCGATGCAATTGAAAGCGCGATCCTCGGCGGGGGGCGGTGACAGCGCGGCCACCGGGCCCCCCTGAGTAGCGGTGCGCCACTCCTGATACCGCGAGTGGGCCCCCCTCGGCAGCTCAGGGCCCCCGGCATTTGACCGGGTTTGCCGGGTGCTGGCGCCGGCCCTGGGTCTAAGGATGCTTTACTGGTGCTGTGACACAAGACTCGTGGTAGATTCACCTTTTCTCCTATGTACAAGTAAAATATATCTTTGTACCGTGTTAGCCAGTAGAGATAAAAAAATTGTTTAAAAGAACAGAGAGTCCTCAGTGGTTGATACCTTTTAATGGCTAACTGAAAAGATGGTAATAATTGCAAGCTTTCGAGACTACTCAGGTCTCTTCATCAGGCATGGTATAACACAAAATCTGAAGAGTCACGTATTTATACACAACAGGACTTAGAATAGTGCACTATTCTAAGTCCTGTTGTGTATAAATACGTGACTCTTCAGATTTTGTGTTATACCATGCCTGATGAAGAGACCTGAGTAGTCTCGAAAGCTTGCAATTATTACCATCTTTTCAGTTAGCCATTAAAAGGTATCAACCACTGAGGACTCTCTGTTCTCCTATGTACAATCATTCATTCAGATGTCCCAAACAGTTTGATAGGGCTTTACCACAGTTCTCTGCAGTCTAATAAGGGTGGTTCCTGCAAAGTTTTATCTTTGTAAGAAAAGGTTCAATATACTGTTACCTGTATTGTTTTATTCGTTGAAATTTGTAGTGTTTGTGTCCATGTAAGTCCAGTGGGCAGTCCTATTCAGTGTTTGCCAGTTACCTCTGATCGATTACGCAGTCATACAGGAAAGACTGTAAGTCACTGCTCCTAGACTCGTATAGATACAGCAGTTTACCGTGAATAAAATACAATTTCTCTAACTTCTCTTCTCTAACAAACCTATCTATATATCCTGCTCTAAAACATTCTGACTGCCGAGTGGATTAAATATCGTTTTCAATATACAAGTAACATTTCCTGTACGGCAGGTTGTCTTGGATAAGAGGACATAAACTGCTATTTGGGAAAACTGTGACCGGAAAGAAAAATGTACTGCAATTTCACATGAGTAGGCTTGTTTGGGTTTTACTAGTATTTCAATGTAGAATATTCACATTTTAGCTCTCTGGTGCATATCCCGATATAATTCAATGTAAAATAATGAGTTAATTAATATAATAATGTTTTAATGCTTGGTATGCCTTGAAGTAATCATTTATTCACAGAACAATATTTTTAGGGCACGTGTTGCACTGATGTCTTTTTTCATTTTCTTTGTGGACACACTACGTCTTTAGAGAACACTCCTTTTTTTGTTTTGGAATTTTATTGTGAAAGTTGTGCCCTACTACAATAGAGATAGCCATGTATCAGGAAGTACTGTGCCCACCAATCGTCGTTTTAACAGAATGCAGTACACATCTTTGGTTTATTGGTTTTCTAGCACCCTCCTTATATTCCTCCAATGGTACTCAAAACATAGAGAGTAAAATTCTTTATTTTTGGCATTGTGCTCGCCAGTCTTAATGAAGGGGATCACTGGAGTAAGTTGGGCGTAATTGATGAGGAGGTGCAATTCAATGAATTAGGAGCATCTGATACAAGTAAAATATATCTTTGTACCGTGTTAGCCAGTAGAGATAAAAAAATTTTGTTTAAAAGAACAGGAGCATCTGATAACCGGTGTGCGCCTCCACCAGAAATGGACTCCAGACAGAGACTGGAGAACATTTCGAGAGTAAGGTGCACTACTCAAGTGACAAAACTTTTCATGATTTTGGCAGGTGGTCAGAGCCCTGTCCTGGCCATATTCCTCGAATGCTAAGCTAAAAGTGATGTGACTGACATATAAGATGACAATGTCATAACTTCTGAATTGTACAAAAATATTGTGAGTTATTAAGGTGTTTTATGACAGAATTCTGGCATGAACATCTTAATGCATAGGCCCCGTAGTGCTACAACTAGTGTCCTGGACAGTAATAATGCCCCATCTTTGGTAGCACATTAATGGCACCCTCCTTTTGTACTTCACAAATAGCAGTGCTCCTTCTGTGCCTCTGCAAAGTAATAATCATCTTTTTGTACTTGCACATAGTAATAATGTAATCCTGTACCTCCTTTCAGTAATACTACCCCCCATGCATCCTCATAATAATAATAATAATAATAAAAAAAAAGAACCCCCTCCCCCATGCATCCTCATAATAATAATAATAATAATAATAATAAAGAACCCCCTCCCCCATGTTCATTATTATAATGAACCCATGCCTCCTTATAATATAAATAATAAGAATATTATTATTTATTAGGAGAAAGGGTGACAGTAATATATTAATATTATTAATATATTATTAATATATTATTATAAGGAAGCACAGGGGACATTTTTATTGTTATAATTTATATTATATATCGATGGATGTCAAAAATGAAAAACTAATACTAACCCCAACTAGCTCCCACATCGAGCAGTTATGCAAAGCCCCTGTGCAGTCTACAGGCAAGTGCAGGCAGTGTGACGCGTGATGTCATTATAGTGGAGTCCATGGATAGCCAGGAACAATACAGAAAAACTGTAGTATTATGTGGCAGGTATTCTTATGAATGGCCTTCCATGTAATACAAGGATGGCTGAAATCTAGCAGAATCTTAGTTACATACATAGTTACATACAGCAGGGAAAATAAGTATTTGATACACTGCCAATTTTGCAAGTTTTCCCACCTACAAAGAATGGAAAGGTCTGTAATTATTTTGTAGGCACACTTCAACTGTGACAGACAGAATCCTCCCAAAAATACAGAAATTCATATATGTTTTGTAAATAATGAATTTGCATTTTATTGCATGAAATAAATATTTCATACACTAGAAAAACAGAACTTAATATTTTTTACAGAAACCTTTGTTTGCAATTACATAGATCAAAAGTTTCCTGTAGTTTACACACACACTGCAGCAGGGATTTTGACCCACTCCTCATACAGATTTTCTCCAGATCTTTCAGGTTTCAAGGCAGTCACTGGGCAACATTGAGCTTTAGCTCCCTCCAATGATTTTCTATTGGGTTCAGGTCGGGAGACTGGCTTCTCCGCTGCGCGTGAGCAATGATGACGCCGGGTGGCGCGTGCGCACTAACCATCGGAGTTACGATGTATGTGAGGTGATTGGATGGCCCTGATGTGGCAATTGCGGGCTATTTAAATCCCTCCTTAGCATGCAGATCCATGACGCTTCTGAGGACGGTGGCACAGTATCAAGACAGGATTCTTCTGTTTGGCCCCTGGTCTGGATTAGAATGGCGCCATGGATCTGCATGCTTGACATTACTTTGTCTACAAGTAGGTTTTGTTACCTTGGTCTTTGCTAAAATATCTTTTTCCACGTTTTTGGTGTAAGTTTTTTTGTTTATCCTTATATCTGTCTGATTGCTGATAAGATTTATTTGCTTTCATAGCCTCCTGATGAACCACATTATATATGGGGAAACGCGTTGAGGTGAAAATCATAGCAATCTGTATAATGGTCGGCGGTTCATCTCATTGACAGTGGGAATGGATATTATACGCCTTTTGACCTAACTGGAATTTTGGACTGAATTATCTGAGTGACACTTACATCTATATATCACAAAATTCGAGGACTTAATCAAAAAATCCTAAAAATGTAAGTTTGATATGGTGTATGTCTCATCTGTCCTACAATTATAAACCTTCATTTTATTCTATGGATTGAACTGTAATACATTTTTCTGACCAGTTGAATGTAAACCGTGTACTTGATCCTCAAGACCAGGGGTGATCAGAATATTGATCAAAATATTGGTCTATCTTATTATGTGTTTTGCTATTCTTCACTAAATGGTGTGGTATTTATAACATTTTAACAATTGTAATAAATATATTTTATTGGGAATAAGTTGGCTGAATTCTATAAGTAGTATTCCCTAGACCCTGAGTCTGGAGACTGGCTAGGCCATTATAGCACCTTGAAATGCTTCTTATGGAGCCTCTCCTTAGTTGCCCTGGTTGTGTGTTTTGGGTCATTGTCAAGCTTTAAGAGACCGAACCACGACCCATTTTCAATGCTTTTACTGAGGGAAGCAGGTTGTTGGCATAGTCGTCCTGTCCCTTTGAAGAAAAGCACTACCAAAGTATGATGTTTCCAGTCCCATGCTTCATGGTTGGGACAGTGTTCCTCGGTTGTACTCATCCTTCTTTTTCCTCCAAACACGGCAAGTTCTATTTTGGTCTTATCTAACCACATAACCTTCTCCCATGCCTCCTCTGGATCATGCAGATAGTAATTGGCAAACTTCAAATGGGCCTAGACATGTGCTGATGTGAGCAGGGAATCCTTGCGTGCCCTCCAGGATTTTAATCCATGACGACATAGTGTGTTACTAACGGTAATCTTTGAGACTGTGGTCCTAGCTTTCTGCAGGTCATCAACCAGGTTCTCCTTTGTAGTTCTGGGCTGATTCCTGACCCTTTTTCAGAATCATCCTTACCCCACAAGGCGAGATCTGGCATGGAGCCCCAGACCAAGTAAGAGTGATAATCATATTGTGTTTCTTCCATTTTCTAATAATTGCACCAACAGTTGTTGCCTTCTGTCCAAACTGCTTGCCTATTGTCCTGTAGACCATCCCATCTTTTTGTAGGTCTACAATTTTATTCCTAGTGGACATTGTGAAGCAGTTGGAGTGGAATAGATGGTGTGGACAGGTGTCTTTTATACAGGTAATGAGTACAAATAAGTGCAATTAATATAGGTAATGAGTGCAGAATAGGAGGGCTTCTTAAAGAAAAAATTATTGCTGGTTGGTAGGTGATCAATAAATATGCAATAAAATGAAAATTAATTATTTAAAAAACATAGAATGTGATTTTCTGGATTTTTATTTTTTTATGTTGTCTGTCACAGTTGAAGTGTACATATGGTAAAAATGACAGATCTCTCCATTCTTTGTAGGTGTCAAAATCAGCAAAATCAGCAGTGTATCAAATATTTATTTTCCCCACCGTATGTACATAGATCGGAAGAACACAGATGATCATCAAGTTCAACGAGTTATACATTATGTGCTAGATTATTTATAACCCATAATGCCAATTCTTGTGAGAAAAATATCTAGCCCTTTTATAAATGCTACTTTTTGTTACCAGTTTGTAGTCTGACTGCTTTAACTGTAAAAAAAATATTTCCCCTTTAGCTTCTGCAGTCACCTTTACCCATAATATAATCAAAGTCACTTCTACAAATGTCTTTTTTTTCTGGTTCACACGTATCCAAATAGGGTATATAGGTATTATGTCCATAAAGCAAACCCTTCACAATATAATGATAGATCAGCAATCATATCAACTTGATATTATGCGAGCAGCAGAAGGAATCACACATTATACACTATGAGGATTGTGTTTATAAAGAACACAGTATAACCAAATACAAAACAGGATACTTCCACCAAAAACATGACCCTTTCCTCAAAGTAAAGAAATGTTTTCCTATTACCCTATAATATATTCAGACTAGTGGTCAGGTGGACAACGTAACAGAAATTTCAGGAGATTATTATTCCACAATGAATGCTCAGTCATTCCATGGATGGCCTGTGTGGGAGGCTATGCTGTAATTCGGTAATATATGACACTTAGGGGTACTTTGCACGCTGTGACATCGCAAGCCGATGCTGTGATGTCGAGTGTGATAGTCCCCGCCCCCGTCGCAGCTGCGATATCATGGTGATAGCTGCCGTAGTGAACATTATCGCTACGGCAGCTTCACATGCACTTACCTGCCCTGCGACGTCGCTCTGGCCGGCAAACCGCCTCCTTATTAAGGGGATGGGTCGTGCGGCGTCATAGCGACGTCACACGGCAGGTGGCCAATAGAAGCGGAGGGGTGGAGATGAGCGGGACGTAAACATCCCGCCCACCTCCTTCCTTCCGCATAGCCGGCGTCAGCCTCAGGACGCAGGTAGGAGATGTTCCTCGCTCCTGTGGCTTCACACAGCGATGTGTGCTGCCGCAGGAACGAGGAACAACATCGTACCTGTCACTGCTGCCAAATTATGGAAATGTCGGACCCTACACCGATGATACGATAACGACGCTTTTGCGCTCGTTAATCGTATCAAAAAGGCTTTACACACTACAATATCGACTGCGACGCCGGATGTGCGTCACTTTCAATTTGACCCCACTGATATCACACCTGCGATGTTGTAGTGTTCAAAGCCCGCCTTACTGTAGTAAAATATATGTATAGAACAGATAACACCTGAATATTGTGTACAATGGACACGAGAAACACTCCTTAGATGCATGCATTTATTTATTAAGTACAGACAAAGCTTGTTTCTTCAGTTCAAGTTTTCCGGCGAGTTATGTGATCATAGATAACAGCTTGGATATGAAGATCCGTCTGGATAGGAGTCCGAGATGAATTGTCTCCTGGTGAGGCCTAAAATTTATAAAAGAAAGAAAAATCAGTTTTCAGTGTCACGTATATGTATATAAAGCCTTAAATTATCTTTTTTTAAGTCATTAACTGTTTTGGGAAGTTTTAGCAGGAATAGTCATATGTGTGACTCAAAAATGCTTCTAGATGACATAACATCACTCCAAGGGAGGATGGGAAAACAGAAGCAACACATTTTGTGATTTTTTTTTTTTTTAAAATGTGTTTAGTGAATTTTGTCTAAAACATCTGGAAAAGCCATATTGATATAAAAATTAGAAAACTAGCTAAAGAACAAAAGACAACTTGAAAAAAGGCGCAAATCGTATAGTGAATTTGTCACGTATCAAAAAGTCACTTAGAGATTTTCATGCTAAAACATTGGCACAAATGAACTGCTGAATCAGAACCAGATGTTTATAATACCTAACGGTCGGTGCGGAGCAGACTGGTCAGATGGGCATCTCCGTTCTCCGGGTCCCGCTCATCCTCTTTCGGCCATCTTTGTCTTCCATCTGAAACTAGTGTGGATGACGCGTTCTACGTCATCTACACTAGCCGACAGTTAGGTCCTGTGCTGGTGCACTTTGATCTGACTTGAGTAGGGCAGATCAAAGTATTGTAGTGCGCCTGCGCGGGACCTTAATGTCGGCTACTGTAGATAACGTAGAACTCGTCATCCACACTAGCTTCAGAAGGAGGACAAAGATGGCCAAAAGAGGAGGCACGGGACCCGGAGAACGGAGATGCCCATCAGACCAGTCTCCTCCACGCCGACCGTTAGGTATTATAAACATCCGGTCACAGGTTCCCTTTAATGTTCTTCTTGAGGATTACTGAGCACTGTAGTTAGGAGCACAATTATAGTGGGGTCAGGATAGGGGTGGACATATCATTTGTGCAGCCACACAGGGGCTTAAGAGCTAACAGGGCCGATTTTAAAGTCTGGGTCCATCCATAACTATACAGTATATCAGAGAAGTGAGTACACCCCTCACATTTTTGTAAATATTTTATTATATCTTTTCACAAGACATTACTGAAAATATGACACAAAGACCAAGTAAAGTAGCCATTGAAAGTAGCCATTGTATAGTTTGTATAACAGTTGCCGTCTAAATAATTAAACACACAGCCATTAATGTCAAAACCACTGGCTACAAAAGTGAGTACACCCCTAAGTGAAAATTGCAGAATTGTGCCCAATTAGCTATTTTTCCTTCCTCATGTCATGTGACTAGTGTTACAAGGTTTCAGGTATGAATGAAGAGCAGCTGTGTTAAATTTGGTGTAATCGCTCACACACTCTCACATCCTGGTAATTGAAAGTTCAACATGGCACCTCATGGCAAAGAATTCTCTGAGGATCTGAAAAAAAATATTTTTGCTCTACATAAAGATGGACTAGGCTATAAGAAGATTGTTAGCACCCTGAAACTGAGCAGCAGCATGGTAACCAAGACCATACAATGTTATATCAAGAGAGGTTCCACTCAGATCAGGCCTCCCCATGGTTCACCAACAAAATTGAGTGTACGTGCTCAGTGTCATATCCAGTGGTTGTCTTTTCAAAACAGACATATGAGTGCTGCCAGCATTGCTGCAAGGGTTAAAGGTGTGGGTGGTCAGCCTGTCAGTGCTCAGACCATACGCTGCCCACTGCATCAAATTGGTCTGCATGGCTGTCATCCCAGAAGGAAGCCTCCTTTAAAGATGATGCACAAGAAAGTCGGCAGTTTGTTGAAGACAAGCAGACTAAGGAGATGGATTAGTGGAACCATGTACTGTGGTCTGATGAGACCAAGATTAGATTATTTGGTTTAGATGGTGTCAAGTGTGTGGTGAAGAGTACAAAGACAAGTGTGTCTTGCCTACAGTCAAGCATGGTGGTGGCAGTGTCATGGTTTGCTGAGTGCTGCTAGCTGTGGGGACCTACAGTTCATTGAGGGAACAATGAAAGACAATATTAACTGTGACATATTGAAGCAGAGCATGATCCCCTCCCTTTAGAAACTGGATCGCAGGGTAGTATTCCAACATAGTACTGTCCCCAAATCCCTCCAACATGACCTCTGCATTGAAGGGTAATGGTGCTGGACTGACCAAGCATGTCTCCAGATCTAAACCCTATTGAGCATCTGTGGGGCATTATCAATTGGAAGGTGGAAGAGCACAAGGTCTATAATATCCACCAGCTCATTGATGTCGTCATGGAGGAGTGGAAGAGGATTCCAGTGGCTGTTAAGCGTTAGTGAACTCCATGCCCAAGAGAGTTAAGGCAGTGCTTGAAAATAATGGTGGCCACACACAATATTGACAATTTGGCCATTTTCACTTAGAGGTGTACTCACTTTTGTTGCCAATGATTTTGACATTAATGGCTGTGTATTGAGTTATTTAGAGGGCACACCAGATTTACACTGTTATACAAGCTGTACACTGACTACTTTACATTGTATCAAAGTGTCATCTTCAGTGGTGTTTCATGAAAAGATCTAATAAAATATTTACCAAAATGTGAGGGGTGTACTCACTTTTGTGATATACTGTAGGTGTATAATGGGAACAGTTGGGGGTTATTTCATAGCAAACTTGAGAGTGAATGTTGTAGTATAAATAACACTCAAGAATGTTCTAGAAACCACATGAGATGCACTTCAATGACATGATGAATTCAGCTGCACTAATGGTGTCCCTCATACAGTTACAGCCTGTTAGTAAACAATCTGTATATACAAAAGCCATTACAGGCCCTCAGCTGGAATATCGTAGGAAAGCAAAGCACCAGATGCACTGGACATAATTAATGTCACTCATTTTGTTAGCATTCAGAAAGCTCCCTCAATTATTTTCATATGCCCAAATTTGCAGCTGGAAAATCTGAATAAACAAACTTGGGAATCGCGTTTACTTTGATATAGAGACCATGCACTTCACGGCATAGGATCTGTAGCCTACTGCAATAATACTGTTACATTACCCCACTTCAGAAAAAGATAATACTTGTATTGTGTTTCCCTCAGTTTATCACGAAACCAACAAGTAAAATCTTCTAACAACTCCCATAGCCAATGTTTGCACAAGTACAAAGCTTCTCCATATAAATATTGTCACTAGGATTGTAAATAAGGCATCTGAATGTATCCTCGTAGAACCATTCAATCCAACCATGCGCAGGAAGCAGCTGTAGTTTAGTAAACATGATCCATATTAATAATGTCTGCACAACTTAATCCACAAGGCTGTATATGAAAAATACCTGCCTCTTATTCATTTTAAGCTATCATTGTGTTGAAGGCACATCCAAGAATAGATATAAAGAGGTTTTCTCAACTTTTTCTGCAGGAGCGCACCGTTCTTCTACCTCTGGCGCCAGTGTGCTCCTGATCGTTTGACACTTCCGACCCAAACTTTGTGTTCTCTGATGCTCTAAAGGCAATTACCAGTCTTGGGGCGCTCCTGCTACCAATGGTTGAACATATTGGATGATTTTTGGTCATATGACTGGACCAATATACAAATAAGTAAAGAGATATTTTATTTGTACATTAAAATATGGTTAATTATACAACGCGTTTCGGCTCGGATGT
The DNA here is from genome assembly GCF_048569485.1 of Anomaloglossus baeobatrachus. Taxonomy (NCBI): domain Eukaryota; kingdom Metazoa; phylum Chordata; class Amphibia; order Anura; family Aromobatidae; genus Anomaloglossus; species Anomaloglossus baeobatrachus. The sequence continues at coordinate 349,687,029 of NC_134353.1, forward strand.
TTTATACTTCAGCCTTCTTCAGGTATAATTGAGAGAAAAAAGATGCTGAAAGAAGAGGCAGCTTTGTCCCGCCATCACAGAAAGAGAGCAATGGTGCTGAAGCTGGCCAGAACCAGCGATCCGCAAGCTTCAGAGCACTATGCACAAATCCTATTGGAAAGAGCCTATACGTAATGCACTCCATCCCTAGGAGCATGGTCACTTCTGATAGCGGCTCCAATGGAGGCCAGTCCTAGGCAATAAGCAATAAACTCTAACTTTATTTTTACAAATGCTCTGGAATGTAACCATTTATGATGAAGAGAATAACCCTTTCAAGGTCAGGTCGATGCAGGATGGATTTGCGGCTGCAAATTCAACCAAGAATCTGGCAAATCAGCACCAAATCATTTGGATTTTGATGTGGATTTCCATTTGCCAGGAATAAATTGAAAGATAAAACACCTCACTACCTAACTTCTGCTGGTCCTATGCTTGCCCTTCATTCTACAGGTTCCATGTTTAAGCTTCCTAGTTCTATGGCCAGGCTCCCGCAATGACTCTCAACTAATGTTACTGCTGCAATCAGTTATAGGCTGCAACAGTCACCTAAGTCATCATGTCATTACTGGAGCTGAAGACCAGTGTCTGTTGACTTGTAGGTTTTGGTATTTTTTACTTCCACTGTGTAGTTATTGGGGAGAAGACTGCATCAAATCTTTCCTTTTTCATCAACAGACATTGACATGCCGCAGGCTTAAAAATCTCCACTGGAGGTCAAGTTTCATCTAAAATTATTCTGCAGACTGTGAATGGAAGTCAAGACCTTTCTCTGGCTTAATGACAGATTCAGCCCTTCTACATCAGTATTCTGTGTACAGTATCTGAAATAAACACACTGTAAAATGACTGCTTCCACATATGACCTTCCCTTAATAATAAGTGGCATTTCCCGCACTGTCTTATTAACTTTCCATAGCCTTTGATGTAGCTACACACTGTTATTAGGTAACTATTGAACAAACTTCGCTTCAGTTTAATAAAGAATGGAATTCATTATATGAACATTTATCAAACCAGCCAGTCAGAAGAGCAAATAAACAGAAGATTAATCATTCTTTTAGGAGGAAGAAAACAACTGAACGTTTAGTTTATCTACTGTACTGACAGATAGTCCACATATAGTGCTCTTCAAAAGATATGTCCTTCCATATGGAATTAATGATAGCCATTGGAGGAAACTGCTCTGCCATCATTGTCTGTTTCCTGGGTCTATACTTTAAGACAATAAATAGTCTCTTTGTTTATTTGATGGATAGTGCACACATTTTTCACAAGTAAGGGTCATGTCATTATGTCATTTTGTTGTATAGACATTTCACATTATCTATGGAAGTTGGGCAAACATTACAAAACTGGAAGGATGAAACAAATATTTTAGCATAGGTTATCTTCCTCCCATGCACAAATACAAACCCCATTCTGATTTTTCAAGAACATCTGCGTAGTTGCTTCTTAAAAGTGTCCCAGGACACATTCTTCAAGTTGATATTGCCTGGTCACATGTTGCTCATTTTACTGTGAGCAGCTTGCATGGTCTACTGGTTTACTCCTTACCTGCAGCGCAAGGCTTGGAGACCCATTTTTTTCTGACCTTTGTGTATTCATTCAGCTCCCAGTATTGGGTGGAGCGGGCGGTCTCGCAGCAGCTGTCAGGTGTGCCAGCTGTCCAGTAATTGCCAAGTGGAAGGAGCGGTTGTCAGTTACTTGCAGACAACAAATGAGAAGCTGAGACCGCTTCTTTGGGGAGGTGATACACACGATCAATGAGACACCTCTTATTCTACTCTACCCTTCCGTTGATGTCCCTGGTCTTGATTTGTGCCCTGAGTGAGAGAACGTTTTCTTTGTCACACCCACAGAGGTACAGTACTGGGGGCTGGAGATCTGGAGTATTACTAAACAGAGGTGAGGAGAACATACTACATCTCTGAGCATTCCCATTCAGCACAACGTGAATAGGTGAGTGGGTATTTTACCTGACCATTTTTATTCACTTGTGGGCTACGAATCACACACAGGGAGCGCTTTCCTTTTTCTTTTATTAAACGTGCTACCATGTCACTCAGTGTCTCCTGATGAACACATCTGGGACATCATTACAATTGGAAAGGGAACTGCCAGCAGTGGATCTTGGAGATTTACATACCCAAGTGCATTCAGTGTGACTGAAAATTCATCAGACAACAATAAATAATTTCATTGACAGCAGCCATGGTGTGTAAAGGGTGCTTTACACGCTGCAACATCGCAAGCGATAGCTAGCAATGTCGTGTGCGACAGCACCCATCCCCGTCGTTCGTGTGACATTTGGTGATCGCTGCCATAGCGAACATTATCGCTACGGCAGCGTGACACGCACATACCTTGTCAGCGACATTGCTGTGACTGCCAAACAATCCCTCCCTCAAGGGGGAGGTGCTTTCGGCATCATAGAAATGTCACTGCGGCGTCACTAAGCGTCCGGCCAATAGAAGCGGAGGGGCAGAGTTGAGCGGGATGTAACATCCCGCCCACCTCCTTCCTTCCGCATTGCCGATGGATGCAGGTAAGGAGATGTTCGTCGTTCCTGCGGTGTCACACAAAGCGATGTGTGCTGCCGCAGGAACGACGAACAACATCATACCTGTGGCAGCAGCGATATTAAGGAAAGGAGCAACGTGTCAACGATCACCGTTTTTGAACAATTTAACGATCGTTGATCGTTGCTCCTTGGTGTCACACGCTGCGATGTCGCTACCGGCACCTGATGTGCGTCATTAACGACGTGACCCCGACGATATATCGATAGCGATGTCGCAGCGTGTAAAGCACCCTTAACTGTGTGTATTTCTGCATGTGGCCCTCACACGTGATACTGACTGAATAAACCAATATGTTTTAAAAATTATGCTTCCATTTTTTTTATCATTGCATATTGTTAGTATGTGTATCGATCCTGTTATTTTCCTACATCCTTGCCTTTTCCTTTTTGGTGTTGCAATTTTGTGATCACTGTGTATTGTGAGGCTGCATTTCCCTTGTAACTGGGGCTAATTTAGCCACCCCAGTTACGAGAGAAATAAAATGAATATAAAATGATTTCAATATTTAAATTCCCTCTGAAAAGGTCTTTAACAATATTATGGGGGGCAATATGTGTAAAATAAATTAAAAATAAATTAAAAATAGCAAGTAAAAAATAAATTAATTAATAAAAAATGCTATAGTTAATCCAAAAGTTCTGTTATTAAACAACAAAATGTGTGGAATATCTAAAACTAATTGATACACAAGGAGGAAAAAAATGTTAAATATATTTTAGTGCTCCTGTATGATAGTTAAAAAAAATGGGAAAATAAACACTTATTTTTCCACCGATATCACCTGATATAAGCAAAAACTAAAAGTGAATATGTTAGACGTAAAAATAAGCCCAATGTAACATGAAAAATAGGGCAAAAATTACTTGAATGTATAAACAATTAAAAGTTTATATTTCGTTATACCGAATTTACGAAAAGAACTGAAAATTTGCCTGGTCAGTCCTAAACTGGTTAAAGAAGCAAAATATCATGGCTGGAAAAAGCTATTAAAGCAATTTATATATATATATATATATATATATATATATATATATATATATATATAAAAATAAAAACTACCCTCCAACTACAAGGCCACTTTATAATACTGACATTAAATGGTTTATGTCACATGAATTGGAAAATGATAATTCCGACTACTGCTACAGTAATTTGAGATGACTTACAAAATGGGAACAAGTCATTGTATACCTGGCAAGATGGGTCATTTAGAAAGTGTATGGAAAAAGTCTGTAGAAAAGTTCTGTCCTGCTTTAGCATACAGTCAGATAGACACATCATTAGGATGGTTTAAAAGAACCAAAGACGTTTTATTTGGGATGACGTGTTCACTGGAAAGGAGAGCGACAGAGCCTACATAAAGGACGTTTATCACTCTAACCACAGTGTAGTGTTAGTCAGAAAAATCTCCACCTGACTTTTATTTGCTTTTTTAGCGGACTACTTGATACTTACGTACATATAAAGGTAACACAAAAGGAAAATCCCATGACAGATTCTCCTTAACCAAACTAAAATAACAGCAAATGCATATTTCTACGTGTGAAGGAGCCATGAACAATGAACCTGTGAGCTGTAAAAGACTGTACAGATCCCTCATTTCAAGCAGATCCTTAAATATATAAACACACAAAGGAGTGACAATATTAGTCCTCAAGTTGCTAAGTGATACCACTTGTAAAGTCATGAAACACAGGGAGCAAAAACAGTCCCGAATCCTTAAAACATATGGTAATGTGAGAAGAGAAGTGAAAATTGCCGCTTTGCTTGGAGAAAAATATTTACCTTAGGATCCACGTTTAGTATTTTCCTGTCCCGCTTATTTTTAAACAGTAATCCAGATGAATTTTCTGCAATCACTTGGTAATTTGGACTTGCGTTTGAAGTTGAAACATGGGTTTCCCAGTTATAAAAACTGCAAAAATAGAAAAAAAACAAAACAGAAAAATCAGACCCTTGATGATTGACTATCCCCTTTATAATTATATCAACAGAAATTATTACCAATTGATATTAAGTATTATTTTATGGACAGTGGGTTTATTGCTGGAAGTTTTCACTAAGTTCAATGGAGCAACATGCTAAAATGTATCATATGAGACTAGCCTGATGGATCCCTGAAGTATTGAAAGGAGCTTTTGAACATCAGGAGGTTCCTCCATGTCATATCCCCACCAATCTTAATGTTATGGTATAATCTACTGTAGGTACAGTATAATCCAAAACATTATATATAACCCTTACATTAATGAGGAAAATACAGGCAGTACCCGACTTATGAACATATGACTTACGAATATAAGACATTAAAAACCCCCCACTAGTACTCATTTAATCGCTCACCTCTACAGCCGCCGAGCTGATTGTTACCCACTGTACAGTCCTCTTCTTTCTGCTGTAGCACACAGCACTTCTGGCCGCTTCACTGTAGGTCAGGGATTCCAGCTATTAACATTGTGGCGTCAAGCTCTACACCATGACTTTATGATGTGCAATGACATGGCCGGAAGTCCTGGCCAATAGTGAAGAGGCCAGAGATGTGGTGCGTGATGGCAGGAAAAAGAGGACCAGACAAATGACAGCAAGCTGCAGGGCATTTGGAGTAGTCAGCAATGAGGTGAGGATTATTTTATTTTTTGCCAGTCCTGCCACAACGTACTGTATATACAAATTTTGAACACGAACAAATCGTACTGAACATATCGTCTGTGTTTCTCCGAATATAAGACAGCGTTCTATATTATTATTTGCTATGAAAGTTGTACTATGGTTTATTTTCAGTGGATGTCTTATTTTTTCCCCCATAAACAACAATCTACATTTATTCTTGAACAAAAAAAAGCAAAATTTATTCAAATATAGTCATATCACATTCTGGAACATCAACATAACTTTCCAAAAATTGTGTGTAACACCTGTCCAGACTGTCTTCAGTTTTAGACTCCTGCAATTAAGAGACCATTGTGTCACAATGTGACTTTAGGACAGCAAGGGACAAGGGCTCTGCTCCTGTCCCTCATACTGGTGTCTTTAGGCTATCCCTAAGCTCAGGGTTACGTCTAATGGTGGAGAGTCCCATGCCTGGCTAAGCTCTTGACTAAAACTGATCTAATTGCCCCCTCCCACCAGGTAAGGAAGGGACAAGAGAGACAGAAACACAAATAAAGACAGACAAGGGAAAATAAAAACTCTTAGGGTATGTGCGCACTAGGCGTTTTTTTCACGCTGCGTTTTTATGTGCGTTTTTGTCTCAAAAAACGCACCCGCGGCTAAAAAACGCAACAAAAAAAATTTGCTCACTGCGTTTTTAATCAGTGCACAATGCCATTAAAGATTGTTGATAAAAAAAAAAGGTCTGATGTCATTTCCTTCTTCAAAATGTTCATTGTATGCAGGAGAGCAGACAGCTGCAGAACTAGTGTATGCAGGAGAGCAGACAGCAGCAGCAGAACTACAAGGCTCAGCATCCTCCATTCACTAGTGTATGCAGGAGAGCAGACAGCAGCTGCAGAACTACAAGGCTCAGCATCCTCCATTCACTAGTGTATGCAGGAGAGCAGACAGCAGCTGCAGAACTACAAGGCTCAGCATCCTCCATCCAGGACTGTATGCAGTTTTTTGCCCAAAAAGAAAAAAAAATGACATGGGCTTCGCCATATTTTTGTATGCTAGCCGGGTACAGCAGGCAGGTACGGCTGCCCCCAACCCCCAGCTGCCTATTTGTACCCGACTGGGAACCAAAAATATAGAGAAGCCCTTTTTTTTTTAATTATTTCATTGAATTTCATGAAATAATTAAAAAAAAAAAAATGATGTGAGCTTCGCCTAATTTTTGAGTCCAGCCGGGTACAACTAGGCAGCTGGGGATTGGAATCCACAGTGCAGGGTGCCCAAGCTTTCTGGGCACCCCCACTGCGAATTGCAGTCCGCAGCCACTCCAGAAAATGGCGCTTTCATAGAAGCGCCATCTTCTGGCGCTGTATCCAACTCTCCAGCTGCCCTGATGCCGGGTGGCTAGCTGGGTAATAATGGAGTTAGGGCTAGCTGTATATTATCAGCTAGCCCTAAGCCCGAAATTCATGGTGTCACGCCAATATTAGACATGGCCACCATGAATTTCTAGTAATGATAAAAAAAAAAACACAACACACAGAAAAATATTTTTATTAGAAATAAAACACAACACAATTAGTGTCTCCATCTTTATTGAAATAAAGAACCCCCCCTCCGCAGTAATCCTGGGTCAGGGTCCCGCGCCATCCAATCCAGATCCAATATCATCTGATCGGTTTGCTGGAAGGCAAAGCAATCAGATGATGTGTCAGGTTAAACTACGTGAATCACATGACACAGCAGCTGATTGTATCAAAGCCGATTATACAATCAGCTGATGCATCAGTAGAAAAAAAAAATAATACTCACTTATGTGCTGTGCTGATTACCGGCAGCTCCTGCAGCGATCGATTGGACAGGAGTCTGATCCTGTCCGATCGCTGCAGGAGCTGCCGGTAATCAGCTGATGAAGTCCCCTGACGGCAGGATCAGCTGATAGCCGGCCGGGCGCGAAAAAGCCGGCGAGACTACGATCAGCTGATGCGTCAGGTGACTGCATCAGGTGATCCACCGCCAGGTCCTGCAAGCAAGGTCCTGCCCCGGGGAGACTGCACACAGCCAGAGCGGCGGTACCGAGACAGGGGCTGGGAGCGGGCATGGCACCGGGACCCTGCAGACAGGTGAGTATATATGACATTTTTTTTTTTTCTACTGTTCACTTTTGTTTTTGCCGCTGCCTCCACCTCCCGCCCAGACATGGCGCCGCACGGAGCTGACATGCACAGGACGGGAGGTGGACGCAGCGGTGACGGTACCGGGAGGATTCATGCTTCTGTGTTTACCAACAGAAGGAATCCTCTTCCTGTACACGTCACTTTACTGCCCACCCATTGCGTTTATAGCTGCGTTTTTAGTCATAGAAATATATGCGTTTTTCATTGCGTTGTTGAACATCTCATTGAACTCAATGGGTGAAAAACGCTGTGAAAAATGCAGAAATAATTGACATGCTGCATTTTTGTGGTCACCACAAAAACGCAGCTACAAAAAAACGCTGTGTGCGGACAGCACTTATGAAAACCCATAGACATTGCTGGGGAAGACGCTAAAAACGCGGCAAAAACGCCTAGTGCACACAAGGCCTTACACACTGCAAACACACAAGAAATAACAATGAAAAACTCAGGGGAAAAGCAAGAGAAGAAAGGTAGTGACAAAAAGTCAACAAGTGTTAACTCCACAGCCACAGCAACGAGTACTACAACCACCAGTTCGTCTGGAATAGAATGCCTCACCAGACCAGCTAAGACAGACTACAGATGGCACTAACAGAAATGTTCGGTCAACATATAAAGAAGGGGAGCAGATGTGATTGTCCTCCCACAACATGTGATCAAAGATGACTCACAAGCGGATCAGCAGAGATTAATTCTTGCTAGTCTGCCTATGAACTACCAGTCTGTTGGCCGATGCTTGAGTCAGCCTTCGTTGATTGCAGACCTCAGAGAAGTTATCAGGCATAGTATGAGAATCATTAGTCTGAACAGATATTGATGCCACCATGACAGCCGACGATGTTTGTAAAAACTTTAGTGTGACACATTGGTCACATGACGTGATATCACAAAGGTCCTTAAGCAGTCTTAATTTCAGGATATAAATGCTGGGGCCCCTAGGAGAGTGGGGGCCCTGTGAAATCTTCCAGTTTGCTTTCCCTTCTGCCTAATGTCAGTATTCCATACCAGCCTGTCTCCTATTCAGTTCTTTCAGACTTCTCAGTGAGACTATGGTTCCAGCGATGTCTGAAGTCACGTCCCCGGGGCCCACGTGTTATGACACGTAAACACCATGACCAATCAGTGCTGGCTTACTTCACCCGGCCTTCAGATTTTTAAGCAGAAAGCCAGTGCAGTACTCACATTCTGCTCAAAGGTGGGGAGACAGATGGCAGGCACGGAATGATTGCAGAGCTCATGTGTCAGAATAATGTCATGTGGGCCCTGGAGAGGTGATGATTTCATACAATGAGGGAACCGCGGTCGCACTGGAGGTGAGTATATGCTTCTTTATTTTTACGTGGGCGAACAAGGGGAATGAATAGGGGTTGACCAAGTAGTGGATATCCCCTTTAAACAATCTTAACCTCGGAATACAAATGTTGGAGTCCCTAAGAGAGTCCTGAGAAATTGCGCAGTTTTAACAATCAGTGATTGTTTTGTCTTGCTGGTCTACTAGCCATTGCTCCCACCTAGCCAGAATCCTACTCCACACTGATGAGGGGCAATACCCCGAAACAGCTGTCTGTGGATGGATACCTGGCCTTGGTATTTCCCTTGTCATATCTTTAATCTGGCTATTTTCTGTGGCGAGACTCCTAACAGAGGCTCCACAGACCGTTTTGATTTGCAAAATTTAGAAGCAGTCACTGCAATCCAACCTGGAAAAGACGTGGAGGTGGGCCTAAAAAAATGTTCCCATTTATAAGGAGTTAGATTCATATACTGGTAAATCCTATGCACTAAGTGCAAGGGCTGAAAAACATTTACCCCTGGAGGGTATACATATATAACAGAATTTTGGAGCTAGGCTTTTAAAAATGTTATAGTAGGACAATCATACACACCATGGAAAATTTAAGAGCAGGGGTCACATTATGACCCTGTTGATATAGTGGAGAAGGAGGACGACATGAAAAAGAAAACAAGAACTGCATAATCGTGTTTGGGTGGGAAGGTGTGAATGGGAATACACCAGAAAAAAAAACATTTTAATTGGCTTATGTTCTGCTACTATCATTTAGTGGGTTTGAGAAGTGTGGGCCAATGCAGGCCTTTGTTCATTTTGATAAGAGTCAGTCTGTCACATTTTCCATTGACAAGTACAAGATGTACCTATCAGTTATTAATCTCTAAAAACCTGCTCTGACAAAACGCTAGCATTAGGGTAAGCTATAACCTTCAAGGCATAGAGGAACAGTTCATGTCACTTGTCTAGCTTGGATACCCAATAATTGTACAAAATTGAGGGAACACAGAGTACAGTCGGTTAGGTACTCCTTCTCCATCTTCCAAAATTTGCCCTCCTTTTCAGATTATGCAGTGCATCAGGGCCTCTGCGCTGGGAGCGTCTAATAAAACTCTCCATGACCTTCGATAGTTCCTTGGACAACAAAGAGGGGAAGACTATGTCCTCTGCCGCCAGCATTGAAAGTGGTGAATTTTTTTATAAATTTTCCAGCTAAGGTGGACGTAAGTTCCTCTTGTTTCACCTCAGGACATCAGGTCACCCTGAGATTTCAAATAGACTGGAGGAGGGTTTTAAATATATCTTCATTTATCTCCTTAGAGATATTAGTGAATTTAAAGTCTACTCCTGAAACATGTAAGTGAAACTTCTCTAACCTATCCTGAGGGCACAAGAAAAGCATTTTCGACCTTTTCATTGATTCGACAAATTTAGTTTTAATAATATAAGCTTTACTATCACTCAGGGACAGACATATCATTGTAGCAACCTATGCACTATGTGCATGGGATTCCAAAAATTAGAAGAAGGCACTCTGATACACCCTGGAAGACATGTCGTGGAGGGCCTCAGAAAACTTTATTTTACCAATTTGTAAGGAGTGGGATTCCCAAACACTAAGTGCAAGGGCTGACATTTTTTTTTACCCCTAGGAGATATATATATATATATATATATATATATAACTGCCTTATTCTGTCTGTCTGTCTTGCTCCAAAATTGTGTCACGTGACAGTGTCACCGTTAGTGTCATAAAAGTGACAACTGTCGGATTGGCAGCTGGGCTCGGCCTGCCCCCCCTCCACGGATTGTCCGCTCGCCTCGGCCTGGCCCTGCCCCCCACATGGATTAGCCGCTCTGGGCCTGGCCTAGCTCCGCTCCCCCACTGATTGGCCGCTCGCCTCGGCCTGGCCCTGCCCCCCACATGGATTAGCCGCTCTGGGCTCGGCCTGGCTCCGCCCTCCCACGGATTGGCCGCTCGCCTCGGCCTGGCCCCGCCCCCCACATGGAGTAGCCGCTCGCCCCGGACCTCCGCACATCGCCCGCTCCAGCGTACAATGGCTCCCGGTACACATGTGCAGGGAGCCGGCATACGCTGCGGTCAATAATGAAGTGTCATGCAGTGGTGAAAGAGTTAAAGACACTACAAGACACTTCATTATAGGCAGAGGGCACCCCCAGAAGAGAGAAGACAGAAGAAAGAAGACCCCGCAGTCATACTAACCAGACGCCGACCGGGAGCAGGTGAGCGCATCAAGGTCCTGCAGCGGCGGAACACACACACACACGCACACACACACATAAGAACAGACACACACACATCAGATCACACTCACTCACTCTCACACACACCTCACACACACATCAGATCGCATCCACACACAACAACATCCAGTGATATCGCTTACTTCTCGGCGGCGATACTGTGCGTGCAGTGACCTTCCAGAACCTGCCGGAGGATCACATGCCGGAAGCATGTGGTATCTCCGGATGTTGTGAGTGTGTGAGCGCGTATGTGCGATATCGTCAGTGTGTGTTTGCGTGTATGAGATCGGGTGTGTGCGTGTATGGGATCGGGTGTGTGCGTGTGTTCTGATGTGTGAGTGTATGCGATCGGATCTGTGAGTGTTGGCAGAGGAGCAAGGCGTGCAGCACAGCTGCTGGGACCGCCCACCGGAGGGCACAGGGAGAAGTGGGGTGTGAGTGTATGCGATCAGATGTGCGCGTGTATACTGTCTGATGTGGAGCACGATGGGGAGTGCGCAGCATGGGGGATGGAGCACGATGGGGGGTGCGCAGCATGGGAGATGGAGCACGATGGGGGGTGCGCAGCATGGGGGATGGAGCACGATGGGGGGTGCGCAGCATGGGAGATGGAGCACGATGGGGGTGCGCAGCATGGGGGATGGAGCAGGATGGGGAGTGCGCAGCATGGGGGATGGAGCAGGATGGGGAGTGTGCAGCATGGGGGATGGAGCACGATGGGGAGTGCACAGCATGGGGGATGGAGCACGATGGGGGGTGCGCAGCATGGCGGATGGAGCACGATGGGGAGTGCACAGCATGGGAGATGGAGCACGATGGGGAGTGCGCAGCATGGGGGATGGAGCACGATGGGGAGTGCGCAGCATGGGGGATGGAGCATGATGGGAGTGCGCAGCATGGGGGATGGAGCACGATGGGTGGTGCACAGCATGGGGTATGGAGCACGATGGGGGGTGCGCAGCATGGGGGATGGAGCACGATGGGGGGTGCGCAGCATGGGGGATGGAGCATGATTGGGGGTGCGCAGCATGGGGGATGGAGCACGATGGGGGGTGTGCAGCATGGTGGATGGAGCACGATGGGGGTGCGCAGCATGGGGGATGGAGCACGATGGGGGTGCACACCTCCCCCCAAAACACACACACAGTGCCACACGCGCACCGCACAACACACCACACACACACTGGGAACCACAAACACCGCCCTACACAGACAACGCTGCACACACACAACACCCAACACACAAACACAGCGGCATACAAAAATATACGCACATATCGCGCAACATACACACTGCACAAAACATACCTCCCCCAAAACACACACACGCACTCCACACCCACACAAACCGCGCAACACACACACAGAACGCTGTAGACACACAGCGCTCCCCAAACAACGCAACACACACAACGCAACACACATACAACACCGCTCTCACACACACCCCCAGCCAGACAACACCCAGAACATTTACAGTGCCCTACACAAACACTGGCAACTACACACAACGACATCGATATATATAACAAAAAACATACATTAACTACACAATAAATTCTAGAATACCCGATGCGTTAGAATCGGGCCACCTTCTAGTAAATATATAATATATATACACACATATATATATATATATATATATGTAGATTATATAATATATTTATGTATATATATAGAGTGCCTACAAGTAGTATTCAACCCCCTGCAGATTTAGCAGGTTTGATAAAATGCAAATAAGTTAGAGCCTGCAAACTTCAAGCAAGAGCAAGATTTATTAACAGATGCATAAATCTTACAAACCAACAAGTTATGTTGCTCAGTTAAATTTTAATAAATTTTCAACATAAATGTGTGGGTCAATTATTATTCAACCCCTAGGTTTAATATTTTGTGGAATAACCCTTGTTTGCAATGACAGCTAATAATCGTCTTTTATAAGACCTGATCAGGCCGGCACAGATCTCTGGAGTTATCTTGGCCCACTCCTCCATGCAGATCTTCTCCAAGTTATCTAGGTTCTTTGGGTGTCTCATGTGGACTTTAATCTTGAGCTTCTTCCACAAGTTTTCAATTGGGTTAAGGTCAGGAGACTGACTAGGCCACTGCAACACCTTGATTTTTTCCCTCTTGAACCAGGCCTTGGTTTTCTTGGCTGTGTGCTTTGGTTCGTTGTCTTGTTGGAAGATGAAATTACGACCAATCTTAAGATCCTTGATGGAGGAGCGGAGGTTCTTGGCCAAAATCTCCAGGTAGGCCGTGCTATCCATCTTCCCATGGATGCGGACCAGATGGCCAAGCCCCTTGGCTGAGAAACAGCCCCACAGCATGATGCTGCCACCACCAAGCTTGACTATAGGGATGGTATTCTTGGGGTCGTATGCAGTGCCATCCAGTCTCCAAACGTCACGTGTGTGGTTGGCACCAAAGATCTCGATCTTGGTCTCATCAGACCAGAGAACCTTGAACCAGTCGGTCTTAGAGTCCTCCAAGTGATCATGAGCAAACTGTAGACGAGCCTTGACATGACGCTTTGAAAGTAAAGGTACCTTACAAGCTCGTCTGGAACGGAGATCATTGCGGTGGAGTACGTTACTTATGGTATTGACTAAAACCAATGTCCCCACTGCCATGAGATCTTCCCGGAGCTCCTTCCTTGTTGTCCTTGGGTTAGCCTTGACTCTTCAGACAAGCCTGGCCTCGGCACGGGTGGAAACTTTCAAAGGCTGTCCAGGCCGTGGAAGGCTAACAGTAGTTCCATAAGCCTTCCACTTCCGGATGATGCTCCCAACAGTGGAGACAGGTAGGCCCAACTCCTTGGAAAGGGTTTTGTACCCCTTGCCATCCTTGTGACCCTCCACGATGATCTTGTCTCTGATGGCCTTGGAATGCTCCTTTGTCTTTCCCATGTTGACCAAGTATGAGTGCTGTTCACAAGTTTGGGGAGGGTCTTAATTAGTCAGAAAAGGCTGGAAAAAGAGATAATTAATCCAAACATGTGAAGCTCATTGTTCTTTGTGCCTGAAATATTTCTTAATACTTTAGGCGAACCAAACAGAATTCTGGTGGTTTGAGGGGTTGAATAATAAATGACCCTCTGAATAAACTTTTCACAATTTAAAAAAAAAAAAAAAAAAGAAATAACATTCTTTTTTGCTGCAGTGCATTTCACACTTCCAGGCTGATCTACAGTCCAAATGTCACAATGCCAAGTTAATTCCGAATGTGTAAACCTGCAAAATCTGCAGGGGGTTGAATACTACTTGTAGGCACTATATATACATACATATACATATATATATATATACATGCAGTATATAAAAGAGAATTTTAGAAGTAGACCTCTAAAACGTATGTGGCAAGTCATCATCCACACCCTGGAAAAATTAAGACTGGGCATCACATCATGTCTCTGTTGATATGGTGGAAGAGGAGGAGGATACGAAAATTATGAAATCAAGAACTGTATGACATGTTTTGAGCAAGAAGGGCTGCATGGAAATACACCAGAAAAAAAAAACACTTTAGTTGAGTTTACATAACGTCCTTACCAGCATTCCCGCACTGTCCTTCTCCCCTCCCCCTGCGATGACGGCGCCAGTCTCTCCTTCTTGGCCATTCAGTGGTGGCGTCTCAGTCCCAGATCCCTGCTGCCATCTCCCAGAGCCTGCGGATGCCACACAGGCCTCCTGGGAGTGTTCTAAGGGCATGCAAGCGTGCACCTTGTATTAAAGGGCCAGTATTCAGTGTCTCTCAGCAGAGATACAGATTTCAGAAATGTGTCACTTATTATACTATGTGTTTTTGTTTACTTACAATAAAGGTTTTATCACCAGTTGGTTATTATCACTCTACGGACTAGTCCTCAAGTGAAATGGGGTAGAAAAAAAATCTAGTGACAGATTTGCTTTAATAAATAGAGACCCTTCATTGTAGTTAGTGTGTAATGGGCAGTTCTAAAGTTTTCTCATTTACTTTATGTAGTAGTTGCCAATGGTTTTCAAGATCTCTACGTGCAGTCATTTCAATAGGGAGGTCTTCATTGCGTCATGTGATTGTCACACAGCTATATGTTACAATTGCAGTACAGTAATCATAACCCTGTCTCATAATTAGCGGTTTCCTCACATTATCACATGCCATTACAGATTTCTGGTCTCTTAAAGTAAACAGTGCTATTATTAAATTAGAATTCAAGTAGAAGTACAGACCTAAAAAAACACAAGATATTGATGCAGAAAGTATATAACAACTCAGTGACTTTTTTGTGTATCTTTTCATTTATAGAACCATCAAGTTTTAGATGTTGAAATATGATTCTTATACATACGTATCATTAATATTAGATTGATTAGAGTAATCAGTGTTAACCCTTGCTTCCAATTTTAGTTTTAACGTTTGCATTTTTTCCTCCATTTCTTTTTTATTTTCTTGTCGACATACGGCCTTCTATTTTGTGGGACATGTGGTAAGTTTCAATGACTCCATTCATGTTACCATACAATGGACTGAGAAATGGAAAAAAAAATCCAAGTGGGGTGAAAAGGTAAAAAAAAAATTACAATTTCACAATTGTGTTTTGGATTTTGTTTTTACAGCGTTCTTTGTATGGTAAAAAGGACCTGAAAACATGGTTTTAAATCCTGCATAGATTATTATTTTTAAGTTAAGCTAATGGAAATTCACAAGTTTATTAAAAAAAATATTTGTATCGCTACTTTCCAACATAACACACATCATATTTATATTTTTCTGTTGATTGAGCTGTGTGATGGCTTGTGTTTTGAGGACTTAGGCCCCTTTCACATGTCAGTGATTCTGGAACGTTTGTGCTTTTTTTTTTAAACGTACCAGAATCACTGACATACGCAGACCCATTATAATCAATGGGTCTGCTCACACATCAGTGATTTTTCACTGAACTTGTCTCCATGCAGCGTACACCGGTGGCCGTGATTCTGCACGGAGACATGTCAGTTTTTTTCTGGCATCACTGATGACCTACGGACCACACTATGGTGTGATCCATGTGTGATCAGTGAAACACGTACCAGAAAATCACGGACATATTAAATATTAAATATTTTCAACTTACCTTGCCTGCGATTCGCTCTGCAGCCTCTAATCTCGGCAGCTCCGGCCTGGCTCATGAATATTCATGAGAGCAGGAACAGCCGACCAGGAAGTAGGTGCTGAGAGCGGTGGGCGGACGCTGCAGAGCCAGAGACTTCAGCACCATGGACAGCAGGAACGAAGGCAGGTGACTAATGTCCATATGCAATCACGGATCACGGATTGCACATGGACAACCCACGTGTGCTGTGAATCACAGAACACGGAGGGACATGTGCGTGTTTTACATGTCAGTGAAGAACATCAGTGTTTTTCACTCACGTGTAAAACGGGCCTTAGCTGCAGGTTTTATTCAAACCACTTAGTATGTATGACATTTTGATCTTTTTTTATTGCATTTTTAGGGAGATCTAGAGATCTAAAAACTACAATTTTGGAAATGTAATTCCTTCCTCTTTCCGGCATTTACCATATGGGTTCATTTTATTTTATTAGAGCAGACTTTTACAGACATGGTGATACGAAATATGTATATTTTTTTATTTCTTTATTTTTAAATGGAGAGAAAGGGAAACATGGCAATTTTTATATTTACATTTTTTTATATTTTTTTTTATTTTTTAGTCCCTAAAAGGGAATCTGTCAGCTTGTTTTTATTACCACATCGGAGAGCAGCATGATGTAGCCAAAGAGATTATAAATGCAATGATGTATCACTTACATTACACGGTGCACCTGTTCTGACAAAAAGTTGTTAGACTTAGCAATGCAGCAGAGCTGAGATTGCTGACTCTGCCCACACCAGGTTTCTTACTTAATGTCTAATTGATTGATTGAGCTGCTAATCACAGAAGGGGGCGGAGTCAGTCGAGTGCCTGCGTGCAAGCTAGTCACAGCAATAATGAACATTGCAATTAAGCATCACTACGGACCCTGATAAGAGACATCTTTGAATTCTGTGTGTTAAGCTTACAGCCTGTTGTCTTCAGATTACACAGCAAAAATCTGCTGACAGATTCCGTCTAAGGGAACTTAAACCTGAAGCTGTCCACTCACTTATACTACATACTGTAATATCACTGTATTGCAGTAGATAGGAAATATTTCTGTCTCCAGTGGCTGAACTTTACAGGAATAGCAAGATAGCAAAAATAGGGGCATTCAGAAAATGCCCAACTGCAATGGCTAGCCATTGGTGCTCTACAACTGCATTATGGGTGGTCAGTGGGAGCCAGTGTATGTACACCTGCATCTGCTACACTAAAATGCCATTGTCAAATATTAACAGCGGCATCTAAATGGTAAATAGCAGCGATTGGAGCTCAGCTCTTGCTGCTGCTATTAAGGCTCATTCACATCACCGTATAAATAAGATGAATGCACACTTCACACCAATGTTATTCAATGAGGCAGTGCTGATGACATTTTTTTCTTATACAGATTCAGTGTGAGACAAAAATCCCAGTATGCTGCAATTTCACTTTGAAATTGGATGAGACTCACCCATTCAAGTCTATGGGTGTGAGTAAAAAAATCAGATGCCACTGTATAGTATTCATTTTTTACGGATACTTTGGAATTCTGTAATATAGGTAACTGTAAATGGTCATGCAAATGATTAATAGCTGATGAGTAAACTAAACAGCACACGGATAACAAGTGAGAAAAAAATTGTCCCACTTTTCTGAATGAGGATAAACCAATTTTTGTACTGATACGTGACATCAGCCTTAGAGTCAAATGGCACTTATGTAACATAGTTGGCATCTACCATGTGTGGAGGGAGCTCAGCTCCTGAGCCTCCTCCACACATGCTCACTCCTGCGTTGAAGTGGATGTATATAATTTTTCAGTAAGGGATTAAGATCCTGAAATCCCCTATAAATAATGGAGAAGAACTGGGTTTATTGCCCCATGTTATCCCTTAAAGCAGTCCTGGGCAAGGGGTGGCCCGCAGGCCACATCCGGCCCGCCTACTCTCTGTGACTGGCCTGCCTGGTTCAGGGCGTCCTTGCTGGCCGGTCAGTGATGAGGGCAATCTGACCTGTTGTCCGGAGCTCCAGGCTCTGGGACACCCCTTGTCAGATCGCCCTCATCACATGCTGCATGCTGGGCAGGGAGCGATCCTGCAGCTCCGCACAGTGTAGGCAGCAGAACACAGGAATCTCTCCTCTGTTCCCTGCCCGGCACCTTTCTCTGTGACACACACACCCCCTGATGTCATCAGTACAGCACGCGTGTGTGTCATTTGAAAAGTTCCTCCCTGGCAGGAGAAGCAGCTGCAACAGCCGGGGCCCGTACGGAGAGAAGCAGCGGTGGGGGCCCGTACAAGAGAAGCAGCGGCGGGGGCTCCTAGGAAAACCGCATCGGCGCAGCCTGGGCATATGAAAGAGAAGCAGCTCAGTGGGGGGCTGGTACGGAGGTTCCTGAGGAAGGGACAATAAGAAGGGAGAGGTGATTGGTAACTAGTAACCTGCGGGGACAATGGAGGGGAGGGGGGTTAACTGTTGACCAATATTTGGGATGTAGTATATGGGAATTTAGTTTTACAGGTGTGGTATATGGGGGGGTGTAGTGGTATAGTATATAGTGGTGTAGTTTTATAGGGGTGTAGTATAAAACAGGTGTATATAGGGGTGTAGTATACTACAGGTGTATATAGGGGTGTAGTGGTGTAGTATAATACAGGTGTATTTAGGGGTGTAGTGGTGTAGTATAATACAGGTGTATATAGGGGTGTAGTGGTGTAGCATAATACAGGTGTAGTATATAGGAGTGTAGTATAATTCAGGTGTATATAGTGATGTAGTGGTGTAGTATATAGGGGTGTAGTGGTGTAGTATATTACAGGTGTATATAGGGGTGTAGTGGTGTAGTTTATCACAGATGTAGTATAATACAAGTGTAGTATATAGGTGTGTAGTGATGTAGGTTATCACAGGTGTAGCATATAGTGATGTAGTGGTGCAGTTTATTACAGGTGTAGTATATAGTGATGTAGTATATTACAGGTTTATATAGGGGTGTAGTGATGCAGTATATAGTGGTACAATATATAGAGGTGTAGTTTATTACAGGTGTAGTGTAAAGGGATGTAGTGATGTATATTACAGGTGTAGTATGTGGCGGGTGTAGTGATGTAGTATATGGGGATTGTGTGAGTATGTATGTATGTATACAGTGTGTGTATGTGTATATATACAGTTAGGTCCAGAAATATTTGGACAGTGACACAAGTTTTGTTATTTTAGCTGTTTACAAAAACATGTTCAGAAATACAATTATATATATAATATGGGCTGAAAGTGCACACTCCCAGCTGCAATATGAGAGTTTTCACATCCAAATCGGAGAAAGGGTTTAGGAATCATAGCTCTGTAATGCATAGCCTCCTCTTTTTCAAGGGACCAAAAGTAATTGGACAAGGGACTCTAAGGGCTGCAATTAACTCTGAAGGCGTCTCCTTCGTTAACCTGTAATCAATGAAGTAGTTAAAAGGTCTGGGGTTGATTACAGGTGTGTGGTTTTGCATTTGGAAGCTGTTGCTGTGACCAGACAACATGCGGTCTAAGGAACTCTCAATTGAGGTGAAGCAGAACATCCTGAGGCTGAAAAAAAAGAAAAAATCCATCAGAGAGATAGCAGACATGCTTGGAGTAGCAAAATCAACAGTCGGGTACATTCTGAGAAAAAAGGAATTGACTGGTGAGCTTGGGAACTCAAAAAGGCCTGGGCGTCCACGGATGACAACAGTGGTGGATGATCGCCGCATACTTTCTTTGGTGAAGAAGAACCCGTTCACAACATCAACTGAAGTCCAGAACACTCTCAGTGAAGTAGGTGTATCTGTCTCTAAGTCAACAGTAAAGAGAAGACTCCATGAAAGTAAATACAAAGGGTTCACATCTAGATGCAAACCATTCATCAATTCCAAAAATAGACAGGCTAGAGTTACATTTGCTGAAAAACACCTCATGAATCCAGCTCAGTTCTGGAAAAGTATTCTATGGACAGATGAGACAAAAATCAACCTGTACCAGAATGATGGGAAGAAAAAAGGTTGGAGAAGAAAGGGGACGGCACATGATCCAAGGCACACCACATCCTCTGTAAAACATGGTGGAGGCAACGTGATGGCATGGGCATGCATGGCTTTCAATGGCACTGGGTCACTTGTGTTTATTGATGACATAACAGCAGACAAGAGTAGCCGTATGAATTCTGAAGTGTACCGGGATATACTTTCAGCCCAGATTCAGCCAAATGCCGCAAAGTTGATCGGACGGCGCTTCATAGTACAGATGGACAATGACCCCAAGCATACAGCCAAAGCTACCCAGGAGTTCATGAGTGCAAAAAAGTGGAACATTCTGCAATGGCCAAGTCAATCACCAGATCTTAACACAATTGAGCATGCATTTCACTTGCTCAAATCCAGACTTAAGACGGAAAGACCCACAAACAAGCAAGACCTGAAGGCTGCGGCTGTAAAGGCCTGGCAAAGCATTAAGAAGGAGGAAACCCAGCGCTTGGTGATGTCCATGGGTTCCAGACTTAAGGCAGTGATTGCCTCCAAAGGATTCGCAACAAAATATTGAAAATAAAAATATTTTGTTTGGGTTTGGTTTATTTGTCCAATTACTTTTGACCTCCTAAAATGTGGAGTGTTTGTAAAGAAATGTGTACAATTCCTACAATTTCTATCAGATATTTGTGTTCAAACCTTCAAATTAAACGTTACAATCTGCACTTGAATTCTGTTGTAGAGATTTCATTTCAAATCCAATGTGGTGGCATGCAGAGCCCAACTCGCGAAAATTGTGTCACTGTCCAAATATTTCTGGACCTAACTGTATTATATACACACACAATATATATATGCGTATGTGTATATATATATATATATCTCTATATATATATATATATATAAACCATCCCAATTTCTCATGCGGCCCCATGGGAAAATGAATTGCCCACCCCTGCCTTAAAGCAATAACGAGTTACAAATACACACCGGCAAGGTCAGTACACTTACAACTTAATGCCGTCTGTGATTGAATTGTACATATCATTAATTTGGAATATAGTAATTTGCAGCAAGTACAAGTAACACAGTAATTAGCATTAGATAGCATTACTAAATGAGGCCTGGATTCACACAACACTCTTAAATGAGTAATAATTGTTTTGTGGTCTGGCATATGATTACTGATTTTCTAGCCTTCGTGGGAAAAAATGCGCATTGTTGGACATAATCAAAGGTCACTCACTTGTATCTCTATACACGTACACAGGAGAGTCTATAGTAGGAGGTATGTGGTCGTTCCATTGCTTGTGTAGATGCTCAAATTTGACGAGGGAAGGTCATTTTTTTAGCATAAAAGATAAGCTGAAGGAGACTATTCGTCTTTTTTAGAGCTCACATCATCCAAGAAAGACATCAAAGAAGGAATGAAGAAACAACTGCACATCTTCCCTGGAGCTTTGCACATGATTGCTCACATAAAGCTGAATAAACATATTGTGAGATTGCTAATGCTTCTGACATTACAATAATGTTAACCAGAAACATGATAGACTTTAGATGCTTGTTCATTTAGTGAGAGGCATGTAACAACGGCTGCCAAGTGTTGTGCGTGCACTTGTCTCTTGAAGCTTAGAGCCCCACTACATGGATAAGAAAAGCGTGGTCCTCAACACTTTAAAGACACTTGAAGTCATATTCTCATTATTGTGTTCTAGGACCATAGGAAAGAACTTAAAAGAAAACTTCAAAACCCTATTATTGGTTACATATGGCATATCTGTATTATATACCTAATACCTTTTCTTAATTTCACTTGTTATTGTGGATATATTTCAGTTAAAAAACATCATTTAAAGCAGGATTTTTCTGGACAACTGGATCCAAAATTTTGACTTACTTAATCCCTTCATCCCGGGATATTTTCAGTTTTTGATCTTTCACTTTTTCCTCCCCTTCCAAAAACCATAATGGTTTTATTTTTCTGTCAATATAAACCATACGAGGGCTTGATTTTTTGTGGACGAGTTGTACTTTTGAATGAAACCATTATTTTTGCCAGAGTGTACGGAAAAATGGATAAAAAATCCAGGTGTGGTGAAATAAAAAAAAACAAGTGCAATTTCATGAGTTTTTAGGTTTTTTATTTACCATGTTCCCTATATGGTAAGATTGACCTAGCAGTATGATTCTCCAGGTCAGTACGAGTATGTAGATACCAAACATGTATAGTTTTCTTTTAATTTAAGTAGTGAAAGAAAAATTGCTTTTGGTGTCATTTTCTGAAAACAGTAACGTTTTTATTTTTCGGGATCTGGGGATTATTTTATATTTTGTGTCCTGAGCAGTTGTTTTTACTGATAGCAATTTTGAGTAGATGCAGTAAAATGTGATAATATGCCATAAATATAGATGTGATAGCCTTTTTTGGCATTATATTGAAATTTTACAGCGCACAAAAAACCGTACAGAATAAGAGCATAAAGTGAGAATTACATCCAATATACAGGAGAAGGGGTACTGTGCATTTTCCATATATGTAGAATAATACTGAGAATTACACCTGGGATATAGGAACAGGAAAAATGATAAAATGTAGTGTTCATGTTTCAGACGAGTCCCGCCCCAGAAGCGGGCGAACCGCTCGGATCCGGGTGTCACTACTCGTGGCTCGAGGGTCTCCGGACCCAGGGGCTCGGGGGTCTCTCTGAAACATGATGGGGGGTTATTTACAGGGGAGTTAGATAGTTCGTGATGCCACCCGTGGTGTGCGGTAATAGGGAGTACAGCCGCTGCCTTTGGGAGTACCTGGGGTGATGGAGTGGGTCAGCCAGATGACTTTACCCTCCACGAGTAGGGAAAGGCCCTGGGATCCTAGATGGTGGGATGTATTGCAGGGGGAGCGCAGGCTCGCTGGTAGCAGGAGTTAATCAGGTACTCACTCAGCAGGAAAGCAGACGCTGACAACGTGGTAAACCAAGTGTCTGGGTGCCGCTGCCCTCCTGGGGGTTCTGTCCCCTGCAGCACTGCCTGGTGATCCGTGGCCTGCCTCCGTGCACAGAATTTTAGAGTGTCCAGGTAGCCCGTAAGCTTGGAGCTTTCCTGGCCCCGCTCCCTACTATGGGTAGCAGAGGAGCTTGCTCTCAGGAGCTCACGCTTGGGATTTCAGTGGATTGCTTTGCTTGGAAAGCCCTATACCCCTTGTTGCGCTAGTGCCCCGATCTATAATACTGACAGACTAATGGCAGAAGATGCAAACTGCTCAGGCCAAAAATCTAATGCACTGCCAGGATGCAGCAAGACCTCCATTAAATGGAGACATCATAGCTTGCATAGGGCACTGTTCACACATGCAGGTTCACAGTATCTGGTAAGCAGCCTATTACTTACGCCCATCCCAATAGATGAAAGCGGGCTGCGCCAGTACTATAGATGTGTTCCATGCAGGGACAGTGACTATAGTATGCAAGGCCTAACAAAAAGAGACCTGGCTGCATCCTGTATAAAATATTCTGTGCAAAAGAATAAATAAATATATGAGGTATTGGTAGGTAATATGGCCATAGTACGAAAGCCCACAATCCACGTCACGGATCCTCATTTTTGTAGGTGCCTACGCTAATATATCATATATATATATATATATATATATATATATATAAAAACAATAACAAAAAAGAGGAATTTAATTCTTCTAATGGCAGAAGATGTAAACTGCCCAGGCCTCGATCTCTAAGCTTTGTGGGAACAGTCCATAAAGGCCCTGTCCTCCGCAGGTTAATTGCCGGGTTGATTGAAGCCTCTCCTCGACCTAGGATCCAGTACCCTGACGTGGTTTCGGCCCCGAACCGGCTATTGGACTGCAGCTGCCGGCCGTCCTCCTCGACTAAGCCAGCACCCAGTCTCAATCTTCCGCGACCGGGTCTCCGACTCCTCCGGGCCCAGACCACCACCTGCAACCCAATCTATGTTCCTCTGTGAGCTCCAACTCCCAGCTTCCTCGAGCTCCTCACTGCTCGAGGGCTACCACTGAACTGACTTGTCACCTTCTACCTCCCTGCCTGACCCCTAGGTGGGTGGCCCTATTCCAGCTTAGCAGCCCACTGGTGTGCCTGACAGGGTGTGGTGCGAGGTGTGATTAGGATTTTTAGATGGAGATGGAGGCAGTACTGCAAGTTGGGAACCCAGAAACATGGGAGTTTGAGTCCTGCACTGGGACATAAAGAGCATGCAGTACCCTGTGACAACCTGACTAGTCCAGGGGCATCACATTCACATACAGTATCGGACTGGTTACCGGAGGAATCTCCAGTAATACCAGGCCTGGCCGCGGTTACCTGCACTGAACTCTGGAGCTCTCACTTGAGCTCTGTAGTGCAGCCTGGACTGAATTCGGGGTTTGAAGGACTGAACCGTGAGCGCTGACTGATTCCCCGGCGATTGCGGTTCAGTTCATGTCACAGCTGCAGACAGGCCGGGCTGAACTCTGAAGCTGTCACCTGAGCTTCGGAGTTCAGTCCGGCCTGTCTGCAGCTGTGACATGAACTGAAGTGCAATCGCCAGGGAATCAGTCAGCGCTCGTGGTTCAGTCCTGCAAACCCTGAGTTCAGTCCAGGCTGCACTCCGGAGCTCAGGTGAGAGCTCCAGAGTTCAATGCAGGTAACCGCGGCCAGGCCTGGTATTTCTGGAGGTTCCTCAGGAAACCAGTCCGATTCTGTTCACATATACAGAATAAGAGCAGATATTGAGAACTAGTGTACAAGACAGGAAAAATGGTACTGTCTTTTTTATTTCCCACAGCAGTGTCAGTGAAAAACTCTCATGCTGGGTGAGTCAGTAAGTGTTTTAGGAGAGGAGTGAGGAATGCAGGGAATACTTTTTCCATTTGTTCCTCTTGTTCTCATCCACCATGGCTCCACTACACACACACTGATACCCCAGTTAGTGTCCCTGCCTTGCCCTGCTGTAGGGGGTGAAGAAAGTCCGCTTTGCATGGCATTCAGACTGGCAGTGGGGGCAGCAGGCAGAAGAGGCTGTTAAGTGTGGGCTTCTTCTTGCACTACCTTCAAATTGTATTGTCAATGGCAGCTTTGTAAGTGCATAAACAGTACAAAATATAGAAGTAAAAAAAAATCATGGACACTAAGGTCAGCAGGAAAAAAAGGCATCTTTTTTGCATGCTGTCCATAAATTTACAGATAGTTGGCAAGTCGGGTTTTAAGGGATAGTGCTTCCTGAGACATTTATGGCAAATCCACGAGATATAAAACAAATGTAGTATACACACAGGTTTCACTGCTAGAACCTGCATCCATCTCAAGAACAGGATCTGTCATGCTCTGCCAGAAATAGAGAGGTGGCCACACAGTCACAACTCTCTCCATTCACTTGTGTCGGGGTGGGGCTATCCAGTGGATATGCGGAAATGTTTCAGATGGGAATAGTCCTTTAAATTGTGTGTCATGGTAAAGTGTTTTTAAAATTGGATGTAATGTGTTAAGTGTCTCTTAACACATTTTCTTTTTGAGTTGGCCAATGCTATGCATTAGCATTCTAACTGAACTTTTTTTTACTATACTTCCAGCATGTTTTGCATCTGCCAATGTCCAGTATCTTACCCGTCCTGGACCGCATGACCACTTCTCTGTTATGTTTCGATGCAATTTCACAGACAGTAGAGCAGGAGTGAAGAGACAAGGACATCATCACCTCCATATCCCGTAATCTGCCGTGGTATTTTTGCTGATAGACACAGATGACACTTGACAATAGGCAGTGAGCAACAAGTTAGATGTAATTTTTCAGGGGCAAAACAACATC
The DNA here is from genome assembly GCF_048569485.1 of Anomaloglossus baeobatrachus. Lineage (NCBI taxonomy): Eukaryota > Metazoa > Chordata > Amphibia > Anura > Aromobatidae > Anomaloglossus > Anomaloglossus baeobatrachus. The sequence goes on from NC_134353.1 coordinate 349,712,913, forward strand.
ATTTTTAAATAAATTGGTAAATTGTTTATTTAGCACATTCTATTGATGAGTGAATAGTAACTATTCGTGTTTGCATAATGCTTACTGAATACCAAGCACTATTCCTCTCTTCGTAACAAGAAAAATGCTCCATTTCCCCATTGACTTGCATTAGGTTCGTTACTTGTGATAATACTGTACTTTGGGATTTATTACAAATAACCTGAACACCAATAGTTACTATTCGCCCATCACTGCACATTACCTATCAAATAAGATCAAGATGATCGAAAGTACAGTGATAATTTAGGTACTGAAACATTACAATGTTACTAGACAGTAGCTTGTTGTTCAGCTGACATAGGGGCGTAACTACAACAGGTGCAGGGGTTTCAACCAGGGCCCAGGAGCTTCAAGGGCCCAAAAAGCTTCTTTGGTCTATATGACCAATACTATTAAAGATATACTAATTGGGGCCCTTTGGAGCTTTTCCATTAAGGCCCATGAGCTTCAAGTTATGCCACTGGCTGAACATAAACAGTATATTTTTTCTTTGTTGTTCATGTGAACCCTTTAGAAAGTACAGTGTATTTTCTTTCAGCACAAATTCCAAAAGTAGTCAGTAGTATATCTCACAAAGTTCTTCTCCAGAGTTAAATTCAGAGTGCTTGTTGCTGGGAGACTCCTGCCATAAGTGTCCTAGTAGTGTTAGAGATGCCCTCTTACAGTACCAGAGACTCGACTTTACAGACCCAGTGATGCCCCATTAAGTGGAAGTAATGCCACTGTATAATGCCTGACAAACATGCTCATCAGCATACAGCTCCCACTTCCTTATATTGCGGCGGTTAACATGCACGTGTGTATCAATTACATTAAGGCCTAGTTTTGACAAGCGTATAGCAACTAATTAGAGAGCATTGGATGCGATATGTTAATGACATTCATTTCTGCTGTGAGCGTGAGCTGAGCGTCATTTACTATACTTTAATTGTCTCACGTGAGAATCAGATCACACGTGAGGAGAGATTAATTTCTCCATCTTATCTATTGTCTGTGTCTGCATTTATTGCATTGCACTCGGATGTCATCCAAGAGCAGTCCAATGTTTCTCACGCACCCATAGACGTGTATGAGTGCATGTCAGCTGAGATACGCTGCAAATCACTGCATGCTGCAATTTTTCCCTCATGCCGATACGGCATGAGAAAAAAATCACATATCTACTCTGTCCCAGTAAATAACATTGCTCTCATTCGATTCATATGCTCGTATAAGTGAAGTCTAAAGGGAATGAACATTTCAGCAAAAAGGTTGCGGCATCTTCTTTGAATGAATTTAGCCAATTTCTTAAATTTGGCTGGCTGTAAAAAAAAAAAAAAAGAAAAATAGCATACAGGAAACAACATTTATAGATCTTTCTGATAGTGGTTTTGTACTTAAGATAGTGGTGGCTGACAGCTATGTGTCTCAATCACCTTATGTATGAGTATTCACCTTGGTGGTGTATCTACTTTAACAAATGGATTTGGCTTTGTAATTCAGCTTGTCGAGGTTTTCTTTCTCTCAATATCAGCTGTCATGGTAAAGTTAAGAGGCCCCTATACACATTAAATGGTTGTCTTGTCCAGCCAAATTAACATGTAGTCGAAATTACTGTAATATGTATGGGTGACTTTACAGGGGTTGTCAGCTTTAAAGAAATCCTACTTGTTAGACATGCTTCTTAAAGCGGTTCTCCAGAAACAGAAAAAAAAAAATTAAAGGAAATGTTATAACTCAATTCCTAAATATCTATAATCTGCAAATAATATTGGTTTTGTGTACAAAGGAAATCAACATAGAATTAAAATGGGCATCACCTTGTTACATTGCTAAAGACTTGTCCTAGAATATTACAAAAACAGGGTGGACAGCAGTGTAAGCAGCCTCTTCTTACATCAGCACACTTTGTATCTCCACTATTGAATCAGAAAATAGGGTGGACAACAGTGTGAGCAGCCTTTTTTTACCTCAGAATACTTACTATCTCCAGTATTACATCAAAAATACAGGTTGGAAATAGTTTGAGCATACTTTTCTTAACTCAGCATCACTGGTATTTCCAGTGTTAGATCAGAAACATAGTTTGGATAGCAGTGTGAGCAGCCTCTTTTTACATCAGCAATCCTTGTATATCTAGTACTGTATAAGAAAGAACGGGTGGAGAGCAATGTGACCAGCATCTTTTCTCAGCATGCCTTGTATCTCTAGTATTAAATCAGAATATCCAGAGGATATACACATGGATGGGGTAGGAGCTTCTACTGCACATGCTCACAAGCAAGTGTACTAACATTATAGAGCAGTATTTCTTTGGTTATATATTTTTAAATTCCCAGAGAGCCCCTTGATAGAATAGGTTGATGACAAGGAATACCTCTACTGTGGCTCTAGCAATCAACTGTTATCTGAGGGAAACCTGTCAGTGTTTAAAGGTGTCTACTACTAGGATAACTCCTTCTCATTTAACATGTTTCCCCCAATAAAAATAAAAAACTTACACTAACCTCCCATATCAATGCTGTTCCAGCGGTACAGTGTTCACGGGTCTCACGTGAGGTTGTGATGTCATGCAAGCATTGCGCCCAATCACCACTGGCTTCTCTCTCTGTGCCTTTAGGCGCAGGAGTAATAAACAGGAAGTGAGTGGAATTTGAAGCTCTCACTTCCTATTAATTAACTTATATGTACAAAGGCAGGGAGAGAGAAGACGGCGGTGATTGGGCTGAGCATCACAACTAGTGATGACCGAGCACTATCATACTAGGGTGCTCAGTACTAGAAACAAACAGGTCGGACTCTAGGACAGGCTCATCTTGAGTATAATGTGTTTAAAGATAGAACATCGTGCATCCAAAGGAGCTACATGTACTGGTGTTGGACCAAAAAACCTTAGTAAAGGATAATAAAAAGTATGCTGTTAGCACTACCTTATTAACCCCTACAGATGTAACTGTACAGAGCCACCAGGGCCACAAACATGAGTATTACTCACTCAGGATACATATTGTTCCAGGCTGCAGATGAATGCAACAGGTATTCTGCGCGGACCGCTGTGATACTTACTAGATATTCCCTGGAGCAGCTGGGTTAAAGGGCTAACTTCGCCTGCAGAGAGATGTGCAGAGCGAGTGGCAGAAAGAACGCGATATAGACCGGAGCACCCCGGCTGGTGGAGTCCCAGCTGTAGGGAAGTTGCGTGTGAAGCAGTGTGTGATGTCACAGGGTCAGATGGTGAGCACTACAGGCTCACACAAGGTTGAAAAAAACAACGCGTTTCGAAAGACTACGCGTCCTTCTTCACTCCAGGGAACATATAGTATCACAGCGGTCCGCGTGGAACACCTGTTGGATTCATCTGCAGCCTGGAACCATGTGTATCCTGAGTGAGTAATAATCATGTTTGCGGCTCTGGTGGCTCTGTGCAGTTGCATCCGAAGGGGTTAATGAGGCAGTGCTAACATCATCATTTTTATTATCGTTTACTAATCTTTTTTGGTCCAGCACCAGTACATGTAACTCCTTTGGATGTGCAGTGTTCTTTTACTATTTTAATTACGGGGTCTACACACAGAACCACTTGACCACCAGCAGCTCCATCATTTCTGTTGTGCCGGTTCTCATTCTAGATCATCTCGAGTGTAATATAAAGGCCCCTTTACACACTGAGACTTTCAGCGATCCCACCAGCGATCCCAACCTGATAGGGATCGCTGGTAAGTTGCTAGGAGGTTGCTGGTGAGAGGTCACACAGTCAGACGCTCCAGCGATCCCACCAGCAACCTGACCTGGCAGGGATCGCTGGAGCATCGCTACACGGGTTGCTGGTGAGCTGTCACCAGCAACCAGTGACCAGCCCCCAGCCAGCAGCGACGCACTGAAGCGATGCTGCGCTTGGTAACTAAGGTAAATATTGGGTAACAAACCCGATATTTACCTTGGTTACCAGCGCACGCAGCTACACGTGCAGAGAGCAGGGAGCAGCGCACACTGCTTAGCACTGGCTCCCTGCTCTCCTAGCTACAGTACACATCGGGTTAATTACCCGATGTGTGCTGTAGCTACATGTGCACAGAGGAGGAGCCGCGCACACTGCTTAGCGCTGGCTCCCTGTTCTCCTAGCCACAGTAAACATCGGGTTAATTACCCGATGTGTACTCCGGCTACGTGTGCAGAGAGCATGGAGCCGGCACTGACAGTGAGAGCGGCGGAGGCTGGTAACGAAGGTAAATATCGGGTAACCAAGGACAGGGCTTCTTGGTTACCTGATGTTTACCGTGGTTACCAGTGTCCGCAGAAGCCGGCTCCTGCTGCCTGCACATTTAAGTCCCCTTTACACACTGAGACTTTCTAGCGATCATGCTGCACAGCGGGAAACAAAGGACCAAAGAATGGTCCTGAACGATTTGCAGCGATCAGCAACTTCACAGCAGGGGCCAGGTCGCTGATGTGTTTCACACACTGCAATGTCGCTGGGGAGGTCGCTATTACATCACAAAACCGGTGACGTTACAGCGATGTCGTTTGCGATGTTGCAGTGTGTAAAGCCACCTTAAGTCAAAGACAACTTTGAGTACTTTTCTGGAAAATTGCTCTTGTTTCCCATTGATTTCCATTATGCTCGGTGTTCGAGTCGAGCCCATCCGACCTCCAACTTGCTCATTTTGAGTGCCAAGCACTCGAGGATGGTAGTGCTCACTCATCATTAGTGATAAGCTGACTTGAGCCCCAGGAACGCAAGGTAAGTATAAACGTTTTATTTTAATTGGGCAAAATATGGGGAATGAGAAGGGATTGTCCTAGTAGTGGACAACCCCTTTAAGTATTTAATTTCCATGCAGTGCTGTCACAGAGGAAATTAAGCATTGCACAGTGCCCAAACAACCAGGACAGGAAAAGCCTGTCCAGCGTGGGAGATGCTAATAGCTAAATTGGTTTACAAACTTAACTGTGAAAAAAATCCTGAATAATAATGATGACTAGAGCATAATTTACAGAATACGCATTGCATACTTCAGTGAAATAGTAATAAAAATGGATACATGACATATGATTCTCTAGTAGGGTTCTTTTTTATGTAAAAAAGATACAATGAGGATGTAAATCATAATATATTTGAAAAATCCAGCAAGTTTGAAGCCATGTTTCAAATACATTAGGTGTGGTCTGATACTCTGATACTAAAACATAAATTAGAGTAAATTCAAACCTGCTCTGGAAGGAATGATACAAAGGAAACAGAAGGTTATGGGAAATGCCTCTGGATAGAAGATCGATGAACTGGTTGGGAAAAAGAATGAGCCAATTTAAACATGGGTAATTTAAATCACTGCGTCTGAATGAACCGCTTCCAAGGTTATTTCCACAGAACATTTGATAAAGATGTTATTAAAGAAAAAAAATGTGATTTCAAAATATAATCTTTCATTTCTAATATATCCAAAGAATGATTGCTGTTGAGGAAAACGTACATTTCAGTAATAGTAAGAGCTATGCATGATACAGCCCTATTACAAGAAGTTGATTTCAGGTTAATTGGAAGCTTATAACATAAATTATTTCACCACTGATAGAATCCTGATGTATCTCAGGTGGGAACGTCTATGTCATACAGTGAAGGAAATAATTACGGTATTTGATCCCTTGCTGATTTTGTAAGTTTGCCCACTGACAAAGACTTGAACAGTCTATAATTTTATGGTTAGGTTAATTTTAACAATGAGAGATAGAATATGCAAAATAAAATCCATATAATCACATTGTATAAATTATATAAATTTATTTGCATTTTGCAGAAAGAAATAAGTATTTGATCCCCTACAAACCATTAAGAGTTCTGGCTCCTACAGACCACTTAGATGCTTCTAATCATCTTGTTACCTGCATTAGACAGCTGTCTTAAATTGCCACCTGTATAAGAGATTCCTGTCTACAGAATCAATTAATCAGTCAGACTCTAACCTCTACAACATGGGTAAGACCAAAGAGCTTTCTAAGGATTAGTGATGAGCGAGTACTAAAAAGCTCGGGTGCTCGAAGCTCGGGCCGAGCCTCCCAAGATACTCGTGTACTCGGGCCGAGCAACGAGCCCAATGTTATCCTATGGGAGACCCGAGTATTTTTGTGAAATGACCCCCCGGCAGCATGGAGAAACCCTAAAAATGGCACAAAAGTCTCAGAAGAGTGCTCAAATGACATGGCAACAGCATGGGGAAGACCCCTTGAAGCATTTATCACTCAAAAGTCACAGCTGTGAACAATTTTGTCCGCGTTTCACGCCATTTTTACGGACTCACCAGAAAACCTTCCAAAATGACCCCAAAATGATTTTTCATGGCAGAAATGTTAAGGGCACATACCCTATAGTGAGATAGAGCTGGTGTATGTTACTTTTTGAGATTAATACATGAAAGATTTTACGTGAAAACATTGTGTGGCACTCCGATGTCCCTGAGAAGAGACGTACATGAAGGCCTCTTGAGTCTAATGTGCCCATTTTGAGGAAGTGAGTCTTTGTAGTATTTTCCTTTGCCAGGGCAGTCCAAAATTGTGAGGTTCACCAATGCCCCTGCATACAGACGTGCATGATGGCCTGTAAACCTGAAGTGCCCATTGTAAGGAAGTGGGTCTATTTCAGTATAGCCCTTTGCCAGGGCAGCCACAAATTGGGAGGCTCCACATTGTCCCTGGATAGAGACGTGCATGATGGCCTGTAAACCTGAAGTGCCCATTGTAAGGAAGTGGGTCTATTTCAGTATAGCCCTTTGCCAGGGCAGCCACAAATTGGGAGGCTCCACATTGTCCCTGGATAGAGACGTGCATGATGGCCTGTAAACCTGAAGTGCCCATTGTAAGGAAGTGGGTCTATTTCAGTATAGCCCTTTGCCAGGGCAGCCACAAATTGGGAGGCTCCACATTGTCCCTGGATAGAGACGTGCATGATGGCCTGTAAACCTGAAGTGCCCATTGTAAGGAAGTGGGTCTATTTCAGTATAGCCCTTTGCCAGGGCAGCCACAAATTGGGAGGCTCCACATTGTCCCTGGATAGAGACGTGCATGATGGCCTGTAAACCTGAAGTGCCCATTGTAAGGAAGTGGGTCTATTTCAGTATAGCCCTTTGCCAGGGCAGCCACAAATTGGGAGGCTCCACATTGTCCCTGGATAGAGACGTGCATGATGGCCTGTAAACCTGAAGTGCCCATTGTAAGGAAGTGGGTGTATTATAGTATAGCCCTTAGGCAGGGCAGCCAAAAATTGGGAGGCTCCACGTTGTCCCTGGGTAGAGACGTGCATGAGGGCCTCAAAACATTAAGTGTCCATTTTAAGGAAGTGGGTGTATTATAGTATAGCCCTTAGGCAGGGCAGCCAAAAATTGGGAGGCTCCACGTTGTCCCTGGGTAGAGACGTGCATGAGGGCCTCAAAACATTGTTCCCATTGCAAAGGAGCGGGTCTCCTGTCGTTGTAATGTCCATTCTGCAAAGAATGGGCGAAAAAATTTACCACTGGGGGTATACCTGAATCAAAGGCCTAAGTATTGCAATTTGTAACGGTCATCATCATGGTGGCGCATGAGGAGAAGGAGGAGCAGTCCAGCGATTATCCAAAGTCCAGAAGTGTGTACCCATGGGTGAGTGGAGGTACATGGCAAACTTTAAATTCCGCTCTCATTTGCTGGTGGTGTGGTGAAGTCTGGCCCAATCCAACCCTTGTTCATCTTGATCAGAGTCAGCCTGTCAGCATTTTCAGTTGACAGGCGGGTGCGTTTATCTGTAATGATTCCACCTGCGGCACTAAAAACACGCTCTGACAAAACGCTAGCAGCAGGGCAGGCCAGGACTTCCAAGGCGTAGAGAGCTAATTCATGCCATGTGTCCAGCTTGGATACCCAATAATTGTAAGGCACAGAGGAATGTCGGAGCACAGTTGTTCGATCTGCAAGGTACTCCTTCAGCATCTGGGCAAACTTAGGATTTTTTGTGGCACTACCCCGCACCTCAGGGGCTGTGGTACGTGAGGGGCTGAGAAAACTGTCCCACATCTTAAAGACTGTTCCCCTACCTCTGGCGGATTGGACTTGTGCCTCTCTCGGCTGTACGCCTCGGTTGTCCACTGATTCCTGACCTATGCCGCTAGCGTTTTGTGAGGGGAATGCTTTGCCTACTTCCGTGAGTATGGCCTTCCGGAACTGCTGCATTTTGGTTGACCTCTCCTCCACGGGAATAAGAGACAAAAAGTTCTCCTTGTAGCGTGGGTCTAACAGTGTTACCAACCAGTAATGATTGTCGGCCAAGATGTTCTTAACGCGAGGGTCACGAGACAGGCAGCTTACCATAAAGTCAGCCATGTGCGCCAGACTCTTAACAGCCAGGACTTCAGTAGCCTGACCAACAAGATGACTGAACATGCTGTCCTCCTCCTCCTCCTCCTCCTCCTCCTCCTCCTCATCTACCCTGTCCTCTGGCCAGCCACGCTGAACCGAGGATATGACTGGTGTGCATGTCATATCCTCAATTTGGCCGGAGAGTTGCTCCATGTCTTCATCCTCCTCCTCGTCATAGTCCTCCACTGCACGTTGTGATGAGACGAGGCTGGGCTGTGTGTTATCACCCACACCCACTACTGTTTCTTGCTGCAACTCATCGCGCTCCGCCTGCAATGCATCATGTTTGTTTTTCAGCAGAGACCGTTTTAGAAGGCAGAGTAGCGGTATGGTGACGCTAATAATGGCGTCATCACCACTCACCATCTTGGTGGAGTCCTCAAAGTTTTGGAGGATGGTACATAGGTCTGACATCCATCTCCACTCCTCAGGTGTTATGTGTGGAGTTTGACCCATTTCCCGACGGCTTAGGTGATGCAGGTACTCAACAACTGCCCTCTTCTGCTCACATATCCTGACCAACATGTGCAGAGTTGAATTCCAACGCGTGGGGACATCACACACCAGTCTGTGAGCCGGAAGATGCAAACGGCGCTGAAAGCCGGCAAGGCCGGCTGAAGCAGTAGGTGACTTTCGAAAATGTGCAGACAGGCGGCGAACTTTTACCAGCAGATCAGACAGCTCTGGGTAGGACTTTATAAACCGCTGAACCACGAGGTTGAGCACATGGGCCACGCATGGAACATGTGTCAGCTGGCCTCGCCTCAAAGCCGCCACCAGGTTCCGGCCATTGTCACACACGACCTTTCCTGGCTTTAGGTTCAGAGGTGTGAGCCAGTGATCTGCCTGCTGTTTCAGAGCTGTCCACAGCTCTTCTGCATTGTGGGGTTTGTCACCTATGCAGATTAGCTTCAGCACAGCCTGTTGCCGCTTCGCCGAGGCAGTGCTGCAGTGCTTCCAGCTTGTGACTGGTGTGGAGGGCACAGTGGATGAGGATGCGCAGGAGGAGGAGGAGGCTGAAGAGCATGACATTCTGGAGCTGTAGAGTGTGGGTGAAACACTGACTGAGGTAGGGCCTGCAAACCTTGGTGTGGGAAGGACGTGTTCCGTCCCTCGCTCAGACTGGGTCCCAGCTTCCACAATATTAACCCAGTGTGCCGTCAACGAGATGTAGCGGCCTTGCCCACAAGCACTTGTCCACGTGTCTGTGGTTAGGTGGACCTTGGGTGAAACAGCGTTGTTCAGGGCACGTGTGATGTTTTGTGACACGTGGTTATGCAACGCGGGGACGGCACACCGGGAGAAATAGTGGCGGCTGGGGACCGAGTAACGTGGGACAGCTGCCGCCATCAGGTCACGGAATGCTTCTGTCTCCACCAGCCTAAAAGGCAACATTTCCAGCGCAAGCAGTCGCGAAATGTTAGCATTTAGAACTGTGGCATGTGGGGTGTTGGCAGTGTATTTGCGCCTGCGTTCAAAGGTTTGCTGAATGGATAACTGAACGCTGCGCTGGGACAAGGACGTGCTTGATGATGGTGTTCTTTCTGCGTAGGCAACTGCAGGTGCAGGAGTGGAGGAGGCTTGTTCGCAGGCAGCATGGACAGGGGATTGGCTCGCATGCACAACCAGCGAAGACGTAGCAGTGACATCAGCAAGCACTGCTCCTCGACTCTGTTGTACTTCCCACAAAGTCGGGTGCTTGGCTGACATGTGCCTGATCATGCTGGTGGTGGTCAGGCTGCTAGTTTTGGTACCCCTGCTGATGCTGGCACGGCAGGTGTTGCAAATGGCCTTTTTAGAATCATCTGGATCCAACTTAAAAAACTGCCAGACTCGGGAAGACCTAACATTTGTACAGGCACCTTGTGTCGTCGTGTTGTTCCGGGGAACGGTTGCCTGACTTCTGCCTGGGGCCACCACCCTGCTTCTTACTGCCTGTTGTGATGCTACGCCTCCCTCCCCCTGTGCACTGCTGTCCTCGCTCTGCATATCCTCCTGCCAGGTTGGGTCAGTTACTGGATCATCCACCACGTCGTCTTCCTCTTCCGCACCCTGCTCCTCCTCCTGACTTCCTGACAATTGTGTCTCATCATCGTCCACCACTTGTTGAGACACGTTGCCAACTTCGTGAGAACGTGGCTGCTCAAATATTTGGCCATCTGTACAGACGATCTCCTCATGACCCACTTCAATATGAGCTGGCGAGAGGCCAGAATGTGTGAATGGAAACGTGAACAGCTCTTCCGAGTGTCCAAGTGTGGGATCATTAATGTCCGAGGAGGACGTGTACTCAGCCTGGTGGTAGGAAGGAGGATCAGGTTCAGAAATGTGCGGTGCAGTATCACGGCTACTGACACTTGACCGTGTGGAAGACAGAGTGTTTGTGGTGGTGCCAATCTGACTGGAAGCATTATCTGCTATCCAACTAACAACCTGTTGACACTGGTCTTGGTTCAAGAGCGGTGTACTGCTGCGGTCCCCAAGAATTTGGGACAGGACGTGCGAGCGACTAGATGTGGCCCTTTGTTGTGGCGAAATTAGAGCTTGCCCACGACCTCGGCCTCTGCCTGCACCACCATCACGTCCACTTCCTTGTTCCTTGCCAATGCCCTTGCGCATTTTGCAATGCTGTGCACTGCTGACGTGTATATTCACTACTTGTGCGTTATATTAAAGTTTCTGGAAATTGCACACAAGTGCACCTGTACGCTGCCACCAACAGGCACACACGTGCGGTTTTAAAAACCAAGCACGGACGCAATAAGAACCTAACAGGTTTTTTTGGGGAGCGACAATTACAGACAAGTCAGACACTATCTGGACTGTTTTACACTGTGTACACCAGCCCCAGATATGATGAAGGCTGGTATACGGTCACCACTACCCTGCCTGCCTGCCTGTATACTGGTACAATAGTCCTGACAAGGACTCTTTTGGTCACTAGCCTGTATTCAGACCTGGCTATACCCTGCCTGTATATAGCAACAGTAGTCCTGAGAAGGACTCTGCTACTGTACTCCGACCTGGCTATACCCTGCCTGCCTGTATACAACTAGAATAGTCCTGAGAAGGACTTTTGGTCACACTGTTTGCAGCCCTGCAACTGAAAAAGCTATAAAGGGCCGCAAAGCTTTCCCTGAATCAGCGACACTCTCCCTGCACTCACTGTCTGGATAGCTGTGAGCAGAGCACAGCGCGCCGGGTGATATAAAGGCTCGGTCACGCTGTGCAGGCCGGCCAATCACTGCAATTCCACAACTAACAGGGCTGTGGCATTGCAGTGGTCTGCCAGCCAATCCCTGCATGAGGGCTGGCTCTCAAAAGAGCGCCAACATGCAGAAATGAAGACCACGAGTACAGCACGAGTATCGCGAGATTACTCGGTCCCCGCCGAGCAGCCCGAGTACAGCGATACTCGTGCGAGTACCGAGTAGTGACAAGCATGCTCGCTCATCACTACTAAGGATGTCAGGGACAAAACATGCACAAGGCTGGAATGGGCTACAATACCATAAGTAAGATGCTGGGTGAGAAGGCAGCAACTGTTGGTTCAATAGTAAGAAAATGAAAGAAATGCAAATTGAGTGTCAATCAACATCAGTCTAAAGAACCATGAAAAATCTCACCGGTATCCAGGATCATGAGGAAGGTAAGAGATCAGCCTAAAACTACACGGGGGAAACTTGTTAATGATCTCAAGGCAGCTGGGACCACTGTCATCAAGAAAGCCATTGGCAACACATTACGCCATAATGGCTTAAAATGAACACCTGGATGATTCTGAGAGTAATTTGGAGAAGGTACTGTGTTCAGATGAGACAAAAATTGAGCTTTTTGGCTTTAACTCAACTTGCCGTGTTTGGAGGAAGAGAAATACTGGCTATGACCCAAAGAATACCATCCCCACTGTCAAGCTTGGTAGTAGAAATATTACAGAACTACTTCACTGCATCAATGGGACAATTGAGGGAGCCATGTAATGTAAAATCCTTAGAGACAACCTCCTTTCCGTCACCAGGGCATTAAAAATGGGTTGTGGCTGGGTCTTCGAGCATGACAATGACCCACAACATACAGCCAAGGCAACAAAGGAGTGGCATAAAAAGAAGCACATTAAGGTCATGGAGTGGCCTAGCCAGTGTCCAGACCTTAATCGCATGAAAAACTTATTGAGGGAGCTGAACATCCGAGTTACCAAGTGACTGCCTCAAAATCTTAATGATTTAGAGATGATCTTCAAAGAGGAATGGACCAAAATTCCTTCAGACATGTGCGCAAACCTCATCATCACCTACAGAAAAGGTCTGACTGCTGTGCTTGCCAATAAGAGTTTTGGCACGAAGTATTAAGTCTTGTTTGCCAGAGGGATCAAATACTTATTTCTCTCTGCAAAATGCAAATAAATTTATATAATTTGTACAATGTGCTTTTCTGGATTTTAGTTTGGATATTCTATCGCTCACTGTCAAAATTAACCGTCCCTTAACCCCTTCACGACCGGCCGTTTTTGCGCTTTTCGTTTTTTTTTTCTTCACTATTCTTCTTTTGAGAGACGTAACTTTTTTATTTTTCTGTCACTATGGTCATGTGAGGGCTTGTTTTTTGAGGAACAAGCTGTACTTTTAAATGAAATCATGAGTTTTGCCATATAGTGTACTGGAAAACAGCACAAAAATTCCAAATGCGGAAAAATTGCAAAAAAAAGTGCAATAGCACTATTGTTTTTGAGATATTTTATTCACTGTGTTCAATATATGGTAAAACTGATGTGTGGGTGTGATGCCTCAGGTTGGTGCAAATTCGTAGACACCAAACATGAATATTACTTTTATCTAAGGGGTTAAAAAAAATCAGAAATTTGTTTGAAAAAAGTGGCTTAGTTTTACGCCATATTCCATGACCCGTAGCATTCTCATTTTTTGGGATCTATGTCTAAATCATGGCTTATTTTTTGCAATTCAGGCTGACATTTTTAACAGTACCACTTTTGCACAAATGCTATGTTTTGATCGCCTGTTATTTCATTTAGTGCAAAATTTGTAGTGACCAAAAAACGTAATTTTGGCGTTTGGAATTTTTTTGCCGCTACGCTGTTTGCCGATCAGATTAATTGATTTTATATTTTGATAGATTGGGCATTTCTGATCGTGGCGATACCAAATGTGTGTATATTTTTCATTTTTTTAACCCTTTAATTTTCAATGGGGGTGATTTGAACTTTTTGGTTTTCTTATTTTATTTATTTTTTTTCAAACTTTTTTCAAACTTTTTTTTTTTTATTTTACTAGGTCCCCTAGGGGGCTATATGGATCAGCTGTCTGATTGCTCTTCCATATCTGCTGATCACAGTTACACAGCTGTGATCAGCAGATATGCTCATTTCCTGTCTTACCCAGCTGTCAGCTGGGTGAAACAGTAAGTGAGTCATGTGAGCTACAGGAGTCATCACATGACCCTGTGCTACCGTGACAACCACCAGAAATCACGTGATCACGTCACGTGACTTCCAGTTTCAGGCGGTGAGTATGTTTACCACGATCGCGATTATAATGGCGCTGTCACTTATTGACAGTGCCATTTAAGGGGTTAAACAGCACAGGCGGATAAAGATTCCACTCATACCTAGCAGGCACACGTTTCAGCTGTATAAATCAGCTGAGATGTGTGCCGATATTCCTCTGCTGCCAGCAGCAGCAGCAGCGGAAGATTAACACTATGACCGTTAGGACATAATTTTACCACCCACGGTCGTTAAGGGGTTAAAATTATAGACTGTTCATGTCTTTTTCAGTGGGCAAACTTACAAAATCAGCAAGGGATCAAATAATTATTTCCTTCACTGTACCCATAAACTAGGTAATTTGATTCCAAAAGATCCTTAAATCACTTTTGTTATATTTATGTGAGGTCATAAATGCCAACATTTTCGGAAATATTGACACAAACTGTTACTATTTTAGTTCTCTGTGTACAGTATTTTGCAAAAATCCCATCAGTTCTTGATGAGCGATAGAAAAATACAACTCTTAGGCTTCATGGTGACAAGTGTCACATGATAGGAATTCTCAGGAGAGTTGCGTTACAAAAAACATCTGTGCATGTTATCTATTTTAGAACAGTGATTTTGCTGTAATAAATGACAAAATCATAGAAAAGTTGAATGGAAATTACTGTCGCATGTGACTTGCATTTAAATGCAAGTCTATGACAAGCCTTGGACATAGGGGTGGGGCTGGTATAGTTTCAGTAACCTCTGAGTGCATAGTGAGTGGTGGTTCATTGTTCTTACAATTGCTGGATGTAACGACAGTGTCCCTGTACTGTCCCGCCTCCCCTCCTCGGCAGGGACACCGATATACTTACCGCCACTGCTGGCCTGCTTTCTTCCCTGCGCCTTCTTTATTTCCCACACTACAGAGCTGGGGCAGGTCTCCTCTCAATTTTCTAATGGTGAGAGTGCGTGCGCTCTCCGCCTCTTAAAGGGGCAACATTAGTACTCAGTAATGTTCCTCAGCCTATGGCTGGGAAGCACAAAATGTTTAAGGCACCTTGTCCTGGAGGGAGATGCCTGAGCAATTAGGTTCCCATGGTTCCTGTTGCTGTCAGTACTCTAGTCTTTATCCCGTCCTGTCAGTCTCCGCTTCCATCTCCTGTGATGTATAATATGTATGTATTTTTGCTCTTATTTTTTGAACTATAACTAGTATGTATGTAAAGTATGCTTTTACAAAAGAACAAAAAATGTACAGGATGACAAAAAAGACAAAAGGAGAAATAATTGATCTGTTGTGACACACAGCTTCTTCTCATGTTTAATTGTAATATCATAAACCTATAAATAACTGAGTTCAAAAGAAGTTAAATGAAAAAATACAGTTTTAATTCGATCACCAACATTAAATTTGAAAATAAGGGTAAAGAAATATGAACACTAGTGCCCACCACATCACACTATTCTGATTAATAAAATAGCTGCTTGCAGACGTAACAGCCTCTGTGTTGTAGCCTGTAGAGGTATTCAAATATAACAAAAAAATATATAAAGGTACTTCCACACACGACAGATACAAGAAGATGGGGAAACGGTTGCAATACGTGGGAAAATACCAATATACATACACATCAATGTTCTAGTGGAAATGCAGTAAGTCAAGTAAATAAGAGGGAGTGCCCACTACATTGCAGACAAACTTGTAGCTTACTGGGACAAAATTAATTTAGGCATAGAAGTCAAAAAAAGACTAAGGTCATACACCAGTCCTTGCTGAGAAGTCAGATTGAATACGTCTTTGTTATAATAACAGTTTGCATATGCATAGAAAGGTCCACTTAGTGAAAGTAGTGTCTTGCACTTGTGAAGTCAGACAAGCCTGGCGATATAGCAAGTCCAATAGTGGGTATCATTGTATGGCGTCTCTGTGCAATGGAGATAAGGATAAATTCATCCTGTTGTGTCCACGATGTAATGTGTGCGATGCAAACAAGAGCACTCCGTCCGGTAGCATCCTTGGTAACCACACATGAGAAAGACATTTGACGCTACTCGACTGCTAGATACAGATGAATGTGAAGGCCAAACATCAATGTGTTTCGAAGAACTTGGTTCTCCTTTGTCAAGGGTTTTAAAAACAGAACCAGAATGATGAAAGAGATGACATGGCAGGGACAATAAATACAGGCAACATACTACATTATGTGATATGCAGTGCAAGTAATTTACAGTAATGGGACATAAATGCACAATGATGTAATTGTAATATGTGATATAAGTGCATGCACATTCATAATATACCAAGAGCTATAGCAAGTAAACCAATGTCAGTGCAATATTTATCATAAGTTAGTTGTATAGAAGCCCCTGAAAAAGGCAGCGCCTAAATGTGTTTTGGTGCTGATGCAATTGCAGTTATGCAGGCACCTCCTGGCATGGGTTCATTTTATGCACTTTATATAATCATGTTTATCATTTACAATTATGTTCATGTTATATGGCACTCGGCACTTTATCTTCCAATAGGCAGTGGATCATTACTATAGTTATACACTTTGTGTCTTATACACTGATCCACATGTCCCTATACAACTAATGTATGATACATGATATACTGACACTTTTTCACCAATTATATCCCTGGTATGTTATGAACATGTATGCACTTATATCACATATTACAATTACACCATTGTACGCTTATGTCCCATTTCTGTAAATTACTAGCACTGCAAAATACATACATTGCCTCTATTTACCTTCTCTAGCATATAATCTCTGCCTATTGTGGTTCTGTTTTTAAAAAGCCGGTATTTTTAATTTCAATCATGCTGTTAATACTATAAAAATGTATGTTCTCATTTAATTGCTATTGAACTCAATTATTTATAGGTTTATATCATAGTTCTGAGTTTGCACCTACTACTGACTCCTTTCTCAATGGAAGTATTTCCTTATACACTTGTATGCTAAATACTACTAACAAAACGTTACGTATATTTGTTTTTCGGGTGAATTTTCAGGATGATCTTAAGATGCACTGTAACTTTTTTCAGGTGAACCTAATGTGACCTTCTCTAAACTTTTGAATGCACATGTCCAACTGTTCAGTGTTTCGGTACTTTACTTTCAGTTCTCTAACAAGGAGCTTAATGGCAAAATTCACAGCATGTTTTAATCCATGAATCACCCAATAAATGTAAGGGTTCAATTAGAATTGGTAGTGTAACAGTCCTCCTCATCATGCAGTTCACATTTTGATATCATGAGATCAAGGTGACACCTAACGATTGATCAACAGTACTTCCCCATTGTAAGGTTTTAAGCAGGATGTTCTCAGATGGAAAAGGCCACTGATTTAGAATGACACAGAGTGTCATCAGCAGGTTGCTAAAGAGATACAGAGAGACTGGAAGAGTCACAGAAAGGCAAAGAAGTGGATGTTCTTTGGCCACATCCCACACTGATGACCACTTCATTGTGAACAATGTCCTTCTGAATTGAATGATCAATGCCACACAACTTCAGGCACATTTAGGGGAGGTGAGCAGCACCTAAGTGTCACGTAAGACTATTCAAAACCATTTACATCAGTGTGGTCTACGTACTACATGACCTGCAATGGTACCTGACCACATCACTAGGCACAAGTGTCATCATCTTGCTGGAAGAGGGACCAGTGGACCTCAGTGCTGTTCACTGTTGAAAGTTAAATTCATGCTGAGCAGAAATGATGGCCACCAAAGATGTTGGAGATGTCAAAGAGAGCGCTATGCATCAGACACTGTTGTGACCAGATTAATCTTTGGTGGTGATGTTACAGTGAGGGCAGATGTGTCTAGTCAATATAGAACTGCACTACACTTTGTGAATGGCACAGTGACAAGCTCCTACTATTTGAATAAGATCATTAATGCGGTCATTGTGCCTCTGCATGAACAACACAGGCCTAATTTTCTTTTCATGGACGACAATGCTCCAACTCATCGAGGTCACATCATTAGGGAATGGCTGCTAGACACTGGTGTACCTAAAATGGAGTGGCCTGCACTTTCTTCAGATATGAATCTCACAGAAAACCTATGGAATCAGCTGAAGTACCATGTAGAGGTTTATAACTCTGCACCTCAGAACCTCAATGACCTGAGGGCCACCCTTGAAGAAGAATGGAATGCCTCAGCAGAAAATAACTCGACTTGTCAACAGCAGGAGATGTCATTGTGATGCTGTAATTGATGCTCAAGGCCACATGACAAATTGCTGAGACATTGACATCTTTTGGAGGTATACCCGCCACTTTTGTTGGCTTTTGTTTCAATAAAATGTTTGTAACATCACTTTATTTTATTTTAGTTAGCCACTAAAAGGTATCACAAGATTATAATTTTGTTCCTCTCACTGAGAACATTAAATAATAAATTGTTTGTGATGAGGAAATCACCATCACATGTTTCTACTAAAATGTCCTACTTTCTTGATAAAATATCACTGTATCATGAACTTTTTACATTTGACATAAATTTTACTTGAAAGCCAAAATATCCCTAACGTTTTGTGAGTAGTGTAATCTAAAAAATGTTGTTCCTTTTTTTATTAATTGCAATATTAGATTAAATTGGACTTTACACAGCTAACAAAAAAATATACTTTTTTCCCCTCTAAGCCTTTTATTGAACTGATGATGTGATTTGATCCAGGAGGCATGTCCTTCTATGTGCCCACTAGGCCCCTGCGATACGATCACAGGGTGTCAATGGATTGCCAAGGCAACTGTAAGCCTGATGAAGGTCCCTGTGTCTGCCATGATGGTACTCCTGACTGTGATATTCTGTATAAACGTACAAGTAAACTAAAACTCCTGCGGCAATAAAAAAAAAAGCCCTTAGAATGCTTTATAAATAGAAAAAATAGAAAGTTATGGATCTTGGCAGGAAAGGAGGTTAAAAGAAAAGTGCAGAAACAAGAAATATCAAGATCACAAAGGGGTTAAATCCACAGTTGATTTTCAAGATTTGGCAATGGCCGGTTAGCTATGCTGGTAGGTTGAAAAAGTTCACGTGGATTCAGCATGTTTATATGCAATATAATAATAATAATAAAGTTTATTTATATGGCGCCAACATATTCCGCAGCACTTTACAATCTGGTGGGGGGTGGTATAGACAAATACAAAACAAAATAGTACATAATTTAACAGCTACAGTAGGAATGAGGGCCCTGCTCGAAAGCTTACAGTCTATGGGGAAAAAGGGGGACACAAGAGGTGAAGCACACTTGTAGATCTGGCCGGTCGTTGTTATGCTAGTTAATTGGTTACATATAAAGATGAATGATGTGGTCTTTAGACAGTAGCCTTCTGGGTGCCCTTACGTGCTATTGGTTGTATGTAGGATGTGAGGACAGAAATAGAAGAGAGAAGGTTACGAGTAGCATTTAGAAGGTGCGACGGGGGAGAGTTAGGTTAGTAAGTTATTATGATAAGCTTGTCTGAAGAGAAGTGTTTTTAATGTACGCTTAAAAACTTGAGGGCTGGATATTAGTCGCATTCTTTGAGGTAGTGCATTCCAGAAAACTGGCGCGGCACGAGAAAAGTCTTGGAGACGGAGGTGTGAGGTTCATATTATGGATGAGGTTAGTCCAAGATCATTTGCGGAACGAAGGGGGCGGGTAGGATGATAGAGAGAGATGAGGGATGAGATATATGGTGGTGCAGAGCTGTGGAGAGCTTTGTGGGTGAGGGATATGAGTTTGTATTGTATTCTGTAGCTGATAGGTAGCCAGTGTAGTGACTGGGACAAGGTAGAGGCATCGGTGAAGCGGCTGGACAGGAATATGACCCTGGTAGCTGCATTCAAGATGGATTGGAGAGGGAAGAGTTTGGTCCGAGGGAGACCAATCAATAAAGAGTTGCAGTAATCCAGGCGGGAATGAATGAGAGCGACAGTAAGGGTTTTTGCAGTTTCAAAAGTAAGAAATGGTCGGATTCTGGAGATGTTTTTGAGATTTAGGTGACATGTGTGAGTGAGTGATTGTATATGGGGAATGAAGGAGAGTTCTGAGTCAAATATGACCCCAAGACAGCGAGCATGCTGCTTGGGAATAATGATTAAATCATCCAAGGTAATTGAGATGTCAGGTGTAGATTGGTTGGTAGAGGGAGGAAACACAAGAAACTCAGTTTTGGAGAGATTCAGTTTCAGATAGAGGGAGGACATGCTTTGAGAGACAGCAGACAATCTCTGGTATTTTGTAACAAAGCAGGTGTGATGATTGGAGATGATGTATATAATTGTGTGTCATCAGCATAGAAGTGGTATTGGAAACCGAATCTGCTGATGGTTTGTCCAATAGGGGTCGTGTAAAGAGAGAAAAGGAGAGGGCCCAAGACTGAGCCTTGAGGAACCCCGAAGATGAGGGGGAGAGGAGTGGAGTAAGAGCCAGCAAAGGAAACAGTGAAGGAGCGGTCAGAGAGATAGGAGGAGAACAAGGCGAGAGCGGTGTCCTTGAGGCCAATAGAGCGTTGCATGGTGAGGAGAAGTTGGTGATCCACAGTGTCAAATGCAGCTGAGAGATCCAAGAGAAACAATAGGGAATAGTGGCCTTTAGATTTTGCTGTTAATAGATCATTAGAGACTTTGGTGAGGGCCGTTTCGGTGGAGTGTAAAGAGCGGAAACCAGATTGAGAGGGATCAAGAAGTGAGTTTTCAGATAAGTAGCGGATTAGCCGAGAGTGGACCAAGCGTTCCAAGAGCTTAGAGATAAAGGGAAGGTTAGAGACTGGTCTGTAGTTAGCGGCACAGTTCTGATTGAGGGAAGGCATTTTAAGTAGAGATGTTATGATGGCATGTTTAAATGATGAAGGAAAGATACCTGATGAAAGAGAGAGGTTAAATATTTTGGTTAGATAGGTAGTGACAGCTGGGGAGAGAGCCTGAAGGAGATGTGAGGGAAGAGGGTCACTGGTGCATGTTGTTGGGCGGGAAGAGGCAAGGAGACGCGTCACTTCTTCTTCTGTGACAGGCTAGAATATTGATAGTGAGCTTGAGGTGCGGGAGAGGAGGGGATCCAGGCTCTGAGGGGATTTTTCAAGGATATCTTTGCGGATGTTGTTGATCTTTTGTAAGAAGAAAGTGGCCACATCGTCAGAGCTTAGGTTGGTGACCGGGGTCTGTGCTTTAGAGCTCAGGAGGGAGTGGAAGGTTTCAACGAGTCGTTTAGGATTGTTGGCTAGTGAAGTGATGAGATTGGTAAAGTATACTTGTTTAGCCAGATGGTGAGCAGAGTTGTAGGTTTTCAGCATGAGCTTATAGTGGATGAAGTCTTCAGCTGAAAAGGACTTTCTCCACAGACGCTCAGCACACCTAGAACAGCGCTGTAGGAAACGTGTTTGAAGTGTGTGCCAGGGCTGCCGCTGCCTGTGTGTTTTTTTTCTGCATGTAGCAAAACAATTGTGCGTGTTTTTTCATTTTTGCCAATGTTTTTATCTCTGAATTGTCATACTAAAAGTAGGAATACCTTTAACCCCTTCACCCCCAAGCCTGTTTTTGCCTCCCTGACCCGGCCATTTTTTTTCAATTCTAACCAGTGTAACTTTATGAGGTAATAGCTCTAGAACGCTCAATGTATCCCAGTAATTCTAAGACATTTTTGTGACATAATTTACTTAATATTATGGTAAATTTACGATATTATTCTTTGCATCTATTTGTGAAAATATTGGAAATTTGGACAAAATTTTGGAAATTTCGCAATTTTCAAACTGTCAATTATTATGCCCTTAGACCAGAGAGTTATGTCACACAAAATAGTTAAAAAATAACATTTAACACATGTCTTCTTAATATCAGAACCTTTTTTAAAACATCTTTTTTTGTTAGTGAGTGGGTGGCCTGACCAGACAGGCTTTGGGCGGAGGTTGACGACCCAGACGAGGTTGAGGAGGCAGAAGCAGTGGAGGAATTTCGACATACAGAGGATTGCCACACAACTCGTGGGGACGGCAAGACTTGTACAGCAGACCCTTCTCTATCTCTCACCAAAGTTACCCAGTGCCCAGTCAGTGACATGTAACGCCCCTGTCTATGCTTACTGGTCCAAGTATCGTTGGTAAAATGCACCCTGTTACACACAGAGTTTCTCAAGGAAGCGGTGATATTGTGTGTGACATGCTGGTGTAGCGCAGGCACGCCTTTCTTGGAGAAGTAGTAGCGACTGGGCATCTGGTACTGGGGCACAGCGACGGACATAAGGTCTCGATGTCTGGGAGAGCTCTACACCAGCACCTGTTTCCCCTTTTAAAACAACCGACGACCTGCCAATCAAACTGCCTGTTGCAGTTAAAGAGGTGTAAGGTCTGCGTTGAAAAACATGTGTGACAGCTGTCCCCACAGTCATAGAGGATGAAGAGTGCGCGGATGCATTTGAAGGGGCAGACGGTGTTTGGCCCACTCCGCTAGGCCGCATTGTAGCACAGTGAGCTTCCCATTGGGACTTATGCTTGTTATTCATGTGACGGTTCATGGACGAAGTAGTCCAACTAGTGAGTTTTTGGCCTCTACTTAAAGATTGGTGACAAATCTTACAGATCACATGAGTTGGGTGAGCCTTTGCGATGTCAAAAAAGAACCAGGCTAGGCAACTATTAGAGCCCATGCGACCTGCAGAGCCACCCCGACTTGTGCTCAGAGGTAGAGTTGTGGCTGAGGATGCAGTTGTTGATGTGCTTCCAGTACTCCGTCTTTGTCCAGGAAGGCACAAGCTAACCTCGTCGTCAGTCGCATCCTCCTCCACCACCTCTGCTGACGTCCAATACTGTGGGTTGACAGTAAGTGGGATCTACAACCTCATCATCAACCAGTGTGTTTGCACTCCCCTTGCCCTCAGACCTAACCTCTTCCTGCCCTGACTAAATAGTTAAGTTCTCATTCCAATCAGGTATCTGAGTCTCATCGTCATCAGTATGTTCCTCATTGTCTCCACCAAGAGGTGTTACAGTTTGGGAATGAGGGTCTACATTATGCTCAGAAACATGGTCATCAGGGCCTAAATCTGACTCACAAAGCTTCTGGGCATCACTGCAGATCATTTCCTGGTCTGTACTCACTGTAGCTTGGGAGAAGACCTTTGATTCCCAGGCTATAGTGTGACTGAACAGCTCTGCAGACTCACCCATCTCTGTTACAGCATACTCTGCAAGGCGGGTGGAGACTTGAGAGCTGGTAGAAAGCAAGTGCAATTAGGGTGACAACTCAGAGGACTGTTGTTTTTTGGATATTGAAGTTGAGTTGGAGGAGAGGTCACTTGTTGGAGAATTTGAGATCCATTCAAGCATGTTCTTTTTTGGGGCATCATCTACCTTTGGTATAGTTGTTCGGCTTCATAAAAAAGGGAGCACATCAGATTGTCCACGGAAAATAGTAGACATCTTACTTTTGCTGGAAGATGGCCTTTCTTCAGCAGATATTACTGTAGCTTTACCACCTACCCCACGGACACAAACTTTTTTCCCTTTCCAACACGCCTGTTCCCCTTTCCACCAGCATCTGTCCTTTTGCCACTCATTTTGTTTGTGACCAGATTGGACACTTAAAATGTAGTAGCAAAAATAGAGAGGTGGTGTACAATGCAGAGGTGGTCTAGCTTTATTGACAGCTGAAGAACCAACACTGACTATCCCTGACGAGGAAACTATGTCCCTAAAAATGGCAGCACTTTTGGCAATTAAAATTGCGTAGCACAAATGGACAGGTGCTGTACAATGCACAGGTTGTATTGCTAAATTGAGAGCAGAGGAACCCTAACATAGTATCCTAGACAATTTTAGTATGCTACTAAAAGTGTCAGCACTGTTTGCAATTAAAATTGCGTAGCAAAAATGGGCAGGTGTGTAGAATGCACAGGTGCTGTAGGTAGCTGGACAGAAAAGGAACACTAAGTTAGTATCCCAGACAATTTTAGTATGCCACTAAAAGTGTCATCACTGTTTGCAGTTTAAATTGCGCAGCAAAAAATGGGCAGGTGTGTAGAATGCACAGGTGCTTTAGGTATCTCGACAGCAAAGGAACACTAAGTTAGTATCCCAGACAATTTTAGCATGCCACTAAAAGTGTCATCACTGTTTGCAGTTTAAATTGCACAGCAAAAAATGGGCAGGTGTGTAGAATGCACAGGTGCTTTAGGTAGCTCGACAGCAAAGGAACACTAAGTTAGTATCCCAGACAATTTTAGTATGCCACTAAAAGTGTCAGCACTGTTTGCAATTAAATTGCATAGCAAAAATGGGCACATGTGTAGAATGCACAGGTGCTTTAGGTAGCTGGACAGCAAAGGAACACTAAGTTAGTATCCCAGACAATTTTAGTATGCTACTAAAAGTGTCAGCACTGTTTGCAATTAAAATTGCGTAGCAAAAATGGGCAGGTGTGTAGAATGCACAGGTGCTTTAGGTAGCTGGACAGCAAAGGAACACTAAGTTAGTATTCCAGACAATTTTAGCATGCCACTAAAAGTGTCAGCACTGTTTGCAATTAAAATTGTGTAGCAAAAATGGGCAGGTGTGTAGAATGCACAGGTGCGTTAGGTAGCTGGACAGCAAAGGAACACTAAGTTAGTATCCCAGACAATTTTAGCATGCCACTAAAAGTGTCAGCACTGTTTGCAATTAAATTGCGTAGCAAAAATGGGCACATGTGTAGAATGCACAGGTGCTTTAGGTAGCTGGACAGCAAAGGAACACTAAGTTAGTATCCCAGACAATATTAGTATGCCACTAAAAGTGTCAGCACTGTTTGCAATTAAAATTGCGTAGCAAAAATGGGCAGGTGTGTAGAATGCACAGGTGCGTTAGGTAGCTGGACAGCAAAGGAACACTAAGTTAGTATCCCAGACAATTTTAGCATGCCACTAAAAGTGTCAGCACTGTTTGCAATTAAATTGCGTAGCAAAAATGATCACATGTGTAGAATTCACAGGTGCTTTAGGTAGCTGGACAGCAAAGGAACACTAAGTTAGTATCCCAGACAATTTTAGCATGCCACTAAAAGTGTCATCACTGTTTGCAATTAAAATTGTGTAGCAAAAATGGGCAGGTGTGTAGAATACACAGGGGCTGTAGGTAGCTGGACAGCAAAGGAGCACTAAGTTAGTGTCCCAGACAATTTTACGCGCAGTTAGGAAAAAATAATGGCCATTGTTTCAGCACTCAGGAGCAGCACTGATCTAAACCACGTCCCCCCCGCACACTATACGCTGAATTTTGATAATATCATGATTCACAGTGACTCACACTATTACAGTGAAAAGCCAGATAGTAACTAGCTACGCTTTTTGGTGATCGAACCATTCTCGAACGTAACTCGAACTACCGAACTTTTTGCAAATCGTTTGAGTTCGTCGAATGACTCGAACACCCCCCAAAATCACTCGAACATGAAATTGGCGAACCGTTTGACTCGAACATCGCTCATCTCTGGTCATTAAGTGGACCTTCTCAGTAACTGCGTTGGTCAGAGCACGGGTGATGTTATGTGACATGTGCTGGTGTAAAGCAGGGATGGCACATGGGGAAAAATAGTGGCAAATGCGGACCGAGTACTAAAGGAGAACCGTCATGAGGTTGTGGAAAGCCTCAGCATTCACAAGCCTGAACTGCAACATTTCCAGGGAGAGCAGTCTAGAAATGTGCTGGTTTAGTGTTTGAACTTGTGGGTGGGTGGCTGGGTATTTAAATTTACATTCCAAAGCTTGGGGTAAGGACAGTTGAATGCTGCGCTAGGACAAATACATGAACGGGGTTGGTGATAGTGCTTGTGAATATACAAATACAGGTGCAGGGCGGGAGGCATTCATGCCTGAGATCTGGACAAGGGATCGGGAAGCATGTAGCACAGCGGAAGAGAAAGTGGTGTCATCCACAAACACTGATTGTGGACATATGTGTTTGGCTCATCTAGTTGGGTTCTTTGATGACGTGCCAAAGCATGCTGATCTTGCTATTGCACAGGTTGCAAATGATCATTCTTTTATCATCACCACTTTATTGAAAAAATCACCAGACTAGGGAAAACCTAACCCTGGGAACTTGTCACATGTGGGTGCTCTGGGGAGCAGTTGCCACCCTTCTTTCTCTGTCCACCCCACTGCCTCTTTCTGCCTATTGCATTGCTGCGAATTCCTCCCCCTCTGCGCTACTATCTTTTCTCTGCATGGCATCTTCCCAGTTTGGGTCAGTGACTGCATCGTCCAACACCTCGTCTTCCACTTCCGTACTCTGGTCCTCCTGACTTGTTGAATTTATAACATCACTTGTTATCAACTGTGTTATCATCATCATCTACGTCTTGTCCCTCTTGAAATGTGCAAGGCAAGAGGCCAGAATCAATAAATGGAGAGCTACTCGGTGTGTCGGAGAGTGGTATTACTTGAATCCATGGTGGGAGGAAGGTGGGAGGATCAGGGTGAGGATTATGTGGTCTAGACTTTTGGCTAGTGAGACTGGAATGTGTGGAAGACACAGTGGTGCTGTTAAACATACTGGAAGCATTATCTGCCAATTAACAGACCACCTGTTCTCACTGTCCTGGCTTCACTAGTGGTGTCCCACATTCCCCTGCAAAGTGGGACAGGAAGCTAGGTCTTGTTAATGAGTGTGTCTTTGTGCTACTGCAGCAGACACAATTTTACCTGGCCTCTGCGTGCACTATCTGCAGCACATTCCTTTCCCTGTTCCTTACCACACACCTTGCACATTTAAAATTAGGTATATACTATAGTGCCTTGTGAAAGTATTCGGCCCCCTTGAATTTTTAAACCTTTTCCCACATTTCAGGCTTCAAACATAAAGATAACAATTTTAATGTTATGGTGAAGAATCAACAACAAGTAGACACAATTGTGAAGTTGAATGAAATGTATTGCTTATTTTAAACTTTTGTAAAAGTAGAATAAACTGAAAATTGGGGTGTGCAATATTATTCAGCCCCTTTACTTTCAGTGTAGCAAACTCACTCCAGAAGTTCATTGAGGATCTCTGAATGATGCAATAGTGTCCTAAATGACTGATGATGATAAATATAGGCCACCTGTGTGTAATATAGTCTCCATATAAATGCACCTATTCTGTGATATAGTCTCAGTGTTTTGTTTAAAGCGCAGATAGCATCATGAAGGCCAAGGAAAACAATGAGCAGGTCCATGATATTGTTGTGGAGAAGTTTAAAGCTGGATTTGGTTACAAAAAGATTTCCACAACTTTAAACATCCCAAGAAGCACTATGCAAGAGATCAAATTGAAATGGAAGGAGTATCATACCACTGCAAATCTACCAAGACCCGGCCGTCCCTCAAAAATTTCATCTCAAACAAGGAGAAGACTGATTAGAGATGCAGCCAAGAGGCCCATGATCACTCTGGATGAACTGCAAGATCTACAGCTGAGGTGAGAGAGTCTGTCCATAGGACAACAATCAGTCCTACACTGCACAAATCTGGCCTTCATGGAAGAGTGGCAAGAAGAAAGCCATTTCTCAAAGCTATCCATAAAAAGTGTTGTTTAAAGTTTGCCACAAGCCACCTAGGAGACACACCAAACATGTGGAAGAATGTGCTCTGGTCAGATGAAACCAAAATCAAACTTTTTGGGCACAATGCCAAACAATATGTTTGGCGTAACAGCAACACAGCTCATCACCCTGAACACACCACCCCCACTGTCAAACATGGTGGTGGTGGTGGCATCATGGTTGGGGCCTGCTTTTCTTCAGCAGGAACAGGGAAGATGGTTAAAATTGATGGAAAGATGGATGGAGCCAAATACAGGACCATTCTTGAAGAAAACCTGTTGGAGTCTGCAAAAGACCTGAGACTGGGACGGAGATTTGTCTTTCAACAAGACAATGATCCAAAACAAAGCAAAATCTACAATGGAATCGTTCACAAATAAACGTATCCAGGTGTTATAATTGCCAAGTCAAAGTCCAGACCTGAATCCAATTGAGAATCTATGTAAAGAGCTGAAAACTGCTGTTCACAAATGCTCTCCATCCAACCTCACTCAGCTCAAGCTGTTTGCAAAGGAAGAATGGGCAAGAATTTCAGTCTCTCGATGTGAAAAACTGATAGACATATAACCCAAGCGACTTGGAGCTGTAATCACAGCAAAAGATGGTGCTACAAAGTATTTACTTAAAGGGGCCGAATAATATTGCACGCCACATTTTTCAGTTTATTATTTTTTTTATAAAAGTTTAAAGTAAGCAATAAATATCATTCAACTTCACAATAGTGTCCCACTTGTTGTTGATTCTTCAACATAAAATATAAATTTTTGATCTTTATGTTTGAAGCCTGAAATGTGGGAAAAGATTGAAAAATTCAAAGGAGCCGAATACTTTCGCAAGGCACTGTATATATGCTTGCAAATGTTCCAGTATTAACAGGGAAAAGAAAATATGTAGCCCTGAAAAGGACTTTTGTTTTTAAGTTGCAGTATTATGATATTTATATAAGGACTGTAAGGCAACAAACTCTGCCCATATGCCTCTAATCCAAAACTATCCCTCCACCAACGGCATTCCCTTCACGGAATGTAGGTAGCAGCGGTTTTACTAAAGAAAGGGCAGTATGTATCCCTGAAAATGACTTTTGTTTTAATGGTGCAGCAGCTGAACTGCTTCCAGGGGGCAGTGTGCCGGGCATCACTAGGTCTTACATAAGACCCGATGGCATGATGCGGCTAGCCAATCACAGGAATTCCAGTAGCCAACATGGCTAAGGCATTACCGTATATGGCAAGCAATCCCCACATGTTGATTGACTGTCTAAAAGCATGTGAGGTGGGGACTTGAGCATGGTGCTTGAGCACCCACGATGCTCAATTGAGTACCGAGCATACCCGGGCAATTATCAAGCAGTGGCGATGCTTGTTCATCAATAGTGTTCATGCGAGAAACTAGTCAGTCATAACTATGCCTTGATCAGGAGGATTCATTGTGCGACAGCTATTAGGAAGCTACATTATGGTCGGGCAGAAATTATTGACTACTCAGAACAAGCTCTGTAACACCATATGTAGCTCAATACTACCCTTTTTTTTTAATCCCAAATACAAAATGTAAATTCATGACATATATTACATAGAATGTTAATATATTTGTGAGGAAACCTCTTCAAACTGTATCTGAATTCATAATACATACTGCACATATTATTAAATAGCTTTATTTGACTTGTGTTAAACAGTGCTTTACGACCATAGTATGTGTCACTTTACATATTTAAGAACTTCTTATCATAATGTCATGTGTCCACTGAATATTATCTTAGAACACCCATTAGTTTAATAAGAAGGATTTTGAAAGATATAAAAATTAAGAACTTTCTGTTGTCCATGGCTAGGTGCATCTTAGTTTCCATTCTTGTAGTTGTTGGCAGAACCCTGTCTTCAATAAAATGTCTAGAGTTAACTACCATTAGAAAATGGAAGCATCATGACAAGTAACTATTTCAATATTAGAAACAAGAGAGCCATGGACAACCAGCAGAATTTAACGATATCTCCAATTGTGCCAAGACACCTTGTCTCGTTAATGAAGAACGTTTTGTTTTTTAGAGCTCCGCAGACTACACAGCTTTTTGGGGAAATACGTTCTACTAGTTATAGGTACACTGCCAAACTATAGCAGTGAAACAGAGCTTTGTTGGCAAATGCAACAGCCAGCTTGGAATCCCAATATCCTTTCATATTCAAATCTTGTTAATAGATCAGACTGAAAAGTCATTTTAATTTTTTATTCACAAGAGTGTAACTTTAGAATGTGAATAAAATAGTTTGCAAACCAAGAGAATATGTAGGTAGCTTGCTAATACCATTATATGAAAAACAGTCTAGGAAGTTCAATATACTATAAGGCTTGTAGGATGCAAACTCTAATATACGCGATACTGGCACCTTATGCAAGTCTTACCTAACTGCATTGAAATACAAAGCATCTATTCCGCCTCATAGATGATAGATGTATGAGTAGATATTCATTAGTGTTTTCCACCTGTGCTACCTCTATCATATACAGATGGGCTGTCTGCATCCTGCAGTTAACTGATATTTTAATCCCCTTTCTGACAAAGGACATCCCATGTATTGTGAGGAGATGAGCTGAGGAGTTAAATCCTCACTGTTGTTAATGTCGTCTGTGTAGGTGCTGTTCTGGAGCTCACTCTGGTGGCCAGGAATGGTAGTGGAGCTGAATCTGAGCCTGTGATTCAGACAGGTGTCGGCGTTAATTGGGAATTGGGGAAGTCTTATTGCAGACAAGTCTGGTCTATATAGGAGAGCACTTTCAGCCCTGCGGGCGCCAGTTATAATTATATATTCCTCTGTCTCTGTTCCTGACCTGGAGATTTGTCCTTCCCTGTTTCCCTGAGCAAGACTTCTGCAGATAAGTTTCAGTTTTTGCCTTGCTTCCTGGTTTACACCTTAGGGTGTTGTTTTTCCTTGTTTTGCTTTGTATCTGTTTTCTTGCAGGTTAACTTTTGTTTCAATTGTGTTGTTAGCATGGGGGTTAGCATGTGCAATATATTATACTAGTGATCAGACTAATAAAAGTTAATGGGCTATGTAAAAAGTGAAAAACAGTAAAAAAAAATGTAAAAACATTTTTTTTTTTACAAAAAATTGTAATTTAACGAGATGAAAAAGTAATATGTAAATAAATGACGTTGCTGAATACGTCATCTTGTCCCCAAAAAACAAGCCACTATACAGTTCTGTCATAAAAAAAAATAAAAACGCTATACTTCTCAGAATATAATAATGTAAAAACAATATTTTCTTCTATAAAATTGTTTTTATTGTGTCAAAGAGGCAAAACTTAAATAAAAAATAAAATGTGTTATCGCTGTAATTCTACTATCCGGAAGAATAAACCTATCTTATTATTTTTACAAAAAGCTGAACAGCATTAACAAAAACAACAAAAACAATTCCTGAATTGCTGTTTCTTGATTATGCCTCACAAAAAGCAGAATAGAAAGCGATCAAAAAATATCATGTAGCGCAAAATGGTACCAATAATAACTCCAACTCATCTCACAAAAAATAAGCCCTCACATGACTCTGTTGGCAGAAAAATAAAAAACTATAGATTTCAAAATTCATTTTTTAGTGTGATAGCTAAACCTAAAAAAAATCCAACTCATGTTACAAAAAAAAGCCCTAACATGACAGAAAAATAGTTTGTTACTTAGTGTGATATTAGCCAAACAAGAAAAAACCTACATAAATCTGGTATTGTAGTAATCGTACTGAACTGAGGCATAAAGCCACCTAATCACTTATACCCCAAAGTGAACGGTGTAAAGAATATTAATGAAGCCAATTTTTCAACTGCTCTTGATTTGCTCCTTCTGCCTCTCCAAGATTGCAGTAAAGCTTGATTCACATTATCCCGCGGTCTATGCTGAGTGCCTACAGCAGAATTTACAGGTACATCTCTAAAAAACATGATTCAGACAAATTTCCCAAAAGAGAATTCAGTGTAATGAGGCAGTTAGTCACTTTGAACTCCTGTCTGACCATCTGGTAGTGTCCATCTTTTTACTTGTCTTTTTAGACATGAACAAAAGTGAGGTCAACAATAGTTTTGTGCACCTTTAAAAAGAAGTGAAAAGGTTTTGGTACCGTGTTAGCCAGTTGAAAAATTATTGAATGTTCTCAGTGAGAGGAACAAAATTATAATCTTGTGATACCTTTTAATGGCTAACTAAAATAAAATAAAGTGATGTTACAAACCAAGCTTTTCCCAAAGGACTAAGCTTAAGTAATCCTATTCGGAACACCTACAATACTCATTATTCACAACACCTTTGCTACAGAACTCGGAGAGACTACGGAATCACCTTATTCATGTTTTCACATCATGATCCGAAGTTCTATGCCCTCAGACACACCAAGAGGAACTTATCCTTGCAATGTAAAGAGCTGCAAAACCTGCACTCATGTAGAGCCCAAAGACCGGATACAGATCCCTAACACACAGAAGGACTATAAAATTCCTGGAACATTCACATGTTCCTCTTCCAACGTGGTGTACTTAATCCTGTGCACTATATGTCCTATTGGGGGCCTCTATGTTGGAGAAACAGGACAGAGACTGAGAGCAAGGATGAGATCTCACCGCCACACAATTACAGACAAAAAAATCCATTTACCTGTGGCCAAACATTTCTGTGCTTCAGGACACAACATAAAACATATGAAAGCTGTCATATTTAAAGGCAACTTCAGAACACAGAGCCATCGCAGGGTCTGGAAATACAAATTCATTAAAATGTTTAACTCTGTGGACACAGGACTCACCCTGTCAGGAGGATTTATGGCACATTACAAAATCTGAGGAGTCTGTTCCAGAGACTTGCCAGACCTCTGATCCTTCATGGATATTGTGACAATAAAACTCTCATACCAGTAATCAAAGCTAATTAAGGATTCACTTTCTAAGCTCATTGTTTGTTTATTTAAATGTCTTTTATTATGCCATCCCTCTGCTCTGTTTGTGCATATATTTGTGTTTCTTCAGATATTTTGTCATACCATGCCTGATGAAGGGACCTGAAATGTCTCGAAAGCTTGCTTTGTAACATCACTTTATTTTATTTTAGTTAGCCATTAAAAGGTATCACAAGATTATAATTTTGTTCCTCTCACTGAGAACATTCATTAAATTAAAAAGAAGAACACGGCTGAACAAAGGCCAAACTGAGTCTTGAGTAATTCTGCTGTCTCATAAGTGAATGGATTAGCCGGGGATTTCACCCCTGAATCAAGTATTTTAGAGATCTAGATGGAAACCCTAGAGATCAGGATAAATGTGAACTGATCCAAAATGTTCTGCCTCCAAATTGCCCGCAATAGCATTCAACTCAACCTACAAAAAAGAAGTTCTCATTCATGTCAAGTCATCTGTTAACAGTATTCCCCCTCCTTCTGAGTCCCACAGTGAGCCTAAACTACAGTTAACGTTACATTTGGCATTGTTATAGTAAAGAGAGCCTGCTTAATTTATGGGGTGTGTGTCTGCAGAAGCATTAGCTGGGCACAATGTATAGGCACTACAATATACTGGGCACTATATCCCCATTGGAATTTTTTTTACCTATTCTTCTCGTGAAAATTGGAAACCTGGGGCTAAAACTACTTTTAGTTGTTAAAAATGTAATTATTTTTTCTTCCACACCCAATAGTATAACATTTTGTGACACACCTGTGATGTCAATATGCTCACTACACCCCTGGATCAATTCATTGAGTGGTGCAGTTTAGAAAATGAGGTCAATTTTCAGGGGATTTTTGCTGTTCTGGCACCTCAGGGGCTTTGACAATATGACATGGCATCCGCAAAGCATTCCAGCAAATTCTGAGGTCCAATATAGCGCTCCTTCCTTCTCAGCTTTGCATTGTGCCTGAAAAGTAGTTTTTGACCACAAATTGAACTCCCCATTTTTTATACTTTCATAGCTCAATATTATACAACCCTGTAAATCATCTGAGGATTAAAATTGCTCACTATATAACTACATAAATTCCATGAGAGGTGTAGTTTCGAGAGTAGGTTAACTTGTTGGGAGGTTCTGCTGTTTTTGCATGTCAGAGATCTTCAAATGAGAAATGGCATCCGCAATCTATGCCAGGCAAAATAGCGTTCCAAAATTCAAATAGCACTCCTTCCCTTCCAAGCCCTACCATGCACCAAAAAGGTTGTTTTCCACCACATATGTGGAATCGGTGTACTTAGGAGATATTGTACAAATAAATTTATTGTGCAATTTCTACTGTTATCCTTGTGAAAATTAAAAATTTGGGGTTAAAGTAACATTTGTGTGGTAAAAAAAAGTATTTTTTCATTTTCACAGCTCAACGTTAAAAAAATTATGTGAAGCACCTGCGGATTTAAGGTGCTCACCACACATCTAGATAAATTCTTTGAGGAGTTTAGTTTCCAAAATTGGGTCACTTGGTTTCCACTATTTAGGCACATCAGTGGCTCTGCAAATGTGACATTGAATCCGCTATCTTTTACATCAAATTTTAAGCTCCAAAATACTGCTGTGCACCCAAACAGCAGTTTTCCACCAAATATTGGATATCCCTTTATTCAGAAGTAATTGCTCAGCAAATTTTGTGAACCATTTTCTCCTATTATTCTTGTGAAAATGAAAAAAATAGGAGTTAAACCAACATTTTTGTGGTAAAAATAATTTTTTTCATTTCCATGGCTAAACTTTATAAAATTCTGTGAAGCATCTGTGGGTTCAAAATGCTCACAACACATTATATTTAATTAATTGAGGGGTGTAGCTTCTAAAATGGAATGACATGTAGGAGGGGTTTGATTGTTTAAAGACATCAGGGGCCCTGCAAACGTGGCATGGTATTATCTCTCTTTTTCATACCATTTTGCGCCCCAAAACTAAAATAGTGCCCCTTCCCTTTCGAGCCATGCTGTCCATCAAAATAGTAGTTTTCTTACAGATATTGGATATCCCTGTACTCTGGAGACATTGCTCAACAAATTATATGATCCATTTTTTTCACCACTTATCAAGGTGCATCCCTGTACTTGTACTATGAGAAAATGGAAAATTGGGACAAAACTAATATTTTTGAATGAAAAGTACAATTTTCATATTTTTCCTTCCACATTGCTTTAGTTCATATGAAGCACTGAAAGGGTTAATAAACATTTTGAATGTGGCTTTAACCACTTTGAGGGGTGCAGAATTTAAAAGAGAGTCACTTTTGGGTATTTTCTGTCACATAGGACCATTAAAGTCACTTCAAAAGTGATGTGGTCCGTAAAAGAAAAATAGAATTTGGAAATTTTGTTTGAAAAATGAGAAATTGTTGATAAACTTTGAACCCTTCTAACTTCCTAACAAAATAAAATGAAGTTTCAAAAATGTGGCAAATGTTATTTATTAATGATTTTGTGTGATATTATACTAGCTGGTTTAAGGGCATATGAATTCAGTTTTGTCACATTTTTTATATTTTCAGAAATAAATGCGAAACATATAGACCAATATATACCATTATCATGAACTACAATGTGTCACGAAAAAACAATCCCAGAATCACTGGGAAATATTGAAGCGTTCCAGAGTTATTACCTTATAAAGTGACACTGGTCAGAATTGGAAAATTTGGCCTGGTCAGGAAGGAGAAAACACGCTGGAGAGTGAAGGGGTTAAACAATAAGCCCAGTGGGCATGAGATTTCTATAGATCCCATCCCCTTTGCTTGAACTCTAAGACATTGCATTTTTGATGCAACAAAAATATGGAGTCAAAAATTCATTGCGGGCACAAAGCTTAAGGGTATCTTTATTAATGCTTACATGTTCCATAGCTCAACGCTCATATTTCCGCTATTTACAGCTTTTAGCCTGGGGGATTTGCGCCATTCTAAGACCCCATAAGCAGTCATGGGGTGCCGATGGGTTGCGATGACAGCTGAGGGTCTGTAATGATGGTGCTCCTATACAGCCCAGCCATGAAGCTGGGCTTCATAGCAGACCGTGAATTTTACTATTTACTACAATGCCAAGGATATACTGTATAAACGATTGGACAATCGCAGGTTCAGGTCCCCTAATGAGACTAAAACAAATGTAACAAAGTTTTGAAAAATAAAATATAGAAAATATTAACTCGTAGAGTTTTGACAAATTTCAAGTATGAGAATAGCTCTTTAATACGAGTAATTGAACACAAAACTGTTAAAGGGGTTGACCTCGCTTCTGGACCAAACAAGTTAATCAACAGAAAGTGAGCACAGCGGCTATGTTCACTTCTTTTTGATTGCTTGTTTGGTTCAAAGGCAAGGAGAAGGTAGACAGTGCTGATTGGAAGCAGGACTCCCGTGATGGCATAACCCCATGTGAGCCCCAGCACCATGAACCCAGACACCTCTGAAAGAGTGCCATTACGATAGGTGAGTACAGACTATTATTTTACCTGGGGGAAACATGTGGAATCAGGAGAAGTTGCCCTAGTAGTGGAAAATCCCTTTAACAGATTTGTGTTCAATTACTTATAATAAAGAATTATTCTCATACTAGCAGGATATCAAATTGCTCCATTTATAAAAGGCAATTTAGGGCCCACTTGTCTAAATTGGAGTGGGTCCCAGCGGTCACCTTTCCTGTGGTGCAAAACTTTCAGCTTTAAAAGGAAAAACAGAAGGACATTTCTAATATTTGAATATTTATTTTTGATAAATTCAAATTGCTTTTATCTTTGTACCACATTTAGGACCAACTCGTAAGAACAAAAAAATAATTTTGCGACTGGCATTCAAACCTTTGAAGGTCTTGGACTTAAAAGGGTTCAATAGATCTGTCGTGATGACAAATTGTCTTTATATTGTTATAAAGTATATAGGCTGCCTTTGATACATTGTACAGATTTCTACTGCTATAGCCATTAGGATGTCATGAAATGACTCAGCTGCACTTTATAAGCTCTGGGATAATGTCCCCTGGTGGGTGTATTCTTCCTTTTAATGTAGGCACATATTTTTGGATGATTTTGATGGATTATTCTATACTGCCATCGCCAAATCAACAAAATTTAGTAATTATGCTCGTGACGCCAACTAAATAAATGTCATAAAGAACTTGTGTTCTCTGCTTGGCAAAAACTGTAATAATAACTTATCAAAAAGGCGTTTCCTTGAGTAGTATTATTTGATATAATTAGTATGTCCATAGAACAATTTCTTATGTACTGTGAGTTATTATCATAAGCATAGTAACTTCTTTCTAGTTCATCTGTGGCAGCAGTGAAGATGCTCAACATGGAGATTAAACCTGGTGTAAATTTAGTGCTACCAACAAAATGATTCAGAATTTATGTTACATCAAAATAAATGTATTTTATTAATAGTAGGTTAAAAACATATTAAAATATGTGTTAAACAGACACATTTTTGATCCTCAGGTTGGAGTGAATGTAGTGAAAAAATAACACTACTATAACCTGTTAGTTCCCACTCTTGGGCAGGGGCCTAATCCTGCGCAGATGCACTGTAAGGTGCTGAAGCCAGCCCTGCCAAAATTAGAGGTCAGTAGCACCTTGCTTTGTTGGTGCAGTTCCAGACATTTGATGTAGATCACGGAGATCAATTATGTTCTGTAACAATCCTATATACCAGCTTTTTTGTTCCCAGTCCTGCACAGCGGCCCAGTCTAACAATGCAGTCTACTAGCGGAAGTCACATTAGTCATTATGGCCTGCTTTAATTCCCTGGATCCTCCTTTTTACCTTTTTTGTAGATAGGTACCACATTTGCCCTTTTCCAATCTAGAGGGACCACTCCTGTTTCCCATGACTTATTGAAGACTATGGCAAGCAATACTATTATTTCCTCTGTTATCTCTTTCAGGACTCTAGGGCATAAATCATCTGGTCCAGAGGACTTGGCTTCCTTTAACTGTGTTCTCTTATCAATCCTTTGCTTCTTGTCAACTTGGATTACTCCTGACTGTCATTTCTATCATGATTAATGTTGATGCTTGCATTAGTTTTTTGGGAGAAAATACGAATTTAGTAGCTCCTCTTGCTGTTCCACTTTGTTGACTGTTTCACCTTTTTCATTCTGCAGGACTCCAATGGTCTCCTTCACTTTTCTTTTGCTTTTAACTCAAACACCTTCTAGCTTATTCTTGCCCTCTTTTGCAAGCCTCAAGTCGTATACAGCCTTAGTTCCTTTGATGCCTGTCTTGCAGAGTCTGCAAACTGTCATGTATTCTTCTCTAGGTATAATCCCCATCTTCTACTTGTGTGTTTACTATTTTCTTTTTTTTAGCAGGTGATGTAATTTTTGGTCATACAACCTGGTTGTTTTAGGTCTTTCCCATTTTTCTTCCTTTTAGGTATTGTTAGTTCTTGTACAATAAGCATTTCCTTACAGATGATTTCTCATCCTTCATGTGCAGTTTTGTGCTTAAGAATTATGTGCTATGGAATTCTACCAACCGTTACCTTTTGGCCCTTGAAGTCTATGTCTTCTCAGGTGTTCCAACTCCAAAATAAAGGATAACATGATCGCTGGGTCCCAGTGTCCCTGCTAAACTTAAGGGGGCTTTACACGCTACGATATCGTTAATGGTTTGTCGTCGGGGTCAAAGTTGTTAGTGACGCACATCCGGCGTCATTAACGATATCGCAGCGTGTGACACTGACCAGCGACCTTAAGCGACCTCAAAAATGGTGAAAATCGTTCACCATGGAGAGGTCGTCCCAAACTCAAAAATCGGTAAGGGTTGTTTATCCAGGTGGTTCATCGCTCATGCGGCAGCACACATTGCTATGTGTGACACCGCAGGAGCGAGGAACGTCTCCTTACCTGCCGCCGGCCCCAATGCGGAAAGAAGGAGGTGGGCGGTATGTTATGTCCTGCTCATCTCCGCCCCTCCGCTTTGATTGGCCGGCCGCTTAGTGACGTTGCGGTGACATCGCTGTGATGCCGAACACCCCTCCCCCTTGAAGGAGAGATTGTTTGGCAGTGACAGCGACGCCGCCGACCAGGTAAGTATGTGTGACGCTGCCGTAGCGATAATGTTCGCTACGGCAGCGATCACAAACAATCGCATGCGCGACGGGGGAGGGTACTTACACGCTTGCTATCGGTACAAATTGCTAGCGATATCGCTACCGTGTAAAGCCCCCTTTAGTCCCTTGACCATATCCTCTTTGTTGGTTAGGACTAGGTCAAAGATAGCTGTTCCCCTCCACCGGCTGGGAGATGAAGTTGTCTATAACGGAGAATAAAAGTTGGATGGAGCCTTTACTTTTACTTGTGAGGGTTTCTCAATGAATGCCGGATTAGTTTAAATCTCCTATGATCACTATTTCATATTTTTTTGAGAACATGGCCATTTGGTGTGAAAATATCTCATCCATATCCACTGTTTGACCTGGTGATCTATAATAAACGCCTATTATGATGTCCTTTCCATAGTTTTCTTCATGAATTCTTATCCAATTATCTTCTAATAGATTTCTATTACCTGAAACATTAATTTCTGTAGAAATGTGCTCTTTTTAACATACAATGTAACTCATTCTCCTCTTTTGTTAGATCTATTCTTTTTGAATAAGTTGTATCCTTCCATCTGTATGCTCCAATCGTACGTGTCACTTCATCAGGTTTCTGTGATGCCGATGATGTCATAGTTTTAGTTCTGTATTAGTAGCTCTAGCTCTCCTTGTTTGTTTTCCATAGTTTCCATGTTTGTGTAAAAATATTTTGGTTTGTGCTCTGTTGCTTCCCTTTTCTTAGCTTCCTTCTGAGTATCCTGTCCTGGGTACTCTTTACGCATCTCATATCGTTGTTTAGTATGTCCTTTAACTGGATGTTCTTGTCTGGCATTTTTCTTACCATGCCTTCTTCTTCTAGTATAAAACCCTCCTGATGAGTTTGACAAGTCTTCTGGTAAATGTTTGTTTTCCAGGTTTTGTGAGGTGTAATCCATCTTTAGCGACGAGTCCATGGTAGAGGTAAATCACTTCATGGTCCAAAGATTTGAATCCTTGCTGTCTGCACCACTGCCTTAGCCAGTTGCTCACTTCTAGTAGCCTATGCCATCTCCTGATGCCATGACCATCAACTGGGAGGATTGATGAGATGAGAGTTCCTTCACCTTGCTCAACAGATTTCAAAAGTCTTTGCAGATAGTTGGTAGGTCATTTTTTGCAGTGTCATTTGTGCCTACATGCATCAGTAAGAATGGGCAGTCGTTCTTGGAACTTAGGAGGTTTGGTATCCTGTCGATCACATTATTGACTTTTCCTCCTAGGAGGCAGCATACATTTCTTGCTGATAAGTCCGGCCTGCAGACAGCTGCCTCTGTACCTCCTAGTAGTGAGTCACGCAAGACAATGACTCTTCTTTTCTTCCTAAGATGCTCCTGAATGTTTCTGGGTGACTTTTGTTTCTTCTTTTGTTGTAATGGTCTCATCTTGAGTT
Organism: Anomaloglossus baeobatrachus; assembly: GCF_048569485.1. Taxonomy (NCBI): domain Eukaryota; kingdom Metazoa; phylum Chordata; class Amphibia; order Anura; family Aromobatidae; genus Anomaloglossus; species Anomaloglossus baeobatrachus. The sequence continues at coordinate 349,752,830 of NC_134353.1, forward strand.
ATGCAATTTTCGTCCTTCTCCATGAGGGTTTGATAACGGTTCCTTAGTTGTGTGGGTGGGGATGGCCTTGTGATCTGTTGGCTCCTTTTGGTCACGTGTATCCATTTTTCTGCCTCTGCCGGTGCTTTGAAGTTTTCCTCCCTTTACGTGTCTTGTAGGGTTACTTCTACTTCCTCCAAGAAATTCTCACCTTCTTTAATGAGTTTCAACGTTGCTATTCTTTTTTCTAGCCCTCGGAACCTTTTCATCTAAAAGAGTCACTAGTCTGCATTTGTAGTAAATAGTAATCATGGAAATTCATATCAGTCAATGCCAAGAAAATCCTAATTATAGTTGTTTTTCTTTTCTTCAGTGAGTAAATGAAAATGTAAAAATGTTAAATTAGATAACCCTCCACATCCCAAAGCAAGCCTAAAAAAGTATTAACAATATATATAAAACAATGTGAAGCAACAGAGATAGACTCACACATTTACGGCTCATGAAAGGCAATGGGAAGCATCGTGAGACTCCAACAAACCAACATATTCCATATGCCCTAACAGTGAATAATATAAAATGCACTGTGTGCCTCAATAGACCTTAATCAAAATGAAAAGGAAAAAGTATGGAAGAGTTGTTCTTGACGGGAAGCCATCCATGACATCTGCTGTTCAATGCAGAGGAGCAACTAATCCCCAGTATGACATTTGTTGGCCAAACTTATAAGCCGTAAGTCAACACAGCATTGCTTCAGCTTACAAGTAGAGTTGAGCGGATTGCTAATAATCCGGGTCCGGCGGATCACTGTCGGGTTGACATGGAAGTCCAAGATCCGATCCGGAATCCGGCCAATATATGTCAATGAGGATTGGAATCCGGGAAAAAAGAGAGAGAGAGAGATTTCTTTCAAATTTGAAATGCCTTTCAAATTTGATCTGCTGTCTTATGTCTATCAATGAAATTTATATTATTCTCTTTTCCTCATACACTAATCTTTTTATTGTGGCGCTGTTACATACTCTCTGTACAGTTTCTCCAGTGTATTATGGCTTTTTTCCTTATCACTAAAGCTGTGACATCCTCTCACTATTCAGATTCACCACAAAATGTCTACTGCATTTCCTGTTTTTGCAGTTATATTTTATGATAGTCCTTCCTGATTGGCTAAGTCATACCATGCGCTGTGATAGTTGCAAGGCATTATGGTGAAGACCACCAAAGTCATGTGATCCTATTATAGCAGATGCAATTTCTGAAATACGTAATATGAGGGCAGCAAGTTTAAGTGATTCGTACAAAGCAAAGCATCTATTGGTCAAATTTGTCAGGTTCAGCAAATACTTAAAAAGTTGTCATGGATTTGAATCGCATCAAATGGATTCACTCATAACATTCATTTCACAGTGGTACATCTTGGAGTTATGCAAAGCTGGGTGACCACTCTTTTTGATGTTTTTATTATTCTTATTTTGTTTAGCAGGGCTACAAAAAGTTTTTTTGTAGTCCTTAATGTTGTAGCTAATCAGAATACATACAGTATTTTTAATTTTATAAGACGCACCAGATTATAAAATGCACCCCAAATTCAGAGAGAATAAAAGGTAAAAAAAATATGGGGTCCGTTTTATAAATCAGTGGCATCTTACTGGAGAGGGGGGGCGACAGCGGTGGTGGAGCGGGAGTCATAGGAGGCAGGGGTCATGCTGGAGTATGGCAATGCTGCAGGCAGTGCAGAGGAGGGCCCAGATGCTCACTGCGGGCTGCGGCACTATGCTGGGGATGCGGGCGCTGCTCTGTGCTGAGGTAGCGGGAGCTGCTCTGTGCTGTGCTTGCTGTGGGCGGTGAGGCATGGGCCATTCTTAAGATGTCGGTAGTGCGGGCAATGACAAGCCGATATCTCATCTGTACACGCACCACCTCCAGGTGCTATTTCCCTTACGTCCGCTGCTGCAATGTCAATGGACCGAAGGCGGTATATGTGCAGATGAGAGACTGAGCCAACAGCTCCATATGCATACACGCCAACTCTGGGCGCCGTTATTTGAAGCCCTCACCGCAGAGAGCCTCACTGCCCGCCGCACAGAGCCTCACTGCCCGCCGCACAGAGCCTCACTGCCCGCCACACAGAGCCTCACTGCCTGCCGCATAGAGCCGCACAGTGCAGCGCCGCCTGCCACACAGAGCCACTCAGAGCAGCACCGCCCAGGGACGCAAAGAGCAGCGCCGCCCACCACAAAGAGTCGCACAGAACAGTGCCCACAGCCCCGGCACAAAGCAGCACCCACAGCACAGTGCACAGCATTGCCCCTGCCTCCTGTGACCCCTCTCCACTACCCCCCAGTAAGCTATATTTGGATTTTAAGACACACCCCTCATTTTCCTCCCAAATGTTTGGGAGGAAAAGGGTGTCTTATAATCCAAAAAATACAGTACATCTATTTTTCTCCTTTTTAGCTACTATTTTTAAATATACTCCAGTGAAAAGTGACCAGAACTGAGCTGCATATTTAAGATTCTCTTAGTAGACTAAAGACAATTAAAATAAGACTGACATTGTATGTTGCAATTATAATGATATATGTAAGCCTAGATTCTTTAACTTTAATGACCCTTTTGGTTTTACTCCTACTTCCCTGTAAAATTTGGTGCATTCAATTATACTGGAAGTTCGTATGTATCTACATTAAATCTCATTCACAGGTAGATACTCCCATTACAGTGCATCTACAGCAGCCTTTGACCCAATTTGTTTTATTTTAGAAAAAGGAGAGGAATAATGCAAAACCAATTCTAATTTATTTGCTGCACTTCATCCCTATTCCAACTCTGATAAAGAAGACACACAAAATCCCATAGGATTCTCATACACATTAAACTTAAGGACCCTATATACACATTAGACTAATGTCAGCCAAACTCACCGTTCTCAACGTCTTTGAACGATGATCTAAAATGTATGGATTTGTTGGTCAATTGAGGGTCGATAGAAATGTTGACTGATAATGTCCGATTTTGTACTGCCAATTGCATTGTTTTTCCTGAGATAAGCTGACATATCAATTGGCGGCTTTTGCTTATCAAACACAGGACTCCTCTAGCAAATTAGCGCTCCGGTATATGGGATAGTCAGCAGAGATGGCCGTTGGTCAAATAATCGTTTGAAGCATTATTCAGCTCTCAGCCATCTAACGTGTGTGACCAGTTTTATGCTGTCCGAATACATGATGAATCTGGCAGCGGCTCTCTCATAGAGATCACAGTAGCGCTCGGCAAAGTTGGGAGAGATAGCTGCCGGCCGAACGATTGGCTGAACCATCAATCGTCCGACTATTATCTATTGTGTAACCTTCTGTTGAGTTTACCGTGTACCTTTGGAGTATGTTACACGTCACAAAATCTCATGTATAACTTATAAAAGAGATAAACCATGCAGAATATTTACAAAACATGTAAGCAAGAGCCAGAAAGAAACAATAGAAGAAAACATATAATTTTCATAATTATGCTTAACAGTTTCTTCAGCTGTACTTTGTGTCAGACTAATTCTTAACAAGTTTTGTAAGACCAAATTCAGAGTGGGTGAAAAGGTTGCAATCGAGTAAAAATCAATTGTATAAAACTCCACAATAATAGCCAATCCTATTCATGCCTGACTGTTTTCATTAGTTTATACTAAGTCCCATGAGGTTACAATGAAATACCATTATAGTATACAGTATGTTTGGACCAGAGTTTTCCATGTAAAATAGCATCACTATAGGAATTATTTTCCAAACTTGTATTTGTCTTGGTGCCATTCACAAACTCCTCTAATGTAGGCGCTCTATTTCCCAACCAATTTACAGCCGTTCAGTTTTTTAACTAGATAATGGTCTCATAATGTCCAATTTCACATAAGCATCCCCAGAGTGTTTCTCTGTATGACTTAAAACACAAAAATTAGATTTTTTAAATTAGAAATAAATAACTCAATTCTCTACAAAGCCAAAATGTTTACATGATGTTGGCCAACTCCACTTCACAACTAGAGTACTTAAGTCCTGTTCTGTGGTGTAAGGTCCCCTATTCAAATTAGACTGTTGGCTGAACCACTCGATATTGGTGGATAAGGCTGATGTTAGACTAATGTGCATGTTGGCCTTAAACATCTTGTATAAATTGTATTATATCAGAGAGCTTGGTGTCATCTCCTTAAACATGACTATTAATTACTAGATAGCACATACTCAATAATATGTATGGGAATTACTCTCCTTCTGTTATTTGCTGAGCTGAATACATCTTTTTAACCCCTTAACGACCGCGGGCAGTAAAATTATGTCCCAGCGGTCATAACGTTACTGCCCACGGTCTGCTGGCAGCAGCATGCAGCGATCGGCACACATCTCAGCTGATTTTCACAGCTGAGATGTGTGCCTGCTAGGCAAGAGCAGAATCGTTATCTGCTCGTGCCGTTAACCCCTTATATGGCGCTGTCAATATGTGACAGCGCCATTATAAGCGCGATCACGGTAAACTTTTACTTACCGCCAGATACCGGAAGTCACGTGACGCGATCACGTGACTTCCGATAGTTGTCATGGTAGCACATGACTCCTGTACTACACATGACTTGCTTTCCCTTTCGCTGTGCCCGCTGCACAGTGAAAAAGACAGTGAGCGTATCTGCTGTTTACAGCTAGGTAGCTGTGATCAGCAGATAGTGCAAAGCGATCGGACTGCTGATCGCAATAGCCCCCTAGGGGGACTAGTAAAATAAAAAAAAAAAAGTTAAAAAAAAGTGTTAAAAAATTAAAAAAAACCCTAAAAGTTCAAAACACCCCCCATTCGCCCCATTGAAAATTAAAGGGTTAAAAAAATAAAAAATATACACACATTTGGTATCGCTGCGTTCAGAAACGCCCGATCTATCAAAATATAAAATCAATTAATCTGATCAGTATACGGCATAGCGGCAAAAAAATTCCAAACGCCAAAACGACGTTTTTTGTCGCCACAACTTTTGCGCAAAATGCAATAAGAGGCGATCAAAACAGAGCATCTGCGCAAAAATGATACCGTTAAAAACATCAGCTCGAGACGCAAAAAATAAGCCATCACTGAGCCATAGATCCCGAAAAATGAGAACGCTACGGGTCACGGAATATGGCGTAAAACGTGCGCCACTTTTTTCGGACAAACGTCCGATTTTTTTTTAACCCCTTATATAAAAGTAAACCTATACATGTTTGGTGTCTACGAACTCGCACTGACCTGAGGCATCACACCCACACATCAGTTTTACCATATAGTGAACACAGTGAATAAAATATCTCAAAAACCATAGTGCTATCGCACTTTTTTTGCAATTTTTCTGCATTTGGAATTTTTTTGCCATTTTCCAGTACACTATATGGTAAAACTGATGGTTTCATTTAAAAGTACAGCTCGCTCTGCAAAAAATGAGCCCTCACATGACCATATTGACTGAAAAATAAAAAAGTTACGTTTCTCAGAAAAAGAATGGCGGAAAAAAAAAACGGAAAGCGAAAAATCGGCCAGTTGTGAAGGGGTTAAGATCCATCTCTTCTATTAGGTATCTTAGTAGGAATATTTAAAATTTTCCCTTGAATGTCAGACAAAGCATGACCAGGTCCTTATGCATACCACAAATAAAGCTTACTGTGGATCTGACAACAGATTTTACAATACCAACTCTATATTTATTATTAAATACATCCATTGGACTTGTTAAGTCTGGTGTTGTTACTCTCAAAATCCATGTCAGAACATTAGCTGGACTTGTACATTTTATCTGTGCTAGGAAAAACTTACATCAGCTCTAACAGATATATTTAATAATTTATGCAGTTTATATTGTGAAATCTAGTGATAAATACACTTAAACCCCTTCACGACCAAGGACGTACCTATACGTCCTGGCTGGGAAGGAGTTCCTGACCAAGAACGTGTAGGTATGTACTGGCAATCGTGGGGGAAAGGAGCTGTGCCTGGCTCATTTGCGGCTAGGGACTAAGCTTTGCAGACAGCCAGGAATGGTCCCCACAGCATCCCTATCTGTTTAACCCCCTAAATGATCATGATCGATATCGATGGTGGCACTTAGCGGATTGAAAGAGGGATTGTGCTCCATCTCCCGTCCGCGGTGTGATTGCAAGGGCCCGTTCATCGTTATGGTGACCTGAGGTCATCATGACAACCTCCGTGTCATCCAGCTAGTAGAAGCCTCAGACATCATGCCAGGAGTAGAAGCTTCTGACATTACAACTCTGACAGCTACACTGTACTTCAATGATCGATCATTGTAATACAGTGTAGCTGCGATCAGAGGAGTGAAAAGTAATAACCCCTATAGGGACTAAGTAAAAAAAAAAGTATATATATATATATATATATATATATATATATATATATATATATATATATATAAATCAGAATATAAAGAACAGAAAAAGTTATTCCAATAAATAGTTATATTTATGTAAAAAATATAAAGTACACATATTTGGTATTGCTGAATCCGTAACAACCTGATCTATAGAATTGTCACAGTAGTTAACCCCTTCAGTCAAATTAGAACTGGTGGAGGAAGGTTGAACTAGATGGACCTAGGTATTTTTTCAACCTTAGATAAAAGAGAGTAGTAGAATCGGGTGTCCAAGCCGCGCCAAAAGACTAGTCGATCATGGAAGTAGGAGATAATTGTAACTTTAATTCAGCATAAGCCAACGCGTTTCAGAAGCCAACGCTTCCTTCCTCAAGACAAAGATAGCAAAAGTACAACAAATTTGTGATTTGTTGTACTTTTGCTATCTTTGTCCTGAGGAAGGAAGCGGTGGCTTTTGAAACGCGTTGACTTATGCTGAATTAAAGTTACAATTATCTCCTACTTCCATGATCGACTAGTCTTTTGGCGCGGCTTGGACACCCGATTCTACTACTCTCTTTTATCTGCCAAACCCGGGGACCGCTGCCTTGACTGTGGAGTTACATACATGCGATTATAGGCGTTGTGACTATTACAACCCCTATAGGTGAGTACCACTACACCTTTGATATCCCCCCAATCTACCGGGGTAAGACCCTATTGCGCTTCTTTTTCCACAGTTTTTTCTTTTTTCAACCTTAGTAACTGTGTAACTATGTAACAAGGTCCTAGTTGCAATTTTAATTTGGCCATATTCACTGTGTTTGACTCCATGGAAGTTTTCAAGAAACCAAATCATCACTATAGCCCGCTGGCTTTTCATTTACGCATGTAATTTACAAAATGTAATCACTTGAGGGGGTTTCTTCTGTTCTGGCACCTAGGGGCTCTGCAAATGAAGTCAGCAAACTATTACAGGAAAATCTGTGATCCTTGATTAATTAATTGAGGGGTGCAGTTTGTAAAATGGGGTCACTTGTTGGGGAGCCCCACTGTTTAGGCACCTCAAGGGCTTTGCCAATGTGACATGGCACCCCGCAAATAATTTGAATGAAATATGAACTCAAATATGGCACTCCTTCCCTTCTTCACTTTGCACTGTGCCTCAAAAGTAATTTTCAACCACATATCAGGTACAAATTGTATGGTGAATTTTTTCTGTTACCCTTGTGAAAATTAAAGATTTGGGATTAAAGCATTTTTGTGGTAAAAATGTATTTTTTTTTATTTTCATGGCTCAATGTTATAAAATTCTGTGAAGCACCTGAGGGTTTATGGTGCTCACAAAACACCTTGGTAAATTACTTGAGGAGTCTAGTTTCCAAAATCGGATTAGTTGTGGGGGAGCTGCACTGCTTAGGGACTTTACCAATGTGACATGGCACCTGCAAACCATTCAAACAAAATATGAACTCAAATATGGCCCTCCTTCCCGTCTTCTCTTTGCACTGTGCTTCAAAAGTAGTTTTCGACCACATAGGAGGAATCGGTATACTCAGAATAGCACAACAAATTATATGGTGCATTTTCTCCTGTTACCCATGTAAAAATGAACATTTTTGTGGTAAAACATTTATTTTTTTATTCTCATGGCTCAACCTTATAAAATTCTGTGAAGCACTTGCGGGTTCAAGGTGCTCACCAAACATCTCAATAAATTTGTTGAAGGGAGAAGTTTCAAAAATAGGGTCCCTTGTGGGGGAGCTCTACTGTTTAGGTACATCGGGGGTTTTCCAAATGTGACATGAAAAGAACCCCGTGACGTCAGATTCTCTTTCCCCTTAGCATGCTCGGTATCCATAGACGCGTGCGCACACCACCGCCATTCACTGTCTCTAACTCCAGAAGAGTCACAGCTACAGGGGACAAGCATTGATCACCAGCATCATCCACATGTACCTCAAGGCAAGTAGTGCAGTTTTTTCAGTACCACCACTACTGATTATTGTTTGATTGCCTGCTGGTTTCCTCTGCTGCCTCACTTGGATAAATGGGACCTGATATAACAAGTGTGTTGTATTATCCCATACATCATTATTTCTGTTATTACATTTCAGGGACCCTACTTCAGCCCTGTGTCTCACAGAAATATTCTGCTACAAGGCCTCGGATACCTGAAGCAGTAGAGTTCTAAATAGGTGGATTGTTTTTATGGTTCACCTTGGGGGTCCATCGTATTTTACTTTGATTGCAAACTATTTCACTATATTGAAATTTAACCTTATTGATCCTTTAGTTTTTCACACTATGCTGGTTAGCGCAGTAGAATTGATCACTATCACTTGATTACTTTACACTATCTGGCATATCTACATGTGGTTTCTGTCGTCTACTTGCAGCTTCTACCTCTTACAATTGCTCTTACACTTCTGAGCGCTAGTGTTATTTTTCCTTTTTTCTTTAGGATATCTAATTATCTATATTATATAAATACACTGACAAGAACAAGGGTAACAATGTTTTGAACTTTTGAATTTAAGGCTCTATATATCACCATTTACTACAACTTTAAGCGTGAGACTACTTTCATTTTATAGACAATCATCTTGATTATCTAATTCATAAATTTGACATGGAATTGTTTAGCATATGATCAGTTATGCAAATTATTGTCATGTTACTGCATTGTTACTGTTTTGCTCCTAGAAATCTCAATTTTAATTTTTATTATTTTGTTAGCAGTTTGTAAATCCATGTATAGATTCCAACACTACCTGAAGCCTTCTGGGCATACTCTTGATCATATTCAAGCATGTTTTGACTGAAATTTGACCCCCAGGTCTCTTTTACACGTTCCCAATGTTGGTGCATACTGGTCGACTCACTTGGGTATGTATACAGCTTTTTCTTTAACTCTACCCACAAGTGTTCCATTGTGTTGAGGGCTGGAGACTGTGGGGGCCAATCCAGCACCTCTACTCCATTGTCAATGAACCATTTATCTGGCATTTTTAACATATGCTTTGGGTATTTGTCGTGCTGAAACACTATGTTGTCCTTTTCATATCCATAGTACTTGAGTGTACAAAGTAACTCGTCTTGTACGATACTCACATATAGCTCAGCATTGAGACTACCATCAATTCTGGTCATATATTCAAAGTCTTTGGCTGTGAAACAACTACATATCATCAGTCTTCCTCCACCGAACTTGACTGCTCCTTCAATTTCTTGATCCGTTAACCCCCTTGTTCATATCCATTTGCATACATCAGAACCTAGTCTATTGACTTTTGTCTCATTGCTCATTATAACCTGTTTCCAATCTTCTACTGTCCAGTTTTCGTACTTCTTTGCAAACTTGAGCAAACGATTCTTATGATGATATTGAAGGTGAGGCTTCTTCACCTTTTTTCGGGCCTCCAAGTCATGCAAGAACTGATTGACCTTGTGATCAGCCAGTTGACTCCGAAATTTTGCCTAGAAGTCCACCTCTTGACTTTTGAATGGATGGACGAACTTCATTTCATATTCTTCCAACTCTCACAGCACTCGCATGATGAATTTTGGCAATTTTATTGGCAAAGAGACTATTATTTATGAGCTGGACGATACTATTTCTCTTTTTCTTCTTTTTGCCTGCTCCTTGATTCAAATCACAACCTTTCACTTAAGAATCAATTTAACAAAAAACAGCAAACACTAGGTAACACTAGAACAGGTTGTATTTTGTAGCATACATGAAGATTTTTTCACCACCAGAAGCAAAACAGTAACAATGCTGTGACATGACAAGAATCAGGATAAGGCTGGGGCCACACAGGGGACTACTGCGATTCTTGCAAGACACTCGGCTCACGTTGGCAGCACAGCAGGAGCCAAGTGTCATGTGAGTGTCACTGCGACTGAGGTCCAATCATGCGATCGTACCACAGCTACAGTGGGCGGGCCAGTGCTGAGGAGGGGAGGGCCGGTGCTGCGGAGGGAAATGAGGGATTTATCTCCCTCTCTCCTCCTTTGCCGGCTATTGCCATTCTCGCCCTGCACTCGCAGTACACCGGTGATTTTTCTCTCACCCCATAGACTTGAATGGGTGCGAGAGAAACAAGAATCGCATTACACTCACAGCATGCTGCGATTGTTTTGCTCGGTCCGATTAGGGCTGAGAAAATAATCGCTCATGGGTGCTGGCACATAGGCTAATATTGGTCCGAGTGGAATGTGATGTTTTATTGCATTCCACTTGCTCCGATTTTCATGCTGTGTCTTAGGCCTTACTAATCAAATGCTAAATAGTTGCAAGTCAAGTGTATGTATGAGATAGCCAAGCTGATTGTCTATAAAATGAAGGTAGTCTCACTCTCAAAGGTGTAGTGGATAATGAGATATGTTGCCTGAAATTCAAAAGTTCACAACATTGTTACCCTTTTGCTTGTCACTGTATATCTGGTTTCAAATTTTAAAGAGAATGTTTGAGAATAAGACTCGGACATATATTAGGAGAATTAATCAGTGCAGAATTATTAGAAATGCGACATGACACTTGATGACAGCTTTTTAATGCTATTAATGTGCTCAGCTTAACCATAAAATATAGGTTTAGATTGAAAATGAGTTGTTATGCAAAGCTGAAATGCAGCTGTGCCGGATTGGGGTAGGTAACAGTAACTTAAAGCCACTAGTCAGTAAACAAGGCAACAGAACTCTGCCAGGGAAGTTGGGGGAATAAGAAGAAATTACAGTCCATTTTAACTTAACATATTTGGATGGAGTAGGAAAGAAGTGCACTCCTGCCAACTCAGTAAATGTTTAGCTTGGAGAACGTTACTTCCACATCTGGCTTGTGTTATACACTGTAAATATTACTTCTTTCAATTTCATTTTTTTTCAATGCAAATTTCAATTTATGAAGAAAAACAAGATGACTGCAGTGGAAAGATTTAGAGGTAAAGGTAACAGGTTGCACAGGTACCATACGATTTGATGCTGTTGTAGATTTATAAGTAGTCAATGCCAGGCTGTGACTGCATTATTTTATCTTTTCAAGTGTTTTATATGATATATATCCATTTCCACTCATATGGTCTATGGGTTTGTTTCACACTGTGATATTTGTACTGTTGACAGACTGAAATGTGGCTACAACCTTTCAAAATGACCTCAAATAACTTCTTATCAATCGGGAAATAATACAGCCTACTAGATATATTATTATGAAACATTTAGAAGGATCTCGATAAATGATTTATATAGTTTAGTCTTGTATAGGGTTATACCACATTCAGAAAAGACAGGAAAGACAAAAAGAAGGTGGAGGAGTGCGTCCTTTTACTAGATCCATCTTAAGACTTAACTCAATGACAACATGCGACAATGTAGAGTCAGTATGGTTAAATGACGATGGGGAAGATAATAATGGAAATCTGCTAATTGCAGTTTGCTATAAGCCTCCTAACATACCTGAATAGGTAGAGGATGAAATGCTGTAGCAAGTTAAAAACGCAGCAAATAATAATAATCGGGTCCTTATTATGGGGGGTTCTGTCCAGACATTCATTGGAACATAGAATCTTCTGGTTGTGCTAAAAGCTGCAAGTTCTTATCCTTTACTGTAGTTCGAGACAATCCCCTCTTTTGATGACCCAACCAGAGGAGACAATCTGCTGGATCTGGTCTCATTAAATACACAAGATACAATTTCAGGGGTACAGGTCTGGAGCACTTGGGTAGCAATGACCACAATATGGGAAGCTTCAAAGTAATATTCAATAGAACATTTCAAAGGGGAGTGCAAAAAGCTGGAACTTTAGGAAAGCTGAATCACTAGACTATGGGAAGAGTTTGGTCTTGTAGATTGGGATCATGTCCTGGTAACTAGAGATGCCAAACATAAATGGGACATGTTTAAATATATACTGCTAGAATTCAGTGGAAAGTTTATATCATTTGGTAAGAATTGTCCAAAAACAAACCTTTGTGGTTAACCCTTCATGACAAGGCTATTTTCCATTTTTATTCTTTTGGGTTTTTTCCTGCTCATCTTCTACGAGCCATACCTTTTTATTTTTTAATCCACAGAACCATATGAGGGCTTGAGTTTTCTATTACAAGTTGCACTTTTCCCCTTACGGAGAGTGGCACACCACGCCTTGGATGCCAGCATAAGGCGACTTAAATGACTTGCAAATTTAATATGCAAATTGCCTCTTCAGAGAGGAAGAGGACTTGAACTCTAGTGCCACCTATTGTAAGGCGGAATCCTAAAAGTCAATATCGACCCTTTAAATGAGCCCCGTCAGATGACTTAGGATATATAAGCCAAACTAGAATTTCAATTTCCATAAAGAGAAAACTTCCCCGTTAGATCCAATTCTTAGCCGCTCTGCTGGCCAAACCAGATCTTATACTTTGCACTGACGAAGGACAATACCCTAAAACAGGGTGTCTGCAACTTGAGATTTTAGCTTGGCTTATATATCCAAATTCATATGGCAAAACTTGTTGGAGGGTCGATATTGACTTTTAGAATTGCTATTTCCAATAGGTGGCACTAGAGTTCAAGCCCTCTTCCTCTCTGAAGAAGCGACTTGCATATTAAAGTTGTACTTTTGAATGACATCATTCAGTCAATGTTATAATGCACTGGAAAGCAGGAAACAAAATTCTAAGTGCTTTGAAATTGCAAAATAAGTGCAATTTAAATTTTTTTTAATTTATTTACCATGTTCACTATACAGTGAAACTATTATTATTATTATTTATTATTATAGTGCCATTTATTCCATGGCGCTTTATATGTGAAAGGGGTATACATAATAGGGACAAGTACAATAATCATAAACAAAACAAGACACAGACAGGTACAGGAGGATAGAGGTCCCTGCCCGCGAGGGCTCACAGTCTACAAGGGATAGGTGAGGGTACAGTAGGTGAGGGTACAGATGGTCATGCGGCGCTGTATCAGACAGAGGGTTACGGCAGGTTATTGGCTTGTCAGAGGTGGGTTAATAATAAACTGTTCTGATAATCTGATTCTCCAGTTAGTACAATTACACAGATACCAAACATGCATAGTTTTTTTATATAAGTGGTGAAAAAAATTGGAAATTTGTAAAAAAAAAAACCAAAAAATGTTGGTTGTGTCACCATTTTCCAGGGCTATGTGAGAGCTTTTTTCTTTGCAGCCTGAGCTGATGTTTTTACTGTTACCATTTTAGGGTAGATGCAATGTTTTTATCGCCTCTTATTGTATTTTATTGCAATGTTGCGGAGGACATAAAAAGTAATTCTGCTGTTTTTATTTTATATTTTTTTTGTTTCATATTTTTAAAATCATTTTTTTCACTTTTTACTTTTTACTGAATTTGTTAGTCCCTTTAAAAAGCATGAGGGTCTGCAGCAGACCCCTGGCTGTCATGGCAACCCACTGGTGCATTGCAAGCATGTCGCAGGCACGCCAAAGGACACGATGTACTCCCTGCCAGCGTGCATTAAATGCCGTGTCAGAGATTGACAGTGGCATTTAATAAGTTAACAGCTGTGGTCATGTCATGTCCCCATCGGAGTCCGCTCCTGCGACTTCTGCTCCGATCGCCAGACGACGCCATGTTCCCACCATGGATAGTGCTGGTGATGGGAGAGGAGTCGGTGCCCGTGGTTCTGCGGAGAACAGTGTCACGTCCCCACCGGAGTCCGCTCCTGCGACTTCTGCTCCGATCACCAGACGACGCCATGTTCCCACCATAGATAGTGGTGGTGATGGGAGAGGAGTCGGTGCCTGTGGCTCTGCGGAGCACAGGCTCCGCTCATCCACTAGGCTGGGTTTCCCTGGAACCTGCAGTACCACTGGCTGACTGTAGGTGGCATGTGTCTCCCGGCTGAAGTGGCCAACATTCACCTGCAGCCTATGGGAAGACACCACACCCTTCTTATTCCCTCTCCTGTCACATGATCACTGCCAGTGATATTTCTGTTCTCCTGGCTCATGTGCTGTTTGTATTGTGATTACTGTGCACTGACCTTGCTTCTGTTTGACTACCCTCCTGCCTGTCGTTTTTGTACCTTGCTGCCAGTTCTGGATTTGACCCCTGCTTTGTCTCCTTACTACGCCCTTGCCTGCCGATTCTGTTCCTGTTTTGCATCTCCTGGATTTTGACCCTGCCTGACGACCACGGACTACAGTCTACCACAGGTAGCGATCTCTGAGGCTCTGTGTAATTCCAAATCCCTGTACAGGGGTTAAAAGGTTGCAGAGTTCTTGGGGTCCTGCTTTGTGAGCGGCTTTTCACTAGATTCCCCTTACAGCCAGTCTGAGTCTGTGGCTCCTATCAGGCATTAGAGGTCAGACCTCCGCTATACGCGTGGTTGTTGGAGGCAGAAGATGGCTGAATAATCCAGCCATCTTCTGCAGGGAAAAATGCGGGCTTGACGCGTGAGCCTGCATCAAAGTCAGGGACGTGAAATATGACGCAAATGTACATCATATGACATGAAGGGGTTTTAAAATGGTGACTAGCTACATTGTGAATAGCCGGTATGTATCCCAGAGGTGGTTGTCCTCTGGGATGTAAACCTGGAACGTCTATCCTAGTACCCGTGATGCCACAAGCTTTGTAAAGGAGTTAATGGGCCAGTTTTATGGATAGCTGCAGAGCTGGGTGGGTCTAGCTATCCACATACCTCCACCCATGGATGTTACTCATAATTTAATGAGACTGTTTGGCACATGGTAGTCAGTGAGAAGGAACCCCTGAGAGAAGTGCTGTGCCCTGACAGGAGTCAGTGTTTATAAATCCTGCCAAAGCTCCTTAACACTAGAAGTCCCAGAGAGGGGTCATTTAACATTTCTACCATTGGAACCCTATGGAGCTCGAAATTCTTGGGACTTCTATTGTTAAAATAAAAAAATAGTCTTGAAAATAGTGTGTGAATTTCTGACTGGGGTCAGTGTATGGAGGTCTGTGACGCCCCGGAAAGATACCACTGGAGAAGTTAACCAGAAATTAAATCCAAGTAGGAATACTGGCCAGGGGTAAATGAATGACAGCTGATACATCCATTGTGACACTATTGGGGAGAAGTGTATCCAAACCTGTGCAGACGTGCCCCAAGGGTAAGGACTTGAAACCTGTGTTTGTGTGATATGTACTAGGAGTGCGGGTTATGTCTGTCTAATGAAACTGGCTGGACTTTTAATTCAGATGTGTTACTGTGTTACTTTTAAGAAGAAAGCAAAGTTAATGACCCCCTCACTGTAAATAAGTTAATTGTCACAGGGTTAAAATAGGTTACTATACAGTAAGTATGAGACAAAAGCAAAGTGCATGTAAAACCTTCAAAACAATACATCTAGCATCCAGGAGTATGAAGATCTCAATAAAAATGTAAAAAATAAACCAAGCTAGCAAAGTTATATACAGAGAAAAAAATCTCCAATGACATTAAATCAAAAGATAACTTGTTAGGACACATGTAGAATATGGGATCTAGCTTTAGGCTCCACACTTCGAAAAGAATATTGGAAAGTTAGAGACAGTTCAAAGGTGGGCAACTAGATTATTGTACAGGATGGAAAGGCTTGTTTACCTTAGAAAAAAGATGTCACAGAGGAGATCTCATTTATATGTATAGATAAATGTGTGGTCAATATAAAGGACTGGAACATGACTTATTTCTTCCAAGCACCTAATCAAGGTCTAAAGGAAATGTATTATGGGAGTCGCAACTCTATCAAGCACCTGCCGGCTATTATTTCACCTGGCTTCCCATCATTCTCATCATGGTGAGCTTTGATTTTTATGGTTTTTTTTTGCCATAGTCTGAGTACATTGATATACAATCGTTTCGTGTGACACAAGTGAAGTGATGGACCGAGGGCCCTCTGCTCTGCAGAGCAAGTCACGAGATCAGACGGATTAACGGGTAAAGCAGAGAGAATGTTTACTTACAAGGAATAACAAATGTGAGCTGCTGAGCAGTGGGGGGGGGAGGAAGAGTGAAGGTGGGAAAAACAACCCACAGTACAACAGTATCCTCTTTAGCTGAAGCGAATGGCCCAGGTCACCACAACTAGTACAACATACAATACAGTTTTACCAGCAGTACAGTGATATGCATGTATTCAGCATTAAACAATTCTGCTCTGTTCTCTATCCTAACTGGCTTCCTCGAAAGGGATATCGCACTCTGACTACGGAGACCTAGTACGATTCCCTAACTGCCACACCCGGGCGTACACTAATGTCTCTATCTGCAGGTTTGGTCCGATCTGAGACTTGATGGTATAGTGGTGCACACTTCACTACGTGAGGGGGTTGCAGGACTTCTCTTCCTGCAATTCACTGGACAGCTGGACTCATCAGGCGAGGTACTCTAGCAGGCCGGACACTGACTCTCCTATGTGCTTACTTCTGCACCCCTGGAACTCTCTGACACTTCCTGCTTCTCCCTACACTTTTCTCAGGGCAGACCAAACAAACACACAGCAGAAGGGGAGATGCGGGGTATTCCATTGTGCTCTTCAGGGGAGCAAGTCTCTTAAAGCCACAGTACAACAAAGTTTTAAAGTCACAATAAAGCAACATACTTAGTAGGGGCTGCAATCCCCTACTCAAGCATGAGCATAAAGATATAGCACTTTACAGTATTGTGTTATATATTATATACATTATACTTAGCTAAATCCTTTGCTTAGTTATTTAACAAAGTGAAAGCTATTTCGAACCAGATAACTACATTATCTTACTTTAAACAACACTTTGCCAAATAAACAGTAGAGTGACATCCCAGACATCTTTCCCAAACTAATTAAACCAGTACGTTTGTCCTTATATTACCTGGCAGAAGCCAAAGTGGAATAATTGCAATCAGTAATCGAAAGGTTAAATTATGTAAGAAAATGATGTGTATAATTTCTAACAAATGTCAATTAACATCGCAAATTATAATCGAGAAACACAAATAGATTTTTGGCATGTTATGTGTTTGAAATAATACAGATGGAAGAGTTACTTGCCTCAAGAGAACAATGAGTGGAGTGTAGGTTTACGGTAGAAATGTTTCTTTTTTCCAAATTACATAATGCAATATGGAAAGAGCATTTTACAGGATGATCTGCTGATTGTTATTATGAGCAAAAATCCATCTTCAATTTTTAAAACCAAAATTGTGAGAATGAATCGTCTCTAGCTGCTGATTCAGGGATACACTCTACTACACTCAGTTATGCTATAAAGCAGTGAGTCACTTGAAAATCGCTTAAAGATATCTAAAGATAATGTATCCACCCTGAGAACAAAAGGATTGGATGTACTAAAATCCAA
Source organism: Anomaloglossus baeobatrachus (assembly GCF_048569485.1). NCBI lineage: Eukaryota > Metazoa > Chordata > Amphibia > Anura > Aromobatidae > Anomaloglossus > Anomaloglossus baeobatrachus. The sequence goes on from NC_134353.1 coordinate 349,770,500, forward strand.
CTGCCTGATCATTCTCTTCCCTGACATCTGCATTTAGAAAAAAGTATTAGTTATCTATACACAGTAGTCATCTGGTATTGCTGGAGTTCAATTATTTAATCAGTGTGGGCCTCCTTAAAGATTTACTAGAAGAGATCTGTGAGTAGTCCTAACCTAAAATAGAAGACACAGAAACACCATAATTTAACCCTTTTACGCTCCGTGATGTACTTTTACAACATGGAGCATGTGTGGGGGTCTGGAACGGGCTCAGGAACTGAGTACAATCCACACAAGACAGATGGCGACTATATTACATAGTTAACAACTGTCTTTAACAACAACAATCAGCACTACTGTTGGTGGTGGAATTTAAGCACCAAGATTCAACCCCAGCATTCAGGCGTCCAATCAACTTCTCCCAAATTACTCTACCACGATGCTATGACATCAGTCTGGTCATCAAAGAAGAATGTGATTTTTACTATACAGTATACAACAATACTGTCACATTACTGTACATAGTACAAGTGTGAGGGTAGCCTGGGCTATAGATTGTTTGTTCAAATGTAATATGATTATCTGTGTATGTAAATAATAAAAATATAGATGTCGTTGCATAATTATCTGTGTGTCTATATGACAATCGCACAGACGCCATAATATGATTCTAAGCTGTATGTTCAAGAAAGGGTTAACCAAAGATAATGAAGCCAGAATGAACAATGAACAGTGAAGGCTTTCATAATGATGAGTGAAAGTCTTATCAGTGGTTTTACACAAAGAAGAATGTGTTTTCTGTGGGATGAAATGTGTGTTTCTATGTCCCTATGCACCTCTCTGAACCTCCCTATATGGCTTCGATGTATGAGAAAAGACAGATTTTGATACTTTTGTACATGTCTGAAGGTTGAAATGTTATACTAATATCTGAGCTATTCATTACACGGGTCAGTCACCTATACTGGCTCATAGAGTGAACACAGTCTCTGTGATCCTTGTTTCTGAGTTATTTATTATATCTGTACAGATAGCTAATTTGGCCCCGTGCCTCTGGATCTACCCTAAACAAAGACTCCATTAGCCGTCTTACCTAAATTTCTCCATTGACACAATTAGTCAAGTAAGGTTCATGTCCCCTAACGGAAATGAAAAAAAAAAAAAATACAAAAAAGCATAAAAATTCTAATTATTCCGCTTTTCCCACAGTTAAAAATAATGTAAAACGTAAAAAATATAATTATTTGGTATAAAAAATCCTGATCAAAAAGTCTGATCTATTAAAAAACAGAAAAAATTAATCTGTATGGTAAGTGTTTTAAAGAAAAAACAAAACACTGAGGCTACGTGCGCACGCTGCGGATTTGCCATGGATTTGCTGCAGAAAATGTGTCTAACATTGCTGCAGTTAATTCCCCAGCAAAACCTATGGGTTTTTAAAAATGCTGTGTGCACTCTGCGATTTTTTTATACCCGCGGATTTTCCGCTGCAGAATTAATGTGCATGTCACTTCTTTTCCGCAGGTACCTGCGGTTTTTGCCATAGATAATGGTAAAAATCCGCGGGGACCAACTTGCGGAAAATCCGCGGTAAATCCACAGTAAATTCACAGCAAACCGCAGGAAAACCGTGGCAAATCGCGGCAAAAACGCAGGTGCGGGATTCTTTCAGAGGGTCTGTTTTTTTCTTATAAAAAAAGGCACTTTCTAGTGCGCACATAGCCTAAAACTACCTTTTTTGCTGCTCATCCTTTCAAAAAATGCTATAAAAGTCTATCAAAATAAAGTATGTAATAAATGAAAACACCAGAATTTTACGCAACAAAACAAGCCCTCATACAGCTCCACTGCTAACTAAAAAAAAGGCAGAATTGCCTTTAGTTTGCCATTTTCAATTATCATATATTACTTATATATGACTGAACATTGTCCAACAAAAATATCAAGCTTTCAAACCTCCATGATGCAGAAATATAGAAAATGATTATTTGAAAAAAAGGCTAAAAACAAAAACCTAAAAACAAAAATTGGCTAGATCTTAAGAAACCTATTACCTCAAAAAGTGCTACTTACCTACAGATATAAGGTTAATCTACAGGTTACAATGCTTTTTGGTATGAAAGAGCAGCTACTGGGAGAAAATGAACTTACTTCCTCTTGGTAACTGCCAGTTTTCAGTCATGTGGGTGTGCAGGGAGCAACTACTCTAAAGGCCCCCCGAGGAAGCACTACAAGCGAAACGCGTCCGGATTTCCTCCCTCTTCTTTACCGGACCTCGGACACGGCTACTATATAGGCACTTACTATGGGTAAGCAGTTGCTCTAATTCATGCACAGCCTATGGGCTCTTTTGTGTGATATTTTTGGTGGGCCTCACCATGAGATTTCATCCTATGGACTGTGCAGTATGTTTGCCTATATAGAATATTTGATCAATGCTGTTTGGGTCCCTGGAAGGGTGATCTCTGTCAGTTCGTTAACCCTTCACTGTTATACACTTTTATGAATCCAGTCTTTATAACAGTACCCCTATTTGTATATGATCTTTTTGTAATAAATACCTACTTATTTACTTGGGTGTACTAGTTATCTTTTGAAATTATGTTTGGCCATATGAAACTCAGCTTTCCATATTTATTCATTGTTATATTGAGTGGCCTTTTATATTACACTGAACATCCATCTGTTACCCTACCTATTTGCTCACTACTTTACACACTGCGATATCGGTCCCGATATCGCTAGTGTGGGTACCCGCCCCCATCTGTTGCGCGACACGGGCATATCGCTGCCCGTGCCGCACATCGCCCAGAGCCGTCACACATACTTACCTGTCCGGCGACGTCGCTGTGACGGGCGAACCGCCTCCTTTCTAAGGCGGCGGTCCATGCGGCGTCACAGCGACGTCACTGAAACGTCACTGAACCGCCGCCCAATAGCAGCGGAGGGGCGGAGATGAGCGGGACGTAACATCCCGCCCACCTCCTTCCTTCCGCATAGCGGCCAGGAGGCAGGTAGGGAGAGCTTCCTCGCTCCTGCGGCGTCACACGCAGCGATGTGTGCTGCCGCAGGAACGAGGAACAACCTCGTTACTGCTGCAGTAACGATAATTGAGAATGGACCCCCGTGTCGCCGATTAGCGATTTTGCACGGTTTTGCAACGATGCAAAATCGCTTATCGGTGTCACACGCAGCAACATCACTAATGCGGCCGGATGTGCGTCACAAAATCCGTGACCCCAATGACTCCGCATTAGCGATGTCGCAGCGTGTAAAGCCCCCTTTAGGCTGTGTCTGCACTTTCCATTTTCACCTGTGTTTTACCTGCGTTTTGGTTTCGTTTTGAACTGCAGCATTTTCATGCCAAAATGCATGCGTTTTGATTTTACAGCAAAATCTATAGGAATTGTTGATTTCCTGTCCGCACTTTGCGTTTACAAACGCAGCGTTTAATTTGCATAACTTTGGCCAAAAACTCTGCGTTCAAAGAAGCAGCATGTCAATTGTTTTTGCCATTTGGGCTGCGTTTTGATAACATTGAAGTCAATGAAAAGTTGCAAAAAGCAAGAAACATCAAAATTCCAGCGTTTCACATACTTTTTAGCTGATTAAAACATGCATTTTGGATTACATATATGCATGCGTTTATGACATCAAATTAATGGAATAATATGTCCCTTTACACACACATATAGTCCGACAATTAAATTAATGAAAAATATTAATTTGTTATTTTAGCCATAATTAGTATAAAACCGCTATAATTATATTAAATATAACTAATTTCGTTATGACTTCAAACATTATATTTATTTTCTTTTTTTTTCTTTTTTCATACTGTTTGTATGTTACAACTTTATTTAGTAGTGTCTTTGTAATCAAAACGCATCTGACTTTAAGCAATGGAAACGCAGGTAAAAAGCGATAAAAACGCGCCTAAAACGCGGTAAAAACGCACGCGTTTCCATGGTCAAAAGCAACTTTGGCAAAAACCATTTCTGCCAAAGGATGCGTTTACAACTGCAACTATGATGATGCAAAGTGCCGACATAGCCTTAGGGGTGCTTTACACGCTGCGACATCGCTAAAGCGATGTCGTTGGGGTCACGGAATTTGTGACGCACATACGGCCGCGTTAGAGCTGTCGTTGCGTGTGACACCTATGAGCGATTTTGAATCGTCGCAAAAACGTTCAAAATCGCTAATCGGTGACATGCCCCCCTATTCTCAATTATCGTTGCTGCTGCATGTACAATGTTGTTCGTCGTTCCTGCGGCTGCACACATCGCTATGTGTGACACCGCAGGAACGAGGAACCTCACCTTACCTGCGGCCGCCGGCAATGAGGAAGGAAGGAGGTGGGAGGGATGTTATGTCCCGCTCATCTCTGCCCCTCCTTTCTATTGGGCAGCGGTTCAGTGACACTGCTGTGATGTTGCTGTGACGCTGAACGAACCACCCTATTAGAAAGGAGCCGCTTCGCCGGTCACAGCGACGTTGCAGAGCAGGTATGTGCGTATGACGCTGCCGTAGCGATAATGTTTGCTGCGGCAGCGATCACCACATATCGGCCGTACGACGGGGGCGGGTGCTATCGCGCTCGACATTGCCAGCAAATGCTAGCGATGTTGCAGCGTGTTAGGCGGCCCTTACTGCTTACAGAAGCCCACTATACCATGTGTGGTGGCTGTCAGCACACCCCACCCCTTTGGTTAACAGCTTGCTCTGCAGTGCGTCTCTGCAAAGCGAGCTATCAATCAACAATGCCAGGGCATGCTTATACAGCAGCCAAAAACAACATAGTGACCAGAGCTTTGAGCTGTGAGTATAGTCATTCCATGGTTGGTGAGGGTTTAAACCAATCCTCTACTGATAATCTGCTGAAAGAACTGTGATTTTACAAAAACTACAGCACGTTGCCCTCTAAGTGACCGTTTGCTTTAATAAAGGTCTGTGTTTCTGCATTATGTTCCTCTCAGATTAAAGAGTGGCAAAAAATTGGAGACAGATACCTCAATAGAATAGTAAGTTTTTGCACTTAATATTAGAAGCTGGAACAACTGACAATTATAAATATCTGAGCGACTTTGACAAGGTTCAGATTGTGATAGCTTCATGACTGTGTCAGAGATCTTTAAAATTCAAGGTCAAAAGGGTGTTCCCAAAATGAAAACGTTTCTGCTTACCAAAAGACAAAGGTTCATCAAGATATAATCTCTGCATATAATCGGAGCATTCAGAAGGCAGGGTGAGGAATCGCTTACCTCTCCCTGGCGATTAGGTCCCTGTAATGCGATCACAGGGACCCCATCACTGCTATTGTAACCCTGGGTCATCACTATGATGACCCCGGGTTACTGAGTTACGGAGAGCCTCACACACCATGCTGTATGTGATTCAAAGTGCTGCGATATAATCCACTGTAGTGATAAAGCATTACAGGGAATTTTAGAAATGCAGAAAAAAATGCTAAAACAATTGTCATGCTGCTTCTTTTTTCAGCAACAAAATCTGCAAGGAAAAAAAAGCAGCGTGTGAACAGAAAGTCAGGATTCTCATAGACTTTGCTGGGATGCATTTTTCCTTGCAGTATGGATTAAAATCTGCAAGGAAAAATGCATGAAAAAAAGTGAAAAAAAACCACAAAGTGTGCACATAGCCTAAATCAGGTTTTTCTATTACATGCATTTAACCCCTTTACCACCCAGCCATTTTTCATTTTTTTTTGTTTTTTTACTCCCTTTCATCCATTACCTTTTAATTTTTCCATCATCATAGCCGTTTGAAGGTTTGTTTTTTGGGGGACGAGTTGTACTTTTGAAAGAAACCATTAATTATACCACATAGTGTACTGAAAAACGGGACAAAAATTCCAAGTGCAACGAAATTGCAAAACAAGTTCAAATCCACAATTGTTTTTTGTTTGTTTTTTTAATTCCAATGTTCGCTATATGGTAAAACTAACTTGGCAACATGATTCCCCATGTAAGTACAAGCTTGTAGATACAAAACATGCATATTATTAAAAAAAATGTAATTGGTAAAAACAAAAATTGAACTTTGTAAAAAAAAAAAAAAATGACACTTTTGTCACTATTTTCAGAGAACCATAATATTCTCTTTTTTTTGGGATCTGGGACAGTGTGATTTTTGTGCCCTGAGCTGATACTTTTACAAATAACATTTTTGGGTAAATGCAATGTTTTGATTGCCTCTTAGGCTATGTGTCCACGCTGCGGAAAATGCGCGGATTTTGCCGCGGATTTCTCGCGGAAAAGCCGCGGAATTTCCGAAAATCTGCAGCAGCGGCACTTCCCAGCCATTTCTATGGCATTTTGGAAATGCTGTGTCCATGCTGTGGATTTTTCTGCGGCGGATTTGCCGCGGATTTTGATCCGGGAAAATCTGCAGCATGTCAATTATTGTTGCGGATTTTGATCCGGATTTTGGCTATAGAATGGGGAAAAAAAAAAATCCGCATCAAAATCCGCGGTAAATCCGCGGCAAATCCGCGGCAAAAAATAGGTGCGGATTTGCCGCGAAAGTCGCGGATTTTCATGCAGAAAAATCCACAGCAACATTCTGTAAGGGGTGGGCAGACCCCTTACAATGAGGTACAGTTTCCCCGGAATGTTGATGTGATTTAATAAAAATGTTTTATTGTCATTACACTGTTTTAGTGGGTTCCCCTAGTGGCCGGGTGGGACGGCTGTCTCCACAGAAACAGGGCAGAGGAAAGGAGGAGCCGGCAGAAGAAAGGGGAGGGTGAAGAAGAGTTGTAAGGGAAAAAGTTAGAGCCAGCAGGCAGTTGAGTCCGGGACGGGAGAGAAGAAGCAGAGAAGGGGCAGAGTGTGGGAGCTGGGTGAATAGGAAAGCCGGAGAGAAGAGGAGAAGGCGTAACCTCAAGTGTGAAGCAGTACTGGTGTGGGTCCGGTCTGTGATAGCCGTAGTGGGAGCCAGGTGAAGTGGATTAGCTGGGCACATCCCCACTGGAGGAGACGTCAGGAACAGGTTTTTTCCTCTCAGCAAAAAGTGTGAAGTCACCTGAAGTGTTGTGCCTCTGTGAAGAAGAAGTGTTTAATAAAATGCCTGCTGGTTCAATTGATCCATGTCTGCAGAGTCTCTGTACAACTGACGACGGCGTCTGCACCACCACACTCTGCCCCACCAAGTCATCTCCTGTCCCCAAAGTGACGGCGGCACCAGGGGTAAGCCTAGCAGAAGGGGCCACGACTACAACCCCCGAGGCACCCCTGGCACCCCGTTACATGTGGCGTAGTCGGCAGGATCCGGATTATATGCAAGGGGTCCCGATTCAAGAAGATGGAGACCAAGTGGTGCCTAGAGCACAGGATCCGGATTATTGGCGAAGGGTCCCAATCCCATGGTGGGAAGAAGAAGTGGTGCCTAAGGCGTTGGACCGGGCACAAGATGGCGGCAAGATGGCCGTCGTCTTTATGGACACAGTGAGAGCGCGAAGATTTGGTGCCAAAAGAAGAGCCTGGGGCTGGCCGGTGAAGAAAAAGAAGTGCGGAGTGCGTCGCTCAAAGAGGGGAGGTGCTGGCCCCAGGATGCCGAGAAAAACATGTGAAGTGGGCGGTGTTGCAGCAAAAAAGAAGAACCGCCTTGGCCGGGTCGACGTGATGTGCGAGACTGGGGGTGGAGTCTACCCAAGAGCGGGAAAAGAAGGCCCGCCTCCACCTTCCCCAGCTTCTCCACTGTCCCCGACGCCATTACCAGAAGCAACTACTCCAAAAGTGACGTCGAGCAAGATGGAGAACTCAGAAAGACAGCAAGCTGCGGTGGCTGCATTGGTCACGACTAGCCTGAACAGAGGTCACCCGAAGCCGACTGCGGCTGCGGCGGCGGAAGGACTCACACCTAACTTACCGGCTGTAGCCGGAGGATCAGAGCGGCCCACGAAGGTTACCTGGGTTACCACCTGGGACGCCGCGACCGGAGAGACCACGACCGAGGTCCGAGCTACTTACACGGCACAGCTGCCATCGGGAAACAGACTCCTGGGAACTCCCTATCGGTGCCCGGAGATACCCCCGCCGGTCGCGGTGGGATCTTCAACCCACGCAACAGTTCCGGCCCCGGAAGAACCACATGCCCGGGAGCTAGAAAAGGATGAGTGGGTGTTCTTCTGGGATCCAGTGACGCCGTCGTCCCAGACTCGGCGGAAGTCCCCATCACCTGAGCCCGACCCGGTACAGGAGAGATTGCGGGCCGAGACCGTGGCCCGTGAAATGATGAAACGGTCCCCGGAGTGATGACTTCGACCGACAGTGTACCGTCGGCACGATAGTAAAGTTCAACCAGAAAGAGGGCTATGGTTTCATCGAGGATGAAGAGACCGGTGACCATTTCTTCTACAATCGGGTGAACCTTAACACTGAGGGCCTACCACAACGCTTGCATACCTTATACCCGGGAGAGAAGGTGAGGTTCCTGAGAGAGGTGGGATGCCGGGGCCTATTTGCGGTGGGAGTGACCCGGATGCCCACTACCCAAGAGGCTGCACAATGGCAGCAAGAAATCGAGTGGGAGGAATGCCAATACCGGCGGCGTACACAGCAAAGACCGGTACTAGCTGAGATTTCCCGCCCGAGAAGCACACTGGCAGTAGCACCTGAAGTCATGACCGGACCGAGCGCTGACCCAGAGAAGGGGACCCCGGCGGTGCTGGCTATACAACAGAGCATGGTTACTCACCCGGTAATCGTCATGGGCAGCCCCCAGCCATCCCGTGCAGCGACCCCATCACCCCCGTCGGGGGTTGAGGAGACAAGACCGGAGGTTGAGACACCGGAGCCTACCGTCAACTATGAACCCTTCCGGAGGCTGCGCCGGTTGCCTGGTCAGTCCTTGTCTGACTACGTGAAGGCTCAACGGGCTGAATGGCAACGGGCTTATCACCCTGAGTGAACTACCATGACCGGGAGCTAATGGACCTGTTTGTTTGGAGACCGGCGTTGTTCAAGAGCCGGAAAAGTTTTACCATTTGCAACATGTTCAAGCTGCTGAGCCCGGAGGGAGCCTGATGCTGGACTGAGCCAGGGGCTCCTCCGTGTTGTTGAAAAAGGCTTTGTGGTTTAATGTTCCTGCCTACTGAGACCGGGAGTGCTGCACAAGCCTCCGGGCAGAAGCCCTGCAAAGACCGGGAGTGCTTACTGGAGGCCTCCGGGCACGCCATCTACTAAGACCGGGAGCTCCCAGGAGGGACTCCGGGCGCCGGACTGGTGCGCCCCTCGTGTGTGCCCTAAGGTGGACATGTTTGTAGTTTTTTTACAATGACTTTATTATGTGGTTTTTAGGTTTATGCCTTGCCGGGAGGCTTAGGCTTAAAGAGGGGAGGTATGTAAGGGGTGGGCAGACCCCTTACAATGAGGTACAGTTTCCCCGGAATGTTGATGTGATTTAATAAAAATGTTTTATTGTCATTACACTGTTTTAGTGGGTTCCCCTAGTGGCCGGGTGGGACGGCTGTCTCCACAGAAACAGGGCAGAGGAAAGGAGGAGCCGGCAGAAGAAAGGGGAGGGTGAAGAAGAGTTGTAAGGGAAAAAGTTAGAGCCAGCAGGCAGTTGAGTCCGGGACGGGAGAGAAGAAGCAGAGAAGGGGCAGAGTGTGGGAGCTGGGTGAATAGGAAAGCCGGAGAGAAGAGGAGAAGGCGTAACCTCAAGTGTGAAGCAGTACTGGTGTGGGTCCGGTCTGTGATAGCCGTAGTGGGAGCCAGGTGAAGTGGATTAGCCGGGCACATCCCCACTGGAGGAGACGTCAGGAACAGGTTTTTTCCTCTCAGCAAAAAGTGTGAAGTCACCTGAAGTGTTGTGCCTCTGTGAAGAAGAAGTGTTTAATAAAATGCCTGCTGGTTCAATTGATCCATGTCTGCAGAGTCTCTGTACAACTGACGACGGCGTCTGCACCACCACACTCTGCCCCACCAAGTCATCTCCTGTCCCCAAAGTGACGGCGGCACCAGGGGTAAGCCTAGCAGAAGGGGCCACGACTACAACCCCCGAGGCACCCCTGGCACCCCGTTACAATTCTACCGTGGACACATAGCCTTATTGCATTTTACTGCAATACTGCAATGGCAAAAAAGCCCTTATTCTGCCATTTTGTTTGTTGCTTTTTTTCCATCATGTTGTTTACCGATCATATTAATTTATTTTATATTTTGATAGATAGGACATTTTTGAACCCGGCAATGCCAAATATGTGGACTTTTAATTGTTTTAGGGATGAATACTGAAACAAATCTGAATTGTTTTATTGGACAAAAGGGTCTGCTCACACCTGTCATTTTTTATATTTTCATCATCATCATAGTATCATAGTTTTTAAGGTTGAAGGGAGACTCTAAGTCCATCTAGTTCAACCCGTAGCCTAACATGTTGATCCAGAGGAAGGCAAAAAAACCCCAATGTGGCAAACAAGTTCCAATGGGGAAAAAATTTCCTTCCTGACTCCACATCCGGCAATCAGACTAGTTCCCTGGATCAATACCCTGTCATAAAATCTAATATACATAACTGGTAATATTAAATTTTTCAAGAAAGGCGTCCAGGCTCTGCTTAAATGTTAGTAGTGAATCACTCATTACAACATCATGCGGCAGAGAGTTCCATAGTCTCACTGCTCGTACAGTAAAGAATCCTCGTCTGTGATTATGATTAAACCTTCTTTCCTCAAGACGTAGCGAATGCCCCCGTGTTCCAGTCGCAGGCCTAGGTGTAAAAAGATCTTTGGAAAGGTCTCTGTACTGTCCCCTCATATATTTATACATTGTGATTAGATCCCCCCTAAGCCTTCGTTTTTCCAAACTAAATAACCCCAAGTTTAATAACCTGTCTTGGTATTGCAGCCCACCCATTCCTCTAATAATCTTGGTCGCTCTTCTCTGCACCCTCTCCAGTTCAGCTATGTCCTTCTTATATATCGGTGACCAGAATTGTACACAGTATTCTAAGTGCGGTCGCACTAGTGACTTGTACAGAGGTAGAACTATATTTTTTTCATGAACACTTATACCTCTTTTAATACATCCCATTATTTTATTAGCCCTGGCAGCAGTTGCCTGACACTGTCCACTAAAGTGAAGTTTACCATCCACCCATACACCCAAGTCTTTTTCTGTGTCTGTTTTACCCAGTGTTCTACAATTAAGTACATAATCATAAATGTTATTTCCTCTACCCAAGTGCATGACCTTACATTTATCTACATTAAACTTCAATTGCCACTTCTCAGCCCAATCCTCCAATTTACATAAATCTCCCTGTAATATAAAATTATCCTCCTCTGTATTGATTACCCTGCAGAGTTTAGTATCATCTGCAAATATTGAAATTCTACTCCGCATGCCCCCAACAAGGTCATTTATAAATATGTTGAAAAGAAGCGGGCCCAATACTGACCCCTGTGGTACCCCACTATGAACTGAGACCCAGTCCGAGTACGTACCATTAATAACCACTCTTTGTTTCCTATCACTGAGCCAGTTTTTAACCCAGTTACACATATTTTCCCCTATCCCCATTATTCTCATTTTATGTACCAACCTTTTGTGTGGCACCGTATCAAAAGCTTTTGAAAAGTCCATATACACAACATCCACTGCATTTCCCTGGTCCAGGCTTGAACTTACCTCTTCATAGAAGCTGATCAAATTAGTTTGACAGGATCGATCCCTCATAAACCCATGTTGATACTCTGTCATAAGAGTGCCAGCCATGTGTTTATCTCATTGAAGAGGGTACATTATAATGCTGTTGAATTTGTCATGACCTGGAAAGATTTCTTAAGATATATGGGATTGGATTGAAGGATCTTGAGCCCTTGAGAATGCCTGTTTAGTCTAAACCGGTTGCACGGAATAACAATAACACCAGGGACTTATATTGATATGCTGTTTCATCCTCATCTTTTTGTAAGTAAAGTAATAAAACAGTGTGCAATCTGGTCAATATGAACCTACCCAGTGAGTCTTCTTAACACCCTCAAGTCTCAATCACACATCCGTCCATCATGGTCCAAGTATGGACCATGATTCACAGACCAGCCATGGGGCTCCTGACCCAAGCTTTAAAACCTTGAACAGTGACATACAGATGTGGGAACGTGGCCTCAGTCCAGTACAGCTTCTGAGATGCCAGTGAAATCCCACCTGTGAGAGCCACAGACAACAGTAAAGTATTCATCAAGCATAAAATGAAAGGAGATTAATGTGAGTCTGGTGACTATTGTCTCTGCAGTAGAAGAAATGAGCCCTAATTATGAAAACTGGAATGGGTGATATGATGACTGGAATACTGAAAAGTGGGGAAAACATTCAAAGAGATCATCTAATTTTATAAATATTCCCATGATGTTTTAATGCTAATTGTGAATTAGCACTTGTAAGTATATCTCCACTTATGACTGATGCTGCGCTATTTTAACACTATGCATGAACTAACTCAATCTGTTGGCAAGATTTGTCTAAATGAGCTTGTTGGATCATACACTTGTGGAAGCTTGATAGGTCTATGAGCATATTGCTTTGAAAAGGGTGTCATGAAGTGGTTAGTATCTACCTAAGCTATTTCCAAGGTGAAAAACGTGAGCAGCAAAAGTGTACTGGGCACCCAATGTTCATAAGGAAAGTGAAAGCTAACCCATATGTTGCAATCCGACCTTAGTGCAAATTGCATAAAATGGTAATTGTGTCTACAATGGGAATGAGTCAGTATACACTTCGCATTTTAGCATGCACAAATTGCTTGCAGTACTCATGCTGACCTCTGTCCACTGCTTAATGTCCTTGGATTTGACATATTTTGATCAGTATTGGACCACGGATACCGTGAGTCCAGCACTTCCTGTGGATGTTACTTTAACATGTCCCACTGTTGCTAACCAAGTATACTCTTTGAAGACAATTGTATTCCCTTATGGCAGTGGCCTCTTTCAGCATGCAAAGTAGAGACCATAATATAAAAATTGCTAATGAGGAACATATGAAAAAGTTTGATGTTTTGACTTAGACCTCAAGTTTAACAGATGTGAATCTAATCAAGGATCTGTAGGATATTCGAAAAAATATGTACTCGCAACACACAAGTCAAAGGATTGTCTGTTAACATCTAAAAGTCAGATACATCAGACAGTTTAATTTCAGAGGTCAGTTAGAGTCCATGCTGTGATGGTCAGAGTAACTGAACAATGAGGACCTACCGTATACAATAGGAAGGATTTAGTAGGTTCATCACTGAGTGTTCTGGGTATGAGTAAAAACTTATGTGACTCACCCCAGAGCTCTGGGGTACTCGGCCCTTGTATTCACTGGGACATATCACGGGTGGCCGTAGCCCGGTTCCATGACCCTGGGGGTCACTTAAAAGGAGAGTTTTGTACAAGGGAAAAATAAAAATAAAGTGTTTTTTTGTGACGCCACTTGCGGTATGCGGCTATTTGGATAAAGCCACCGTTGCAAAGTCTCTCTAGTGGGGCTGATGGTATTGGGCAGCTTGGATATTATGGCTCTCCGCAAGTAGAGCTAAGCCCCAGGGGAGGATGATGGTGGTTGTAGTATAGTGATGCAGATGTATAGGAAGAATTCAGACAACACAGGGGCTGCGGTTTAACTTGGGCTTTACTCACTGGTTTGGAGTTGCTGCAACCAGGCTGGTGCTGGTCTCTACCAATCCGGTATTCCCTTTGGTCCAGTGCCGGTGTAGTGACCTGGTGAGCTTTACTTCCTTGCACCCATCTGTAGTTAGTGGGTCCCCATGGCTTGGAGCATTTTGGGGCTCCCCTCCTGTTGTCACGGTCTTGGCCCGTATAGCAGGCAGCTTGAACCTCTCTTGGGTTGGACCTCTGTCTCCGTTCCCAGGTTCCCTCTCTGCTGCTGTGCCCCGGACACTAACGTCAATGAGGTCCTTGATGGTCCCCTCACCGGGCAGGTTTTATCAAGTGAGCTTGTAGCGTCCTCCTGAACTAGGGCCCTGCGCACCGCTGGTGCTCGGTCCAGTAAGTACTCATACCGCACTCTCCCTGGCAACCATACTCCTTTAACTCAATCAGTCACTTTACACTCTCCATCTGTGTACTGACTTCTGACTTAACGACTTGCTGACTGAACGTCTAATTGACTTCTATCTGACAAGATGTCCAGCTCCCTTCACTCCACTAACTAGCCCCTCCTCTTTCCAGGTTTCTAGGTCTACCTGCGGAGAGCAATAATATCCAAGCTGCCCAATACCATCAACCCCAGCAGAGAGAGACTTTGCAACGGCGGCTTTATCCAAATAGCCACATACCGCAAGTGGAGTCACGAAAAACACTTTATTTTTATTTTTCCCTTGTACAAAACCCCCTTTTTAAGTGACCCCCAGAGTCACGGAATCGGGCAACGGCCACCCGTGATATGTCCCAGTGAATACAAGCTCCGGGACAGAGTACCCCAGAGCCCTGGGGTGAGTCAGCTTTCTGGCATCACGAACAGGATAGTGAGTGTGTTGTGGTGTTTACCGGCACTGGTCTTCCAGGAATCCAGGGTTAGATATAGTACCCTGTGGCACCTGACAGTCAGGGGCGCCACATATGTCCAAAACGCATAAGATGGTTGGATGCCCAAAATATGCAATTTTAAAGAAGAATTTTCAAGTGTCAATAAATTCTTGAAGAATTTTATGAGAAACAATGTGCAGGATTCATTCATCCCTTCACAATATACAATGCTTTTAATGTTGAAACTTATGGCTGGACTTAAATTCGCCCAAGGCGAACTTCTGCATACCAGGTATATGTTCTTGTCAGGTTTGCATGAGTTCTAAGCACTTAGGTTTCCGCCCAAATGCCAATGACAGATAATACTTAAAGGGAATTTAGGTTATGAGCCACACTGGGGATAGTAAGTGATAACAATGTCTGTTAAGTGCCCTGGAAGACGTTTGGCACTATGCATACTAATTTACTGTATGCAAAAAAAATATATTTGTGAAATTATTTGTTTTACTCTTCTAAATATCAACTATTAAAAAAATAACTGATAAATGAACTGATTCAAATGTCTAGAATAGACTTACTACAGAGTGTATGGAAATCTTAAAGGGGCTATCCAGGACTATGTTAATTTTTTTAAAGTGGGCCTCAGAGCTACCTGCCTGTTTTGCACAATACAGATTTCTGCTGGCACAGAGCAATCACTGACTGCTCCTGATAGCAATTCTTCTTCCAGTGATATTAAGGCCTAAGACACACGGCATGAAAATCGGAGCGAGTGGAATGCGATAAAACATCAATGTCGGCCCGCCCCCCGCAGCTAAAGTCCGTTCGCATGATCGGACCTCAGTCACAGTGACACTCGCATGACACTTGGCTCCCGCTGTGCTGCCAGCATGAGCCAAGTGTCATGCGAGGATCGCATTAGTCCCCTGTGTGGCCCCGGCCTAATTCGACCGAGCAGAGGTTTATCTTCCAACCTGCTCATTTGTCCAGGCATGACTGCCGATGTCATGGTGATTAACAGCTGGCTCCCACCTACTTAACTGTGGGAAGCCGACTGTCAATCAGCATGATGTTGCCAATCATGCCTTGTCGGCAGAACTGCCTGAAAGAAGAAGAGTTGATCTGTTGACCTGGAGCAGCTGAACCACCAACTAGTTAGCAACTACTTGCCTGTTTAGTTTTAGCAACTACTTGCCTGTTTAGTTTTTTGACTCATTAAAAAATATTGGAGTCATGGATAAGCCCTTTAAAACATGAGAGCACAAGTAAATGTTCTGTAAAAAATGGGTTCAGTGTAATATATCACCACTCTATTACTCAAAGCCATCATTTTAGAAACCGATTTGTTGATTTCTACTTTTATTAGCTATTGCAGTAATAGTAACTTTAGCAGAAAGTAAAACTAAAATCCTAAGTTTAAAGAAATGGGACAAAATGTCTCTGGGATGGAAAGAATCATATTTAAAAAAACATGTATGTAGAACCACCACCTATCAAATTTGTCTTTACCCCTTTTGAATGAGTGACTCACAGATTTCAGAAGCTCAAGTCAGAACAAATCTCTACAGAAGATCCATCAAAAGATTTTTCTTAAATATGGAAATGTGTACTTTCTGGTGACTCACACAGTTTCCTTCTTTATAAATTCAAAATTATGGTGACAAGTTGATTGGAAATTTTAAGTATTACAGTAACCACTTAAATAGATTTAAATAGGGATATTCATTTTCAATATAAAAAAAACTGTACAAGTTATAAGGATGAATGTTTATAATATCAACATACTGAATAGCATGCTGTATGTTCTACCTTTAAATTGTGTTTTGTACTGGATTTGTCCTTCTAAATGTCGTATTCTCAAGTTTGAATGTTATCCCCTAACCATTGAATAAATCATAACTTCCTGATTGCTTTGGATTCAAACATTAGAACTTCCCCCGAGCGGTGCTTGATTATTGGCAATATATTGACATACAGTTAGGCGGGCTTTGCACGTTGCGACATTGCACGTGCGATGTCGGTGGGGTCAAATCGAAAGTGACGCACATCCGGCGTCGCAGTCGATATCGCAACGTGCAAATCCTTTTTGATACGATGAACGAGCGCAAAAGCGTCGTTATCGTATCATCGCTGCAGCCTCCGACATTTCCATAATGCCAGTGCAGCGACAGGTGCGATGTTGTTCCTCGCTCCTGCGGCAGCACACATCGCTGTGTATGAAGCCGCAGGAGCGAGGAACTTCACCTTACCTGCCGCCGGCTGCAATGAGGAAGGAAGGAGGTGGGCGGGATGTTTACATCCTGCTCATCTCCGCCCCTCCGCTTCAATTGGCTGCCTGCCGTGTGACGTCACTGTGACGCCGCACGACCCGCCCCCTAAGGAAGGAGGCGGGTCATCGGCCAGAGGGACGTCGCATGGCAGGTATGTGCGTGTAAAGCTGGCGTAGCGATAATAATCGCTACAGCAGCTTTCACTATATATCGAACGTGCGACGGGGGCGGGACTATCGCTGCAGCATCGGTAACACATTGTTACTGATGTCGCAGCGTGAAAAGCCCGCCTTAGGTCCAGAAATATTTGGACAGTGACACAATTTTCGCGAGTTGGGCTCTGCATGCCACCACATTGGATTTGAAATGAAATCTCTACAACAGAATTCAAATGCAGATTGTAACGTTTAATTTGAAGGTTTGAACAAAAATATCTGATAGAAATTGTAGGAATTGTACACATTTCTTTACAAACACTCCACATTTTAGGAGGTCAAAAGTAATTGGACAAATAAACCAAACCCAAACAAAATATTTTTATTTTCAATATTTTGCTGCGAATCCTTTGGAGGCAATCACTGCCTTAAGTCTGGAACCCATGGACATCACCAAACGCTGGGTTTCCTCCTTCTTAATGCTTTGCCAGGCCTTTACAGCCGCAGCCTTCAGGTCTTGCTTGTTTGTGGGTCTTTCCGTCTTAAGTCTGGATTTGAGCAAGTGAAATGCATGCTCAATTGGGTTAAGATCTGGTGATTGACTTGGCCATTGCAGAATGTTCCACTTTTTTGCACTCATGAACTCCTGGGTAGCTTTGGCTGTATGCTTGGGGTCATTGTCCATCTGTACTATGAAGCGCCGTCCAATCAACTTTGCAGCATTTGGCTGAATCTGGGCTGAAAGTATATCCCGGTACACTTCAGAATTCATCTGGCTACTCTTGTCTGCTGTTATGTCATCAATAAACACAAGTGACCCAGTGCCATTGAAAGCCATGCATGCCCATGCCATCACGTTGCCTCCACCATGTTTTACAGAGGATGTGGTGTGCCTTGGATCATGTGCCGTTCCCTTTCTTCTCCAAACTTTTTTCTTCCCATCATTCTGGTACAGGTTGATCTTTGTCTCATCTGTCCATAGAATACTTTTCCAGAACTGAGCTGGCTTCATGAGGTGTTTTTCATCAAATTTAACTCTGGCCTGTCTATTTTTGGAATTGATGAATGGTTTGCATCTAGATGTGAACCCTTTGTATTTACTTTCATGGAGTCTTCTCTTTACTGTTGACTTAGAGACAGATAAACCTACTTCACTGAGAGTGTTCTGGACTTCAGTTGATGTTGTGAATGGGTTCTTCTTCACCAAAGAAAGTATGCGGCGATCATCCACCACTGTTGTCATCCGTGGACGCCCAGGCCTTTTTGAGTTCCCAAGCTCACCAGTCAATTCCTTTTTTCTCAGAATGTACCCGACTGTTGCTTTTGCTACTCCAAGCATGTCTGCTATCTCTCTGATGGATTTTTTCTTTTTTTTCAGCATCAGGATGTTCTGCTTCACCTCAATTGAGAGTTCCTTAGACCGCATGTTGTCTGGTCACAGCAACAGCTTCCAAATGCAAAACCACACACCTGTAATCAACCCCAGACCTTTTAACTACTTCATTGATTACAGATTAACGAGGGAGACGCCTTCAGAGTTAATTGCAGCCCTTAGAGTCCCTTGTCCAATTACTTTTGGTCCCTTGAAAAAGAGGAGGCTATGCATTACAGAGCTATGATTCCTAAACCCTTTCTCCGATTTGGATGTGAAAACTCTCATATTGCAGCTGGGAGTGTGCACTTTCAGCCCATATTATATATATAATTGTATTTCTGAACATGTTTTTGTAAACAGCTAAAATAACAAAACTTGTGTCACTGTCCAAATATTTCTGGACCTAACTGTATACTGCATAGCAGAACAAAAGGATCTGACAATGGAGGCCTATGGATAGTTTTACTCCGGAGCTTATTTGTGTACACACTACAAGTAGGATCTAAATGTGATCTGAACAGGACCTAATCCCAAGTTATCCTGAGATGTATGAGCAACATGCTAAATAATTCTGAAATTTATACATTGGATACATGCAATTTGAGAGACATCCAGCATCCATAGGTTCCCAAGTTACGGCTTTTGCTTTTTTCTTAACTGATTTTATTGAACTGGTACCATGGCATACTGAAATTCAACACCACCAGCAACACAATCAAAAAGTGGGACAACAAAGCACTTAGAATAAACTAACAACCACATACAGTGCCTTGCGAAAGTATTCAGCCCCCTTGAATTTTTCAACCTTTCTCCACATTTCAGGCTTCAAATATAGAGATAAAAAATTTTAATTTTATAGTGGAGAATCAATAACTGGGACGCAATTGTGCATTTGAACGAAATGTATTGCCAATTTTAAACTTTTGTAAAAAATAATAAACTGAAAATTGGGGCGTGCAATATTATTCGGCCCCTTTACTTTCAGTGCAGCAAACTCACTCCAGAACTTCATTGAGGATCTCTGAATGATCCAATGTTGTCCTAAATGACTGATTATGCTAACTATAAGCCTCCTGTGTGTAATCAAGTCTCTGTATAAATGCACCTGCTCTGTGATAGTCTCAGTGTTCTGTTTAAAGCACAGAGAGCATCATGAAGACCAAGGAACACAACAGGCAGGTCCATGATACTGTTGTGGAGATGTTTAAAGCCGAATTTGGTTACAAAAAGATTTCCACAACTTTAAACATTCCAAGAAGCACTGTGCAAGCGATCATATTGAAATGGAAGGAGTATCATACCACTGCAAATCTACCAAGACCCGGCCATCCCTCAAAAATTTCATCTCAAACAAGGAGAAGGCTAATCATAGATGCAGCCAAGAGGCCCATGATCATACTGGATAAACTGCAGAGATCTACAGCTGAGGTGGGAGAGTCTGTCCATAGGACAACAATCAGTCGTACACTGCACAAATCTGGCCTTTATGGAAGAGTGGCAATAAAAAAGCCATTTCTCAAAGATATCCATAAAAAGTGTCGCTTAAAGTTTGCCACAAGCCACCTGGGAGACACACCAAACATGTAGAAGAAGGTGCTCTGGTCAGATGAAACCAAAATCGAACTTTTGGGGCACAATGCCAAACGATATTTTTGACGTAAAAGCAACACAGCTCATCAGCCTGAACACACCATCCCCACTGTCAAACATGGTGGTGGCAGCATCATGTTTTGGGCCTGCTTTTCTTCAGCAGGAAAAGGGAAGATGGTTAAAATTGATGGGAAAATGGATGAAGCCAAATACAGGACCATTCTTGAAGAAAACCTGTTGGAGTCTGCAAAAGACCAGAGACTGGGACAGAGATTGGTCTTTCAACAAAACAATGATCCCAAACATAAAGCAAAATCTACAATTGAAGGGTTCACAAATAAACATATTCAGGTGTTAAAATGGCCAAGTCAAAGTCCAGACTTGAATCTAATCGAGAATCTGTGGAAAGAGCTGAAAACTGCTGTTCACAAATGCTCTCCATCCAACCTCACTCAGCTGGAGCTGTTTGCAAAGGAAGAATGGGCAAGAATTTAAGTCTCTCGATGTGCAAAACTGATAGAGACATACCCCAAGCGAATTGCAGCTGTAATCGCAGCAAAAGGTGGCGCTACAAAGTATTAACTTAAAGGGGCCAACAAATATTGCACACCCCAATTTTCAGTTTTTTATTTTTTATAAAAGTTTAAAATAAGCAATAAATTTTGTTCAACTTCACAATTGCGTCCCACTTGTTGATTCTTCACAATAACATTTAAATTTTATATCTTTATGTTTGAAGCCTGAAATGTGAGAAAAGGTTGAAAAATTCAAGGGGGCAAATACTTTTGCGAGGCATTGTATGCTGGAAGAAGCATCGCTAATGCGAAACGTTCATTGGGTGTGTGGGACACCATTACCTTTCTCCTGCTGACTCCCTTATAGGTATATTATAGGCTATTATTGGACCTCTATTTACAATTATATGACTATGATGTGACTTAAGTTTGACATGTTTCGGACACACTTATGTTTTTATCTTATGATACTGTTTTACATGTATTTACATGCACTATATATCTATATAGTAGTACACTATTGCTGGTTGGTCCAGTTTTAATGTTGGGGGTTGGCTAGGTGTTCCCAATATTTTGTATACCCGTTTGAGGGGTTCTGTTTTTTTGAGACATCCCTTGCAAAAAAAAAAAATATTTAATAAAGAGTTAATTGATTTTATGTGATAGCATATGTATTTGTTAGTATAAACTAAAATTCAAGTAAAAATAATGGTGGACACGTCTGTTCATTTTCTATTGCTTCAATGCTTCTTATATAAAGAGTGCTCAACTTTTCACAGCCTTAAATTGAAAGTGCCTAACTCTTTGGATACAGGTAAAATATAGCTTTGTACCGTGTTAGCCAAAACTCTTTGGACACTTACACAAGACACCTACAGCTTTTTTTAACAAACATCTTTTGGAATCCCTAGGCATTAGTAAAAGAGTCACTCTTCCCTTTGCAACTAATACAGCTTCAACTCTTCTGGGAAGGCTTTGTGCAATCTTTTGGAGTATTGTTACGATACTGGTGGAGCAGAAATGGAATGCAAAGGCCAGATAAGCATGAAAAGTGAAGAGCAAGTGGTGGTAGATCCTTAGTAGCAATAGAAGTAGTAGGAATAATCCTGAGAGGAGTGGGAACAGATTGGGTAAGACATTTCTCAGAAAATTGAGCTGGAACTAGACTAACGGCTAGATACAATAATCAAGTAATGAGTGAGCATTTCATGTGGCTTTAAGTAGGACAAACAGGAAACAAGATGGCTTTCACAGGTTCAACATCGGCCATCTTGGTAAAGGGCGATTGCAGAAACACAACTGCAGCTTCCAGTGGTAAGGAATGGAAATACAGCACAATTTATCAAGGTGAATTATATCTGTGGAAATTTTTGCCCTTTCATCCAAAAGACCCATTGTTAGGTCACTGAACACATGGAACACAATCTCCATCTTAGTTCATCCGAAAAATGACCTATGCCTATGTGTGACACTAGTCACTACACAGGAAAGTCATGAGACAGGCTAGTGAAATGCTCCAGGGTAAGGTACGAGGAGATCACATCAAGATTAAGGGGATAGGCAGAGGTGTAGTCAGGACATGATATGAAGTCAGAATACCTGGAGGGTGGCAGATCAGAACATAGGGACAAGGCAAAAGAATGGTCAAAAAAGGTCAATGGTCAAGCAGCAAAAGATAAATTCCCAGAGCACAGATTCAAGAGGCCAACTAGTACAACTGAGCAGAAGACTAAGACATGCAGTGATCTGGGACTGACTGCTCAGTTAAATAGCTGGGCAATCAAACTGAACAGAGCACACCTGGAAAGCCCAAAACTTCCAAGTCTCAGATTGGACAGATTTGAGGTCAGGGGTCTGTGTCAACCAGTGAAATTCTTCCATACTAAACTCACCTAACCATGCCGTTTTATACCTTGGTTTGTGCATTAGGCCACATGTTGGGACAGAAAACAGCCTTTTCCAAATTATTCCAACAAAGGTAGAAGCACAGAATTGTAGTAATTGTCTTGGTAAGTATTAAGATTTCACTTCACTGTAACGAAGGGGTCAAGGGCTCTTCCTGAAAGCAAACCCATAGAGTTATCCCTCCTCCACCAAACCATATAGATGTGATCACAGAGGTAATATTCTCCTGGCATTCATCAAATACAGACTCTTCCATCAGACTGTCAGAACTTTTATAAACTGTGGAGGAAAGACAGGCGCATAGGGTCTTAACCGATAAAAACAATAGAAGGGATATTAGGGTGCACTCACCTATGGATGTTGTGAGAGTCACAACACCTCATGAAGCATAAAAATTAGTGGAGACAGCTGCGGACCCGTAACAATGAGATAGCAGTTTCATAAAGAAGTCGGGGATCAGCGCCGCGCTTATCACCATTCGATTCAGAGGAATGTATTTGTTGTGAGACTCATGTGGGATTAGTGGATGAGGGCAGGTATATCTCACCCCGGTATCGGTCCTATGTGACTTAGCCTGGCCAGGATCACCTGGCTACTAATGGATTAATGGGAGGTGAAGGATGGAGGTAAAAGGAATCTGGGAAGTTGGGGGAGGGTCTCCATCTGGGAACACAGTAAGCCTGTCTGTGTAGGAGACACTTGTGAGGAGCAGTGCCTGATGTTTGTATGGTTTAGCTGGAAGGGAGAAGCCCTCCAGTTGGTAGTTAGGATAACACCGTGTATAGTTACTGCCGGACAGGCAAGGATTTATTTTGTTGGTGTTTTTTTTCTTTTTGTTTATGCTTCACTGCAATAAACCTGACCAAGCGTCAGTTACACCTTGAATTCGGCTGTCTGCCTGAGGTGAATACGTGCCCTTTGAACCCAGCAAAGGCGATCCCGGAGCGTGTTATCACATTGTCTTAAATTGATGGATGTATAACAATAATTAATTAGCAATCAAGTCAATGTGTGTTGTTAGATAAATAAATAAATAAATATAATGAATTAATATATGCAATAAAATCATTATTAAAAAGGATGAATTTGTGTAGCCTGAAGAAAAGTTATATTATCTCGTGTCAAAAATATGAAAGTTGTTAAAATTAATTATTAAAATATGTAAATTGCATTTATATATTAATATATTAAAAATGTGTTATTATCCTGAGGAAGGGGTCAGAGACCCCTGAAAAGCGTAGACTTGTTCATGCTTCCTAATAAATAACTTGGAAAATTATCCTTTGGATCGAATGGTGATAAGCGCGGCGCTGATCCCCGACATCTTAATGAAACTGCTATCAGACTGTCAGATAGAGAGGCATGATCTATCACATCCTAGAACACATCTCCAGTGCCAGTGTCTAGTGGCAAAAATTGTATTCGGTGATCTAAAGGGTGCTTTACACGTTGTGACATCGTTAGCGATTGCTAGCGATGTCGCGTGCGATAGCACCCGCCCCCGACGGTGGCATGATATGTGGTGATCGCTGCCGTAGCGAACATTATCGCTACGGCAGCATCACACGCATATACCTACTCTGCGACGTCGCTGTGACCGGCGAACCGCCTCCATTCTAAGAGGGTGGTTCGTTCAGCATCACAGCAACGTCACAGCAGCGTCACTGAACCGCCACCCAATATAAAAGGAGGGGAGGAGACGAGCGGCCGAAAAATGCCGCCCACCTCCTTCCTTCCTCCTTTTCCGGTGGAGGCAGGTAAGGAGATTTTTATCGTTCCAGCGGCGTCACACATAGCGATGTGTGCTGCCGCAGGAACAACAAACAACATCGTGCCTGCAGCAGCACCGATATTATGGAAATGAACGACGTGTCAATGAGCAACGATTTTGCACGTTTTTGCGCTCGTTCATTGTCGCTCATTTGTGTTACACGCTGCGATGTCGCTACCGGCGCCGGATGTGCGTCACTAATGACGTGACCCTGACGATATATCGGTAGCGATGATGCAGCGTGTAAAGTACCCCTTAGGCTTGACTGCAACTGTTTGGCCATGGAAAACCATGTTGTGAAGGTGCAGGCAAACAGTTTATTTTTGCTGACTTTCTTGCCAAAATAGGTTTGTAACCCTGCAGTTATTGAGCTAGCAGAGCACTGGTGACTTTATGAACTCAACTTCCTACCTCTCTGGCTTTACAAGGTCTGCCACTTTGTGGCTGAGCTGCTGTGGTTCATAAACTCACTTTTTTCAAAGATGACATCTACATACAAATTCAGTGAGCTCTTTTGAATGATCCATCCTTTTACAAATGTTAGCACTGGCAGACTGTGGTTAGAGGCCAGATTTTATACATATATGGCAATGAGACTGAATGAAAAACCCGAATTCAATGATTAATACTTTTGTCCATATATTGTATGTTTCTCCATTGGTCAACAAAGACAACAAACTAGAAACTAAAGCCCCTGTCACATTTAGCGACTTACCAGCGATCCTGAAAACGATGCGACCTGATAAGGATCGCTGGTAAGTCGCTGGGAGGTCGCTGGTGAGATCTCACACAGTCAGACCTTACCAACGACTCAGTAACGATACAGGTCGCAGTAGTGAACTGTATAACGATCTCTGCTGTCATTGGGACCCTGTCACACAGTGTCAAAAATAGCGATGTGTCCTGCCCAGCAGGACATCACCTTTGAAGAAAATGGTCCAGGACATTCAGCAACGATCGGCGACCTCACAGCAGGGGCCAGGTCGTTGCTGGATGTCACACACAGCGATATCGCTAGCAAGATCGCTGTCGCATCACCAAAATCGTGACTCAGCAGTGATGTCGCTAGCGATGTCGCTTAGTGAGACGTGGCCTTAACTCTGCATAGTCTGGTTGAGCAGTCATACTCCCTTCAATCTAACCCTGACCTGTTATACTCAACACTGTATGTTTTAGGACAGATATACAGAAGAATTACTGTAGACTACAGTGGATGAAAACACTTAATGAGCAATAGGAGCTGTACTGCAGATACAAAACAATAAGAGATCATTCAGACACCGGATTTTTGCATGTACAAGAACAACGGACTGTTTTTTTGGATCAGACTTTGATCAGAGATAGATT
This sequence comes from Anomaloglossus baeobatrachus, assembly GCF_048569485.1. Taxonomy (NCBI): domain Eukaryota; kingdom Metazoa; phylum Chordata; class Amphibia; order Anura; family Aromobatidae; genus Anomaloglossus; species Anomaloglossus baeobatrachus. The sequence goes on from NC_134353.1 coordinate 349,795,904, forward strand.
TGAATGTCATCAGTTTTTCTCATATGAAGAGAAAAAAATGTTTCTCCACCTTTTCCTTTCTAACAGGTCATGAAAATTGGATCACAGTCGGATGTTATCTGACTGAGGTCTGATTTTCATATGAACCCATAAACTTCCATTGCCAATCCTCAGATCAAAATCGAACATGTCTCTCCAGTCTTTCATAGACTGCTCGGTCCTTGAAAAATGGCCCCGAAGACTATTACATTATAGGTAGGAGTGCTATCAATGAAAACCACACTATGAAAATATCGAACATCTGAAGGAGCCCTTAGATAGGGGCGTAATAATAACTGTTACAGAGGTCACAACCACTGACCCCAGAGCCTAGTTCAGTTGGATGAATGTTTGAGGATGCAAATTTAGCTGAAATGAATTGCGGCACAGAGACCCGTCAAGTCCCTGCACTGCAATACACCATTTCACATGCTATCGGATCCTCTTACCAACAGGTATCTTTTAGGAAAAAAAATTACATGATCTTTGATCTGACTATACTTTCTATGCACTACTTACACTTTATATCCTTCATGATCAATGTTGCACTTTATACTAACATTGTATTTACCTCATTACTTATTCAACATTGATCCTTGTATGCATGTATTACAATTGCGATATTTTTGTGTGACATTCAGCAGTTTGTAATAGCATCAATTTATTTCCACATGCCATTGTACTAATACTTATGTGCTGTTTGTTCATTGTATCCATATCCACCCTTTTCATTAACTCCAGTTAAACAGAGTCCTGCCAGCCCGGTAGTACTGCCAACAGTTCCTCATTAGATATAAGCCTGGTCCGGTAACATAATTATATTAGGCCAGAAACCAGCCATGGTAGCATGTAAACTTAAATCAAGAGCACGGGCATGTTAATTTGTGGATCGAAATAAAAGACCAGCTCCGGATTAAATTATAATAGATAAAAACATTATATACACGATTGATATACAGATGTGATAGTCACAATTGCAAATACAGGTAAGGTTAGAAGTACAAGCAGATATACATTTGTCAGTTACCTTGGATGCTAGGCCTTGGTTGCTGTCAGCCACATGGGAGGTGCTATGGAGCCAGTGGCTTTACGGTTGCTTCCAGCATGTTACACAAAATGACCTCACCACAGAAGGTCAAGTAAGAAATATGGTGTATACCTTTTATCTCCTCACTTGAACAAACCCTTGATGACCTCTTGTAGGACTGTCTGGTGGCTAAGCTCAGAACCACAAAGAATCATGAAATTCCAGCTTTCCTCATATCTTTGCCCGGGGTGTCTCAGTTGCAAGAAATTACAGCCATGTTTCCCATTATGAATTTACCTATTCATAGATAGGAAACATGATGTGTGTTCTGTCTTCCAGTTACTAGTTATTAATTTGAGGCTAATTAACACGTCCCACAATTAAAGTAAAATATGTATTATGTGCATCTGAATATCCTGAGGCCAAAGATAGGCCCTATATATTTTGGTGAGTTATGCACACCTCAATATTTCTAATTTTCCACAGGTGCCGATATGTCTTAGGATATTCTTTGAAGTTCAGCACCCAGCAGGGTTTCATCCAGCCAGAGAAAAGTTGCTCCAGTTACTTAATTAACTTTTTAACCTTGCCATTTGTTGGTAGATGGAGGCATCCTATTTATAGCCTGAGTAGGATGACTTATAGGTGCATGGCAAGATGTAGAGACATCATAGTGGTTTATGATCTTTCATGACTGATTTCAAGACAATCACATATGCTGTGGGTTTTTTTTCTGGTTTTTATTAGTATTATTTCCACAGCTGTGCATACCAAACTACACAATAGCAATTTTCTTTGGTTATTGCATTTTTGCTGCATTTTTTAATGTGTTTTGCTTCCAAGTTGATGTGTTTTTGGTGCAGATTTGAACCAGCATCCTTTTTTAGGAGAGAAATGCTTTGATTCAGCACTTAAAAATACTACGCAACACAGTTTAAAAGTGTTTTTAGACGCACAGTGGACAGGTGTTTTGATGAAATCACATCTCTTTTGCTTGGACAATTTAATGCAGCAAATTTTGTGAATAAAAAAATACAGCAGCATAAACTCAGCATTTATCCTATACGTGAACGTGGTCTAAGTACATGTTAATAAGTAGCATTTTTTATGCCTTTTTTCTGCTTGAAAAATATAGTTTATAGAAAGTAAACTTCAGCATTACATATATTGTTCTTCATAGGCTGAGACACTGAGTCTGGGAATGTCGTGGGACCTTCATATTAATTACGGCACACCTGCTGGTGATTTTGATGTTGGGAAATCATGGGGGAAATGAGGGTGTCTATTTTCTTTATTTCTTTACTAATTCTCTCTTTTTATCTCTTTCAGGGACGCTTTTGTGGAACATTGTGGGAGCTCCATGTGCTTTATGGCGGAACTTTAAGGCTTTTTATTTTTTATAATAAATTGGTTGGTGCATGAGGGCTAGTGTCAGGGGGTGGTTTTTATTATATTTTTTTCTTTTGTTTTTTTGTCTATTTACATATACTGGGCTAGTAATGAGAGTGTCTACTAGACGCCCACCCATTACTAATAACAGGGCTTGATACAAGCTGTCAATGCACAGCTGGCATCAACCCCATATATCACCCAATTTGTCACTGCACCAGGGTAATGGGAAGAGCCAATGCAAAGTGCCAGGATTGGTGTATATAATGAATGCGCCCCTTCTGAGGCATCTGCAGCCTGCTACTTTTAGGCTGGGAAGGGCAAAATAACCGTGGCCCTTCCTACCATGAGAATACCAGACCCCAGCTGTCAGCTTCACCTTGGCTGGTGATCCTATTTGAGGGGAACACCACACTTTTGTTTTACAAAATTATTTATTTATTTAGAAATAAATAATTGGAAAAAAAAACAGCGTGGGGTGACCTGTGTTTTGGATTACCAGCCAAGGTAAAGTTGCCATCTTCAGGCTGCAGTTGTCTGCTTTACCTTAGCTGGGTACCAAAAATAGAGGGGACTCCATGTTGATTTTTTTTCATTTAATTATTTATTTTGTGGCTAAACACTTGTTTGTCATTTGTTTAATTTACATTAATTTAATGTTTGACATTTATCTAGCTGTCTGTCTCCCTGTCTATCTATTTATCGATCTATGATTTTTATCGCTTTGCACATCTTTAACACATAAAAAAAAATAATTTCAGTAACATGCATTTTTTCCAGTAATGGTCACATTGATATCCCATGGATATTACACAGACGTGTCACACAGACGTGTCACATAGACAGCACATGGATGACACACACAAACACACGGATGGCCATATGGATGTCCAATATGGTCCATAATGGACCAGGCAACACTTGTATTTTTTACATGGATGTGTGAAGGAGGCCTTAGCTGGAGTGTGTCTAGTAACACTGCTTAGAAAAAAAAAAATACATCCTTCAGGTAAAAATATATAGGTCTATGAAACATTCACCTGTTTTGTTAATATTTTACCTGTTTTAATGCTATTCCCTTAAAGTACCTCTTAGGGAACCATTATTTTTGACCTGCTTGCATTATATATGCCGTTGACTTTAATGCCCTGGATAATAGATTTGTGTATGCGGCAAGTTGTGGTACACATGTGCTCTCATTTTTTTATCCCTACCTTATTTCATTAAAACATAATACATCTGGAATCTGGAATGTGATCTAAATCTAGTTAAAATCTCTTGTCCATAATAAAACAGCTCAAGATAGCTGAAAATACTGTGGGTTGCATAGCTGAGGTTCAGCGAGCGCAGCCAATACTGTATTTAAATCCTTTAAAACCACAACCACAATTAAAGACCACCTTAACTTTGGCTAAAGCCTCTGGTCACTGCATATCTTGGCAATGCAAATAAGTAAGGGGTTCAATAACTACAAAGGATTTCATTTGCTGTAATATGGATTCATCTATTCATCTGAGTACATTAACATTGCAGAGATATAACATCTGTGATGGCTAAAGTTACATATACTCACAGAAATATGAATTTATGAAATAATAAGTAACGGCTGACAACGCGACAAGAAAATATTACTGATGGTAAAGTGCAATTTCCCAAATACATACAGAATAATAATACCCAACAATAGAGCTATTTTAAGGATTGGCATATAGGGGGACATTTATTAAAACTGAGGTTTAATATGCCAGTTTTAGGCTACATTCACACGACGTCCCGTTTTTGCGGTTTTTCCACAGATGCATCCGTGTGATATCTGTGTGATATCCGTCTCCATTCCGTTCCGTATATGGTCCATGCCTCCGTATGAATGCACCTGCTCTGTGATAGTCTCAGTGTTCTGTTTAAAGCACAGAGAGCATCATGAAGACCAAGGAACACAACAGGCAGGTCCGTGATACTGTTGTGGAGAAGTTTAAAGCTGGATTTGGTTACAAAAAGATTTCCACAACTTTAAACATCCCAAGAAGCACTGTGCAAGCGATCATATTGAAATGGAAGGAGTATCATACCACTGCAAATCTACCAAGACCCAGCCATCCCTCAAAAATTTCATCTCAAACAAGGAGAAGGCTAATCATAGATGCAGCCAAGAGGCCCATGATCATACTGGATGAACTGCAGAGATCTACACATGAGGTGGGAGAGTCTGTTCATAGTACAACAATCAGCCTTACACTGCACAAATCTGGCCTTTATGGAAAAGTGGCAAAAAGAAAGTCATTTCTCAAAGATATCCATAAAAAGTGTTGCTTAAAGTTTGCCACAAGCCACCTGGGAGACACACCAAACATGTGGAAGAAGGTGCTCTGGTCAGATGAAACCAAAATCGAACTTTTTGGGCACAATGCCAAACAATATGTTTGGCGTAACAGCAACACAGCTCATCATCCTGAACACACCATCCCCACTGTCAAACATGGTGGTGGCAGCATCATAGTTTGGGCCTGCTTTTCTTCAGCAATGACAGGGAATATGGTTAAAATTGATGGGAAGATAGATGGAGCCAAATAAAGGACTTTTTTTGAAGAAAACCTGTTGGAGTCTGCAAAAAACCTGAGACTGGGATGGATATTTGTCTTCCAACAAGACAATGATCCCAAACATAAAGCAAAATCTACAATGGAATGGTTCACAAATAAACGTATCCAGGTGTTAGAATGGCCAAGTCAAAGTCCAGACCTGAATCCAATCGAGAATCTATGGAAAGAGCTGAAAAGTACTGTTCACAAACGCTCTCCATCCAACCTCACTCAGCTCGAGCTGTTTGCAAAGAAAGAATGGGCAAGAATGTCAGTCTGTCAATGTGCAAAACTGATAGAGACATACCCCAAGTGACTTGCAGCTGTAATCCCAGCAAAAGGTGGCTCTACAAAGTATTAACTTAAAGCAGACGAATAATATTGCACAATCCACTTTTCAGTTATTTATTTTTTAAAAAAGTTTAAAATAATTAATAAATTTTGTTCAACTTCACAATTGTGTCCCACTTGTTGATTCTTCACCATAACATTAAAATTTTTATCTTTATGTTTGAAGCCTGAAATGTGGGGAAAGGTTGAAAAATTCAAGGGGGCCCGAATACTTTCGCAAGGCACTGTAGATAGATAGATAGATAGAGGGATAGATAGATAGAGGGATAGATGGATAGATAGATAGATAGATAATAGATGAGAATGACATATTTAATGTCTCACTCCCCTGCAATTGTAATCTTGCACCTTTTAGTGCCTTTCATGTGGCACTAAAGGGAGTTTAGCCTTGTACTTAGCCAAAAAAGCAAATAAATAATTAAAAAAAATGTTTTGAAGGTCCCCCTGTTTTTTGTAGCCAGCTAGGGTAAACCAGATGGCTGCAGCTTGCAGACCACAGATGGCAGCTTCACCTTGGCTGGTAATCCAAGACAGAAGGCACCTCACGCTGTTATTTTAAATTAAATAAATAATTTAAAACAAAAAATGTGGGATCCCCTCAAATTAAATCACTAGCCATGGTAAAGTGGTCAGCTCTGGTCTGGTATTCTCAGACTTGGGAGGTCCACAGTTATTGGACCCTCCCCAGCCTAAAAGTAGCAGGAATGGTCGTCTGAATGAGTCCTTAATCAAAAGTCCTTAAGAGTATAATGGAAGAAATTTATGAAGGCCTGGTAATAAATTTGTCACATCTCTGTCTGCAATGGGCTTGCATAGATTTGCGTCAGGTCACAAGAGGCCTCATCATTTTCTGCCAATGTATGCTGTCAATATTTGGTGGAACCAAAGATCATAGAAGTATATTTATACAGTCACAACTTTATTTATGTAACCCACTTTAAACGGGTTCTCCCCTTTGAGAACACTTTCTTCCATATGCTGCAGTAGCTATAAAAATAAATCGAGTATTTCTTATCTTCTCCAGGTCCAGAACTTTCTTCAGTATCCTCTGCTTGTCTATAGTACTAATGTCGCATCAACATCCCTGCTGCTAATCAGTGAGCTCAGCCACTCTAAATTGCTTATGCCATCTGCATGTCAGTATTGTTGACCTCACTTAATTGTTGCAGCACTGCCTACATGATGTTAACGCTGCTGCCAAACAACAGAGACTTGGGAAACAGCAGAGGGCTTGCAGTGTACCTGAGGAAGGTAAGTATTACTTGGTTTCTTTTTTAATGCAGCCTATAAAATTTTTCTGAAAGGGGAGAACCCTAATAAGTCAAAGAACTCCCATGACAATGTGCAGCTTCATGGTGGGGACGTTGGATAGATATCTTTTGTTCAAATGCTAGAAATTGTCTATAGCCTATAGAGATCAGCAGATCAGGTAAAATACAAATTTGCCTATTTGTGTGTTTTTTTCCTGGAAAATTTGATTCTCAGAGAAGTTATTATTTGCAAATGTAATGTCGTTATTATGCTCGGGGGTCTGAGAATAATAAATATACATTAAGTCCTTGTCAGATACTCTGATCCCTACCGCTGTCGCTGAAATCCTATCCTACTGTGCCAAGACTTCCAACTCTAGTGAGGTGGTCTGGGAAGGCTCTGCACAAGCGCACAGAAAGGTCACAATGTCATGACGTCAGACGCATATGCACAGCCACCCCGGGCCTCATCAGAGCTGGAAGTCTTGATTGGTCTGGGAAGTTTTAGGCGGGCTTTGCACGTTGCGACATCGCTACGCCAGCTTCACACGCACTTACCTGCCCTTCAACCGTCGCTCTGGCCGGCGACCCGCCTCCTTCCTAAGGGGGCGGGTCGTGCGGCGTCATAGCGATGTCACACGACAGGCGGCCAATAGCGGCAGAGGGGCGGAGATGAGCAGGATGTAAACATCCTGCCCACCTCCTTCCTTCCGTATAGCCGCCGGCGGCAGGTACGGAGATGTTCCTCGCTCCTGCGGCTTCACACACAGTGATGTGTGCTGCCGCTGGAACGAGGAACAACATCGTACCTGTCGCGGCACCGGCATTATGGAAATGTCGGTGAATGCAACGATGATACGATAACGGCGTTTTTGCGCTCGTTCATCGTATCATCTAGCATTTACACAGTACGATGTCGAAAGTGATGCCGGATGTGCGTCACTGTCGATTTGACCCCACCGACATCGCACATGCTATGTCGCAACGTGCAAAGCCGCCCTTAGTGGAAGCGTCAGGGATCAGTATATGCAATAAGGACAGGACAGGGGATGGTCATGAGTGGAGAGGTCAGAGATGTTAGCGGTAAGGTGAGTATAACTATTTTTTTTTTTACTTTTTGGAGGCCCTTTACAGTTCAAAAAATGGCTATGCTGAATGTAGAATAATCAACATATTTTTGGAAAATTCTTGTGAAATTCAATTCTACTTGAATTTACTCGCTCATCTCTAATGGCCTGCTTCAAGCCTTTTTGGACAGGAGTAATGTCAAAAAAGGATGAAAAATGCTGGAGGGGGAGTATAATACAGTAGCAGGTGTTTTAGGTTTAAAGCGCCTTTCGAACGCTGAAAAAAAACCCACTGGAGTGGTGATGACCAATGTTTTCTGATCACATCTTACATGACCCATTCAGGATGATCCTCTACAATACTTTTATTCTTCAGAATACTCATGTATTTTATCTACTGTAAATCTAGCTAATATTTCCACACAATTGGTATAATAAGTACCTTAAGTCAGTGGGTCGTGGAAGGAGCTTTTTCTTGCCACTAAAATACACTTCAAAGTCTTCTGTCTTCAGCCGGTGGGAGTAATCAATATATCCAGACAACTCTTGTCCATGTGAATTTTTATCTCGTATGAAGATTATAGACTAATTAAGAAAATACAAAAAATATCTATGTAAAAAAGTCTAAGTCAGAAATTATGCTGCATTTTGAGAATGTAGAAAATCTACAAGACATGCAGTAAATTACATCATCTAGGAAGATTGAAAGTAAGTGGGCACAGCAAGGCTATGTAATGAGGAGTTATAAATAAAGAATGCTGAATAGGTAAAGAAAAAAACTGTAAGGAAAAAGAATTGTGAACACCCATAATGTTAAATAGTTTAAAGTTTATAGACAAAAATACAAGAAAACAATACAAGCAATACAAACATATAAAATCAACTAAATTCATATTTCTTGAAATATTTTTTTTTGTTTTTCAATTCCTGATTTTTTTTTACAATTTTTTTTTTTTACTTTTTTACTTAGTCCCTGTATGAGAAATTACTTTTAACCCCTTAACGACCGCGGGCCGTAAAATTACGTCCTAAATGACATAATCTTACTGCCCGCGGTCCTCCGGCGGCAGCATGCCGCGATCGGCACACATCTCAGCTGATTTTCACAGCTGAGATGTGTGCCTGCTAGGCACGAGCAGAATCGTTATCTGCTCGTGCCGATTAACCCCTTATATGGCGCTGTCAATACATGACAGCGCCATTATAAGCGCAATCGCGGTAAAGTTTTTACTTACCGCCGAAACCGGAAGTCACGTGACGCGATCACGTGACTCCCGATAGTTGTCATGGTAGTACAGGGTCATGTGATGACTCCTGTACTACACATGAATTGGTTTCACTTTCGCTGTGCCCGGGGCACAGCAAAAGAGAAAGACAGCGTATCTGCTGTTTACAGCCTTCCAGCTGTGATCAGCAGATACTGCAGAGCGATCGGAATGCTGATCGCAATAGCCCCCTAGGGGGACTAGTAAAATAAAAAAAAAAAGTAAAAAAATAAGTTTTAAAAAATTAAAAAAAAACAAAAAAACCTAAAAGTTCAAATCACCCCCCATTCGCCCCATTGAAAATTAAAGGGTTAAAAAAATAAAAAATATACACACATTTGGTATCGCCGCGTTCAGAAACGCCCGATCTATCAAAATATAAAATCAATTAATCTGATCAGTAAACGGCGTAGCGGCAAAAAAATTCCAAACGCCAAAACGACGTTTTTTTGTCGCCACAACTTTTGCGCAAAATGCAATAAGAGGCGATCAAAACGTAGCATCTGCGCAAAAATGGTACCGTTAAAAACGTCAGCTCGAGACGCAAAAAATAAGCCGTCATTGAGCCTAAGATCCCGAAAAATGAGAACGCTACGGGTCACGGAATATGGCGTAAAACGTGCGCCACTTTTTTCGGACAAACTTCCGATTTTTTTTTAACCCCTTATATAAAAGTAAACCTATACATGTTTGGTGTCTACGAACTCGCACTGACCTGAGGCATCACACCCACACATCAGTTTTACCATATAGTGAACACAGTGAATAAAATATCTCAAAAACCATAGTGCTATCGCACTTTTTTTGCAATTTTTCAGCATTTGGAATTTTTTTGCCATTTTCTAGTACACAATATGGTAAAACTGATGGTTTCATTTAAAAGTACAGCTCGTTCCGCAAAAAATGAGCCCTCACATGACCATATTGACTGAAAAATAAAAAAGTTACGTCTCTCAGAAAAAGAATGGCGAAAAAAAAAAACGGAAAGCGAAAAATCGGCCGGTCGTGAAAGGGTTAATTCCCCTGATCACTGGTGTAATGTAATGCATTGCATGATCATTGCAATACATTATACTGTCAGTCTGACAGTGACTGAAGCATCAGGGATCAGGCTCCTGGCATGATCCCCAAAGCTTCCCATAGTTTAGGTACCTGGAGGTTGTCATGGTGACCTTGAGTCATCATGGAAATGATCAGGCCCTCGCGATCACACTGCAGGGGCACCAACCAGAGGGGAGTGGGGGCACAATCCATCTCCCAATCCCATAAATGCTGTGATTGATATTGATAGCAGCATTTAGGAGGTTAAGCAGCCAGGGACTTGGCTGTGAGAGCCGGGGCTTGGCTGTCAGATAAACCAAGTCCCCAGTGGAGAACATGTGTGCACAACTCCTGTGACCGCATGATTGCCAGGATGTCCTGGAACGTCCAAGGTTGGGAAGTTGAAGATTGTGAAGGGTTTAAAATTTGGGTTCAAAAACCCTGGAAAAAGGCTCAAAGAATCCGCTGGGGGCTAAACACAAAAAAGTACTCAACAAACGACAAAAAAAATGTCCAGGAAAAAACGCCAGCATTTCCTGAACCTGAAATATCATGCTCTTGGCAGGTTTCACAGCTTGGAAGAGACATTGTGTGCACATACCCTTATATGAACCATACATTAGAACTGGTACAGATTATAAATGACTTATTACTATATATAAGGGCACATGAGGAGATTGATGCTATTGCGCTGTATACATACAGTATCTTCTATGTTTTTGTGATGTGTATTGATTAATCACTTATTGTGGAGAGTAACCTTTCTAACTTGTTTATACTCTGTGAATGTTCATGGCTCACAGTTTGAAGAGCTGAAATGCCAAATACATGAGTGAATAAAAAAGAAATCTATCTTATGAAAAAGAACGGATAGATCATGTACGTTGAGCAAGGACATAGAAATTTCGTCTTAGGATACGTTCCCAGAATGAGCTTTTGGTGAGTTTTGACGCTGTATATTTTAGAGGAGCAAACAATACAGGGTTTTAAGCGGGTTTCACACGCTGCGATGTCGCTAGCGAGATCGCAAGCGATCGTACCCGCCCCCGTCGGTTGTGCGACACGGGCAAATTGCTGCCCGTCATACACAACCTTGCTTACCCCGTCACATGGATTTACCTGCCATGCGATGTCGCTCTGGCCGGCGATCCGCCTCCTTTCTAAGGGGGCGGGTCATGCGGCATCACAGCGACGTCACACGGCAGCCGTCCAATAGAAGCGGAGGGGCGGAGATGATTGGGACATAAACATCCCGCCCACCTCCTTCCTTCCGCATTGGCGGTGGAGGCAGGTAAGGAGCTGTTCGTCACTCCTGCGGTGTCACACACAACTTCTCCGCGGCAAACGATTTTGGCCACTTTTGCGATCATTTTAGATCGCACATAACTGTCACCCCCTGCGATATCGTTAATGACGGCGGATGTGCGTCACAAACGACGTGACCCCGACGATAAATCATTAATGATATTGTAGCGTGTAAAGCCCGCTTTACAGTTCCAGCAAAGTGGAAACCCACTGAACTTATTTTTTACGCAGTGCAAACTGACCTGTGGTGGATGTTTCAAATCCGCAACATGTCAATTTCTCTTGCTCTGAGTTTTCTGTGCAGATTTTCCCCATAGACTTGCATTATGTGTAAAAAATTTGCAGATAAGAAATGCATATACAGTTTCAGTGCGTTTCCGATGTGGAAATGCATCAAAAACATGTGTAATCCGGGCCTGAGTATATCAATAAGGTTTTGCTAAAGCCAAATGTCAGAAGTATCAAAAACAAAGCAGTTTTATTTAAAGCATGACTGACCAAAAAGAGACAAAAACAGCGTAAAAACTGTATATTGAAAAACACACAAAAACACAATTGAAAAGCCCAAGTAACCTAATTTGCATAATAAGCACAGAAATTGTACAGAAATTCTGCGACATAAAAAACTCACCAAAAGTTCAACGTGAGAACGTAGCCTTAAGGTGGTGTCACACATAGCGACGGCGGCAACGACGTCGCTGCTACGTCACCATTTTCTGTGACGTAGCAGCGACGTCCCGTCACTGTCGCTGTGTGTGACATCCAGCAACGACCTGTGAGGTCGCCGCTCGTTGCTGAATGTCCTGCTTCATTTTTTGCTTGTCGCTTTCCCGCTGTGAAGCACACATCGCTGTGTGTGACAGCGAGAGAGCAACGAACTGAAGCGAGCAGGGAGCAGGGAGACGGCTTCTGGCAGCCTGCGGTAAGCTGTAAGCATGGTAAACATCGGGTAACCAAGGGAAGCCCTTTCCTTGTTTACCCGATATTTACTTTAGTTACAGCGTCCGCCGCTCTCATGCTGCCAGTGCTGCCGGCTCCCTGCTACCTGCACACAGCCAGAGTACACATCGGGAAATAAGCAAAGGTTTAGCACTTTGGTTGGTTACCCGATATTTACCTTAGTTACCAAGCGCAGCATCGCTTCCACAGCGACGCGTGTCATTATGATCGCTGCTGCACTTGCTGTGTTTGACAGCTAAGCAGCGATCATAACAGCGACTTACAAGGTCGCTGTTGCGTCACAGAAAATGGTGACGTAACAGCAACATCATTGTCGCTGTCGCTATGTATGAACCCAGCTTTAGACCATGTGCACACATTGAGTATGGGGGGAGGCTTTACCTCAGTATTTGTAAGTCAAAACCAGGAGTGGGTGAATAACACCAAAGTGGTGACATGTTTCTATCATACTTTACCTCTGATTGTTCCGCTCCTGGTTTTGGCTTACAAATAGTGATGGGTGAACGCCCCGATGTTCGTGTTCGTGAGACTTGCCTGAGCCTTTTGTAAAGTTCGAGTTCGGGTTCTGCTAATGCAAAACTTGCATCCGAACCCTGAACTTGGAATATACAGTTATGGGATGGTGCGGGGGGGCTGTAAAATAAAGAATATAGCTAATAATAAACATTGTCATTATACTTACCGCTCCCGCAATACATCCTGCAGACCCGCTCAGCCGCTGTCTCCTGGCCGCTTCTGCTTCCTGGTCCGATCATTAACTTTCGGGGGTATTCACTGCACTGCTCATCACTTGGCAGTCTTCGGCTGTTTTTGGCCGTGTTCGTGGTCACATCAGGGTTCATCCGAGTCCATGACTTAGCCATGGATTGAACTTTGTCACTGTTAGTCTGCTCCTCGCTCTGTATAGATGTTTGTCTGTACAGAATGATGAAGCAGATATTGCTCTACCTGTGGACTACGTCAGACAAATATTTTTTTTTATAATAAACATAGAGTCTCTAAATGTTTTTCTGTTTTATTTCTAATAAAAAAAATTTTCTGTGTGTTGTGTTTTTCTTTTTACTGTTTACTAGAAATTCATAGTGGCCATGTCTAATTTGGCATGACACCATGAATTTTGGGCTTAGTACTAGCTGAGAATACAAAGTTAGTAGTAGCCTCTTTATTACCCAGCATACTACACCCATCAGGGCCGCTGGGCAAGCCTGGTAAAGCGCCTGGAAATGGCGCTAAGAAAAAATGTGCCATTTCCAGGGGTGGATGCGGGCTGCAGAGAATCCCAGCCCCCAGCTGCCTGGTTTTACCTGACTAGCGATCAAAATACAGTGGGAGCCCACGCATTTTTTTTAAATGATTTTTTTAAATAATTAAAAAAAAAATTAATGCCCTTACCTATATTTTGATTTCCAGTCAAGGTAAAGCCAGGCAGGTGGGGGTGGCAGCCCATAGCCATCAATTTTATCTGCGCTGAGAATCAAAAATACCGTGGAGCGCTACATTATTTTTTAAATTTATTTATTTTTACACTACTATATGTGTGAGGGAACCAATAGCTAATCTTATACGCTGTCACGCAGAATGGGCATCTGTGATTGGCTGTTGGATTAACCTGGAAGTTGCCCATATATTCTAGATGCTAGACTGTATGGGCTGGTTTCAGGTTACTCCAGCATCCAATCACAGATGCCCACTCTGTGACAGCGTTTGTGATTGGTTGTTATTTTAACAGTAAAATAAAGTAACAACACAGAGAAAAAAATATTTTATTAGAAATAAAACAGAAGACATTTAGGACGCCATCTTTATTACCCTAAAAAAACCTGTCTGAAGTAGTCCAAAAGTGGGCGAGCATCTTCAGCTCAGCTACATACATGCGAGAAGACAAACACAGGTCTGCTCACACAGACTCAGCTGAGAGCTGTCAGAGACTTCACCTGAGTGCACAGCTGAGGCTTGTGTACGACTCATGCGAGTCTCGCATCGGTATCATCCTGCACGACGCACACTCTCCTGACAGTAGCGCCTCAGCTGCATGGAAATACACGCAGCCGACCTTTCCTGTAAGGAAAGTATGCACCGTGGCGGGTGATACTGATGCAAGACTCGCACAGTGACAGTCAAAGATCAATCAAGTCCATGGCTCATGGACTCAGGTGAACCCTCACGTCACCGTGAACACGCTGATGAAAGCCGAAAACTACGGAGTGACGAGCTGTGCAGTGAATACCACCGGAAGTTAATAATCAGACCCGGAAGCAGAAGCGGCTGGGAGACAGCAGCTGAGCAGGTCTGCAGGACGCGCCGCGGGACCGGTAAGTATAGTCATAATGTTTTTTACTAATATGCTTTTTTTACAGCCCTTAGATGCGAACAGGACTCGAACTGTAACACAAGCTTCCCAGGAAAACTCGTTTTTGGGACCGTGTGCACGAACACTATGTGTTCGGTGTAGACTCCGAACTTTACAATTCAAGTTCGCCCCTCACTATTTACAAATACTGAGGTAAAAATCTCACCAAATACTCAATGTGTGCTTGTGGTCTAAGAGATCAGGGACTGTCCCGTTGACTGCTTACAAACCAGTTGCCCTATAAGAAGACATAACAACACATTATAATGGGCTAATTGAAATCAATGTTTTTAATGTGATACATGGACACACTGTGAGAAGGAATCCGATGCTGCGATGTCGCACGCGATAGTCCCCGCCCCCGTCGCAGGTACGATATCGTGTGATAGCTGGCGTAGCGAAAATTATCGCTACGCCAGGTTCACACGCACTCACCCGCCCTGCGACTGTCGCTCTGGCCGGTGACCCGCCTCCTTCCTAAGGGGGCGGGTCGTGCGGCTTCATAGCGACGTCACACGGCAGGCGGCCAATAGCGGCGGAGGGTGTCGGAGATGAGCAGGATGTAAATATCCCGCCCACCTCCTTCCTTCCGCATATCCTATGGAAGCCGCGGTGACGCCGGTAGGAGATGTTCCTCGCTCCTGCGGCTTCACACACAGCGATGTGTGCTGCCGCAGGAACGAGGAACAACATCGGACCATCGCGTCAGCGTAATTATGGATTACACCGACGCTGCACCGATGATATGATTACGCCGATTTTGCGCTCGTTAATCGTATTATCTAGGCTTTACACACTACGATGTCGCATGCGATGCCGGATGTGCGTCACTTTCAATTTGACCCCACCGACATCGCACCTGCGATGTCGTAGTGTGCAAAGCCGCCCTTAGAAGTAAGAAATAGAAACCTGTACCAACTCCGAATACTTGAGGCTAGGTTCACACGTTGAGCATTTGGTAAGTATTTTACCTCAGTATGTATAAGCCAAAACCAGGATTGGAACAATCAGAGGAAAACTATCATTGAAACATGGGCAAAACTTCTGTATTTTTTACCCCCTCCTGCTTTTAACTTACAAATACTGAGGTAAAAAACTCGCCAAGTACCCAACGTGTGCATAGGGCCTTACAGAATATGTGAAACTAGTATTTAAAATCTGACAGACAAACAATTTATTGTACAGAATAGCAAAGTATACTTTACTATTCTTCCCACAAAAGTAACATGGAATAAATCCAACGTATGGCACAAAAAAATATTGATTGAAAAGATTTTTGGAATAGCAGTAAATGAATAGTAAGACATACAGTCATATGAAAAAGTTTTGGCACCCCTATTAATGTTAACCTTTTTTCTTTATAACAATTTGGGTTTTTGCTTTTTCAGTTTCATATATCTAATAACTGATGGACTCAGTAATATTTCTGGATTGAAATGAGGTTTATTGTACTAACAGAAAATGTGCAATCCGCATTTAAACAAAATTTGATCGGTGCAAAAGTATGGGCACCCTTATCAATTTCTTGATTTGAACACTCCTAACTACTTTTTACTGACTTACTAAAGCACTAAATTGGCTTTGTAACCTCATTTAGCTTTGAACTTCATAGGCAGGTGTATCCAATCATGAGAAAAGGTATTTAAGGTGGCCACTTGCAAGCTGTTCTCCTATTTGAATCTCCTATGAAGAGTGGCATCATGGGCTCCTCAAAACAACTCTCAAATAATCTGAAAACAAAGATTATTCAACATAGTTGTTCAGGGGAAGGATACAAAAAGTTGTCTCAGAGATTTAAACTGTCAGTTTCCACTGTGAGGAACATAGTAAGTAAATGGAAGAACACAGGTACAGTTCTTGTTAAGCCCAGAAGTGGCAGGCCAAGAAAAATATCAGGAAGGCAGAGAAGAAGAATGGTGAGAACAGTCAAGGACAATCCACAGACCACCTCCAAAGACCTGCAGCTTCATCTTGCTGCAGATGGTGTCAATGTGCATCAGTCAACAATACAGCGCACTTTGCACAAGGAGAAGCTGTATGAGAGAGTGATGCAAAAGAAGCAGTTTCTGCAAGCACGCCACAAACAGAGTCACATGAGGTATGCAAAAGCACATTTGAACAAGCCAGTTACATTTTGGAAGAAGCTCCTGTGGACTGATGAAACAAAGATTGAGTTGTTTGGTCATACAAAAAGGCGTTATGCATGGAGGCAAAAAAACACGGCATTCCAAGAAAAGCACTTGCTACCCACAGTAAAATTTGGTGGAGGTTCCATCATGCTTTGGGGCTGTGTGGCCAATGCCGGCACCGGGAATCTTGTTAAAGTTGAGGGTCGCATGGATTCAACTCAGTATCAGCAGATTCTTGACAATAATGTGCAAGAATTAGTGACGAAGTTGAAGTTACGCAGGGGATGGATATTTCAGCAAGACAATGATCCAAAACACCGCTCCAAATCTACTCAGGCATTCATGCAGAGGAACAATTACAATGTTCTGGAATGGTCATCCCAGTCCCCAGACCTGAATATCATTGAAAATCTGTGGGATAATTTAAAGCGTGCTGTCCATGCTCAGCGACCATCAAACTTAACTGAATTGAAATTGTTTTGTAAACAGGAATGGTCAAATATACCTTCATCCAGGATCCAGGAACTCATTAAAAGCTACAGGAAGTGACTAGAGGCTGTTATTTTTGCAAAAGGAGGATCTACAAAATATTAATGTCACTTTTATGTTGAGGTGCCCATACTTTTGCACCGGTCAAATTTTGTTTAAATGCGGATTGCACATTTTCTGTTAGTACAATAAACCTCATTTCAATCCAGAAATATTACTCAGTCCATCAGTTATTAGATATATGAAACTGAAATAGCTGTTGCAAAAACCCAAATTGTTATAAAGAAAAAAGGTTAACATTAATAGGGGTGCCCAAACTTTTTCATATGACTGTATGTAAGGCTAAGTTCACATTTCCGCTAAAATGTATCAGTCACAATCCGCTGCTCTGGTAAACAACAGAATCCGTTTAGCGGATTCCGTTGTTCCCATAGACTTGTATGAGCAGTGGATTTTGACTGATGATGCTGCGTTGCACCCTCCGCCCGACTGATCAGTCGTGGAACGACTGACCGCCAGGCGGGAGGAACGCAGCCTGTAATGTTTTTTGAGCAGCGCGATCCGTCAGATTTCGCTGTGCATGCTCTCTGGCTCCCTGCACACGTGACCAGCTTTGGTTGGTTACCCGATATTTACCCTGGTTACGGTGCAAGGAGCCAGCGCTAAGCGGTGTACGCCCGTAACCAAGGTAAATATCGGGTAACCAAGGTAAACATCGGGTGCTTTGCTGTTACCCAATATTTAGTCTGGTTACGTGTGCAGGGAGGCCGACACTTCCCCACTCGGCCCCGCCCCCTCCCACACTCCGCACATGTGTGTACACACACACACACACACACACACACACTCACTCACTCACCTTCCCCAGCCATGCAGACCAGCACTGCCACTGACACCCTCATCTGGCCCCGCTCGGCTCCACCCTCCGCTCGGCTCCACCCCCTCCCGCACTCCGCATGTGCACACATACACACACACACACTCACAACACTCACTCACACATATACTCACCTGTCCCAACCATGCAGACCGCAGGACTGCCACTGACATCCTCAGCGCCTGGCCCCGCCCCCCCGCTCGGCTCCGCCCCCTCCCACATTCAGCATGTATACACACACTCACACACACACAACTCACACACTCACCTGTCCTGCAGTCCCTGCGGCACTGACGTCCTCAGTGCCACGGCCCCTCTCGGCTCCACTCCCCCCGAACTCTGCCCCCTCGCGCTCCGCCCCCACACACAATGGAGTCCGACAAAGAATTCTGTACTTTGTCATCCATTGTACAGCGTTGTACAGCGCATCAGTCACATGCGTCAAGCGACGCATGTGACTGATACAAAACAACGGAAATGTGAACTTAGCCTAAAATGTCAGTGTGAGCAGCATTTTACTGATACTAGGTGTTTATAGGGTAACATTTCTCCTTGTGGGGAGTGCAAATCTGGTGTAAAGAGAAGGAAACTTTTAGGCTAATCTGTCTGTTCACTGTAATTTATAATTATATTTTGCATGTTTTGACATGTACAGCACCAATGAATCCATTTACTAAAAAGTAAATACTAATAATGACTTTTGGACTACTGCATACAATCGGTCCTGTCAGCTTCCTCTCTGAAGGAGAGGCAGGCAGAGAGGCTGAGACATCGCAGACAAGGAGGAGGAGACCCATTGGACAGTCTGGCCCCTGTGCAACGAAATCTAATTAGCAGAAAACATCAAATACTGATTAAAAATTACAGTGCTGTGAAAATTAATTGGGACAAAGCAAAAAAAACCCCACATTTTTTAATATTTAATAATAAAATGTTATAATGCAACGTGACATACCAATTTTTATAAGAAATATGTCCTCCTTTTGCAGATATGAGATTTTCAATGCATTTTGGCATTGATTCTACCAAGTTGTTGCATAAATTCTTCAATTCTTCATCATGATACCACACTTGTATGGCACTGTTTATCATGCGTTCTTTGGTAGTACAGTCCATTTTGCCAAGATGTCTCTTCTTCACAATGCTGCACAAATTGTCTATAGGATTTAAGTCTGGTGAATTGCCAGGCCAGTCCAGCACTTTTACTTTATTTTCTTCCAGGAATTTCTTCACACACTTGGAATTGTGTCATGGAGCCAAATCTTGTTGGAATGTCCCTTCAAATTTACGAATGAATGGCACAATAAAATGTTTTAAAATGTCTATGTATTTGGATGAATTAATAATACCATCAACAGGAAATAAGCTCCCTGTACCATCAGCTGTAAAAAAGCCCCAAAATATCTGTTTTTGAGAGTGTTTTACAGCTTGTTGATTATGATCAGCTCATAATGATTCATTTTTGCTTCTTCTAACAACATTGAAAATTACCTTTTTCCACTGGCTAGTTGTCCAAGATTTATATTTTTTTTGCTCATGCGAGTCGTTTTGCCTTCATTGGAGATGTCAAAAGTTGTTTCTTTACTGGCTTTGTTGCCCTCCGACCAACTTCCAGAAGCCTGCGCTGTACAGTCGAATCGCTAATATCAACACCTGCAGCGAACAAGTCTCTTTGGAGATCTTTACTTGTTTTTCTTGCATTAATTTTACTATTTCTGATTGAAATACTATGTCCCAAGAATGACAAAAGTATATTAGGAGTGATACCTTTATAGGTTACCCAGAAAAATTATATTAGCACTATTTCTGATAAGTGTTTTATCAGTTCTTGGTGTCGTTTTCCTTTTTCTTCCACATTTCCGTTTTCATGTTGGAGAAAATGATCCAGTTTCATTCTGTGTGCGAATTATTCTTGAAACAGTAGATTTTCCAATACCAACAGTGGAAGCAATTTCTCTTACAGTCAGACTTGTATGTTTATTAAGAGTAATAATTCTAGACCTCTTCCGTGGAGTAACATCCATTTTTACAGACACGAATCACACTGAGAGAAAAACTACACTAAACCACTCATCACAGAAACAAGCTCTCAACTGAAGCTGAGGGAGCAGCTAGCTGTTATTTTCTGACTAAAACCAGTCAAACCACATTTTGTTAATCAAGGTTGCACACTCACACCTGTTCAAAGCAGTTAAAACTGGTTTGAATCACTGACAGGTAACCAACTTACGATTTTACTTAAAAAATGTTTTGCCACAATTAATTTGCACAGCACTGTAACGACCATTTGTTCACTAAGGGTATCAATTTTAAGCGCACCAATCACCAGGATTTTCCTATATAACCTAAAGCCAGTGCTTTACTGGCACTATCAGGCTGATTTATACATACCTTTAGTTGTCAGTTTGAATGTATAGGTTTTGACACACAAGCAAGTAAAGTTTGTAAAATCAGCAGCTTGTTGAATGACAGCAGTTGATAGCTAGGGTGGGTATTCATAGTTATCCCCTTCCCTGTTATTTATGCTATTTTTTTTGTACAACAGTTTTACTTTGTTTACATTGTGACTAAAAGGACCTGTGCTGTTGTCAACCCATGTGACCAGAAGGAGTGGGGCCTCAGCCAACATAGCTTATATCAGGAAGCAAAATTTTTCTGTTGGCTGAGGCCCCACCCCTTTTGGTCACATGGGTATGACATCAGCACAGGTCCTTTAGTCACAAAGGAAAACATTTCTATGATAGAATTAGCATAAGTAACAGGGAGAGGGGATAAATATAAATACCCACCGAAGCTATCAGCTGATCGGCAGCTGCTGTCATTCAACAAGCTGCTGAGCTTACAAACTACTTGCTTGTGTGTCAAAACCTACTCATCCGAACTGACAACTAAAGGTATATATAAAATCAACCTGATAGTGCCAGTATAGCACTAGCTTTAGGTTATATAAGAAAATCCTGGTGATTGCTGCACTTTAATCTGTATTACAGCGCCATTACAGCCATGTTTCTACCTTACATTCCATGATTTTGTTGACAGGTGCTCGTTAAGTTCATATCGCTGGTAAATATTTTTTGTTTCTTAAATATTGGCAACTAAAATTTACAGACTTGTCCATAATCATCTCCATTAGTCGTCTCCATCCTACTCTTCACACCATAATGCTTAACATCTAGCATATTTTTATGCTTATTAAACAGACAAGAACTCACTCGTCTGTAGCTTTTATGATGATTTCAAAGAGGGATGACTGAACAAAATATTTTTCTTCTATCATAGTCAAAACCACACTAAAAATACATTGTCTGATGTTAAAGATATTTAACTAACAGTCAGCAGCAACACATCAGCACTCAGAACACCCACGGTATACCTGGCTGACATTCTCCAGACACCATACTACTCTACTGTATCTGTGCCACAATATTCCAGACTCCACAACATTATCTTCTAGCTTCTACTGCCTATACAAATATATTATGTCAGTTTCCTACCTACAGCACCTGTGCCAATGCAATATTTGGTAAATGTAGGTCTAATAGAAAGCGCTCTGGAATATGATGATGCTATGTAAGCAAGTAAAGTAATAATATAATGTGGTGGTCCTAATCAAAACTAGAACAAGCTTGTCTACAAAACTTAGGAATTCTTTAAAAAAAAGAGTTAAGACTAAATAACAAAGTGCTAGTGCTCAAAATATATAAGGTGCTATATATATATAAATAGGTTTGGCCTCACCCAATTTCATTTCCTGGAGACAACCAATAAAAGCATTAAGAGAAGGGTCGGAGGCCACAGTAAGTCCTAGAAGGGTACTCGCTCTGCTCTTAAAGGACTTACTGTGGATTCTGGCCCTTATCTTCATGCTGTGATTGGTTGTCTCCAGGAAAAGAAATTGGGTGAGACCAAACCTTTTTATATGTAGCACCTTATAAATTTTGAGCACTAGATCCTTGTTATTTAGTCTTATCTCTTTTTTAGAGGAATTCTAATAAAAGGTATATTTTAGTCTTTATTGCTTTATGACATCGATTTAAAGGAGACTTTTGTGTATTAGCCCAAATATCTAATAGTGTGGGCTTTTTGAGCTTTTTCTATAAAACTTATGCATAAATTCGGACCCTTGGATCATATTTTATCACACTTTTAAAATAAATGTAAAAAAATAATCTAAATGTTTATGAGCAACATAAACAACAACACCCACCAAACTAAAGTACGTCGGGTGGCTAAGATGAAGATAACCAGGAGGAAGGTCACATCTTTCTTCTTGGTAGTATACCTTTTGAAAGGTAGATTCCGATTTGCAATATAAAGCAAATCAATTATCTCCACATCTAACAGTAGAAAAAATGTGGTGGAAAATTGGACTTTGTGTGCAGAAATTGCAGAAATTAAAAAAAAAAACTGAATAAAGATGAGTGAACAGATTTGTTGATTTAGCTGTTGTCTCTGAATGCAGGCCTGTCTTTGCTGGGAAGAACATAGCAGTTTTGTGTTAGTTCTGTGTCATTATGAGAGCTGACTGTCAGTCATTACATGACTCACACTGGTAATGCCAATAATAATTGAAATTTGGTAATTTGAAATAAGCTCTGGAAGCAGATTCTCAGGAAGATTAGTGCCTGGCCCATAGATCTTAACAGCTCATTTACATGTAAGAAAAACGTGGATTACTCTGGAATAAATCATTGATTCGTATATATCAAGGTATCATTTTATTCAACTTACTATGACGTGCATGTCAATATACTGTAGATGGCTTAGGAGGCTTGATCTTACTGATAGATTGCCCTTAAGCCACACAACTATTTTAAATTTCTATAAAAGTTAATGTACACGTTTTTGTGCCTAACTGTTTTCTTATTCCTCAGTATAGAAAAAGCCAATTCCCCTTGGCTGAAACTTTTCTCATTCCTAGAGAAAGGTCCTTTAAGGCTTTA
This sequence comes from Anomaloglossus baeobatrachus, assembly GCF_048569485.1. Classification (NCBI taxonomy): domain Eukaryota; kingdom Metazoa; phylum Chordata; class Amphibia; order Anura; family Aromobatidae; genus Anomaloglossus; species Anomaloglossus baeobatrachus. The sequence goes on from NC_134353.1 coordinate 349,818,944, forward strand.
ACTTGTTCAGCAACATGCTTTTTATCTCCTGCTGAGAGTCAGATTAAGAGGTGCTATTTATCTAGTCACACTAGATCATCAGAACAAAAGTAGGATCAACAATACTTAGCATTCCCTTTCCCTCTCCCACCTGCGATAGCACCAAATTCTGCCATATAAATTACTGTACGGAGTCAATAAAATACAGCTGCATACCTTCGGCAATGACACACGACCAACGAGGGACATTTGATATTAGCTTAACTGAAGCTCATCGGCTTTCTGGACACTTCAGCAGTATTTTCAGCAAAACCAACAAATAATTGTTAAATACCAAATGTCATATCAAAGAATGAAAAATAAATTACATAATTGAAAATTATTTTAATAGATATGAATATTATTTTAAATAAAAAGTTAAGATAAGCTGCAAAAAATGGTATTAAGAAATCAAAGTAGATGTAAAATAAAAATAAAATACACTTAATATTTTAATAAAATTTATAATAATTTCTGGATTGTTACATAACACAAATGGAATATCACGGCACAAGAAAGAGTTATTTGGCAGCTTACATAGCACCAGTCAACGGCTTGCGGAATGTTACATTATTTTACGTGAGATAACTTTCTGTAACAAGTTACAAGGATGGTATATTATTTGTCAAGTTAACGTTGGCTACATCTGTAGATCGCACAACAATTTTTAACATAAAAATAAAAATATTAATAGGAATTATATTATCCTCCGGAGCTGTTTGCCCTGGCAGAAGCACAACAATGATCGGCCTGATATGCTTATAATAAATGTTTTTTTCTTAGTGAAGGCCCCTCTGCCAAAACAAAGAACATTCCATAGAATACTACATGCCTTATTACGTTGTATGTCAGCACATAAACACTGGCACCAGTTATAGCACCTGAATAATGAAACACTTCTATTATCCCGTTCATGCCGTGGCCATGTTTCGTTTTTGCGTTATGAGCGCTTGTTTTTTTGCAGGACGAGTTGTACTTTTGAATGACACCATGCATTCTGCCTCATAGTATACTAGAAAATGTAAAAAAAAAATTCCAAGTGTGGTAAAATTGCAAACAAAAGTGCAATTCCATGTTTTTTGTTTTTTTCTATTTACCGCTTTCACTTTATGGTAAAACTGACCCAGCAGTATGATTATCCAGGTCAGTATGAGAACATACCAAACATGTATAGTTTTATTTAATTAGTAAAGAAAAATCAGACATTTATCAAAAATTACGGTTTTGTGGCCATTTTCTGGAAAGCGCAACGTTCTCATTTTTTGGGATCTAGGGCTGCATGACAGCTTATTTTCTATGCCCTAAGCTGACGTTTTTACTGTACCATTTTAGGGAACATACAATGTTTTCAACACCTGCTATTGAATTTTACTGCAATGATGTGGCGGGAAAAAAAATGTACCGTATTTTTCGTTTTATAAGATGCATCAGATTATAAGATGCCCCCCAAATTCAGAGCAAAAAAGGGTTAAAAGAAAAGAAAATGGGGTCCGTCTTATAATTCGGTGGTATCTTACTGAAGGGGGTAGTAGCGGTGGTAGAGTGGAGTCACAGGAGGCATGGGCGGTGGGTGTCCAAGAAACTGTAAGCTGTGCTGGTGTTGCGGAGAAGGTTGGGGCTCAAGCTGCAGTGGATGCTGGTGCTGCCGTGCTGGGGCAGCTGGGCTGGGGCTCGGGCTGTGGTGGCTGCTGCTGTGGCAGCTGTGGGCACTAAGGGCTTCAAAGAAATGGCGCCCGGAGTCAGTTCAGATTGAGCTCTAGGCTCAATGGCAAGTTGAGATCTCATCTGCGCAAGCACCACCTACGGGTACCATTTTCCTTTAGTCCGCTGGAGGGAGATCAATGGGCCAGAGGCAGCGTGTGCGCAGATGAGAGCTAGAGCCGAGAGCTCCATCTGCACATGCACCAACTCTGGGTGGCATTATTTGAAATTCTCACTGCCCAACCCACAGTGCCAGTCCAGCCGCCAGAGACCTCACACTGCCACCCCAGCACCAGCTGCCAGGGACCCTGAGCAGGCACCGCACAGCTGCTGCAGTCGCCGGACACACCGCACAGCCAACCCAGCACCAGCTGCTGGAGACCCCACACAGTCGACCCTGCACACCCCGCACCAGCTGCCGCAGACCCCACACCACCCGCCGCAGACCCCGTTCCAGCCGCTGCAGACCCCGCAGACCCGCACCAGCCACCGCAGACCCCGCACCAGCTGCTAGAGACCCCAAACAGCCACCGCAGACCCTGCAAAACCATTGCAGCATCAGCCCAGCCACCGCAGCCCCTGCACAGCTGCCGCAGCATTCCCCGGCCTCTTGCAACCCCTCTCCACCACGCTGGTAGGCTACATTCAGATTATAAGATGCACCCCTCACTTTACTTCCAAATTTTTGGGAGGAAAAGTTTATCTTATAATCTGAAAAATACGGTAATTCTTTGGTTTTTCTATTTTTTTCTTTTCACTGTTTACGATTGGATTAATTTATCTTACATTTTTATGAATGCAGCGATACCAAATATTTGTATTTTTTTAAACTGTTTTATTTTCAATGGGGCAAAAAAGGAGGTGATATGAAATTTTGTGGGGTTTTTTATTTTCCTTAGCTTAGGGGACTGCGATCGCTTGTGCTATACAGAGCAGGACAACAGCAATGCCAGCTCAGCGCACAGGAAAATTGTTATGGCAGACACAGGGGTCACCGAATACTCAACGGCTGTACATTGCCTGAAGTTAAAAACACTAAAGCCAGAAGCACACTTTGAGTATTTGAGTTTTTACCTCAGTATGTTTAAGCCAAAACTAGGAGTGGAGCAGCCAGAGGAAAAGTTGATAGTAACAGGAGCTCCACTTCTGCACGTTTTACCCATTCTTGGTTTTGGCTTACAAATACTGAGGTAAAAAAACTGAAATACTCATGTGCATTGGGCCTTAGTGGATTTAACTTTAGGCAATGTACAGACATTGAGTATTTGTTGAGTTTTTCGCCTCAGTATTTGTAGCCAAAACTAGGAGTGGAACAGTCAGAGGAAAAGTATAATAGAAGCACAGGCACCACTTCCGTATTTATTAGCCACTCTTAGTTTTGGATTATACATACTGAGCTAAAAAACTCACCAACTGCTCAATGTCTGTCCATGGCCTAAAGATAAAAACACTAAGGCTGGAGTCACACGTGTGTGACTCGTGCGAGTATTGTGCAAGTACTGCCTCGACTGGCTAGCTTCTCTTCTGCCAGGAGCAGCTCCGCTGTATGTATTTCAATGATGCTGACCCGCTCTTGTCAGGAGAGCCGCGGCCGGTCCGGGCAGTGTGATCCGATACTCACACGAGTCACGCGCAAGTGTGACCCCAGCCGAAGGCCACATGCACATGTTGAGTATTTGAGTTTTTACCTCAGTATTTGTAAGCCAAAACCAGGAGTGGGTAATAAATACAGAAGTGGTACCGTGTTTCTATTTCACTTCTCCTCTGACTGTTCCACTCCTAGTTTTGGATTACAAATACTGAGGTAAAAAAAACATGAAATAGTCAACGTCTGCTTGTTACCTGATTGTTTTGCGGTGCTCACTAAAATCGGGGGCCATGCTTAAAGCTCACTACATGCCAGTGGTCAGAAGTGAGAGCTTTATACAATGCTTAAATAGTTAATAATGAATGAAAGAAGTCACCCTAATATATTCTTGCTACTATCAGTTATATGCAAAATTCAGAGTAATGACTACGGTGAAGAATTTCAGCGCAGTGAAAGGTAATACCCTGAGATTGCTCTTAAATAAGACATCCTTAAAGCTGGGGAGTTAAGTAGAATAAAATGCTCCTGTGGTTTCAGTCACAATTAGGGTGAGATGTTAAAGGAGATTTTTCCCAAAGGCTCTTTGCTGTGTTAACCCGGACAGCTTTACTGTGTGTTGATGACTTATCTTTTCTGGGAAGGAGAATTGAAGCTTGTTCTTTCCAACAAAGCACATGTAAACTTGAGACACCGAAGAATGACAAATTACAAAGAGGAGCTGAAGGAAACAAAGGCAGACAGTCCTGCCATTAAGCCCCTCCGCAGGCCGTTGTTGTACCAACAATGTAACAGGTGCTCCTTTTAGGCCCATCTGCAGGTTTTTACAGAGGAAAGCCTTTAACAAATTACAAGGACCATTTTTATTACTCTACCAAGAAGGACCAATTGTATTAGTAGAGAGCATTCTCTCTGTTGATACTTTGACGATGAGCTTAAATCATCTATTGTTTCATGTTGTCACATTTTAATTCGTAAAAGAACAAAAAACATTTTTTTTTTATTACTAGCAAAATCCATACCAACAGTGCATTTTATATTTATGGACTACAACTGCGTTATAACCTGTATATTGTATGGAAAATATCTGTGGTATTCAACATTTCTGGTTTACAATAATTTTCTGAAAATACTCCACTATAGAAACTTTGTGGTTTTGGTTCAAGAACCAGATCTTGAAAGACATGGCACATAGTTACTACCTAATATAAAGAATTGAGCTCCTTGAGAAACCTAAGAGTATGTTCACATGTGGCGTTTTTAAAGTGTGCATTTTTCAGGTTAAAAGAAGCTAGAATCAGCAGAAATGTACTAAATTCAACTCCAGATTTTAAAATAAATATATATCTAATATATAAAGTTGAGTGTATGTACGGTATGTATGTGGAATCCTCACCATTGCATTTACAATCATGAAATTGCCCAGCCACATCATATCACTCAGGGAATGTCATGGTTTGAGGGAAAATTTTAACCGAGCGCTTTACAGTTTTTCGACCAAAAAACCTGCTTACTTACTGTTTGGATGTGTGTGGTATTATATTAGCTGTTTTGACAGTTAGCCTGGATATATATTAGATGGCCTATAGCAACCAATCATAGCTCTGCTTTTATTTTGCTACAGGTCATTAATAGGAGTTTTGATTGATTGCTATGGGCAACAAAGTACATTCTTAGTATAAGACAATTATGTGTCAGTTAATATGATTTCAGTGGTGAGAGTGAGAGAGTGAGAGTGGGAGAGTGTGAAAGTGAGAGAAAGGGTGAGAGGGAGAGAAAGGGAGGAGGGGGAGGGTGGGAGAGGGATATAGGGAGAGAGAAACTTAGTTACCTTCCCAGGCAATACATACAGATATAGATATATATATATAATATATTATATTATTATATATTATATTATTATATATATTATATTATATATATATATATATATATATATATTATATTATATTATTATAATATTAGATCCCCCGGGACATATATATATATATATATATATATATATGTCCCGGGGGATCTAATATTGGCCACATTAGATTGACATTTGATAAGAGACACACATCTATACCGAGTTGAAGACTGGTGAGATCGTTCCTTTCATTTAATTCCCTGGATGTTTGATATCCTTTGTGTGTGCAATTTTGCTGCTGCTAATGTATTGGTGTTCCTGTGTTTATGATAAGCTTCACAATATTTAGAAGCAACATAGAGGGTAAGGCCTAAGCCACACGGCGAGAAAATCGGTGCGAGTGGAGTGCGATAAAACATCGCATTCCCCTCGGACCAATTCTAGCCTGTGTGACAGCACACATGGGCGATTATTTTCTCAGCCCTAATCGGACCGAGAAAACAATCGCAGCATGCTGCGATTGTAATCCGAGACTCTTTCTCTCGCACCCATTCAAGTGAATGGGGCGAGAGAAAAATCGCACTGCACTCGCGGTACACCGGTGTACCGTGCGTGCAGAGCGAGAATGTCTATAGCCGGCTACACAGGCGAGAGGGAGAGAAATCCCTCCCTCCCCTCCTGAGTGCCGGCCCGCCCCCCGCAGCTGAGGTCTGCTCGCACGAACGGACCTCAGTTGCAAGGACACAAGCATGAGACTCGGCTCTGCTGTACTGCCAGCACGAGCCGAGTCTCATGCAAGGGGATCGCAGTAGTCCCCGTGTGGCCCCAGCCTTACACCTATTTTATGACGTCTTTTACGCAATTATATGTTGTTTGTTTGTTTTAACCATATACCTATTAAAAGTTAAATTTTAGGCGTTAATTAATTCTTCTGCTGGGTTACCTAGCTATTTGATTATGAGGCTTTCAATCCTCCTGGGCATGCTCTAGATTAGATTCAAGCATGTCTCTATTGAAATCTGATCCCTAGGTCTCTTCTACATGTTCTAAATGTTGGTGCATACTAGTCAAATCACTTAGGTATGTATACAGCTTTTTCTTCAACTATACCCACAAACGTTCAATTCAGTTGATGTCCGGAGACTGTGGAGGCCAATTCTATGCTTCTAACCCAATGTAATTGAACCATTTCTTTCCAATCTTGACATATGCTTCGAGTCATTCTCCTACGCATCAGGCTTCCTCCACCAAACTTGACAGTTCCTTCAGTTTCTCTGTTAGCCCCTTTTTTCCTTGTACCTTCAAGACCCATCTGAACCTATCAGAGCCTAGTTTATTGACTTTTTTCTCATTGCTCCAAATCACCCATTCCCAATCTTCTATGGTCCACTTTTGGTACTTTTTTGCAAACTCGAGCCAACAATATTTCTGATGATACTGAAGTCGAGGCTTCTTCACCTTTTTTCAGGCCACCATTCCAAACTTGTGTAACATGCATTGCATAGATGTCTGTGAACTCACTATTACAAAGCATATTACGAGTCACCTCCACTGTCGTGTTTGTGGCGCAAGAATTGATAGACCTTCTGATGAGCCGACATGTTGACTCCAATACAATTTGCATACTTCCAGCTGTCAGTGCACTCACATTTTCTAGTTTGCCAATTTTCTAGGCTAAGAGGTCAATATCAAACAGCTGGATGATGCTGTTTCTCTTTTCTTCTTTATGGCTGCTCATTTCAAACCAGTGACCATTCACTTGGGAATCAACCTAATAACACATTGAGCTATTACGGAATGTGAGAATAGGTTGTAATTTGTAGTATATAGGAAGAAAAATATTTTTCAAACACCAGGAGCAAAACAGTAACAATGCAGTAACATGACAAGAATCTGCATATCTAATATGCTAAATAGGGGCAAGTCAAATTTAAACATCAAATATAAATATGATGATCTAAAAAAAGAAAGTAGTCTCACACTCAAAGCTGTAGTGAATGGTGAGATATGAAGCCTACTGTTTCCCTCTTTGTCACATATTAGAAAATACCACGTTGGTCTTGATTGTTTTTTAAATAGAAAATGTAGAAAAAACAGCGTTTCTACATCTTAGTCTGAGGGCTATAGCTGATTGGCTACACTGATGCAAAAAGTTGTGGCGCTTGTAGATTCAACCTTAGTACCATCCAGTTATACAATCCTAGCTACTGAACATGCAGGTTATGGCACAAAATTGTCTTCATTTTTTGTAATTTATGCAGCACATTGGATCTATTAATAAAGGGTTGTCCAGTGGAATACAAAACATTAAAGTATGACTTTTAAACCAATTTGTTGATGAACACCTCAATAATAGCTTGACAGGACCCATCACTGGGTCAAAAGTGGCAAGTTTTTGATTTCTTTTATTCCTACTGCTCATTATTTATGTATTTTCTTTTTTATAAGGTCTTACTTAAAAGCACATTGTTTTTACTTTTTATAAAAATAAACTTTATTGATTATCAAATTTACATATATACATATATTTTCAGCACTAATAACAATATTAAGAAGGAAAAGGGGGGGGGGGGCTGCAGCCTAGCCTTTCCCTTCCTGATTTATGGGGGTTGGCATCCTAATTTATAGTGACACCCCCGTTCCACGGTGATTAACCCTAGGCAATCCCTTCCTAGTTCTATGATAAAGTGCACTGACTCAAGGAGTGTACTGTGACTGCCAGGCCCTGGGATCTACGCACCTTGCCAACAAAAACCTAAACAAGAGATACCTGGATTGCTGTGGACAAGTTTTTCTATGCCCTATCAATGCTCTATTGTGAGAGACAGCAACCCGGATTGGTCTATCGGACAGTGCAATCTGTAATACTGCCGAGCCTTTACCCAATATTGGTGAAGGGGAATACCACAAAGTTAGGAGGGTTATCTTGCTGACAGCGTACTATGTGGTAGCAAGGTCCTGGACACCATAATACTTGCCCCAGTGACAGGTCATATAACCGTCTTGTTATCTTATCCGTATTATTTAACTGAAAATCGCTTCTGTATAGATATACTTTTATTTGTGAAGATAATAAAAACATGGGGAAATTAACATAGACCCACTGAGGCCTGTTTTATGGAAAACCATCGATGAATGATTTCTATAATGTCACTATGGATTGAGGCGGCACAATATGCTTCGAGGGTAACTCCCTGACCGATGCAAATATTGAATATAGCGGATCCACTGAGATTCAAAGTATGGATCCATCATTTTTGATTGAAATTATGAATTAACTCTTCAAGAATCTAGTTAAGATGCCCCTGATGAGCCCTGAGGTTACTACTATCAGAAAGAGAGAAACACGTTGGGTGATTCTTGGCTAGCAAAATCTAGCTTCTATCTTTATTCAGTTAACTTCTGCCACTGAGCACACAGACTAATTGACACACGTAACTACCCATAGGCCCCCTATCCCCGTCAGCCCTGTGTGATGATACAGACAAATTAGTTACCCCGGACTGTGCACCTCTTTCTCTCTGTGGTTTTACTGCTTGGGGTTAGTGCACTCTTTGAGTCAGTGCACTAGAACTAGAAAGGGATTGCCTAGGCTTAGTCACCGCGGAGCGGGGGCGTCACTATAAATTAGGACGCCGACCCCTGTAAATTAGGAAGGGAAAGGCTAGAGCTGCAGGTCCCACCCCCCCCTTTTCCTTCTTAATATTGTTTTTAGTGCTGAAAATGTATGTATGTAAATTTTATAATCAATAAAGTTTATTTTTATAAAAAGTATAAAAGACTAAGGTGTTAATATAAGTATTATTATTATTTATTATTATAGCGCCATTTATTCCATGGTGCTTTACAAGTGAAAGAGGGTATACGTACAACAATCATTAACAGTACATAACAGACTGGTATAGGAGGAGAGAGGACCCTGCCCGCGAGGACTCACAGTCTACAGGGAATGGGTGATGGTACAATAGGTGAGGACAGAGCTGGTTGCGCAGTGGTGTACTGGACTGAGGGCTATTGTAGGTTGTAGGCTTGTTGGAAGAGGTGGGTCTTGAGGTTCTTCTTGAAGCTTCAAGTATCTACTTAGATATCCCAGATTGGTATTTAAATTAAGAGGACATTGTTCACAGAGTAATAATGCAGAGTAGCCTAAATACATACCCTCAAAGAACCATATGAGCCATATCCCTTGTGAAAGAAACCCTATAAAGTTAGCTCTAAGGAAGGCCCATATATGCGGAACCGTATAGCACATTAACAAAAATTCAACAGACAATATGAAAAACTTTCAGCTCACCCATTCCATGTGCTCAGATTTCCCTCTGCTGCTCGGGCTGCAGGCGCTGTTACCTGAGTATAATGGAGAGGAAAGAGTTCTGCCCAGTGCAAGGAGGAGAGATACGTCAGTAAATTTCCAGGTGCTTTATTTTACTTGGTTTCCAATAAAACGATCATATAAACATATGAACAGTTATCACATAGTCCTCCGTGGATATTGACATAACAGCGACGCGTTTCGGCTACTGGAGTGTAGCCTTTGTCAAGTGACAAAGGCTACACTCCAGTAGCCGAAACGCGTCGCTGTTGTGTCAATATCCACGGAGGACTATGTCTTAACTGTTCATATGTTTATATGATCGTTTTATTGGAAACCAAGTAAAATAAAGCACCTGGAAATTTACTGACGTATCTCTCCTCTTTGCGCTGGGCAGAACTCTTTCCTCTTCATTAACAAAAATTGGAATACTTGAGTGCAGTGAGAATAAGAGCAAAAAATGGTCACTTTTGAGATGGCCGCGGTGGCCGCGAGTTACCTGACTGACAGCAGCTGATCGCGCTACTCATCTCATTAGCTGCGTGGAGGTGACCGGAGCGGCGGTGTCTTCTGCTGCTCCTGTCAGCTCCATGCAGCAGAGCTGGACGCGACGCTGGAGGACTGTGGAGTACGCCGGACATGGAGGGTTTGTCGGGGTTAATAAATTGGTAATGAGGGAATTTGTTTGTGTTTTTTATTTCTAATAAAGGATTTTTTTCGGGTGTGTGTGTTTTTTTACTGTCACTTACAGATTAATCATGGAAGGTGTCTCATAGACGCCTGACATGATTAATCTAGGACTTATTGGCAGCTATGGGCTGCCAATAACTCCTTATTACCCCGATTTGCCAACGCACCAGGGTAAATCTGGAAGAGCCGGGTACAGTCCCAGAACTGTCGCATATAATGTATGCGGCAATTCTGGGCGGCTGCTGACTGATATTGTTAGGGTGGGGGGCTCCCCATAACGTGGAGCTCCCCATCCTGAGAATACCAGCCTTCAGCCGTATGGCTTTATCTGGCTGGTATTAAAATGGGGGGGGACCGCACGCCGTTTTTTTTAATTATTTATTTATTTTTTTCACTGCACAGTATAGACACGCCCACCGGCTGCTGTGATTGGGTGCAGTGAGACAGCTGTCACTCAGCGTGGTGGGCGTGTGTGACTGCAACCAATTACAGGCACCGGTGGGCGGGTAAAGCAGGGAATACGAGATTGTTTCATGAGCGGCCGGCTTTTTCAAATTAGAAAAAGCCGCCGAAGCAGTGTGAACGCCGTGCAGCGCCGGTGATCGGGGAACGGTGAGTATGAGAGAGGGGGGGACACTTCAGTCACTCGGGGGATTAGCGGTCAACGGTGAAACCTTCACAGGTGACTGCTAATCAGTACACGGCACACAGACAGAGCCGCAGCATGACTATGAAGTCGGGTGAAGTTCACCCGAGTTCATTCTCATCGCGCTACTCTGTCTTCCGACATGTAGTAACGACATTTTGCATCACACACGTACATTTCACACGGACAACACATACACATGTCAGTTAATTCACTCACGCACACACGGACATTCCACACGCACATACGGCTAGCATACGGGATACACACGCAGGCCACACATACCATAAAAACGGACATAAAAAACGGAAAACGGACCCGAAAAACGGCCCGTTTTACACGGACGTGGTTTTCACGGATGTGTGGCGGAGCCCTTAGGCCTAATGTTTGACAAAAGACTACAAAGAATGTGAATTTTCAGAACAAAGTTTGTGCAGGCACTGAACAAGAAGAAACCTCTGGGAGGTTTGAGCTCGCAGTCTGCAGACCACAATTCCCATAAAACAAAAATATCATAAACATTAAAAAGGCATAACATTTTTTTAAATGCCAATTATCACTTTGCTAAAATGCTTCTTTTAGACCTATTCCTGTTGTGAATCTGAATACATTTAGAATTACCTCACGATCCTGCCGTGTAGATGATAATTTGCCAAATATACATATATCATAAGACTCATTTTCAGAAAACTGTAGCTTTTTATGACCAGCTCCATAGTGAGCTGGAATATGTGCTGCAGCCACACAGGCCGTTTATACCTCACCCTTCACAATCCATGCTTCACCTGCTCATATGGTGTGCACCTGTGATTTGTTGGCAAAAGATACAAGAAATGCATAAAGTACAACGCCAAGTAACCCTCTAGTGACTTTGGAGACAATATATTCTTAGAGTTCATGTTCCATATTGCATTCCATTTTGGAAACACTATCACACCTCCCAGGTGAAAAGGTGAGCTCCACGGCCACTGCATGCTGCTCATATGTCTCAGGTATCAAAAACACCTGTACTAAACTATTTGCTTCTATCCTAACATAAAAATAAAACCAATCCAACATTTGCTTCCCCTGTAATGCCTTTGGGCATACAGTCTACTGATTAATTATGGCTGTAGAATTAAAACTATTCCCAGAAGAGGTACAGGTTCATGGACTCTTCAAATATTTTTATACAAGCAATGAAAAACACCATATGTACCGTTCTGATTCCATTTATCACTTCAACAATCTAGCATAGAGAAGTTTCTTCTCCAGGTACAGTTATTTCATCCCATATACAGTACATATTCTGTTGTAATTGGTTGCTGTAAAATAAAATCTGTGCACAAAAATTTGATGTCAACTCTAAAAGTGTGATTTAAACTAAAGATGAGTAGATCAGGCTGTCGCTCCCCGGGGGAGCAGAGCTGCTCGGGTCCGGACGGTCCGTGGCTCGAGGGGTTTCGGACCAGGGCGCACCGTCGACCAGTTTTAAATGAAAAGAAAAAAAGAAAAAGAAAAAGTCTGACTACGCCACTCGCGGTTTGCGGCCAGTGATAGTAGGGCCGCTGCTGCGGCTTCCCGCTGGGGATGATGGATGGGGCAGCGTGGATGGTGGAGCCCTCTATGAGCAGGGATTTTCCCCAGGGGTTGGTGAAGGGTTAACATGGAGGTGCAGCGCAATGAAGCAGTACAGACAGAGAGTGGTTTGATTGTCTTTACTTACTGGCTCCATGCCCTGGGAAAGTACGGGATCCCAGGTGCGCCCGTGTCCATGATGGCTGTGCCAGCCAACCTGGTGCCGCTCTCTATCTTTCACTCTGGTGTATGTGGGTCCTCCCTGGCATGGAGCACTTGGAGGTTCTCCTCGTGTCTGGGTCCTGCCACATTCAGTTTGGACTACTTAAGGGAATTTCTCCCGGTCCCCTCTTTGCTGCTGATGCCTCAGACATTAGTGGTGGCAGATGAGTACTGAAACCCACCTGCCTGGCAGAGTTAACAGATGGCTTAAAGTCCTGGTCTGTTCTGGGATCTGCATCCCATGCGTGCAAAGTACTGTGAGCCCTGGATTGGATATGCACCCTCCCAGGATCCCTCTGTCCTTGGAGATTGCTCTCTCGCTCTCCAGCTACTTTTCTCCTCTGAGTGGCTGATCTTTCTACTAAGGTCTTTGCGGATTCTTTGCTACTTTCCTTGTGTCTCAAGAGTCTGTAGTTTGTCTTGACACCTTTCATTTTACTCCTCAACTCACAACTCCTTCCTCCTTCACCTCCTTTCTCCAACTGACTAGCCACACCCCCCAGGTCACTTTCTCCTCCCTCAGGTCTGGTCTCTTCCTCCCCAGTAGGCTGCCTGTTATCTCACAGTGCCCAGCCCTGTCATCTGACTAGGTGAGTCCCCCAGCTGGGTACAGCGAGTGTAAATGTCCTGGTGTGCTAGTGTGTGTGTGTAGTGACTGGCACAGTCATCTTGGACCCGAGCTGTTACTTTGTTTTTGTGACACCTGGTTGCCGCAGGGGTGTCACAAGGCGAAATTCAAATTCACCTGTGCATGCAGATTTTTAGGGTTAAATTCAATTTGCAAAGAAGTAATTATCCAAAATTAAATGTCCTTTATTGTGCTCTCCGGTCTCGCAGAGCATAATAAACTGTTGATGTAAAAAATAAAAGAAACTCTTCTACTCACGTCTCTGGCCCCTTTGCACCTGACCGTCACCTGTCTGCTGCAAACCTCATCTTCTTATTATTGATTTTCACTCTGAAATTCCTGGGCCTCTGACACCAGATCGGAACTTCTGGCTCTGCTAAGGCCTGGGAGGGTTCTGTATCATCATGAGAAAGGTTATGACTAGTGATGAACGACCCTGTTATCTAGTTTTTAAAATCCGGATCCGGGCCGGATTCCAGTCTCCATATAAGTTTATGGGGACCAGAATTCAGTGATTAAAAATGTTGGTATAAGGGATAGGGGAATAGGAGCAGCTGGGCTGTATTTACTGAGGCTTCGGGGCAGCTGTACACTGACTGCTTCAAGGCCGCACATTCAGTTCAGGGGCTGCTCATTGCTTTTATTGCATATGCACTGTTTTCCATGCTTTCCCCACCCACTGTCCTAGCATCTCTGATTGGTTGCAGTCAGACGCGCCCCCAGCCTGTGTGACAACTTCTGCCTGCAACCAATCACTGGTGCTGTCTGCGGGTCTATATCGTACAGTAAAAATAAATAAATGAATAAAATATTTGGCGTAGGGTCCTCCTATATCATGTTACCCAGCACAGATAAAGCCACCACCAGCCATGCGCTTATCTTGGCTATTTATCAAAATAGGAGGAACCATATGTGACTTTTTTTAAATTATTTAAATAAATAATGAAAAAAAAAATGCGCGCATTCCCCTCCAGTTTTGATACCCAGCAATGCTAAAGCTTAAAAGCTGGGGGCTGGTATTCTCAGGCTGGGGAGACCCATGGTTATTGGGAGACTCCCCAGACTAAAAACAGCAGCCTACAGCCCTGAAATTGTTGCATCTATTAGAGAAGAAAGAAGAAACAACTAGTTGTATTGATCAAACGACATTTTTTTTTATTATTCATTAGATAAACAAAACCCCTTCACGACCGGCCGATTTTGCGCTTTCCGGGTTTTTTTTTGCCATTCTTCTTCCGAGAGACGTAACTTTTTTATTTTTCAGTCAATATCGTCATGTGAGGGCTCGTTTTTTGCGTAATGAGCTGTACTTTTCAACAAAACAATAAGTTTTACCATATAATGTACTAAAAAAATGGCAAAAAAAATTCCAAATCCAGAAAAATTGCAAAAAAAGTGCGATAGCACTATTGTTTTTGAGATATTTTATTCACTGTGTTCACTATATGGTAAAACTGATGTGTGGGTGTGATGCCTCAGGTTGGTGCAAGTTCGTAGACACCAAACCTGATTAGGTTTACTTTTATCTAAGGAGTTAAAAAAAATCTGAAGTTTGTCCAAAAAAGTGGGTACGTTTTACGCCATATTCAGTGACTCGTAACGTTCTCATTTTTCAGGGTCTATGCCTCAGTAATGGCTTATTATTTGCATCTCAGACTGACATTTTTAATGATACCATTTTTGCACAGATCAACTTTTAGATCGCCTTATTGCATTTAGCGCAAAATTTGTGGCAACCAAAAAAATAATTTGGCGTTTGGAATTTTTTTGCCGCTACACTATACGTTTACCAATCAGGTAAATTGATTTTATATTTTGATAGATCGGGCATTTCTGAACGCGGCGATACCAAATGTGTGTAAATTTTTCATTTTTTTAACCCTTTAATTTTCAATGGGGCGAAAGGGGGGTGATTTGAACTTTTATTTTTTTTATTTTTCTTTAATTTTTTAAAACTTTTTATTTTACTTTTTTATTTTACTAGGTCCCCTAGGGGACTATATGGATCAGCTGTCTGATCGCTCTGCCATATCTGCTGATCACAGCTACACAGCTGTGAACAGCAGATATGCTCCTAACCTGTCTCACCCAGCTCACCCATGACTCTGTGCTACCATGACAACAAGCGGAAGTCATGTGACCACGTCACGTGACTTCCGGTATCGGCCAGTGAGTAAATGTTTAAGGGGTTAAAAGGCATGGCCAGATAACGATTCCACTCGTGCCTGGCAGGCACAAATCTCAGCTGTAAAAATCAGCTGAGATGTGCGCCGATCGCTGCAAGCTGCTTGCAGCAGACCGTGGGCAGTAACGCTATGGCCACTAAGACGTAAGATTACTGCCCGTGGTTGTTAAGGGGTTTAATTACAAAAAAAAAATGTTTTTTCAAAAAAAGAACATTAGAGGGGTAGATGAATACAAGGGCAAAACAGGCGTGCAAATATCAAAAGAAAGGCCAATAGTAAAAGAGGATCCTAACAATATTAGATAATGTGTTATAACAATCAGGAAAGGCCAATCTAAAAATATACTGTACATATATACCTGAGATAGAAGAAATAGGTAATAAGGTGCAGCAATCATAGCGTTAACCACATACATGCAAGCATAGTACTAAATTCTCTCTACTAGTCCACTACATACATCAGTACTATCAGTTAGGGATGTACAAAGCAGGATCTAGAATTAACATACCCATATAGCAAAAAAAGTGTTAGGGGGTGAACATACCCATATAGCGAAAAAAGTGATAGGGAGTGCAGGCCATGGCGAAGAGGAAAAGTCCCCCGCAGAAGGAAAGACCCCAACGTACGTTTCAAGATTCAAGTGACTTCCTTCATCAAGAGTGATCCTTTAATTTGGGTCCTCTTGTCTTAATTTAATGCTATTCTGCTTTTATGTTTTTTTTATATGTGTATATATATATGTTTATTTATTTACACTACAGTTCAAAAGTTTAGGGTCACTTAGATATTTCCTTATTTTTGAAAGGAAAGCACATTTTTTTTCAATGAAGTGTAGTAAGCGAAGTAAGTGTAATGCGATCATTGTTTCTCTCGCGCCCATTCAAGTCAATGGGGCGAGAGAAAAATCGCAGGGTGAGAATGGCAATAACCAGCTACGGAGGATAGAGGGAGAGAAATCCCTCCCTTCCCTCCTTCCCTCCTCTGTGCCGGTCCGCCCCTCCCAGCACCGGCCCGCCCCCCGCAGCTGAGGTCTGCTCACACGAACGGACCTCAGTCGTAGGGACACTCGCATGACACTCGGCTCTGCTGTACTGACAGCGTGAGCCCAGTGTCATGCAAGGGGATCGCAGCAGATCCCCGTGTGGCCCCAGCCTTATATCCAACTTCAGTGTATAGTGTGCGGGGGGGCAGGGTTTAGATCAGTGCTGCTGAAATAATGTCGATCTCCTTTTTATTTTCCCTAACCGCATGTACAGTGGGGCGGTGCAGGATGTCAGCCAATCACACACACACACACACACACACACACACATACACACACACACACACACACACAGACAGCAAAGTGCATTTTTGCACACAAGCAAGGGCATGTGTCATTGGCTGTGTATGTTAGATTGCCTTATAAGACCTGGACAATTTCCACATCGCCGCCATTACCTCAGTGCTGCAGTTGTGTGTCAGTCACCTCACCGCTACTGCTGCTGTGGGCGCTATAAAGTTTAATAGAGAGATAGGTTTAGGGAGTAGGGACTAGTTGTAATTTCAGCCCTTTTGAGGGGTAGGTTAGAGCAGTTCCTAGCAATCTTTGCCAGGCAGGTCTGTGACAGTGCTGTGCAAGTGTTTTTCGTAGCATCTGGCCAAATCTAGCTCAGGCAATCCTTTTGGGAAGGTAGTGTAGCACTGCTGTGTAAAAAGCTACACCGCTTGTCTATCCAGTAGCGAGTTTTTTACTGTCTATCCAGTAGCCAATTTTTTACTGCAGCTACCCCAGGCATCCCTTGGGCATAGTAGCAGTGTCTAGTAATCAGTGTTGTAGCATTCCTGTGTAAAAAGCTACACCGCCTGTCTATCCAGTAGCCAATTTTTTACTGTGTATCCAGTAGCCAATTTTTTACTGAAGCTACCCCAGGCAATCCCTTGGACATTGTAGCAGTGTCTGGTAGTCGGTGTTGATGCACTCCTGTGTAGAAAGCTACACCACCTGTCTATCCAGTAGCCAATTTTTTACTGTCTATCCATTTGCCAATTTTTAACTGCAGCTAGCCCAGGCAATCCCTTGGTCATAGTATCAGTGTCTTATAGTCAGCGGTGCAGCACTCTTGTAAAGTAAGATACACCACCTGTCTCCAGTTGCCAATTTTTAACTGCAGCTAGCCCAGGCAATCCCTTGGTCATAGTATCAGTGTCTTATAGTCAGCAGTGCAGCACTCTTGTAAAGTAAGATACACCACCTGTCTCCAGTTGCAAATATTTAACAGCAGCTAGCCCAGGCAATCCCTTGGTCATAGTATCAGTGTCTTATAGTCAGCGGTGTAGCACTCTTGTAAAGTAAGATACACTACCTGTCTCCAGTTGCCAATTTTTAACTGCAGCTAGCCCACGCAATCCCTTGGGCATAGTAGCAGTGTTTGGCCACTCAGCTCTGCTCGATTTCCATCCTAATTTTTTTTGCCAACAACTGCAGAGTTGCCAATTTGTTCACATACAAAATGAGTGGCAAAAGGCCAAATGCTGGTGGAAAGGGGAACAGGTGTGTTGGAAAGGGAAAAAGGTTTGTGTCCGTGGAGTAGGTGGTAAAGCAACAGTAACATCTGCTGAAGAAAGACCATCTTCCAGCCAAAGTAAGATGTCTACTTCTTTCCGTGGACAATCTGATATGATCCTTTTCTTACGGACACGACCATCGCTACCAAATGTAGATGAGGCACAAAAAGAGCAAGTGCTTGAATGGATCTCAAGTGCTCCATCAAGTGGACTCTCCTCCACCTCAACTTCCACATCCCAAATACTTCAGTCCTTTGAGGTGTCACCCCAATTGCACTTGCTTCCTACCAACTCTCAAGTCTCCACCCGCCCTGCTGAGTATGGGGTAACAGAGATGGTTGAGTCTGCAGAGCTGTTCAGTCTCACTATAGCCTGGGAATCAGAGTTCTGCTCCCAAGTTGCAGTGAGTCCAGACAAGGAAAAGATCTGCACTGATGCCCAGAAGCTTTGTGAGCCACATTCAGGCCCAGATGAAGAAGGTTCTGAGCATAATGTAGACCCTCATTCCCAAACTGTAACTCCTCTTGGTGGAGACAATGAGGAACATGCTGATGCCGATGAGACTCAGATACCTGATTGGAACGACAACTTGACTATTCGGTCAGGGCAGGAAGAGGTTGGCTTTGAGGACAAGGGGAGTGAGAACACACAGGGTAATAATGAGGTTGGAGATCCCACTTACTGTCAACCCACAGTCAGCCAGTCGATGAGGTGGAGGAGGATGCTACTGACGACGAGGTTAGGTTGCGCCTTCCTAGACAGAGATGGAGTACTGGAAGCATGTCAACAACTGCATCCTGAGCCACAACTCTGCATCTGAGCACAAGTTGGGGTGGCTCTGCAGGTCGCATAGGCTCTAAACCTTGCCTAGCCTGGGCCTTTTTTGACATCGCAAAGGATCACCCAACTCATGTCATCTGTAAGATTTGTTGCCAATATCTAAGTAGAGGCCAAAAACTCACTAGTTTGAATACTTCGTCCATGAACCGTCACATGGATATGAAGCATAAGTCGCAGTGGGAAGCTCACTCTGCTACAATGCAGCCTAGCAGGGCGGACCAACCACCGTCTGCCCCATCAAGTGCATCCGCGTGCTCTTCATCCTCTGTGACTGTGGGGAAAGCAGTCACACATGCTTTTGGATGCAGACCTTCCACCTCTTTACCCGCAACAGGCAATGTGATTGGCAGGTCATCAGTTGTTTTGGAAGTGGAAACAGCTGCTGGTGTTGAGCTCTCTCAGACATCGAGAGCATGACCTTTGGATAAAGGCAACATCATGTCTCCGCCTGCACTTTCCTCACAGACCAGCAGTTTTCTAGGGACACCTTACTCATTGCCATCTCAGCACAGCAGCCACCCCTCGGTCCCTCAGATGTGGACAAGTAAAAGACTATTTCCTCTTAGCCATGACAAAGCTAAGAGGTTGACTTTCCCCATCTCCAAGCTGTTGGCTACAGAAATGCTGCCTTTCTGCCTGGTGGACACAGAGGATTTTCAAGACCTTATGTCCGTCGCAGTGCCCCAGTACCAGATGCCCAGTCGCCACTACTTCTCCAAGAAAGGTGTGCCTGTGCTACAGCAGCATATCGCACACAACATCACCACTTCCTTGAGAAACTGTGTGCAACAGGGTGCATTTCACCACAGATACTTGGACCAGTAAGCATGGACAGGGGCGTTACATGTCGCTGACTGGGCACTGGGTAACTATGGTGAGAGATGGTGAAGGGTCTGCTGTACAAGTCTTGCCATTTCCACGAGTTGTGCATCAATCCGCTGTATGTAGAAGTTCCTCCACTGCTTCTGCCTCCTCAACCTCATCTCGGTGCTCCACCTCCGCCCAAAGCCTGTCTGGTAAGGCCACCCGCGTTGTAACTGCGCACAAGGAATCCCACACACCTCCCTACTATGCTGGCAGCAGAGCTCAATGGCATCAGGCGGTCTTTTCTTTGAAATATCTGGGAAATGTGAGTCACACAGCTGACGAGTTGTGGTCAGTTCTGGAGACTGAGTTTCATCAATGGTTGTCTCCACTCAACCTGCAGCCAGGGAAGGCCGTGTGCGACAATGCTGCAAAACTGGCTGAGGCCCTTCGCTGGGGCAATGTAACACACGTGCCGTGTATGGCTCATGTGTTGAACCTGGTTGTCCAGCAATTTGTAGCCCACTATCCCGGCCTACATGGGCTTCTGCAGAGGGCACAGTCGCTATGTGCTCACTTCCGCCATTCACACCCCTACAGCTCAACGACTTGCATCGCTCCAGAAGTTTTTAGGGCTGCCAGTTCACCGGCTAAAATGTGATGTGCCGACACACTGGAATTCGACTGTGCACATGTTGCAGCGACTGTGGAAGCACCGCCGAGCCCTGGCGCAATATGTTATGACGTATAGCCTGGGGCAACGAGATCCAGAGGTGGGGCAGATCACGATGTTGGAGTGGTCTCAGATCAAGGACCTATGCACCCTTCTGCACAGTTTTGACATGGCGACGAAGATGTTTAGCGCTGACGATGCCATTATCAGCATGACTATTCCGGTTATCTACAGTTAGGTCCAGAAATATTTGGACAGTGACACAAGTTTTGTTATTTTAGCTGTTTACAAAAACATGTTCAGAAATACAATTATATATATATAATATGGGCTGAAAGTGCACACTCCCAGCTGCAATATGAGAGTTTTCACATCCAAATCGGAGAAAGGGTTTAGAAATCATAGCTCTGTAATGCATAGCCTCCTCTTTTTAAAGGGACCAAAAGTAATTGGACAAGGGACTCTAAGGGCTGCAATTAACTCTGAAGGCGTCTCCCTCGTTAACCTGTAATCAATGAAGTAGTTAAAAGGTCTGGGGTTGATTCCAGGTGTGTAGTTTTGCATTTGGAAGCTGTTGCTGTGACCAGACAACATCCGGTCTAAGGAACTCTCAATTGAGGTGAAGCAGAACATCCTGAGGCTGAAAAAAAAGAAAAAATCCATCAGAGAGATAGCAGACATGCTTGGAGTAGCAAAATCAACAGTCGGGTACATTCTGAGAAAAAAGGAATTGACTGGTGAGCTTGGGAACTCAAAAAGGCCTGGGCGTCCATGGATGACAACAGTGGTGGATGATCGCCGCATACTTTCTTTGGTGAAGAAGAACCCGTTCACAACATCAACTGAAGTCCAGAACACTCTCAGTGAAGTAGGTGTATCTGTCTCTAAGTCAACAGTAAAGAGAAGACTCCATGAAAGTAAATACAAAGGGTTCACATCTAGATGCAAACCATTCATCAATTCCAAAAATAGACAGGCCAGAGTTAAATTTGCTGAAAAACACCTCATGAAGCCAGCTCAGTTCTGGAAAAGTATTCTATGGACAGATGAGACAAAGATCAACCTGTACCAGAATGATGGGAAGAAAAAGTTTGGAGAAGAAAGGGAACGGCACATGATCCAAGGCACACCACATCCTCTGTAAAACATGGTGGAGGCAACGTGATGGTAAGGGCATGCATGGCTTTCAATGGCACTGGGTCACTTGTGTTTATTGATGACATAACAGCAGACAAGAGTAGCCGGATGAATTCTGAAGTGTACCAGGATATACTTTCAGCCCAGATTCAGCCAAATGCCGCAAAGTTGATCGGACGGCGCTTCATAGTACAGATGGACAATGACCCCAAGCATACAGCCAAAGCTACCCAGGAGTTCATGAGTGCAAAAAAGTGGAACATTCTGCAATGGCCAAGTCAATCACCAGATCTTAACCCAATTGAGCATGCATTTAACTTGCTCAAATCCAGACTTAAGACGGAAAGACCCACAAACAAGCAAGACCTGAAGGCTGCGGCTGTAAAGGACTGGCAAAGCATTAAGAAGGAGGAAACCCAGCGTTTGGTGATGTCCATGGGTTCCAGACTTAAGGCAGTGATTGCCTCCAAAGGATTCGCAACAAAATATTGAAAATAAAAATATTTTGTTTGGGTTTGGTTTATTTGTCCAATTACTTTTGACCTCCTAAAATGTGGAGTGTTTGTAAAGAAATGTGCACAATTCCTACAATTTCTATCAGATATTTTTGTTCAAACCTTCAAAATAAACGTTACAATCTGCACTTGAATTCTGTTGTAGAGGTTTCATTTCAAATCCAATGTGGTGGCATGCAGAGCCCAAGTCGCGAAAATTGTGTCACTGTCCAAATATTTCTGGACCTAACTGTACATGCTGGAGCACCCTCTAAATAGTATTCGGAGTCAAGTGGTGGGACAAGCGGAAGGGGAGGAAGTAGAGGAGGAGTCATATGCGGAAGGGATAACAAGATCTCCAAGGTCCAGACAGTCAGCAGCACCAAGGTGTCAGGCATGTGACGGTGGGGGAGAGGGATTAACAAAAGCGCATGGTAGCAGCCAAACTGTATAGGAAGGTGCAGGAGCCCAGCAAGAAATGGAGGACAAACTGGCGATGGGCATGGAAGACTCAGCAGATGAGGGAGACCTTGATCCCATTTCTGTTCTGTGAGGTTGGGTGGAGAGGGCAGAGGAAGGAAGCATGATTCTCACCTCGCCGCCACCAACACAACAAGGACTTGGTGCTCCTGGATGCGCAAGATACATGAGCGCCTTCTTGCTGCACTACCTACAACATGACCCTCGGATTGTCCGAATTAGAAATAATGCTGACTACTGGGCTGCCACACTCTTAGATCCCCGGTACAAGTCAAAGTTTGGCAAAATATTTCCTGCCAAAGAAAGAGACGCATGTATGCAGAAGTATCAGTAGAAGCTGTTACACAATCTTAGATCGGCTTTTCCACTAAACACCAGTGGTGCACAGAGTGAATCTCACAGTTCTAACTTGCCAACCATGGGACTGTCGAGTCATCACTCAAACCGTACCAGTAACACCATATCTGGTGGTAACAGCAATTTTATGGAGTCATTTCATGATTTTTTTAGACCATACTTTGCAAGTCCAGAAGACACAAGAAGTCTGACACATAGTCAATGCCTGGAGATGATGATACAGTAGTATCTCCAAGTGAACATAGATGCCATGACTGTGCAACTTGAGACTTGCTCATTTTGGGCTTCCAATATGGACAAATGGCCTGAGCTCGCCACTTACGCCTTGGAGATCTTGTTGTGTCCCGCAGCCAGCGTTCTCTCGGAACGTGTGTTCAGTGCTGCTGGTGGTGTGTTGACAGATAAGCGCACGCGTCTGTGCAGTGACAAAGTGGATAGACTAACGTTCATCAAGATGAACAAGTCATGGATCTGCAAGGACTTTTCTACCCCTGTGTCATTCTGGGGAGACTAAAGGCTTGTGGATTTTTGAATGTGCTTCATGAACATAACCATTTTAAGTTTAAACTGTGGGACAATTGATGCCACTTAAGTGGTGTCTGTGCCCAAATTTTTGGAAAAAATGTAGACTCTTGTTGGAGTCCTCTTGCTGTGTTTTACATGATTTTAGAAGGGCATGACATGCCTATATCTGTGTCTCCTTCTTTTACTCGTCCAGCTCTCTTCTTTAGCATGAGGATATGTACTTGTCACTTTTCCATGTGTTTGTTGTGTCTTCTGAGTAGTTTGTCACCTTTTCGACACCTTGGAAGGTGTTTCTATGTGTTTTCTTTGTGTTTGTATGTGTTTGTGTTTGCCTGTCATTGTTTTCAATGGTGTTCGTCGGTGTTCGAAAGTGTTCGTCTGCCTTTTCCCATGCATTTCAGCCTTTTCCTCAGTCACCACAGCTTACCATTAGGTCAAACGTGAAATTATTCGGGTTTCCCATAGACTTACATTGGGCGTCGAATATTCGCGAATATGGGAATAGCAGCGACCTATTCATCAGATATTCGTCAAAACGAATATTTTGGTATTCGTTCATCCCTAATAACGATCCAAAACATTTTTCTAATATTTCTCCCCTATACATAGTATGATATCCCCACTACTCCCCAAAAACACTGTACAATTACTCCACCCTTTATAATGGCCTAAAGAGTAGCCCTCAAACTGTATAATAGCCCCACATTAGCTCCCACTCTGTATAATGGCGCTACATTTGAGGACCTCCCACAGATGTTCCCATAATGTATGAGGGGCCCACCCACAGTATGAGAGCCCCTACACTGTATGAGGGCCCCTAAAGTAGTACCCAAACTGTAGAGTGGCCCCAAATTAGTTCCTAAACTGTATAATGGTCCCACATTCGTTCCAAATTCTATAATGGCAAACCCATTAGCTCCCAAACTGTATAATGACCCACACATTAGCCTTTAAACTCTATAATGGCCCCCACATTAGCCTCCAAATTCTATAATGACCATTGAATTATCCTCCAAACTCAATAATGGCCCCACATTAGCCCCCACATTCGTTCCAAATTCTATAATGGCAAACCCATTAGCTCCCAAACTGTATAATGGCCCCCTATATTAGCCCCCAAACTGTATAATGGCCCCATGTTTGTCCCCAAACTGTATAATGGTCCCTATATTAGCCCCCAAACTGTATAACGGCCCCTATATTACACCACAAACTGTATAATAGCCCTCACACTTTGAAGACCTCCCTCAGATATTCCTATAATGTAACAGAGGCCTACCCACAGTTTGAAAGCCCCTACATTGCATGAGGGCTCACCTGAGGAAAACAACATACTGGTTGTCGAAACATGCTGTGGCATATAAGGGACC
The DNA here is from genome assembly GCF_048569485.1 of Anomaloglossus baeobatrachus. Classification (NCBI taxonomy): domain Eukaryota; kingdom Metazoa; phylum Chordata; class Amphibia; order Anura; family Aromobatidae; genus Anomaloglossus; species Anomaloglossus baeobatrachus. The sequence continues at coordinate 349,843,565 of NC_134353.1, forward strand.
ACTAATAAAAGGTTTGGATAATTTTTTAAAAAATTGTTTGGTCCCTTTTCCTTATCAGTGTTCCATCACACCGACTTCTTTTGCTACTTGCATAAATTAATGCATGTGATAGCCAAGATAAATGTCTATAAAATGACTGTATCTCACCCTCAAAGCTTTAGTGGACGGTGAGAAATGGAGCCTTGAGAAAGGGAAAGTGATAGTGAGAAATGGAGTTGAAAACATTACCCATTTGTTTGCCAGTGGAACTCCTTAGCCTAGAAACTACTCAGACAGGCTCTGGTGGTTGATATCTTTGTAAGCAAACGTCATAGTTTTTAGGATAAAAGCTCTCATGGCAGGATAATAAGCAGATAGACATATGATTATAAATGTAAAGTAACACACTTAGGATGGAGTAATCCTATAACTGCGTATACATTAAATGGAAGTAAACTCGAGACTGTTCCCTATCTAACCTCTCTAACTCGCCTCTCCCCCTGTCTGACCACAACCTACTCACATTCCCCCCCCTCTCTTCTCCAAGTACGCAACCTCCCCTCCACAAACTTTCACACCCTCGCAGAAATATCAAATGCCTTGATTTACACGCACTTTCTCAGTCCCTTCTCCCTCTCACAGACATTGCATTTTTACAAGATACAGATGCTGCTGCAACTTTATACAACACTACAATCTCTGCAGCTCTCGAATCAGCTGCCACCCTCACACACACCAAAACCCGCACAATCAACAGGCAACCCTGGCACACGAGTCAGACTAAACAACTGAGACAGGCTTCCAAAATTGCTGAGCGCAGATGGAAGAAGTGTCATTCCACTGAGCACTTCATTGAATATAAAGAGTCCCTCACCACCTTCAAGTCCACACTAAGACTAGGTTCACACACTGCGTTTTTTTGACGCTGCGTTTTTGTGCGTTTTGCGGCAAAAAACGCACAAAAACGCACCCGCGTCAAAAAAAACGCGGCAAAAAACGCACGTGTTTTGCCGCAATTTCGTGCCTTTTTTTGCTGCGTTTTGCTGCGTTTTTGCTCACTGCGTCTTTATGCGTTTTTTTATCAGTGAACAATGCCATTAAAGATTGTTGAAAAACAAAAAGGTCTGATGTCATTTCCTTCTTCAATATGTTCTTCATTCTCCACCAGTGTATGCAATAGAGCAGACAGCTGCAGAACTACAAGGCTCAGTATGCTCCATACAGGACTGTATGCTGGAGGGAGAGGCAGAGGGAGCAGAACTACAAGGCTCAGCATACTCCATCCAATAGTGTATGCAGAAGAGCAGACAGCAGCTGCAGAACTACAAGGCTCAGCATCCTCCATCCAGGACTGAATGCAGGAGTTTTTTGCCCCCCCAAAAAATGACGTGGGCCTCGCCATATTTTTGTATGCTAGCCGGGTACAGCAGGCAGGTACAGGCTGCCCCCAACCCCAGCTGCCTATTTGTACCCGGCTGGGAACCAAAAATATAGAGAAGCCCTTTTTTTTAATTATTTCATGAATTTCATGAAATAATTTAAAAAAAAAAAAATGACGTGGGCTTCGCCCAATTTTTGAGTCCAGCCGGGTACAACTAGGCAGCTGGGGATTGGAATCCACAGTGCAGGGTGCCCATGCTTTCTGGGCACCCCCGCTGTGAATTGCAGTCCCGCAGCCACCCCAGAAAATGGCGCTTTCATAGAAGCGCCATCTTCTGGCACTGTATCCAACTCTTCCAGCTGCCCTGATGCCGGGTGGCTTGCTGGGTAATAATGGGGTTAGGGCTAGCTGTATATGATCAGCTGGCCCTAAGCCCGAAATTCATGGTGTCACGCCAATATTAGACATGGCCACCATGAATTTCTAGTAAAGATAAAAAAAAAACCACAACACACAGAAAAATATTTTTATTAGAAATAAAACACAACACAATTAGTGACTCCATCTTTATTGAAATAAAGAACCCCCCTCCGAAGTAATCCTGGGTCAAGGGTCCCGCGCCGTCCAATCCGGATCCAATATCATCTGATCGGTTTGCTGGAAGGCAAAGCGATCAGATGATGTGTCAGGTTCTAGGGGCTGAAGCACATCACACATCAGCTGATTGTATAAAAGCCATTTATACAATCAGCTGATGCATCGGTGCAAAAAAAAAAAATACTCACTTATGTGCGGATTACCGGCAGCTCCTGGATCGATGGGGCGGGAGTCTGATCCTGTCCGATCGCTGCAGGAGCTGCCAGTAATCAGGGATGAAGTCTCCTGATGCATCCACTGATAGGTTAAACCGGCCGGGCACCCGCGTCACCGCGATACTTACGATCAGCTGATGCGTCAGGTGACTGCATCAGGTGATCCATCGCCAGGTCCTGCATCCATCGGAGGTGTCCCGGCCGTCTGCACACAGCTGGAGCAGCGATACTGGGAGAGCAGCTGGGAGCGGGCATGGCACCGGGAGTCTGCAGACAGGTGAGTATGAATTTTTTTTTTTCTACTGTTCACTTTTGTTTTCGCAGCCGCTTCCACCTCCCGCCCGAACATGGCGCCACACGGCAGCATACATGCACAGGACCGGAGGTGGAAGCGGCGGTGACGGTACCGGGAGGATTCACGCTTCTGTATTTACTGACAGAAGGAATCCTCTTCCTGTACATGTCACTTTACTACCCACCTCCTGCGTTTATAGCTGCGTTTTTGGTCTTAGAAACGCACCAAAACGCACCAAAACGCAGCTATTTGCGTTTCTCATTGCGTCTTTCAACATCCCATTGCACTCAATGGATGAAAAGCGCAGTGAAAAACGCGGGAATAATTGACATGCTGCGTTTTTGTGGCACCACAAAAACGCAGCTGAAAAAAAACGCTGTGTGCAGACAGCAAAAATGAAAACTCATAGACTTTGCTGGGGAAGCAAAGTCATGCAGTTTTCTGAGCAAAAACGCACCCAAAAACTGCGCAAAAACGCCGCGAAAAACGCACTGTGTGAACTTACCCTAACTGCTACAAAACAAACCTATTTCTCATCCCTCATATCTTCTCTCTCTCACAACCCTAAACAGCTATTCAACACTTTCAATTCTCTCCTCCGTCCCCCAGCTCCACCTCCCTCTCCTCTCATCTCAGCTGAAGACTTTGCCTCTATCATCAAGCAGAAGATTGACAACATCAGAGCAAGCTTATGCCCACAATCACCACAGCCCCTCATCATAGCTACTCAGCCCTCTTCCTCCAAATCCAGCTTCTCCACCATGACAGAAAACAATCTTTCCACTCTACTCTCAAGATCACATCTAACCACCTGTGCACTTGACCCGCTCCCATCGCATCTCATCCCCAACATCATCGCAGTCCTCATCCCAGCCCTAACCCATCTCTTCAACCTATCACTAACAAGTAGTGTATTCCCCTCATGCGTTAAACATGCCTCCATTACACCCATCCTCAAAAAGCCCTCCCTTGACCCATCCTCTGTGTCAAACTATTACCCCATATCCATTCTCCCCTATGTCTCAAAACTACTGGAACAGCATGTCCATCTTGAATTGTCCTCATACCTCTCCTCCTGCTCCCTCTTTGACCGGCTACAATCTGGCTTCTGACCACATCACTCTACTGAAACTGCCCTAATCAAAGTCAACAATGATCTACTAACCGCCAAAGCCAAGCGACACTACTCTATCCTCCTCCTCCTGGACCTGTCCTCTGCCTTCGACACAGTAGACCATTTCCTCCTACTACAGATTCTCTCATCTCTGAGCATCACAGACTTGGCCCTATCTCGGATCTCCTCATACCTAACCGACCAAACTTTCAGAGTCTCCCATTCTCACACCACTTCCTCATCTCGCCCCCTATCTGTCGGTGTCCCCCAAGGCTCAGTTCTTGGACCCCTGCTGTTCTCCATCTACACCTTTGGCCTGGGACAGCTCATAGAGTCCAACAGCTTTCAGTATCATCTCTATGCCGATGACACACAGATCTACCTCTCTGGACCTGACATTACCTCTCTACTAACCAAAATTCCACAATGTCTGTCTGCTATTTCATCCTTCTTCTCTGCGCGATTCCTAAAGCTTAACATGGAGAGAACAGAGTTCATTGTCTTTCCTCCTCCTCGCTCCTCTCCTCTAACAAGCCTTTCCATCAAACTTGATGTTTGCTCACTCTCCCCAGTCTCACAAGCTCGTTGCCTTGGAGTAACCCTCAACTCTGCTCTATGCTTCAAACCACACATCCAAGCCCTCTTCACCTCATGCAGACTACAACTCAAAAATATCTCCCAGATCCGTGCTTTCCTTAACCAAGAATCAGCAAAAACATTAGTGCATGCCCTCATCATCTCCCGCCTCGACTACTGCAACCTCCTGCTCTCTGGCCTCCCTTCCAACACTCTTGCACCCCTCCAGTCTATGTTAAACTCTGCGGCCCGCTTAATCCACCTCCCCCCCGCTATTCCCCAGCCTCACCACTCTGCCAATCCCTTCACTGGCTTCCCATCGCCCAATGACTCCAGTTCAAAACATTAACCATGGCATACAAAGCAATCCACAACCTGTCTCCTCCTTACATCTGTGACCTAGTATCCTGGTACCTACCTGCACGCAACCTCAGATCCTCACAAGATCTCCTTCTCTACTCCTCTCTTATCTTCTCTTCCCCCAATCGCGTACAAGATTTCTCCCGTGCCTCCCTCATACTCTGGAACGCTCTACCTCAGCATATCAGACTCTCCCCTACCGTGGAAAGCTTCAAGAGGAACCTCAAGACCCACCTCTTCCAACAAGCCTACAACCTACAATAGCCCTCAGTCCAGTACACCACTGCGCAACCAGCTCTGTCCTCACCTATTGTACCATTACCCATTCCCTGTAGACTGTGAGCCCTCGCGGGCAGGGTCGTCTCTCCTCCTATACCAGTCTGTTTTGTACTGTTAATGATTGTTGTACGTATACCCTCTTTCACTTGTAAAGCACCATGGAATAAATGGCGCTGTAATAATAAATAATAATAATAATGACTACAGAACAAGAGAAGGACTTGGGTATTCTCATTACAAATAAGCTGAGCAGCAGCACTCAATGTCAAGCAGCAGCTGCTAAAGCAAACAAGATTTTAGGGTGTATAAAAAGAGAGATTAGATCCCGTGATCCCAACGTATTGTTACCCCTCTATAAATCACTTGTAAGGCCACATCTGGAATATGGGATCCAGTTTTGGACTCCACATTTTAAAAAGGTTATTCAGAAGTTAGAGGCGGTTCAAAGGCGGGCAACTAGACTACTACAAGGAATGGAAGGCCTCCCATATGATGACAGATTGAAAAAGTTAGATATGTTTAGCTTAGAAAAAAGACGTCTCAGAGGAGATCTCATTTATATGTATAAATACATGTGTGGTCAATAGAAAGGACTGGCACATGACTTATTTCTTCCAAAGACAATACTAAGGACCAGGGGGCACTCACTGCGAGTGGAAGAAAAGCAATTCCGACAGCTAAATAGGAAAGGGTTCTTTATAGTTAGAGCAGTGAGACTGTGGAATGCCCTACCACAAGAGGTAGTAATGGCAGATACTATAACAGCTTTTAAAAAAGGGCTGGATGATTTCCTCACTACACACAACATTGTTGGTTATAAATGACTTAGTGACCAAATGTAGAACTGGTGGAGGAAGGTTGAACTAGATGGACCTAGGTCTTTTTTTCAACCTAAGTAACTATGTAACTATGTAGCAAAAAAATAATCAGTTTTGCAAATGACTTGCTTTTTTTAACTATACTAATTTCAGAACATGAGACAACCCCTTTGTAAGGGTTGTCCACTACTATGGTAACCCCTATTGATTTCACATGTTTCCCCCAGGTAAAATAAAAAGCTTATACTCACCTCCAATGCCGACGCAGTTCCAGCTGTGCCGGGCCTCGCGGTGCCATGGCTCACATGAGGCTGTGAAATCCCGTGAGCCCCTCATCCAATCAGCGCTGGCTTCTGTCTCACCGCCCTCAAACAAATGAGTTAATCAATAGGAAGTGAGTGCTTCGGCTGCCATTTACGTCTTGTTGATCCATAGATGGGGAGAGGGAAGCCTGCTGTGATTAGAAGCGGGTTTGATTGCACATGTGGAATCAGTTGGTCTAGTAGTGGACAACCCCATAAAGAAATTAAAAAGGGCTTGACTAATAGTGGGAAAAAATGTATAAAGGAAAGACACTACTAATCAAAACTAGCATGTATAGTAAATTGAAAAGCCATATCAGGTGAAAGCTGCCTTCCAATTGGACATTAATGTCCCATGTAATGAAAACATGACTTGCACTTTGTGCGCGTTAAGCACTCTACAGTGACTCATTTGATAAAATCAACCAATGCCAAAAAGCAAGCAAGCAAGCATTAAAACATAGTTGCTGCTCATGCTGATAAGTATTCCATGCCGTGCCTCTCTCTTCCCAGCTGGGATGTGACCCACAGCGTGGTCTAATTGGACAGGGATGCAAAAAAACATCTTGATGGATTGAGAATATTGCAGGTCAAAACACAGCTGACAAGTTGCAGCAATAAAACATATCCAAGAAAACAAACAGCAAAATCAAATAAAATGTGTTTTGATAAACTTCTTCAATATCATATTCATATGTAAGGGAATTGAATCTTTCCAGATGCTAAAATCTCAGCTACATGGAAGGATCAAAAAAAAAAAAGTGGACAACCGTAAAAGAGGGAAGATCCCAAGCTGCAAATCACTCAGTGCTAACTAGTTACAGGTGCGAGCAATACCGGCAGATGAAAAATATTAAACTGCAATAGCTCTGGAGTGATGACATGTGTGTTCATAATACAATCATCACGAAGTGCACTCAGGCACCTGTTTAATATTTGTTTTTCTATTTTCAAGAAACATTGGATGGCCCGCTAAAGCAAAATAAAAGCCCACCAACAGCTACAAATATAAAAGATTTCTAAAATTATAGAAAAAAACAATGCCACAAAGGATTTTAATAACATTTATGTAATGCTCTCAAAGGCACTGGAAGAAGAGATTAGACACAAGGAAATTGGATTTTTTTCAATGCCTAAATATGAAAAAAAAAATCAAAGTACCCAAATTTTATCCTTCTGAATGGTCAACTAAGTAATATTTGTGAAAACTTCCCAAGATCATCAAACTTCTATGATTTACTGAAATGACCACTTACATCTTTGCACCATTCACATTGATCCACAAAGTTGTGGTACTTATTGATTCCACTTTTTACCTTATGGCCCCTTTCACATGTCAGTGATTCTGGTACGTATGTTGCAGTTTTTATACATACCAGAATTACAGACATACACAGACCCATTAAAATCAATGGGTCTGCGTACACATTAGTGATTTCTCACTGACGTGTTTCTGTGCGGCGTACATGCATGTCCGTGTGTTCCACACGGAGACAAGTCCACTTTTCTCTGGCATCATTGATGTCCCACAGACCACAGTGGAAACATGTACCAGAAAAAAAACATGTAAATAAAAAGCTTTTTAAACTCACCTGTTTCCAGCATTGCTGTCTTCAGCTGCTGCTGTCTCTTGCTTCCAGGCCTGCTAATTATGCTCATGTAAATTCACTGCACAGCCGACTTGAAAGTAGCTGCAGTAAGGAGATAGTAGAGGCCGGACACAGCATCATGGGAGACTTCAGCACCACGGACAGGTGAGTATAAGTGCCTGATCTCTGTGTATTATAATGGATAGCACACGGAGATCACACGTGTACCAAATCCATGGCATACGGAAGGACACAAGTACCTTTATCACATCAGTGAAAAACTTGTGTTTTTCATTAACATGTGAAGGTGCCAAAGAGACATTTGGTCATATTGTTCTAACCACTGAACATACAGGTAATGTCACGAGTGTTTTATAAATGTATTATATTAAATGTATTATAAATGAAAAGTATTAGCTGAAATTCAAGTCATTATTATATAGTATGGCAATAGAGTTGTACAGGTGGAAATCACAGTTTGACACTAACACTTTTGGCACCCGTAGTCAACTCAGCTACCTAAAAAATCTAAAAGGACTTTGAATTCTCTTCAATATTTTTAGACAACGAATAATATACTTTGGTTATAACCTTATAACTACGATTTTTTTTAAGCATGATATGCCTTTTCCCTTTTTTACATTGTGGCACGTGTTATTTGCTTTACTCAATCTATAAGTCATGAAAACCACAATTCCTTGTGGCGAAATACATGCTTTCCCCAGGGGCAGAAAAAATAAATTATTTAACAGCTGGCGGCAGAGAAGTATTTCACATTTCAGGGACTTGTGGCATTTAGACAACCACAGATGGCTGACACTGCCAGAAATTAATGAGAAATGTAAGCTTTGTAAAGGGTTGCACTTGCCATATACTTAAATTAAGGCATACTGCAAGAAAGTATTGCCAAATAGCTCTAGTATACTGTAAATACCTCAAGTATTATGCACATTAGTAACAGAGATGATAGAGACCTCACATAAAGGGGACGATTCATCAAGAAGGGTGTCGCACATGCTCAAGCTATGGCAGTCTTGCTAGAGTTGAAGGTGCCAAATCACATCAAGATGTTTTCTGGCAAAACGGAGACAAGCCTTTATGTTCTTTTTGCCCAGCACTATTTTTCGTCTTGGAACTCTGCTATGCAGGCCATTTTTGCCCAGTCTCCTTCTTATGGTGGAGTCATGAACACTGATCTTAACTGAGGTAAGTGAGCCCTGCAGTCCTTTTTATGTTGTTGTGGGGTCTTTTGTGACCTTTTTGATGAGTCGTTGCTGTGCTCTTGGGGTAATTTTGTTTGGATGGCCATTCCTGGAAAAGTTCACCACTGTTCCATGTTTTTCCCATTTAGGGATAATGCAAAAAATAAAATAATAGTAATAGAAACTGTCACACAGGGCGGGGGCGCAGTCTTACTGTAACCAATAAAAGATGCCGGGTCTGCCGGTGAGCGGGGGAAGCAGTGAATATGTATGATGGTAATGAGCATCCCTGGAAGTAGTCTTACAGCCATGCGGGAGACTCGGTAGGTATAACACGCTTGCTCTACTCCCCCTAGCCCTTTCTACCACAATTGTACAGCACAACATTCAGGTCCCCATAGACTTTTAAAAAAAATCTGTTTGGACCCACCAATCTCGTATAACTGCAGATTCGCTCATCTCTAGTTACAAGTAAAAAAGTTTTTAATGAGTAAAAATAATTTTGAAAATATTTTGAAAAAATCCCCAAATGAATAACAAAAAAAAGGAAAAAAACCCAAAACATTATACCAATATAACACATTTATTTATGTAAAAAAACAAAAAAAACTATACATACAGTATTTGGTATCACGACATCTGAAACAACCTGATCTATAAATCTGTCATACTAATTAACCCCTTCATTGTAAAAAAGGGTAATAAAATAAGATCTAAAAGTCAAATATAAATAAATATGGTATGTAATCATACTGACCAGAGGAATAAAGCCGTTTTATCATTTTTTCCAAACAGTAAACGACATTAAAAAAAAAATAAATTCTGAATTGCTGGTATTTGTTCATTCTGTATCCGTAAAATTGGAATAAAACAAGATAAAAAAATATGTGCATCAAAATGGTACCAATAAAAATGTCAACTCATTCCACAAAAACAAACCCTCACATGACTCTGTTGGTAGAAAAGTAAAAAAATGATTGCTGTCAAAAATATGGTAATGCAAAAATTATTTTAAAGCGTTGTTTTTGTATATCATTAAAACCCAATATAAACCTGGTATCACTATAATCGCACTGACCCAAACAATAATAACCAATACCCAAACAAGAATAAAAACATCTTATCACTTATAAAACACACTGAATGCTATAAAAAAGTAGATAAAATATAAATTATTTACCTGCTGTTCGTTTGCTTGGCTCACATTTATCATGGGGTCTACATTTAGCGCTTATACGAAGGATTTCATGTTAATCTCTGAAATACGTGAATCAGATGGAAAACACCAATGTTAAAATATTACCAATAATGTGGCAGATGGAGACACTGTGGACTGTTTTTGGTCTATAATCTAGTCATGTCCAGCTTTTTAAGCGTTCATAAAAGTGAGGTCTGCCAGTCTTGTGCAATTCTGAAAAGATGGACACTGCTGAACAAAGGCTAGATGGAGTCCAGAGTAATTCTGCTGCCTCAATAGTGTGAATGGATCCCTCGGGGGTGTTCTTTGAATCATGTCATTTGCAGATTCAGATGTAAACAACAAAGTAAGTGCTTAGCAAAGAGCACAGGATAAATGTGATCCAAAATGTCATGTAAAATGTTCCCAATAAAAAGCTTCAAATCATTTCCACAAAAAAAAAACAAGCCTCCACACAGGTCCATCATCTGTCAATGGAAATATAGGGGGCATCATCGTTACTGATAACAAAAAGGCTCTGGTAAAGTGCTGTGGCTTCCCCAAAAAAGAAATCTAGCAAAATCTGCACACCCAAATCCAAATTCCCCCTTACCTTCTAAGCCCTTCAATGTGCTTAAACCATACCAAAAGTCTATATGTTTCGCATTTCTGCAAGGAAAACCCCCTTAATTTACCAGGTCATTTTCACAACTCAATCTTAAAAAAATCTGTGAAGCACCTGTGGGTTTAAGGTGCTCACCATATCTCTAAATATATTATTATAGGGGTGTAGTTTCCAAAATGGTGTCACTTGTGGGGGGTTTACACTGTTTAGGCACATCAGGGGCTCAGCAAACGAGACATGGCATGCTCTATCTATTTCAGCCAATGTTGCGCTACAAAAGTCAGTTGGTGCTTCTTCCCTTTAGCGCCCTACCGTCACCCAAACAGTAGTTTTCCTCTATATATGGGGTATCAGTATACGCAGGAGACATTGCATGAAAAATATTATGGCCCATTTTATCCTGTTGCCCTTACAAAAATTAAAAGTTTGGGGCAAAATCAACATGTTTGTGGGGAAATTAATTTTTTTAATTTATACAGCTCAACATTAAAAAAATGATGTGAAACACCTGTGGGTTCAAGGTGCTCATCAATATAATAAAGTAAAAAATGGGTACAGAATCCTTGAGTTTTTTTCTCATTTTTTTTACTATATAATTTTAATGAACATTCATCCATAGATAGTATTCATTATCTTCATGGAAACATGTGCAAAATAGCATTTTAACATACGTGTACGGGATCCGCTAAAGTGTGGACACATACCATATCAGTCAGTCTATTAACACAACCAGTCAATTAGAGCTCATTTCACTTAAAAAAAAATTCCAGAATAAATAACAGCAACATCGATCCACTGAAAGTCGCATTAGCGGTACATTTAAGACAATATAATTTAATTTTGAAAGTCCATGCCGTAGTGAATGTACTATAATATCTTTAGTTCCACCTTATTTAAGGCAATATTATTAAGTGCAGCTTGTGCTATCATTTTCAACAACATTTCATTACCCATTTGACCGTATTTTAGCAGGACAATAACCCTTCTGAGGGCTTCCACTGTTTAGGAACCTCAGGGGACCAGCAAACATGACATGGCATCCGCTATCTATTTTAGCCAATTTTGCACTACAGAAGTCAAATGAAGCTTCTTCTCTTCAGACTACTGCCATACACCCAAATGGTAGTTTTCAACCATATATTGGGTATGTGTATACTCAGGAGAAAATTGATCAGAACATTTGTTGTGCAATTTCTCCTGTTACTATTTTGAAAATTAAAACTTTGAGACAAAAGCAACATATTTGTGATAAAAAATATATTTTTTTCATTTTCAAGGCACAATGTTATAAAGTTCTGTTAAACACCTCAAGATACATTTCTTAAAGGGTGTATTTTAGAAAATGGGGACACATGTGGGGTGTTTCCACTGTGTAAGCACATCAGGGGTTTTGCAAAAGTGACATGGTGTCCGCTACCTATTTCAGCCACTTCTGTGCTTAAAAAGTCGAATGGCGCTCCTTCCCTTCCAAGCCTTGCTGGGCACCCAAACAGTAGTTTTCCACCACATATGGGGTATTGGTGTACACAAGTGAAATTGCACAACAATTTGTATGGTCCACGTTCTCTTGTTAGCCTTATGAAAATGCAACATTTGAGGCTATTGCAACATTTTTGTGGGAAAAAAAAATATTAAATTAATTTTCATAAATTTTCATTTTTTCCTTCCATGTGGATTTAATTTCTGTGAAGCACCTAAAGGGTGTTACGGAGGGGATGATTGGATATAAAAAAATATGAAACCAATCATCGCCCAAAGTCTGCTGGGCAGATGACAAGGCCGCCTCGGGACTGGAGGATGAGTATAGCAACTAAAGAACCCAAACGTAAACTAAGGGGATGTTTAAGGGCACACCCCAACATGTAGCGTGTCCCTGTTGACTTCACAGGTACAGGTGTGCTGGTCACGTGTATATAGACACATCAGACCAACAGGTCACCCAGTTAACCTCACTGGAACACCAAGGACATAAACTTGGAACCGGTCATGTGTGTATGGGGCATGACTGAACGTGAACTGGTATACAGGTATTGATCACATGCGTAGAGGCACGTCAGACCAAGCAAACTACCCAGTTGGTGTCGCCAGGTACACAGCGACTGGTACACACACACAAGTCTGCCACAAGCACTGCAGACCACGGGTCACGTGTATACGGGACACGTCAGGCCGGTAGGGTAACCAGCTAGTGATCCTGGAGACCCGAGGACTAATAGGATAATGGTTGACCCTCACCGTACCAAAGTACAGGTGTAGACGCATACAAATACTCGACACCGACGCCTAACCCTGACGTAGTCACTGTCCTTTTCTATATATATATATGCCTGCCAAATGCATTGGAAGTAAATGGCGCTATTACCCACACACTCTCACAGCCAGGTCTGCTGCCCTAACTGTCAGCATACAGAATGTGACACTCGCGCCCGATGGGCGGAGCTACGGACCTTTTATACCCGCCTCACTGGGGTAGGCTACATGGCATGTGGTAATGGCGTCGGTTGCAGCCACAAAAGCTGCCACATCATTGCTGATGTCATGATGACCAATCAGCGGCTGTCACTTCATCGCTGATGTCACTAATGACCAATCAGTAGCTGCCTTGTCATTGATGACATCACACACATGCTCAGTATGGCTGGATGAGCACTTAGGCTCAGGATGGTACAAAACTCAAGCCACCTGATGCCTCAAGCGATGGCCAGGTGGCGCTGCGGAGTTGACTGACCCCAATGTGGGAGTCAATGACAGGACGAGACTGGTTCGAGGCACAACAACAACCCCTAACCGTAACAAAGGGTTACTATTCTTCTTCTTCTAGAATGTAGTTTTTCACATTTTTTTTTTGTTTTGAGTGTGCTTACTATATCAGATTATGCTGATTTTACCCCCAGTGTTAGACGTTAAAACACTGCAGGCAGGTTGCACAGGACTGAGCTTCAATCATACGCAAGCAGAGTATTGCTCGCTTGAGTGGTTTGCACTTCTAACTCACTCGAACTTCGAACCCAAACTTTGCTTTTTTTGGAAGTCGGTTTCCGAACCCGAACCTCGAACCTCAGGTTAACTTATCTCTATTTGTGACCTCTAGGTGAAGTGCACACCAGTAAGTCCACCTTTGAGTGGCTTAAAAAAAATTAAGACTTGTCAAATCCTGACCTTAATCCAATTGCTGTGGCAAGACCTTAAAAAGGAAGTTCATGAATTGGAAACCCTCCAATTACAGAAATTCTGTAAAGATGAGTGGAGCAAAATTCCTCAAGAGCATTGTAAAAGACTTATTGCCAGTTCTCGCAAATGTTTGATTGTAGTTGCTGCTGCTAAGTGTGGCCTAACAAGTTATTAGGTTTAAGGGCAATTACTTTTTGACAAAGGGCCCTGTAGGTTTGATTTTCTTTTTCCCTTAGGCTATGTTCACACAGTGAATCTTTCATTGTGGTTGAACAACGCTTGATGAGGAAGTTCTAGATCCCACTTACTGTCAACCCACAGTCAGGCACTTGAGGAGGTCAACAGAGGTGGTGGAGGAGGATGCAACTGACGAAATTACCTTGCGCCTTCCTGGACAGAGTTGGAGTACTGGTAGCACGTCTACAATTGCATCCTCAGCCACCACTCTGCCTCTGAGCACAAGTCGGGGTGGCTCTGCAGGTCGCATGTCCTCTAAGCCTTGCCTAGCCTGGTCCTTTTTTGACCTTGCAAAGGATCTCCCAAATCATGTGATCTGTAAAATTTGTCGGGAATCTATAAGTAGAGGCAAAAAGCTCACCAGTTTGACAACTTCTTCCATAAATCGTCACATGAATACCAAGCATAATTCCCAGTGGGAAGCTCACTGTGCTGCAATGCGGCCTAGCGTAGCGGCCCAACCACCGCCTGCCCCTTCCAGTGCATCCGCGTGCTCTTCATCTTCTATTACTGTGGGGACAGCTGTCACACCTGGTTTTCCAAGCACACCTTCCACCACTGTAACCACAACAGGCAGTTTGCTTGGTAGGTCGTCAGTTGGTTTGGAAGGGGAAACAAGTGCGTGTGTACAGCTCTCTCAGACATCGATAGCACCAACGTTGGATGAAGGCAACATCATGTCTACGCCTGCACTTTCCTCACAAACCTGCATTTTTCCAGGGACACCCTACTCACCACCGTCTACACACAGCAGCCAGATCTCTGTCCCTCAGATGTGGACAAATAAAAGGCCATTTCCTCCGACCCATGACAAAGCTAAGAGGTTGAATTTATCCCTCTGTAAGCTCTTGGCTATCGAAATGCTACCTTTCCGCCTGGTGAAAACACAGGATTTTCGAGACCTTATGTCCGTCGCTGTGCCCCAGTACCACATGCCCAGTTGCCACTACTTCTCTAAGAAAGGTGTGCCTGCGCTACACCAGCATGTAGCACACAACATCACTGCTTCCTTGACAAACTCTGTGTGTGAACGGGTGCATTTCACCACCGATACTGGGACCAGTAAGCATGGACAGGGGCGTTACATGTCACTGACTGGGCACTGGGTAACTATGGTGATAGATGGAGAAGGGTCTGCTGAACAAGTCTTGCCATCCCCACGACTTGTGCGTCAATCCTCTGTATGTATAAGTTCCTCCAACGCTTCTGCCTCCTCAACCTCGTCTGGGTCCTCCACCTCCGCCCCAAGCCTGCCTTGTCAGGACACCAGCGTTGTAACTGCACACAAGGAATCACGCACACCTCCTTACTATGCTGGCAGCAGAGCGCAACGGCATCAGGCGGTATTTAGCTTGAAATGTCTTGGAAATAAGAGTCACACAGCTGCTGAGTTGTAGGCAGCTCTGCGGTCCGAGTTTCATAAATAGTTGTCTCCACTCTTACTGCAGCCAGGTAAGGCCGTGAGCGACAATGCTGCAAACCTGGGTGCGGCCCTTCGCCTGGGCAAGGTGACACACATGCCTTGTATGGCTCATGTGTTGAACCTTGTTGTCCAGCAATTTTTAACACACTATCCCAGCCTTGATGGCCTTCTGCACAGGGCACGAAAACTGTCAGCTCACTTCCGCCATTCAACCACCGCAGCTGAGCGACTTGCATCGCTCCAGAAGTCTTTCGGCCTGCCGGTTCATCGCCTGAAATGCGATGTGCCGACACGATGGAATTCGACTCTCCACATTTTACAGCGACTGTAGCAGCACCGCCGAGCACTGGTGCAATACGTCATGACGAATAGCCTGGGCCAACGAGATGCAGAGGTGTGGCAGATCACCCTGATGGAGTGGTCTCCGATCAAAGACCTATGCACCCTTCTGCACAGTTTCGACATGGCGACGAATATGTTTAGCGCTGACATGTTTAGCGCTGACAATGCCATTATCAGCATGACAATTCCAGTCATTTTCATGCTGGAGCACACGCTAAACACTATTCGGAGTCAGGGGGTGGGACAACAGGAAGGGGAGGAAGAACATGAGGATTCATATGCGCAAGGGATAACAACATCACCAAGGTCCAGACGTTCATCATCACCAAGGCTGCAGGCATGGGACGATGGGGAAGAGGGATTAACAAGGGCGCATGGTAGCAGGCAAAATGTTAAGGAAGGTGCAGGAGAACATGAAGAAATGGAGGACGAACTGTCCATGGACATGGAAGACTCAGCAGATGAGGGAGACCATGGTCACATTTCAGTTGAAAGAGGTTGGGGGGAGATGTCAGAGGAAGAAAGAACGGTTAGCACCTCTATGCCACAAACACAGCAAGGACTTGGTCTGCATGGATGCGCAAGACACATGAGCGCCTTCTTGCTGCACTACCTACAACATGACCCTCGGATTGTCAAAATTAGAAGTGATGATGACTACTGGGTTGCCACACTATTAGATCCCCGGTACAAGTCCAAATTTCGTGAAATAATTCCAGCCATAGAAAGGGACGCACATATGCAGGAGTATCAGCAGAAGCTGTTACTCAATCTTAGCTCAGCTTTTCCACCAGACCCCAGTGGTGCACGGAGGGAATCTCCCAGTTGTAACTTGACAAACATGTGACGGTCTCGTCATCAACAGTCTAACCGTACCAGCAGCAACGTATCTGGTGCTGGTAACAGCAATTTTATTGAATCGTTTCATAATTTTTTTAGACCATCCTTTGCAAGGCCAACAGAGACAAGAAGTCTGACACATAGTCAACGGCTGCAGAGGATGATACAGGAGTATCTCCAAATGAACATCGATGCCATGACTTTGCAACTGGAGCCTTGCTCATTTTAGGCTTCAAATCTTGAAAAGTGGCCTGAGCTCTCCACTTAAGCCTTGGAGATTTTGTCGTGTCCAGCCGCCAGTGTTGTCTCTGAACGTGTCTTCAGTGCTGCTGGGTGTGTGCTGACAGATAAGCGCATGTGTCTGTCCAGTGACAATGTGGACAGACTAACGTTCATCAAGATCCGCAAGGACTTTACTACCCCTGTGTCATCCTGGGGAGAGTAAATGCTTGTGGATTTGGAATGTGCTTGATGCAAATGTACCTGTCAAGTTTGCAACTGGGGCACAAGTGCTGCCAGTGAAGGGGTGTCTGTGGGGCCAAATTTTTGGAAAAAAGGGAGACTCCACTTGGACTAACCCTTGCTGTGTTTTTAAAAATGAGCCAAGATGAACAAGTCATGGTTCAGCAAAGACTTTGCTACCTATCCCAGTGTCATCCTGGGGACAGTTAAGGCTGGCATATTTTGGAATGTGCTTGATGCAAATCAAAACATCCTGTTTGCAACAAGGGCACAAGTGCTGCCACTGAAGTGGTGTCTGTGGGGCCCAATTTTTGGAAAAAAGGGAGACTCCGCTTGGGGTAACCCTTGCTGTGTTTTTAAAAATGAGCCAAGATGAACAAGTCATGGTTCAGCAAAGACTTTGCTACCTGTCCCGGTGTCATCCTGGGGACAGTTAAGGCTGGCGTATTTTGGAATGTGCTTGATGCAAATCAAAACTTCCTGTTTGCAACTAGGGCACAAGTGCTGCCACTGAAGTGGTGTCTGTGGGGCCCAATTTTTGAAAAAAAGGGAGACTCTGCTTGGAGTAACCTTTGTTGGGTTTTTAAAAATGAGCCAAGATGAACAAGTCATGGTTCAGCAAAGACTTTGCTACCTATCACGGTGTCATCCTGGGGACAGTTAAGGCTGGCGTATTTTGGAATGTGCTTGATGCAAATTTACCTGTCAATTTTGCAAATGGGGTACAAGTGATGCCACTGAAGTGGTGTGTGTGGCCCAATTTTTGGAAAAAAGGGAGACTCTGCTTGGAGTCCCCTTGCTGTGTTTTACATGACTTTAGAAGGCCATGCCATGCCTATATCTGTGTCTCCTACTCTTTTTCCTCATCCAGCTGTTTAGTTTTCGCATGGGTATTTATCATTGTCACTTTCCCATGTATTTGTGTTGTCTTGGGAGTTGTTTGGCACCTTTTGGACAACTTTGTGGGTGTTTTCCAGGTGTTTTTAGGTGTTTGTGATTGCCTCCCATTGTTTTCAATGGGGTTCGAGAGGTTCGTCGAACGGCAATTCGACCGGCTCGTCGAACAGGGCACCGTTCGACGAACCGAACTCGAACTCTAGGGGGGTGGCTCATCTCTAGTCAACATGCCTTATGAAAGAAATAAGCTTTTTTTCCCTACTTCTCAGCCACTTCCTTCTCTCCTTACTGCCTCCTGAATTTGTCTTCCATTAGGAAAATAAAAGAGCTAAACTTTGCCTTTGTTAGAGAAGGCAGACTGCTAGCGCACTGTGGAGAGGGGTAAAAAAAGAGGTATTAAGAGTGGGAAGACAAAATAGGCAGAGGGATACATAGAAAGATCATGCTGAACTTTCTAACAAAAAGGTCACCACATTTACCACTGCCACCATTGCATAGGACTCTTCCTTTAAGGGCACCCTCACACGAGCTTGCAAAACGGACGAGTGCAATGTGAGAAAGCCTCGCTTTGAACTCTGACCAATGTTAGTCAATGAGGGAGAGCAGTTGGTCAGCTTTTCTTGCATCCAGATTCTGGATGCAAGAAAAGTCGCAACATGCTGCGATTTTCTGCTACAGCCGTATCCCTCGCACCCATTCAAGTGAATGGGTGCAAGAGAAACATTGGACTGCACTCGAATGTTATCCCAGTGCAGTGCGATATACACACAGGCTGACAATGGAGGAAATGGGGGCATTAAACCCTCCCTCTCCTCCGCAGCGCCCGCCCTCAGCTTCACAGCTGTGACCCGGTAGCTAGACACTCGTCTCACGTTCGCAGCAGAGCCTGAGCCGGGGGTAATTAGTATATCGCACTTGATGCTCTCGCATCGGATGCCATACGCTAGTGTGAGTCCAGCCTAATCCAGACATACACTCTCAGGCGCACCATTCACATACCATCACCCTTCCTTCTTATCCCTGTCTGATTTTTAAAAGCTGCAAAAAGTGGGGCACCCCTCAACATACTCTTGATGGTAGTCGGCTTGTGACTCATGCTGCTCTCATTCATTTCCAATGCAAAACCTTGAAAAAGGCTCCAGTAGCTTAAACGTCGGGTTTTTGCTCCCACTTTTGGTGCACTTTTTGCAGAATATCAAAAAGAAAATATTTTTTTTTTCAAAATTTACCTCACTTGTGTCTATAATTTGAGTGCTGGGGTTTTCCATACGGAGCTTTCTAACAAGTCTTTTACCTCAATCCAGAGATGTATTCCCATCCTGACAGCACAGTATTGCTGTTGTTACTTCCGTTTTTGTGCTAACTAAAGAATAAAGAGCAAGGATCCCTCTTTGTGTGCTGAGCTCTGTATGAGAGAGAGCACAGCAGCATCTCTCATCCCACCAGCTGAGAATTGACAGCAAATAAGAGATACAGCCTGCAGAGAGATTCTGGTGAAGATGCAGAACACAATTGTCAGATATAGTGTTACTCTTAATGTTCACACTCAGGACAGAATATTATGTAGCCTTACTTGAAAATATGGTTACTTTTAGTACAAATTTTTTTTTCGTGACAAGTGTAGTCAGACTAAAAGAAGAATATAGTTATTGGACACAGATCAATGTCTTCAACTATTTACATGCTGAATTGAAATATGTAAAAAAGAACATCTACTGTGCTGACAACTAGATAACGTGTGTCTACTGTGCTCCATAATGATGGCTTCTGAGAAATATTATACTTGAGAGGGTACAAAACTATAAGATTCATATTCAAATAGTTTGTCTTCCTTCTCTTTAAAGGTTGCGGCAAGGAGAGAGGATGCACCACAGTAGCAAAGTAAAACAAGGAGGGGTGCTGACAATGCAATGGAGCACGTAATAGGTTAAAGAAAGGGGAAAGACATTGCATATAACGCACAACCGATAATAGAGAATACATAAAACCTTTATTAACAGAGCACTGATGCAATTAAAAACAATTAAAACATGTAGTAAAGACAGGATCCTGTACCCACAAATTATAATAATTATGATAATACAACAAAATAACAGTAATGAAGCCCCGCCACAAGGGGAGAGTAAATTGCAGAATAGTAGAACACCTGGAGGAGACAAATGGTCCAGGGGTATCACATGCAATAAAAATGTAAAAAACAACAATCAACACCTGGAGAACAATAACAAAGTATCATGCAAATTAGATAGCTCTGTGTAAGACTAAAACAAGCCGTAATACCCCAGGACTCACAATATAGGCCCATGTGTAATTTCTCTTTAAAGTGAATTGTCATGGCAGCTGCCAGCAGCAGTTCTTGATGATTTTTGTTCCCAAGTGGATTCAGCTTGGCAAAACATTCATCCACCAACTATTTAAGAAAATCTGTTAGCAGATTTTTAGCACCTAATCTGAGAGCAGCATAAGGTACAAACAGAAACCTTGTTTCCAGTAATACGTCACATACTGGGATGCTTGCTGTAGTTTTGATAAAATCACTGTATTATCAATAGAGGAAAAGAAAACCTTGTGTTAAGTAGTCAAGTATAGTCATGAGCTCTAAATAACCGTGCCACCACCTCTGATTGGCAGTTTTCTGTGTACACTTTAAATGGGCACAAAAGCTAGCAATCAGGGGTGTGGGTGAGGTTACACAAACCTCTAAATTCATATAACGGCAAAATCTCAAGCAAATAATACAGTGAATTTATCAAAATACCAGCAAGCAGCACAGTAAGTCATATACAGTGGCATGGAAAATTTGAGCACACCCGGTCAAGTTTACTGATATTCTGAACAATTTAGCAAGTTGAAGATGAAATTACTTGTAAAAGCCATAAAGTTAAGGATAACACATATCCTCTGCATTTTAGACAAAAAAAAATATATATATTTTTTACATTTTTAAATTCACAACAAAAAATAAAGTTGGCCAATGCAAAATATTGGGTACCCTGCATGGTTAGTACCCTGCAGCACCCCCTTTGGCAAGTATCAAAGCTTGTAAATGTTCTTTTGTAGCGAGCCAAGAGTCTTTCAATTCTTGTTTGAGGGATTTTCATGCTTTCTTCCTTGGAAAAGTCTTCTTGTTCTGTGAGATTCCTGGGTACTCTTGAATGCACTGCTCTTTTGCAGTCTAGCCACAGATTTTCAATGATGTTCAGATCAGGGGACTGTGAGGGCCATTGTAAAACCTTCAGCTTGTACCTTTTGACATAGGCTAATGTGGATTTTGAATTGTGTTTAGGATCCTTATCCATTTGTAGAAGTCATCCTCTTTTCAACTTCAGCTTTTTTACAGATGGTGTTATGTTTGCTTGAAGAATTTGTTAAACTTTAATTGAATACATTCTTCCTTCTACCCGTGAAATGTTCCCAGTGCCATTGGATAGAACACAACCCAAAGCATGATTAATCCACCCCCATGCTTAATGGTTGTCTTGTCATGACATTCTGTCTCCTTTTTTCCCCAAACATTTGGTTTGATCATTGTGGCCAAGGAATTCTATTTTAACCTTATCAGTTAACACGACTTGTTTCCAAAATACATCAGTCTTGTTTAGATGTTATTTTGCATACTTCTGATGCTAAATTTTATGGTTAGGACGCAGGAGAGGTTTTCTTCAGAAGACTCTTCCATGAAGGCCATTTTTCTGTAGGTGTATCTGAACAGTAGAACAATGTACCACAAGTCCAGAGTCTGCTAAATATTCCTGAAGGACTTTTGCAGTGAAGTGAAGGTTCTGATTTGCCACTCTAGCAATCCTACGAGCAGCTCTCACAGAAATTTTGCTTGATTTTCTAGACCTTATCCTGACCTCCACTGTTTCTGAAAGTGCCATTTCTGAATTACTTTTCGAATTGAGGAAAAGACAACTTGAAAACGCTTTGCTATTTTCTTCTAGCGTTCTTCTGCTTTGTGGGCCTTCACCATTTTGATTTTCAGAGTGCTAGGCAGCTTCTTTGAAAAACCCATGGCTGTTGTTTTATTTGCACAAGGTTAGAGGAAGCTGGGTTTTTATAAAGCTGTGAAATTTGCATCACCTGCTCTTTCCTAACTATGATAATGAACAAGCCACAAACCTAACAGGCTAATTAAGGTCTGAAATGATAGTCAAAGTTATCTGAGCACACAAATCTCCAAGGGTGTTCAAACTTTTGCATTGGCCCAATTTCATTTTTGTAGTTTTTAAAATGTTAAAGATGAAAATATTTTTTTTTTGTTCTTACCTAAAATATAAAGGAAATGTGTCATCTTTAACTTTATGCCTTTTAGAGATCATTTCATTTTCAACTTGATTAACTGTTCACAATAACAGTAATTTTGACCAGTGGTGCTCAAACTTCTGCATAGCACTGTACTGCTGGAATGATGGTTTCTGGCTTTCGGATGGGGTATCAAAAATCTGTTGATGCCAAGGTGTACTGTGTAAGTGTACTTATTTCTGCACATGGTTATCATACTCCATACAGAATAAATCAAGAAGTTTTAATTTGTTTTTTTTTGCATAATTAGCATATCATTAACATTGATCTCATGATTTACTGTGCATTAAAAAAGTAATGATATCCTGTTAACTTTTATACATTTTTTCACGTTACATGTACAAATTTAAATGCATTTCATTGGGATTTTATGTGATTCACCAACACTAAGTAACAAGTATTGGTGAAGTGTAAAATATATCATACATGGCTTTGTACATATTTATAGTCCCGTGGACCTTAAATTTCTTAATAATATGTGCAACTGTAATCACAGGAATATCAAGCTGCTTGGAGATGGTCTTAGAACCTTTACCTTTAACATGCTTGTCTATAATTTTATTTCTAATCTCCTGAGACAACTCTTTCCTTTGCTTCCTCTGGTCTATGTTGAATGTGGTACACACCATGTCACCAAACAGCACAGTGAGTATCTGTAGCTCTATATACAGGCCCACTGACTGATTACAAGATTGCAGTCACCTGTGATGCTAAATAGTGGACACACCTTGGCTTAACATGTCCCATTTGTCACATTATTTTCAGGGGTACCATCATTTCTGTCCAGGCCTATTCCATAAGTTTTATATTATTTTTAAATTCTGTGAATGCATGGTTAAATATCAATGTCTGATTTTCATTTGCTCATTTTCATAGATTTGTTATTTATTATTACTTTTGCCAGTCAAGTTACTTTTGTGACCATTGTGGGTTTTTCTTTCATTAAACGAGAGGTACCATCAATTTTGACCACGTGTTTGTGTGTGTGTGTGTGTGTGTGTGTGTGTGTGTGTATATATATTTTTATATATATATATATATATATAATATATTAAAGTTGTTATGTGCATTTGCATTTGACCCATCTTAGTCAATACTTTGTAGGACCACTTTTCACTGCAATTATTGCTGCAAGTCTTTTGGGGTATGTTTCTACTGGCTTTGCACATGTAGTCACTCAGTGAGAATGGATGGAGAGCATCTGTAAAAAAGAATTTTCAAGTCTTGCCACAGATTTTCAATGATATTTAGGTCTAGACTCTGATTAAGCCATTCAAGCACACAAATATGCTTTGATCTGAACCATTCCATTCTATTCCTGCCAATATGCTTAGAGTTGTTGTCCTGATTAACCTATGACCCAGACTCAAGTCTTTTGCAGCCTCTAACAGGTTTTTCTTCAGTATTACCCTGTGTTTAGCTCCATCCAGCTTCCCATCAACTCTGACCAGCTTCCCTGACCCTGCTGAAGAAAGAAATCTCACAGCATGATGCTTCCACCAATATGTTTGACGGTGGGGATGGTGTTTTCAGAGTGATGCACAGTGTTAGTTTTTCACCACACATAGCATTTTACATTTATTTCAAAAAGTTCTACATTTGTCTCATCTGACCAGAGCATCTTCTTCCACATGACAGCTGTATCCTCTACATGTCTTTTTCCAAACTGCAAATGGGACTTGCTTTCTAAAATGGCTTTCTTCTTGCCACTCTTCCATAAACACCAGATTTGTGGAGTACACGATTACTAATTGTTTTGTGGACAGATTCACCCACCTGTGCTCTGGATCCCTACAGATCTTCCAGAGTAACCATAGGCCTATTGGATGCTTGTCTAATTAGTGTTTTCTTTGCTTGGAAAGTCAGTTTAGATGTATGGCTATGTCTCAGTATGTTTGCAGTTGTACCGTACTCCTTCCATTTTGGAATGTTGGATTAAACAGTGATCAATGTTCAGAGCTTGGGCTATTTTATTATAACCTAACCCTGCTTTACTGTTCTCCATAATTTTATCCCTGACCTGTCTGGTATGTTCCTTGATTTTCATGATGCTGTTTGATCCCTAATATTTTAAAAAAAAATGTCTCAGGCCTTCACAGAATAGCAGTAGGTATATTGAGAAAAAAAATAACACATAGGTGGATTCAATTAATTAATTAGGTGTCTTCTGGAGGCAATTTGGATTTATTTAGTGGTATCAAACTAAAGGAGCTGAAATTAAATGCACATCACAAAATGCAGATTTAAATACATAGGAAACCATGTATAATTTCCTTCTTAAATACTTGCTACTTTGTGTTAAAATATAGTGTGACGCCCTGGCAAAACAGGTTGTCACAGAGACTGCGCAGATCTTCCAGGTGCAGGACTCCATCCTCCTTGGCACACCAACACAAACCCACACCCAGTTGCACACCACCAGCTAGTAAAGCCTAGTCACTCCCGTGACAATAGGGACACACCAGTGGGCGGGACCAGGCGGATGGGAGCGCCCACCTAGGGGTCCTGAAGTGTTCTGGGAGGGAACAAGACAGAACAGTACTGACAGTCGAGGAGAGAGGAGTGTGGAGTGACAGCGGAGTCAGGGGTTGGGGCCCCTGGACTACCGGACTATTGACTAGGTGGAAGACGGCACACAGAGCCACAGGCGATAGAGATACGGTCGCAGGAGACCTTAAGTGTACTGGGCCAGGGTTGTAGTCCGCCGGTGCCAACAGCGGAAATCCGGTCTGGAGGCCATGCACAGTCGGGGTGCCTGGACCCTAGGACGAGGAAGGTTGCAAGCCCCTTGTTAATTAGCCAGCCGGGGACAAGATTCCACGTCTTGTCCCACCAGCAAGCCCAGAGAGCGAAACGGAAGCCCAATGCGGGCGATAGAGTGTCCGTCAGAACCCACAGAGATCCCACGGGTCAGTTTTCGCGGGCCACAGCTCCCAACATACGAAGTTACCGGGAGTGGACTTCACCGTTCCAAGCGGAGTTGTCCGAAAGGAGACACAAACACTGAGTGCAGGAGGAAGGGACCCCTGTTTGTTACAGCAGGGTGTGGGACCCGAATACACCCGCCAGAGGTTACCGGTCACTGGCAATTTGGTTTACCACTGGACTCTGTGTGAACGTCTTTGGAACTATGAGTACACCATTCTGGCTCAGTCCAGCCCTGCATGACACTCTCTGCAGCATCTCCCCTCCCGTACACCTTGGCCTCAGGACAACACCTCCCCATGGAGGGGATACCATCCTGCTGCCCTGCTCCATCAACCCCTGGTGTTCCATAATCAGGCAGCGGCAGTGCCACCAACCCTCACCGCAATCCACGGGTGGCGTCACTGACAATCTCTTCCCTTGTAAATACCCCCTTTTTATTGTTGTGGGCGGCGGATTGCTGCGCGAGCCCCGGATCCGGCTGCCACTCGAGCCACCGCCATGATTCCAGATATGAGCGCCTCGGGTAGCCTTCCTTGCCGTGGACAGTCACCCCTGCCCGCGACAAATCTTGGTGTCATGAACAGGATACTTACCTGATCCACTAACCTGGATGAAGTGTGCCTTTTTCCTGGACTGGTAACTCGTGAAACATTGAAATTTTTGCACTGCCGCCATCTTGCCCACCATTTTTGCGCCAAAAAGGACAACCTTGTCATCATCTTCCCCGAAAAGAGTGCAAGTCTGAAGCCCCGCTCCCTAAGAACGCGGGCGGAACCCGGTGATCCCCAGAGCAGGGAGTTGAAAAATGCAGTGGGTCTCGCGAGATTGCTGTCGAAAATCAAGGGGGAAGGTGAAGGAGCGGCATGTAACTAGAACTGTAAAGTGCAGGGATGCCAGAACTCTGCAGAAACCCATTCCTGGACACCAGCAGCAAGATGTCACAGCAACCTGGCAGACAGCATCCAGAGAGTCACGTCCCTTGAACCGCTGACTGGATCGAGGAGCTGATGGAGAGGATCCAGGCCCAAGCCCACTTCATGCTGGCGAAGTGGACATCGGAGATGAAGGGCCTGGCTGCAGCTGTCTGGGTGCGCAAAGTGGAGATGGCCTCGGAGGAGCGGGTAAGCAGTGACCCACACTCCTATGTTCCCCAGGAACCGGCCTGCCCGGCTGAGGGGTCCAGTTCGCTCCCATCCACCACGCCGCATTCCTTGTCACCCATATCCACAGCCAATGCCCCGACCGATCCATTGCCTCAGTCCGTGGCAGCGGAGCCCATACTATCTGAGGGGGAGGACTGAGCTACTGGGTCCTCAGGCTTTACCGTCACCATCGCTCTGGCACCACTGATGACATCCCATCTGGCCCCGAGCCAGGCCGCACTGCCTGTGACGTCCATCCCGGCCCCGAGCCTGGCCGCACGGTGATGACGTCGGCCCTGGATATCCGCCCAGCCGCAGCGGAGGCGGCACTCGACCCATAATTTATTCCAACGGCAGCACCAACCGCTCCCAAACACCCCGACCCGGCTGAAGAGCAGCCGGAGTGCACCTGCAGGGAAGTGGAGCAGGCCACTGATTGATGGGGCCCACGGCAGTATGTGAGGTCGGTCATAGCCGGCGCCGAGGGCATCCGAGTGGGCCTGGCTCCTGAGCAAGAGGCAGAGCACGGAACCCGTGCCCCATACTGGGAACGGCAGCAGCCGCAGCTTCACAGAGAAATGGCTGCCTGAAAAAAGAAGAAGGGGTACCCCAACAGAAGTTTGGGGCCAGAAGAAGCAAATATATGTTGCCGACAGTGTGCAGAATGGAGCCTGTGCACCTGGGAAGGTGATCAGTGTACCCAGGTAGTGGGGAAGATAGGACCGGCCTCCACACTCACCCCTGATTGTCTGATAGAATAAAGAGTAAAAGGTAGCGGATCCCGGCTACCCCTTTTCCCAGTTTGAAAACCCAGCTTTTCCCTGTTATTGTTGATGGACCAAGGCCTCTGTACTGGTAGAGGCCACCCAAAAACTTTCTTGGGTCATTATACATAACCCCCATCTACCTTCTTGTTATCCCACCACCAGAACTGCAACACCCGCTGGAGATGATTGGTTGGAGGAAGGGCCTGCGGTAGAGTCGGCCGAGGCCCAGTCACCAGCAAAACTGGTGGCTAACCTCCAGGCCAGAGGGTTCCAGAACTTTGGGATCCTTTGGGGTGGACTAGTGGGTAAGGAACTTCTGCCCGGTCATCAAGGACACCAACAGGAACTTGGGGTGGTGTGACACCAGTGTTAGCGATGGCACCGGGGGTTCAGGTGTTTTGGGTGGCGGGTTGAAGGAAGAAGGAGATATTGTTTGCAACATTTAAGAAATGTGCCTCCCTTTTTTAGATGCAGAAAAATAAACATCAGTGGCCGGACAGCCAGAGGACGGGATGTATTCTACCAAGGGGGAGTATGACGCCCTTGCAAAACCAGGTTGTCACAGAGACTGTGCAGATCTTCCAGGTGCAGGACTCTATCCTCCTTGGCACACCAAAACAAACCCACACCCAGGTGTACAACACCAGCCAGTAAAGCCTAGTCACCCCCCATGACAATAGGGACACAGCAGTGGACAGGACCAGGCGGATGGGAGCACCCACCTAGGGGTCCTGAGGTGTTCTGGGAGGGAACAAGACAGAACAGTACTGAGAGTCGAGGGGAGAGGAGTATGGAGTGGGCCACAGCTCCCAACATACGAAGTTACCGGGAGTGGACTTCCCCGATCCAAGCGAAGTTGTCCATAAGAAGACACAAAAACTGAGTGCAGGAGGAAGGGACCCCTGTTTGTTACACCAAGGTGTGGGACCCGAATACACCCGCCGGAGGTTACTGGTCACTGGCAATTTGGTTTACCACTGGACTCTGTGTGAACTTCTTTGGAACTGTGAGTACACCATTCAGGCTCGGTCCAGTCCTGCATCACACTCTCTGCAGCATCTCCCCTCCCGTACACCTTGGCACCGGGACAACACCTCCCCTACCCGTGGAGGGGATACCATCCTGCTGCCCCGCTCCATCAGCCCTGGGCGTCCCATAACCAGGCAGCGGCAGTGCCACCAAGCCTCACCGCACCAACGGGTGACGTCACTGACAAACTCTTCCTTTGTAAATACCCTCTTTTTATTGTTGTGGGCGGCGGTTTGGTGCGCGAGCCCCGGATCCGGCTGCCACTCGAGCCACCGCCACGATTCCGGATCCGAGCGCCTCGGGTAGACTTCCCTGCCGTGGACAATCACCCCTGCCCGTGACAATAGCATAAAATAAAAATAAAATATATTCAAGTTTATGGGTGTAATGTGAAAAAAATGTGGAAAACTTCACAGGATATGAATACACAACTCCACGACTTTTCCTTCTTAGTGTTGCAATTTCATTGTTGAGTAGTGTATATTGCTATGGTATAAAATTTGTAAATGTCTGGAAATCACTTTGTTGTCTGTTATATAGCATAAAATATGTTCATATTTCCAATTTCACATGATAAGAGATTTAAGCATCTCATAGCTGTGGAGTTATGGCTGTAGAAATTATACAGATGAGGCGAATTTCATTAAGTTCAATAAAATAAGAGGCCTTTAAATAAAGTTCAAAATCATGTAAATTAGGTCTTGGCTATTTTTACAGGACTTTTTTTTTCCTCTCAAAAACAAATTATACAAACAGACTTCTGAAAAAAGAGAAACCCCTTAGAAAAAGGCAGAGGAAGTGTTCCTCCGGTAGAACTTAAAATAAAAAAGCAGCACACCTGCACACATCTGGTTTCCTTGCTACACATATCTCACATAGGCCTTGTTATGTGAAGTTTCTTCCAAGTTAAACAAGTAGCAATTTTTAAGTAGCACCTAAGAGGAACTCGGGAAGGTCTTGCCAGAAAAACCTCAGACCCTAAAGTTCCAGCAGCACAAGCTTTATTTTCATTTCCCTGACCCGTTTGCATAGAGTTGTTACTGATGGTCTGGCCAGTCTCCCTGTACACAGCACACCAATAATAAACAGAGGCCAGCTGACACCCCTAGACACCTGCAGCAAAATTTACAAGTGCGTGATTGTTCATCTCGGAGGAAGCAGCTTAACTGAGAGTAGATGGGTAGGCTTCCATGGGTTTGGTGCAAATGCACACGCTAACAGGAACAGTCTGGAGGCTGCATACGGCTGTCAGACCAATTCTAAAGGAAAGCATGATAAGAAAGATATCTTTTTTTTCTTAATCTTTATAAATCATTTGTATTTTTTAGAATTTTTAAATCGTTTAAGCATTTTCCATAACTGAATTCCTCCTGATTTGCTCCTTACTAATATAGAGGAACGAATTATAGCCTGGGGTTATCTATGAAGAGAATAGGCCCAAAAAGCAAAATGTTTCCAAGAGATTTAAAGGATTTTTCTCAAGACGTTAAAGGGAACGTGTCAACAGATTTGTCCCCTATAAACTGTGACCACCACCAGTAATCTCTTATATACAGAATTCTAGAATACTATATATAAGAGCCCAACCTGATCTGTATAACACAAAACAGACCTTTTATTATACCCTGTCCGGGCCGATGGGCGCAGTTGGTCTTGTCCCGGCACCTCCTCTCTTCTTATGATCGCCGTCCTCCTTCCCTGCTTCGTATGGATGACATGTCCTATGTCATCCACATAGAGGCATCCATTGCACTCCTGCACACTCACACTTCTCTGTGCCCTGCTGAGGGCAGAGCAAAGTATTGTAGTACACATGTGAGGGCGTTCTTTGACCTTTTCCCGCACCTGCCCATTACAATACATTAATCCACACTGTGTGGATGACAAAGCAGTTAAAAAGGATGGCAATCGCAAGCAGAGAGGAGGTGCCAGATCAAGACAAGCAACTGCCATCGGACCGGACCAGACCGCCCCGCAGGTGAGTATAATAAAAGCTGTTTTTTATGTTATACAGATCAGCTTGGGGACTTATGTGCAGTATTCTGGAATGCTGCATATAAGAGCTTACTGGTGGTATTTTCAGTTTATAGGAGACAAATCTGGTGACGGGTTCCCTTTTAGGTATCCCCTATGCACTGGATAGGGGACAACTTACTGGTCACAGGGAGTTCGGCTGCTCTTTCCTCGATCCTGAGATCGGGGAAGTAGAAAACCAATAATTGGGCTCTGAGCCTTCTTGTGCAATGCCAAAGATAATGAATACAGCAGAGGCCAAACATGTACCTGTGCATGAAGGGGCTTTGCAGAGCGTGGTTCCTGGGTTACTAAGCCCTGATGTCAGGGTTGTTTTGGGACTATTTGTTGGTATCCTCGCAATCTGTAAGTTATCTCTTACTGAAATGATAATATATTTGGGAAATAATCCTATGTCATTTGGATTTTGGTAAACTTTTACTAGTGGTGATGGGATTTTATATGAACAGTGGTTCAGCAGTAAACGTTTCTACATTGTTCCACTGGACTCCAAGGAATGTGTACTATCGCAGTACATGGTCTACTGCAGATAGCAAACATGAGCTTTGATTAGGTAGAAGCTACAGTGACAAAACATTTAGTTCTTCATTATTCTGAAATAATTTGTTTGCCATAATTTAATTCCTCCTGTCCTTCTCTTTAGTTCACCTAGTATCGAAGCCGGAGTACATTATCACAAGTTATCCCCTATCTATATCATGGAAATTAGCCTACTGATCGCTGGGGATCCAACCACTGCCTCGGCCAGCAATCCTGAGGTCAGAGCTCTAGAGCACCGAGAACAAGGCTCTGCAGACCCTTTCTGAATGGAACGAAAGTGTATATATTCAACCTCCACTCATTCATTGTCAATGGCACTGCCGGAAAAGCAGAGTACAGCACACAGCTTTCAGCAGCAGTCATATAAATAATGAATAGAGCAGACGTGGAGGATGCACACCTCCAATTGAATAAAATATGGACTGCACAGCCATGTTTGTGGAGGTGCAGAATTTTTTTTAGAATTGCCACATCACTGAATATCACATTTTAAAGTCAGTACAAATCTCGTTTTTGTGCAATTGTTGTGCAAACTCAGTGACATTACTTTGATTAATTCACTCCTGGAACAAATATTTACTAACAGAAACTCCCATTCAAAAAGTCTACCAAGTATTTGCACAATCAAGACACATTCATTAAGTCAATGAACCCTGGGGTTATATTCCTAAAGTCACCGCTCAGCGTTAATCCATCTGTTTATGTTTTTCACATAATTAAATTTTAACAAAGCATCAGTATTCTCTCTTGGCATAATGGCATGGCTGAACATTACTATACAACAAACAGAACACTTATCTCCTTGGCGTGACTCCTTAGTGGCTGTGGGTTGTCTTCAGTCATTAGTGGGAGCAGGTAAATATGACTTGACTGAATCCTCATCCTCAGTAAAAAAGGTTGAGACATAATGGATGATAAATTGCCTTAAAGCGAATCTGTCACCAGTTTTTACTACCCAATCTGAGAGCAGCATAATGTAGAGACAGAGACCCTGATTCCAGAAGTGTCACTTACTGAGGTGCTTGCTGTAGTTTTGACAAAAATGTTCTGTTGAAAATTTTTGATAAAATCTGCTTATTTGGATTGGGGTTGTAGTAAAACATTAAAAACTTTTTTATATATATATATATATATATATATATATATATATATATATATATATATATATACATATATATATATATATATATATATATATATATATATACATATATATACATATATATATATATATATATATATATATATATATATACATATATATACATATATATATATATATATATATATATATATACATATATATACATATATATATATATATATATATATATATATACATATATATATATATATACAGGCTCGGTCTGGCCCGCCGGGGTACCGGGGAATCCCCCGGTAGGCCTCGGGCCCTCAGTGGGCCCCACGTGCCTTAATTAGTGCGGAGCTGTGTACAGCGCCGCGGGGCCGCCGGTTTTTCACGGCCAGCGCCATGTGCGGCAGACTAGGCAGGGCCCCCACGCTCTGATGCCCCCCCTCCCACGCTCTGAGGGCCCCCCAGGCTTTCAATTACAAACTGCAGCGATAGCACAAGTTCTGTACTATCGCTGCAGTTTTTGTGGGTGCAGAAGGACCTGCGGTGACATCACAGACGGTCATGTGACTCATCGTAGGTCCTGCACCGCGCGCTATTCAAATGTACGTGCATCCTTCAGACGCACGTACATGTGAACTGTGTGGCCGGTGACAGGAGGCGGAGGAGCTGCTCATCCCTGCACCGACACAGCGGCCGTCATCACACTGCCGACGGAGCAGCAGAGGAGAGGACGCGCAGGGCTGCAGAGGTAAGCGCTCACAAGGAGCCGAAGAAAAAAAAATGTAATCATTCTCACCTGTTCTCCTTTGTTCCCGCGGTGCTCCAGACCGCAAGACACAGACCTCCTCAGTGACCCGTCCGGTGCACGGAGCCGCCGCTGCAGGCTGACTTCATTACTTTACTGCAGTTAAATGCTTTACGGCGCCGCAAAGCATTTAACTGCAGTAAAGCCATGATAGCATCCTGCGACGGCGGCTCCGTGCACCGGACGAGATCATGGAGGGGTCCATGAGCCTGCAGACTGGTAAGGTAAGGACAGCGCAGGAACGGAGGACAGGTGAGAACCTGTGTGTGTGTGTGTGTGTGAACAATGGTATAATAAGGGACAGGAAGAGGGGCCCATTGCTACAGGACACAAGGCTGGGGGGACCATTGCTACAGGACACAAGGCTGGGGGGCCCATTGCTACAGGACACAAGGCTGGGGGGCCCATTGCTACAGGACACAAGGCTGGGGGGCCCAGTGCTACAGGACACAAGGCTGGGGGGCCCATTGCTGCAGGACACAAGGCTGGGGGGCTCATTGCTACAAGACACAAGGTTGGGGGCCCATTACTACCCCCAGTGTCAGTGTCATTATCCTGTACTCCCAGTGTCAGTGTCATTATCCTGTACCCCCAGTGTCAGTGTCATTATCCTGTACCCCCAGTGTCAGTGTCATTATCCTGTACCCCCAGTGTCAGTGTCATTATCCTGTACCAGCAGTGTCAGTGTCATTATCCTGTACTCCAGTGTCAGTGTCATTATCCTGTACCCCCAGTGTCAGTGTCATTATCCTGTACCCCCAGTGTCAGTGTCATTATCCTGTGCCCCCAGTGTCAGTGTCCTTATCCTGTACCTCTAGTGTCAGTGTCATTATCCTGCACCCCCAGTGTCAGTGTCATTATCCTGTACCCCCAGTGTTAGTGTCATTATCCTGTACCCCCAGTGTCAGTGTCATTATCCTGTACCAGCAGTGTCAGTGTCATTATCCTGTACTCCAGTGTCAGTGTCATTATCCTGTACCCCCAGTGTCAGTGTCATTATCCTGTATCAGCAGTGTCAGTGTCATTATCCTGTACCCCCAGTGTCAATGTCATTTTCCTGTACCAGCAGTGTCAGTGTCATTATCCTGTACCCCCAGTGTCATTATCCTGTACCACCAGTGTCAGTGTCATTATCCTGTACCCCCAGTGTCATTATCCTGTACTCCAGTGTCAGTGTCATTATCCTGTACCCCCAGTGTCAGTGTCATTATCCTGTACCCCCAGTGTCATTATCCTGTACCCCCAGTGTCAGTGTCATTATCCTGTACCCCCAGTGTCAGTGTCATTATCCTGTACCCCCAGTGTCAGTGTCATTATCCTGTGCCCCCAGTGTCAGTGTCCTTATCCTGTACCTCTAGTGTCAGTGTCATTATCCTGCACCCCCAGTGTCAGTGTCATTATCCTGTACCCCCAGTGTTAGTGTCATTATCCTGTACCCCCAGTGTCAGTGTCATTATCCTGTACCAGCAGTGTCAGTGTCATTATCCTGTACTCCAGTGTCAGTGTCATTATCCTGTACCCCCAGTGTCAGTGTCATTATCCTGTATCAGCAGTGTCAGTGTCATTATCCTGTACCCCCAGTGTCAATGTCATTTTCCTGTACCAGCAGTGTCAGTGTCATTATCCTGTACCCCCAGTGTCATTATCCTGTACCACCAGTGTCAGTGTCATTATCCTGTACCCCCAGTGTCATTATCCTGTACTCCAGTGTCAGTGTCATTATCCTGTACCCCCAGTGTCAGTGTCATTATCCTGTACCCCCAGTGTCATTATCCTGTACCCCCAGTGTCAGTGTCATTATCCTGTACCCCCAGTGTCAGTGTCATTATCTTAGGCTATATGTAATTACTTTTCAGGGGGCCTCTACAGTGCCTACAAGTAGTATTCAACCCCCTGCAGATTTAGCAGGTTTACACATTCGGAATTAACTTGGCATTGTGACATTTGGACTGTAGATCAACCTGGAAGTGTGAAATGCACTGCAGCTAAAAAGAATGTTATTTCTTTTTTTATTTTTTTTTTAAATTGTGAAACGTTTATTCAGAGGGACATTTATTATTCAACCCCTCAAACCACAAGAATTCTGTTTGGTTCCCCTAAAGTATTAAGAAGTATTTCAGGCACAAAGAACAATGAGCTTCACATGTTTGGATTAATTATCTCTTTTTCCAGCCTTTTCTGACTAATTAAGACCCTCCCCAAACTTGTGAACAGCACTCATACTTGGTCAACATGGGAAAGACAAAGGAGCATTCCAAGGCCATCAGAGACAAGATCGTGGAGGGTCACAAGGATGGCAAGGGGTGCAAAACCCTTTCCAAGGAGTTGGGCCTACCTGTCTCCACTGTTGGGAGCATCATCCGGAAGTGGAAGGCTTATGGAACTACTGTTAGCCTTCCACGGCCTGGACAGCCTTTGAAAGTTTCCACCCGTGCCGAGGCCAGGCTTGTCCGAAGAGTCAAGGCTAACCCAAGGACAACAAGGAAGGAGCTCCGGGAAGATCTCATGGCAGTGGGGACATTGGTTTCAGTCAATACCATAAGTAACGTACTCCACCGCAATGGTCTCCGTTCCAGACGAGCCCGTAAGGTACCTTTACTTTCAAAGCGTCATGTCAAGGCTCGTCTACAGTTTGCTCATGATCACTTGGAGGACTCTGAGACAAACTGGTTCAAGGTTCTCTGGTCTGATGAGACCAAGATCGAGATCTTTGGTGCCAACCACACACGTGACGTTTGGAGACTGGATGGCACTGCATACGACCCCAAGAATACCATCCCTACAGTCAAGCATGGTGGTGGCAGCATCATGCTGTGGGGCTGTTTCTCAGCCAAGGGGCCTGGCCATCTGGTCCGCATCCATGGGAAGATGGATAGCCCGGCCTACCTGGAGATTTTGGCCAAGAACCTCCGCTCCTCCATCAAGGATCTTAAGATGGGTCATCATTTCATCTTCCAACAAGACAACGACCCAAAGCACACAGCCAAGAAAACCAAGGCCTGGTTCAAGAGGGAAAAAATTAAGGTGTTGCAGTGGCCTAGTCAGTCTCTTGACCTTAACCCAATTGAAAACTTGTGGAAGGAGCTCAAGATTAAAGTCCACATGAGACACCCAAAGAACCTAGATAACTTGGAGAAGATCTGCATGGAGTAGTGGGCCAAGATAACTCCAGAGACCTGTGCCGGCCTGATCAGGTCTTATAAAAGATGATTATTAGCTGTAATTGCAAACAAGGGTTATTCCACAAAATATTAAACCTAGGGGTTGAATAATAATTGACCCACACTTTTATGTTGAAAATTTATTAAAATTTAACTGAGCAACATAACTTGTCGGTTTGTAAGATTTATGCATCTGTTAATAAATCCTGCTCTTGTTTGAAGTTTGCAGGCTCTAACTTATTTGCATCTTATCAAACCTGCTAAATCTGCAGGGGGTTGAATACTACTTGTAGGCACTGTATATGTGATGATAGTACAGGAGGAGCTTCAGTATAAATACTGTATATGAAAAAAAAAGCCTGATCTGTCTATAGAGCAGTGTTGTCAGAATACACAGGACTAGTGAAGGGTTTATCCAACATGTAACACTAGTTTGGAAACTATAGTGAAGACAAATATTCACCAGAGTCTCCAAATGGTAAAGTGTATTGGGTGGTAATGCTTCACACCTCCACATACTGACTCTTAGGGTATGTGCCCACGATCAGGACTCACTGTGTTCTGCATGGAGCGGGTCCTGACCTGCGGGGCCGCACGTCTCCTCCGCAGGGGACAGCAGCTGTGTGTGCCCACAATCAGGCTTCAGTGCGCTGCGGTCTCCTCGCTGTGTTCTCCCTACGGAGGAGCATGCGATTACGCAGCAAACAATTGACATGCTGCGGTCTAGAAAGAAGATCCGCAGGTCAGTGTTTGCTGCGGAATTAAGAAGCACAATGGGCACGGGATTTCTAGAAATCCATCCACTGTGCTTGTACTTACAACGCAGCGTTTTGGATGCAGCTGAACCATGCTACAGCTAACATGCTTCAAACACTGATCGTGGACAGCTGGGCACGCACCCTCACAGGGGATTTCCCAGATAGATGGCGGCAGAGGGGGATTAATGTTAGTAGATGTTTCCATATGAAGATGTTGGATAACGTTCTGCTTCTCTTTGATTATTGTTTGGCTGATGGACTCGGTGGCTTTCCTAAGACAAGGAATGTCCGTGTGTAAGAAAAACTGCGACTGACTGTAAATAACAGATTCCATTATTATCTACAATAAATAAGAGGCTACAAAAAATCCTGCGCTATCTGCAGGCACAGGACAGGGCTCTTCTGCGCTATCTGCAGGCACAGGACAGGGCTCTTCTGCGCTATCTGCAGGCACAGGACAGGGCTCTTCTGCGCTATCTGCAGGCACAGGACAGGGCTCTTCTGCGCTATCTGCAGGCACAGGACAGGGCTCTTCTGCGCTATCTGCAGGCACAGGACAGGGCTCTACTGCGCTATCTGCAGGCAAAGGACAGGGCTCTACTGCGCTATCTGCAGGCACAGGACAGGGCTCTTCTGCGCTATCTGCAGGCACAGGACAGGGCTCTACTGCGCTATTTGCAGGCACAGGACAGGGCTCTTCTGCGCACTGTAGAGTTTGCTAAAAGGCGCACATTATACTGAGAGAAGCCGAAAATGTACAAGTAATAAAAACGTTTACAGTAGTTATAGTGTGGGCCCCTAGAGGCAATTTCCCTGGTAGGCCTTTCACACCCCGGTCCGACCCTGTATATATACAGTAGTGTATATATATATATATATATATATATATATATATATATACACTACAGTTCAAAAGTTTAAGGTCACTAAGATATTCCCTTATTTTTGAAAGAAAAGCACATTTTATTTCAATGAAGGTAACATTAAATTAAACAGAAGTACACTCTATACATTGTTAATCTGGTAA
Source organism: Anomaloglossus baeobatrachus (assembly GCF_048569485.1). Taxonomy (NCBI): domain Eukaryota; kingdom Metazoa; phylum Chordata; class Amphibia; order Anura; family Aromobatidae; genus Anomaloglossus; species Anomaloglossus baeobatrachus. Next base: position 349,881,038 of record NC_134353.1, read on the forward strand.
ATGACTATTCTAGTTGCAAACATCTGGCTTTGAATGCAATATCTACATAGGTGTATAGAGGCCCATTTCCAACAACCACCACTCCAGTGTTCTAATGGTACATTGTGTTTGCTAACTGCATTAGAAGGCTAATGGATGTTTAGGAATCCCTTGAAAACCCTTGTCCAAGTATGTTACCACAACTGAAAACAGTTTTGCTGATTAGAGAAGCTATAAAACTGACCTTTCTTTGAGCTAGTTGAGAATCTGGAGCATTACATTTGTTGGTTCCATTAAACTCTCAAAATGAGCAGAAAAAAACAGAACTTTCATGTGAAACTTGACAGTGTATTCTTGTTTTTACAAATGAAGGACATTCCATGCGAGAAATTGCCAAGAAACTGAAGATTTCCTACAACGGTGTGTACTACTCCCTTCAGAGGAGAGCACAAACAGGCTCTAACCAGAGTAGAAAGAAAAGTGGGAGGCACAACTGGGCAACAAGATGAATTGAAGTTTGAGGTGTTTGGATCACAGAGAAGAACATTTGTAAGACGCAGAACTACTGAGAAAATGCTGGAAGAGTGCCTGACACCATCTGTGAAGCATGATGGAGGTAATGTGATGGTCTGGAGTTGCTTTGGTGCTGGTAAAGTAGGAGATTCGTACAAGGTAAAAGGGATTTTGAATAAGGAAGGCTATCACTCCATTTTGAAATGCCATGCCATAACTGATGGACTCAGTAATATTTCTGGATTGAAATGAGGTTTATTGTTCTAACAGAAAATGTGCAATCCGCATTTTATCAAAATTTGACCGGTGCAAAAGTATGGGCACCCTTATCAATTTCTTGATTTGAACACACCTAACTAATTTTTACTGACTTACTAAAGCACTAAATTGGTTTTGTAACCTCATTCAGCTTTGAACTTCATAGGCAGGTGTATCCATGGTGTCAATGTGCATCGGTCAACAATACAGTGCACTTTGCACACGGAGAAGCTGTATGGGAGAGTGATGCGAAAGAAGCCGTTTCTGCAAGCAAGCCACAAATAGAGTCGCCTGAGGTATGCAAAAGCACATTTGGACAAGCCAGTTACATTTTGTAAGAAGGTCCAGTAGACTGATGAAACAAAGATTGAGTTGTTTGGTCATACAAAAAGGCGTTATGCATAGAGGCAAAAAAACACGGCATTTCAAGAAAAGTACTTGCTACCCACAGTAAAATTTGGTGGAGGTTCCGTCATGCTTTGGGGCTGTGTGGCCAGTGCCGGCACTGGGAATCTTGTTACAGTTGAGGGTCGCATGGATTCAACTCAGTATCAGCAGATTCTTGACAATAATGTGCAAGAATCAGTGACGAAGTTGAAGTTACGCAGGGGATGGATATTTCAGTGAGACAATGATCCAAAACACCGCTCCAAATCTACTCAGGCATTCATGCAGAGGAACAATTACAATGTTCTGGAATGGCCATCCCAGTCCCCAGACCGGAATATCATTGAACATCTGTGGGATGATTTGAAGCGTGCTGTCCATGCTCAGCGACCATCAAACTTAACTGAACTGGAATTGTTTTGTAAACAGGAATGGTCAAATATACCTTCATCCAGGATGCAGGAACTCATTAAAAGCTACAGGAAGCGGCTAGAGGCTGTTATTTTTGCAAAAGGAGGATCTACAAAATATTAATGTAACTTTTATGTTGAGGTGCCCATACTTTTGCACCGGTCAAATTTTGTTTAAATGCGGATTGCACATTTTCTGTTAGTACAATAAACCTCATTTCAATCCAGAAATATTACTCAGTCCATCAGTTATTAGATATATGAAACTGAAATAGCTGTTGCAAAAACCCAAATTGTTATAAAGAAAAAAGGTTAACATTAATAGGGGTGCCCAAACTATTTCATATGACTGTACATATATTGGACGTTTATAAAGCTAAATGCGACAAAAATCTGATACAATTTCTACCAAATCAATGTCTTATATATCGCTTCCAACCCATGTATTTCAGACACTTTAAAAGCCTTGTTCAACAAGTGACGTGGCTTTTGTGAAAAACAGGAGAAAGAGTGTGGGCTAAAATAATATGAGATTTTTACACTAAAATGATGCCCCTAAAAATGCAGCTCATACTATAAAAATAAAAAACAAGTTCTCATATGATGACAGAAAAAAAAAAGGTTTTGATCTTGGAATGTAAGAAAGAATCAATGTAAAATAATTGCATGGTCAACAAGGTCCAAATAAAGTTCAGCCTTAAGACTCTCACTTGAGCATTTTATTATACATTCACAAAACAGACTTACAATATGGAAGTATACACTGGATGCATCATTATTCCATAGGCAATTTCATCAGTTTTTGCATCCATTTTTACATTCTTTCTATTTGCTTTTCTATTGGGAAAAATAAGGATCCATGTTTTCCCAAACAGAAGATAATAGTAATGAATGCAAATACTAATGTAAAAACTAATTAAATACTTATACATTTATATTATAAGCAATCTTTAATCTTTAAGGTTGTTATTTTTAAAATTTCTTTATTTTTAATGGGGGAGAAAGAATGCAATTTCAATTTTTATATACTGCAGCACTGCAGTATACTCTATAGTGTAAATCACAGTCTCCTATGAGGCCGAGCTTCACAGGAGTTCCATGATAGCAGCCAATTGGGGCTTTCAGAAGACTTTTATGAGCCATGTTAACCCATCAGCAACCCACGATAATGTCATAGGGGCTGAAGGGAGCTAATGAAAGCAAACGAGGGAGAGCCCCTCTAAATGCTGCTGTCAGAGATTGCTTTGGCCAATGTTGTTAAAGATAGATGCTGACTATGTAAAATTACCAGAATCTAACTCATCTACAGAGATCTCAACTTCTGAGTTCTCGCCTCCGTGCTAGAAAATACTAGTACATCCATATGTGCTAACAGGTTAAAGGGAATCTGTCAGCAGGTTTTTAGTATATAATCTGAGAGCAGCATGATGAAAGGGCTAAAATTCTGTATTGTAGAGTAGAAGCACAATGGATGGGATTTAGAGAAGTACCATGCCCACTGTGCTTTTTTTCTGTGCAGTGTAAACTAACCTGTGGCGCAGCTTTCCCAGCAGCAGTATGTCAATTTATACTTGCAGAGATGCAAGAGTTCTCAGCGGGGAGAACACGGCGAAAGTATGCAGCATCCAGATCCCTGATCGTGGGCTTGTACCACTGAGGTCTCCTGTGGACAACACTTGCTTTTCTGCAAAAGACATGGTACGTCCAGATCGCAGCATGTTTGAATCATGGGCACATGTAGGAGTGTCGCCCCAACGAACAGTAGAAAGCACTTTAGAGACAGTGCTCCCGTTTCCTGTGTATTACGGACTGGCTGGCTCAGCCGGCGCCTCACCTCTGAACTGAGAGCTTTTGGACTAATCTGGCCTAAAAGGGCAGGAAAGGGAGAAGGACAGACAGAAGAGCTTAGGATGCAGACAGGACAATTGTGTGCAGAGAGAGACACTGTCTGTGTGGAGTCTGAGAACCATGTTGTCAAAAGAGAAAAAACATCCAAAGAAATCCAGCATCCAAAGGGCTTCTTAAAAGGATATAAACTTTAATCCAAAAACATTAAAAGCATCGCATGGAAAACATTGCATGACACCAGGTAAAAAAACAGAAAAATATAAAATGCTAGCAGCAGACATGTTTCGGACTATGTCTCCTTATTCATTCCATTCCATCTATGGTGTCTGGATTTCAAAGACTGGTGAGCTGACTTTCCTTTCTTTTGTTTCTGTATGGTGTCAAAAGAGGCACGGTTCCAGCTGCGAGAGGCTTATCGAGAGCCAGACCGTGAGAGTCCTTTGGTTGCTGTTGGGTGAATCCGAACTAAGGAGAAGACGTTCCAAGGCCGGCAAGTCCCTACCGAAGAGAATACGTCGTCCAGAGATTCTAGTTTCATGTTACAAGTTCCTCCTGCTCTGCTGGAAGACATGTGCACCAACGAACATTACGGGGCCAAACTCCTGGGAGTGGACTGATCCCCCATCAGTGATACCATGCACTATAAAAATGATATCTACATATTTATCTACCTATCTACAAAACATATCATTTAAAATACTTTATAGTTATCTAGCAAAGCAACTAGATGAATACAGTTAGCCGGCTGTTATTGCAGTAAAATAGTTATGCCCATTGTCATTTTTATTGTCCCTGAAAAGTTAATTAAAATTCTAATTAAATTTGGACCTGAGAAGAACGACAACCTTCCTGAGTCAATTAAAAAAGTCTACAAATGAATTTAAAGGTAAACAAAAGCTACATTATGTAGCAGACAATATGTCTAGGCCAGTAGTATGTTGAGCTGTTATTACAAAGCAGTTAAGTACACTGTATGTATTATGACTCATTCGAGTACACAGTGTAATATGTACTAAAATGACATCTGTACTAGTGGCCATGACATTTACCATTAATAAGAGCATAAAAAAGTACAATTCTATTGTGGAAAATTACTAAAATTAGTCTTCTAATAAACTAAAATAATAATAATCTTCTAATAAATAAAATAAAATAATAAAATTTATTATTACCCTTTATAAAGTAATAGTACATTAATCGGGCTCAGCTCTCTTTATCCTTTGTCTGGCTATCACCTCATTTTATTTCTCCTCTTTGACAATAAACTCTTTGAACATCATGTCCACCATTAACTCTCTTTCCATCTCAGATCCAACTTTCTATCTGACCAACAACAATCTGGTTTTCAATCTTCCTTCTTTACGGTATACACCTAAGCCAAATCAGTGACAATCTGCCAAGCGCCAAAGCCTCACGACTAGTGATGAGCAAACTGCTTGATCCTTGAGTACTCGGTAAGTGTAAATCTTCTGTAAAAATGTTCAAGTTTCCCTTTCACTTCCATTATACTCAGTAAACGAGTACCGAGCATTAAAATGCACGTTATGATTTCCGAGTGTTGAGCAGTTCACTTATCACCACTCACGACACTACTCCATGATCCTTCCTCTAGACTTGTTACCTAAATTCACCACAGTTGACCACTTTCTCCTGTTACGAACTAAATGACCACTACATAAATGCATTAAAAACATTTATATTTGCGCAAAAGCAGATCATCAACCACTATCGAAACATTATGTGACGAAACATGAAGGTCAGTTTAATGGATCAGTAGTATGGGCTATACAATCTGTTAAAATCACTTAGGGAGAAGATGATTATACAACAAGAGTGTCCTGTAATGAAAGTAAGTAGTGATTAGAACTAGATGCCTTGAATCCTTAAATTAATTGAGGATTTATGTGGTATTTGCATATGTATGTTGGATAGTCCTAGTGAATTTTATAGGTTAATCTGCTAGCGGTATTCTGACTGGGACTGTCTCTATATGGCGTGAGGGAATACTATACAGACCATGCTTGAGGAAGGAAAGCATGTATCTCAGAAAACGTGCTGGATTGTGGATTGTATGTGTACCTTGCCACACATCGTAAAGCATTGTGATATTACACACCTCCACTTTGGAATGACGGAGAGAAAGCGTGTAATGTTGCCACCGCCTGAGGCACTTCCCACTGAATATTGCTGGTGGATATATCGCTTCAATCTATGCAAAAACCATTGTCATCCTATTGGATATTGAGACAGCCCTATCACTACGAACATCAGAACACCACATTCAGGTCTGTGCATTATTGGGAACAATAGTTCCACTTAGGTTGTATTTATATTTATTTCCTTAAGTTGGAATAGAACATTGTTATGTAGTTGGTCACTATGCACTGATAAACATTTTAACTCACTAGTGAACTGATATCTTCTATTCTGCTGGTTGACTATTAATAAGAACATATATAGCTGTGCCAATAGTGGATGTTTTGCTTACCAACATCAATCTAGTTTCCGACCTCTCTTCTTTACTGAATACACTTTAGTCAAGTCACTGTTGATCTGTCAAGTGCTGAAGCTTCACAACACTACTACAAGCTCCTTCCTCTCGACCCCTCTTCATCATCTCCCTTTCTAATTTCAGCCTTATCTATGGCCTCCCAGTTATCACTTAAATTTATCCCTCAAATCTGCTGTCCGATTAATTTACCTCCCTTCTTCATTACTAGATTGCCTCTACCAATCCCTTCACAAGGCAACCCATTACCCAGAGAATTGAAGTAAAAAATAATATCTATAACTTACAGGAAGTCCACAATCTGTGCTGTCCACCATCTATGACCTAATTTCTTTGTTGTGTAATCTCCAGTTCTCAAAAGTCCTTGTTCTTTGATCTTTTGCTATATGCTCCTCATGCAACCATCTCCAAGATTTTTTCTTGTGTATCTTCTATACTCTGAAACTCAATTCCTTATGTAGTCAAACTCTTTCCATCCTTGAAACCTTCAAATGCGAACCTATCTCTTCAAGAAAGCTGTAACCTGCTACCACACTGGAATATTAATAGCCTCCACCCTCCCTTATGTATTTCAGAATCCCTCGCAGGCAGGGTCCTCTCTTCCATGGATTATATCTACCATGCTCTTAGCCATGTACAGTTAGGTCCAGAAATATTTGGACAGTGACACAAGTTTTGTTATTTTAGCTGTTTACAAAAACATGTTCAGAAATACAATTATATATATATATATAATATGGGCTGAAAGTGCACACTCCCAGCTGCAATATGAGAGTTTTCACATCCAAATCGAAGAAAGGGTTTAGGAATCATAGCTCTGTAATGCATAGCCTCCTCTTTTTCAAGGGACCAAAAGTAATTGGACAAGGGACTCTAAGGGCTGCAATTAACTCTGAAGGCGTCTCCCTCGTTAACCTGTAATCAATGAAGTAGTTAAAAGGTCTGGGGTTGATTACAGGTGTATGGTTTTGCATTTGTAAGCTGTTGCTGTGACCAGACAACATGCGGTCTAAGGAACTCTCAATTGAGGTGAAGCAGAACATCCTGAGGCTGAAAAAAAAGAAAAAATCCATCAGAGAGATAGCAGACATGCTTGGAGTAGCAAAATCAACAGTCGGGTACATTCTGAGAAAAAAGGAATTGACTGGTGAGCTTGGGAACTCAAAAAGGCCTGGGCGTCCACGGATGACAACAGTAGTGGATGATCGCCGCATACTTTCTTTGGTGAAGAAGAACCCGTTCACAACATCAACTGAAGTCCAGAACACTCTCAGTGAAGTAGGTGTATCTGTCTCTAAGTCAACTGTAAAGAGAAGACTCCATGAAAGTAAATACAAAGGGTTCACATCTAGATGCAAACCATTCATCAATTCCAAAAATAGACAGGCCAGAGTTAAATTTGCTGAAAAACACCTCATGAAGCCAGCTCAGTTCTGGAAAAGTATTCTATGGACAGATGAGACAAAGATCAACCTGTACCAGAATGATGGGAAGAAAAAAGTTTGGAGAAGAAAGGGAACGGCACATGATCTAAGGCACACCACATCCTCTGTAAAACATGGTGGAGGCAACGTGATGGCATGGGCATGCATGGCTTTCAATGGCACTGGGTCACTTGTGTTTATTGATGACATAACAGCAGACAAGAGTAGCCGGATGAATTCTGAAGTGTACCGGGATATACTTTCAGCCCAGATTCAGCCAAATGCCGCAAAGTTGATCGGATGGCGCTTCATAGTACAGATGGACAATGACCCCAAGCATACAGCCAAAGCTACCCAGGAGTTCATGAGTGCAAAAAAGTGGAACATTCTGCAATGGCCAAGTCAATCACCAAATCTTAACCCAATTGAGCAGGCATTTCACTTGCTCAAATCCAGACTTAAGACGGAAAGACCCACAAACAAGCAAGACCTGAAGGCTGCGGCTGTAAAGGCCTGGCAAAGCATTAAGAAGGAGGAAACCCAGCGTTTGGTGATGTCCATGGGTTCCAGACTTAAGGCAGTGATTGCCTCCAAAGGATTCGCAACAAAATATTGAAAATAAAAATATTTTGTTTGGGTTTGGTTTATTTGTCCAATTACTTTTGACCTCCTAAAATGTGGAGTGTTTGTAAAGAAATGTGTACAATTCCTACAATTTCTATCAGATATTTTTGTTCAAACCTTCAAATTAAACGTTACAATCTGCACTTGAATTCTGTTGTAGAGATTTCATTTCAAATCCAATGTGGTGGCATGCAGAGCCCAACTCACGAAAATTGTGTCACTGTCCAAATATTTCTGGACCTAACTGTATATGTTTATATTTGTACTTCTTTTTTATTCCTCATGTTATGTATTGATAAATTAAAATAATAAACCGTAGATCCAGTTTTCACACTTAAGGGCACTTTTATTTTTTTATTATTATTATTATTATTATTAATAACAATATTAATAAAAATACTAGATAACTATCGTTCTATTGTGCACAAAAGAGTACAACAGATTTTTACACAACTAGTTCACTATATATATATATATATCTATATATCTATATATATATATATATATATATATATATATATATATCTATATATCTATATATATAATTGCCTTATTCTGTCTGTCTGTCTGTCTTGCTCCAAAATTGTGTCCTTACCGTGACATGCCCTTATGGTGACAAACAGCGGCCCCGCCCCCCCGCACGGATTGGCAGCTCGCCTCGCCTCGGCTCCTCCCCCCGCACGGATTATCCGCTCGCCTCGGGTCCGCCCCCCCCGCACGGATTAACCGCTCTCCTCGCCTCAGCTCCGCCCCCCCCGCACGGATTGGCGGCTCGCCCAGGCTCCGCCCCCCACACGGAATGGCTTCTCGCCCCGAGGTGAGCGCATCAAGGTCCTGCAGCGGCGGAACACACACACACGCACACACATAAGAACAGACACACACACACACACACATCAGATCACACTCACTCTCACACACACTTCACACACACATCAGATCGCATCCACGTCCTGCAGCGGCAGAACACACACACACACACACGCACACACATAAGAACAGACACACACAACACACACATCAGATCACACTCACTCTCACACACACCTCACACACACATCAGATCGCATTCACATACTCACAACATCCCGTGATATCGCTTGCTTCTCGGCGGCGATACTGTGCAGTGATCTTCCAGGACCTGCCAGAGGATCACATGGCCGGAAGCATGTGGTATCTCCGGATGTTGTGATTGTGTCAGCGCGTATGTGCGATATCGTCAGTGTGTGTGTGAGTGTATGCGATCGGATGTGTGTGTGTGTGTGAGTGTGTGTGTGTGAGTGTATGCGATCGGATGTGTGTGAGTGTGTGTGTGAGTGTATGCGATCGGGTGTGTGAGTGTATGCGATCGGATGTGTGTGAGTGTGTGTGTGTGAGTGTATGCGATCGGATGTGTGTGAGTGTGTGTGTGGGAGTGTATGCGATCGGATGTGTGTGAGTGTGTGTGAGTGTATGCGATCGGATGTGTGTGAGTGTGTGTGTGTGAGTGTATGCGATCGGATATGTGGGAGTGTGTGTGTGTGAGTGTATGCGATCGGATCTGTGTGAGTTTGTGTGTGTGAGTGTATGCGATCGGATCTGTGAGTGTCGGCAGAGGAGCACGGCGTGCAGCACAGCTGCTGGGTCCGCCCACCGGTGGGCACAGGGAGAAGTGGGGTGTGTGTGTGAGTGTATGCGATCAGATGTGTGCGTGTTTACTGTCTGATGTGTGACTGTGGAGCACGATGGGGAGTGCACAGCATGGGGGATGGAGCACGATTAAGAGTGTGCAGCATGGGGGATGGAGCACGATGGGGGGTGCGCAGCATGGGGAATGGAGCACGATGGGGAGTGCGCAACATGGGGGATGGAGCACGATGGGGAGTGCGCAACATGGGGGATGGAGCACGATGGGGGGTGCACAGCATGGGGGATGGAGCACGATGGGGAGTGCGCAGCATGGGGAATGGAGCACGATGGGGAGTGCGCAGCATGGGGGATGGAGCATGATGGGGAGTGCGCAGCATGGGGGATGGAGCACATTTGGGAGTGCGCAGCATGGGGGATGGAGCACGATGGGGAATGCGCAGCATGGGGGATGGAGCACAATGGGGAATGCGCAGCATGGGGGATGGAGCACAATGGGGAGTGGGGATGGAGCACGATGGGGGGTGCACAGCATGGGTGTGGAGCATGATGGGGGGTGCGTAGCATGGGGGATGGAGCACGATGGGGGGTGCACACCTCCCCCCAAAACACTCACACACACACATTGCCACACATGCACTGCACAACACACCACACACACACACTGGGAACCACAAACACTGCCCTACACAGACACCCACACACACAACGCCGCACACACACAACACCCAACACACAAACACCGCGGCACACACAAATATACGCACATACCGCACAACACACACATTGCACAAAACATACCTCCCCCAAAACACACACACACACAAATCGCGCAACACACATACACAACGATACAGACACACAGCGCTCCACAAATAACGACACACAACGCAACACACAAACAACACCGCTCTCACCCCCGCCACACCCAGACAACACCCAGAACATGTACAGCCTCTACACAAACACTTGGTAACTACACACAACAACATCTATATATATATATATATATATATAAAACAAAAATCATACATTAACTACACAATACGTAAATTCTAGAATACCCGATGCGTAGAATCGGGCCACCTTCTAGTATATATATTTTTTAAATAACAGTGTAATAACTGTCCATATTTTGTATGAACTATTGCAACTCGCCTTTAATTTATTTGTACAGTTGTTAGGTATCATGTGTGTAAATGTTCTCCCAGTTTAAGCAGTGCGCCAGTCCCCTCCGGCACCATGTGAATGCATCTGTGACTTGCCTGGATCACTGTGTGGAGTGCTGGTTACTCTCTCAATGTAGAGCTGTTAGATACAGAATGATGCTCTCGAGCCTCGTTCTGGGTATCATAGACTTGCACTGAGAAAAAAGTGACTTCCTTTCCAGACAAATGTCGGCATGAGAAATTAATTCTTAGGGCACAGCGCAGGACCATTGGGATCACGGGGGTCTCTTCTGCACCGCGGCGTCTCGGTGGCCGGGTTTGTCGGAACTAGGGTCCGGCGGGCCTGGTCATGCGGGATGTCGCGGTGGGGGGGAGGCTGACCCCTGTCCCCTTGGTTACCGTGCTATCAAGCCCAACGACGTACACCATAAGGGGTTTGGCAAAAATCTGGGACAATTATTTAATGAACATAAAGGTAATTTAAAACAGGCCTTTTGAGGGAGTGATGATATGTGATGTCCCAGGGGCTTTATTGTGGTTAATATGCAATGGAAGATGTTGTTTGATATCCATGCCGCCGGACGTGTGTATGGCCAAAAAAATTTTTTAGGCTGTTGCGTCCGTCAGGATGATTAATGGACACTGAAGGGACATATCTTGCATTTATTCCCGCCCCCTTCCCCCCTCCTCCCCCTCCCCCTCCCTCTCCCCCCCCCCCCCCTCCTTGTCTAACTTGCATTTAAAACAATGGTCCCGATATATTTTTTCCATCTCCATACAGGTTTTTCCATGTGTAATATCCTAGAGGCTCCATTGGGGCTAATATGCAATGAAAAATGTTATGTTCATCATGATGGTTAATGTGCATAGAAAGGAGATGCATATGTGCTCACTTTTTGTATCTTCCGTTTACGCCCCTTCCCCTTTCCCCCCCCCCCCTCCCCCTCATTTCTCTCACCTTCCACTGGTCTAATTTTGTATTTAAAACAACGGTTCCGAAATTTTCCTATTCCTATACGGCTTTCCCCGACTAAAAAAAACCCCTCTTTTTTACGCAACTACAGACGTTCCAGTGTGCACATGAACCAGCATTGTTTACATGCCGTGGCAAATTAATGTTCAGGCCGGCGTGTGATTGGACATACAGTTAAGGTATCCTATTCGCCTGTTGGGTAACTACGTCATGTCCGCGCATGCCCAGTTGAGTTGCCTGTTGGGCGGACTGACGTGTCTGGCCGACCTGTCACTGGTTGAGACGTGGCGATACCCGATTGGAGCATGGAGGGTTGCGTCACAACCAAGGGATGCCTTCCACTCGGAAGTATGTTTCCAAACGCATATTTATTATAATTATAACTGGACTTTTAAGGTTGCCAATGCGGCTGGAGGTGCCGATATATCCCCCTATATTACACCGGGCTGAATTTTTGATGTCCTTAGAATATGGTAGGTGAGGATAGGTCCGGCCACCCGGAGGGGAAGTATAACTACCATGCACCCGTTTTACTGACGTAAAATACAATGATTGGCTATGATAGCCGACAACATGATGGGGGGAAGTGACGTGCTAGAGACGGCCACGTGGTTTTGAACACATAATCCAAGTAAGGAGGTTTGCACATACTTTCTTAATTACGGTTTGATTGCCCGGGGCATTTATACCCCTGATTCACATTCACCCAGCATACGTCCCCTGAAGAAGAAGGGTGGAAACGCGCGTTGGGACAGGCAGGTGTCGCGGTATTCATTTTTACTGGTCAGTATACTGTTGGTTTCCCCACTCACTAGGATCACTTTATCCGTGAGGGTGATATATGGTTAAACCCCAGCAAATGTGTGAGTGTACCCTAGCTCACTTATGAGCAGGGATTGAATATCATCACCAACTAGCGGCCGATATTAGAATGAAAACATTGTATGTTTAGTCACAGGATATGAGTGTTCCATGGGCTGGTACCACTTCCGAGGGTGATGGATTGTTGAAACCCCGAGAGTGACTGGTATATCCTTTCTCCCAGGAACAGTGCTGTTACATTAATGCTGTTTGCATGTTAAACATATAATGTAATTGTCTTATGTATTACACCAATTATATACGATACCGGACTACCTTCAATTGAGGATTTACTGCTGAGAAAGTTGTTTGTCTATTTATGTCTTGATTTTAAATTTTTTTCAATAAAAATTAATATTTTACTACATTGGAGTTATACCATTTGTTTCGCTGGCTTTAATGAGAAATTAATTGTAGCATGCTGCATTTGGCAGCGAGTCTCGGCTCACACGCAACCATACAAGTCTATGGGTGCATGTGAAACATTGCTCTGCACTCACATGTCATCCGACTGAAGTGCAATGTACACAGAGACAGGGCACTGAGAAGGAGAAAGTGTTCCCCCCTCTCCTCTGCAGCTGTGATCTGATTGCAAGATCGGATCACAGTGGCATGACATTCAGCTCACACTCGCAGCAGAGGGTCATTAGCATATCGCTTCCAATACTCTTACACAGAAAATAAATCCCTGGAGTAGTCCTTTAAATAGGGCAGAACCCAACATGTGGAAGGTGTGAACTGTCTTTGGAAGAAAGTAGCCATGGTGCCTAGAAACGCCAGTGGCTGGGTGTTTGTTGCATGATCAGTTCATGCAGTTTCACTTGATCATCATTTTTTTCCTATTTGATGCAGTAATATACAAAAGGTGAAAATTGTATACACACAAAAATTTTGACACAATTGATAGCAGTTGTTTTTCTACGCACAAAAAACAGTGACTACGACTGTAGCAAAGTAATTGTATCTTTTCAAGTTCGAATCTCGGTTGGGAGTTGTATTAACATTGGTTGCATTCTGGGCACCAGGAGGTACATTAAACAATAGCAGCTGTATTGCATCTGGCAAAGCCATACAGTTCAGTGAGGTTACATAACAAATAACACTTACATTACAGAGAAGGCCCTACTGGGAAAGAATATTATTCAAATCCAATAATGAAATATGCTGTGAGCATTCCAGTAAATGGAGAAGATTTCTATGTTCCTCCATAAGATGTTTCTAAGCAACAATAGAATTTGATTATCAAAATTATGGCGAATAATCTAAACTAGAAAGCCATTAAAAATTTCAATAAAAAATGTTTTCCTAAAGTAATTTTGACAACTGACACAAAGCAAAAGGGGGGTGTATATTTATATATATATATATATATATATATATATATATATATATATATATATATATATATATATATATATACACACACACACACAGTACCTTTGCGAAAGTATTCGTCCCCCTTGAATTTTTAAACCTTTTCCCACATTTCAGGCTTCAAACGGAAAGATGAAAATTTTAATGTTATGATGAAGAATCAACAACAAGTGGGACACAATTATGAAGGTGAACGATATTTATTGCTAATTTTAAACTTTTGTAAAAAAGAATAAACTTAAAATGTCTCCGTATAAATGCACCTGCTCTGTGATAGTCTCAGTGTTCTGTTTAAAGCGCAGATAGCATCATGAAGACCAAAGAACACAACAGGCAGGTCCGTGATACTGTTGTGGAGAAGTTTAAAGCCGGATTTGGTTACAAAAAGATTTCCAAAACTTTAAACATCCCAAAAAGCACTGTGCAAGTGATCATATTTAAAAGGAAGGAGTATCATACCACTGCAAATCTACCAAGACCTGGCTGTCCCTCAAAAATTTAATTTCAAGGAGAAGACTGATCAGAGATGCAGCCAAGAGGCCCATGATCACTCTGGATGAACTGCAGAGATCTATAGCTGAGGTGGGAGAGTCTGTCTATAGGACAACAATCAGTCGTACACTGCTCAGATCTGGCCTTTATGGAAGAGTGGCAAAAAGAAAGCCATTTCTCAAAGATATCCATAAGAAGTGTTGTTTAAAGTTTGCCTTAAGCCACCTAGGAGACACACCAAACATGGGGAAGAAGGTGCTCTGGTCAGATGAAACCAAAATCAAACTTTTTGGGCACAATGCCAAATGATATGTTTGGCGTAAACGGAACACAGCTCATCACCCTGAACACACCATCCCTACTGTCAAACATGATGGTGGCAGTGTTACGGGGGGACCGGCAGATTAGGACCAGGGGGTATATATCCTAATCGCCAGTCGGGGCCCACCGTGCTCCAGATGACAAAGGAGCTGCTGGCACCTGAGGGTTAGGCAGAGACTATAGAGCTGGATGGCTCTGAGATAACCCAGGAACTCTGGAAACCGGTCACGTGTGTTGGGACACGTCAGACCGGACGACAACCCGATTAGGGTCAGGCCGGGTGGTAACCAGGTAGCGTTGACCGGAAGACCACCACGAAAGCGCCCTGTCGGCCACGTGTGTAGGACACGTCAGGCCGAGCGGTCCTCCGATTAGCGTTTCTGGCCACCTCTCGACTGGCCACGTGTGTGTAGGACACGTCAGGCCAGATGGGTACACCAGTAGCGTTGACCGGGAAGCCGAGGAAAATAAGGAACACCCTGTTAACTCCACAGGGGTCCTGGAGTACGCTGTCCGTGCGCGTAGGGCGCACAACCGGACAGGTGGCGCAGCAGGTGCGTTGTCCGTGTGCGTAGGGGGCACAATCGGACAGGTGGCGCAGCAGGTGCGTTGTCCGTGTGCGTAGGGGGCACAATCAGACAGGTGGCGCAGCAGGTGCGTTGTCCGTGTGCGTAGGGGGCACAATCGGACAGGAAGCACAGCAGCTGCAGCCCAGTTAACGCCACTGGGCTGCTATAGCAAGACTGGAACGGAAGGAGGGAAGCACGGCGCCTGACCCTGATGTGCCGAGCCACGAATCTTGGCGTGACAGGCACCGTTCGCCTAACCCTATCTACCGCTTCCCAACATAGGCTTATGCCGCAATGAGGCTCTAACATGGAGGTGTGCTCTGACTGAGCAAAAGTGAAGACTGCGCACCTCCATGTTGTCTCCAGCCCCTTTTATAACCTGGGTCCGCCCCAAACCCAGGGTGGAACCACCAAGGTCCAATAGCAGAGTGCCATGTCATCAGTGACGTCACATGCAACCTATCTGGAACCGCCACGTCATTGATGACCTCATGGCAGCCACACCCCAAACACTTCACCAGTCATCGTCTGACGACCAATACTGAGGTGCCAGATCATAGGGGCGGGCCTCTGCGAGCCAGTCCGGAGTTGCCACGTCATCAGGACACCTGACACCCTCTGCCCTATCAGGGACTGCCACCTCACGGACATGCTCAGTGAGGTCCTTACCGGACCTAGCCTCTGATGCACTAAGTGCCTGAGCATGCTCAGTAGCCTGAGCCACAGGCTTAGAAAGCAGACTATCAGTTTGAGCATGCTCAGTAGGCACATCCCAGAACTTAGACACAGCACGAAGTCCAAGTACCTGTGCAAAGAGGCTGTTAGGGTTAATTGTGGGAGCATGCTCAGTAGCCTGAACTGAGGACTTAGTCTCAGACATAACACAAACAGGCTGAGCATGCTCACTAGGCAAAACACCGGGCTTAGACTCTGGCTGGGGTAAATCGGCGCACGCATGCGCACTAGCCGCCTCTCCACACTTAGACGTGGTGGAAGGAACAGCCAACTGGACGACCCGAGGCACGGCCAAGAATGGCAGCCGGCGCCTGGGCGCAACAGGAACCGCAGCAGGCTGCTTGCGGCTATGGCGGCGCCGGTTCGTAACAGGCAGCATCATGGTTTGGGCCTGCTTTTCTTCAGCAGGGACAGGGAAGATGGTAAAAATTGATGGGAAAGATGGATGGAGCCAAATACAGGACTATTTTTGAAGAAAACCTGTTGGAGTCTGCAAAAGACCTGAAACTGGGACGGAGATTTGTCTTTCAACAAGACAATGATCCAAAACATAAAGCAAAATCTACAATTGAATAGTTCACAAATAAACGTATCCAGGTGTTAGAATGGCCAAGTCAAAGTCCAGACCTGAATCCAATCGAGAATCTGTGGAAAGAACTGAAAACTGCTGTTCACAAACGCTCTCCATCCAACCTCACTCAGCTCGAGCTGTTTGCAAAGGAAGAGTGGGCAAGAATTTCAGTCTCTCGATGTGCAAAACTGATACATACCCCAAGCGACTTGCAGTTATAATCGCAGCAAAAGGTGGCGCTACAAAGTATTAACTTAAAGGGGCTAAATAACATTGCATGCCCCAATTTTCAGTTTATTATTGTTTACAAAAGTTTAAAATAAGCAATAAATATCATTCAACTTCACAATTGTGTCCCACTTGTTGTTGATTCTTCACCATAACATTAAAATTTTTCTCTTTATGTTTGAAGCCCGAGATGTGGGAAAAGGTTGAAAAATTCAAGGGAGCCTAATACTTTCGTAAGGCACTGTAAATAACATCTGACATTGACATCAGTCACAACAATCAAGTAAATAACAAATGTAAATTTCACACTATAGATTTTCTTTAGGCCTCTTTTACATGTACGTACCTCTGGTACGTGTTTGGCAGTTTTCTCACGTACCGGAGACACATACTCATGTAGACCTATGTATTCCTATGGTTTTTGACACACGTAAGTATTTTCGCACGGAACATGTGTCCGTTCCGTACTTACGTGTGTACGTGTGTTTCTCATGGCAACATGTCCGTTTTCTCTCCGGCATCACGGGTGTCACATGGAACGCAAACGTGTCACATGTAATGCAAACGGACCACACGGATGTGTTCCATGTGACACGCACCGGAGCAAAGACATGGGCCTGTGAGAAAAAAAAACAAAATTTTACTCACCTTCTCCAGCCCTGCAGTCTCTGCCGCTGCTGTCACTTGCTGCCGACCGCCGCTCATTATGCTCATTGCATATTCACTTCACTGCAGCCGGAAGCAGCAGCAGCGGGGAGTCGGCAGGACCGGAGACCGAAGATCAGCACGACGGACAGCGACGCCAGGGACAGGTCAGTAGCAGGTGAGTAGAAAATTCCCATTCTCCATGTGTTATCACGGATAACACACGGAGAACACACATGTGCCATAAACACGGCTCACGGAGTGCAAAATGCACCTCTGACACGTCCATGAAAAACGTGCGTGGTTTTTCACAAACGTGTGAAAGAGGCCTTAAAGGGTAAGTCGCACGGTTGGGAAGAAATTATCTTTCTTAATCCCGCCAGTCTCAAGCTTTCAGTCATAGGGGCACGGCTGGCACATAGTGAGCGGCGGCTGTAACCACACCCCGGCACTGACTAAAGGCCCCGTCACACGCAGCGATGTATCTAACGATATATCACCGGGGTCACGGATTCCGTGACGCACATCCGGCATCGTTAGCGACGTTGTTGCGTGTGACAGCAAGGAACGACCATTAACGATGGAAAATACTCACCTTATCGTCCATCGTTGACACGTCATTCCTTTTTAAAAAATTGTTGATTGTTGTGCACGCAGGTTGTTTGTCGTTCCCGAGGCAGCACACATCGCTACGTGTGACACCTCAGGAACGACGAACTGCAGCTTACCTGCGGCCACCGGCAATGCGGAAGGAGGGAGATGGGGGGGATGTTACGTCCCGCTCATCTCTGCCCTTCCGCTTCTATTGGGCGTCCGCTTAGTGACGCCGCTGTGACGCTGCATGAACCGCCCCCTTAGAAAGGAGGCGGTTCGCTGGCAACAGCGACGTCGCTAGGCAGGTAAGTACGAGTGACGGCTCCAAACGATTTTGTGCGCCATGGGCAGCGATTTGCTCGTGACCCACAAACGACAGAGGTGGGTGCTTTCACCAGTGATATCGCTAGCAATATCGCTGCGTGTAACACCCCCTTTAGAGTTGCCTCAGCATAGCATCACTACACAGCGACATGAACCCTTTAAGATTTAGCATTGATAAAAATACTCTTGCTTCCCAATTAATGGAGGCAGAGGGAAGCATTTTATGTCCTATACCATAAACACAGAAATGGTTTGCAAGTAAAATACATACGAATCACATTTTTCACTATTCCATAGACATGAAACATTTAAAAAAAAAAAAGTTGTTAGATAAATATGCGGGTCAATAAAAGTCATCTTCTCCATGTGTTTGCAGCATGTGTTGGGTAATGACCCTGGAGGAACAGAAAAATCTAACAGCAGATAAAACAAAACAGAAAAATGTAAAGATAAAGAGCACCTGGAAGATTATTCTTTCCCCAGTGGGTGTAAAATTTATGTATGTGCTATTAATGCATATGAATACTGCAACTGCTTCTAATTTAACACTTTAGGTCATATGTAGAGAATGTGGTGTATGCAAGACATACTAAATGGAACACTTAAATGTAGATAGAAAGCTAAAAAAAAATTGCGAACCTAAAGCTATTTTGACAAAAATTGTTTGTTTGACCACATTTTTAGTAAGCCTATATTTATGTTGCGGGCGGAGGAGGGGACGCCGCGCTCTCCCACTGCTCGGGTCCGGCTGCCGCTGCGGCTGCTGCGGCCTGCCGCTGCTGCTGCTCGGTGGCTCGAGCGATGGGCCGGATCCCGGGGACTCAAGCGGCGCTCCTCGCCCGTCAGTGAAAGGGAATTGGGTTTTGGGATAGTTTATTGTCCGTGACGCCACCCACGGTTGTGGTGATTAAGTGGACACCACCGCTGCTCTGTCTGGGGAGCCCGGGAGTGATGATGATCATGGTGATACGGAGCAGCCAGTTGTTGATTTGCCCCTCCGTGGGTAGGGGGTTTGGTGATCCCGGGGCCCAGTGATGGGGTCGGTATGGTGGACAGGCGGGTATGGGGCCTGTGGAGGTGCAGGGACGCAGGGGCAGCGCTGTGCCGCGCGGCACGGAGGTACTCACTCAGCCAGTAAACACGACACAGTTCTCGGTAAACAAACGGCTGGTTGGACTGGTCCCTCGGACGGTTACGGTGCTGATGTTCCCTGCAGTTAGCGGTGACGGTCTCTTCCCTGCACCTATGTAAAGTCTTTTTGGTAGCGATGGGTTCCCACCGGTTACCCGCTCCCCGACCTGGACATGAGCCGGAGGAGCCCCTCTCTTGCCCGCAGGCGCTGGCCCTGGGAAACTGGTGCCTTGGCGGTGGCAGTGTCTCCCCTTAACTGTCGGACTGTTGCCTTCAATCGGGACTTGGTTGTTAGGAGACAGAGGTCCCCTTCACTGACGGATTTGGCAAATTATGGCGACTCCTAGCCTTGCCGGGATCCGAAAGGCCCCTGCCCTGGTGCTGACTGTTCTTCGTATACTGCTCCGGTACCGCCGGGTCACCACCCGTCCGCGGTCCTTCCAGCAACCTCCAAGCAGTCCCCCTGCAGACTATCATCGCCGTCTGCTGACTTTGCTGTCTCAGTCCAGGGCACACACCCGGACCAACTTCAGGCTTTCTTAACTGTTCCTTTTTACTTCTTCACTCAGGCTCCTCTCCTTTGCTCCTCTACCACTTCACTTCCTTCTACTTTCACTTCCCTAACTACACTGCCTGGTTTTCCCACCTCCAGGGCTGTGAACTCCTCGGTGGGCAGAGCCAACCGCCTGGCCCCCCCCTGGTGTGGACATCAGCCCCTGGAGGAAGGCAACAAGGATTTTAGGTTAGCCTAGATGTACCTGCCGGGAATGTGGGGTGCATGTGATGTTGTGACCTGTGACCCCTGGCTTGCCCAGGGCGTCACATTTACACTAGTGTTTTGTAAAAATTGATCCACTTCTGTTTACATCAATTATCCTGCTTCTGTTTACATCAATTATGTGACTGACCCTTTTTTACATTAAGGCTAAGGACACAAAGTGAGAAAAACTGAGCAAGTGTAATGTGATAAAAAAAAATCGCATTCCAAAGAAGACCCATGTTACTCTAAGGGCGATTTTTTTTCTCAGCCCTAATCGGACCGAGAAAACAATGGCAGCATACTGCGGTTGGAATCCGATTGGATTTCACTCGCACCCATACCAGCCTATGGTTACGAGAGAAATATTGCATTGCACTAGCATGACACCGGAGTGCAGTGCGATATACGCATCAGCTGATAATGGAGGCCATTGGAAGATTATCCCTCCCTCTCCTTCGCAGCTGTACTGAGATCACAGGATCGGATCACAGTCGCTTGAGACTCGGCTTACAGTCACAGTAGAACAGTAGTCGAGTGTCATGCAATGCACTCGCAGTAATGCCCGTGTGTCCTTAGCCTAATTCTGCTTGTTCCTAAAAATGGAACACAAGTTAAACACAGCCTATCAAACAATAGTCTTTGTGTATGTACCTGACAGTTATCAATATTGAAATTAATGAAAATCCTAATATGAAGCATTTGCGTTTTTGGCTACATGGGCATATTTGATCTATTAAACAGGTTTGTAGTATTGTATTCCCCCTCAATTACTACGAGTAAAAAGATAAACATAGATAGATATATATGCAAAGATGGCTGCAACTTGTTAACGCACAGAAGTAAAAGGTGAGGCATCCGGCACTCGATAAAATATTTTTCTTTTTTGGAGTTCCATAACCGGTCTCTATTTGGATGTGGACATGTCATTTCCACAACAACTTGAATTTATGTGTTGCATTAATTTTAGCTTCACTAAAGGCCGCTTTACACGCAACGACATCGCTAATGAGATGCCGTTAGGGTCACGAAATTTGTGACGCACATCCGGCCTTGTTAGCGATGTCGTTGCGTGTGAAACGTACAAGCGACCACTAACAAGCAAAAATACTCACCTTATCAGTGCTCGTTGACACGCTGTCCAGTTCCCAAATATCATTGCAGCTGCAGGTACGAAGTTGTTTGTTGTTCCTGCGGCAGCACACATCGCTATGTGTGACACCGCAGGAACGATGAACCTCACCTTACCTGCGTCCGCCGGCAATGAGGAAGGAAGGAGGTAGGCAGGATGATACCTCCCACTCATTTCCGCCCCTCCACTTCTATTGGGAGGCCGCTTAGTGACATCGCTGTGATGCAGAACAAACCACCCCCTTAGAAAGGAGGCGGTTCGCCGGTCACAGCGACGTCGCTAGGCAGGTAAGTAGTGTGAAGGGTCCGAGCAATGTTGTGCGCCACGGGCAGTGATTTGCCCATGACACACAACCGATGGGGGCGGGTACACACGCTACCGATCTCGCTAGCGAGATCGCAGCGTGTAAAGCACCCTTATGCCTATGAGTAAGGATACAAGTTGTAAACATGCAAGGCGGGGGACTCTAAACAGCCCATGAGCACTTTGCATTACACCACTATTTTACGAAGTTCCAATAAAGAAAAATATTTTATCGAGCGCCAAATCCCTCCTCTTTTCTTTTTCTGTGCTTCTGAATGTCAGCTCAAAAGATCCATGCACCTGTTTGAAATTTCATGGATCCAGTGGATGTATGGACAAGTGATGACCTTTTCCCCCTCCCCCATCCTACTACTTCCTTTTCTACCTTACATAGGGAAATGAGCCCAAAGCACAAATGACATTGATTAATGTGTAATATTGAGTAGATTATGACAACATAGACCATCATGAGCATTTGGTTGTTCATATCCAGCTACATATTTCTCAGGATACTACATTAAACTGTTTCATTTATTTAAAAGGGTTATCCGGGACTATTTATTTTGTTAAATATGGGCCTAAGAACTAACATGCAGGTGGTTCCTAACTAACTGTCTGTTCTGCCCACCGCTGATCTTTGCTGGCACAGACATCTCCTGCCGGCGATTCAGTGGCTTCTGCTGACATCATGTCGAAAGAGTAGCAGCTTTTCTTCTGCTCTGCTCTGTTGACAGGGATTGATGTGATGCTGATTAACAGCCAGCTCCCCGCTACCTAACTGCGAGGAGCCAGCTGTCAATCATTATGATGTTGGCAATCAAGTTAGCACACAAGAGGAAGAGCTGCTTTGTTGGCGTCTGACTATGTACAACAGGGAGGTAGTTAGTTTTTAGGCCCATGATAAAAGAATAAAATAGTCTTGGATAACTTCCTTAAATAGTATCGATTGGTAATTGCTTTTTGAATAAGGAACACTACTGCTTTAGTTAAAAGCGCAAGATCTCATAAACCATGCAAGATCTCAAGTATTAACAAAGATTCTGTCTACATTGAAAGATTATTGTGAATGAGTGTTCACAGGCCATAAGTGTAAACAGGTTGTTGATCATCTGAAAAATGAGCAAATATTTTGTCCTGCACAGAAGTTCATCATTCTTGGCAGTGCAGCAGCTTGTGTAAACAGGACATGTGCTACCAAGAACAATGACAGTCTATAGACAATGAATGATCTATTACAGATTATGTGTTAAGCGCAGTCTGACTGCGTCAAAAGATGATTAAATATTTACCATTTAGCAGTCGTTTAATGTTACAAGTCACGTGGTGTAAACTCACGTTTTGCACGGTCCGTGGTGTAGGTGCATAAAGCATGAATTTTTATACTTACCTGTCCATGATGTCTCCGACACTGCTGCTGCTTCCAGTCCTTGGTGTAGTGAATATGCGATGAGCATAATGAGTGGGGATCGGAAGCAAGTGACAGTAGTGGTAAAGACAGCAATGCTGGAGAAGGTGAGTGTAAAAATCGTGGTTTTCTCCAGTACGTGTCGCGAAGATCACATCAGTGTGCGGTCCGTGTGACACCTGTCCTGCCAGAGAAAAATGGACATGTCTTCATGTGGAGCACACGGACACACGTATGCTCCACATGGACACATGTTCCATGGGAAAACACAGACATGTGCACAAACACATTGATTTAAATGGGTCTACGTGTGCCCATGTCTCCGGTACATGTAAAAACGGACGTGTGAAGGGGACCTAAGACTCCATTCACACTACCATTCCATTTTTGTGGTCTGCAAAAAACTGTCTTGTTTTTCCACGGATGCATATGTGAGACATCCGTGTGACAACCGCATCGGTTCTGTTCCATTCCATATATGGTCCATGTGCCATCCGTAAGACTTCTGTTTTTTGCGGATTGCAAATAGAAAGGGAAGGAGGGTTACATACAGTCCACGGTATCTGGTCAGATGCTCGTCCCTATATAAAGTCTATGGGGAACAGAATCTCGCGCAAAGGGGTAGGAGCAAGCGCTAGATACTCATCGATCACCAAAGTGAGTCACACTTCTCCCACAGTAGCTCTTTCTTCTTTCTGAGCCAGCCGCTAATAAGTGGCCTGCAGTAAAGGGTTGTGTCAACACGCTTTTCCTCCCGGCATCCCACAGACCTCACTTTTGAAAGTTTTGACCTTTACACTGTAATTGGGGACTAATATGGACATGTTTTCTAACGTGAAATTTAGGAAGAATCTTCTATCGGCAGCTCTACACTGTTTTTGTAACTAAAAAGCCCAGTCACAGACTGGTGATAGGCATGTTTCAAAACAGATCTGTCACCAGATTTCATAGAATTGCATGCATTATTAAAAAATAACTTTTAAAATTAATGGTAGAATGGTTGTATAATCCTTTGTGAAATCCATGCCATGCATTCAGTTCTTCCTACAGTAATTTTCTGTATACCAGTTGTGTCAATTGTAAAATGTAGGGGATCATCATGTAGTCTTGTGACACAAAGGAATAAAAAAAAAAGCACTGAATATTGGTGAGAATTGCCTCTACATCAATAGTCATAGAACCTGTCTGTTATCGAGAATGCTTCTTAATTAAAAACAGCACTATTGAGTTATGAAGACTTTGTAAAATATTTTAAGGGATGAGGGTTTTTTAAGAAAAGTTTCCAAAACAGATACATAATTTATATGTATACCACACACCTATAAGAAATATTGCTTCCAGGATGGAACACACACCAAT
The DNA here is from genome assembly GCF_048569485.1 of Anomaloglossus baeobatrachus. Classification (NCBI taxonomy): domain Eukaryota; kingdom Metazoa; phylum Chordata; class Amphibia; order Anura; family Aromobatidae; genus Anomaloglossus; species Anomaloglossus baeobatrachus. The sequence continues at coordinate 349,905,559 of NC_134353.1, forward strand.
GAATTACTTTCTTCCTGAGGTAATGTCCCTATCATTACATTGTCTTTTATGTTCGGCAGCTTCGGTTTCTAAGCTTCCTATGAAACACTATTTCAATAGGTTTATTTTTGTCTTGGATATCATAGTTATACTTAGAGAGGAGTTTGTTAGAAAACATGTGGGTAACTGATGACCAACCCATGGCGAAGATATCTCAAGGAAAGGAAGAACATTGCAGTTGGACCTGACCATCTGGTAGGATACACACACACACACACACACACACACACACACACATACACACACACACAGACATACATATACAGTATATATATACTGTATATATAAATAAATATGTATATATATATATATATACGTATATATACACACAGTATGTGTACTCAGTTGTGTTGTCAGTAGTTTTGACATTAATTGGTGTGTGTTTGAGCTATTTAGAGGGTTCACAAATTGCAATGTCATTCAAGTTGTACACTGACTACTCTACATTATATCACAGTGTCATATCTTCAGTATTGTCCCATGAAAAGATATAATAAAATATTTACAGAAATGTGAGGGGTGTACTCAGTTTTGTGATATAATATATATACAGTGGAGCCTCAGTTAATGAGTAACCCAGTTAGCGAGTATTCCGCTTACCGAGCAAAGCTTGCTGTAAATTTGTAACTCACTTTACGAGCAAGCTTTGCCATACGAGTAAAATACTCACCACACACACTTCCGGTCCCGTACATCCACCGCGCTCTGACCCGCTCCTACAGTTCGCACAAACACGCACAAACACACACATACACACACATATTATGCTCACCTTACTTTCCGTTCCATCGCCGGCCTCACGGTTCTTGTAGTTCGCCACTACAGGATGTGTATCGGTAACCATCGCGATGAGGGAGGAACTTCCGCTGGCAGCCGCTATTCAAAAGCAGCGCGCTGGCCAATCAGAGGCAAGCGGCTCCTGCCTTTGATGTCAGCACTCTGGCAGCGGAAGTTCCTCCCTCGCCGTGATGATTAACCGATACACATCCTGTACCGGCGAACTGCAAGATCCAGGAGGCCGGCGATGGAACGGAAGATAAGGTGAGCATAATAGGTGTGTGTCCGTGCATGTTTGTGCGTGTTTGTGTGTGTTTGTCCGTGTTTGTCTGTGTTTGTACATGTGTGGAATGGCACAATAGGGGACCAGAATGGGACATTTGGAACAAATTGTCTGCATTGCAATGATTTTTTATGGGAAATCTTGCTTTGCTAGATGAGCAACTTGGTTAACAAGCACACTCCCAGAACGGATTGTTCTCGCTAACCAAGGTTCCACTCTTATATGTGTATATATATATATATATGTATATGTCTATATATATATATGTATATATATAGACTGTATATAATGTATTGATAGAAATATGTATACATATATGGTGTGAATTATTCAATGGTTTATTATTCACTGATAGACAGTGAGGAACATGTTTTATTCTTTTGAATAAAGTGTGCCCTTAATTCATTTTAATACATAGTAAACAAAAGTGAATTGTGGTACAGAAAGATTAGAAATTTTTGTTCTAAGAACTGTGCGTCTGATCACCAACTCCTAATAGCCAAAATCAGGGTCAAGCTATGCATGATCAAACACGTAACTGTAGCACCCCACGGGGCAGGCGGTAACCTACTACCAGGCCATCGACTGTCGTTGTCACGGCGGTCTAGCCCCGCTCCGTTGCCCCATGGCATACAGAAGATGGCTGGTGAAGGATGAAGTAGATAGTAGTGAGGTGAATATCTTGATGCCACCTGTGGTATACGGCTAGGGAATTGGCTGCCGCTGCTGTCGCTGTCCTCTGGGGCAGATAGTGGTAGCAGCTATGGATGGTATAGCACCCCACAGGTGGAGCGGGCACCGGGGAGGATGAGGAGTGGAATAGTAATGGCGGGAACCAAAGCACGGAGCGGCAGTGCCGGTTTATTATTCACTGATAGACAGTGAGGAACATGTTTTATTCTTTTGAATAAAGTGTGCCCTTAATTCATTTTAATACATAGTAAACAAAAGTGAATTGTGGTACAGAAAGATTAGAAATTTTTGTTCTTAGAACTGTGCGTCTGATCACCAACTCCTAATAGCCAAAATCAGGGTCAAGCTATGCATGATCAAACACGTAACTGTAGCACCCCACGGGGCAGGCGGTAACCTACTACCAGGCCATTGACTGTCGTTGTCACGGCGGTCTAGCCCCGCTCCGTTGCCCCATGGCATACAGAAGATGGCTGGTGAAGGATGAAGTAGATAGTAGTAAGGTGAATATCTTGATGCCACCTGTGGTATACGGCTAGGGAATTGGCTGCCGCTGCTGTCGCTGTCCTCTGGGGCAGATAGTGGTAGCAGCTATGGATGGTATAGCACCCCACAGGTGGAGCGGGCACCGGGGAGGATGAGGAGTGGAATAGTAATGGCGGGAACCAAAGCACGGAGCGGCAGTGCCGGTAATGAAGAGACAGAGTCTATGGCTGCGGTTCCAAGTTGTTTACTCATTTTTTGTGTTGTGCCACTCACCTGGGTAATGCCAATCACTTGCTGTGATGGGCTCCATCGAACCCGAATCCTTTTAGAGATTAGTCCGGTGTGGTGTTTGGTCTGTTCCCTCCTTATAGCACCTGTCAGTGGATCCCCTGGCTTGAAGCTACTTGGGGACCCAGGTTTTCACGAGTAGTACTCTTGTCCCTATATGCAGGTGCCGCGGTTCCGCTATGGGGTCTGGCGGTATCCAAGGTCCGGGATCCTCTCTGGCACTGTGCTTTAGGGCGCTGTGTGGCCAGGGAAGCTTGCTTGAAACTTTCCCCGTCCAGGCAGATTCTGGAAAACCAACGTAGAGTATTATCTTCCCTAGGGTCCTGCCACCCTGAGGAAGCAGATGCACTCTCCCCATGGCAACTGTGTGAACTCTCCTTTCTTCCACCAGAGCACCTGTGAGACACGTCTGCTCCTTTCCTCTCCTGTTTGAGAACTCCCTAACTGTTGCGTTAGCTCCTGACTTCCCCTGCTGGCTGCACCTCCCCCCTCCCAGGTACTAAGCTAGTGGGACTGGGGCCCCTGTATGAGGGCATCCTGTAAATGCCACTCTGTAGGCAACCACTTTATTACCCTACCCTAGTCCAGTCCCCAGTGGGAACAGGGGCAACCTTGTGTGTATTTGAGCGTGTAATGTAGTGAAACCGGGACTGACCTCCTCAGGTTCCGGGTTTAGCATTTCACCCAAATTTGTGGTGACTGAAGCCTCCGGGGTGCCACATAACCATACAGAGGGGGTTTGATGTCACTAAGATCTCTGCGTCGTATGCAATCAAAGTAAATAACAGGTTCAACCTAGTCAGGTAAGAAGAAAAAGAACCAAACAAATTTTGGGCCAAAATAAAAGGAACCGTCACTGAAAATGCTCAAGAGCACGTGTAATATAAGAAATCAAAACTTAATGGGAATTGGTTAACTGCAACTATCCTCCAGATTGCTAGTAAAAGGATAAGAGCTGGTGAGGCTACTTAATGCTGACTTCCAAGGAGAAGCTAGGAAAGAACAACTTCCTGAATGCCCAATACACAAAGGAAAGGGAATTATTGGTGAAACCATTGACAAATACTTTTTTGCAAACCCAAACAACCATAACCAAGATCATGATGAGAATGAAATTAGTGACAAGCAATAAAGCTGAAAGCAAACCAAAAGACTTAGTAACTAAATGCCAGCACTAGAACTGACCATCATGAGGAGTGAGGAGGCAAAGAAGAACCAGAAACTGAACTGGTGAATAGTGAAGTAGATTGAGCACTTCCAAACACCAAAGCACCATGCATAGATGATATCCCAGCACAGCTGCTCAAACCAGTCCCAAGTGCAGCAGTATACCAGAAGATATGGAGGACTTGACTGCCAAAGGACTGGAAAGATAAGTTTTCATTGCAGTGCTAAAAATACCCAACACCAGATTTTGCGCCAACTATAGAACAATCACTCACATCCCCCACACCAGCAAGGCGCTTTTAAAGATTATGCAGAAGCACTTGAGAAACAACCTTGATAGAGCATTTCCTGATACCCAAGCTGGATACTGTAATGGCAGGGGACCCATGATCAGATCACAAGCCTGAAAAAACAAGGGTGTTACAGAATCTCTACCTGTGTTTCATTGATTATACCTACACTTATAACTGTGTTGAGTATGATATGCTCTGGGAAGCATTGAGGAAAGTAGGATTGCATCTATTTAAGTTAATATGGTAAATTTATGACGATCAAGAAACTACAAACCAGTGCAAACCAGGTGTGGAGATACAGAATGGTTCGAGATCAAAAGGGGCACAAGATAAGCATGTGTCCTCTATCCTTTTCATTTCAACCTCTATGCATGAGGAAGCTGACCTACATGATTCAAGTGTTAGGTTGAAAATAGCAAAAATGAACATCAGAAATATGAGCTATGCAAATAATACAACCGACTTGGGACAGTGGGAGAAGGTCCAAAGAAGCTGATCCTGAAGTTTAAAGAAAAAATGAGACAGGACTCTACCTGAACATCAAGAAGCCCAAAATCATGACTACAATCAAAGTGGAAATTCACATAAAGTTCAACAATGAAGAAATAGAAGTGGTCGATAGCTTTGCTTTTCTTTAGTCCCTCATTAACCCCTTCACTATCCGGAAATTTTCTGTTTTTCATTTTTCTTTCCCTAACTTTTTTTATATTTTTCTGCCAACATAGCTGTATTCTCGAGGGCTTCATTTTTGTGGGACGAGTTGTACTTTTGAAACCATTATTTTATCAGATAGTGTACTAGAAAACAAGAAAATAAAATCCAATCGCAAAAAAACAATTGTATTGAGTTTTTTATTTATCAAGTTCACTCTATGGTAAAACTGACTTGTCAGTATGATTCTCCAGGTCAGGACGCGTACATAGATACCAAATATTTATCGTTTTTTTTTTTATCTAACTGGTGAAAAAAAATTTAAGAGACCCATAACATTCTTATTTTTTGGCATCTGGGGTTGTGTGATGGCTTATTTTTTGCGCCATCAGTTGATACTTTTACTGATACCATTTATGTGTAGATGCAATGTTTTTATTGCCTCTTATTGCATTTTATTATAATATTGTGGGGGACAAAAAAACGTAATTCTGGAGTATTGAATTTTTTTATTTTGATAGATCTGACATTTTTGAACTCAGCAATACCAAATATGCACATTTTTACTGTTTTAATTTCAACGGGGCGAAAGGCAAGTGATTTCAACTTTTGTATTTTTTTCATTTTTTATAAACGTTTTTTTCTCACTTCTTATTGTATTTAGCAGTCCTCTTAGGTGGATTGAAGTTGCGATCATCTGATTACTTGTGCTATACAAAGCAGTGCATCAGCACTGCACTGTATAGCAAAAATCATCATCTCCTATGAACGCCGGCTGTTCACAGGAAGTTTGTTATGACAGACACAAGAGTCAATAGCTGACCTCTGGCTGTCATGACAACCCATTTGCACCCCACGATCATGTCATGGAGCCACCGATGGGAACAGGGAAGGGTGTGCTCCCCGCCGGTGCATGTTGAATGTCCGAGATTGACAACAGGATTTATTAGTAAAAATCAATCCACCCACAACTCTCACAGGCCTATGTCAGCTGATCAGATCAGCCATCATACAGTAAAAGATGTGGGCTCGGAGTGCATGCCTGCATCATAGGCAAGGGCATGACCTATAACATAACTGGCTGTGAGCAGGTGATGTCATTCAGTTCAGCCAGCAGAGGACACATCTGGATTCCCATGTTGTGACCTCATGTGACCTGACTGCCGGACTGTTGGATTGTGGATCATGGCTCAAACGCCTCTCTCTCGGTTAAAAAACCTACAATTTATGGGTAGACAGGAACCTGCAACTCTTAGATTACAGGGTTATGCCTTCTGATTGAACACTCCTGCTCTTCAGCCTCAGGCGATTTTAATTCTCCATTTGCAGGTTCCTGTCTGCCAAAAAATTGTAGGTTTTTTTAACCCAAAGAGAGGCATTAGTTTGATAGGGACTCAACAAAAACGAGGTCGCCTTGCCGCTGGCTGTTCCAGAGATCAGTTGACAAAATCTGTACACAAGATATACTAGTTGTGTACCTCACAAACCTAGCCTCTGTGGAAAAGTGACAATAAAGTAGCCATTTATTTTAAAGTAATCCATAAGAAGTCCCATTTGCAGTTTGCAAAAAGCTATGTAGGAGACACAGCTAGATTGTGTTTCCTTGTTCAGATGAGACCAAAGTAGAACGTTCTGTGCTAAACGCAAAATGCTGGTCTTGATGGAAAACTTACACTACACATCACCCTATAAACACCATCCCCGCCATCAAACATGGTAGTGACAGCATCATGCTGTGGAGATGCTTTTCTTGAGCAGGAATAAGGAAGGTGGTCAGAGTTGATGGGAAGATGGATGGATCTATATATAGAAAAATCCTGGAGGAAAACCTGTTAAGAGGCTGCAAAAGACTTGTGAATGGGTCATAGGTTCACCTTCCAGCAGCACAATGACCCTAAACATAGTGCCAGAGCTAGAATGAACTGTTTTATATAAAAGCATATTCACACGGGTGAATGTCAAAGTCCAGACCTAAATCCCATTGAGAATCTGTAGCAAGACTTTTCACAGATGATCTTCATCCAATATCACAAAGCTAGAGTTATTTTAAAAAGAATAGGTGGAAATTTCAGCTTATAGATGTTTTAAAGCTGGCAGAGACATACCCCAAAAGACTTGCATCAGTAATTACAGGTAAAGATGGTTCTACAAAGTAATGACTCAGGGGAGCTGAATACAAATGCACATCACAATTATCAGATTTATGTTTTTTTCAAATATTTAGAAAACCATGTATCATTTCCTTTACACTTCACAAATACTTGTTATATAGTATTCATATATCACATAGAGTCCCTACTCACATACATATTTAAACAGTGGGTGAAATAAGTATTGAATACAACACTAATTTTTTAAGCAAATATACTTCTAAATTCGCTATTGACATACATTTATCACCACATGACGGTCGGTAATAACACAGGCAATAAAATCAAAACAAAGACGTTCATAAACTAAATTATGTGTAATAATGAGAAATGAAACAGGGAAAAAGTATTGAACATGCTTAATGAAATTTATCTGGCACAAAAAACTTTTGTTGGTGATGACATCTTCAAGCACCTCCTGTATGTTGAAACTAGTTGCATGCATTGCTCAGGTGTGATTTTGATCCATTTTTCCACACAATCTCCAAATCCTGAAGGTTCCGTGGACTACTATGAACTCTGAGCTTTAGTTCTCCTTATAAATGTTCAATTGAAGTCAGGTGAGGTGATTGGCAGGGCCATTCTAGAAGGTTTATTTTCTTTCTCTGAAACCAACTGAGACTTTCCTTAGCTGCGTGTTTGGGATAATTATTTTGCTGAAATGTCTACATTTGTTTCATCTTCATCATCCTGGTAGATTGGCAGCAGATTTTCATCAACTATGACTTGGTACATTTATCCATTCAATATTTCTTCAATGTCATGAAGTTAGCCAGTCCGTAAGCTGAAACACAGCCCCACACCATGATATTCCCTTTTAAAATCTTCACTGTTGGTATTGTATTTTTGTGGTGACATGCAGTGACTTTTGGCCTCCAAACATGGAGTCTACCATGGTATCCGAAGAGTTAAATTTTGGTTTCATCTGACCAGACTATATTCTCTCAGTATTTCACAGGCTTGTCTAAATGTTATTGAGCAAATGAGCTTGAACATGCTGTCTGTTCCACAATGGAGTCTTGGGTGGTGAGCGCGCATACAGACCATGGAGGTTGAATACATTACTTACTGTTTACTTTGAAACAATTGTACTTCCTGATTCCAGATCTTTCTGTAGCTCTCAGTAGGTGGTTATTAGCTCTTGTACAACTCTTCTGATAATTAATTTCTTTCTCTGTCACAAATCTTACGAGGAGCACCAGGTTGTGGCCAATTTATGGTGGAATGATGTTCTTTCCACTTCAGAATTATGGTCCCAACAGTGCTCACTGCAATCTTCAATAGTTTATAAATTCTTCTGTATCAAATGCCATCAGTATGTTTTGTAATGATAATCTTGCAAGGGTCTTGACACAACTCACTCGTTTTACCCACCATGACATGTTTCTTGTCTGGCATCATGGTAATGAGGCACCTTTTAATAGGCCATCAGTTGAACCAGCTCATAGTATATTTCACTAAGTGGCCAGATACCTTTCTAATCACTGATTCCAGCTGGTGTCATGACTTTCCATGCCTTTTTTCACCTCTCTTTCTTCATGTGTTCCATACCTTTTTCTTGTGTCATTTCTCATTACTACACATAGCTTACTTTATGGACATCTATGTTTTCATTTGTTTGCCTGTGTGGATTGGAAGGGTTGGTACTGAAATCTGGTAAGAAGGTTCATGCCAATAAATAGAACTATTAGAAATATAATTACTTATATAATTGGTGATGTATTTAATACTTATTTCACCAGCTGTGTATATTCTTTAACGTTTAACTTTTTTACTTTAACACCATGCCAGTGTTCCTACTGGGTTTTCCAAAGTAAACATACCTACATCTTATTTTTATGATTGAATTTTTTTTTATATAATTTAAGCTTTATATAGCAAATGAAGAATCCCAAATAATGAACTTGCTACTTCTTTCAAATGCTTCCCAGCTTTCAGAACATATGCACAGCAAGTTGATTTTACATTGTTGTGCATTATGTTTCTTCTTTGTAGAGCTTTTTTTTAGTGCTTTTTTGGGCAGATTACACCTGAAAAAGACTCAAGTGTATGTGTATATGAACTAAATAACAAAGCACAAATGAAAATAGTGCACAGCAATGTGAAAATGACATTGCCGTGCACATTTTTAGTCTTTTTTTATCTTCTTTTAAACCTTTTAGGTTTGAAACCATGATGTGGTTAAAAGAAGTTACACGCTCAGTCTTTGTGCTTCTTAAACTAGAGAGCCACTTGCTAGTGATAATTTAAATTACAGAATAAAGATACTCACTCCCTGATTAGGATCAGAGTGAACATCACCAATCTTCATGAATTATGGCCTAAGGCTATGTGCCCACGGGACTATGTATCTGAGGATATATCCACAGGTACATCCGCAGGTTTTCCGCAGCTGATCCCCGGAATGTGCAGCTATCCATTGCTGCGGGATTCCAGTGAAATATCTGCGGTAAACCTGCGGACATTCATGCAACTTACCTGCGGAAGTCCCAACCTCTATCTCCATAGTGGAGATGCGGGATTTCCGCAGGTATTTCCGCAGGAATAATTGACATGCAGTTACATGTTGCTGCGGGACATTCGCAGCATGTTCTGCAGCCGCACATATCGCAGCATGGTCACAGCACTCCCCATGTCCCATAGGATAACATAGGGAGTGTCTGTACTTGCTAAAACATGCAAATTTATCTAGAAAATCCAGATAAATCCGCAGGTTTTCCGCGTACATAGTCCTGTGGGAACATAGCCTTAGTGTAGCAAGCCGATGCTGCGATGTCGCACGCGATAGTCCCCGCCCCCGTCGCAGGTACGATATCTTGTGATAGCTGGCGTAGCGAAAATTATCGCTACGCCAGCTTCACATGCACTCAACTGCCCTGCGACCGTTGCTCTGGCCGGCGACCCGCCTCCTTACTAAGGAGGTGGGTCGTACGGCGTCATAGTGACGTCACATGGCAGGTGGCCAATAGCCGTGGAGGGGTGGAGATGAGCAGGATGTAAACATCCCACCCACCTCCTTCCTTCCGTAGGCGCCGGCGGCAGGTAAGATGTTCCTCACTCCTGCGGCTTTACACACAGCGATGTGTGCTGCCGCAGGAACGAGGAACAACATCGTACCTGTCGCGGCATCGCAATTATGAAAAAGTCGGAGCCTGCAGCGATGATACGATAACGACGTTTTTGCGCTCGTTAATCGTATCATCTAGGCTTTACACACAACGATGTCGAAAGTGACGCCGGATGTGCGTCACTTTCGATTTGACCCCACCGACATTGCACGTGCGATGTTGCAACGTGCAAAGCCGCCCTAACAAATTTCTAGAAAAAAAACCTCAGTTTTCACCAACTCACTACCAATAACATGAAGTAGGATTCCTGAAGGCCACAGCTCTGTGTTCCTGTCGGTTAACTTAAAGGTCCATTGACTCCAGAAAAAAATCTGATGCTAATCCATACTATAAATAAATTGAAATAAATTCAAAATTGTGAAAAATAAGGAAAAACAAATTATGGAATGACATTAGTTTAATAATGTCTACAAAAAAAAACCTACAAACTAAAAAACGTAAAAATAAATAAAAGGAATTATAGCAATAGGTTTATTAGTTGTAGAAAAGGTCATATTTGGGAAAAAAGTAGAAGATAACTTGACGTTAAAGCGAGAACTGAAAGTGTCAGTGTTCCACGCTGTGCTTTTCCAGGTGCACTTCACTCAATGGATCCGCTGAATGAGCTGCCTGGGATTCTGCTGTCGTTCCAGAGAACAACTTAAAACTCACTTGATATTAGACACTCTGCACAGTTTGGAAACATATTAATTATCATCTATAACAGGATAGGACTTTCATACTCAAATTTATGACTCCCTGAATGGTAGGTATTTTGCCATAAGCTTTCATGTCTCTGCCAAGGAAGGTGTTGATATCTAACAGCTGTATTGGTCCTCTTGAAGTGCATATTATTATTTGCTGCCTGCTACTTCTGGTCAGGGACAGTGCCTATGAAGAAGAGACTTGTAAATCTAATGGACAACTATTAAAAAGCCATACCTTATGTGAAGAGTTTGCTAACATGATTCCTGGAAGTGTATTTTCACTACAAATGTTTTATTTAGATTTAAATACTGTATATAAAGTTACACATAGGCTACTAGTGTTCAGTTACTGCACAATGCGCCCTTCTTTTAGAGTCCCTTAAGCTAATGACATTAGTGATGACGAGCAAGCACTAAAATGCTCGGGTGCTCGTTACTCATAGTGAGCACGTCGGACTGCTTGGGTGCTCGACTCTAGTAACAAGAATAATGGAAGTCAATGAGAAACTCAAGCATTTTTCTGAGAGACCCTCCCAGGAAGTCTGGGGGGGGGGGGCAGTAAAATTGCGGTAATGGATGAAAAAAGTGCTCAAATGGAATGGGAACAGCATGGGTAAGATGCCTGGAGACATCTCTAACTAACAATGTTGTCAGAGTATCACTCCACTTTACGGACTGACAATAAAACATACCAAACCCAAGGTAACATACATTTACAGGAAAAATTCTAAGGACACATTTATTCCTTTATAATGACATATATAAGGCAAATTTAAAAAGAGAGAAAAACCGCCTCCTCCACCTCTTAGGCTATGTTCACACATAGTGTTTTTGTTGCGTTTTTGCTGCATTTTTGCACTTTCTCAGGGCTTTCAATGGTAAAAAAATGCTGCAAAAATGCTGAAAGAATTGACATGCTCCTTTTTAAAAAATGCAGCCATTTTCCATTTCAGTTAGGTAAAAAAGGAATCCTGTGCATGAGATTTTTTATTTTTTTTCCTATTTGTAAGGAGTGAAACTTCTAGACTGGTGAAGCCTATCCAGGCCTATCAAAAATTGAAAACAGGGATTTCAATACACCCTGGAATACAAGTAGAGGATGGCCTAAGAAAACATTTTTTCACCATTTGGAAGGAGTGGGACTTCTAGACTTGTAAATTGTATGCAGTATGTGCAAGAATTTCCAAAAATTTGAAGGACAAGCTATGATACACCCTGGAACACATGTAGACAAGGGCCTCAGAAAACGTTTACATTTAGAAGGAGCGGGACTTCTGTGGCCAACAACAAAGAGTCCCAGATTTGAGGCCACTACTCAGGGTACAACTTGCACAACAATTTCATTCGGGCATCCAACTCCGATTTTGCTCCAGCTAAGATGGGTGTCAGTTCCCCCTGTGCCAGCTTAGGACATCAGGCATCACTGAGAATTTAAATAGATTGAAGGAGAAGTTTCAAAACATTTTTTTTATCTCCTTGGAGACCTTTGCCAATGAATATTCATGAACCCTGTGGGGGGAACTTCTTCAACGCATACTGGGGAAAGAACACCGCAAATCTTTTGTCCATTTATTCACACAAGTGGTACCTTTGGGACGTTCTCCCATTGTAAGAACACATCTTTATTTTTTTATTTACATTGAGTTGAGGCAGTCTCACATGCCGCAGTCACTGCTCCCTCCCTGCTTAAGTTGATTCCTTGGGATTTTAGTGCCAATAGGGGCATAATAACTCATAGGCGCATCCGGCAGTCAAATGAAAATACTAACAGGCTGACTGTTCTCAGAATGAACAAGGCCTGGATTAGCCCTATCTTCCTGGTAGATGTCAGCCGCAAACCAAGAAGCCAATTCAAATGTCCTTATATAATAATAACTGATAGGTGCAACTGCCTGACAAGTCAAAATGCTGACAGGCTGACTGTTCTCAAAATGAACAAGGCTTTGATTGGCCCATAGTTCTCAACCCCACTGAATGACAGCAGAACATTTTTAGAGGGTCAGCAAGCAGCCCTTATCCCTAATATTTAAAGGACCATCAGGCAGCCCTTTATCAATTTTAGAGGACTATTAGGCGGCCTTGACTGCATTTTGAGAGGGTCAACCAATACACCAATAGCATACTCAGTCACATGTCATCAAAACACCTGACTAAATGGGCTGAACCCCTGGGTCCAAAATCAGTGTCTTTGGGTGACACCACTGCCTCTTCCCCTTTGCTAGATGCTTGCCAATCCCCTGTCCAGGATGCAGGCGTGGATCCCTCTCGCTCTGCACCTGTCATTGCACATTCGCAAGCACCATCAACAATGTTGTCTAATTTGTCCTAGGGCAGCATTTAGCGTTTAGTGTACATCAAGCCTTGAAACAAAAATGCAAATACCCAGACACCCACCCATCTACAGGCCCACACACTAAACGGGCACATTTCTAAACTTCTTGATCTGGAAATGTTGCCATTTGTGCTTATGAAAACTGAGGCTTTTAGCAACCTCATGGAGGTAGCCAATCCTCGATACTTGTTCCCAAGCCATTACTATTTTTCCTGTTGTGCCATCCCCACCTTACACCATCACATGTCCCATAACATCACCCGTGCCTTGACCAACACAGTTAAGTTACAGCAACAATATACCTATAGAAGGACTGTAAAGCAATATACTCTGCCTATATTCCGCTAATCCAAAGCTATCGCTCCTTCAGCAGGAATCCCTACACTGAATGCAGCTAACAGTAGTATTAATGGGAAATAGAAAATATATAGGCCTGACAAGGACTTTGTTTTAATTTGCAGCAACAAGTACTGTAGGGCTATAATCCTTGCTTAGATGCTTCAAGTACATTATCCTTTATCCACCAGCTCTCCCTACACTAACATCAGCTAAGAGTCGTATTATTATCGTTATTATTATTAATATTATTAATAATATTTATAGACCACCATTGAAGGGGTTTGATAGAAAATACAGATATAAGTTACAGTATACAGTCTAGTACAAAGGGGGAGGTCCTGGCCCGTGCGGAGTTACATTCTATATTGTTAGAGAATAGAATAGATTTGAATTAGCCCTGAAAAGGACTTTTGGGTTTACATTGCAGCAGCAAGGTCTGTAAAGCTACATGCCTCTAATACACTATCCCTTCTCCATCAGCTTGCTCTATACTGCTCTATACTAAATAAAAATAGATGACAGCAGTATTATTATAGAATGGAATAGATTTTTTACGTATCAGCAGCAAGGTCTATAAGGCTGGAATCTCTACTTACATGCCTCTAATACACTATCCCGTCTCCATCAGCTTGTGCTATACTAAATAAAGATAGATGACAGCAGTATTATTATAGAATTGAATAGATTTTTTACGTATCAGCAGCAAGGTCTGTAAGGCTGGAATCTCTACTTACATGAATCTAATACACTATCCCTTCTCAATCAGCTTGTGCTATACTAAATAAAGAATAGATGATAGCAGTATTATTATAGAATGGAATAGATTTTTTACGTATCAGCAGCAAGGTCTGTAAGGATGAAATCTCTACTTACATGTCTCTAATACACTATCCTTTCTCCAGCAGGTCTCTCTACACTAATTGCAGCTAACAGTGATATAATTAGAGAATAGAATAGATTTGAATTAGCCCTGAAAAGGACTTTTGGGTTAATTTAACATCAGCAAGGTATGTAAGGTTAATAATCACTGCCTAGGTGCCTCTAACACACTATCCGTTCTCCACAAGCTCTCCTTAAATTAATGGCAGCTAAGAGCAGTATTATTAAAACAGAAATGATTTGAATTAGTCCTGAAATGGACTTTTGGGTTAACGTAACAGCAGCAAGGTTTGTAAAGCTAGAAACCCTGCCTACATGGCTTTAACACACTATCCCTTTTCCACTAGCTCTCCCTACACTAATTGCAGCTAAGAGTGGTATTATTAGAAAATAGAATACATTTGAATCAGCCCCTAAAAGTACTTTTGGGTTAACATAGCAACAGGAAGGTCTCTAAGGTTAGAATCCCTACCTTTATTCCTCTAATACACTATCCCTTCTTCAGCATTTGCCCTACACTAAATGCAGATAAGAGCGGTATTATTATAGAATAGAATAGATTTTTTAAGTATCAGCAGCACGGTCTGTAAAGCTAGAATCCCTGCCTACATGTCTCTAATACACTATCCCTTCCCCAGCAGCTCTCCCTACAATAATTGTAGATCGAATAAAATAGATTTCAATTATCACTGAAAAAGCCTTTCGGTTAACATAATAGCAACAGGAATGTAAGATAATAATCACTGCTTAGATGCCTCTAATACACTCTTCGTTCTCCCCTAGCTCTGCCTATACTTATTGCAGCTAAGAACAACATTATTAGAAAATATAATAGATTTAAATTAGCCCTGAAAAGGACTTTGGAACTAAAATAGCAGCAGCATCAAGGTCTCCAACCATTCCTTCTCCACCAGCTCTCGCTACACTAATTGCAGGTAAGAGGGGTACTATTAGAAAATAGAATAGATTTGAATTATCCCTGAATAGGACTTTTGGGTTAACATAGCAGCAGCAATGTTTGTAAGGCTAGAATCCTTGCCTACTGTAGAAGGTATACTGCATACCTATTATGCACTATACCTTCTACAGAGGCTAGGTCTACACTAATTGTAGCTAAGAGCAGTATTATTAGTTAGTAGAATAAATTTCAATTAGCCCTGAAAAGGCCTTTTGGGTTAACGTAACTGCAGCAAGGAATGTAAGGCAATTATCCTTGCCTGCATGCCTCTAATACACTATCCCTTCTCCACCAGCTCTCCCTACACTAATTGGAGTTAAGAGCAGTATTATAAGAAAGTAAATTTGAATTAGCCCTGAAAAAGACTTTAGGGTTACCATTGCAGTAGCAAGGTCTGAAAGGCTACAATCCCTACATGCCTCTTATACTTTATCTCTTCTCCAGCAGCTAGCCCTACACTAAATGCAGCTAAATGTTATTATTAGAGAATATGTAGATTTTTTTTAAGTTGCAGTAGCAAGGTCTGTAAGGGTACCTTCACACTTAGCGATGCAGCAGCGATCCGACCAGCGATCTGACCTGGTCAGGATCGCTGCAGCATCGCTACATGGTCGCTGGTGAGCTGTCAAACAGGCAGATCTCACCAGCGACCAGTGAACAGCCCCCAGCCAGCAGCGACGTGCAAGCGACGCTGCTCTTGCACGGAGCCGCCGTCTGGAAGCTGCGGAGACTGGTAACTAAGGTAAACATCGGGTATGGTTACCCGATGTTTACATTAGTTACCAGCGCACACCGCTTAGCTGTGTGTGCAGGGAGCAGGGAGCCGCGCACACTGAGCGCTGGCTCCTTGCTCTCCTAGCTGCTGTACACATCGGGTTAATTAACCCGATGTGTACAGCAGCTACATGTGCAGAGAGCCGGAGCCGGCAGCACAGGCAGCGTGAGAGCTGCAGAGGCTGGTAACTAAGGTAAATATCGGGTAACCACCTTGGTTACCCGATGTTTATCTTGGTTACAAGCTTACCTCAGCTGTCAGACGCCAGCTCCTGCTCCCTGCTTGCTTCATTTGTCGCTCTCTCGCTGTCACACACAGCGATCTGTGTGTCACAGTGGGAGAGCGCCTTTGAAGAAAACGAACCAGGGCTGTGTGTAACGAGCAGCGATCTCGCAGCAGGGGCCAGATCGCTGCTCATTGTCACACACAGCGAGATCGCTAATGAGGTCACTGCTGCGTCACAAAAAGCGTGACTCAGCAGCGATCTCGGCAGTGAGCTCGCTGTGTGTGAAGCACCCCTAAGTCTAGAATCTCTCTAATACACTATCCATTCTCCAGCAGAAGCTTTTTCTACACTACTTCTGGGTACAGATCCCAATCACAGTAATGCCAATAGTCAACATGGCTGCGGCATTACTGTGATTGGCAGGCAATCTCCCCATTGTTTAGAGACTGAAAAACAGCCGCGAAACATGCGGGACTCAAGTAAAAACTGGTGAAGAATTCTCTTTATTATAGCCGTACGAGTGATTTATTTTTACGTGATGAGTTGTAGTTTTGACTACAAGGGAGACACCACTCTTTCCCATACAGAGGAAAAATGGAAGAAAATTTGTAAGTGTGGTAAAATGATGGACAAAAATAAGCAATTCCGGCATATTTTTTGGTGCGGTATTAACGGCAATCATTATGAGGCAAAAATGACCTGAAAACATTTTTTTCAGGTCAGTACTAGTGCCCCAAAAAACGTATAACAGTTTTTATTATTCAGTCAGTGAAGCTGTATAAGGACTTTTTTACATGCAATTTACTTTTTTTTTATTATTTTCGTGAGAAGTACAGCGACTGAAAAAAAAACAGTTTTAGAGTTTTGTTTTTTTTCGAATAACACAAATTGAACAAATTAGGACTTATCGCCACAGTTCTCTATTTCAGAGGAGATGGGACATATGACCTCATGCACACCTTTATCTAAGTGTAGGTACTAAACAGATGTGCAGTTCTCCACTAATCCATGCCACATCCATGATCTATTTTTAGGTGTCTTCCATCTCTCACAATATGAGGGACCCATAGACCCCTTTAAACAGTAAAATAGCCCCAAAGACCCCTTATTGAAAGTGTGATGACCCTACAGCCCCCTATACACATTATGATGCCTCTGCAGCCACAAGTACTCACTGATGATAGAATTAAACAAAAATAATTACAAAAAATAAGCAAATACTCACCTAGCAGCATTCCATCTAACTTATTGATCCACTCTGTACAGTGTAGACTGAGGCTCTGCACTGCAGGCAGGATTTAGCCACATCATTGTGCCTGCTGTGCCAAGCCTCAGACACATAGATTGAATCACGTAGGAATGAAACATCATTGTATTCAAGTTATCTACATGGTTTAATTCCAAGTGTACCACACAATCAAATTGCGAGGGTGATGAGGTGGGCATTGGGTCATCAGCCACTTAAATGCTGCTGTACAGACTGACAGCAAGTCTCCTCCACAGGAGACCCCAGCTGCTTGTGACCACGATCCGGACTCAGGCAGTTGCGGTCTCTCTCTTCTGCTCTTTCTGTGGAGGACGCTTGTGACTCTGCAGCAAACAATTGACATGCTGCGTCTCGGAAAGTCACACTGCAGGTCAGTGTTTACCATGGAAAAACAAGCTCAGTGGGCAGGAGATTTCTAGAAATCCCATCCATTGTGCTTGTATTGTACAGCACAGCGTATTGGACGCAGCTGAAATCTGCTGAGACTGAAACGCTGTGAACACTGATCGTAGGCACATACCCTAAAGAGTAACATAAGTAAATGAAAAAGTTAGTCGAATTTTCAAAAAAATCGACTTTCAAGAATTACTTAAAGGATGCGAGTATCTTAGAAGCTATTTTTTTCCATTTACTTAAATGAGTTGTTTTGTTTGAAATATTTTTAGTCCATAAGCTCAGTGGCAAAATAATAAAATGGCTGCTGCTTGCCCTCCTTGGTCCAGCAAGTCTTCTCTGAACATCTTGATTAGCTGCAATGGTGACCACATTGACAGCACTGCAGCCAACCACTGAGCTTAACTGCTTGTGCCATCTATGTTGAATGAGTTGCTAAGCTCAGTGATTAGAAGCAGCATTGTTGATGTGTGTTCACCGCTGCAACCTATCACCAAACACCAGGGCAGTGACAGAAAAGCATCACTGGACCAGTAGGGTAAGGAAAGCTCAGATTGTTAGTTTATGTCATTAAGTCTAGGGGCTAAAAATAACTTTAATGGGACAATACCTTTAAATGAATGTGTTTTTGGCAAAAAAACAACAACACACTTTTGCAATTGGGATTCATTAAACAATTTACACCTTTCACCTTTTGCCTTTCATAGCCTATGTGTTGAACTTTATTTTATTTAGATTATAAATTAAACCAAACTCATATAGGGCATTGCGGTATTGCTATTTGAACACAAAGTCCTCTCTCACAGTCCAAAGAAAATTCCACACCTGGATGATTCGAGGGACACTCCACCTCCTTCAAGGGCTGTGTTGAACTGTCAATTGCTGGCTGAAGAATAAGTTAGCTGAAAATGTGTGAGCTCGTTCTGATGGGAGAGCTTAAGCTTTCTTCTTCAGAGCTCCAGCCAGCTAATTTCTGACCACATGAAAGTTAAGCTGTGGTCGTAAATCAATGGAAAGGAGCTCAGACGAAGAAATATAAGAGTTATCAACTCTCCTGTCAGAATGAGCTTACTGAAAGATTTTCAGGTAACTCGTTTTGCTGCCAGCTATAGACAATGCAACACAGAGGCTTTAGGAGGCAAACAGTGCATCTTTTCTTTTTTTATGAAGCTCAAATTTCAAAAATATATATTTTTTGACTAAAAATCATTTAAAGAAGAGCCTTCCCTTGTGTTAGTGTGCTCACACCAGACATGTTTCACATGCAGTTAGGTGCCTTCCCCACAGGGGTGGTGGACTGGGGTGGGCAGGGAGAGTTAGCCATCAAGTAGTATGGGGCTTCCTGTCACCAGTACAACCATTGGGGGGCAGGTGCCGCATGGGGTATAAGAGGAGGTAGCTATGACACATAGAGAACTTTCTGGAGGGACGTCCCATGAGACCAGACTGGGTGCAGGAAAGCACCAGTGCTGGTGGGATGACACACAGCTTGTCTTTCCGTTGTGGAGTCTGGGGCTTGTGAGCTGGAGCTCAGCCCAGGTGTTATGATTCTGGGACCGAGGAGGATCATAAAATGCAGAAACCCAAAAAGTAACCAGAGTTACAGAGAAACCTTAACGGACTGCAGACCTAATCCTGATACACAACTAGAAGTAGCCGTGGGACGAGCCTGCGATGACCTAGTCGTCTCGACACAGCCGGACAACTAAATATTCTTACAGATAGAAATATAAGAAAAGCTAATCTGCCTCGGAGAAATCCCCAAAGATATAATAGAGCCCTCCACATGTAAAGACTACGGTGATATAGGAAAACACAATACAAAGCCAGGAAACAGATTCAGCAAAGGTGAGGCCCAAATGATCTTTATAGAAAAAGATAGGAAGGAGCACTGTCTGCAGCCATAAAAACCCTAATAAATACCAGCACGCCTGATATAGAAAAACCCTGAGACCACACGGCCTCTCCCCCACTATATCAGCACTCTTATGTTACTGGAATCCAAAAACACTAATATAGATGAGGGACTGAATTAATACCAAGCATGACAAAATGCTATACATTACAGAATCATGGAGCTAAGTATACAGACACTTCCAGCAGGGAATTATCCAATTCCACCAGGAACTCCACACAGCCAAATAGAAATCAGGCATTAGTATCAAAGCAGAAAAAACAACAAGGAAGTGGAAACAATAAGCAGAGGCACAATGACCAACTTATCTGAGAGGAGTTCTGGTAGAGTGCAGGGCGTATTTCAGGATGTCCTTAACACACAGGATATCCATTGAGCATCGGCAAGTAACAGGAGAAAACTACTCAGTTATATAGCCCAATCTGAAAGACATGATTGCCAGTCCTCCACAGGTGTGTGGCTTTCATTCCACAAATCAACTACACCACCAGCACTGACCACAAGAGGAGCCCCAAACTTTAAAATGTATTCACAACACCCAGGTTCCTTCTGCTGATCGCTGGACAGCGAGGACAAACAGGACATTTACACTGACACCGGTAACCACTTGGATTTTGCACCGAATAACCAGAGACTTACCAGCAGTGAACCAGTACGCCCTTGGGCAATCTCCTAACCAGTGAGTAAAACACCTGAACCGGAGCTCTTGCCTTGTTTCCATTATTTACCGGCGTCGCCATCCCGTGCTCCGGCGACTACAACCACCATCATCTATCCCCTGGGGCCTAGCCCTACTTGTGGAGGGCCGCAACATCCAGGCTGCCATTAACATCAGCCCCAGTAGTGAGAGACTGTGCAACGGCGGCTCCATCTATACAGCCGCAACCCGCAAGTGGCGTCACGACAAAAATTTTATTATCATCCCCATATACATACCCCTTTTAAGCGACCCCCAGGGTCACGAAACCGGGCAATGGCCTCCCAGTAAATATACCCCCCCCCCCCGGGACCAAGTACCCCAAAGCCCTAGGGTGCGTCATTAGCATGTTAAACTGGCTACATTATGGAATAATGCCTGCAAAGCTGAACAAATATAGTTTTCTTTTTTTATTTCTCATCTTGGTTGTGGAGATATAGCTAGTGAAGTTTAGGTGACAATTTATGCTAAGTCTAAGGAGGCATGAGCTTCTACCCCTGCATGATGTTGACAATCTTAAACCAACAGCAACATACACAGGAAAAAGGAACACAACAGCTCAGAATAGACTTTCTCCTGTGTGAGACAAGAAATTACAGACTGCCTCATTGATCTCACTGCAGAGTTGTCTGTTACTACAAAGTGCCAGGTGTAGAGATAAGTGTAATTACAAACATCTTTCAGCTTTCTTCTTGCAGCAGTCAGAGGATACATGAGATGTGACAGTGCTGTAAAAGAAGAGCTGCATATGGAGACTTGCACTGAGGCAAAGCTCTACTTAACTGTCCTTTCCCTTACACTAAGTTGAAAGATGAGATTTCTAATCATGCTTATTTTCGCTAGTTTCTTAATTACCAATTATGTGAGCAACATTAAGTATCAGATACTGCAAAACAAAGTTTAAAAAGACAATAATGTGGTCTGGCTTATATAAGCCATTTTAAATATGCCATTAAATAAAGAAATGCTGAGTTAATACTTGTAAATTAAACTCTGGCTGCTGGGTTCCCGAAATATTCCAGCTGACCGCTGCAGGTCGAGCAGTGGAGATACTTTGTGATCATCTTATCATCCAGGGACTTATAACAAAAAAGTAATTGTCCAAAATCAATAAACATTTTAAGGCAATGTCATTCCAGCTAGTACACAGGTAGAGAAACAACTCGGCCATATACATTTCTCTTCTTTAAGCAATTAAGAATACTAAATGTGCAAGAATACGGACAACACTGCCAGAAGGAAGTAGTTAATGAGTGTATATATAAGCGATATTGTGTTTCGCACTTCTTGCTTTGAACATTCCAGCCACAACATACTGTATGCTTCTGGACAGTATCGAGCAAACAGAAAAAAGTTGGCCAGCCTTCCAGTAATTAACCATCCAAAAATCTATGGGAGTGTCAAACAATAATCAAACTGGATTTACACCCTTAATGTGTTACTGAAAAGTATGATAAACATACTGGCTCTTAGTGAGTAGTCAATGTTGCATCAGAAATTGGCCTGCCCACCATAATTATCTACGCTTTCACTGGACAAACACTCGACTTTGACATGTTTTGCTTTAGCCTTGTCTCAATTAGTCTTCTTCTCGTCTACTGCCAACATATCCAGGTGGCAGATCATTCTACAAAAGCAAAACATGGAAGTGTTTGAGTATCAAGAAAGCATGATTACCTCTTTCCCATGTATGATGTATGACAGAATCCAAGTGTTTTAGATATTTTAGTACCTATCATATTGAAATGCTGCAGACTAATGCTATATTTTTACAAACCTCAATTCCTACTTTAGAGTGCTTGCCATAAAAACAACTGTAGAATGTGGACATTTTCACATGACACATACAGTATATTAGATGTAATACATGCACAACTGATTCCAAGATCCCAGAGCTGTCTAATAAACCAGAACCACAAAAGCTGGATGCTGAAGGCCAAGCACAAATAACCAAGAGGGAGACTAAAACCATTTTATTCTTTAACTAATTTATTTTTTTGATTGCATATACACTTTACTTGAGTTGAACATTCTCCAAAAGGATTAGTGCTCTTGAAGACAGTTGCGAATTTCTTCACAATGTTCTTCAAATGATCCAGAATAATGGTTTACTTCAATTGTTAAAAACATGATTGTACAAAGAAATCATGGGGTGCCATAAAAAAAGATCCTAATTGTTTCCACCTTAAAAAAAAATAAATTGGTGGAGTAAATGGGCACACCTTCCAACTTTTAAAGGCGAGGGAGAAGGACATGTATTGCAGCATTTACAAGTAATTATGCCCATACAAAGGCAAATTAGTGTTCTCAACCACTGATACCTCTTTCATGGCTCCAGTGAGTATGATGTCCCCCAATAAAGCTTTCCACACACAGTTTACTTTAAAGTGAATTTCCAAACACAATTTGCCCCCATTCACAGTATAAAGAACCCATAATGCCCCCATCAAAGTATTATGTTCACAGTGCCTGCAACACATTATGATGCCTCCATAGTGCAGTCCAATACAGTGCAATGCCACTCACAGCCACTCAATACAGTTTAATGCACCTACAGTGAACCACCATAATATTATTTACTTACAGTACCCTCACACACATTAAGGACCCATAAAGGGGACATACACACCAGGAGGGGGGCATATATATCAAGAGGGGCCCAGGAAAGGGACATATATACCAGGATGAAAAGAAATAAACCATGATAGGAACATATATTTCAGTAGGGGCCCAAGAAGGGGATATATACCAGGAGGGGAACAGGAAAAGGACATATATATACCAGGAGGGGCCCAGGAAGAGGACATATATACCAGGAGTGGCCCAGAAAGGGGACATATATACTGGGAAAGGGACAAATAAACCAGTGTGGTGACATATATACCAGGAGGGGCCCAGGATGGGGACATATATACCAGGATGAGGACACATATATAAGGAGGGGTCCAGGATTGGGACATACATACCAGGAGGGGGACATATATATTTATATATAAACTTGGCTTTTATTTTTTGTATCAATAAAGACCATGTTTATATATATATATATATATATATATATATATATATATATAATATATAATTATATATATATATATATTTTTTAAATAAAGGTTGTTTTGTCTTGGGACTGTGAAGAAGGCGGCTGCGTCCGCTGAAGCGCGTAGTCCATACTGCATATACCTTGCACTTAACAACTTGTCAAGAGCTCTGGAATTTTTTATTCTTAGTTAATAAAGTCAGAGAAAAAAAAAACAAAAAAAAAAAAACAAAACAAAGAAAAAAAAAATTTTGTTGCCCTTTGGAGTCATTCTGCCTTGCTGGATCCTTCTTCAGCTTGTTATACATATATATATATATATATATATATATATATATATAGTACATGCCAAAAGTTTGGACACACCTTCTCATTCAAAGAGTTTTCTTTATTTTCATGACTCTGAAAATTGTAGATTCACATTGAGGGCATCAAAACTATGAATTAACACATGTGGAATGAAAAACATAACAAAAAAGTCTGAAACAACTGAAAATATGCACGGTGGCTCAGTGGTTAGCACTGCAGTCTTGCAGCACTGGGGTCCTGGGTTCAATTCCCACCAAGGACACCATCTGCAAGGAGTTTATATGTTCTCCCTGTGTTTGCGTGGGTTTCCTCCGGGTACTCCGGTTTCCTCCCACACTCCAAAAACATACAGTTAGGGACCTTAGATTGGGAGCCCCAATGGGGACAGTGTTGCCAATGTAAGTAAAGTGCTATGGAATTAATAGCGCTATATAAATGAATAAAGTATTATTATTATTATTATTATTATTATTGTTATTATTATATTCTAGGTTCTTCAACGTAGCCAGCTTTTTTTTTGCACACTCTTGGCATTCTCTAGATGAGCTTCAAGAGGTAGTCACTGGAAATGGTCTTCCAACAGTCTTGAAGAAGTTCCCAGAGATGCTTAGCATTTGTTGGTCCTTTTGCCTTCACTCTGCATTCCAGCTCACCCCAAACCATCTTGATTGGGTTCAGGTCTGGTGACTGTGGAGGCCAGGTCATCTGGCATAGCACCAAATAACTCTTCTTCTTAGTCAAATAGCCCTTACACAGTCTGGATGGAATAGCATGCCGCTGCAAAATGCTGTGGTAGCCATGCTGGTTCAGTATGCCTTCAATTTTGAATAAATCACCAACAGTGTCTCAAGCAAAGCACCCCCACACTATCACACTTCCTCCTCCATGCTTCACGGAACCAGGCATGTAGAGTTCATCCGTTCACCTTTTCTGTGTCGCACAAAGACATGGTGGTTGGATTCAAAAATCTCAAATTTGGACTCATCAGACCAAAGCACAGATTTCCACTGATCTAATGTCCATTCCTTGTGTTCTTTAGCCCAAACAAGTCTCTTTTGCTTGTTGCCTGTCCTTAGCAGTGGTTTCCTAGCAGCTATTTTACCATGAAGGCCTGCTGCACAAAGTTTCCTCTTAACAGTTGTTCTAGAGATGTGTCTGCTGATAGAACTCTGTGTAGCAATGACCTGGTCTCTAATCTGAGCTGCTGTTAACCTGCGATTTCTGAGGCTGGTGACTCGGATAAACTTATCCTCCGCAGCAGAGGTGACTCTTGGTCTTCCTTACCTGAGGCGGTCCTCATGTGAGCCAGTTTCTTTGTATCGTTTGATGGTTTTTGCCACTGCACTTGGGGACACTTTAAAAGTTTTCCCAATTTTTTATACTGACTGACCTTCATTTCTTAAAGTAATGATGGTCACTTGTTTTTCTTTACTTACCTGCTGTTTTCTTGCCATAATACAAATTCTAACAGTTTTTTCAGTAGGACTATCAGCTGTGTATCCACCAGACTTCTGCACAACACAACTGATGGTCCCAACCCCATTTATAAGGCAAGAAATCCAAATTTTAAACTTGACAGGGCACACCTGTGAAGTGAAAACCATTTCCGGTGACTACCTCTTTAAGCTCATCAAGAGAATGCCAAGAGTGCGCAAAGCAGTAGTCAAAGCAAAAGGTGGCTACTTTGAAGAACCTAGAATATAGGGCATATTTTCAGTTGTTTCACACTTTTTTTGTTAAGTATTACATTCCACATGTGTTAATTCATAGTTTTATAAATATATATATATATATATATATATATATCTGGCAAAAATTAAGAGACCACTGCAAAATTTTCAGTTTTTCTGATCTTTCTTTTATAGGTATATTGTGAGTAAAATGTAAATTGTTCTTTTATCCCCTTCACGACCATGGACGGATCTTTCCGTCATGGATCATGTCCCGGTAAGCCCCGCCCCCTGCCGAGGGCAGGTGGCGTGGATCGGCACACATATCAGCTGTTTTCAACAGCTGACATGTGTGCCTACATGTTCCGAGTGGAATCGCATTTCACCAGGAACATTAACCCCTTAGATCTCGCTGCCAAAGTCTGGCAGCGAGATCTATATGCACGCGGCCATGTTTTCTACTTACTGCTGCCCCCATCGGAAGCCACGTGAGTGATCACGTGACTTTCGGTGGTTGCCATCGTAGCACAGGGTCATGTGATGACGCCTGCTGCTACGAAGTTTCACTTTCCTTTTTCCTCGGCACGGAGCAGAGGAAAAAAGAAAGTGACTATTTCTGCTGTTTACAGCGGTATAGCTGTGATCAGCAGATAGCGATCAGCGATCGGATTGCTGATCGCTATAGCCCCCTAGGGGGACTAGTAAAATAAAATAAAAAAGTAACAACAAAGTTTTAAAAAATTAAAAAAAAAACAAAAAACCTAAAAGTTCAAATCACCCTCCTTTCCCCCCATTGAAAATTAAAGGGTTAAAAAAATAAATATACACATATTTGGTATCGCCGCATTCAGAAATGCCCGATCTATCAAAATATAAAATCAATTAATCTGATTGGTAAACGGCGTAGTGGCAAAAAAATTCCAAACGCCAAAATTACGTTTTTTTGGTCGCCGCAAGTTTTACGCAAAATGCAATAACAGGCGATCAAAACGTAGCATCTGCGCAAAAATACTACCATTAAAAACATCAGCTCGAGACGCAAAAAATAAGCCGTCACTGAGCCATAGATCCCAAAAAATGAGAACTCTACGGGTTTCGGAAAATGGCGCAAAACGTACGCCACTTTTATTGGACAAGCTTGTGAATTTCTTTTAACCCCTTAGATACAAGTAAACCTATACATGTTTGGTGTCTACAAACTCGCACCGACCTCAGGCATCATACCCACACATCGGTTTTACCATATAGTGAACACTGTGAATAAAAGATCCCAAAAACTATTGTGCCATCACACTTTTTTTGCAATTTTTCCGCACTTGGAATTTTTTTGCTGCTTTCCAGTACACCATATGGTAAAACTTATGGTTTCATTTAAAAGTACAACTTGTCCTGCAAAAAACAAGCCCTCATATGGCAAGATTGACGGAAAAATAAAAAAGTTACGGTTCTCGGAAGAAGGGGAGCAAAAAACAAAAACGCAAAAACGGAAAGTGCCCCGGGGCTCAAGGGGTTATTCTATAAACTACTTACAACATGTCTCCGAATTTCCAAGCAATACATTTTGTATTTATTTTCTGAAAATGAGAAATGGTCAAAATAACAAAAAAAATGCAAAGAAAACAAGCTCATAATCATTTAAAAACAACAATACTAATGTTTTATCTCAGGAAGAGTTCAGAAATCAATATTTTGTGGAATAACCGTGATTTTTAATCACAGCTTTCATGCGTCTTGGCATGCGTTCCACCAGTCTTTCATATTGCTTTCGGGTGATTTTATGCCACTCCTGGTGCAAAACTTTAAGCAACTCTTCTTTGTTTGATGGCTTTTGACTATCCAACTTTCTCTTGATTACATTCAAGAGGTTTTCAATGGGGTTCAGGTCTGGAGATTGTGCTTGCCATGACAGGGTTTTGATGTGGTGGTCCATTATCCACACATTGATTGACCTAGCTGTGTGGCATGGCGCATTGTCCTGCTGGAAAAAACAGTGCTCAGAGTTAGGGAACATTGCCTGAGCAGAAGGAAGCAAATGTTTTTTCCAGGATAACCTTGTATGCAGCTTGAGTCATACGTCCTTCGAAAAGTTTAATCTGCCCATTTCAGCCTTGCTGAAGCATCCCCAGATCATCACCAATCCTCCCCAAATTTCAAGACACTGTGGCTTGTACGACTCTCCAGGTCTCCGTCTAACCATTAGATGACCAGGTGTTGGGCAAAGCTGAAAATTAGACACAGAGAAGAGTACCTTACTCTAGATAGAAATTGGACAGATTAATCTTGCGACATTGTATGCGGCTTGATTCATACATCCCTCGCAAAGTTTAATCTGCCCAATTCCAGCCTTGCTGAAGATAATCACTGGTCCTCCACCATATTTCACAGTAGGTGCACGACACTGTGGCTTGTACGCCTCTCCAGGTCTCCATCTAACCATTAGACCATTGGGCAAAGCTGAAAAGAACAATGCGCCATGCCACACAGCTAGTTCAATCAATGTGTGGCATGGCGTGTTTAAATGTGTGAATTTTGGCTTTGATGTAAAAATGCAGCCACGTGTGCCATCTTAACTGACATATATCCTTTGGTCACTTAGCATATTTACATGTTCCCAGCCATGACTAATAGCTGTAGTGATATAAGCTCACAGAGCTAGGACCATTAAGTAATGTCACCAGACTATATTATGTGATGGCTGGATGTGATTTCAATTAGACAGCATTACACCGGCACTTGTTCAACAATACCAACAAGCAATTGTAAAGTAATTTATGTCACAGATTTATCTTTCTTTTCTATATAAAGTAGCTGTCACACAGAGATTTTAACTTACTTCGACAATTGTCATGTTGGTGTCAGGTCCTGTCAGATTGCAGATTCTGACACTCCGCCTGAGAGATTCTTTAGTGTCTGGAGCAGCGCACCAATTTGCTAAGTAAATAGATTTGTAAAAGTGCTATTGGCATGAATTTCTCACCCGATGCCGGTAACAACCCATCCAAGCCACACAGGGAAAGAAATCAAACCACAGATTTCCATAAATTAAGTTATGTGAGATAATGAGAAATTACACAGTGAAAAAGTGTTGCACACAAGAAGAAATAGAGGTGCAAAAGGCTATGGAAAGTCAGAACCTCAGCTGAAATCTATCAGTAATTAGAAAGAAATCTTGCCACTTAGTGAAAAATAATATCAGTTGGTTCAACTGATGGCTTATTAAAGAGGTCTCATTAGCAAGGTGCCACACAAGCAATATCTCATGATGGGTAAAACCAGAGAGCTGTCTCAAGACCTCCGCAACATTATTGTTGCAAAACAAACTAATAGCATCGGTTACAGAAGAATTTCTAAACTACTAAAGCTTCCAGTAAGCGCTGTTAGGATCATAATTCGGAAGTGGAAAGAACATCATTTCACCATAAGCTGACCACTCCAGATGATTCCCACAAAATTTCAGACAAAGGACTGAAAAGAATTGTCCTAAGAGTTGTCCAAGAGCCAAGGAGCATCTGTGGAGAGCTACCAGCCAGCAGGTACAATTGTTTCAAAGAAAATAAGTAATGCACTCAATCTCCATGGCCTGTATGCATGGTCATCACTGAAGACTCCGGTGGTGAACAAAAAGCATGTTCACACTAGTTTAAAGTTTGCTCAACAACATTTAGACAAGGCATTGAAATACTTTGAGAATATAATCTGGTCAGATGAGACTAAAATTGAACTCTTAGGATGGCATAATACACACCATGTTTGTGGTGGGACAAAGGCATTGCATTTCACTTTAAAAAAAAAAAAACCATACCAAAAGTGAAGTTTGCAGGTAGGAACATCATGGTGTGGGGCTGTTATTATGACTGAACCCTTCCACTCACATGGGGACAAACAAACCAGGGGAGATGTTAAGCACAGGTTGCTATACAGTCTTGGAGTACCCTCAACTTGAATCTGTTTTGTTTCTGCCTGATCACGGAAGGCACACTAAAGTTATGCATTGGTTCCCCCACTAAGCGTTGGATTACCTCAAGTGTCCTTAACTGCACCCTAAACTGTAAACCAAGTGTAACAAAACACCAATAAACATAAAAGAAGTGTACACAATCATAGGGTGAGACACAGGGCTAAAGACATGTTCACACAATCGCACAGGGAAAGTGCAGGAAACTGAAAGAAACCCAAAAATACTTATGGAAAGAGAGGAACCACTCTAAATCTTAAAACAAAATGAGAGAATGCTAGAAAGGAAGCATACAAACAAACCACAGGGAAAAATAAAAGCGATTACTCAGCAAGATTATCCTAAATTGAGGAGCTGAGACTCCAAACATCCATCAACCTTGGAATACAGTCAGCATGGAAGGCATCTGCATGATGAGTATAAATAGCTCCTCCCAAGATGTGATAGGGCAAACAAAACAAGGAATTTAATGCGCCTGAATATAAATAAAACAGGCAAGAAAAGGAAAGTAAAGACAAGATAATTAACAGTAATTGTCCTGAGACAAAACATGATGTGGTCCAACAGAAAAGAGAAAATGACCGTACAATTAGAGGTCAACAGAGGTCACCTGGAGTAGAGCCATGACAGCTGTTCTTCAGCATACGGCATTGGACAACTCCATATAGTTGAAGGAAGGATGAATGGACAAACATACTGAGACATTCTTGATATAAATCTGCTACCATATACCAGGATGATGAAGGTGAAATGAGAGTGGACATTTCAGCAAGACAATGATCCCTAACACACAGCCAAGAAAACTCAGTTGATTTCAGAGAAAGAAAATAAATTGCTAAAATGACCCAGCCAATCACCTGACTGGAATCCAATAGAAAATGTATGTAAAAAACTGAATCTCAGAGGTAACAGAAGGATCTCCTGAAACCTTCAGTATTTGAAGAATGTTTGTTTGGAAGAATTGGCCAAAATCACACCTGAGCAATGCATGCGGCTAGTTTCTTCATACAGGAGGCGTCTTGAAGCTGTCAATACCAAAAAAGGCTTTTGTACAAAGTAGTAGATTAATATTAGTAAGCATTTTCAATATTTTTTTCCCATGTCATTTCTCATTATCACAAAAGTTAATTTATGGACATCTATTTGATTTTTTTGCCTGTGTGGATTGGATGGGTTACTACTGATATCTGGTGAGAAATTCACCTTTAGAAATATATTTACTTAGAAAACCGGTGATGTGCTTAATACTTATTTCATTCTTTCTCTATGAAGCCGTCAAATCCAGGTCAGGAATTCCGTGGCCAGTTTGTGCATTGTGGTCTATACACTGATACATGGTCGTCTGAATTTGGACAAAAAATTGATTTCTCAATTAGTAGTCCAGTACTCCATCCTTCTATAGTGTAAAATTGTTGCAAAAAGTATCTTTTGTTCTGGAGGAGTGAGGCCTTGTATTCCATGGTTGTCCATTTCACTTAATAGGAGACATGTGCTCCTAAACTTCTCTAAATGAGTGCAGTCTAGTTCTGCGGAACTTGTCCAGATTAGGCTGCCACTTCAATATTTTATTACAAATGTTTATTGTAAAACAATGGAACAATAATAAACTCTTTTCTGCCCCCGATAGATATAATATAAAAATGAATTATGTTTTCACAGCTGTATGTTTTTCCAAAATGTCCTATTTTCCTACGCTGCAAGTCACTAAAGCAAAAGTTACAATAGATGCCATGAAATTTGTTCAATATTGTTTCAGATTTATAGCAATGTTTACAGTTGGCAAAGGTTAGGATGGGTTGGTAACAGCGCCCAGACTTTTAACAAGAAAAATTCAGATTCAGCCAGAATCATCATCAACCCTCATCAGTTCTGGGAGACACATCTTCTTTCATTGTTTGCCAGCACTACTAAATGGCAGGAGTTGCTGAGTGTATTCTGTTGACTCAATAGATTTCATGCTTGCTTTATAGGATCACTGATATGGGCAGCAGCATACCTACAGTATGTGAAAGATATTAAAGGAAACCTGTCATGTCCCCAAATGCTATTAGCCTTTAGATATAGGATTACTCTCCAGGTTAATAGAGTTTCAAAACTGTGGCTGCATTACTGAGTAGCTACTGGGCGAAAATGAATTTCATTCCTCCTGGGAGCAGCCGAGTTACCATCATAGAAGCGGTGCATGAAGCAAGTCTATGAGAGCCTCATTTTGGTCTCATTCTTGCTCTCATAGAATGATATTGCGCGCTTGTGATGTAATTTCTGACTTTCAGACAGTCAGAAGTTACAGGCATAAGATGGATGAAGGATGAAGCTGCCGGAGGGTAAGTATAAGAAGGGGGGAAGGTGACTTACATTTAAAGTGCCATGTTAGTGCTGAAAAAAAAATACTGTAGTGGTGCTTTAAGTGCTGTGAGCCTTTTAATGAATTAAATACATGTTACTTCAGCTGCCCCATTCATTAATACAGCATGCATAAAGGTAGTCTTAATAAATCAGGACTATTGTTCTCGGCAGCACATCACACAATGTAAACATGAGTTGTGCTACTGATAAGGTATGCATGAAGACAAAATGATATATTATTAATCCTTCTAATTCCATCGTCCTTTTTTCAGCCTGTGTGAATACACAAGCACTGGGTGACTTTAATATTGTCAATTGCGCTTGTTTATGGTAAGAAATCAGCTCCTGTAAATGCTACTTAATTGTTTGTATGAAGGTGCAATATGTTAGCTCTTTTTAATTGTGCCCAGTGCCCCATTTTATCTAAAACTGGCTATGCCCCATTGTATAATACTGGTAAATTCAATACTTTTCACCCATATTAAGCACATACATTATTTTTCTTGTTATACATGTAAACTAGACAAGCTATTTGTTAACTACTATAGGCAGGGCTGCTACCAGGAATTTCTGGGCCCCATACTGGCAAAACATTTGTGCGTCCTTGAGACTCTGCCCAGGCTCAACACCAGCTTTGCCTCCACCCCTCAAGCCTTCCACAGTCCTACTGCCACTCTTGGAAAAACTCCAGTTCTGCACTTCATCCTCACCAATGACACGTTATCAGTTCCCATCAAACACCATGTGCTGTCTCTCTCTCTCTCTCTCTCTCTCTTGCTCTCTCTCTCTCATATATATATATATATATATATATATATATATATATATATATATATATATATATATATAATATAGAGGCTGCTGGCTGTGTGCATATACATACACATATACAGTTATGGCCGAAAGTGTTGGCACCCCTGAAGTTCCTCCAGAAAAGGAAGTATTTCCATCAGAAAATTATTGATAATAATACACCCTCCACACCTCCAAATTCCATAATATCTTTCCCACATTGCCACTCTGTATAATATCCCTCACACACACTGCCCCTCTGTATATTATCCCCACACACACCCATACACTGCCCCGTGTATAATATCCTCCATACACACTGCCCTCTGTATAATATCGCTCCTCACACACTACGTCTCTGAATAATATCCCCTACAAACAATGCCCCTCTGTATAATATCCCCCACACACTGCTCCTCACAATACTGTCCTCCCTTTCACAACTTTGTGTATTGGCCTTTAATGTGCCATTGTAGTAACACGTTGGTAAGTAAGAAGTAGTGGGAACCACTGGGTAATAAGTATAAAGAAAACAAGGGATGCTAACAAAAACTACACAGAAATATGAATTGTAACATGAGAGGAAAAAAGCTGCATAGTAAAAAATGTGCACCCCCAGCTATTTATATATTATCATGTCTTTTATTGATCAAAAATATATCAGGCTAACAAAACCAAAGGTTAAAAACATGACTGACAAAAGAAAAAGAATTGAAGAGCAAAAACAAAAAAATTTGGTGATGAATATGTGCTGTCGCGATTTGAATCAAAATGGAATATTTATTTAAAAAAACAACAACAAAAAACAAACAAACCATTTTGATTTACAAAGTGGCAGCGCCTATTCTTCACCAAATATTTTTTGTTTTTTTTCCTCTACAGCTCTATATCCCTGGATTGGGATTGGCATTGAGCTGTGGTCATTTTCATGCCTTCATTAGTGTTGTGCCTATATGTGCACAACCGGCCCAGGTCAACCTATCCATAAACTACTAACAGCCCTTCCCTACCTTGCTGATCTGCACCAGAAAAGCACCTCTTTCCTTTTTCTTTTACAAGAGAAAAAGAATGGATGAAATAGAGGGATAAATATAATTATCCTGTACTTATCCCATTGAAGTATCAGGGCACTGATAACAGAATGCACAGGTATATAAACAAGGCAGTGTCTGCAGATAAATAATATAACCCCAAAACACACAATACTTGGTTTTAGAGCCTAACCTTCAAAGTAAGGGTACCGTCACACTTTAGCGACGCTCCAGCGATCTCACCAGTGATCTGACCTGGTTAGGATTGCTGATGCGTCGCTACATGGTCGCTGGTGAGCTGTCAATCAGGCAGATCTCACCAGCGACCAGTGACAAGCCCCCAGCCACCAGCGACACGTGGAAGCGATGCTGCGCTTGGTAACTAAGGTAAATATCGGGTAACCAAGCGCTTGGTTACCCAATATTTACCTTAGTTACCAGCGCACACCTCTTAGCGCTGGCTCCCTGCACTCCTAGCCAGGGTACACAACGGGTTAATAAGCAAACCGCTTTGCTTATTTACCCGATGTGTACTCTGACTATGTGTGCAGGGAGCAGGGAGCTGGCACTGACAGCCTGAGAGCAGCGGACGTTAGTAACCAAGGTAAATATTGGGTAACCAAGCAAAGCACTTCGCTTGGTTACCTGATATTTACTTTGGTTACAGCTTACCGCAGGCTAGCAGACGCCGGCTCCCTGCTCCCTGCACATTTAGATCATTGCTCTCTCGCTGTCAAACACAGCGATGTGTGCTTCACAGCGGGAGAGCAACAACCAAAAAATGAACCCGCACTGTGTGTAACGAGCAGCGATTTCACAGCAGGGGCCAGGATCGCTACTCAGTGTCACACACAATGAGATCGCTAATGAGGTCACTGGTGTGTCACAAAAAACGTGACTCAGCAGTGATCTCGCTAGCGACCTCGCTTTGTGAGAAGTACCCCTAATGTGGCAGTAAGTCAATAGAGGATATAAAAAAAGAATAATGAGACTTACAGAGTAAATACAGCACAGGCAATGAGATTAAACAAAGCAAAAGCTACAATACAAAAAGAAACTGGGGGATATTTTTTGTACCCTCTATTAACTTACTGCAACATTACCTTTAAGGTTAGGCTCTATAGCCAGGTATTGTGTGTTTTGAGATTATATTATTTATCTTCACACACTGCCTTGTTTATATACTTTTTGTGCATTTTATTTTCACTGCCCTGATACTTAATTGGGGATAAGTACAGAAATATTATATCCATCCCCCTATTTCATCCATTCTTTTTCTCTGGTCAATCATGTTTTTAACCTTTGTATTTATCAGCCTTATATGTTTATATATAAATAGCTGGGTGTGCACATTTTTACTATGCAGCTTTTTTTCTCTCATGTTACAACTCATAATAATATTTTGCCCCATGCCTCCTTCCCTCCCTTCCCCAGTAAATGTCAGGACATATAATCTTCAGCTCCTCCATGAAGCGTTTATCATTATTCACCGCATCCTTGCCACCTCCGAGACTCTGCATTGCCCGCAGCAGCATGATGATGATGCAGCATGATGACCTCATCACGCTGCTGCACGCCGGCCGAGGATGATACACACTTCTTTGCCCCACTGACCCTGGTGCTACCACATGGCTAAAATGCATGTGATGTGCTTGAAACGCATTGCATGCAAAATAGCCATGTGGTAGCGCTCAATTGCTCAGTGCAAAGTGGCTGAAGCAATACGACTGGTCCCCTCTTCTGCGGCCATACTGCAGATTGTGGTTATGACTGGGTTCTGGGACTTAATAAAGCTAAGTAATTACCAGAGGGCCCAGGTCCCCTACTTCACCGGATCCCATACACCAGTAAGGTCAGTACTGCCCCGATGGTGGCTATGACTACAAGATTACTATTCTTACTGTAAAGAACTATCCTGCAATGTTAGGTTAAATATGTTGAAGTTTAACATGTAATAGACTGGTTAAAGCGCTACATACTGCATATTTGTGCATATACAGTATACAATATATTTATAGACGTGGTCACTTTCATTACATATGAGACTAAACCCTTTGTTGCCCAGTAGTGTAAATATGCAATGCAGGTTGGAAAAACTTAGTAAAAAGGGCTTTCTCAATTTTCTTTTCTTTTAGTCTAAAGGTATATTCTTTCAAAAAACAATAAAGACTTGCATACCTCCTGATACTCCAGTGTTGCTTCTCGATTGCTGAGCATGGTCTTTAGTGATCTGACTGTGTGGCTAACTGCATAACCACTGCAAGTGATTATTGCAGCCAATCTATGGGCAAAGTGGTCTTGTATCTTCTACATCATCCTTGCTGATCGTAAGATTGGCTAAAGCAGTAATGTGCTGTACTCGTGATGTTACTGCTGCAGCAAGGGAAAGGGAGTAATGTAAAGAATAACAGTAAGCAGTGCTTAAAACAGCAGTATTTCATGTTTTTAATAAACATTACAAGTCTTTTGGTCAAAGAAGCTGTGCAAGTCAAAACGCTGGCCTTCAAGGACTCACTAGGGCTCCCCATGGATGGAGCTGAGCACTACAGTTTAATTGACTACATAATGCATCTGTGCCATAGAGGAACGTGGGATGATAAAAGCCTGCCAAGCATCCCCTCACCTGTGCTCACTTAAAGGGAAGGTGTCGCGTTTTTTTATTTTTGTATTAAAAATAGTGATTATGAAATCAAGTATTTCTAATACAAAATGAAAATCGCAGCTTATTTAGTTTTTATTTAATTCTTATTTTACTGGAGGCATTGGGGGCTGCCATGCTGGATTTGCTGTGTGTGTAATGACAGTAACTCATTCCTTTATGGCAGCCCCTGTGCATAGAGAACAGGGATCGGAATCCAACCCCTTTGCTAACTTTACAGTGGGCGTCTGCTGGGACCTGAATGTGCCCCCTGGGCTTTCCAGATCACAGCAGAGGGAGGAGATCGGCACCATCATTGTGGAGCTCACAGCGTATGCTGTTTGCTCCACTTAACCCCTGTCAACCGCCGGAATGTGTGAGTATGGCCCCTCCCCCGCCATTACCATCGCCAATGACACCCCCTCTCTCTGCTCTGCCCCCGCTGCCGCCGCCGCCACCTCCAATAACACCCCCTCCCTTCGCTCTACCCAGCCACCGCTACTGCTGAAACCACCGCCCCTCCCCCCCACCATTACCATCTGCAATGACACCCCCTCCCTCCGCTCTGACCCCCGCCACAGCTGCTGTGTGTGCGCCTCTGCTACCTCTGTGTGCCTCGGCGCTGCTACCATCTCCAAAACCACCCTTCCGTCTGTCACATGTCGGCCTGTGTGTGTACCGGTGATACTGTCTGCAAGGCTGTGTATCCAATCCTATCCTGTATGATACAGCAACTCAGCAGACAGTATCTAATCCTATCCTGTGTGATACTGTCTGCTGAGTTGCTGTATCTAAACCCATCCTGTGTGATACGGTCTACTGAGCTGTGTATCTAATCCTATCCTGTGTGATACTGTCTGCTGAGCTGTGTATCTAATCCTCTCCTGTGTGATACTGTCTGCTGAGCTGTGTATCTAATCCTATCCTGTGATACTGTCTGCACATCTGTGTATCTAATCCTATCCTGTGTGATACTGTCTGCTGAGCTGTGTATCTAATCCTCTCCTGTGTGATACTGTCTGCTGAGCTGTGTATCTAATCCTATCCTGTGATACTGTCTGCACAGCTATGTATCTAATCCTATCCTGTGGGATACTGTCTGCTGAGGCTTGTATCTATTCATGTCCTGTGTGATACCGTCTGCTGAGCTGTGTATCTAATCTTCTCCTGTGTGATACTGTCTACTGAGTTGTGTATCTAACCTATCCTGTGATACTGTCTGCACAGCTGTGTATCTAATCCTATCCTGTGTGATACTATCTGCTGAGCTGTGTATCTGATCCTCTCCTGTGTGATACTGTCTGTTGAGCTGTGTATCTAATCCTATCCTGTGATACTGTCTGCACAGCTGTGTATCTAATCCTATCCTGTGATACTGTCTGCACAGCTGTGTATCTAATCCTATCCTGTGATACAGTCTGCACAGCTGTGTATCTAATCCTATCCTGTGATACTGTCTGCACAGCTGTGTATCTAATCCTTTCCTGAGATACTGTCTGCACAGCTGTGTATCTAATCATATCCTGTGATACAGTCTGCACAGCTCTGTATCTAATCCTATCCTGTGATACTGTCTGCACAGCTGCAAATCTAATCCTATCCTGTGTGATACTGTCTGCTGAGCTGTGTATCTAATCCTCTCCTGTGTGATACTGTCTGCTGAGCTGTGTATCTAATCCTCTCCTGTGTGATACTGTCTGCACAGCTGTGTATCTAATCCTAGCCTGTGATACTGTCTGCACAGCTGTGTATCTAATCCTATCCTGTGATACTGTCTGCACAGCTGTGTATCTAATTATATCCTGTGATACTGTCTGCACAGCTGCGTATCTCATCCTATCCTGTGCGATACTGTCTACTGAGCTGTGTATCTAATCCTATCCTGTGATACTGTCTGCACAGCTGTGTATCTAATCCTATCCTGTGATACAGTCTGCACAGCTATGTATCTAATCCTATCCTGTGATACTGTCTGCACAGATGCGTATCTAATCCTATCCTGTGTGATACTGTCTACTGAGCTGTGTATCTAATCCTATAATGTGATACTGTCTGCACAGCTGTGTATGTAATCCTATTCTGTGATACAGTCTGCACAGCTGTGTATCTAATCCTATGCTGTGATACTGTCTGCACAGCTGCGTATCTAATCCTATCCTGTGTGATACTATCTGCTGAGCTGTGTATCTAATCCTCTCCTGTGTGATACTGTCTGCTGAGCTATGTATCTAATCCTCTCCTGTGTGATATTGTCTGCTGAGCCGTGTATCTAATCCTATCCTGTGATACTGTCTGCACAGCTGTGTATCTAATCCTATCCTGTGATACTGTCTGCTGAGCTTTGTATCTAATCCTATCCTGTGTGATACTGTCTGCTGAGCCGTGTATCTAATCCTATCCTGTGATACTGTCTGCACAGCTGTGTATCTAATCCTATCCTGTGTGATACTGTCTACTAAGCTGTGTATCTAATCCTATCCTGTGATACTGTCTGCACAGCTGTGTATGTAATCCTATTCTGTGATACAGTCTGCACAGCTGTGTATCTAATCCTATGCTGTGATACTGTCTGCACAGCTGCGTATCTAATCCTATCCTGTGTGATACTATCTGCTGAGCTGTGTATCTAATCCTCTCCTGTGTGATACTGTCTGCTGAGCTATGTATCTAATCC
Source organism: Anomaloglossus baeobatrachus (assembly GCF_048569485.1). Lineage (NCBI taxonomy): Eukaryota > Metazoa > Chordata > Amphibia > Anura > Aromobatidae > Anomaloglossus > Anomaloglossus baeobatrachus. Next base: position 349,944,436 of record NC_134353.1, read on the forward strand.
TCTCCTGTGTGATACTGTCTGCTGAGCCGTGTATCTAATCCTATCCTGTGATACTGTCTGCACAGCTGTGTATCTAATCCTATCCTGTGATACTGTCTGCTGAGCTTTGTATCTAATCCTATCCTGTGTGATACTGTCTGCTGAGCCGTGTATCTAATCCTATCCTGTGATACTGTCTGCACAGTTGTGTATCTAATCCTATCCTGTGTGATACTGTCTGCTGAGCTGTGTATCTAATCCTATCCTGTGTGATTGTGTGATACTCCTGCTGTCCTTGGTGACACTTTATACATTTCTGGTCACCAACAAAATGGCTGTGCACACATGTGTACACACTGCACACATGTGTACACAGAGCTCATATAGCTACACATACAAAATATAGAAATAAAAATAAAACTAAAATAAAAAGGTTTTTTTTTGTTTTTTTTTTTGTTTTTTATAATTCTGAATTCCTGGATATCCTATGCTTTATATGTTTCTTCCATCGTACACATGTGTATACACTGCACACATGTGTACATAGAGCTCATATATTTTGCACAATTAAAAAAAAAATAATATTGAAACAAAACATTTAAACATTATTACTTTACATTTTTTCAGTTATTATTATTTTTTTTTTCTTTGACGATACCTTCCCTTTAAGTGGCCATTCACCCGAAGAGCTGACAGACTTGTTTTATCAGACTGCCTAACAACCTCATCCTCTGTTGTTGAGAATACCTAGTCTACTGTGACAAAGATATCACAAAAGGATGAGTAATAATTTGCAGATCAGTGGAGGTCTGTAACCCCTAACCCCCATCGATCCCAAGAATGGGGCTCTGTTATCATATTGCAGCATATGCCACTAGATACATTCTCTATGGGACATTTGAAGTTTAGATCAAGTCACATAGGTGATAACTTTTAATGATGGCAATAATCATTTAAATATATGTATTTTACAGGCTTATATAGAGCCATTCATTTTCACAACACTTTACAGATAAAATAATTAACACTGTCCCCATCAGAGGTTACAATCTAAATTCCCTATTAGTATGTCTCTGGAGCATGGGAAGAAACTCATACAAACACAGGGAGAACATATCAACTCCTTGCAGATGTTTTCCTAGGTGGGATTTAAATCCAAGATCTCAACAGTGCAAGTTCTAACCACTGAACCAACATGCTGCACACATTTGGAGACACAATTTAAAGGGAATCTGTCAGCAGGTTTTTGCTATGTAAGCTGAAGACAGCATGCTGCAAGGGTTGAAACATAGGATTCAGGGATGCCTGTCTTGTCAAGGTCTGATCTGTTGTCTATTTGCTATGTTTGTTTAGCCAGCACGAGTTCTCATTGCTTGGACTACAATGTCAAATGCACTCCCCTGTTACGGTTGCTGCGAGCACTGGAGACTATGTCCAGATTTCTTGCTACTGCACATGTGCGAGCGCTGGAGACTAAGTCCAGATTTCTTGCTACTGCACATGTGCGAGCGCTGGAGACTAAGTCCAGATTTCTTGCTACTGCACATGTGCGAGCGCTGGAGACTAAGTCCAGATTTCTTGCTACTGCACATGTGCGAGCGCTGGAGACTAAGTCCAGATTTCTTGCTACTGCACATGTGCGAGCGCTGGAGACTAAGTCCAGATTTCTTGCTACTGCACATGTGCGAGCGCTGGAGACTAAGTCCTATCTTGGAGCCATTGCACATGTGCGGGTGACATCATCGCTGACACGAGGTCACATGTCTCTGACACCTTCTATGCCGATTGGTCGCTGGTCATGTGCTTGTGACGCCTTGCTCGGTGATAGGCCAGCATGACATCACTCTTGTCGTTCTGGCAGCCGATTGGCTCTGGTGTCCTCCATCTTGGATGAGGCACAGAGTCTATATAAGACCCTGACACACGCCGCATGGCGCTCAGTCCTCTTGGTTCATGCATGAGGGTAGACGCCCTGTGCACGTTCCTCTAGGCATTCCTCTGTCTATGCAAGGTGAGCGCTACCGGCAGGGTAGCGTTCTTATACCTTACAGCTTCGGCTGCTGTCCGTATCCTTACCTCTTAGGGGAGCGGACATAGGCAGGTGCCTGAGGCACATGGTCTGGCTGGGCCTTGTGATTCGACTCGTAGGTGGACGTTGCCGCTAGGGTAACGTTCCTTATACTGCGTCTGGCAGTTGTTCGTATCCTCGCACACTAGGGGAGCGAACAGAGGTAGGAGCTTTGTGCGGCTTACGCTGCTGTTCGTCTCTTTTGCACCACTAGAAGAGCGGACCTAGGCAGGTGCCATATCTAGTGGTTCGTGTCCTCGCACACTAGTGGAGCGAACGCAGGTAGGAGCTTTGTGCGGCTTACGCTGCTGTTCGTCTCTTTTGCACCACTAGAAGAGCGGACCTAGGTAGGTGCCATTTCGCACACATTGCCTTTGTCTCTGTGATTGTTAACAGAGATCATTCCACACACCCTCCAAGTGGAGGAGGAATTGCTTTGCTTACTTATTGTATCCTTCTGTGAGTTAACAGAGGTATTGCACTCTGCCATAGTCTGCAGCAGAGTCTTTGCACGGTGGACCCTGACTGTCTGATACTCCTTTGAGTTATTATCAGACAGCCCCCCGTAACATTAGGACTGAGCCAAGGGTCTGGCAGTTATGGCAGAATATCAGCAGTTACACCGTTACATACAAGTACTTGAGTCACGGCTCAAGAGTATAGAGGATAAACCTCAGACCATGGTGACATCTGCACATGATCCTCGACTTGCTCTGCCAAACAGATATTCTGGCGATGCCAGATCATGTCGTGGTTTCATTAGTCAGTGTCAGATACACCTAGAGGTCAACTCTTCTCGCTTCTCTACGGAGAGGTCCAGAGTAGGCTTTATCATCTCCTTACTTCAGGACAAAGCCTTAGAATGGGCGACTCCCCTATGGGAGCGCTCTGATGTGGTTACTCTGAGACATCAAGACTTTCTTGATGCTCTTAAGGCGGTATTCATGGGTCCGCAGGTTACCCATGATGCGGCTCTGAGACTGTTAGATCTATCTCAGGGTTCGTTATCCACTAGTTCTTATGCCATTGCTTTTAGAACTCTGGTGGCAGAACTAGATTGGCCAGAGAAGGTGTTGATTCCTATCTTCTGGAGAGGGTTGGCAGGCTATGTCAAGGATGCTCTTGCTACTCGTGAGGTCCCTGCTTCTCTGGAGGACTTGATCACAGTAGCAACGAGGATCGATGTACGCCATAAGGAACGTAGACTCGAGGTCTCTTCCTCACGCCCTAAGCATCGGGCTATTCCAGTTGTTGAGGGTCCACTACCATCTTCCTCAGCATCTGAAACATCTCCCACTCCTATGGAGTTAGGTCATACGTCTTCCAGACTACGCAAGTCTGGTCCTCCTATATGTTACGTATGTCGTCAGGCTGGGCACTATGCCAACAAGTGTCCTAGTCGTCAGGGAAACTCCCTGGTCTAGTAACCATTAGAGGGGGGTTACTAGAGACGTCTTCTGCACCCTCTAAGTGTTGTATCCCAGGTCAGCTCTCGTTATCTGAGAATACATGGCCTATTATGGCTTTTGTGGATTCCGGAGCTGACGGGACTTTTGTGTCCTCAGGATTTGTAAAGGGACACAATATTCCCTCTATCATGTTAGAGGCGCCTATTCCTGTCCGTGTTGTTAATGGAACTATGTTGTCTGACTCCATTACATTGAGGACAGTTCCCTTGCGCCTTTCCCTGTCTCAGGGTCACATAGAGGAGATTTCTTTTCTTGTTTTGCCTGAGGGTATAGACGACATCCTTCTGGGTCTCCCATGGCTTCGGACTCATGCTCCTCACATTGACTGGGAGTCTGACAGCATTATTAGTTGGGGTTCGAAATGTCAGTCCCGATGTCTTCCCTTACCACCTAAGGTCATTGCGGTTGCATCTACTGATCTCTCTCCCATACCTACACCCTATCTGGATTTCGCTGACGTGTTCTCCAAACAGGGTGCTGAGGTTCTTCCACCCCATAGGCCGTATGACTGTGCCATAGACCTTATCCCAGGTTCGGTTCCACCTAAAGGCAGGGTTTACCCCCTGTCGATACCTGAGTCGGAGGCCATGTCGACCTATATAAGAGAGAGTTTAGAGAAGGGGTTCATTCGTAAGTCTGTCTCTCCCGCGGGAGCTGGGTTTTTCTTTGTTCGGAAGAAAGAGGGTGATTTGCGTCCCTGCATAGATTACAGGGGTCTCAACGCAATCACAATAAAGAACAAATACCCATTACCTTTAATTTCGGAGCTCTTTGACAGACTGAGAGGAGCTCAAGTTTTTACGAAGTTGGATCTGCGGGGTGCGTATAACTTGGTACGAATTCGAAAGGGTGACGAATGGAAGACCGCTTTTAACACCCGAGACGGTCACTATGAATACCTCGTCATGCCTTTTGGGTTATGTAATGCACCCGCAGTATTTCAGGACTTCGTAAACGATTTGTTCAGGGATTTACTGTTATCCTCAGTAGTGGTGTATCTGGACGACATCCTGATTTTTTCTCCTGATCTGGAGACTCATCGTCAGGATGTCGTTCGTGTCCTTTCCCGTTTAAGGGAGCACTCATTGTTTGCTAAACTCGAGAAATGTGTATTCGAGCAGTCCTCATTGCCTTTTTTGGGTTACATTATCTCACAAGAGGGCCTGGCTATGGATCCTGCGAAGCTCTCTGCTGTCCTGCAATGGTCCGAACCTCATTCCTTGAAGGCGGTGCAACGCTTCTTAGGATTCATAAATTATTACAGGCAGTTCATACCCCATTTTTCTACTTTGGTGGCCCCTTTGGTGGCCTTGACTAAGAAAGGTGCTAATCCCAAAGCCTGGTCTACTGAGACATCTCAGGCTTTTGAGGCAGTAAAAAGACACTTTTCAACTGCTCCCGTTCTTCAAAGACCCGATGAGAGTAAGCCCTTCCTCTTAGAGGTTGATGCCTCTTCAGTGGGTGCTGGTGCGGTCTTGTATCAAAAGAACGGTGCAGGTAGAAAAAGGCCGTGTTTCTTCTTTGCTAAAACTTTTTCACCGGCAGAGAGAAACTATACCATTGGGGATAGGGAACTGCTCGCCTTGAGATTAGCCTTGGAGGAGTGGCGTCACTTGCTGGAAGGAGCGAAACATCCTTTCCAGGTCTATACAGACCATAAGAATCTGACGTACTTACAAACCGCTCAGCGTCTGAATCCTCGGCAAGCCCGCTGGTCCTTGTTTTTCTCCCGCTTTCACTTCTCCATCAACTATCTGTCTGGGAGTAAGAATAACAAGGCAGACGCCCTGTCTCGCTCTATGCTTTCTACCCAGGAAGAGATTGACGAACCTCGTCTTATCCTTCCCTCCAGGGTTTTTCATACGCTCTCGCCTGTGACGTTAGACCAAATCCCACCGGGCAAGACCTTTGTTCCGCCTGATCGACAGAATGATATACTGTCATGGGCCCACACCTCAAAGGTGGGTGGGCATTTTGGTATTAGACGGACACGAGAGTTACTGGAGAGGTGGTATTGGTGGCCACACTTAGCCAGCCACGTCAAGAGATATGTCGGTTCCTGCTACTCGTGTGCTCGCAACCGTCCATTACGGCAGAGACCGGCTGGGCTCTTGCATCCTTTACCAGTGCCAGATAGACCATGGGAGGTGGTAGGCATGGACTTTGTGGGTGATCTTCCATGTTCACAGGGACATAGATTTGTGTGGGTCATTACGGACCATTTCTCCCGGATGGTTCATCTCGTACCGTTATCGAGAATCCCATCTTCCAGGGTACTAGCCAAACTATTCCTCAAGCATGTCTTTAGGCTTCACGGGATGCCAGATCGTATCATTTGTGATAGAGGCCCGCAATTTGCTTCCCGTTTCTGGCGAGATCTTTGTAGCCTTCTGCAAATTGAGTTGAATCTATCTTCGGCATACCATCCGGAGACCAATGGTTTGGTTGAGCGTACCAATCAATCCATGATTATATACCTTCGACACTTTGTTGCTGAGAACCACGATAACTGGTCCTCCCTCCTACCCTGGGCAGAATTTGCCCTTAACAATTCGCTGGCTGAGGCCACTGGGCAGACACCGTTTGTACTCAATAATGGGCAACACCCTAGGGTACCGGTCCCGTTTCCCGCTGCTGCACCTCCTCCTCTTGTGGCCGACTGGGCAACTAATGCCAGAGAGGTTTGGGATCGGACTCAAGAGTCAATCCAAGCAGCTAAGGACCGTATGAAGACGGTGTCCGATCGGTTTCGTCGCCCGGCTCCTGTCTTTTCTCCAGGGGACTTTGTGTGGCTCTCTGCAAAAAATGTGAAACTTAGAGTGAGCTCTGTCAAATTTGCTCCTCGCTTCCTGGGTCCTTATGAGGTTCTTCGACAGGTAAATCCTGTAGTCTACCAATTGAAGTTACCCGTCCATCTTAGGATCCATGACAAATTCCATGTTTCACTGCTAAAGCCGGCAATTTTACCTCACGCTCGTGAAGTGCACTCTCCTGCTTCTGATTCCTCTCGCTCTAGCTATGAGGTACGAGCCATAGTTGGTTCTAAGATGGTTAGAGGGCGCAGGTTCTTCTTGATAGATTGGGAGGGCTACGGCCCGGAACATCGCTCTTGGGAGCCTGAGGAGGCTGTCCATGCTCCCGACTTAGTTGCTGATTACCTGCGTCGCCGGGAGGGGGGCCCTTGAGGGGGAGGTACTGTTACGGTTGCTGCGAGCACTGGAGACTATGTCCAGATTTCTTGCTACTGCACATGTGCGAGCGCTGGAGACTAAGTCCAGATTTCTTGCTACTGCACATGTGCGAGCGCTGGAGACTAAGTCCAGATTTCTTGCTACTGCACATGTGCGAGCGCTGGAGACTAAGTCCAGATTTCTTGCTACTGCACATGTGCGAGCGCTGGAGACTAAGTCCAGATTTCTTGCTACTGCACATGTGCGAGCGCTGGAGACTAAGTCCTATCTTGGAGCCATTGCACATGTGCGGGTGACATCATCGCTGACACGAGGTCACATGTCTCTGACACCTTCTATGCCGATTGGTCGCTGGTCATGTGCTTGTGACGCCTTGCTCGGTGATAGGCCAGCATGACATCACTCTTGTCGTTCTGGCAGCCGATTGGCTCTGGTGTCCTCCATCTTGGATGAGGCACAGAGTCTATATAAGACCCTGACACACGCCGCATGGCGCTCAGTCCTCTTGGTTCATGCATGAGGGTAGACGCCCTGTGCACGTTCCTCTAGGCATTCCTCTGTCTATGCAAGGTGAGCGCTACCGGCAGGGTAGCGTTCTTATACCTTACAGCTTCGGCTGCTGTCCGTATCCTTACCTCTTAGGGGAGCGGACATAGGCAGGTGCCTGAGGCACATGGTCTGGCTGGGCCTTGTGATTCGACTCGTAGGTGGACGTTGCCGCTAGGGTAACGTTCCTTATACTGCGTCTGGCAGTTGTTCGTATCCTCGCACACTAGGGGAGCGAACAGAGGTAGGAGCTTTGTGCGGCTTACGCTGCTGTTCGTCTCTTTTGCACCACTAGAAGAGCGGACCTAGGCAGGTGCCATATCTAGTGGTTCGTGTCCTCGCACACTAGTGGAGCGAACGCAGGTAGGAGCTTTGTGCGGCTTACGCTGCTGTTCGTCTCTTTTGCACCACTAGAAGAGCGGACCTAGGTAGGTGCCATTTCGCACACATTGCCTTTGTCTCTGTGATTGTTAACAGAGATCATTCCACACACCCTCCAAGTGGAGGAGGAATTGCTTTGCTTACTTATTGTATCCTTCTGTGAGTTAACAGAGGTATTGCACTCTGCCATAGTCTGCAGCAGAGTCTTTGCACGGTGGACCCTGACTGTCTGATACTCCTTTGAGTTATTATCAGACAGCCCCCCGTAACACTCCCCCTCCTCTGAGTTACACCTCACTGTCAATGTACAATCTCTATAAGGAGGCTAGTGTGGGGAAAGGGTCGGAGGGTGGAGCTCCCTGCAGTACTTTAGCTAAAAATTCTGATTGAGTCAGAACGGCTACCTCCAGTAATCTAAGTGACACATCATTTGATTCAGGATCTCTTCTTCTACATTACGTTGCTCTCAAATGAGGTAGCAAAAACCTGCCCTTTAAATACATTTAGATGGCTAAACTATCCCAATAAACATGGTGTGAATTTAGTCTTAGCTGTTTATACTGTAGCTATTGTGTGTTAGCATAGAAAAGGAAAAAGCAATTCAACAGCAGCAAAGCCATTTCCTTTTATTAAAAACACATACTGTATACAGTAATAGCCTCTATATACCAGATTATTATTTTTATTTGCTAGAAAATAAATGGATTAAAAGTCGCCAACATCTTTTTTTCCTGCAGTGGAGCTAATACTAGACATTTGTCTCCAAAAGTTGCTAACAGTATTGACAATACCTTACAATGTAATAATATATATATATATATATATATATATATATATATATATATAAAAATTAGTAATAATTAGGTAAAGTGCCAATAATTAGCTTGTGCGCTGCACTGTATGAAGAATAACATCCACATAACAAGACAGCTAATTAACTTGTTACCTTGCTGGAGGAACCCTCTAACTACGGGTGGCATTTAGCTTTGACAGAGGAATCACCATTGCTCCTCAGAATCTACTGACTTGGCTGCGTTCCATCCCTGGACGGAGAACATTCACCAGCTGTGTAAAGCTTCAAATTCCTAGTTTCCATTCCGGCTAAAGAACTGGCAAGTACTGACTTGTCTCTCCTGATCTTTAAGCCTCTACCAGTCTAATTTCACTATTTTTGTATTTGCTGTATGCCACTAAGCAAGTGAAGTTTAGCTGTTATGTGTCTAAATTCATCGACGCTCAATGACTTTTAGCATTAAAAAAACCTGCTTTTCAAAGGCTCAGTTAGTTATACACAGAACATGGCAGCTTTCCTGGGTTCTCAGTTCCAACACCTGTTTTTAGATGATTCCCGTCTTTTACACAACGATTGATCTGTATGACATGCCTGGTGGGGAAACCCTTTAAAATACAAATATCTAAAATTGAATCTATCATTCTGCAATAAATGTAACAAAATAAACACATTTTAGCTTTGCTAAGGCTTAAAGGGGTTTCCCAGTACTTGAAGTTTCAATCATAGGCCTAAGACACATGGCATGAAAATCGGACAGGGTGAAATGTGTTAAAACATCGCATTCCACTTTGACCAATATTAGCCTATGTCTCAGCACCCATGAGCGATTATTTTCTCAGCCCCAATCGGACCGAGAAAACAATCGCATGCTGCGACTGTAATGCAAGACTCTTTCTCTCGCACCCATTCAAGTCTATGGGGTGAGAAAAAGATCGCATTGCACTCGCAGTAAACCGGTGTACCGCGAGTGCAGAGCAAGAATGGCAATGCCAGCTACGGAGGAGAGAAGGAGATAAATCCCTCCCTCTCCACCTCTGTGCCAGCCCATCCCTCCTCAGCGCTGGCCCGCCCCTCCTCAGTGCCGGTGCGTCCCCCGCAGCTGTGTCCGATCGCATGATCAATCCTCAGTCGCAGTGACACTCGCATGACATTTGGCTCCTGCTGCGCTGTCAGCGAAAGCCGAGTATCATGAGAAGATGGAATTAGTTAAAATTGTGCGTATCCACAGTGTTCATAGATGGTACTATGCTACATGTGAAGTTCTGGCTATCACCTGGTGAAACAATTTGTGCCTACATGACATTCAAGGACTGAGACTGACAACCTGAGGAAAAAAAGTAATTAAACATGTATGTAACTATAGGAAAAGTCCGTTCCACTGGAAGTCCCACCTATGCATATGGTCAAATTAAGAATCTGTAATTAAAGGATGACATGTAAGATACCAATAGACATAATGTGATGCCATAAAGAGCTTACATATAATGCATTTCAGTGTTCCTGTGGGCTTTGGGTGCACTCTTATATCGCTATTCTTCTTGGCAGAGCCTTCACTCTTTGCAACCACATGTCATCAAAATTTGGATTTTAATGTCTATATCCACTGAAGTCTGTCTTGGACAAGAGGGAGTACTCTAGGTGGCCAGGTGGTTTCTAGAGTGGAAGGAACTGATTCACAATTTATCAGTCACTTGTTTCCCTGCATTGATCGTTCATCTTAAAATCTGTTAAAAATTTGTCTACTACTAAAAGGAATCAAAATAAACCTACTGCTATAAAAGTTTATCGAAAGGGAAGAGGAAGAAGATAGTGGGACGCAGATGTGGCGCCTTCTGGGCTTCAGGTGCTACAGGGTATTACACCACTTTTAAGGGGTATTATCCATCCCGGGTTTGGAGGGGGATAACTGTTGGTGTCTTCACAAAACCACACACATAAAACAATAAGGTGCTTCCCACAGGGGGGGTGGACTAGGGCAGACAGGGTAGTTAGCCATCACGAAGCATGGGACTTCCCCAGGCACTAGGACAACCACTGAGGGCGAGCACCACTTGGGGTAAGAAGTAGGAGCAACCATCTCACTAGAGCAGTCTTTCCTGGGCACAGCTTGGGCTAACATCTGACACAGACAATGGGAGTTGAGCGTTCCTCTCTCTACTTGGGCCCATGGCTTGGAGCTGGAGGCTCAGCCCGGGTTCCGGATAGCAACCGAGGGACACTTCACTAGAAAGACTTTCACGGGCTCCAGCGGTGACCGCCGACTATCCGGGATCAGCTGGAGCCCATTGTGGCAGAGATCGGTACTTTGGGGCAGCGCCTGAACTACCTGTGAGTAAAAGACCTGGAACTGCAGACCCTGCCTCTGCCTCTCCTTTACCGGCGCCATTGCCCAGCGCTGCGGTGCCAACGGGAACTACCACCACCCCCATCCATCCTCAGTCATACTCCCCACCATCCTGGCTGCGACCATTACCATCAGCCTCAGAGAGCAGCACCCGCAGCGGCAGCCCATCCCAGGCCGCGGACTACAGGTGGCGTCACGATTGTAAAAGACTTTCCTCACTGTCACTACCACCTCCCATCCTCCATCCTTCCTCCCGTACACCACCTTTCTCTCCCACCTGTACATCTCGGGGTAACGAAACAGGGTCAGGCCAGCCCGTGACGACGCAGATGATCTGCATTCCTGGCCCGGCGACGTGTCGGGTGAAAACCCCTTGATCCCAGGGGGTTACACAGAGGCAGAGAGAGAGAGAGAGACTAAGGAAAACTGATGAGGCTTCTAATGCGCAGAAAATAAATGTACTTCTTCACTACACAGATGAACAGATGCTTAGCTAGGACATGGGACATATCACCGAAATGGGCCAACAGGTAACTACAAGAAAGAGTCATGACAGTTTTGGTTAACTCACAAGCTTTTCATACTCTTTCCAGTTTTAGTGGCAACTATTACAAAGGCCATTTTTAAAAGACCAGCTAACCCCTCTACCTGAACTACACTCTTGTTGTTAAAGGTGTTCATAGACAATAGCTATCAGCTGACAATTATTCCACCCTACTCACTGCTTATACATACTCAATTCGTAAAAGCCTGCTGGTGTTTTCAATGTCTAGAGGAGAGTAAACCATTTCCAGAAACCTATAATGATGTACTTGAATGTAAAAGTCAACCCCCAATTCATCTTGTCATCAAGTTTTTCTGTGCACAGATGACCTAAGGCCAATAAACCAAGAACAATGAATGCAAAACATCCAGCATATGTTGGTGCTTCCAGTATGAAATCCTACCTTATTTCCACACATTATGACAGCCAGAAACCCACACACACAACCTACATGTTTTGGATTCCTTTATCTTGAAAGGTCTCACTTAAGTGATGGTTTATCTCCCGTAAGAACAAACCAATATAGACCGTCAGCCAAACACATATGATAATAGGCCGGTGTTACCTAACTCAGTGGGCTTAACTGACATTGCTCTATTACATATGGCAATCTTACGTAAAGCCTGGCACCTATTCATGTATATGTTTATTTCAGGCTACTATTTAAACTAATCACATCACTAAGACAAGGAAAATATAAAAAAGGAAATATTTATGCAGTGAAGGAAATTAGGGAATAAACATAATAAACTAGAAGAACTAAAACAAGCTATTTTACATGTCTATGATTACCTGTAGTTGAGATGTAACCCTATCAGCAGAAACCTTGAAAAATAAACAGTGTGGTTAGGATAACATTGATTTAAGTAGAGTTGGTTAATAAAGCTTAAGAAATTTCCAGTATGTATGTTGAGATAACAATACAGGACTACATCAAGCAATAATCCTTCAACTCCTTATGAAATTTCAATTCATCAAGTTCACTTATTTTCTGGTTCTGCTTTGAAATCTATGATCATTCACAGATCACACCACACGCATTTCCAGTAATGAACAAGTTCCTCGTCTTTACATGTCTGATTAAAGAGTCTTTCCCAGGCTACCTTATGATAATTAATTGTGGTCTTGTTGCTAAATATTCTGCAATGTACACACAGTACAACTGTAACGTTGTTTACCCCGAGGAATGGGATGGTGCGCTATTACCAAGTGTGTAGGGAAGCGCTGTATTGACCACCCAGAAGTGAATAGTTGTGCTGCAGGAGGCAAGACAATCCTCAAGGGAGCAGATTGTGCAGTCAAACACATGTTCATATTTATCCCCATCTAAAGATTAAATACACATAGTTTATTTAGGATTTTTTTCTGTAGATGTCACTTTCGGCATTCTAAAACATCTGCTTTGAGAAATATAATATTAGCAATTATCATAGAAAATCCATAGTAAAAAATTTGAAAATACGACTTTTTGGGAACCTCTTTCATTTAACTTATTGAAATGATAACACAATTCAAGAACAACCTAATAATAAAATATCCAAAAAAAGAAATACTACGTAATATTCAATCATAAGCTGAAAAAGATCCAAAGTTTACAGAAGGATACCTGTAATCTATATGTAATATGGGATCTGTCATTCTTGAACTAATGGCCATGTCTAGTGCAAAGTATGCCACTCTCTACTTGCCCTCCATGTATAATGCAAGGTCTGTTACATTCTACATGCCCTACATGTGCAGTGCAGGATCTGTCACTCTCTGTAATCCATGTGCAGTGCAGGATATGGTACTCTCTACCTACTTGCAAAGTAGAGTGTGGTGGTCACTCTCTACCTGCCCACCATGTGCAATGCAAGGTCTTTTGCTGACTACTTGCCCACCATATGTACAGCATGATCTGTCACTCTCTACCTACTCTTTAGGTAGAGTTTGAAATCTATCGCTCTCTACCTGCCCACCATGTTCAATGCAAAGTCTTTTGCTGTCTACCTGCCCACCATATGTATAGCATGATCTGTCACTCTCTATCTGCCTGCCATTTGTAAGCTAGGGTCCATCACTCTCTACTTACAGTGGGTCTGAAAAGTATTCACTTTTTGTTTCATTATAGCCATTTGGTAAATTCAAAAAAGTTCATTCTTTTTCTCATTAGTGTACACTCTGCACCCCATCTTGACAGAAAAAAACAAGAAATTTAGAAATGTTTGAAATTTATTAAACAAGAAAAACTGAAATATTACATGGTCATAAGTATTCAGACCATTTGCTCAGACACTCATATTTAAGCCACATGCTGTGCATTTCCTTGTGATCCTGCTTGAGATGGTTTTACTGCTTCATTGGAGTCAGCTGTGTTTCATTAAACTGATAGGACTTGATTTGGAAAGGCACACACATGTCTATATAGGATCTCACAGCTGACACTGCATGTCAGAGCAAATGAGAATCAAGAGGTCAAAGGAACTGCCCAAAAAACTCATAGACAGAATTGGGACAAGGCACAGATCTCTCCAACGTTTTTAAAAGAATTTCTGCAGTACTGTGATACCAATGTGATATGACTGAAGAATGAGTGTGATTAGATAGGGATCCTAAGCAAAAGATAGTGATCACAGGTATTATTTAATCCATCCAAAACTCAGTATCACAGAGGTGTCCTCTGGTTGACCCAATTTCACCATGATGAGCAGGTCTTGATTATGAGGAAGGAACGCTTACAGTTTAACATATGCAGGAAACTCGTGGTTAGCTAAAAACATGTGTAGGAAACTGGCGATGTAAAATTCATGGCTCATTGCAATATATGCAGGAAACTAGTGGTCAGCCAGTGGTCAGCTGGCAACATGTGCAGGAAGCTACTGATGCCCACAGCAGCTTGTGGTCAGGTTACATGACCATGACTCAGCAATCACATGCTGATCACCAATTGCAATACTCAGTGCACACGACTACAAAGTTGGTATAAAAATACAGGACTCACTTAGTGAGACAGGGACATTTCCAGGACGTTTAAAGTGGACGCACTGCGCAGAGGCCGGGTTGTTTTCCTTCTCACTAATCAAGTCCCTCCGATGAGGAAGGAATGGTACAACATACGGTAATGTTGATGCATATTTCTGTTATTGTATAAGATTCTATGACTATAAAGTAGTGCTAATGCCTATGTACCATTGATTATTCATGTGCTATTAAAATAAATAATATCTTGCTATAAACAATCTTAGTATTCGTGCCTGATTAGGATATCAGTGAGCGCTTCGTAAGTATGGGCTTTCAGCCCCTTTTTAGGAGAATTTAGCAAGACAAGTACTCAAGGTTGAATAGAGATAATCCAAATCACTACATGCTTTGGTGCTTAATCCTCTAATGCCATGGAAGCGCGAGATCCCGCTGCTGTTGTCAACTTGTAGATCAGCAAATGAAGGAAAGGAACCAGCTTTCGGGAAAATTTCAATAAAATCCGCTTCTTTATGGGATTTTGTCAAAATTGTACAAAATAGTAAATCTCACAAGAAAAAAGACAGGAGTCACAACCAACAGTGGACACCAGATGCATTTCGTTCAAGAACTGATCTTAGACTTGGTGAGCCCTCGCTGACTGTGACTGTGACTACTACAATAAGACAACACAAGGCCAAAAATTTCAGTACCAAATCTGCATGGCCATCAAATACACAAAAATGGTTTTGATGTCAGTTAGGTGAGGCTTTCTGCCAGGAGGTGCAAATTTGGTGTTGAAATCTAGTGCAGACATATCAGCACCAAATTTTCATCTCCCGGCAGAAAACTGCACCGAAACTGTGTCAAAACCGTTTTGTGAAATGTTTTAGCCAAGAAATGCAGATTTGGTGCTGAAATTTTTACACCATATTCCTGCACGCAATCTATACCTCCTGGCAAAAAAAAATAATCATGACATTTTTACACATAGACTGATGGTCTGTGCTACTTTGATCTCTATTGCAGATAAGATCTATAAATTTTAAGTCAATGGATTACGTATGGGTTCCTATCTGTATGTCGTGTGTTTTTCACAAATACATTACAATTATTAAGATAGGAACTTGTATTTTTCCTTTATTATTAAATTGTTCATGCTAAAACAGTGTGTCATACAGATGGCCAAAACAAACATACGGATACAATACAGATATGAAAAACGAACATAGGGAACACAAAACAGATGGATGCAAAAATCTAATTTTTTTCTGAATTGTGGATAATTTGCATATGCACGTATGTATCCAGTCTAAGGTCAAAGTAAAGTGTGCCTTAAATGGCACAGCCAGGTTGTTCCCCCAGTACCCTCGCTAATAATTCATTCTCTTGAGGTCCATAGCAGTAGACTCTTCAAACACTTCCCCTGGTGAATTGTGTATCATCCTCCAGGTAAAAGCAGCCAGTTCCTGGATTACTTTGCGGCCTGGGTTGTACACTTTCTGTCCTGTGACATTCCCACTCTCATCATGGTGAACTTAACATCTACACTGATGATTCTCTCTCACCATTTGCTGCTGATCTTCATTTAATCTCCTCTCTCGGCCTTTCACAGTTTACTAACTCTCCTACACATAAAGATGGGTATATACTAGACCTGGTTTTCTTCTGACTTTGCTCATTGTACGACTTCTCTAATTCCCCTCTTCCACTCTCTAACCACAACCTTTTTTCTTTCTTTGTTTAGAACTACCTCCTGACTCTGGGCATCCCCACTTTAAACACATGTAACAGGGTGGCAAGGATGCTGTAGTCGTGGTCTGCGTCGTGTCTAAGTTTAGCCTCCTGGCCTAGCTACAAGCAGGTTGTAGGGCCCCTGGACATCTGGGGTTCCTCCACTTATTTGCCTTCTCTTCTCCGGGATCAGATTTAAACAAGGAGATAACAATATCAGGGTTTCTTTTTCTTAAACAAAACTTTACTTTGTTCTTCATTTAGGTTACAATAATTTCGAATCCTTTCTCTCTTTTCCTTTCTTTTGTTCATCTTTTTCTGTATACATCTGTATTCTACTGCTGTTTTTGCTACCGGCTGCATTCTCTCCCGATAGGCTGGTCCAACCCTGACTGTTACGTAGAGTCCCAGTTCTGGACTTTCTTGTTTCTCAGGGTCCTGCGTACCCCTATGTTTGTCCAGCAGTCCCACCGACAATGGGGACCTGCTCATAGGGGTATCGGTCCGACCGGGGCACACCTCATTTCTCCTTAAGCAGCCACCTTCTTATCCTCCAACTCTGCCCTGCCCCAGGGACTTGTTTTGCAAACTCCTCCCAGGGGCCAAACCTCTTCTTTAACCCTAGAACCTGCAACCATAGAAACCTACAATAAAAAACAAGTAACCTAGCAGGCCTGCGAGGCCCCAGGGATGCGTTTAGGGTTAACTCCTGGTGCACATGCTGTGGGATGTGGCTGAGGTACCTGGCTCTTGCATCCTAACCAGCAGATTCTATTTACTACCACTTAAGCCCCTCCTGCTTAATTGTCCCTATGTTGCACTTAACCTTGTCTACAACATTCTTATTGTTACTCTTATACTTTACACAATATACATTACTCTGAAACACACATTGGCCAATAAACGTAGTATTCATTAAGACACTATAACCTATCGGCTGCCAGATGGCACCGATTACTGTGCTGCTCCAGCTCTGCTACATCGCTGGCGGCCGCACTGCTAGGTATGCAACATTAATTACCATAAAATAATATGGACGGTGTCTTCAGGGGAGGGGCGAGTCTTGTGTGCACTGACCACCTTCTTACACACATAAAAAAATGTATGTGTCATCGATACTCAGCAATTTAGGAATAATTTATAGTTATATTCAGTTTCAACCTCCTCACTTTCCTGTCCAGACTTAGTATTGTCAGAATATAACAAGATACTGGAAATTGGCCTAGATGAAGCAACATCTGCTACACACAGAACAAACCAACACAGAGAATTCAACGCTAGCAAACACAGCAAACTCTTTTTCGTAGTGGTGCTCTAGGTGTGCTAAGCGGAAAAAATGGAGAAAACCACTGTCAGCAGAAGACTTCATCCACTTTAAGTTCATGTGCAAAATGTATAACTCTGCTCTCCATCTGGTCAGAAAAGCCTACTTCACCCCACTCATCACATCACTATCGGATATATAATATATATATATATATATATACATATACATATATTTCAGTTATTTTCCTTAATGCAATATGGCAGGTCATGTAATTCAAAGATGGCGCCTGCATCCTGGACAACACCTAAGATGATAACGACATGGAGAACACCCGAAGTTTGGAACAACCAATCCAGTATGATGATGCAAGTTGCTTCACACCCTGAGCTCAACCCGTGATGTTTGATTGAACTATATCTTGCCTACACCCCTTTCTTTCTAGAACTACAAAAGTTATTGCAAACAATAAATCAAGCAGAATCTCACTGGCGTCTGTCATGAGAGGAAGCTATTAACCAACCACAGTCTGTTATTTCTTCCCGCGTGTACGCATGACATTCCAGATAATCTGAAAGGGCAATCAGACCTTGAGAGACCCCTTGAGTCTCCCCCTCAACAAATTCACCTGAGATCACAGCTGGCACCTCCACAGTATTGTGAGAACTGCCAGAAGTGACCTTCAGTGAACTTAGTGTCGGACTGCACTGCCAATTTGACACGCAGTCAGACAATCCAACACCAAGTTTACCTGAGGTCACTTCTGGCAGTTCTCACAGTACTCTGTGAGGTGCCAGCTGTGATCTCAGGTAAATTTAGTGATGGACCATCAAACTGTGTGACATAGCAGCACGTTGCCCTTAGTGTGTCACGGAGGATTCGGTGAGTGGTCACGTTTTCTAGTGTCACCACTCACAGTGGCTTTTCGAATGAGCAGAGTCAGGACTGTCATTGGACGTCATGTGGATTGTGTTGGACCTGTGGGGGTACTTTGGGGGTTAATAAATTTGTGAAAGAGGATGTGTTTGTTTGTTTTTTTATTTAACATAAAAGGATTTTTGTGCTTCTTTGTTTTTTTCTTTTTACTTACAGGGTTGGCAATGGGGGGGTCTCATAGACACCTCTCCATTACCAATCCAGGGTTTGACGGCAGCTGTGATTTTTGATAAATCACAGCTGACAACAACCCCATATATCACCCTGATTGCCACTGCGCCAGGGCCATCAGGATGAGCCAGGCAAAGTGCAAGAATTGATGCATCTAATGGATCTACCAATCGTGGTGCTATAGGCTGCTATTTTTAGGCTTGGGAGAGTCCAATAACCATGGACCTGCTCAGCCTGAGAATA